>NW_027361768.1:4120000-5602500 GCF_039654945.1 Dendrobates tinctorius
CAGCCTCTCAACCATGTGCAGGGTGGAGTTCCGCCTTGTTGCAACATCAATAATTAGGCAGTGCTTGGGAAGGTGGAGCAATCGCTGCAGCTTCTGCATACGACTGGAGTGTATGGGCGACTGGCGGATGTGCGAGCACAGTCTTTGCACCTTATGGAACAGGGCTGTTAACTCCAGATAATTATTGAGGAAGCACTGCATCACCAGGTTCAAGGTGTGAGCCAGGCAAGGTATGTGTCTGAGTTTTGAAAGGGCAATGGCTGCCACAAAATTCCGGCCGTTATCACTAACTACCTTGCCTGCCTCAAGATGTAGACTGCCCAGCCATGACTCAATTTGTCGCTGCAAGTAGTCGGCCAGTACCTCCGCGGTGTGTTTGTTGTCGCCCAAACACATCATCTTCAACACAGCCTGCTGCCGCTTACCACTAGCTGTTCGATAGTGGGACTCCTCGTGTGCAACACTGGCAGCTGCGGATGGAATGCTCGTGCGACTGCGCTCTGTGGAAGAGCTTTTGCTTCTGGAGGAAGAGGAGGGTCGAACGCCTACAGCCAACTGTTTCCTATACCGTGGGCTAGGCAGCACTGTCCCACCGCCACTGTCCCCTGTGGACCCTGCATCCACCACATTAACCAAGTGCGCAGTGATGCACACTTAACAGCCCTGGCCATGCCTACTGGACCATGCATCTGCTGTGAGGTGCACCTTTCCACTCACTGATTGCTTGAGTGCATGGACCATCCGGTCTTTCACATGCAGATGGAGGGCTGGGATGGCTTTTCAAGAAATGAAGTGCTGACTGGGTAGGTCATAGCGTGGTACTGCGTAGGCCATGAGCTCATGGAAAGCTTCGCTTTCAACCAACCGGTAGGACATCATCTCTAACGAGATTAGTTTGGCAATGTGGGCGTTCAAACACAGTGTATGCGGATGAGAGGATGAGTACTTTCTTGTCCTACTCAGAGTCTTTGGTAGGGTGAGCTGGACTTGAGAGCTGCATATGGTGGAACTAGCGGTGGACAAGGCGGACTGAGAGAGGGATGGTGATGGTGTTGGTGGTCTTGCTGATGGCCTAGATTCAGTCTTTCGTAGCAATAACATTGTGATTCCGACTGCTTTGGCCTTGCGACGGCACCTCAACATTTGATGCTGGTGGTGTGCTAACCAGTGGGCTTACAGTGGGGGAAGCGATGTAGCATTGCTGACTACCTTCATTCAGAGCAGGTGCACATGTGCTACGTGAGGTTTGGTACTCCGTCCACGTTTGCAAGTGCATGGTGGTGAAATGTCTAAGCATGCAACTGGTATTCAAATTTCTTAGATTTTTCCCTCGGCTAAAGGTCTTTGCGCACTTCTTACAGATAACCTTTGCCTGATCATTAGGATTTTGTTTCAAAAAGTGCCACACTGCACTCTTCCTACTATGAAAGACATTTTGAGATCTTGCACGCTGTGCTAATTTGACTGTCTGGCCAAGCTGTCCTGCAACTCTTTTGGTTTTTGTAACCCGTTTTTGGACTGCTACGGGCCTGCCAGCTAACAGCTGTTGCGATGTCAATGCCTGCTGCGGATTCTCCTCCTCCTCTTCTGAGCTATTGGCAGCGGCACCATCTTCCTCCAATGGATACCAATCTGGATCAACAACTGGGTCATCCATCACCTCCTCTTCAATTTCATGTGCACCTTCCTCTTTGTCACCATGTAAGATGGTATAGTATGCGGGAAGAGGCACCTGAGTTTCATCAGGGTCAGATTCTGGCTCAGTACACTGTGAGGACAATGTAGTGCTCTGAGTGAATGTACCAGCAGAAAAATCTAGCAGTGGTTGTGCATTAGTGCACTCCATGTCAGATTCATCTTGGACTGGGGAACTCACGATTTGACTTGATAACCCAGGCATGATATGCGAAAACAGCTCCATGGAGTAATCTGTAGTGTGGCCTGCCGCATCCTTCACTTTTGCTAGAGGTGAAGGACACAAGGAAAGGTGTTGTTCCTGACCAGGAGCCTCAACTGACGACTCAGTGCTTTTATTTTTTGAAACTTCAGAAGAGGAGGGAAAATGTACCCAAAATACCACCAGCTATATGGTGCTGTAAAACAAGGTACCAGGTGTATATAGTAGCAGGCCCACTATAGATTACACCTCAATGTAACAGGCTGAAATTGGCTGTTGTATGACAAAGTACCAGGTGTATAAAGTATTGGGGAGAATTTGAATCTCCCTAGAGGTTTTAGGAGGCTGAACTGTTATCTCATGCCCACTCTAAATTACACCTTAATGTAACAGGCTGAAATTGGCTGGTGTATGACAAAGTACCAGGTGTATATAGTATTGGGGAGAATTTGAATCTCCCTAGAGATTTTAGGAGGCTTTACTATTATCTCAGGCCCACTATAGATTACACCTCAATGTAACAGGCTGAAATTGGCTGGTGTATGACAAAGTACCAGGTGTATATAGTATTGAGGAGAATTTGAGTCTCCCTAGAGGTTTTAGGAGGCTGAACTATTATCTCAGGCCCACTATAAATTACACCTCAATGTAACAGGCTGAAATTGGCTGGTGTATGACAAAGTACCAGGTGTATATAGTATTGGGGATAATTTGAATCTCCCTAGAGGTTTTAGGAGGCTGACAATGATGCTCTAAGTCCAAGTATGGCAGAAAACAGCCTAATAAGTAGGACTGCTGCACACAAAAGTGTGGAAAAATGAACGCTTGGTAACTGTGCAGAAAAGAGGAAGAAAAGTATTTTTGCTTTTAAAAAAGCAGTTTGCACAGCAGTGTGCAAACAGCAATGCAGCTATCGGGGAGCCTTATAAGGCAGCCTAATAACCAACAGAGCTGATGCACAAAAATATATCCTCCCCTCCCTGTCACTGCACACAAACTGTTGTGTTGTACAGTGAAAATCGCTACCAGCAGAAGCAGCTTTTTTGTTCTTCTTCCCTGCCTAACGCTCTCCCTTATTCAGAATCATCAGCAGCAACCTCTCCCTGTGCTAAGATTGGCAGAAGTAAGATGGCGGTCGGCGTGCACCCCCTTTTATACCCCCTGTGACGCCACACAAAGCAAGCCAATCACTTGCATGCCCTTCTCAAAGATGGTGGTGACCATGTCATCGCGTTGCCCACAGTGTGCGTCCTCCATCATTGGCTGAAAAAGGGTGCTGGAAGCATCATTTGAATCGCGACTTTGGCGCTCTGGTCGCCGACCTCGTGGCCGACCTCACGCTATGGTCGGGTTTCGTTTCATGAAACCCGACTTTAGCAAAAGTCGGCGACTTATGAATTTGAATGACCCGTTTCGCTCACCTCTAGAGATTACCATTGAAAGAACTAAACTGCGGATGGAACCCATATGCCCCAAAAAATGGGGACTTAACGGTTCATTCCTGACATCGATTTTTTACAGCGAATTCAGCCAACAGTAAGTATGGAACTCTGTCCTCCTTATTCTCAGACACAAAACATCTGAGATATGTCTATAAATTCCAACTAACCCGTTCAGTCTGCCCATTAGACTGCGGGTGAAATGCCAAAGAAAAAGACAAATGGATCCCCAGACGAGTGCAAAATGCTTTCCATAATTTGGAGATAAACTGCACCTCCCGATCAGAAACAATAGTAGGAATAGTAGAAATCTCATGCAGTCTAATAATTTCCCTGACACGAATTTGCACCAGAGATTTGGCATTGGGCAAAGCAGGTGAAGCAATAAAATTACACATTTTGCTGAATCTGTCCACCGCCACCAGGATTACAGTGTTCCCTGTAGACATGGGTAGGTCCGTAATAATATCGACCAATAAGTGAGTCCAAGGTCTGCTGGGAATCTCCATTGGTGGGAGATCCCCTGATGTATGAGTATGTAAGGTCTTAGAACGCGCATAGATATTGCAGGCGGCCACATACTCCCGAACATCCTTCTGAGCACATGGCCAACAAAATCGCTGAGTAAGTAGATCTGAGGTGGCCTTATTCCCAGGATGTGCAGCTAACACCATATCATGATGTTCACTGAGGACCCTAAAACAGAGATTGACTGGAATGAATAGTTTACCAAGTGGGCAGGTAGCAGGGGCATCCCCCTGAGCATCAACCACCTCTCTTTCAAGATTGAAGCATACTGTATACACACCATCACTACCCTTTTTTTGAGAATAGGAACTGGTTTGCACTTATCTCCTCCATCAGGAAAGCAACGGGGCAGGACATCTGCCTTAACGTTTTTGCTCCCTGGCCTAAAAGTGACAAAAAAGTTTAACTTGGTAAAAAATAGTGCCCATCTTGCTTGTTGTGGTGTAAGATGTATTCGCCGATTCCAAGTAAACCACTGCTCCCTCCAAAAAGACGTCACTCCTCAAAAGCCTATTTGATAGCTAAGATTTTCCTATTACCAATATTGTAATTTCCCTCAGCTGGCAACAGTGTGTTGGAAAAATAAGCACACGGTTGCGATAACACAGCCCCCAATCCCACATCAGATGCATCGACATCCACAATGAAAGGCTGAGAGACGTCAGGCTGGACAAGAATCGTTGCAGAAGCAAAATACATTTTCAGTGTGTCAAATGCCTCCCTGGCAGGACTGGACCACTTGGAGAAATCGTCCCCTGCTTGGTCATCTCTGTGAGGGGTTTGGCTACTACCGAAAAGTTCTTTACGAATTTACGGTAATAGTTGGCAAAACACAAGAATCTTTGTAATGCCTTCAAATCCTGTGGACGATCCCAATCCAATACCGCCCTGACTTTCGCTGGATCAATGCAAAAACCCATGGCAGACAATACATATCATAGGAAAGAGGTCACCCAACCGAGAACATACACTTCTCAGGTTTGACAAACAATTTATTGTCACAAAATATGTGTAAAACCTACCTAACATGTCCCTGGTGTGTCTCCAGGTCAGGTGAATAGATGAGAATATCATCCAGATAGCTTACAACAAACCTGCCTACCAGGTGGCTAAAGAAGTAATTAATAAAATGCTGAAAGATGGCGGGTGCATTAGTCAACCCAAAAGGCATCACCAGGTTCTCATAGTGCCCTTCAGGTGTATTGAACGCAGTATTCCACTCATCCCCCCTCCGTAATGCGGATGAGGTTATACGCTCCCTAGGGTCCATCTTAGAGAACCATTTTGCCCCAACAATCTGATTAAAGAGGTCAGGGATCAGAGGAAGCGGATACAGATCACGGACAGTGATCACATTGAGTTCCCAGAAATCCAGGCAAAGACGTAACCTCCATCTTTTTTCTTGACAAAAAAAGAACCCCGCAGCAATGGGTGGTGAGGATGGTCTGATATGACCCTTAATCAGACTTTCCATAATATAGTCCTTCATGGCCTGCCTCTCCAGACCTGAGATGTTATAAAGTCTGCTCTTTAAAGTTCTTAGCTTCCCTGCTCAGAGAGCATATCCCCAAAACCTGACAGGTAATTGGGCACGGACTGGTTATCCACCCCTGCCAACTATGTGCTCAAGCAGCGTCCTTGACAGTAAGTTCTCCACTTAGCCACCTCCTGTGTCTGCCAATCGATCACCAGATTGTGCAGAGCAATCCAATGAAGTTCCAGTACCACAGGTGAGGGTAAGCCCTCAAGCACGTAACAGCTTAACACTTCAGTATGTATGTCCCCCACCTGTAGCCATAAGTCACGGACCACCTGCATAAAGTACCTCTGTTTTAGGGGGTCGTAGTCAATAGCAATAATTGGTATAGGTCTGGAAAATGTATGTGGGAATTGGCCTTGGTCCTGGACGAACTTAGCGTCGACCAAATTATACCCCACCCCAATGTCCAGGAAGGTGGAAACATCCACCTTATTTCCACCCATGTGTAAGGAAGCAGGTAAAAAATGAGTCTTACCCAACGAGGTAATAAGTACACCCGGGTTGCCAATCTCCCCGCAACATGGGCTGTTGTGAATTCGCTTCCTGGCCTCCCTCTGGTTATTACTGAAGGTAGTGGAGCTGGTCAGATTGACAGAGGGGTTGCAAGTTCTCTTTCTGGGCTCCCTCTGGTGGTTACTGGAGCTGATCTGATTGACAGAGGCTTGCCACCTGATAATGAGGATGACGATTGGAGATCTGGGGTTTCAGATTGGGATTTAAGACAGCCGACTCCTTCTATCCCTGCTGGTGATTTTCTTCCTGTTCCTCCTGAGGTCTGATGTCTCCAGCTCTGTCCCTGCATGTTCAGCTAAGTGGTTCATTTGCTATTCTGTTTGCATTTGATCTGGTTTTGTCAAGCTCTGTTTTGTGCGGCTGGGGCTGTGCTAAATCACCGCCCATATGTTACTGCTTGAGCCACTTTGTTTTGTCCCCTTTTAGACTGGCATCTTTTTGCTCTGCTTTCAGAATATACCAGAGTGCTGATATAGTGGGGGGCGAAGTCGTGCGACTTCAGTGTTTTTGTGCATCAGATGTGTTGGACTTTTTGCAGTGGTTTTCGCGTTATTGCAGACAGTGTCTTTCCTTTCCTGTCCTGTCTAGTAAGTGTGGGCCCCATCATTTGCTCAGTCTATTTTCCTGCCTGCGTTTGTGTTTTCATCTTGTCTCACCGACAATATATGTTTGGGGGCTATCTATTCCTTTGGGGTCAGCTCTGGGGCAGTTTAGATTTCCCCTTTCCTGCTTTAGGCTTAGTTAGCTCTCCGGCTGTACCGAGGTGTATGGATCATCGTAGGTACGCTCCACGGCTACTGCTAGTTGTGTGGATAAGATCAGGGGTCTGCAATCCGCTTAGTTACCAACCTCTCTGATTTTCTGTGGCTAAGCCTGGGCTTGTTCTCCTCCTCAGTGACCCATTCATAACAGAATCACCTGCCTAACTGTAGAATCTAGGGTACTCTAAAGAAGGAAAGAATTAAAAAAAAAAAAAAAAAAGTCAGAATTTTTTTTTTTTTTATATATTTTTTCCTCTTTTTTTTTCTGGGGCTGCAGGAGGAGATTTTTTTTTCTTTTTCTAAATGAAGACTAAGCAATTGTCTGATCATGTTGAGCAGCTCGCTGCTGAAGTGCGGGGAATTTCTGCCTATCTTGCTCAATCATCTGCTGTTGAACCAAAAATCCCTGTTCCTGATGTGTTTTCTGGAGATCGGTCTAAATTTTTGAATTTTCAGAATAATTGTAAACTATTTTTTGCTTTGAAACCTGATTCCTGTCAGACTAATCTGATAAGCTTTTATGAAGAGGTAAGTTCCGGACTGGACCAAGGGAATGCAGTGGACGTGGTGTACATGGACTTTTCAAAAGCTTTTGATATCGTGCCACACAAAAGGTTGATACATAAAATGAGAACAATGGGGATAGGGGAAAATATGTGTAGGTGGGTTAAGAGCTGGCTCAGGGATAGGAAACAAAGGGTGGTTATTAATGGAGCACACTCGGACTGGGTCACGGTTAGCAGTGGGGTACCACAGGGGTCGGTTTTGGGCCCGCTTCTTTTTAACATATTTATTAATGACCTTGTAGGGGGCATAGAGAGTAGAATTTCAATATTTGCAGATGAGACTAAACTGTGCAGGGTAATCAATACAGAGGAGGACAATTTTATATTACTGGAGGATTTAAGTCCATCTAGTTCAACCCATATCCTATCCTAACTTGCCCTAACATGTTGATCCAGAGGAAGGCAAAAAAACCCATGTGGCAAACAGTAAGCTTCATATTGGGGAAAAAAATTCCTTCCCGACTCCACATACGGCAGTTAGACTAGTTCCCTGGATCAACGCAATATTAAGGAAACTAGTGTATATACCCTGTAATATTATAATTTTCAAGAAAGGCATCCAGTCCCTTCTTAAATTTTAGTAGGGAATCGCTCATTACAGCATCATATGGCAGAGAGTCCCATAGTCTCACTGCTCTTATAGTAAAGAATCCACGTCTGTGAGTATGCTTAAACCTTCTTTCCTCCAGACGTAGAGGTTGCCCCCTTGTCCCCGTCACAGGTCTAAGAGTAAAAAGGTCATTAGAAAGGTCTTTGTACTGTCCCTGCATATATTTATACATTGTAATAAGATCACCCCTAAGGCTACTTTCACACATCAGTTTTTTGCCGTCAGGCGCGATCCGGCGTCGCGCCGGAGCGCCGGATCCGTCAAATGTTATGTAAAACCGGATGTGACGGATCCGGTTTTCTGACGGATCCGTCTTGCGCAGCCGACCAAAAACCGGATCCGTCTCATCCGTTTTTCGACGGATTACGACGGATCCGGTTTTTAAAAACGCCCCTTGGGGGCTTCCAAACATGATTGGCTACTGAAAACCTATATATACCATGTTCCTACAGCCCATCTTTGACAGGTTGTAGAGGAGAAAGTGCAGGTTGGAGAGAAGAGCAAGTGACTGGCAAAGATGGATGTTGTGATAGGAAACATTTTGAAGAATTTGGTGGATTTTACAGCGGAGGCGAATCGTTTGAGGGTGACTGTTCTGGAGAAGGAAAGAGCGAGACAGCAGCGCATCATGCGTCAGCAACGTCGTTTGTGGATCCACCCCATCACAGCCAAGAGAATGACATGTGGGGTGTATTCTACACTCTGCATGGACCTTAGACGAAACCCAGAGAAATTTTTCGCATATGTTCGGATGAAAATGGAGAATTTTGATTACTTGGTGGAGCGCATTGCAGACCTCATAAGAACATCGGACACCTATTGCCGCTTCTCCATTTCACCGACAGAGCGTCTGATGGTGACTCTAAGGTAAGCCACATTTATTGGATCTGCTCGCTTCAGAGCACACTTTCACTGGAATGTTGTTGGTGGTAGTTTGTATCTCCAAGTGTTATAGCTGAGTTTTGGTATGTGATGCTGTGATTTTGAACTAATTTGTTTTTTTTAATTCCCCCCAGATTCCTTGCAACTGGAGAACCCTTTCGTCACTCCATTTCCAGTACAGACTTGGGATTTTCACCATACCTGGAATTGTAAAGTACACATGCTGTGCACTGTGGGACTCTTTAGTTGATGAGTTTGTACTAGAGCCCACAACAGAGAGGTGGATTGAAATTGCTGACAAGTTTCTACAGATATGTCAGTTTCCGAATTGCTTGGGCGCTGTGGACGGGAAACAAATCCGCACTGTAAAACCATCAGGATCGGGATCTGAATATTTCAATTACACGAAATATTTTTCCATTGTCCTCATGGCCATCGCTGATGTAGAATACAAATTTATTGCTGTCGATATTGGGGCCTATGGCCGCTCCAATGACTCTCAAGTTTTCAAACTGTCTGCCATGGGGCATAGACTGTATGGAAACACCTTCCAGTTCCCACCCCCTAGACCGCTGCCGCAAACATCTGGCCCACCTATGCCTTTTGTATGTGTAGGGGATGAAGCCTTCCAGCTGTCAGAACACCTTTTGAAACCATACTCTAACAGAGGATTGACAAGAACAAAACGCATTTTTAATTACCGCCTCACAAGAGCAAGAAGAATGGTGGAGTGCGCTTTTGGTATTCTGACAGCCAAATGGCGTGTCCTATTGACTGCCATCAACCTCAAGACTGAAACTGTGGACGAGGTGATCAAAGCTTGCGTGGTCCTGAATAGAGTTGAGCGACTTTTGGTTTTTTAGGGTCGCGTTTCGTTTCGTGAAACCCGACTTTTCCAAAAGTCGGGTCGAGCAAGATCGTCCGATTATAGGGAAAAGTCGGGGTCGTCCCGAAACACGAAACCCAATGTAAGTCAATGGGGAATAAAAGTCGGCAGTGAGAGGAGGACAGGAAACACACCTACAGTGCCCATTTGAATGCCAAAAGCATCAATTCTTCTTACTTAAGCTTGTCAACCTTAATTAACTTCATAATACAAGTTACGCACTGAAAAATGGGGGTTATTTGGCTAAAGTTGTGGGGGGGGAGGGCTGGCTGCAGGTTTTCATGTGCCCTGGGCGAAAGAGCGCCCCTTTAACACATACCACAACTCATCATGCTCCAATACGGCAGATAAATAGCGGTATAGTACAATGAAAAATACCTCACTTTTTACATCTCATGACGAGGCCCATCTATTTCTCCATACAGAATCATTGGTCCCATATAATGTTTGAAACAGTATATGATGAGCTCCACATAATGCTACAGTATATGTTGGTCCCCATGGATGAAGCTCCACTGTCTTATGGGCCCAAATAATGCTCCAAACATAATGGGCCCCATTTCTAATGCTCTAGTGTATAATGGGCCCTGTAAATGCTGCTCCAGTGTCTGATGTCCACCTTTGGAATGTTCCAGTGTATGGTGGGCCCCATCTATCATTCTCCAGAGTATAGTGCTCCCCAACAATTGCTGTCCCAACATTGAAAACAATCAAATAAGTCTCCTCGCTAGGGAATCCCTGTACTTGTCTGGACAGGTGCTGTAGCTTGCTTAACAGCTCGCCAGCCGTTCTCACGCCCAGTATAGATTGCACGTGATTGCACAAAGGTTAGAAAGGGTACCGTATCCCTGGATAACATGTATGAATAGCGTACACATTCAAAATATATGTCTCAGGAGGCAGGCTCAGACGGTGTCAGGCACAGTATGGATTGCACGTGATTGCACAAAGGTTAGAAAGGGTACCGTATCCCCGGATAACATGTATGGATAGCGTACACATTCAAAATATATGTCTCAGGAGGCAGGCTCAGACGGTGTTAGGCCCAGTATGGATTGCACGTGATTGCACAAAGGTTAGAAAGGGTACCGTATCCCCGGATAACATGTATGGATAGCGTACACATTCAAAATATATGTCTCAGGAGGCAGGCTCAGACGGTGTTAGGCCCAGTATGGATTGCACGTGATTGCACAAAGGTTAGAAAGGGTACCGTATCCCCGGATAACATGTATGGATAGCGTACACATTCAAAATATATGTCTCAGGAGGCAGGCTCAGACGGTGTTAGGCCCAGTATGGATTGCACGTGATTGCACAAAGGTTAGAAAGGGTACCGTATCCCTGGATAACATGTATGGATAGCGTACACATTCAAAATATATGTCTCAGGAGGCAGGCTCAGACGGTGTCAGGCACAGTATGGATTGCACGTGATTGCACAAAGGTTAGAAAGGGTACCGTATCCCCGGATAACATGTATGGATAGCGTACACATTCAAAATATATGTCTCAGGAGGCAGGCTCAGACGGTGTTAGGCCCAGTATGGATTGCACGTGATTGCACAAAGGTTAGAAAGGGTACCGTATCCCCGGATAACATGTATGGATAGCGTACACATTCAAAATATATGTCTCAGGAGGCAGGCTCAGACGGTGTTAGGCCCAGTATGGATTGCACGTGATTGCACAAAGGTTAGAAAGGGTACCGTATCCCCGGATAACATGTATGGATAGCGTACACATTCAAAATATATGTCTCAGGAGGCAGGCTCAGACGGTGTCAGGCACAGTATGGATTTGACGGCCCAGATTACACAGCGGAGGAGCAGGGAGAGGTAAAGATTGCAAATGCTGGGGCCCTGCCCAAGCAAGGGGGGCCCACTCGTGGGCGTCGGTACTGGCACTGGGCCCCTCATAGTACAGCGGTGTGTCTGACGGCGGGTGTGCACCACCGCCATCAGAGACACTTGATTGCACTATGAGGGACCCTGTGCCAGTGCCCGCGCCCAAGAGTCGGCCTACCCACCTGTCCAGTGGGCACTCCGGCACTCCGGCACTCGCACGGTGTCGTGCGGTAGGTGGTGACCCCGGCCATGGGGGGGAGGCAGCACAGTTAGGGAGTTTTAGAAAGTGGCATATGTTGATGTTGGACATTCAGCTGATGCAAAAGGCGAAATAGGTGAAGTACCAGGAAGAGGTGGACCAAAGCAAGCCATTTTTCTGTCACCCTATGTGTCATCAGGGGAAGGTGGGACAAAATCCTTGGAAACCCATGCGTGGTTCATTTTAATGAAGGTTAGATCATCCACATTTTGGGTTGACAGACGGGTCCTTTTTTCTGTCAGGATTGATCCAGCTGCACTGAAGACTCTTTCCGATAGCACACTTGCAGCTGGGCAAGCGAGCTCCTGTAAGGCATATTGGGCCAATTCAGGCCAGGAGTCCAGTTTAGCGGCCCAATAGTCAAAGGGGAATGACCTGTGTGGGAGAACATCGATATGGGAGGAAAAGTAGTTTGTAACCATAGTTGACAACTGCTGTCTCCTGTCACTTTCCATCGATGCCGTATTACCAGTTGTGTGAGCGGTATTTGAAAAATCAGTCCACAACATTGTCATGAAACCCCTGTCTCCAACGCCACTTCTGCTGTGTGCACCACGAACACCTCTGCCAAGCTGCCCCCGGCCCGTACGGCTCGTGTGAGAACCATCACCGCTGCTGTGTGCTGGGAATGCCTCAAGCAACCGATTTACCAGAGTTGCTTGTTTATTAGCCAATATTAGGTCAAGGTTCTCCTGTGGCATGATGTTTTGTAATTTGCCTTTATAGCGTGGATCCAGGATGCTGGCCAACCAGTAGTCGTCATCGTTCATCATTTTGGCAATGCGGGGGTCCCTTTTTAGGATCCGCAAGGCATAATCTGACATGTGGGCCAATGTTCCCGGTGTCAATGATGCACTGCGAGTGCTGGGTGGAGGAGCACTTTCTGGCAAATCCACATCCCTCCAGTCACGCACAAACCCTGTACCAGACCTTGCCACGCCAACATTTTCACTTGCCCCACGAGATGCATCTTCCTCCCCTAAGTAATCATCCCCATCATCCTCCTCCTCCTCCTCCTCCTCCTCTTCTTCCTCCACCTCGTCCAGGAGAGGTCCCTGAGCAGACAATGGCTGAATGTCATCAAGGATTCCCTCCTCCTCTTCCTCCTCATCAACATTGGCTGCAGACGCCTGCTCCTTAAGGTGCGTCAAAGTTTGCATGAGCAGACGCATAAGTGGGATGCTCATGCTTAGGATGGCGTCGTCTGCGCTTACCAGCCGTGTGCATTCCTCAAAACACTGAAGGACTTTACAAAGGTCTTTCAGCTTCGACCACTGCACGCCTGTCAACTCCATGTCTGCTCTCAAAGTGCCTGGCCGTGTATCCTCCCACAAATGCATTATGGCCTGCCTCTGCTCGCACAGCCGCTCCACCATGTGCAGGGTGGAGTTCCACCTTGTTGCAATGTCGATAATGAGGCGGTGGTTGGGAAGGTGGAGCAATCGTTGCAGCTTCTGCATACGAACGGAGTGTACAGGCGACCGGCGGATGTGCGTGCACAGTCTTCGCACCTTCTGGAGCAGGGCTGTTAACTCCGGATAATTTTTGAGGAAGCACTGCACCACCAGGTTCAAGGTATGAGCCAAGCAAGGTATGTGGCTGAGTTTTGAAAGGGCTATGGCTGCCACAAAATTACGGCCGTTATCACTAACTACCTTGCCTGCCTCAAGATGTACACTGCCCAGCCATGACTCAGTTTGTCGCTTCAAGTACTCGGCCAGCACCTCGGCGGTGTGTCTGTCGCCCAAACACATCATCTGCAACACAGCCTGCTGACGCTTTCCACTAGCTGCTCGATAGGGGGACACATCGTGTGCAACAGTGGCAGCTGCAGATGGAGTGCTCGTACGACTGCGCTCTGTGGACGAGCTTTCGCTTCTGGAGGAGGAGGAGGAGGAGGGTCGAACGCCTACAGCCAACTGTTTCCTATACCGTGGGCTAGGCAGCACTGTCCCACCACCGCTGTCCCCTGTGGACCCTGCATCCACCACATTAACCCAGTGCGCAGTGATGGACACGTAACGGCCCTGGCCATGCCGACTGGACCATGCATCAGTTGTGAGGTGCACCTTTCCGCTCACTGACTGCTTGAGTGCATGGACAATGCGGTCTTTCACATGATGGTGGAGGGCTGGGATGGCTTTGCGAGAGAAGAAGTGGCGACTGGGTAGGTCATAGCGTGGTACTGCATAGGCCATGAGTTCGCGGAAAGCTGTGCTTTCCACCAACCGAAAGGGCATCATCTCAAACGAGATTAGTTTGGCAATGTGGGCGTTCAAACCCAGTGTACGCGGATGAGAGACTGAGTACTTTCTTGACCTACTCAGTGTCTGGGAGGGTGAGCTGGACTTGAGAGCTGCATATGGTGGAAGTAGCGGTGGACAGGGCGGACTGAGAGAGGGTTGATGATGGTGATGGAGTTGGTGTTCTTTCTGATGGCCTAGAATCAGTATTTCATTGATATAACAGTGGGATTCCCTGACTGCTGTGGTCTTGCAACGACACCTCAACATTTGCTGCTGTGCTAACCGGTGGGCTTACAGTGGGGGAAACAATGTAGCGTTGCTGACTAACTTCGTTGTGATCAGTTGCACATGTGGCACTTGAGGTTTGGTGTTGTGTCCACGCTTGCAAGTGCATGCTGGTTAAATGTCTAAGCATGCAACTGGTATTCAAATTTTTCAGATTTTTCCCTCGGCTAAAGGTCTTTGCGCACTTCTTACAGATAACCTTGGCCTGATCATGAGGATTTTGTTCAAAAAAGTGCCACACTGCACTCTTCCTACTTTGGCAAACATTTTGCGGCCTAGCACGCTGTGATCTTTTGACCCTCTGGACAAGCTGTCCAGCAACTCTTTTGATGTTTGGAACCTGTCTTTGGAGTGCTCCGGGCCTGCCAGATAACAGCTGTTGTGATGTCGATGTCTGCTGTGGATGCTCCTCATCTGAGCTATTGGAAGCAGCACCCTCTTCCCCCAATGGATGCCAATCTGGGTCAACAACTGGGTCATCCATCACCTCCTCTTCTATGTCATGTGCACCTTTCTCTGTGTCACCGTGTATGGTGGTATAGTGTGCGGGAAGGGGCACCTGAGTCTCATCAGGGTCAAAATCTGGCTCTGTACACTGCGAGGACAATGTAGTGCTCTGAGTGAATGTACCAGCTGAATCATCCATCAGCGGCTGTGCATCAGTGCACTCCATGTCAGATTCATCTTGGCCTGGGTAATTCACCATTTCACTTGATAATCCAGGCATGGTATGTGAAAACAGCTCCATGGAGTAATCAGTAGTATGGCCTGCGTCATCCTTCAATCTTGGTTGGGGTGAAGGACACAAGGAAAGGTGTGGTTCATGAACATGAGCCTCCAATGACGACTCAGTGCTTTTACTTTTTACAACTGAAGAAGAGGAGGCGATAGAGCTGGAGGCTGAGTCAGCAATGTAAGACAAAACTTTTTCCTGATGCTCTGGCTTTTAAAGCGGTTTGCCAACTCCTAGAAAACTAAGCGTTCGAGGCCTTATGTAGCCAGACGATGACGCAGGGTCAGCACCTCCTGCATTCGGTCCTATTTTGCTCTTGCCACTACCATCAGATCCACCACCAACACCATCATTACCAGCTGCCAACCCCCGCCCAATTCCACCAGCCTTCCTCATTTTTGGTAGAAATGTAGACAAAATCCAACAAACTATATAGTAATGTAAAACAAGGTACAAGGTGTCTATAGGACAGGGGAGATTTAGAATTTCTGCACACACTTGTGGACAGTGGACACTTTTGGATTGTGTGAGGCCCACTGATATCTGAGCGCTATGTGACAGGCTCGATGGCACAGCTGCCTGTGACCAAAGTGACGAGAGGATAATGGAGATTTTGAATCTCTGCGCACACTTTTGGACACTGGACACTTGTGGATTGTGTGAGGCCCACTGATATCTGAGCGCTATGTGACAGGCTCGATGGCACAGCTGCCTGTGACCAAAGTGACGAGAGGATAATGGAGATTTTGAATCTCTGCGCACACTTTTGGACACTGGACACTTGTGGATTGTGTGAGGCCCACTGATATCTGAGCGCTATGTGACAGGCTCGATGGCACAGCTGCCTGTGACCAAAGTGACGAGAGGATAATGGAGATTTTGAATCTCTGCGCACACTTTTGGACACTGGACACTTGTTCATTGTGTGAGGCCCACTGATATCTGAGCGCTATGTGACAGGCTCGATGGCACAGCTGCCTGTGACCAAAGTGAAGAGAGGATAATGGAGATTTTAAATCTCTGCGCACACTTTTGGACACTGGACACTTGTGGATTGTGTGAGGCCCACTGATATCTGAGCGCTATGTGACACGCTCGATGGCACAGCTGCCTGTGACCAAAGTGACGAGAGGATAATGGAGATTTTGAATCTCTGCGCACACTTTTGGACACTGGACACTTGTGGATTGTGTGAGGCCCACTGATATCTGAGCGCTATGTGACAGGCTCGATGGCACAGCTGTGACAAAAGTGACTAGAGGATAAGGGAGATTGGATTGCTTTTAAAAAAGCAGTTTGCGGAGCAGTGGGTAAACAGCAATGCCAGCGTGTCAGGAAGCCTTAAAAGGCAGCCCAACAACCAACACCACTGATACACCACAATATAGCCTCCCCTTGCACTGCACACACAGTGACTTGTGTGTTGTGCAGGCCAAATCGCTAGCAGCAGAAGCAGTTTTTTTGTCTTCTTCCCTGCCTAACGCTCTCCCTACAGAATCAGCAGCAACCTCTCCCTATACTAAGATCGGCAGAAGTAAGATGGCGGTCGGCGTGCGCGCCCTTTTATACCCCCTGTGACGCCCACCAAAGCAAGCCAATCACTTGCATGCCCTTCTGAAAGATGGTGGTGACCCGTGCCTAGGTCATCACGTTGCCCACAGTGTCCGTGGATCCTGATTGGCTGAAAAAGAGCGCAAAACAAACTTTTGAAACGCGACTTTGGCGCGTAAGTCGCCGACCTCGTGGCCGACCTCATCCTAGGGTCGGGTTTCGTTTCATGAAACCCGACTTTGCCAAAAGTCGGGGACTTTTGAATTTTTTCGACCCGTTTCGCTCAACTCTAGTCCTGAACAATTTTCTAGTCACCTCAAGGAAGAATAGACCGGCAGGATGACAGAGGTTGATAAATTTCCGCCTTTAACCAAAGTCATGTACCTTCTGTACCAACAGTATACCTTTGCCAACCAAAGTTGCCTATCTTGTTGTGGTTTATCAATTTTTACCTTTTGGCCACAGTTGTGTCCCTGGTTGTGTTTTAGGCAAAGTATTTCACCTTTTAACAAAAGTTGTGTACATTGTTAGGTAATCCTCTAAAACACAACCAGGGACACAACTGTGGCTAAAAGGTAAAATTTATTTACCTTTTACCCAAAGTTATGTACCTTGTTTAGTATACCCAATAATTTTTACCTTTTCTATACCGAGTATTTTACCTTTGGTTTAAACAGATTTAGCCGCAGAAATAAATGACAGACACCAATTGTAATACAAAAATTTAACTTTTATTGAAACTTTTTTTTTTTAATAAAATTTTTGTAGATTTCAATAGAAAAATTTTTAATATAGCTTTAAACACGCAAACTTGTTTTTTTATTTTTAACACACAATCATAAATTAGTGTAGTGTGGGGTGGAAATACTGCTGGAGGGGCTGCGGGACACTTCGACACCTGGAGTGTGGAGAGAGGACTGGGATGGTGGTGGGGAAGGAAGGGGTGGAAAAAGCAAGAGAATGGGTGGACATGTTGGAGGCAGAGCAGGTGGTGTGTGGTGGAGTGGAGGGTTGAGCAGGGACTGGAGTAGCAGATGACGTGGTTGAGAAGTGGTAGGGGGAAGGACTTTGGTACGGGGCAGGAGTTTGGTATGGGGCAGGTTGCTGAAAGTGGGGAGGTTGCTGGTACTGGGGAGGTTGCTGGTATGGAATAGGAGGGGGAGGAGGGACAGTGGCTGGAGGGGGTGCAGGTGGAGGAACTACTGGGGTGGGAGGAGGAGGTAACCTGCAGTAGAGCAGCGTGGCATGAATGCATTACATGCATCTGCTGGCTAGGAGAGAGCGTTTCCATGCGCTCCACAACAGACCTGAAAAACGTGTGGTTTGGCGAACTTCTTGCTTCTGAATGCATGGTTTGCAGAAGTGTCTTCAACTCCAGAATGGCGGAGTTGATCTGCTGAAAGCCTGCAGATATTTGCTCTGACAAGACTTTAAGACAGATGCAAGAACTGTGGAGCATAGGTCTTTTCCTGACCCCTCTGCCCCTGCCGCCCAGTAACTGCAGGTGTTGTAGAGGTGGCAGCGGCAGAAGGGTGGGGTAAAGGGAAAGCGATCTCCTCACCAGTGGATTCATGTAATGTAGGCGGCCACGATGCTCCAGTGCTGGTGGATGGGAGAGATGGATCGCATGTGAGGGAAGGCTGGGAAGGCGCAGATGGGCCGGGGTGGTCGAAGAGTCCCTCGGTGGCGGTCTCCTCAGTGATCGCCCCAGAAGGGTCCAACTGTGCAGGCTCCCGAGTGCTGGTCACCGTGCTGTGGAATAAAGAGAAAAAAATACAATTAATATAGTGACATGGCATGGCCCTGGCTGAAAAAAAAATTAGACATGTAACATTTTGTTTTTTACATGGGGTGTGTAATATTTACTTTCTGGTGACCATTGTTTCCCAGTCCATACTTGTACTTGCTCCTGCGTCCTCCAGTTCCACTCGGGGCCCGCATCAACATGTTAGGGCAAGTTAGGATAGGATATGGGTTGAACTAGATGGACTTAAAGTCTCCCTTTCAACCTTAATAACTATGTTACTATCTCTTTGTTGAACTCCTTCTTGAAATGATCCCTCACAGACCGCCTCCGCTTCACAATTCTCTCCCCTGAAACGAGAAAGCACAAAGTGGTTAGTATACAACATCAGTGTTTCCCAAACTCCAGTCCTCATGCCCCCCACGGGTCATGTTTTCAGGATTTCCACAGTGTTGCTCAAAAGGAAATCCTGAAAACAAGACCCGTGGGGACCACGAGGACTGGTGTTTGGGAAACACTGCTGTCACGGTCACGTGTGTGTCTAGACGCAGCGACTACCGCAAGGCGAACCCATGACATGCGTGACCCTGGATACATCGCCTCCAGTGGGGCGAATTTAAATAATAAAACGTGCAGCTGGATACGCCACCTCCAACTGGCGAATTTAGGTAATACGCGTTATATATATAATTTGTAAACCCCGCCTCCAGTAAGACGAATTTAAATAAGGGGAAATCTGGGTAACATTAACAATGGTGGGCCCTGCGATAGGGAATAGGGATATGGAGACCTCCTGTACTCCCCTGAGCCAGTGTCCCTGCACTCCTAACGTTCCCTATGCCGGTTCCGCACCGTGCGACGCACAGGAACCTAAAAACCCTAGCTCGCCTGCACCTAAACCCTCCCTAGGGAATTGGTTGGTGTGGAAACTAATCCCACCACTGCACTAAACACATATGAGGAAAGATGACAATACAGGGGAAACACCACTTAGCTTTGCTCTGTTGCATACGCTCCTAGCAACAGAGCCCACCACCTGTGAGCATCTTCTCCTCCACCCGGATCCATCACCATAATCGGATCCATCACCATAGTGCAGCCTTGGAGCAGAGTCCACCACCAGTTGCAGCTGCCCAGTAAACAGAGTCCCCAAGATGAGTCCAGCTTCTGCCAAAAAGTCCAGCATGCTTGAGTCCAACTTTTCTGCCTAGAAGTCCAGCATGCTTGAGTCCAGCTTTCAGCAACCAAGTCCAGCATGCTGAGTGCAACTCTCACCATAGTCGCCACTCCACCAAGCCATGCAAACACTTCCAGCTGACACCATAAACTGCGACTCCACCACGCTATGCCAGCCCTTCTTCCAGACATCATTGTTGAACTCCACCAATCCATGCCAGCACTTCTTGCAGACTCTATAGCTGACTCAATCCCTCTGGCTGGGCTGCCCAGGACTCTTGATCAGCTCCATCTTTCACCCAGGCTTACTTGTCAAATGACACTCACAATATCACCAACGGTGACCAAACACACCTGAACTCTTTTATAGAGCACCACATCTGCATAATCATGTGCACTTTAACTAAAGAGTAATACCGCTCACCACCACCGGGGCAACTTAGAAAAAACGACACCTGTTGTGAGTTCATTTTCCCCTTCGTCACTGAGGTCTGGTGAACTCCCTATTCTGGTGAAGGAAGGTAGTGAGCCTGATTATCAGGCACCTGAGCCTAATGATGACGACTGGCTGGGTGGAGTCACTGACTGGATATAAGGCTGCCGAAGCCCTTCTGCCCTGCGGGTGATTTCTCTGTGGACTTCTAGGACACCAGCCTGATTCCTGCTCCTCTAAAGCTAAGTTTTCTGCTTTGCCTTTTTGCATTTGTGTTTTGTTTTTGTTTGCCTTGCTTTTCTGGATTCTGCCATTCCCTGCTGGGGTGAGCTGAATCTCCTTTTGCCTGTAGCTCTGTCTTCAGAATATTCCTGAGTACTGACATGGCTTTTTGAAGCCTAGCGTCTTCAGGGCCTTTTTCACTGTCAGTCTGTTGGCTCTTATTTTCATAGGGTTTTTCACAGATTGCAGACAGCAGCCTTCCTGTCCTTTCCTATATAGTTAGCTTGGGCCCCGTCTTTGCTCAGTCTATCTTTCTGTCTGTGTTGTGTTCTTTCTTCTTGCTTCACCGTCATTATATGTGGGGGGCTGCCTTTTGCTTTGGGGTCTGCTCTGGGGCAGTTTAGATTTCCTTTTCTGTCTTTAGGCTATTTATCTCTCCGGCTGTGATCGAGGGGTCTAGGGCTCCGTAGGAACCCCCCACGGCTACTGCTAGTTGTGTTGATAGGTTCAGGGGTCTGCAATCTGATAGTTGCCAACTTCTCTGGTTTTCTGGACGTAGCTTCTATTTTTGTGTCTGCCTCCTACGGTGACTCTATCATAACAGAATCACCCGCCATACCGCAGATCCTAGGGTACTCAATAGCAGGAAAGAATTGTTAAAAAAAAAAAAGTGTGTATCTTTTTTCCTCTATATCTCTGAGGCTGTAGGGGGAATTTTTTTTTTCTCTCAATGGAGATAAAGCAATTGTCTGATTGTGTGGAGCAGCTCGCTGCGGAAGTGCGGGGAATTTCCGCCTACCTTGCTCATTCACATGCTGCTGAACCAAAGATTCCTACACCTGATGTATTTTTTGGGGATCGGTCTAAATTTTTGAATTTCAAAAATAATTGTAAATTATTTTTTGCCTTGAAGCCTAACTCGTCAGGGAGCTCCGCGCAGCAGGTTAAAATTGTCATCTCTTTGCTGCGTGGCAATCCCCAGGATTGGGCATTTTCTTTGAAACCAGATGATCCTATTCTGACTAATGTGATCGCATTCTTTCAAGCCTTGGGGTTGTTGTATGACGAACCTAATGCTATTGATCAGGCTGAAAAAACCCTGTTGGCATTGAACCAGGGTCGAGATTCTGCAGAGTTGTACTGTCAAAAGTTCCGAAAGTGGGCGGTCCTTACTACCTGGAATGATAATGCCTTGGCTGCTCTCTTTCGGAAGAGCTTGTCAGAAGCCGTAAAAGATACTATGGTGGGATTTCCTGTTCCCTCTGGTCTGGACGATTCTATGTCATTGGCCATTCAGGTTGATCGGCGTTTACGTGAACGCAGGATTGCACGAGAGGTGTTGCCACCGGTAGAACAGACGTCTGAACCTATGCAATGTGATAGAGTTTTGTCTAAGGCGCAACGTCAGGATTTCAGAAGGCATAATAAGTTGTGTTTTTTCTGTGGAGATGCCTCGCATATTATTTCTGCTTGTCCTAAACGAGAGAAACACTTTGCACACACGTTTTCTGTTGGTGGTGTTCAACCTAAGTTTCTTCTGGCAATTACTCTGATCTGCTCCCTGTCCACATTTTCCGCCAAGGCTTTTGTGGATTCGGGAGCAGCGCTAAACCTAATGGACTTGGATTTTGCTAAACGTTGTGGATTTCCGATGACACCTCTGCAGACGCCTATCCCTTTGAGGGGGATTGATGCTACTCCTTTGGCGAAAAATAAACCTCAGTTTTGGACCCAGGTGGTCATGCGGGTCGCCCCAGACCATCAAGAAAATTGCAGATTTTTGGTGTTGCATGGGCTGCATGATGCCATTGTTCTGGGGTTTCCCTGGTTGCAAATTCATAATCCAGTCTTGGATTGGAAATCTGTGTCTGTGGTGAGTTGGGGTTGTCGGTGTGCCTTTAGTGAAGCTCCGGTTTTTTCCACCTCTCCTCAGTCGCATGATGTTCCTGACTATTTGGCGAACTTTTATGATGTATTTAGTGAGAATGAGTCTGCGTCCTTGCCTCCTCATAGGAGTTATGACTGTGCAATTGAACTGAGCCCGGGGTGTAAATTTCCCAAGGGTCGGCTCTTCAATTTATCTGTACCCGAGCACGAGGCTATGCGGTCCTATATTAAGGAGGCGTTGGAGAAGGGTCATATTAGACCATCCTCTTCACCATTAGGTGCCGTTTTTTTTTTTAGTGGCCAAAAAGGATGGTTCTTTAAGGCCTTGTATTGATTATCGTGCCCTCAACAAAATTACTATTAAATATCAGTATCCGTTACCCCTGATTTCGGATCTATTCTCTAGAGTTAGAGGTGCTTGCTGGTTTACCAAGCTTGACCTCAGGGGGCCGTATAATCTTATCCGCATTAAGCAGGGGGATGAATGGAAGACGGCGTTTAATACTCCGGAGGGACATTTTGAGTACCTGGTGATGCCATTTGGGCTCACTAATGCCCCTTCTGTCTTCCAGTGCTTCATGAACGATATTTTCCGAGACTTTGTCGATAAATTTTTGATTATCTATCTGGATGATATTTTGATCTTCTCCAAGGATTGGGATTTATTTTGCCTCCATTAACTATTGAAATGGACCCGGCCAAGGTACAGGCCATTTATGATTGGGTTCACCCCACTTCTTTGAAGGCCCTCCAGAAGTTTTTGGGTTTTGCTAATTTTTATCGGAAATTTATAGCAAAATTTTCTAGTATTGCCAAGCCATTGACTGATCTGACTAAGAAGGGTGCTGATGTGTTAAATTGGTCTCCGGAGGCTGTTGCTTCCTTTCAGGAGCTGAAGCGAAGATTTACCTTCGCCCCGGTTTTGCGGCAACCTGGTGTCTCACTCCCGTTCCAGGTAGAGGTGGATGCTTCTGAGATTTTTGCAGGAGCTGTTTTGTCCCAAAAGGATCCTGTAACATCTAAAATGAATCCCTGTGCTTTCTTTTCCCGAAAGTTCTCTCCATCTGAACGTAATTATGATGTGGGGAATCGGGAACTGTTGGCCATGAAATGGGCATTTAAGGAGTGGAGACATTGGTTGGAGGGAGCTAAACATCAAGTTGTGGTCCTCACTGACCACAAGAATTTGATTTACCTAGAGTCGGCTAAACGCTTGAACCCTAAACAGGCTAGGTGGGCCTTGTTTTTTACACGTTTTGATTTTGTGGTCTCTTTTCTTCCTGGAACTAAGAATGTCAAGGCAGACGCCCTCTCTAGGAGCTTCTTTGCTGATTCTCCTGTGGTGACCAAGCCTGCTACCATCTTAGGCGAAGGGGTAGTTCTTTCTGCCATCTCACCTGATTTGAGACTTGCTCTGCAAGAGTTCCAGGAGGACAAACCTGAGCATTGTCCCAGTGGAAAGTTGTATGTACCTGACCAGTGGAAGAAGAGAGTGATGTCTGAAGTTCATTGCTCTGCATTGGCTGGTCATCCAGGTATTTTTGGTACTAGAGATCTGGTGAGTCGCTCTTTTTGGTGGCCCACCTTGTCTCATGATGTCAGGAGTTTTGTGCAGTCCTGTGAGACTTGCTCCCGGTCTAAATCTTGTTCTCGCTCTAGTGGGTTGATGATGCCTTTGCCGGTCCCCAGGAGGCCATGGACCCATATTTCAATGGATTTCATCTCTGATATGCCGGTCTCTCAAAGAATGACTGTTATTTGGGTGATTTGTGATAGGTTCTCTAAGATGGTTCATCTTGTACCACTCCCTAAGTTGCCGTCTTCCTCTGAGTTTGTGCCCCTGTTTTTGCAACAGGTGGTTCGCTTGCACGGGATTCCTGAGAACATTGTATCTGACAGAGGAGTTCAGTTTGTGTCTAGCTTTTGGAGGACTTTCTGTTCCAAGCTTGGAATTCAGTTGTCCTTCTCTGCTTTTCACCCTCAGACCAATGGGCAGACAGAGAGAACAAACCTGACCTTGGAGTCATATTTGAGATGTTTTATTTCTGCTGATCAGGATGATTGGGTTTCATTTTTGCCCTTGGCCGAATTTGCTTTAAATAATAAAGCTAGTTCTGCCACTTTGATGTCACCTTTTTTTTGCAACTTTGGGTTTCATCCTCGATTTTCTTCAGGGCTGGTGGAGCCTTCTGCCTGCCCAGGTGTTGACACTGTGGTGGAGAGAATGCACCAAATCTGGGACCAAGTGGTGGATAAGTTATCTTTCTCCCAGGAAAAGGCCCAGCGGTTTTCCAATCGACATAGGACCATTGGTCCCCAGTTTAAGATTGGTGATATGGTGTGGTTATCATCAAAAAATATTACTATGAAGGTGGCTTCTCCTAAGTTTAAGCCTAGATTTATTGGACCTTACAAAATTTTGGAGATTATTAATCCGGTCTCTTTTCGTTTGGCTCTCCCTGTCACATTTAAAATCCATAATGTGTTCCATAAGTCCTTGTTGAAGAGGTTTGTTGAACCAGTTGTTCCTGGGGTGGCACCTCCGGACCCTGTATTGGTTGAAGGTAACATGGAATATGAGGTAGAGAAAATACTGGATTCCCGTCTGGCCAGACGGAGACTCCAGTATTTGGTTAAGTGGAAGGGTTATGGTCAGGAGGATAATTCCTGGGTCTCTGCCTCTGATATTCATGCCAAAAGATTGGTGCGTGCCTTTCATCGGGCTCACCCTGATCGCCCTGGTGGCGTGGTTGAGGGTTCGGTGACCCCTCCTCAAGGGGGAAGTACTGTTGTGAGTTCATTTTCCCCTTCGTCACTGAGGTCTGGTGAACTCCCAATTCTGGTGAAGGAAGGTAGTTGTCATGATCTCAGTGCAGGTTTGACTCGCACACGTGGGGTTAATGTTTGGAACCAGTGCTGATGACTGGCATTTCTGGGGTTAATGGTTGTGATCCCGATGCAGGCTTACCTGCACACCTGGGGCTATGATTGTGGCCTCTCCCTGGTTCTGGGGGAGGCTTCTTATAGCCTCAGGACGCTCCCATCCCTGTCAGTTATACTTTTGCCCTTGGCATTGTGTGGTGAACCCTGAGTGTGTTTGTGCTGTGTTCTGGTTACTTGATTCTCTGTGCATGACTCGGTCTGTTCCCTGGATATCGCTTTGGATTCTGCCTGGTACCTCCTATGTCTGTTTGATTTTGATCTCTGCTTGGCCCTGATTATCCGCTCTGTCTCCTCCCTGGTACTGTACTGTGATCCTGTGTATGACCTTTGGCTTTGTCTGACCTCCCGTCTGTTTGTCCCTCCTGTACTTCGCTTGCTCGTACTGTTGTGACCTCCGTTTTGCCTGACTCTGAGTTGTTGTATGGTGTCCTGTCATATCTGAAAGCAGGATGCTAAGCCACGCCCCCTTGCAGTCACATGACCATAGGTCCCGTGCAAGCTTGTTCATTTTCAGTGTCCGCAGGTCCCGTGCCTCTTTACTTTCCAGCGCTGACTGGACCCTGATACTAATAGTTGAAGCACGCCTGGTCACCTCTGCTGCCCTGCTCCCCAGGTAACTCTTAGCACTGCTTCTGTACTCAGGACATGCGCACTGGCTCTATGAGCAAGTGTAGTGCGGTGTCTCTGACAGTAGTGAGCCTGATTATCAGGCACCTGAGTCTAATGATGATGACTGGCTGAGTGGAGTCACCGACTGGATATAAGGCTGCCGACGCCCTTCTGCCCTGCGGTTGATTTCTCTGTGGACTTCTAGGAAACCAGTCTGATTCCTGCTCCTCTAAGCTAAGTTTTTCTGCTTTGCCTTTTAGCATTTGTGTTTTGTTTTTGTTTGCCTTGCTTTTCTGGATTCTGCCATTCCCTGCTGGGGTGAGCTGAATCTCCTTTTGCCGGTTGCTCTGTCTTCAGAATATTCCTGAGTACTGACATAGCTTTTTAAAGCCTAGCGTCTTCAGGGCCTTTTTCACTGTCAGTCTGTTGGCTCTTATTTTCATAGGGTTTTTCACAGATTGCAGACAGCAGCCTTCCTGTCCTTTCCTATATAGTTAGCTTGGGTCCCGTCTTTGCTCAGTCTATCTTTCTGTCTGTGTTGTGTTCTTTCTTCTTGCTTCACCGTCATTATATGTGGGGGGCTGCCTTTTGCTTTGGGGTCTGCTCTGGGGCAGTTTAGATTTCCTTTTCTGTCTTTAGGCTATTTATCTCTCCGGCTGTGATCGAGGGGTCTAGGGCTCCATAGGAACCCCCCACCGGCTACTGCTAGTTGTGTTGATAGGTTCAGGAGTCTGCAATCTGATAGTTGCCAACTTCTCTGGTTTTCTGGAAGTAGCTTCTATTTTTGTGTCTGCCTCCTACGGTGACTCTATCATAACAGACACCACAATGCAATAATTCTAATGGCCACCGGGGGCAATCACACCACTTTGGCACTGTCGCGTCCGTCTGCAAGTCTGGGCTGCAGACAGGCAGCGCCCCGAGTAGCACCGACACCCTTTACCCCTATACAGGGATCTGGATTTACTGCAGAGCTCAGGAAGCGCTGTCTGAACAGGAGCAGAGTGCCAGAGCAGAACGGTTGCAATAGAAAAGCAGGAAGGGAGCCAAAAATGGAGTCGAAAACCAGGCGAGCAGTGGAGGTACAGAAAAGGCAGGCAGAGGCAGAGTCGAGAGTCCAAGCAGAGGTCAAAAACCGGGAGAGTAGTGGAGGTACAAAATTGTCAGGCAGTAGAGGGAGTCAGGAATCCAGGCCAAGGTCCGCATCAGTAATCGGGAGAAATGCAAGGTACAAAAACGGCAGGCAACAGAGTAGTCAGAAGTTCAGGCTGAGGTCGGAGTTAACGATAGGCAATCACAAGTAACACGTAGGGGAACCAAGAATATATCCGGCGGCTTGCAAGCCCAGTCCCAAGGTATTTGAGGGATCAGGTCTTCCCTCACAGGCTCCCGTGCTGGTGATGTCATCAGGACCGCCCCCAGGACCAGACCTGATGATGATGCACCAGCCCCTTCATGACTGACAGAGGAGCGGAGTCTGCGTCCAGTAGACGCCTGCGCAGAAGCCCTTTCATTGTTGCCGCCCTCACTCGGGTGTGAGCCACGGCGCCTCCTAGTGGTTGAGGGCGGACCAGCAGGCCCCGAGATCGACGACGGCATGTCAGTCTGGCATCTCCTGGTGGCCGAGGCCTGGACAGCAGGCCCCGAGCCTGAGGGCGGCGTGACAGTCCGTCGCCTCCTAGTGGCTGAGGGCGGAACAGCCGGCCCCGAGTCTGACGGCGACGTGACAGTACCCCCTCTCCAGGAGGGGCCTCCGGACCCTCAAAACCCGGTTTGTCAGGGTGAAGGAAATGAAATCTCCTAATTAATGCCTTGGCATGGATGTTCCTTGCGGGGACCCAGGACCTCTCCTCCGGGCCGTAGCCCTTCCAGTGTACAAGATACTGTATGGAGTCTCTCACAAGGTGGGAGTGAAGGATACCCTGGACTTCATACTCCAAGGACCCTCCGACCAAAACAGGAGGAGGAGGGGACTGGACAGGGTGAATTGGGGAGTGATACAGTTTGAGGAGAGACTTGTGGAACACGTTAGGTAACTTAAATGACTGCGGAAGTTTCAAACGGAAGGCTACCGGGTTAACCACTTCTATAATTTCATATGGGCCGATAAATCTGGGACCCAGTTTGGCAGACGGTACTTTCAGTTTGATGTTTTTAGTAGAAAGCCAAACCTTGTCCCCAACCCCCAAGTGTGGCCCCTTGGACCGTCGTTTGTTTGCAGCTGAAGCCTGCCTAACCTGAGCCCCTTTCAAATTCGTATTTACTTCAGACCACATTGTTTTCAAGCGATGTATGTTTTTCTCTACCCCAGGGAGCTCCGACATCCTAGCCGAGAACGACCCAAAGCGCGGATGCAATCCAAGGTTACAAAAAAAGGGGTAGTTTTAATGGAGTCCTGGTAGCGATTATTTAAGGCAATCTCAGCCAATGGCAGATGTTCTACCCAATCGGACTGGTGTCCTGACACGTAACAACGGAGGTATTGCTCCAGAGCTTGATTAGCACGTTGGGTTTGCCCATTGGTTTCGGGGTGGTAGGCCGAGGAGAAGGATAACTCAACACCGATGCGTTTACAGAACGCCCTCCAGAATTTTGAGATGAACTGGGTACCTCTGTCGGACACAATATTTGACAGAACACCATGAAGACGTACAATGTGCACAAGGAACAATTTGCTCAAGGTTTCGGAGTTAGGTAAGCCAGACAGGGGAATAAAATGGCACTGTTTGCTGAACCTGTCTACCACCACCCAGATACATGTTTTCCCATCTGAGGTCGGCAGGTCTGTAATGAAGTCCATGGAGATGTGGGTCCATGGACTCTCAGGGGTGGGCAAGGACTGAAGCCAGCCAGCAGGGCGATTATGGGGGGATTTGGCGCGGGCACAGACTTCACATGCTGAAACATAGTTCTTACAGTCCTTGACCACCGTCGGCCACCAAAAGTTCCTAGTTACCAACCTGGTGGTATTATTGAGCCCAGGATGGCCTGCCAGAACAGAGTCCTGTGACTCTTTAAGAACTTGAAGGCGAAAGTTATTCGGAACGAACAATTTTTTGGGGGGTGTAGTGTCAGAAGCTCGTTCCGGAGACCTACGGATCTCCTCCAAAAGGTCCAAGGAAACTGCCGACACGACGATCCCATTGGCTAATATCGGAACGGGTTCACAGTCTTCGGCTTGTGTGGGGCAAAAACTGCGAGAGAGGGCATCGGCCCTCACATTTTTCGTACCAGGGCGAAAGGTGATTAAAAAAAAATCAAACCTTGAAAAGAACAAGGCCCACCTGGCCTGCCTGGAATTCAGTCTTTTAGCTGACTCCAGGTAGGTCAGGTTTTTGTGGTCTGTAATGACGGTGACCTTGTGTTTGGCGCCTTCGAGAAAGTGACGCCATTCCTCGAAGGCCCATTTGATTGCTAGTAATTCCCGATTACCAATATCATAGTTCTTCTCTGTGGCAGAGAACTTTCGGGAAAAAAAAGCACATGGGCGCAGCTGAGTGAGGGCTGCAGTGCCTTGCGATAGCACTGCTCCCACTCCGACTTCGGAGGCATCCACCTCCACAATAAATGGGCGGTCTAAGTCAGGTTGTACTAAAACCGGGTTGGCCACAAAGCACTCTTTTAACGTAGAAAATGCTTGAATGGCCTCGGGATTCCAGTTGGCCACGTCCGCCCCCTTCCGGGTTAGATCCGTTAGTGGCTTGGCAATCTCAGAGAAACTCCTGATAAACTTACGGTAGTAATTGGCAAATCCCAAAAATCGCTGCAGTGCTTTCAGCGATTTGGGTTGCACCCACGCCTTAATAGGTTGGATCTTAGCAGGATCCATGCGGAACCCCCTGCCTGAGACCATGTACCCCAAAAATTGTACCTCCTCAGCGAAAAAGACACATTTCTCCAACTTGGCAAACAAAGAGTTCTCCCGCAGTCTCTGCAGTACTGAACGGACGTGTTGAGCATGTGTCACAGGGTCAGTGGAGTAAATCAAAGTGTCATCCAAGTACACAATGACATACACACCACAGATGTCCCTGAAAATATCGTTAACAAAGTGCTGAAACACTGCAGCATTACTGAGTCCGAAAGGCATTACTAGGTACTCAAAGTGACCAAGAGGTGTATTAAACGCTGTCTTCCACTCATCGCCGTCTCTTATGCGGATTAGATTGTATGCCCCCCAGAGGTCAAGTTTAGTAAATCAACGGGCTCCAATTAGCTGATTAAAAAGATCAGGGATGAGTGGAAGCGGGTACTGGTTCTTTATAGTGATTGCGTTTAATTCCCGGTAGTCAATGCAGGGTCTGAGACCACCATCTTTCTTCTCTACAAAGAAGAACCCAGCTCCAACTGGTGAAATAGATGGTCTAATGAACCCCTTTCTTAAGCTATCCGCTATGTACTCATTCATGGCCTGACGCTCTGGACCAGAGAGATTAAATATTCTCCCTTTTGGAAGACGGGCATCTGGAATTAGGTTTATAGGACAATCATACTCTCTGTGGGGTGGTAGTTTCTCAGACTCTATAACGGAAAAGACATCTCCATAATCCCTGAGGGCAAACGGTATGAAGGGGTGTTTTTTTAGCTTGGTTTGATTTACTGCTTACAGACATGCAATTATCTTGGCATTGCGAACTCCAGCGCACCACATCACCCAGGTGCCAGTCAATGACAGGGTTATGTTGACGTAGCCACGGCATCCCCAAAATGACTGCAGAAGATAGATTGTCCAACACAAAAAAGTTAATAAGCTCAGTATGTAGTGCTCCTACTGACATAGTTATCTTAGCAGTAACAAACTTAACCCCCTCCTGAATAATGGATGTGCCATTAATAGCCATGGTTTTAATTGGAATATTAAGTTTCAGTAGTGGAACACCAAGTTTTTTAGCAGCAAAAGAGTCCATAAAATTCCCTTCAGACCCGCTATCGACACAGGCTTTTAAACACAGAGAATCCTGACCGAAATACAACGAAATAGGTAGTAAAACTTTGGCCGCATCTGCGGGCAATACCTGAGCCTCTGCGCAACCATAGCCAGAGCTGCTCAGAGGCTGATGTTCCCGGGGTACGGATCTCTGACGTTCAGCTTTGTCCCTGGAGTCTCCTAACTGCAGCATGCTCGAGCAGGAAGGTGAGACTGATCCTCCAGGCTGTATACTGAGGCTTAGTAACAGGTGTTTTAGGCCAACAATCAGCTCAGGCAAGAGAGGAAAGAAAAAAAAATTCAGAGAAACTGTCTTTATATAGGTGTGATATATATATATATATATATATATATATATATATATATATATATATATATATACACACACACACAAGAGACAGTTTTATTTGGGCTGGATATAATGTTGCGTCCGTCTGCAAGTCTGGGCTGCAGACAGGCAGCGCCCCGAGTAGCACCGACACCCTTTACCCCTATACAGGGATCTGGATTTACTGCAGAGCCCAGGAAGCGCTGTCTGAACAGGAGCAGAGTGCCAGAGCAGAACGGTCGCAATAGAAAAGCAGGAAGGGAGCCAAAAATGGAGTCGGAAACCAGGCGAGCAGTGGAGGTACAGAAACGGCAGGCAGAGTCGAGAGTCCAGGCAGAGGTCAAAAACCAGGAGAGTAGTGGACGTACAAAATCGTCAGGCAGTAGAGGGGGTCAGGAATCCAGGCCAAGGTCAGCGTCCGTAATCGGGAGAAATGCAAGGTACAAAAACGGCAGGCAACAGAGTAGTCAGAAGTTCAGGCTGAGGTCGGAGTTAACGATAGGCAATCACAAGTAACACGTAGGGGAACCAAGAATATATCCGGCGGCTTGCAAGCCCAGTCCCAAGGTATTTGAGGGATCAGGTCGTCCCTCACAGGCTCCCGGGCTGGTGATGTCATCAGGACCGCCCCCAGGACCAGACCTGATGATGATGCACCAGCCCCTTCATGACTGACAGAGGAGCGGAGTCTGCGTCCAGTAGACGCCTGTGCAGAAGCCCTTTCATTGTTGCCGCCCTCACTCGGGCGCGAGCCACGGCGCCTCCTAGTGGTTGAGGGCGGAACAGCAGGCTCCGAGATCGACGACGACATGTCAGTCCGGCGTCTCCTGGTGGCCGAGGCCTGGACAGCAGGCCCCGAGCCCGAGGGCGGCGTGACAGTCCGTCGCCTCCTAGTGGCTGAGGGTGGAACAGCCGGCCCCGAGTCTGACAGTGACGTGACAGGCACCTAGCCAAAGGAAAAAAGTTCACTTTGTACGTTTAAGCTGTCAGATCCACTCTGGATCATGACAACTGCTTTACATCAAGCATCCGGAACTGTATATACTTACGCTGTTGAATCTAGGCCCGAGCATCGAGTTCCTCCCAGCGGTCCACGAGGAGCGAACAGATTTCCTCCCAGAGCCGATGTGTCACATTAAGATCAGCATGGCGGCGGTCCCCCGTATTCCACAGCGGCTCCCTTTCTCTGACCAGATCGTCAGAGTTGGGAGCACGCTGTGAAGCCTGTAAAAGAAAAAGAGAAAAAAAAATTAGCCTCCACACTACTAAGAAAAGTTTAAAAAAAGGGAAAAAAAACAAAAAAAAAATTATACTTACACGATGGTGACCGCCGCGTCGCACACGCCGCCGACCCTGGGAGGCACTGCGAGGACCTCTTGGCCGAGCACCAGATTCGGAAGACTAGGGAAAAAAAAAAAAGTTATGTGCTTGGATGTAGCCATATGTGTTGTTTGCTGTGTGATGTGTGCACTAAATTGTTTTCTCTGTGTTGTGTGTAGTGTGATGTTGTGTTTCTGCGATTGATGCAGGAAACTTAACAATTGCGAGCCCACTCCAGGTATATGTCCACACCTTCGTTCTTCTTCTCGGACATCCTCTTCAGCTTGTGATTCCTGTTTTGAAATACACTTAAAAGCCAAAATTCCAGAGATGATGGATTGTGGAAATAAATTACAGTTAAACGCTGACGATGCGAGGGAGGGCTCCCAGAAGAAGAAGATGTGGTGTCCTGCTGCTGGCCAGACTCCATTCCTGTTGCTGCTGCTCGTGCTGCTGGTGCTGCTGCTTCTATAGGGCGGCTTCTGCTGGGGAATAAAGAGAAACAAAAGGCCAATGAATATATTGATATTCCATGGCCCTGGCTGAAAGACAAAAAATTGGTTAAATTTTTGAGGAATGGGGGATGTGATAATTACCATCTGTTGTCTGCTGGTGGACTCCCCTCTGCCTGTTCAGCAAGGTTCCTTGACTTCATTTGGGGTGGCGCAGTACTCTCCTGCCTTCTCCTGCGGCTGGCTCCTCTCTTGGCTGGCATATTGGCTGTGGCTGAGGGTCCCACTGTCATGGTTTTATATATGTTTGCTGTGGGCAGGGCTACTGAACATGCTCAGACCCAAAAAAACGGATCCGGCGCATTGTGGCGCTCATAGACTTCCGGTGCTTATGGCTTTTTTGCCGCAGACAAGAAACGTTACAGTTGCCGTTTTTCCAGACGCCGGATTGAGACATATTGCCAGATCCGGTAAAAACCGGACGAACTGCATGTCCGTCCGGCGCTAATACAAGTCAATGGGGGAAAAGCCGGATCCAGCATTGCATTTTGCCGGATCCGGTTTTACTAAAAATAGCCAGAACTTGCCTAACGGAGAAAAACGGATGTGTGAAAGAGGCCTAAGGCTGGTTTCACATTTGCGTTTTTTAGCGCTGGAAAAAAATGCATACGTGCGCATGCGATTTTTCCCCTATATTTAACATGGGTGCGCATACATGCGCGCTTGTAAGCGCATGTATGCGATTTTCATGCGCTGCGTTTTTTTGGGGTGTGCGTTGGTATTTTCCAGACGCTGCATGTTGCATTTTTTGGCCCTGGAAAAAAGCGCATGCGCACGTATGCGCACGTTTTGCGCTAAAAATGGCCATTATAGCCTATGGATGCGCATACGTGCGCACTGGCATGCGCAGGTATGCGATTTTTTAGCGCTGCGTTTTTTGGGTGGTGTCCACTTTTTATCCTAGTTAGAATCTTCTAAAGTCAAAAAAAAAAAGTCTATATAAAGGAGGTGCCTGCCAAAACTCTGCCACTACTACACTGAGAGATTGAAGAGCAGACAGTCAACCAAGAACCCATTATATCAGCGAAGAATGTGAGTATATTACATTATATGCCTGTCCTTTTAAATTATGTATGTACTAATGATTTTTATTATTTTTACATGCAGTATGTCTTCAGAATCAGAGTATTCCCCATCGCGGCAGGAATTGGCGCAAGCAGACCGTGAGGTGATTATTTTCGTGCATCTGGTAAGTATATCTGCTGCTTCTCCAAATCTCTTACGTTTTTTTCAACTTTCTTAAGACATCGTCATCATCATCTGCGGACGGCACTAGTGAGGGCGAAGAGCAGGAGCAGCGAAGCCAAGTCCCGGTGGTGATACGGAATGTAAGTATCAAATGATTTGTAATGTTCTTTATTTTTTATCTTCTATTTTTACTCATTTTTTTGTTTCTTTTTTTGTAACTTTTTATTCAATTTAAATTTGATTATTCTAATGAATGTGTTTTGTCTAGGTTCCACAACGGGATGAAGACGTCTACCTGGATAATGAGCAGCTCATCAGCCTGGTCCAGGAGCGTTCGCCGTTGTGGGACAGCCGTGACCGGCTGTACAAGGACAATGTGGTGACCCGGCGGCTATGGAATGAGGTGGCCGCAGCGTTGATGGATGGCTGGGACAGCGCCACAGCATCCTCCAAAAAGGCGTTTAGTGAGTATTTCCCTGCTCTGTATTGTGCCGCAGTGACTGTTGTCCTTGACGGCACTGTTGGGTTTCGTGCTAGGCGTATTCTAGCAGGAAACCCAACAGTGTCATCGGGGTCTACAGTGACTGCTTTGAGTATTGTATTGCTACATTGTGCCGCAGTGACTGTTGTCCTTGACGGCACTGTTGGGTTTCGTGCTAGGTGTATTCTAGCAGGAAACCCAACAGTGTCATCGGTGTCTACAGTGACTGCTTTGAGTATTGTATTGCTACATTGTGCCGCAGTGACTGTTGTCCTTGACGGCACTGTTGGGTTTCGTGCTAGGCGTATTCTAGCAGGAAACCCAACAGTGTCATCGGTGTCTACAGTGACTGCTTTGAGTATTGTATTGCTAGATTGTGCCGCAGTGACTGTTGTCCTTGACGGCACTGTTGGGTTTCGTGCTAGGCGTATTCTAGCAGGAAACCCAACAGTTTCATCGGGGTCTACAGTGACTACTTTGAGTATTGTATTGCTACATTGTGCCGCAGTGACTGTTGTCCTTGACGGCACTGTTGGGTTTCGTGCTAGGCGTATTCTAGCAGGAAACCCAACAGTGTCATCGGTGTCTACAGTGACTGCTTTGAGTATTGTATTGCTAGATTGTGCCGCAGTGACTGTTGTCCTTGACGGCACTGTTGGGTTTCGTGCTAGGCGTATTCTAGCAGGAAACCCAACAGTTTCATCGGGGTCTACAGTGACTACTTTGAGTATTGTATTGCTACATTGTGCCGCAGTGACTGTTGTCCTTGACGGCACTGTTGGGTTTCGTGCTAGGCGTATTCTAGCAGGAAACCCAACAGTGTCATCGGTGTCTACAGTGACTGCTTTGAGTATTGTATTGCTAGATTGTGCCGCAGTGACTGTTGTCCTTGACGGCACTGTTGGGTTTCGTGCTAGGCGTATTCTAGCAGGAAACCCAACAGTTTCATCGGGGTCTACAGTGACTACTTTGAGTATTGTATTGCTACATTGTGCCGCAGTGACTGTTGTCCTTGACGGCACTGTTGGGTTTCGTGCTAGGCGTATTCTAGCAGGAAACCCAACAGTGTCATCGGTGTCTACAGTGACTGCTTTGAGTATTGTATTGCTACATTGTGCCGCAGTGACTGTTGTCCTTGACGGCACTGTTGGGTTTCGTGCTTGGCGTATTCTAGCAGGAAACCCAACAGTGTCATCGGGGTCTACAGTGACTGCTTTGAGTATTGTATTGCTACATTGTGCCGCAGTGACTGTTGTCCTTGACGGCACTGTTTTTTTTTATCAACAGTGGACAAAGTCCGAACACGTTGGCGTTCGATCAAGGACCGCTTCAACAGTGATGTTCGTGCTGAGGGCCAGGTTCGCAGTGGATCTGCGTCAAGGACCAGAACTAGATACCGTCACTATCACGCGTTGCAGTTCCTAAGACCGGTCCTTGCCACAAGATCGTAAGTATTATACATTTTGGGTTTTTATTTTTATTAATCTGTGTTTTTCTAATCCACAGCTGATGCTTCTTGTAAAGGCATGGTAGTAATGATTTTCCTTTCTTCCACAGCACCTGGAGCAGCACCCTGCAACCTGGCCCTGGAGCGGTCCTTCCTCGGACGTCCTCTGACCCGTCCCAGCCATCCGACAGCCAGGAAGCACCTTGCAGGTCAGCCACACACACAGCTGGTGACCAGGAAGCTGGGCCATCAGGTGTTCCCCTGTCCCAGGTCTCTGCCACTGGTTATGCGGGCACTACCCGCCAGCGGCAGAGGGCCTTGGACAGGAATGTCTTGCCCGAGTTTATGCATTTGAGCGAGACATTTAATTCCAGCCTCAAGTCACTGTCCGACAGAGTTGAAAGCGGTTTTGCACTAATGGAACGTGGTTTTAACCACTTTGAACACCGCTTCAATTCTGTAGAACAGCGCCTTGACCGTCTGGAGGCCGACCTCAACAGACCAGCACACCATTTTTTTAGTAAGATTGAAAAGGGCATGGTGGAACACCTTAGTCCTGATCAACAGCTGAATGTGCTGCAGGCCTGCAACAATGCTTTCTTGCAGGCTATGCATCATAATCGGTACGGTCAGCAGTCAGTGGTGTCCTTTCCACCTGTGCCACCATTGACTCGCTTCACCTCACTACCGACTTGTGCTGCATACCACTGCACGGACACCTCTATTCAAAGCCAGGACACCCACCGTTACACCACCACAAGTCTGAGTGCAGCTGGTCACTTCACCGACACCACCATGGCAAGCGCTGCTCCTGTCTGGAGCACCACCGCCAATCCCATGCATGCGTGGAGCTCAGCCACCACTAGGCAAACATGGAACAGCCCTGCCGCTACAACAACATGTAGTATCCCTGCCACCACCACTCTGCAAACCTGGGCCATCACTGCCGCCACCAGTCCTCCTGCAAGGACGAGCACTGACAACGAAGAGCAGCATCAGCCACCTCAGCAGCAGCAGCCAACTCAGCAGCAGCAGCCACCTCAGCAGCAGCCGCCACCTCAGCAGCAGCCGCCACCTCAGCAGCAGCCGCCACCTCAGCAGCAGCAGCCACCTCAGCAGCAGCCGCCACCTCAGCAGCAGCAGCAACCACCTCAGCAGCAGCAGCCACCTCAGCAGCAGCCGCCACCTCAGCAGCAGCCGCCACCTCAGCAGCAGCCGCCACCTCTGCAGCAGCAGCCGCCACCTCTGCAGCAGCAGCCGCCACCTCTGCAGCAGCAGCCGCCACCTCAGCAGCAGCAGCCATACCAGCAGACGGGGGACCTACATTCCATATTTGCCCCTACTTCAAGGCGAAATCAATCAAGGCGGGCATTGGGCCAAAGTCGGTCCAGGCACACAAGCCTACGGCGACATGCCATTACAACTAATGTAACTGAACAGATTTCCTCTCCTACAAGTGTTCCAAGTTTAATTCCCTTAACTGGACTACCTTCCCCCACAAGTTTTGTTGCCCCTTCCCCTCAAACACCGTCTTCAACTGCAAGTGTTGCATATTCCCTGCACACCCCCAAATTGAAACCATCTGCCCCCAAACGCCGTAAAAAATAATTTTTAGTTTTTTTTTTGTGATAAAAAATAAATTTACATTTGTGGTTCACCATTAATAAGTTTCATTAATGTTGTTTGCGCCGCTCACACACACTGATGGGTAAATACATGTTAAAAACCAACCCAAGGGCTAGTATAGTCATATGTGAAATAACATGGACTAGTATAGTCATTCCAAGGCCTAGTGTAATAACTCTAGTTTTACCAAATAGAATCTGGTTTCATGAAAAACAAACTGTTGAAACTTGTCTAAAAAATAAGTTTCTTTCTAGTTTCACCAGTTTGTTTTTTGTGAAACAAGATGCTAGTTGTTAAAAATCGAGTTATTACAGTAGGCCTTGGTATGACTATACTAGGCCGTGGTATTTCACATATTACTATACTACTAGCCCCAAGGCCTACTATACTCATATTTGAAATACCACGGCCTAGTATAGTCATTCCAAGGCCTAGTGTAATAACTCTATTTTTACCAAATAGAATCTGGTTTCATGAAAAACAAACTGTTGAAACTTGTCTAAAAAATAAGTTTCTTTCTAGTTTCACCAGTTTGTTTTTTGTGAAACAAGATGCTAGTTGTTAAAAATGCTAGTTGTTAAAAATCGAGTTATTACAGTAGGCCTTGGTATGACTATACTAGGCCGTGGTATTTCACATATTGCTATACTACTAGCCCCAAGGCCTAGTATACTCATATTTGAAATACCACGGCCTAGTATAGTCATTCCAAGGCCTAGTGTAATAACTCTAGTTTTACCAAATAGAATAGTTTCACCACTTTGTTTTTTGTGAAACAAGATGCTAGTTGTTAAAAATCGAGTTATTACAGTAGGCCTTGGTATGACTATACTAGGCCGTGGTATTTCACATATTACTATACTACTAGCCCCAAGGCCTACTATACTCATATTTGAAATACCACGGCCTAGTATAGTCATTCCAAGGCCTAGTGTAATAACTTGTAATGGAGCAGATTACATGAGCAGATTACATTCATCCACTCAATGCTGACTTGTATTCCCCATGGACTTTCATTGGGGTTGGGTTTTGAGGGTTGTGTTTTGAGAAAATCACATACTTTGTTTTAAACTAGTTGCACAATTTTCTCTTGAAAAAAAATGGTTTCCTGATTCATGGCCTGCAGCTTTGCTCATTCCAATATATTTCACGCAGACTAGCAATGCTGCATTTTAACTCGTATGTGTATTTACCTGCCCAGGTGTGTGAACATAACAAAATTCAGTTATACATGGGAAGTTTTTTAATTAATTGGAGTTTAAAAAATATAGTGCACTCAGTAATGGTATCAAATAAGGATTTTTATTACCATAAACAACAACATTACACCATTTCATCTTGCCAGTGCACCCGTCCTACATCAGAAATAAAGTAGGCCGCAAATTTGTCCCTCATTTGGCCAACTTCAACGGATGACCTGAGAGTGTGCTGAGTGAATTCAGGCAATGGGTTAGGAGCATCATCGTCCAGTTCAAAGGTCGGGTGCTCTTTAGCCATCACAAAGTTATGTAGAACCACACAGGCCTTCACCACCTCATCGACTGTTTCAAGTTTAAGATTAATGGCCGTGCCCAGAATTTGCCATCTGGAAACAAGAATCCCAAAAGCACACTCGACAGTTCTTCTGGCCCTGGTCAGCCTGTAATTAAAAATTTTTTTGGTGTGGTCCAAGTCCCGGCTGGAGTAGGGTTTCAGTAAGTTTCCGCACATTTGAAAAGCCTCATCGCCAACCATTACAAAGGGCAGTGGCGGAGCTTCGGTGTGAGGAAGAGGCCGTGGCATAGGGAAATTAAATTGGTTGCCATACAACCTCCGGCCCATGTCTGAGTTTTTAAAAGCCTGCGAGTCATTACCACGGCCAAATGCTCCAATGTCCACTGCTACAAACATACATCCGGCATCCGCAATTGCAATGAGTACTATTGAAAAGTACTTTTTGTAATTATAGTACTCAGATCCCGTTCTTTGGGGTTTGATGATCCGTATGTGTTTCCCATCAACAGCTCCCAAACAGTTGGGAAAATTGCATACTGTCCAGAATTTGTCAGCAATTTCCATCCACTTTTCAGCGGTGGGCAGGGGCATAAATTCTGGGCAAAGAACATTCCAGAGAGCCCGGCAGGTGTCAGCAACAATTCCAGACAAGGTAGAGATTCCAATACGGTACTTTAAGTGTAGTGAGGATAGGGTTTCTCCAGTCGCCAGGAATCTGTGAACAGACAAAGAAGTAAAATTAATATTTATGTATATTATTTTTAAAAACTATAAAAAAAAATATTAGTACATTCACGAAAACTAATTACCCAAGGTTTTGAATACTAAATTTACAAAAAAAAACATCAGACCACACCCCTTTGTTTTTAAAACATACCGTAATGTCACCAGTAGCCGTTCCTCAGGAGGAATCGCACGACGGAGCTGTGTGTCCTGTCTCCGGATGGATTGTTGGACACGAGCAAGCAAATCCATGAAACTTTCGTGGGACATCCGGATATAATCAGTAAATTTCTCCGGGTTTGCACGTAGCTCGCTGTAGAGGGTGTGGTATGCCCCACGGCTCTCCCGGAGTTCAACAATCGGATGTATCCACATACGCCGCCGTCTTCGCTGCCTCTCTCTCTTCCTTTGTTCATGGCAAGCAACTGCATACGCCTGAGCCATCGCGATGTCCAAATCCAAGTTGAAGTGAAAACTCTTCCAGCGCAGATCCATGGTCACGAGAAGAATCAAGCAAATGTGAAGAATACTGTAGACAGGGTCTATATATATTAACATACCACACCCACAATGAAGTCCCATTGGTCTTGTGTGTTGTTGAATGGTTGTTTTTTCTTTTTTGTGGGGTTTTTCCAAAATCTGTAAAAAAAACGCAAACGCACAAAAAACGCATACAAACGCGCAAAAACGCTGCGTTTTTTTCCTGCATGCGCATTAAAATGCTGGAAAAAAACGCAGCGTTTGTATGCATTTGTATGCGTTTTTTTAATGCGTTTTTTTGCGGGAAAAACGCGCTGCAAAAAAAAGCAAGTGTGAAACTAGCCTAAGCCTTCGATTTTCCAAACTAAATAACCCCAAGTATAATAACCTGTCTTGGTATTGCAGACCCCCCAGTTCTCTAATATTTTAGGTCGCTCTTCTCTGCACCGGCTCCAGTTCAGCTATGTCTTTCTTATACACCGGAGACCAGAACTGTACACAGTATTCTAAGTGTCGTCACACTAGTGACTTATAAAAAGGTAAAATTATGTTCTCCTCATGAGCATCTATGCCTCTTTTAATGAATCCCATTATTTTATTTGCCTTTGCAGCAGCTGCCTGACACGGGCCACTAAATGAGTTTGTCGTCCACCCATACACCCAGGTCTTTTTCAGTGACAGTTTTGCCCAGTGTTTTACAATTAAGCACATAATTATACATTTGTTCGTTCTACCCAAGTGCATGACTTTACATTTATCCCCATTAAAGCGCTTTTGCCATTTATGAGCCCAAGCTTCTAGTTTACATAAATCCTCCTGTAATATAAAATTGTCCTCCTCTGTATTGATTACCCTGCAGAGTTTCGTGTCATCTGCAATTATTGAAATTCTACTCTATGCCCCCCTACAAGATCATTAATAAATATGTTAAAAAGAAGCGGGCCCAAAACTGACCCCTGTGGTACCCAACTGCTAACCGTGACCCAGTCCGAGTGTGCTCCATTAATAACCACTCTTTGTTTCCTATCCCTGAGCCAGCTCTTAACCCACTTACACATATTTTCCCCTATCCCCATGTATTGCCAACTGTTCAGCAATAAGGTTCGGATACGGCTTTAAAGAAGGCTACTACTTGGATATAACACAATTTTATTATACAATGATTGTAAAACACCAAATTAATGGAATGTGTGCTAATGATATCGAAATAGAAAATAGTATGATGTTGCGTATACTTATATATTCAAATTACAAAGGTTTTGGTACATATACTCACATCAGAAAGAAGAAAAGAAAAGAATCTTCACTAGGGGCATTTACGTCTGTCCGGAAAATACTGTAGCTGGAGGAGTGGTCAGCGAAGACAGAAATGCGCCCTAGGACCCACACTGTGAAGAGCGTCCTCTCAAACAAGACTTGCCTCTTCGGACTATTTACTCTTGCCCTGATATTTACATATGATAAGAACAAAGTTTCCAACAACTTTCTATGACTAGAGCCCTAGCACAAAATATATGTATTTCAGACTACGGTTAAAGAGATCTCTAAGATTGAACATACTATAATGGTTTCAGATCGCCAACTATATTTCTGGTTTTACATCAAGCTTCCCCAACTATATTTCTATAGCTTTATGTAAAAGAATCTGCAATTGTCTATATGCCTAGTCCACTTTTAACCCCCATATGACACAAATATCAGGTAATACTTTGTCAATATACTCGCACCATTCACTACTCTTGAAATTCAAGTAAGTCAACAGCGTACACAAAGGTTAATCCTTTCCAGTAATCCAGATTAAACATACTGTTTCAACAAGCATTGTCATTTAGTATACTCAACATTGTGTCACTGCAGGACTGATAAACTCACCACAGACAGAGGTCAAATAAACCTTAATGTTTTACAATGACAAACAGCAAACATAGATTCTCAAGATTGTGGCTGTAACCATTATCTTGTCTGTCTTGGTCTAGATGCAGTCTGTATATTTCAGGTTAATTTCAATATGGACTAATCAATATATTACAATATGTAGGCAATAAGATATCCATATTTTTATTAGCACCACAATCCACCCTTGGATATCTTATAGCCACACATTATTTATCCAACAACAACAAACCAATGTATGCATAATACAAATTACTCCTTAAAGTTAACCTAGAGCTAACACCCGACCCACTAGCTATATTAGTTGGAATATAACGAAAAGTGATGTTTCCAAAGGAAAACATCCCACCTCTAGGCAATCTTACATGTTCTTCAATTGATGGAGCGATCACTATTACCCACCCTCATACTTATACACTTTTTATCTGAACTGGAGCCACATATAATAGCCCTCTCCCCATCTCCAATCTGATTCATCATATTTAATGTTTATCACAAGTCCACTGACAGCATGGATCAGCTGGCATAATTCTTGGAATCCTTCTGCTAATCATTTCTCCCATTAGAAATTTTTCTTCAGTACAGTTCACATCTTGGGTCACATCTTCTTGGTCTTAGCCCTTCAAAAATGGCTAGTGTCCACTGAGCCAAGTAAAGCCATAGATTCTGTTTGGTTTTCAGAAATCCACATTTTCCATAGCTGGCATCTGTCTGAAGATTGCTTGGCTCTTGAAAGCAGTCTCACAAGATGAAAGCAATAATGCAACACTTACAGATCAGGTTTTGATCTAAAGGGAAAACAAAAAGATTATCTGAGATCATATTGACTGCTACTTCAGAAATGACCTGAGCAGATTCAGGACACCTAATTGATTCCACCAAATTTTAGAAATCCACTGACTGAGCTATTCTAGCTTCTCTCTGTAATATTGACATGTCACTTTACTCAATATTCATACATTTCTCCTGGATAAATCAAATCTATTACGTTACCTCTATTCATTGAAATATCAAACATAACTGTTCAAGATACATCTTACAAATGGATTTTACCAACCTATTATGTTAAAATAAAGATTAAAGACATACATCAAAATAAACCACAAATTTTAGCTAAATACAGTCCGATTCATCACAATGGGATGATTACTTATTTAATTGTTTGCAAACAATTATTTTAACCTTTACCTTTGAGCTCATTAGTCTACCCCCATGTCTTATATATAGCTAAATACATTGAATCCGATTCCTCTGAAAAACTGGTTTGTCCAGTCTGAAAGAAAAAACACAGAAAGGTTAGAATATGTACAAGTCAAATACTTGCACTTTGCCCTTATCCTATCTGATCAAAAACAAACAAATAACCTCACTGGATTGTGTTAAAAAAATAACCCAGGAACCATGACTGGTGACCAAGGTAAAATAATCCAGCCCCATAGACAGAACACAGGAATAGTAGCACCGTCTTTTTGGGGTCTGCAATATGACAAGTTCTGCTCTTTCCCAGTCTCACTCTTATCCACCATTGGGATCTGCATTTCTTGCGACTTTTGTGCAGTTGTAGCAAAGTCGGCTGTTTTACATGAGTCTGTAAATTCAGTATCGAAGATGGCAAGTTCTTCCTTATTCTCAATGCAATCAAAATTCTGGTGCAATGAATGGCTCTCTGGTTTGGGATTACAATAACGTCTAATGTGGCCTATCTTCCCACATTTAAAGCAATACCTAGGCCTGTAAACAGCAGACACATTCTTGGATACTTCATCCTGCCCTTTTGACTTAAGACACCACTCACTTAATAGTTTTACAAATCTTTCATATGAACTGGTATTTCTTAGAGACACTCTTGTGGCATAATCTACATTACAATGATTTGCCATTGAAAATAGAAATCTAGGATTATTCTGAGACATATCTGGATGATTGCAAACATTTCTGTACAATGCCAAATAATTACTACAGAACAACATGGGATCATCAGATCGCCTGAATATGAACATTGCCAGGGCCTTGCCACCCCTAGTATTTCTTCTACTTAAGGTAGATTGCAACTCAGATCTATTAGACACACTGCAATCTTCTACCTCATTCTGGTTTTGCTTCCCTGTAGCTGTCTCTACAACCTGGATCTGGCAAATGCGATGAGCTTTTAATGGGTTAAGAAGAGGATCCATTTTCATCTCCTCATCAAAATGTTCATAGAATCGCAGAGTTGGAAGGGACCTCCTGGGCCATCTAGTCCAATCCCCTGCTCAAAGCAGGATTCGCTAAATCATCCCAGTCAGATATCTGTCCAGCCTCTGTTTGAAGACTTCCATTGAAGGAGAACTCACCACTTCTCGTGGCAGCTTGTTCCATTCATTGATCACTCTAACTGTCAAAAAGTTTTTTCTAATATCTAATCTGTGTCTCCTCCCATTCAGTTTCATCCCATTTCATCCCCATTGATGACAGTTTCGGAGTCAGTTAACTCCTGTGCATCACTATCCCACTGATCTGGGTTCCTCTCCAACTCTGCTCTGGCCATGGCCAAAGCTTTCTTCCTTTTCACCTTCCCCCTCTTCTTTCTGCGCTTATACTGTGTTACACATACAGCAGCCTGTTCTGCATCATGCTGAGTTCCAACACATTTGTCCATTACTAACTTATTCTGACCCTGTGCTACCACCAATGCATTCTGGGCCTCACATAGCTGTATTTCCAATTCCTGCACTTTAGTTAACATTCTTTGCTTTTCCTCATACTGTTTTCTATATGCAGATAGCGGGATCCAGCCACACCTACCAAGAGCACAAAATTCTTTCCCTTTTTATACTTTTACTTTCTGCAAGCATTCTGCTACATGAACAGGCTTTGCATCTTGCCAATATTTGCCCCAACGTTCACTTGAACCAACACTGTGCGACCACATAGTCGCCAATATATCATATGGGGTTTCCTCTCACCCTGGAGTCTCAATAGACTCACTTACAACCTCTTTTTGTTCCTTTTCTGCCAACTTTCTTTGCATATGGGTGTTTTGCTTATGCATATCTCGGTATGCACTGAGTAAAATCCACATACGCCGTCCTACAGACACTACATCACCTGCCTGAGCAGGGACACCCCTGAGTACTTCAACAACATCAGTGGGTGCTGACTGCATCACCTGCCATTGCAGGGAAACCCTCGAGTAACTCACCAACATCGAGGGGTTAACCACATCACCTGCCTTAGCAGGGACACCCCTAAGTACATCAACAACATCAGGGGTTAACTGCATCACCTGCCTTTGCAGGGACAACCTCGAGTAACTTACCAACATCGAGGGGTTAACTGCATCACCTGCCTTTGCAGGGATCCCCATAAGTAAACCAACAACATCATGGGGCTCTGAGCCCTTGAGCTTATTCTCCCAGGGTTCTGCCAATCCATAACAATGCATTTCCTGCGCTATAATATTGTATGGAGCTCTGGTCCAGCCAGGGATCTCCACACAGCCATCCTCTTTCTTCTTAAAGAGAGACATTTTGTACGCAATATCACACAATTTTTCTGGACTATCGGAAGTTTAACAAAAAAAATTTCAATTCTAAGCCTTCTGCCTATCCTGCCGACTACGCCAATTTATGTATTGCCAACTGTTCAGCAATAAGGTTTGGATACGGCTTTAAAGAAGGCTACTACTTGGATATAACACAATTTTATTATACAATGATTATAAAACACCAAATTAATGAAATGTATGCTAATGATATCGAAATAGAAAATAGTATGATGTTGCGTATACTTATATATTCAAATTACAAAGGTTTTGGTACATATACTCACATCAGAAAGAAGAAAAGAAAAGAATCTTCACTAGGGGCATTTACGTCTGTCCGGAAAATACTGTAGCTGGAGGAGTGGTCAGCGAAGACAGAAATGCGCCCTAGGACCCACTCTGTGAAGAGCGTCCTCTCACACAGGTCCACAAGCTGCTATCTCTTCTGGCTGCCTCCCAGCTTTTATATGCTTTAAACAAAGGCTTACTCAATATAATATTGGGTAAACATGAAAATACACAAGTTAGTTGTTTGATGTTCCAATCACATGACAGTGGCCACCTATCATGAATAAATAACATCAAACAAGACTTGCCTCTTCCGACTATTTACTCTTGCCCTGATATTTACATATGATAAGAAAAAAGTTTCCAACAACTTTCTATGACTAGAGCCCTAGCACAAAATATATATATTTCAGACTACGGTTAAAAAGATCTCTAAGATTGAATATACTGTAATGGTTTCAGATCGCCAACTATATTTCTGGTTTTACATCAGGCTTCCCCAACTATATAGCTTTATGTAAAAGAATCTGCAATTGTCTATATGCCTAGTCCACTTTTAACCCCCATATGACACAAATATCAGGTAATACTTTGTCAATATACTCTCACCATTCACTACTCTTGAAATTCAAGTAAGTCAACAGCGTACACAAAGGTTAATCCTTTCCAGTAATCCAGATTAAACATACTGTTTCAACAAGTATTGTCATTTAGTATACTCAACATTGTGTCACTGCAGGACTGATAAACTCACCACAGACAGAGGTCAAATAAACCTTAATGTTTTACAATGACAAACAGCAAACATAGATTCTCAAGATTGTGGCTGTAACCATTATCTTGTCTGTCTTGGTCTAGATGCAGTCTGTATATTTCAGGTTAATTTCAATATGGACTAATCAATATATTACAATATGTAGGCTATAAGATATCCATATTTTTATTAGCACCACACCCCATTGTTCTCATTTTATGTATCAACCTTTTGTGTGGCACTGTATCAAAAGCTTTTGAAAAGTCCATGTACACCACATCCACTGCATTCCCTTGGTCCAGTCCGGAACTTACCTCTTCATAAAAGCTTATCAGATTAGTCTGACAGGAACGTGTTATGATTGAGTCACCGTAGGAGGCAGACACAAAAATAGAAGCTACGTCCAGAAAACCAGAGAAGTTGGCAACTATCAGATTGCAGACCCCTGAACCTATCAACACAACTAGCAGTAGCCGTGGGGGGTTTCTACGGTGCCCTAGACCCCTCGATCACAGCCAGAGAGCTAAATAGCTTAAAGACAGAAAAGGAAATCTAAACTGCCCCAGAGCAGACCCCAAAGTAAAAGGCAGCCCCCAACATATAATGACGGTGAAGCAAGATGAAAAAACACACAGATAGAAAGATAGGCTGAGCAAACGATGGGGCCCAAGCTAACTAAACAGAACAGGAAAGGAAGGTTGCTGTCTGCAATCTGCCAAAACCCTATCAAAAACATAAGCCAACAAGCTGATATGGAAAAAGACCCTGAAGCAGCTAGGCTTCAAAAACTAAATCAGCACTCAGATATTTTCAGAAGACAGAGCTAAAGGAATTCAGCTCACCCCAGCAGGGAATGGCAGAAATCCAGAAAAACAAAGCAAAACAAAGTCAAAGCACAAATGAAAAAAGCCGAGCAGAAAACTTAGCTTTAGAAGAGCAGGAATTCAGACTGGTCTCCAAGGATCCCACAGAGAAATCACCCGCAGGGCAGAAGGGCGTTGGCAGCCTTATATCCAGTCAGTAACTCCACTCAGCCAGTCATCATCATTAGGCTCAGGTGTTTGATAATCAGGCTCACTACCTTTCTTTACCAGAAGAGGGAGTTCCTCGGGCCTCAGTAGTGAAGGGGAAAATGAACTCACAACAGTACCTCCCCCTTGAGGAGGGGTCACCGTACCCACAACCATGCCACCAGGGCGATCAGGGTGAGCCCGATGAAAGGAACGCACCAATATTTTGGCATGAATATCAGAGGCAGAGACCCAGGAATTATCCTCCTGACCATAACCCTTCCACTTAACCAAATACTGGAGTCTCCGTCTAGCCAGACGGGAATCCAGTACTTTCTCTACCTCATATTCCATGTTACCTTCAACCAATACAGGGTCTGGAGGTGACACCCCTGGAACAACAGGTTCAACAAACCTTTTCAACAAAGATTTATGGAACACATTATGGATTTTAAATGTGACAGGAAGAGCCAAACGAAAAGAGACCGGATTAATAATCTCCAAAATCTTGTAAGGTCCAATAAATCTAGGCTTAAACTTATTAGAAGCCACCTTCATAGCAATATTTTTTGATGATAACCACACCATATCACCAACCTTAAACTGGGGACCAATGGTCCTATGTCGGTTGGAAAACCGCTGGGCCTTTTCCTGGGAGAGAGATAACTTATCCACCACTTGGTCCCAGATCTGGTGCATTCTCTCCACCACAGTGTCAACATCTGGGCAGGCAGAGGGCTCCACCTGCCCTGAAGAAAATCGAGGATGAAACCCAAAGTTACATAAAAAAGTGACATCAAAGTGGCAGAACTAGCTCTATTATTTAAAGCAAATTCGGCCAAGGGCAAAAATGAAACCCAATCATCCTGATCAGCGGAAATAAAGCATCTCAAATACGACTCCAAGGTCTGGTTTGTTCTCTGTCTGCCCATTGGTCTGAGGGTGAAAAGCAGAGGAGAAGGACAACTGAATTCCCAGCTTGGAACAGAAAGTTCTCCAAAATCTAGACACAAACTGAACTCCTCTGTCAGATACAATGTTCTCAGGAATCCCGTGCAAGCGAACCACCTGTTGCAAAAACAGGGGCACCAACTCAGAGGAAGACGGCAACTTAGGGAGTGGTACAAGATGAACCATCTTAGAGAACCTATCACAAATCACCCAAATAACAGTCATCCTTTGAGAGACAGGCATATCAGAGATGAAATCCATTGAAATATGGGTCCATGGCCTCTTGGGGACAGGCAAAGGCATCAACAACCCACTAGAGCGAGAACACGATTTAGACCGGGAGCACGTCCCACAGGACTGCACAAAATTCCTGACATCACGAGACAAGGAGGGCCACCAAAAAGACCGACTCACCAGATCTCTAGTACCAAAAATACCTGGATGACCAGCCAAAGCAGAGCAATGAACCTCAGACATCACTCTCTTCTTCCACTGGTCAGGAACATACAACTTCCCACTGGGACAACGCTCAGGTTTGTCCTCCTGGAACTCTTCCAGAGCACGTCTCAAATCGGGCGAGATGGCAGAAAGAACTACCCCTTCGCCTAAGATGGTAGCAGGCTTGGTCACCACAGGAGAATCAGCAAAGAAGCTCCTAGAGAGGGTGTCAGCCTTGACATTCTTAGTTCCAGGAAGAAAAGAAACCACAAAATCAAAACGTGTAAAAAACAAGGCCCACCTAGCCTGTCTAGGGTTCAAACGCATAGCCGACTCTAGGTAAATCAAATTCTTGTGGTCAGTGAGGACCACGACTTGATGCTTAGCTCCCTCCAACCAATGTCTCCACTCCTCAAATGCCCATTTCATGGCCAACAGTTCCCGATTCCCCACATCATAGTTACGTTCAGATGGCGAGAACGTTCGGGAAAAGAAAGCACAGGGATTCAATTTAGATGTTACAGGATCCTTTTGGGACAAAACAGCTCCTGCACCAATCTCAGAAGCATCCACCTCTACCTGAAACGGAAGTGAGACATCAGGTTGCCGCAAAACCGGGGCGGAGGTGAATCTTCGCTTCAGCTCCTGAAAGGAAGAAACAGCCTCTGGAGACCAATTTAACACATCAGCACCCTTCTTAGTCAAATCAGTCAATGGCTTGGCAATACTAGAAAATTTTGCTATAAATTTCCGATAAAAATTAGCAAAACCCAAAAACTTATTGAAGGACCTTCAAAGAAGTGGGCTGAGCCCAATCGTAAATGGCCTGTACCTTGGCCGGGTCCATTTCAATAGTTGACGGGGACAAAATAAATCCCAAAAAAGAAATCCTCTGTACTCCAAAAAGGCATTTAGATCCTTTGACATACAGGGAATTCTCCCTCAAGATCCGGAACACAGTCCAAATATGTTCCACATGAGAATCCCAATCCTTGGAGAAGATCAAAATATCATCCAGATAGATAATCAAAAATTTATCGACAAAATCTCGGAAAATATTGTTCATGAAGCACTGGAAGACAGAAGGGGCATTAGTGAGCCTAAAAGGCATCACCAGGTACTCAAAATGTCCCTCCGGAGTATTAAACGCCGTCTTCCATTCATCCCCATGCTTAATGCGAATAAGATTATACGCCCCCTGAGGTCAAGCTTGGTAAACCAGCAAGCACCTTTAACTCTGGAGAATAGATCAGAAATCAGGGGTAACGGATACTGATATTTAACAGTAATTTTGTTGAGGGCACGATAATCCAATACAAGGTCTTAATGATCCATCCTTTTTGGCTACAAAAAAAAAAACGGCACCTAAGGGTGACGAGGATGGTCTAATATGACCCTTCTCCAACGCCTCCTTAATATAGGATCGCATAGCCTCGTGCTCGGGTACAGATAAATTGAAGAGCCGACCCTTGGGAAATTTACACCCCGGGCTCAGTTCAATTGCACAGTCATAACTCCTATGAGGAGGCAGAGACGCAGACTCATTCTCACTAAATACATCATAAAAGTCCGCCAAATAATCAGGAACATCATGCGACTGAGGAGAGGTGGAAAACACCAGAGCCTCACTAAAGGCACACCGACAACCCCAACTCACCACAGACACAGATTTCCAATCCAAAACTGGATTATGAATTTGTAACCAGGGAAACCCCAGAACAATAGTATCATGCAGATTATGCAACACCAAAAATCTGCAATTTTCTTGATGGTCTGGGGCGACCCGCATTACCACCTGGGTCCAAAACTGAGGTTTATTTTTCGCCAAAGGAGTAGCATCAATCCCCCTCAAAGGGATAGGCGTCTGCAGAGGTGTCATTGGAAATCCACAATGTTTAGCAAAATCCAAGTCCATTAGGTTTAGGGCTGCTCCCGAATCCACAAAAGCCTTGGCGGAAAATGTGGACAGGGAGCTGATCAGCGTAATAGCCAGAAGAAACTTAGGATGAACACCACCAACAGAAAACGTGTGTGCAAAGCGTTTCTCTCGTTTAGGACAGACAGAAATAATATGCGAGGCATCTCCACAGAAAAAACACAACTTATTACGCCTTCTGAACTCCTGACGCTGCTCTCTGGACAAAACTCTATCACATTGCATAGGTTCAGACATTTGTTCAACAGGTGGCACCTCTCGTGCAGCTTTGCGTTCGCGCAAACGCCGATCAACCTGAATGGCTAATGACTAGAGTTGAGCGACTTTTGTTTTTTTTAGGGTCGAGTTTCGTTTCGTGAAACCCGACTTTTCCAAAAGTCGGGTCGAGCAAGATCGTCCGATTATAGGGAAAAGTCGGGGTCGTCCCGAAACACGAAACCCAATGTAAGTCAATGGGGAATAAAAGTCGGCAGTGAGAGGAGGACAGGAAACACACCTACAGTGCCCATTTGAATGCCAAAAGCATCAATTCTTCTTACTTAAGCTTGTCAACCTTAATTAACTTCATAATACAAGTTACGCACTGAAAAAGGGGGGGGTTATTTGGCTAAAGTTGTGGGGGGGTAGGGCTGGCTCCAGGTTTTCATGTGCCCTGGGTGAAAGAGTGCCCCTTTAACACATACCACAACTCATCATGCTCCGATACGGCAGAGAAATAGCGGTATAGTACAATGAAAAATACTTCACTTTTTACATCTCATGACGAGGCCCATCTATTTCTCCATACAGAATCATTGTTCCAATTTAATGTTTGAAACAGTATATGATGAGCTCCACATAATGCTACAGTATATGTTGGTCCCCATGGATGAAGCTCCACTGTCTTATGGGCCCAAATAATGCTCCAAACATAATGGGCCCCATTTCTAATGCTCTAGTGTATAATGGGCCCTGTAAATGCTGCTTCAGTGTCTGATGTCCACCTTTGGAATGTTCCAGTGTATGGTGGGCCCCATCTATCATTCTCCAGAGTATAGTGCTCCCCAAAAATTGCTGTCCCAACATTGAAAACAATCAAATAAGTCTCCTCGCTAGGGAATCCCTGTACTTGTCTGGACTCCTCGTCGTCCCCATCTTCCATCTCACTGCACAGTATTTCAACTTTGCAAGTGCTGTGATCCTGAGCAAGCAGGGGGGGCCCACTCGTTGGCGACGGCACTGGCACAGGGCCCCTGATAGTACGGTGGTGTGTCTGATGGCGGGTGGGCCGAAGCTGCACTTTCATCTGCAGCTTCCTCTTTGTCACCATGTAAGATGGAACTGTATATGGGAAGGGTAACCTGAGTTTCAACAGGGTCAGATTCAGGCCGTGTAGCGTGCGAGGGGAATGTAGTGGTCTGGGTCAATGTACCAGCAGATTCATCGAGCAGTGGCTGGGCATCAGTGCACTTGTGTTGTCCCCAGGAGTACGGTCGCCACAGTGGCATTACCTTCCTCCTCCTAGGGAGTGTGATGTAATGCTTGGGAGCAACGAACGATCTCTCTAGCAGGTTAACTGATTGGGCGGCGTTATTCCCACGAGTCATGACCCTCCAAACAGCGTTCATGAAGGCAAAGTGTTTGTTTTACGTGGGCAGTATGGTTGCAAAGCTGAACCTTAAAGGAATGTCCAGAAGGGCACCACCAGGAGTGGAGCCTACGGTTAAATTCGACTCAACCTGGGAAACCTCAAACATGCCAGCTACAGAACAGATGCACACATTGCAAGCTTAATTCCGTTAACGAACGAGACTCCATCATGCCCCGCGGTCCGAGTCCGGCTTACTAGAGGGACACGTGAGGCTCTGGCACATGAGATTGGCCAATAACTGGTGTGTCATGCCCTTACATGTCCGTGGCTGCATGTGCGCTACACTGAAAAGGCCAGCGTTTGTCGCTTACTGGTGCAGATAACCCGCTGAACAACGTTAGTGATGGGGATCACTGATTGCAATTATTACCCGCGAACAATGATTTCCCAGTAAGTGCAGGTCAACCGCAGTTCCGGAATTAGGCCTAACCGTCATTCCTGAAAAAATGAAAAACTTACGTGTGCAAACCACAGGTGCTGTAGCTTGCTTAACAGCTCGCCAGCCGTTCTCACGCCCAGTATGGATTACACGTGATTGCACAAAGGTGAGAAAGGGTACCGTATCCCCAGATAACATGTATGGATAGCGTACACATTCAAAATATATGTCTATACATCAGGAGGCAGGCTCAGACGGTGTTAGGCCCAGTATGGATTGCACGTGATTGCACAAAGGTTAAAAAGGGTACCGTATCCCCGGATAACATGTATGGATAGCGTACACATTCCAAATATATGTCTATACATCAGGAGGCTGGCTCAGACGGTGTTAGGCCCAGTATGGATTGCACGTGATTGCACAAAGGTTAGAAAGGGTACCGTATCCCCGGATAACATGTATGGATAGCGTACACATTCAAAATATATGTCTATACATCAGGAGGCAGGCTCAAACGGTGTTAGGCCCAGTATGGATTGCACGTGATTGCACAAAGGTTAGAAAGGGTACCGTATCCCCGGATAACATGTATGGATAGCGTACACATTCAAAATATATGTCTATACATCAGGAGGTAGGCTCAGACGGTGTTAGGCCCAGTATGGATTGCACGTGATTGCACAAAGGTGAGAAAGGGTACCGTATCCCCAGATAACATGTATGGATAGCGTACACATTCAAAATATATGTCTATACATCAGGAGGCAGGCTCAGACGGTGTTAGGCCCAGTATGGAATGCACGTGATTGCACAAAGGTTAAAAAGGGTACCGTATCCCCGGATAACATGTATGGATAGCGTACACATTCCAAATATATGTCTATACATCAGGAGGCAGGCTCAGACGGTGTTAGGCCCAGTATGGATTGCACGTGATTGCACAAAGGTTAGAAAGGGTACCGTATCCCCGGATAACATGTATGGATAGCGTACACATTCAAAATATATGTCTATACATCAGGAGGCAGGCTCAAACGGTGTTAGGCCCAGTATGGATTGCACGTGATTGCACAAAGGTTAGAAAGGGTACCGTATCCCCGGATAACATGTATGGATAGCGTACACATTCAAAATATATGTCTATACATCAGGAGGCAGGCTCAAACGGTGTCAGCACAGTATGGATTTGACAGCCCAGACTACACAGCGGAGGAGCAGGGAGAGGTGAAGATTGGAAATGCTGGGGCCCTGCCCAAGCAAGGGGGGCCCACTCGTGGGCGTCGGTACTGGCACTGGGCCCCTCATAGTACGGCGGTGTGTCTGACGGCGGGTGTGCACCACCACCATCAGAGACACTTGATTGCACTATGAGGGACCCTGTGCCAGTGCCCACGCCCAAGAGTCGGCCTACCCACCTGTCCAGGGCAACGGCACTCGCACGGTGTCGTGCGCTAGGTGGTGACCCCGGCCATGGGGGGGGGAGGCAGCACAGTTAGGGAGTTTTAGAAAGTGGCATATGTTGATGTTGGACATTCAGCTGATGCAAAAGGTGAAATAGGTCAAGTCCCAGGAAGAGGTGGACCAAAGCAAGCCATTTTTCTGTCACCCTATGTGTCATCAGGGGAAGGTGGGACAAAATCCTTGGAAACCCATGCGTGGTTCATTTTAGTGAAGGTTAGATCATCCACATTTTGGGTTGACAGACGGGTCCTTTTTTCTGTCAGTATTGATCCAGCTGCACTGAAGACTCTTTCCGATAGCACACTTGCAGCTGGGCAAGCGAGCTCCTGTAAGGCATATTGTGCCAATTCAGGCCAGGTGTCCAGTTTAGCGGCTCAATAGTCAAAGGGGAATGACCTGTGCGGGAGAACATCGATATGGGAGGAAAAGTAGTTTGTAACCATAGTTGACAACTGCTGTCTCCTGTCACTTTCCATCGATGCAGTATTACCAGTTGTGTGAGTGGTACTTGAAAAATCAGTCCACAACATTGTCATGAAACCCCTGTCTCCAACGCCACTTCTGCTGTGTGCACCACGAACACCTCTGCCAAGCTGCCCCTGGCTCGTACGGCTCGTGTGAGAACCATCACCGATGCTGTGTGCTGGGAATGCCTCAAGCAACCGATTTACCAGATTTGCTTGTTTATTAGCCAATATTAGGTCAAGGTTGTCCTGTTGCATGATGTTTTGTAATTTGCCTTTATAGCGTGGATCCAGGATGCTGGCCAACCAGTAGTCGTCATCGTTCATCATTTTGGCAATGCGGGGGTCCCTTTTTAGGATCTGCAAGGCATAATCTGACATGTGGGCCAATGTTCCCGGTGTCAATGATGCACTGCGAGTGCTGGTTGGAGGAGCACTTTCTGGCAAATCCACATCCCTCCAGTCACGCTCAAACGCTGTACCAGACCTTGCCACGCCAACATTTTCACTTGCCCCACGAGATGCATCCTCCTCCCCTAAGTAATCATCCCCATCATCCTCCTCCTCCTCTTCTTCCTCCACCTCGTCCAGGAGAGGTCCCTGAGCAGACAATGGCTGAATGCCATCAAGGATTCCCTCCTCCTCTTCCTCCTCATCAACATTGGCTGCAGAAGCCTGCTCCTTAAGGTGCGTCAAAGTTTGCATGAGCAGACGCATAAGTGGGATGCTCATGCTTAGGATGGCGTCGTCTGCGCTTACCAGCCGTGTGCATTCCTCAAAACACTGAAGGACTTTACAGAGGTCTTTCAGCTTCGACCACTGCACACCTGTCAACTCCATGTCTGCTCTCAAAGTGCCTGGCCGTGTATCCTCCCACAAATGCATTATGGCCTGCCTCTGCTCGCACAGCCGCTCCACCATGTGCAGGGTGGAGTTCCACATTGTTGCAATGTCGATAATGAGGCGGTGGTTGCGAAGGTGGAGCAATCGCTGCAGCTTCTGCATACGAATGGAGTGTACAGGCGACCGGCGGATGTGCGCGCACAGTCTTCGCACCTTCTGGAGCAGGGCTGTTAACTCCGGATAATTTTTGAGGAAGCACTGCACCACCAGGTTCAAGGTGTGAGCCAAGCAAGGTATGTGGCTGAGTTTTGAAAGGGCTATGGCTGCCACAAAATTCCGGCCGTTATCACTAACTACCTTGCCTGCCTCAAGATGTACATGGCCCAGCCATGACTCAGTTTGTCGCTTCAAGTACTCGGCCAGCACCTCGGCGGTGTGTCTGTCACCCAAACACATCATCTGCAACACAGCCTGCTGACTAGTGTTGAGCATTCCGATACCGCAAGTATCGGGTATCGGCCGATATTAGCTGTATCGGAATTCCGATACTTAGTTCCGATACTTTTTTCATATCGAATACCAGAATCGGAAGTTCCCATAATGCTAGGAGCCCGCTCGATTTGATTCAGCCAATGGGGATCCTCAGAAGTGTGGGCACATCCTGTTAGGCATGTAGGCATGTTAACTACTGGCATGGCTGTGATTGGCTGCTGAAATGATGTCATGATGCACTATAAAAAGCGCTGCAGCCGCCATTTCTGGTCACTCTGCTGTGAATTCAGTTAGGGACAGGCTGCTGTTGAAGACTGTGAGGGACAGTTAGAAATAGCGATTCCACAAAACATATAGTGCTTAACCCAGGCTACATAAACCACCACTGTAGCTTGCTTTTCCCTAGCATCGCTGTTTTCACAGCTGTCTGCAAGGGCTGTGTGAGTGCAGACCCAAGCTGTGTAGTGTGTCCTGCAGGCACGTCTGCTTGTAGGCCGGCCAGCGTGTGTCTCTGCCTCATACACATTTTTCTTTTATTGCTGCTTTTTTTTTCTCCTGTATAGTGTGCTTCCATACGTATCCATATACGTTGGTAGCAAACACTAAAGGAGTGGACAGCGGATCCTTTCAGCAGCCTTTCAGTGCTATAGCTCATTTCTCTGCACTGTTTTTGGCTGTCTGATAGGTCTCTCTGTGTATGAGTGCAGCTCACGTTGCAGTGTGTTCTACAGCCACTGCTAGCTGTAGTCCGCTCAGCGTGCGTCACTGCCTCCTACATAGTCCTTTTTTTGCAGCTAATTTAGCCAGATTTTTGCTCCTATATTAGTGTGCTTCCAACCGCATCCATTGTCATTGGTTGGTTGCAAACACTATATAGGATTAGATAGAGGAGCCTTTTTGCTGGCTTGTGCCCTTCAGGGCCAGCCAGGCTAGTATCACCCTATTTCTTGGAGCCTCATCAATTGCATTGTAGGTTAGCTTCCTGCATTGTAATCGCTCCAAAAAGTTTGTGATACTATAGCTTTCAAACTTTGGTCACATCCTTTCCTTTCCCCCCACCCAAAAAAAAGGAAATAAAGTTCACCAAACACTCCACTTTACAGTTGTCTAGGCCACATTAGATCATATTAAAGTGTAGTACACACACTCTTAGCCAAATTAGTGTTTCTTATACTGGTTAGCAGGTGTTCAGGAATAAGAACACTAAGCCACCCCTTTTTTACTTTTCTGCCTATCTTTATCAGTCTACCAAGATGAAGAAGGCAGGGAGTAAGGCACGTGGTCGTGGCCGTGGAGTTTCAGCAGGGAGAGGACGGGGGGATTCAGCAGGGAGAGGACGTGGGGATTCGGTGTCTGCTGCGGCCACCAGTGACCCGGCATCCCCCACTTTTACCAGGCAACAGTCCTTCATGCGCAGCTTTGTAGGACCTCGCTGTACCCCACTGCTGCGTGACAAACAAATTGAAGCCGTTGTCGGATGGATGGCAGCTAACGCATCCACTTCAATGACTTCCGCATCCTCCCAAGGCCAGAGCACTGAAGAGCAACCATCTGTCTCTTCACCACCTGCCAAATTGCCCAGGCAGTCTGAGAGCCCTGGACAGGAGCCATCTCAATCTTTACTTCTGTTCTTAGAATCTGTTGGCTTGGAAAGAGGTGGCCAGCCAAGCAGCATTCTAGAGCGTGAAGAAGAGGGAGTATGCAGTGATGCGCAACTGCTTTGTCCCTCTGAATCTGAAGAGGCGGGTGGGCCAGTGCCTATTGTCAGCACACCTCAGTGCTCATCTGATGATGATGAGACTCAGTTGCTAATTTCTGGTGCGTACGGTGCTGGCGAGACAACCCAGGACCAGCCGGTGCTTGAAGAGGGGAGTGGAGATGATGAGGTCCTTGACCCATCATGGCGTCAGCCACAGGAAGGTGGTGGGAGCAGCTCTGAGGAAGAGATTCCCCAAACGTCCAAAAGAGGAGGGAGAGGGCGGGGGCAGACTTGGTTGCCTGTAGCCTCCACTTTGGCACCCGTGAGGAGCAATCCTCTTCCAAAACACAAAACGGGCGCTCCCAGGACTTGCAGTGCGTGGTCTTTTTTTGACACAGTTGCAGATGACATTTGCTTTGTCAAATGCAAGCTGTGTCATCAGAAAGTGAAACGAGGGAAAAATGTGACCAACCTCAATACCACAAATATGTGGAAACATGTGCGTACCAAGCACGAGGTGGAGTTACACAGACACACTGAAGATGTAGGCCAACCTTCAGCAGCACCTACCACCTCTTCAGCTCGTGTTGGGGCCTCTTCCTCCAGCTCACACACAGCTGGTTCGGCTTCATCACTGGAACGCCATGGAAGAACCACTGCCACTGTTGTCCAGAGACCCAGTGAAATTCCACCCACTGAACCACGTTCGCAGTCATCAGCACACTCCCAGGCCACTCACCAGCAATCGGTAGCACAGGCATGGGAGAAAAAGCGGCCATACTCGGCAAACCATCCCCGAGCACTGGCTCTGAATGCCAGCATTGCCAAACTACTGGCCCTTGAGATGCTGTCATTCAGGCTGGTGGAGACTGACACCTTCCGGAACTTTATGTCATTGGCAGTTCCACAATACAATGTGCCCAGCCGCTTTTATTTCAGCAGTCAAGCTGTCCCTGCCCTGCAAAAGCATGTGGAGGGAAAAATTAAAAATGCGCTACTAAATGCCGTCAGTAGCAAGGTCCACCTGACCACCGATGCATGGACCAGTAGCCATGGACAGGGACGATACCTTTCCCTCACTGCCCATTGGGTCAATGTTGTGGAGCCGGGTACAGATCTGGAGAGTGGCTCTGTGCGTATTCTGCCAACTCCAAGGATTGCAGGAATGCAGTCTATACATATTGAGTCCTCCTCCTACTCTACATAGTAACATAGTAACATAGTAACATAGTAATTAAGGTTGAAGGGAGACTTTAAGTCCATCTAGTTCAACCCATATCCTATCCTAACTTGCCCTAACATGTTGATCCAGAGGAAGGCAAAAAAACCCCATGTGGCAACAGTAAGCTTCACATTGGGGAAAAAAATTCCTTCCCGACTCCACATACGGCAATCAGACTAGCTCCCTGGATCAACGCAATATTAAGGAGACTAGTGTATATACCCTGTAATATTATACTTTTCAAGAAAGGCATCCAGTCCCTTCTTAAATTTTAGTAGTGAATCACTCATTACAACATCATATGGCAGAGAGTTCCATAGTCTCACTGCTCTTACAGTAAAGAATCCGCGTCTGTGAGTATGCTTAAACCTTCTTTCCTCCAGACGTAGAGGATGCCCCCTTGTCCCCGTCACAGGTCTAAGAGTAAAAAGATCATTAGAAAGGTCTTTGTATTGTCCCCACATATATTTATACATTGTAATAAGATCACCCCTAAGCCTTCGATTCTCCAAACTAAATAACCCCAAGTGTAATAACCTGTCTTGGTATTGCAGACCCCCTAGTTCCCTAATAACCTTGGTCGCTCTTCTCTGCACCCGCTCCAGTTCAGCTATGTCTTTCTTATACACCGGAGACCAGAACTGTACACAGTATTCTAAGTGTGGTCGCACTAGTGACTTATATAGAGGTAAAATTATGTTCTCCTCATGAGCATCTATGCCTCTTTTAATGCATCCCATTATTTTATTTGCCTTTGCAGCAGCTGCTTGACTCTGGCCACTAAATGTGAGTTTGTCATCCACCCATACACCCAGGTCTTTTTCAGTGACTGTTTTGCCCAGTGTTTTACAATTAAGCACATAATTATACAACTTGTTCGTTCTACCCAAGTGCATGACCTTACATTTATCCCCATTAAAGCTCATTTGCCATTTATCAGCCCAAGCTTCTAGTTTACATAAATCCTCCTGTAATATAAAATTGTCCTCCTCTGTATTAATTACCCTGCAGAGTTTAGTGTCATCTGCAAATATTGAAATTCTACTCTCTATGCCCCCTACAAGGTCATTAATAAATATGTTAAAAAGAAGCGGGCCCAAAACTGACCCCTGTGGTACCCCACTGCTAACCGTGACCCAGTCCGAGTGTGCTCCATTAATAACCACCCTTTGTTTCCTATCCCTGAGCCAGCTCTTAACCCACCTACACATATTTTCCCCTATCCCCATTGTTCTCATTTTATGTATCAACCTTTTGTGTGGCACCGTATCAAAAGCTTTTGAAAAGTCCATGTACACCACGTCCACTGCATTCCCTTGGTCCAGTCCGGAACTTACCTCTTCATAAAAGCTTATCAGATTAGTCTGACAGGAACGGTCTCTTGTAAACCCATGTTGATATTGGGTCATAAGGTTATTCTTCTCCAGATACTCCAGTATAGTATCTCTTAGAAAACCCTCCAGGATTTTACCCACAGTTGAGGTTAAACTTACAGGCCTATAATTTCCAAGTTCAGTTTTTGTCCCCTTTTTGAATATTGGCACCACATTTGCTATACGCCAGTCCTGTGGTACAGACCCTGTTATTATGGAATCTTTAAAGATTAAAAATAGTGGTCTATCAATGACTGTGCTTAATTCCTGCAGTACTCGGGGGTGTATCCCATCCGGGCCCGGGGATTTGTCAATTTTAGTGATTTGTAGACGCCGCCGTACTTCCTGCTGGGTTAAGCAGGTGACATTTAATGGAGAATTTTTATCCCTGATCATGTTATCCATCATGGGATTTTCTTGTGTAAATACTGTTGAAAAAAAGTCATTTAGCATATTGGCTTTTTCCTCATCCTCATCCACCATTTCACCCAGACTATTTTTAAGGGGACCAACACTATCATTTTTTAGCTTCTTACTATTTATGTAGTTAAAGAATATTTTGGGATTATTTTTACTTTCTCTGGCAATGAGTCTCTCTGTCTCAATCTTTGCTGTCTTGATTTGCTTTTTACAGAATTTATTTAATCTTCTGTATTTATTTAATGCCTCATCACTACCTACTTGCTTTAATTCTCTAAATGCTTTATTTTTATCTCTTATTGCGCCCCTTACAGCTCTATTTAGCCATAGTGGTTTCCTCCTATTTCTCGCATGTTTATTCCCATACGGTATATATTGTGCACAGATCCTATTCAGGATGCTAATAAACGTCTCCCATTTTCTTTGTGTATTTTTATGTCTCAGGATATCGTCCCAGTTAATTGCACCAAGATCATCTCTCATCCGTTGGAAATTTGCCTTCCTGAAGTTTAGTGTCCTTGTAACCCCTCTACTACACATCTTATTAAAGGATACATGAAAACTTATTAATTTGTGATCACTATTACCAAAGTGACCCCCAACCCTTACATTTGATATGCGGTCTGGCCTGTTGGATAATATTAGGTCTAGCAGTGCCCCCCCTCTTGTTGGGTCCTGAACCAGTTGTGAAAGGTAATGGTCTCTCATAGTAGTCAAAAACCTATTACCTTTGCTGGAACTGCAGGTTTCGGTTCCCCAATGTATTTCAGGGTAGTTGAAGTCCCCCATAATAATGACTTCTCCTTGAGTCGCTGCTTCATCTATTTGCTTTATGAGGATATTCTCTGTAGCTTCCATTATTTTTGGAGATTTATAACAAACCCCTATCAGTAATTTATTATTTTTCCCCCCTCCCCTTATCTCTACCCACAGGGACTCTACATTTTCATTAGATTCATATATATTATCACGAAGGATGGGTTTTAAGGATGATTTTACATATAAACACACGCCTCCCCCTCGCTTATTTGTACGGTCATTTCTGAACAGACTATAGCCCTGTAAATTAACTGCCCAGTCATGGCTCTCATCCAGCCATGTCTCAGATATCCCCACCATGTCATAATTATGTTCCAACAACATTAACTCCAATTCCTCCATTTTGTTGGCGAGACTTCTGGCATTAGTATACATGCACTTTATGTATCTCTCTGTACCTCTATTCTTTCTTAAATTATTAACTGTTCTAACCCCACCCCCCATGCCACCCCCACCCCCAATGTCATTATTTGTGCCCAGGTCTCTATCTGCACTGTCTTCCCCTCCTATAAAAGGAATACCCTCCCCCCACCGTCCCTAGTTTAAACACTCCTCCAACCTTCTAGCCATTTTCTCCCCCAGCACAGCTGCACCCTCCCCATTGAGGTGCAGCCCGTCCCTAGCGTAGAACCTGTAGCCAACTGAGAAGTCGGCCCAGTTCTGCAGGAACCCAAACCCCTCCTTCCTACACCAATTCCTGAGCCACTTATTAACCTCCCTAATCTCCCGTTGCCTCTCTGGCGTGGCACGTGGTACAGGAAGTATTTCCGAAAATACCACCTTGGAGGTCCTTGCTTTAAGCTTACAGCCTAATTCCCTGAAATCATCTTTAAGGACCTTCCACCTACCTCTAACTTTGTCATTTGTGCCAATGTGCACCATGACCGCTGGATCCTCACCAGCCCCTCCCAGTAATCTGTCAACCCGATCAGCGATGTGTCGGACTCGAGCGCCAGGTAGGCAGCACACCGTTCGACGATCCCTGTCTTTGTGACAGATTGCCCTATCTGTTCCCCTAATAATTGAGTCTCCCACTACCAGAACCTGTCTGGCCTGCCCTGCTCTCCTATTTCCCCCCTTACTGGAGAAGACACTCCTCCGGCTTTCAGAGGACATGCCTTGCTGCAGCAGTGCTACTCCTGCACTAACACTCCCCTCATCTGCCAACTTTGCAAACTTATTGGGGTGTGCCAGATCAGGACTAGCCTCCCTGGTGCTCTTCCCTCTACCCCGCCTTCTAACTGTCACCCAGCTAGCTGCTTCATTGTCCTGCAGCTCCAACCTAGCATCCCCCCCCTCATCTATCCCATTGAGCGTCTGCTCAGTGAGCAGAAGACTCCTTTCCATATTGTCTATGGATCTCAGTGTTGCCAGCTGCACATTTAGATCCAGTATCCAGTAAATGCAATATAGTTTACCCTTAAAAACACAGATAGTAAAAGAAGAGATTAACCCTGAAGAGAGAAAATATAGGTTAAACAAGCCCCCAAAGCCCCCCAAAAATTGAACAGGTAGAAAGCACTCAGCAACCTACAATTCAGCAACTCACACAGGTATTTGTTATAGGTTTTCCAAATACCTCTTCACTGAATTTCAAGTCACACACTTACCACAGTTCGCACTTACGCTCAGGTCACACTCAGCTCGTTCACACTCGCTCAGGAAGAAGATTTAAAAGAGTTTTTTTTTTTTCCCCCTTTCACCAGCACACCACCTTGCTGCTCAATGCACTTCCAAAAGGAGTTGAGCCCCAACCAGCTGCCCCTTATAAACCCTTAATTACTGTATGAACTCCCACCCTTAATTAACCCCTTGTGAATATAGTTACACCTCAAGATTTAAATGCAATATAGTTTACCCTTAAAAACACAGATAGTAAAAGAAGAGATTAACCCTGAAGAGAGAAAATATAGGTTAAACAAGCCCCCAAAGCCCCCCAAAAATTGAACAGGTAGAAAGCACTCAGCAACCTACAATTCAGCAACTCACACAGGTATTTGTTATAGGTTTTCCAAATACCTCTTCACTGAATTTCAAGTCACACACTTACCACAGTTCGCACTTACGCTCAGGTCACACTCAGCTCGTTCACACTCGCTCAGGAAGAAGAATTAAAAGAGTTTTTTTTTTTTCCCCCTTTCACCAGCACACCACCTTGCTGCTCAATGCACTTCCAAAAAAAACTCTAGTTCCTCGGAATCAGCACTGCGTGAGCCTGTTAGGCCAGATATGAGCACAGGTGTGGCCAAACCTCAACAGGCCATCCTTAAATTAATTTCTTTGGGGAATCGGAGCCACACAGCACAGAAGCTCTGGAATGCCATCAAGCAGGAGAGCGATGTGTGGTTTGTGCCAGCGAATCTCCAGCCAGGTTTGGTAGTGAGTGACAATGGCCGAAATCTAGTGGCAGCTCTGGGCCTAGGCAACCTCACTCACATACCATGTCTGGCACACGTGCTCAATTTGGTCGTGCTGAGCTTTCTGAGGGACTATCCGGATCTTGATGCACTGCTGCACAAGGTTCGCCTAGAGTGTGCTCACTTGTGGCGTTCCAGCATGGCAAGATCGCGCATTGCATCTCTGCAACACCGATTCCGCCTGCCAGAACATCGCATCATATGTGACCTCCCCACCAGGTGGAATTCAACGTTACATATGTTGGAGCGGTTGTGTGAGCAGCAGGCAGCAGTAATGGAGTACCAGCTGCATCAGGCACAAACAAGTTGCACTGTGCGCCGGACACACTTCACCACCACTGAGTGGGCCACTATGAGGGACATCTGCCAAGTTTTGCGTGCCTTCGATGACTCCATGCGGATGGCCAGTGCAGATGATGCACTAATCAGCATGACTGTCCCCCTCATCTGTCTGCTTCAAAAAACCTTACAAGCACTAAGTGAGGAGGTTTTTGAAGAGGTCGAGGATGAGCAGTCAGAAATGCCATCTGCTTCTGGCAAGTCTGCGCAACGTGCTTCCACACAAAGGCCCAGGCAGGGGACACTTAGTGAGGAGGATGACGAGGAATCAATGGAGGAGGAGGAACACATCTCTCCAGGGGAGGGAGGTACACAAGGCTCTAGTAGTCAGTGTGTACAGCGAGGGTGGGGTGATGCTGAGCAGGCAGAGATGCTGCCTCAAGCTTTTCAGCGTTTCCGGTCCAGTTGGCAGTCTGCAGCACATGGTTGATTTCATGCTGCAGTGCTTGTTAAATGACCGCCGCATCGCCAACATTCTCCACATGGCTGATTATTGGGTGTACACCCTCCTAGATCCACGCTACCGGGACAACTTACCACTCATACCACATACCACAGTTGAACCGGGAGCGAAAAATGCTGGAGTACCAAGAAACACTTGTGCAGGCCATCATGTTCTCCATTCCCCCCACAAGTGTTGCTGGTAGTGCTTTTCAAAGCAGCCATGTGGGTAGAGGCAGTGGAGGAAGCTCTGCACAAAGAGGTAGCAGAGGCAATGCCGCAGGACAAGGCAAGGCCAGTATGGCCCAAATGTGGAAAAGTTTTGTGGGACCGCCACAAACGGCTACACCATCACAGACGGCTCCAGTCAGCAGGAGGCAACGTTTCCGTCAGATGGTGACAGACTACTTGTCGTGCCCTGTTAGTGTTCTCCCAGACGGCTCTTCCCCGTTCAAGTATTGGGTCTCTAAGCTGGATACATGGCCAGAGCTTAGCCAGTATGCATTGGAGGTGCTGGCTTGCCCTGCTGCCAGTGTATTATCGGAACGTGTCTTTAGTGCTGCAGGTGGTGTGGTAACAGACCGTCGCACGCGACTATCCGCCGATAATGTTGACCGGCTTACTTTTGTGAAAATGAACAAGGCCTGGATCTCACCTGAATTTGCCAGTCCTCTTCCAGAATAAATAATTGGCTGGCAACAGGATCCAGGTCTCCTGTTGTGTTCATGTTTCTATGACCTGAACTTTATTTCCTGGGCTACAGCAACGCCCGTTGTTGCTCAGAAGTGCTGTCCACACAGACAAAACACTCGCTCATGTGTAAGTGGGGTTCGGTAACGTCAGCTGATCCCCTGCTGTGTGTACGGCAAACTCTCCTGCTGCCTACAACTTCTGACTACCTCTGATTTAATATTTTCCCTGATTTGCCCTCTGTCTCCACTCTGTTTTGAGTATTTCCTCCGGCCTACAACACTGCCTGTTTCTGCTCTCAAGTGCCGTCTGCACAATCCACACTTGTTCCTGTGGTACCTGGGTCCTGTAACATCTGCTCATCTCCAGAGTTGAGCACGGCAATGTCTCCTGCTTTGTCTACATTCCCACTACTTGTAGTGGAAATGTGGACAGAGCAGGAGACATTGCCTGACTCACCTCTAGGGAGAAGCTGCTGTTACAGAACCCCAGTAACACAGGAACAAGTGTGGGTTGTGCAGACGGCATTTCAGAGCAGCAACTGGCGTGGTTGGAAGCCAGAGGAAATACTCAAAACAGAGTGAAGACAGAGGCCTAATTGGAGTACGTTGACAGTTAGTAGTAGTCTAGAAACAATCTCAAACTGCCACCAAGTAGGCCTCGGCCTACTACCTGATTTTCCCTGGGCTCCGACACCGCCAGTTGGTGCTCAGAAGTGCTGTCCGTACAGACAAAACACTCGCTCATGTGTAAGTGGGGTTCGGTAACGTCAGCTGATCCCCTGCTGTGTGTATGGCAAAGTGTCCTGCTCCCTCCACAGTCAAACAACCTCAGATTTACACCTGGCTCCAAGTAGGCCTTGGCCTACTACCTGATTTTCCCTGGGTTCCGACAACGCCAGTTGGTGCTCAGAAGTGCTGTCCGCACAGACAAAACACTCGCTCATGTGTAAGTGGGGTTCAGTAATGTCAGCTGATCCCCTGCTGTGTGTATGGCAAAGTGTCCTGCTCCCTCCACAGTCAAACAACCTCAGATTTACACCTAGCTCCAAGTAGGCCTCGGCCTACTACCTGATTTTCCCTGGGCTCCGACACCGCCAGTTGGTGCTCAGAAGTGCTGTCCGCACAGACAAAACACTCGCTCATGTGTAAGTGGGGTTCGGTAACGTCAGCTGATCCCCTGCTGTGTGTATGGCAAAGTGTCCTGCTCCCTCCACAGTCAAACAACCTCAGATTTACACCTGGCTCCAAGTAGGCCTCGGCCTACTACCTGATTTTCCCTGGGCTCCGACACCGCCAGTTGGTGCTCGGAAGTGCTGTCCACCACTGTCTCCTGCGCTATCCACCTTCCCACTGCAAGCGGTGGGAATGTGGACAGAGCAGGAGACAGTGGCAGACACACATCAGGGGATCTGCTGACATTACAGAATCCCAGTAACACAGGAACACATGTGGATTGGGCAGACGGCTGCTGTACGCATAAACTGGCGATGTTGGTGGTCACGTGAAATCCTGGAAACAAAGTGGAGACAGATGCCTAATTGGAGCACGCTGACAGTCTGTTGTAGCCTACAAACAATCTAAAACTGCCACCAAGTAGGCCTCGGCCTGCACCCTGGTTCTCCCTGGGCTCCAACAACGCTAGTTGGTGCTCGGAAGTGCTGTCCACACAGAAAAACACACTCGTTCATGTGAAAGTGGGGGTCAGTAATGTCAGCTGATCCCCTGCTGTGTGGAGGGCAAACTGCTGCTGCCTCCAAATTCAAACAACGTCTTATCTTAAACTGCCTCCAAGTAGGCCTCAGCCTACAAAATGACTATCCCTGGGCTCCAACATCATCAGTTGTTGCTCGGAAGTGCTGTCCACACAGAAAAACACACTCGTTCATGTGAAAGTGTGGTTCGGTAACGTCAGCTGATCCCCTGCTGTGTGGAGGGCAAAGTGTCCTGCTCCCTCCAAAGTCAAAATACCTCAGCTTTACACCTGGCTCCTAGTAGGCCTCGGCCTGCACCATGATTGTCCCTGGGTTCCAACAACGCTAGTTGGTGCTCGGAAGTGCTGTCCACACAGAAAAACACACTCGTTCATGTGAAAGTGGGGTTCGGTAACGTCAGCTGATCCCCTGCTGTGTGGAGGGCAAACTGCTGCTGCCTCCAAATTGTAACTACTACAGATTTAAACATTCTCTGATTTGGCCTCTGTCTCCACTCTGTCTCTAGTATTTCCCCTGACCTCCAACACCGCCAGTTCCTGCTCACAGTTGCCGTCCACGCATTCCACACGTGTTCCTGTGTTACTGGGGTTCTGTAACGTCAGCAGATTCCCCAATATGTGTCCGCCACTGTCTCCTGCGCTGTCCACCTTCCCACTGCAAGCGGTGGGAATGTGGACAGAGCAGGAGACAGTGGCAGACACACATCAGGGGATCTGCTGACATTACAGAATCCCAGTAACACAGGAACACGTGTGGATTGGGCAGACGGCTGCTGTACGCATAAACTGGCGGTGTTGGTGGTCACGTGAAATCCTGGAAACAGAGTGGAGACAGGTGCCTAATTGGAGCACGTTGACAGTCTGTTGTAGCCTACAAACAATCTAAAACTACCACCAAGTAGGCCTCGGCCTACACCATGATTGTCCCTGGGCTCCAACAACGCCAGTTGGTGCTCGGCAGTGTCTTTGGCACGGGTAATCCCTGTTGCCCAGCCTGGTTCCAGCACGCCTGCTGTTTCCGGGTATTGTCAAGGTCACTATGCCACCAATCCGTTGTCCTGTCGTCTTGCGGGCGGGTTAGCCGACTCTACGGTGCCTGCAGTTTAGGTGACTCTTATGTGGGCTGCGGGAACTGGCACTGAAGGCTGGATCCGTAGTGCCAATGGGACATGGACCCCCTGTAGGACTGTGGGTTTCGGTAACTGCGGCCGGCTTGCGGCCTGGCTACTTTGCTTTGAATGGGTACCTTCTGCTACCCACCCGGGTTCCAGCACTGTCTGCTGGTTCTCGCCAGAGCCTTTGGCCTAGGTGCCTCCATCTCGGTATCCGAGGTCCAGCACCGTCAGCTGGTCCTTGGTAGTGCTTTCTAGCACAGGTACCGCCTGCCTAGTAACCATGGTCCAGCACCGTCAGCTGTTCCTCGGTAGTGCCATTGGCTCTTGTAGCTTTTGCTATCCATCTGGGTTCCAGCACCGTCAGCTGGTTCTCGGCAGTGTCTTTGGCACGGGTACTCCCTGTTGCCCAGCCTGGTTCCAGCACGCCTGCTGTTTCCGGGTAGTGTCAAGGTCACTATGCCACCAATCCGTTGTCCTGTCATCTTGCGGGCGGGTTAGCCGACTCTACGGTGCCTGCAGTTTAGGTGACTCCTATGTGGGCTGCGGGAACTGGCACTGAAGGCTGGATCCGTAGTGCCAATGGGACATGGACCCCCTGTAGGACTGTGGGTTTCGGTAACTGCGGCCGGCTTGCGGCCTGGCTACTTTGCTTTGAATGGGTACCTTCTGCTACCCACCCGGGTTCCAGCACTGTCTGCTGGTTCTCGCCAGAGCCTTTGGCCTAGGTGCCTCCATCTCGGTATCCGAGGTCCAGCACCGTCAGCTGGTCCTTGGTAGTGCTTTCTAGCACAGGTACCTCCTGCCTAGTAACCGTGGTCCAGCACCGTCAGTTGGTCCTCGGTAGTGCCATTGGCTCTTGTTCCTTCTGCTACCCATCCGGGTGCCAGCACTGTCTGCTGGTTCTCGCCACAGCCTTTGGCCTAGGTGCCTCCATCTCGGTATCCGAGGTCCAGCACCATCAGCTGGTCCTTGGTAGTGCTTTTTAGCACAGGTACCTTCTGCTTAGTAACCGTGGTCCAGCACCATCAGTTGGTCCTCAGAAGTGCCATTGGCTCTTGTTCCTTCTGCTACCCATCCGGGTGCCAGCACTGTCTGCTGGTTCTCGCCACAGCCTTTGGCCTAGGTGCCTCCATCTCGGTATCCGAGATCCAGCACCGTCAGCTGGTCCTTGGTAGTGCTTTTTAGCACAGGTACCTTCTGCTTAGTAACCGTGGTCCAGCACCGTCAGTTGGTCCTCGGTAGTGCCATTGGCTCTTGTTCCTTCTGCTACCCATCCGGGTGCCAGCACTGTCTGCTGGTTCTCGCCAGTTTCTCAGCCTTCTTGTACCTTCTGCTACATTTCCAAGATCAAGCTTTTTGAAATTGTCTTTGGTAATCCTTATTGATCTCCATGACGACGACCCTGATGACGACGACCCTGAAGACCACACCAAAGAAGACCAGAAATATGACCCTAAATAATAAGACCAAGAGGACAAAGAACATGAAGACAACCACCAAGATACAGAACAAAAGACAGAAGAACAAGAAGCAGAAGAAGCAAAAGCAGAAGAACAGAAAGCAGAAGAACATTAAGCATAAGACTAAAAATCAGCATAGAAGAAATCAAAATTATAAGCAGAAGAAGACTAAGCAGTAAATGGGGGTGAGTCCGTTCCTCCTCGTGGTTCCCCTGGAAAATGCCTGCTGCTGCAGGCCAAACTGAACGCGGACAAATCCTGTTGTAAATCTTTAGTGACAGGCAGAACGTAAGGTGTAATCTTATAACTTTTATAGATAAGTACTACAGGAATGCCTGTCACCATAAGAAAATGAAGACAAAGAAGAATAGGAAGAAGATGAAGAAATAGCATATTAAAATTGATAATAGCTGAATAAGAAGAATATGAAGAATGGAAAAAAAAATTAATCAGAAGAAGAAGAAGAAGAAGAAGAAGAAGAAGAAGATGAATAAGGTGAAGAAAAAGTTGATGAAAAAAATGCTACTGCTGCGGCTCATGAAGGAGAAAGTGTGGAAGTACAAAAGAACGTGAAGAGCATGGAAGTTGTGAAACATACATATCTGACAAAATATAAAAAAGGTTAACATAGTCAATATCTTTTTAACTCCGAACGTACTGAAAAAAAAAATTGGAATTAATGCTATGCCATGTGATTTGAATAAACCACTATGCTTTTAATGTCTCCTCCACCTCCCACAATACATTCTACATGATTCTTATTTGTTTTCAATTATGTAGAATTAGCCAACAAGGAAATAAAGGGTTTTTTTTAATTCCGATACCGGAAGTCCCATTGACTTGAATGGGACTTCCGGTATCGGAATCGGCGATACCCGATATTTTTTTCATATCGGGCGATACCATCCGATACGATATTTTTGGGTATCGAACGGTATCGCTCAACACTACTGCTGACGCTTTCCACTAGCTGCTCGATAGGGGGACAACTCGTGTGCAACAGTGGCAGCTGCAGATGGAGTGCTCGTACGACTGCGCTCTGTGGACGAGCTTTCGCTTCTGGAGGAGGAGGGTTGTACGCCTACAGCCAACTGTTTCCTATACCGTGGGCTAGGCAGCACTGTCCCACCACCGCTGTCCCCTGTGGACCCTGCATCCACCACATTAACCCAGTGAGCAGTGATGGACACATAACGGCCCTGGCCATGCCGACTGGACCATGCATCAGTTGTGAGGTGCACCTTTCCGCTCACTGACTGCTTGAGTGCATGGACAATGCGGTCTTTCACATGATGGTGGAGGGCTGGGATGGCTTTGCGAGAGAAGAAGTGGCGACTGGGTAGGTCATAGCGTGGTACTGCATAGGCCATGAGTTCGCGGAAAGCTGTGCTTTCCACCAACCAAAAGGACATCATCTCAAACGAGATTAGTTTGGCAATGTGGGCGTTCAAACCCAGTGTACGCGGATGAGAGACTGAGTACTTTCTTGACCTACTCATAGTGTCTGGGAGGGTGAGCTGGACTTGAGAGCTGCATATGGTGGAAGTAGCAGTGGACAGGGCGGACTGAGAGAGGGTTGATGGTGGTGATGGAGTTGTTGTTCTTTCTGATGGCCTAGAATCAGTCTTTCGTTGATATAACAGTGGGATTCCCTGACTGCTGTGGCCTTGCAACGACACCTCAACATTTGCTGCTGTGCTAACAGGTGGGCTTACAGTGGGGGAAACAATGTAGCGTTGCTGACTACCTTCGTTGTGATCAGTTGCACATGTGGCACTTGAGGTTTGGTGTTGTGTCCACGCTTGCAAGTGCATGGTGTTTAAATGTCTAAGCATGCAACTGGTATTCAAATTTTTCAGATTTTTCCCTCGGCTAAAGGTCTTTGCGCACTTCTTACAGATAACCTTGGCCTGATCATGAGGATTTTGTTCAAAAAAATGCCAGACTGCACTCTTCCTACTTTGGCAGACATTTTGCGGCCTAGCACGCTGTGATCTTTTGACCCTCTGGACAAGCTGTCCAGCAACTCTTTTGATGTTTGGAACCTGTCTTTGGAGTGCTCCAGGCCTGCCAGATAACAGCTGTTGCGATGTCGATGTCTGCTGTGGATGCTCCTCATCTGAGCTATTGGAAGCAGCACCCTCTTCCCCCAATGGATGCCAATCTGGGTCAACAACTGGGTCATCCATCACCTCCGCTTCAATGTCATGTGCACCTTCCTCTGTGTCACCGTGTATGGTGGTATAGTGTGCGGGAAGGGGCACCTGAGTCTCATCAGGGTCAGAATCTGGCTCTGTACACTGCGAGGACAATGTAGTGCTCTGAGTGAATGTACCAGCAGAATCATCCATCAGCGGCTGTGCATCAGTGCACTCCATGTCAGATTCATCTTGGCCTGGGTAATTCACCATTTCACTTGATAATCCAGGCATGGTATGTGAAAACAGCTCCATGGAGTAATCAGTAGTATGGCCTGCGTCATCCTTCAATCTTGGTTGGGGTGAAGGACACAAGGAAAGGTGTGGTTCATGAACATGAGCCTCCAATGACGACTCAGTGCTTTTACTTTTTACAACTGAAGAAGAGGAGGCGATAGAGCTGAAGGCTGAGTCAGCAATTTAAGACAAAACTTTTTCCTGATGCTCTGGCTTTAAAAGCGGTTTGCCAACTCCTAGAAAACTAAGCCTTCGAAGCCTTATGGAGCCAGACGATGACGCAGGCTCAACACCTCCTGCATTCGGTCCTATTTTGCTCTTGCATCAGATCCACCACCAACACCATCATTACCAGCTGCCAACCCCCGCCCAATTCCACGGCCTCTTCCACCAGCCTTCCTCATTTTTGGTAGAAATGTAGAAAAAATCCAACAAACTATATAGTAATGTAAAACAAGGTAGAAGGTGTCTATAGGACAGGGGAGATTTAGATTTTCTGCAGACACTTGTGGACACTGGACACTTGGATTGTGTGAGGCCCACTGAATATCTGAGCGCTATGTCACAGGCTCGATGGCACAGCTGTGACCAAAGTGACTAGAGTATAAGGGAGATTTTGAATTTCTGCAGACACTTGTGGATACTGGACACTTTTGGATTGTGTGAGCCCACTGAATATCTGAGCGCTATGTCACAGGCTCGATGGCACAGCTGTGACTAAAGTGACTAGAGGATAAGGGAGATTTTGAATTTCTGCAGACACTTGTGGACACTGGACACTTTTAGATTGTGTGAGCCCACTGAATATCTGAGCGCTATGTCACAGGCTCGATGGCACAGCTGTGACCAAAGTGACTAGAGGATAACGGAGATTTTGAATTTCTGCAGACACTAGTGGACACTGGACACTTTTGGATTGTGTGAGGCCCACTGAATATCTGAGCGCTATGTCACAGGCTCGATGGCACAGCTGTGACCAAAATGACTAGAGGATAAGTGAGATTTTGAATTTCTGCAGACACTTGTGGACACTGGACACTTTTGGTTTGTGTGAGCCCACTGAATAGCTGAGCGCTATGTCACAGGCTCGATGGCACAGCAGTGACCAAAGTGACTAGAGGATAAGGGAGATTTTGAATTTCTGCAGACACTTGTGGACACTGGACACTTTTGGATTGTGTGAGCCCACTGAATATCTGAGCGCTATGTCACAGGCTCAATGGCACAGCTGTGACAAAAGTGACTAGAGGATAAGGGAGATTTTGAATTTCTGCAGACACTTGTGGACACTGGACACTTTTGGATTGTGTGAGCCCACTGAATATCTGAGCGCTATGTCACAGGCTCGATGGCACAGCTGTGACCAAAGTGACTAGAGGATAAGGGAGATTTTGAATTTCTGCAGACACTTGTGGACACAGGACACTTTTGGATTGTGTGAGCCCACTGAATATCTGAGCGCTATGTCACAGGCTCGATGGCACAGCTGTGACAAAAGTGACTAGAGGATAAGGGAGATTTTGAATTTCTGCAGACACTTGTGGACACTGGACACTTTTGGATTGTGTGAGCCCACTGAATATCTGAGCGCTATGTCACAGGCAGAAATTGGCTAGTGTATCACAAACTACAAGGTGTATGTAGAATTGGGCAGAATAGGAATCTCCCTAGAGTGCAGGTCTGTAAGAACGGAACATGTCCTCGACTTATTCTCACAGAGTGACACAGATAGCTTCACTGTGGCTGTGATAACAGCCGTTACACGGTACTGTGTGAGGAGCGTACACCGCTGTATGGTGTGAAAAAATGCACGCTCAGTACCTCAGCAGGACAAAAAAAAAAATTGGGATTGCTTTTAAAAAAGCAGTTTGCAGCTCAGTACCTCAGCAGGACAAAAAAAAAAATTGGGATTGCTTTTAAAAAAGCAGTTTGCAGAGCAGTGGGTAAACATCAATGCAGCTGTCAGGAAGCCTTAGAAGGCAGCCCAACAACCAACACCACTGATACACCACAATATAGCCTCCCCTTGCACTGCACACACAGTGACTGGTGTGTTGTACAGGCACAATCGCTAGCAGCAGAAGCAGTTTTTTTTTCTTCTTCCCTGCCTAACGCTCTCCCTACAGAATCAGCAGCAACCTCTCCCTATGCTAAGATCGGCAGAAGTAAGATGGCGGTCGGCATGCACGCCCTTTTATACCCCCTGTGACGCCCACCAAAGCAAGCCAATCACTTGCATGCCCTTCTGAAAGATGGTGGTGACCCGTGCCTATGTCATCACGTTGCCCACAGTGTCCGTGGATCCTGATTGGCTGAAAAAGAGCGCAAAACAAACTTTTGAAACGCGACTTTGGCGCGTAAGTCGCCGACCTCGTGTCCGACCTCATCCTAGGGTCGGGTTTCGTCTCATGAAACCCGACTTTGCCAAAAGTCAGCGACTTTTGAAATTTTTCGACCTGTTTCGCTCAACTCTACTAATGACATAGAATCGTCAAGACCAGAGGGAACAGGAAATCCCACCATAGTATCTTTTATGGCTCCTGTCAACCCCTTCCGAAAGAGAGCAGCCAAGGCATTATCATTCCAGGTAGTAAGTACTGCCCACTTTCGGAATTTTTGACAGTACAATTCTGCAGAATCTCGACCCTGGTTTAATGCCAGCAGGGTCTTTTCAGCCTGATCAATGGCATTAGGTTCGTCATACAACAACCCCAAGGCCTGAAAAAATGCGTTCACATTAGTCAGAATAGGATCATCTGGTTTCAAAGAAAACGCCCAATCCTGGGGATCGCCACGCAGCAAAGAGATGACGATTTTAACCTGCTGCGCGGAGCTCCCTGACGAGTTAGGCTTCAAGGCAAAAAATAATTTACAATTATTTTTGAAATTCAAAAATTTAGACCGATCCCCAAAAAATACATCAGGTGTAGGATTCATTGGTTCAGCAGCATGTGAATGAGCAAGGTAGGCGGAAATTCCCCGCACTTACGCAGCGAGCTGCTCCACACGATCAGACAATTGCTTTATCTCCATTGAGAGAAAAAAAATTCCCCCTACGGCCTCGGAGATATAGAGGAAAAAATATACATACTTTTTTTTTTTTTTCTTTTACAATTCTTTCCTGCTATTGAGTACCCTAGGATCTGCGGTATGGCGGGTGATTCTGTTATGATTGAGTCACCGTAGGAGGCAGACACAAGTTGGCAGCTATCAGATTGCTGACCCCTGAACCTATCAACACAACTAGCAGTAGCCGTGGGGGTTTCCTACGGTGCCCTAGACCCCTTGATCACAGCCGGAGAGCTAAATAGCCTAAAGACAGAAAAGGAAATCTAAACTGCCCCAGAGCAGACCCCAAAGTAAAAGGCAGCCCCCAACATATAATGACGGTGAAGCAAGATGAAAAAACACTCGCACAGATAGAAAGATAGGCTGAGCAAACGATGGGGCCCAAGCTAAGTAAACAGAACAGGAAAGGAAGATTGCTGTCTGCAATCTGCCAAAACCCTATCAAAAACATAAGCCAACAAGCTGATATGGAAAAAGACCCTGAAGCAGCTAGGCTTCAAAAACTAAATCAGCACTCAGATATTTTCAGAAGACAGAGCTAAAGGAATTCAGCTCACCCCAGCAGGGAATGGCAGAAATCCAGAAAAACAAAGCAAAACAAAGTCAAAGCACAAATGAAAAAAGCCGAACAGAAAACTTAGGTTTAGAAGAGCAGGAATTCAGACTGGTCTCCAAGGATCCCACAGAGAAATCACCCGCAGGGCAGAAGGGCGTTGGCAGCCTTATATCCAGTCAGTAACTCCACTCAGCCAGTCATCATCATTAGGCTCAGGTGTTTGATAATCAGGCTCACTACCTTTCTTTACCAGAAGAGGGAGTTCCTCGGGCCTCAGTAGTGAAGGGGAAAATGAACTCACAACAGGAACGGTCCCCTGTAAACCCATGTTGATATTGGGTCACGAGGTTATTCTTCTCCAGATACTCCAGTATAGTATCTCTTAGAAAACCCTCCAGGATTTTACCCACAGTTGAGGTTAAACTTACTGGCCTATAATTTCAAAGTTCAGTTTTTGTCCCCTTTTTGAATATTGGCACCACATTTGCTATACGCCAGTCCTGTGGTACAGACCCTGCTATTATGGAATCTTTAAAGATTAAAAATAATGGTCTATGACTGTACAAAGTCCAGAAATAGAAGGCGAGCTCCATCACAATAGTCCACACATCCGAACCATCATACGTGTATAAAAGAGACGCAGCCGGCAATACAACTGCTTTACCCTTAGGTGCACATTCATGGAAAATAAGCTAATCCACATAGCAAAAAATAGTAGAAAAGAACGGCAGTCACCGGGTAGTGTAGTCAAGGCTTTATTATAAAAGCATATCAGCGGGAGAACGGGTGCAAAAAGGAGATAGCAACGACAATCGTTTGCAAAGGCGCTTCCACAGGTTACCAGGTACCCGGTGAGTGCCGTTCTTTTCTACTATTTTTTGCTGTCTATGACTGTGCTTAATTCCTGCAGTACTCGGAGGTGTATCCCATTTGGGCCCGCGGATTTGTCAATTTTAGGGATTTTTAGATGCCGCCGTTCTTCCTGCTGGGTTAAGCAGGTGACATTTAATGGAAAATTCTTATCCCTGATCATGTTATCCGTCATGGGATTTTCTTGTGTAAATACTGTTGAAAAAAAGTCATTTAGCATATTGGCTTTTTCCTCATCCTCATCCACCATTTCACCCAGACTATTTTTAAAGGGACCAACACTATCATTTTTAGCTTCTTACTATTTACGTAGTTAAAGAATATTTTGGGATTATTTTTACTTTCTCTGGCAATGAGTCTCTCTGTCTCAATCTTTGCTATTTTGATTTGTTTTTAACATAATGTATTTAATTTTCTGTATTTATTTAATGCCTCACTACTACCTAAGTGCTTTAATTCTCTAAATGCTTTATTTTTGTCACTTACTGCTCCACTTACATCTCTATTTAACCATAGTGATCTCCTCCAATTTTAGCATGTTTATTCCCATACGGTATATATAGGGATGAGCTTTCCGATATTGAAATATCGGAAATCGGCCCGATATTTGCGATATCGGAATTCCGATTTCCGATTCCGATATTTTTTTCATATCGGAAATCGGAAATCCCATAATCCTTCAGCCTCTGAGGGCTCCGTGGAGCCAATCAGGAGCTGAAGAATTGCTGACAACATTGTGTAACTCCCCTTAGCTTGGTAGGAGGCGTCCAAACTTGCTAGCTAGGCGCTGCGCTGCGATTGGCTGGCTGGATGGCGTGATCAGGCAGTATAAAAGGCTGCACCTGCCATTTTAGCCTCACTCTACTGTGAAAGCAGATAGGGATAGGTTGCTGTTGGAGATAGGGAGAGATCTCGGATCTTATAGCGATACAAATTGTTTTTCAGCGACTGTAGCAGCCCCTGTGTGTTGCAGAAGCAGTCTTTTTCCTCACTGACCCCGCTCAGTTTAATTTTTTGTGCTGTTCAGGCTCTCAGTGAGGTGCTTAGTGAGACAGTGCAGAGCACATTCGCTGCAGCTGCTGCAGCTCCTCTTGCTGCAGCACTGTGTGGTGTGCGTCTCACTGCCTTTTCTTTTCATCCCTTAAATCCCCTTCCCCTACTTTTTCCTAAAAGTTAAACACTATATAGGGATTGTGCTGTGAGGGACCCAAACAACCTCTGTGGCTGGTGCCACACAGCACCTGGCCCAGTCCCGGAGAATCCTTTTTTTTTGGTATCACAGCAGTGTCATTTACTGTGCTGTGACATCCGACCGTAACGTGTACACCAATACCACAAACACACGTTACTCTTTGTGTAGGCCACACTAGATTCAAATAAAGTTTAGCAGACACACCATCATAATACAGTGCCATTAGTGTTTCTTATACCTGTTTGTAGTCCTACAGGAATAAGCACACTAATTACTAATAATTACTTTCTTGCCATTCTGAATCCATCGATAGAGATGAAGAAGGCAGGGAGTAAGGGACGTCCCCGCGTACGCCGCGGAAGAGGTGCATCAGCAGCTAGACATGGTGCACATCCAGAGCAAGAAGCAGGCCCAAGTCACTCAGCATCTACTTTCACCCGGCAGCAGTCATTTATTCGCAGCTTGTTAGGAGCGCAGGGCCATAGGCTGATAAGAGAGGATCAAGTAGAAACCGTTGTTGGTTGGATGGCAGCTACGAAATCCACCTCAATGAGCACAGCATCCTCCCAGGACCTCTCCACCACATCGGGTCAGGCCACTGAAGAGCAGAACCCATCTGCTTCTTCACTGCCCACTAAATTGCCCAGACATTCAGAGGGCCAGGAGCCAACCTTAATCCTCTTCTCAGAATCTGTTGGCTTGGAATCTGTGTGCCATCCAGACAGCACTCCTGCAGCTGAAGAAGAGGTAGTGTGCACAGATGCGCAACCACTGTGTCCGTCTGAGGAAGAAGTGGAGGGTGGGCCAGTGCCCACAGTGACCAGACCCCAGTCAGCAGATGATGATGAAACTGGATGACGAGGTCCTTGACCCATCATGGCATGCTGAGGGGCAGCAAGCAAGTGGAGATAGCTCAGAGGAAGAGCTTGCAGGTGTGGCGCAGCGTGGCCGTCCACGTGGGAGAGGAAGAGGGAAAAATTGGTTGTCGGCTCCCTCAACTTCAGCACCCATTAGGAGCAGGGCTTTTTTAAAGAACACAAGGGGTGCGCCCAAGTGTTGTGGTGCATGGGCCTTTTTCGACCAAGTTGCAGATGACGTTACAGTAGTCAGATGCAAGCTTTGTCGACAAACTGTGCGGAGAGGGAAGAACGTCAGCAACCTTAATACCACCAATATGTTGACGCATGTCTGGAAGAGGCACCCTGTGGAGTGGCAGCATCACACCCAAGGTGATTTGCCACCTGCAGCTGGTTCCCCACCTTCCACCTCTTCAGCCACAGTGGCCACCTCTTACCCCAGATCGCAAACAGCTGCTCCCGCTTCCTCGCCAGAATGCCAGGGTGCATCTGCACGCAGTGTTGTGCGGCGGCACACTGTCTGTACTTCGTCAGCATCAGCATCCCAATCGCTGGCATCCTCACACTCCCAATCCAGTGTGCAGCCATCTGTCACACAGGTGTGGGAGAAAAGGCGCCCGTACTCGGCAAACCACCCACGAGCACAGGGCATGAATTCTTGCAATGCCAAACTGCTTGCAGTGGAAATGCTACCATTCTGGCTGGTGAGCAAGCCAGCCTTTATCGATATGTTAGGGTTTGCAATCCCACAATACAGCATTCCCAGCCGATTCTACTTCAGCAGGCAAGCCGTCCCCGCCCTGCAACAGCATGTGGAGCGTAAAATTAAGCATGCACTACAAAATGCAGTTAGTAGCAAGGTCCACCTGACCACCGACGTGTGGACCAGTCAGCATGGCCAGGGACGCTGCATTTCCATCATCGCCCATTGGGTAAATGTAGTTGAGCCTGGAACTGAAGTAGACAGTGCAAGTGCGCGGGTCCTGCCAACTTCACGGATTGCAGGCCTCTCCTCCGTACAAATTGACTCCTCCTCATACTCCTCGTCAGACTCGGCTGCACCCAGACCTACCACAACAACCGATTTCAGCACTGCATCGGCCAACCATCAACAGGCCGTGTTGAAATTGGTTTATCTGGGTGATGTTAGCCACACCACAACTGAGCTGTGGAACATGCTCAAGGAGCAGAGCGACATGTGGCTTGCGCCGCTCAACCTCCAGCCAGGTATGGTGGTGTGTGACAACGGCCGATACCTGGTCGCGGCTCTGGGCCTAGGTGGTCTGACTCACATTCCATGCCTTGCCCATGTCCTAAACTTGGTGGTGCAGAGTTTCCTTAGGAACTATCCTGACCTTGAGGAGCTGCTGCACAAAGTCAGATACGAGTGCTCTCATTTGCGGCGTTCAAGCATGGCTGCATCGCGCCTTTCAGCCATGCAGCGCAGATTGGGCCTGCCCGAGCACCGCATCATTGTTGACCTCCCCACCAGGTGGAATTCGACTTTGCATATGCTGCGGAGGTTTTGTGAGCTGCATATGTTAAGGAGTTGCAGCTGCAGCAGGCGCAAGTAAGGAGACACACATCTCAGCCCTCCCACTTTACAACCACAGAGTGGGCATCCATGAAGGACATATGCACAATTTTGAAGTGCTTCGAGGACTCCACTCTGATGGTGAGCGCGGATGCTGCCCTACTAAGCCTGACTATTCCCCTTATATGTCTTATAGAATCATCACTTAAAGGACTAAAGGATGAGGTTTCTCTGGAGGAGGAGGAGTATGATGAGACACTTGGACCAACCAGGCAATCTTCATCGGCCCGGTTGGTACAAAGCTCTGTGGGTGCCTCACAAAGGTCCAGGCAGGACACAACAAGCGAGGAGGATGAGGAGGACTATGATGATGAGCCAGAGGAGGAAAGTACACAGCGCTCTACTAGTAGTCACCAGATAGAGCGTGGATGGGGTGATGCAGAGCAGCCAGAGCACATTCCTCCAGCTGGTGACAGCGATGCATGGCCAGTTGGCAGTCTTCAGCACATGAGTGACTTCATGCTGCAGTGTCTGAGAAATGACCCACGCGTGGCTCGTATTCTCCACACAAATGACTAGTGGGTGGCCACCCTCTTAGATCCACGTTACCGGGACAGCCTTCAAAGCCTAATTACACCGTTTAACCAGGCGCATAAAATGCAGGAGTACCAAGATGCACTGGTTAATTCACTCATGTACTCTTTTCCACCGCATAGCAGTGATGCGCGTGCACTAGCTGGCACCTCAGTGCGTCCTGGGCCAAGCGGAATCCGTTCAGAAGCTGGTAGCACAAGCAGTACATCCGCTGCTGACAGGTTCAGTATACCCAACCTGTTCCAACGGTTTCTGAACCTGCAAACAGTTCGGGCACCATCAGCACAGACAGTGCAACGCACTAGGAGGCAACGTTACCATGACATGGTGGCACAATACCTCTCCACCTCTCAACACCTGTCAGTGTGCTTCAGGATGGATCTGCCCCTTCAAGTATTGGGTCTCCAAGTTGGATACATGGCCCGAGCTTAGCCAGTATGCCTTGGAGGTACTGGCTTGTCCTGGTGCCAGTGTGGTTTCTGAACGTGTCTTTAGTGCAGCTGGCAATGTACTAACAGACCAACGTACCAGACTATCTGCTGCAAATGTGGACCGGCTTACATTCCTAAAAATGAACCAGGCCTGGATTTCTGGTGACTTTTGCTGCCCTGGGCCAGAGTAGACAGGTTACATGCATGGTTGGTAGCAGTATGCATGCTCTGTCATGTGCCTATGTTGCACACAGCATCATCTGTTATGCCAGTGCTCTGGCCTCTTCTACCAACATCTAGCTCCTGGTTCTGTGACTGACTCTTTCACCTCATACTGTTATCCATGGGCTCTAGTACCGCCAGCTAGTGCCAATTCCCCTGACTGCTGATTTCACAGCATGCTGTGTTTCTGGGCTCTAGTACCGCCATCTAGTGCCCATTTCCATGACTGCCACTTTCACAGCATGCTGTGTTTCTGGGCAACAGTAACGCCAGCTGTACCTCGTTATACCAAAGTGGAAAAAAAGGACGACAGATGCCAAACACCTATAGGCGGGATCCAGCCACGCCGGCTGTGTCCTGGCAGTAAAGTGCGGACACAGGTGCCTCCCCAGAGGGGTAAACCGAGTTCCAGCATCACCAGCTGGTTCTCGGGAGTGTCCAAGGGCACGGGTACCTCCTGCTCCAAACCGTGTTTTGACAATGCTCACCGTTACATGGTTGTGTCCGCCGCACTGTTCCACGCCCCCGCTGTACATCATTCCGGCTCAGTTTGCTGTTATCCGTGGTGTCGGCAGTGTAGGAGCCCCCTACGTGGACTCCGGGACCTGGCGCTCAAGGCTGGTCTCGACAGTGCCAGTAGGCCCTCCTCCTCCCCTGCTGCGACTGCGGAGTAAAGAAGACTGTGTCCGGGTTGCGGGGGCAAATGTGGCTCTTGCACCTTCTGCCGAGAAGACATTACTCCAGTAGAAGACCCAAGACAGGAAGACATGCAGAAGACCCAAGACAGGAAGACAGATGCAGAAGACCCAAGACAAGAAGACAGATGGAGATGTCCCCGGACTCCTGTCTTTTTGCTCTTGAACTTGCATCTTTGTGTGGTTTTTTTGGGCTTCTCGGCAGTGCTTTTGGCTTATGTCACTACTACATTGTGGTATCCGGGCTACAGTAATGTCAGCTGTTGCCCAGTACAGCCACTGGCACTTTTACCTTCTGCTGCTTATCTGGGTTCCAGTAATGTCAGCTAGTTCTCAGTAGAGTCAATGGCTTAGGTCCCTCCTTTGTGGTATCCGAGTTCCAGTAACGTCTGCTGGTCCTTGGTAGTGCATTCTGGCACAGGCTACCTCCTGCTTAGTTATCGGCCTCTGGTAACGTCAGCTGGTGCCCGTTAGTTCCATTTGCTCTTATGCTGATTTCTGCTGCCTATATGGGTTCCAGACTCACCAGCTGGTTCTCTCAAGTTCCTGTGCCTACTGTTACTTCTGCATATTTCCTCTGGGTTTGGGAAATTCTGCAACCAGCCAATAGCAGGATAACCATAAATAGAGGTTTAGGAAGCAGTAGGAGCAGATGTACATGAACCAAAAGCAGAATATCAATATGCAGAATTACTGAATAACAGTAATATAATCAGCAGAAGAAGACTAAGAATGGTTTAAAGGGAGTGCATCTGTTCCTCCACGTGGTGCTCCTGGAAACTCCCTGCAAAGCAAGGTGAGCTGAACGCGGACACATGTCAGTCAAGGGGCATATTGACACCACCACCGGCACTTTTAATTTAATAATGTAAAATCACTAACCCTAACTATCCCTAACCCCTAACCCTTACCCTAACCCTTACCCTACTACCCATAAACCCTAACCCTACCCCAACTAATCCTAACCCAAAGAAAAAACACCGCTGTTAAGAAGATGTTTTCCTGCTACAGCTTACGCTCTGTGCATTTCTCTAGCGATTTTTTTGCTCCTCTGCCTCTGCAAACTCCTTCCCCATTATCCTGAGGTGTTTCCCCTCCATTTTATCCATTATATAGCACTGTAGTGGTCATTTTGTAATTCCGATTATTTTTTCCCCTTGACTTGCATTGATATCGGAAATCGGATATTCCGATCTCCGATATTTTTTCAATATCGGAAATCGTAATTCCGATACGATATCGGGCAATATCGCTCATCCCTAGGTATATATTGTGCATCCTATTCAGGATGCTAATAAACGTCTCCCATTTTCTTTGTGTATTTTTATGTCTCAGGATATCGCCCCAGTTAATTTCACCAAGATCATCTCTCATCCGTTGGAAATTTGCCTTCCTGAAGTTTAGTGTCCTTGTAACCCCTATACTATACATCTTATTAAAGTATACATAAAACTTATTATTTTGTGATCACTATTACCCAAGTGACCCTCCACCCTTATATTTGATATGCGATCTGGCCTGTTCGTTAATATTAGGTCTAGCAGTGCCCCCCTCTTGTTGGGTCCTGAACCAGTTGTGAAAGGTAATTGTCTCTCATAGTTGTCAAAAACCTATTACCTTTGCTGGAACTGCAAGTTTCGGTTCCCCAGTGTATTTCAGGATAGTTGAAGTCCCCCATAATAATGACTTCTCCTTTAGTCGCCGCTTTATCTATTTGCTTTATGAGGATATTCTCTGTTGCTTCCATTATTTTTGGAGACTTATAACAAACCCCTATCAGTAATTTATTATTTTTTCCCCCTCTCCTTATCTCTACCCACAGGGACTCTACATTTTCATTAGATTCATATATATTATCACGCAGGATGGGTTTTAAGGATGATTTTACATATAAACACACACCTCCACCTCGCTTATTTGTACGGTCATTTCTGAACAGACTATAGCCCTGTAAATTAACCGTCCAGTCATGGCTCTCATCCAGCCATGTCTCAGATATCCCCACCATGTCATAATTATGTTCCAACAACATTAACTCCAATTCCTCCATTTTGTTGGCGAGGCTTCTGACATTAGTATACATGCACTTTATGTATCTCTCTGTACCTCTATTCTTTCTTAAATTATTAACTGTTCTAACCCCACCCCCATACCACCCCCACCTCCAATTTCATTATTTGTGCCCAGGTCTCTATCTGCACTGTCTTCCCCTCCTATAAAAGGAATACCCTCCCCCCGTCCCTAGTTTAAACACTCCTCCAACCTTCTAGCCATTTTCTCCCCCAGCACAGCTGCACCCTCCCCATTGAGGTACAGCCCGTCCCTAGTGTAGAACCTGTAGCCAACTGAGAAGTCGGCCCAGTTCTCCAGGAACCCAAACCCCTCCTTCCTACACCAATTCCTGAGCCACCTATTGTCAATAATTCCGAAAGTGGGCGGTCCTTACTAAATGGAATGGGCAGAAACCATAAAAGATGTTATGGTGGGATTTCCTCTTCCCTCTGGTCTAGACAACTATGTCATTGGCCATTCAAATTGATCAGCGTTTACGTGAACATAAAACTACACGAAAGGCGTTGCCGCCTTTCGAACGAACGTCTGAACCCATGCAATGGGATAGGATTTTGTCTAGGACGCAACATCAGGAGTGGGCAGTGTACAGCCTAAGTTCCTTTTGGCAATTACCCTGATCTGCTCCTTGTCTACATTTTCTGCTAAGGTTTTTGAAGATTCAGGAGCAGCTTTGAATCTGATGGATTTGGACTTTGCTAAACGTTGTGGTTTTCCCATGATACCCCTGCAGACTCCTATCCCTTTGAGGGGTATTTATACTACTCCTTTGGTGGAGAATAAACCCCAGTTGTGGACCCAGGTAATAATGCGGGTCGCCCCGGACCACCAAGAAAATTGTAAATTTTTGGTGTTGCAAAATTTGCATGATACTATTGTTATGGGTTTTCCTTGGTTGCAAACTCATAATCCGGTTTTGGATTGGAAATCTGTGTCTGTAGGGAGTTGGGGTTGTCAATGTGTTCCAAGTGACACTCCTGTTTTCTCCACCTCTCCCCAGTCTCATGATATTCCTGATTATTTGGCTGATTTTTCTGATGTGTTTAGTAAGCATAAGTCTGCGTCTTTGCCTCCTCATAGGAGTTATGACTGTGCAATTGAGTTAATGCCCAGGTGTAAATTTCCCAAAGGTCGGCTTTTCAACTTATCGGTACCCGAACATGATGCTATGCGATCTTATATCAAGGAGTCGTTGGAGAAGGGTCATGTAAGACCATCATCTTCACCTTTAGGTGCTGTTTTTTTTGTGGCCAAGAAAGATAGTTCATTAAGTCCATGTACTGACTATCTTTCCCTTAACAAAATCACTGTTAAATATCAGTACCCGTTACCCCTGATTTCTGATTTATTTTCCAGAGTTAAAAGTGCTTGTTAGTTTACCAAGCTTGACCTCAGGGGGGCGTATAATCTTATTCGCATCAAGCACGGGGATGAATGGAAGACAGCGTTTAATACTCCGGAGGGACATTTTGAGTACCTGGTGATGCCTTTTGGGCTCACTAATGCCCCTTCTGTCTTCCAATCCTTTATGAACGATATTTTCCAGGACTTTGTGGATAAATTTTTGATCATTTATCTGGATGATTTTTTGATCTTTTCCAGTGATTGGGATTCTCATGTGGTACATGTCCGGACTGTGTTCCAGATTTTGAGGGAAAATTCTCTGTATGTTAAGGGATCGAAGTGCCTCTTTGATGTACAGAGGATTTCATTTTTGGGATTCATTTTGTCCCCGTCTGCTATTGAAATGGACCCGGCCAAGATACAGGCCATTTATGATTGGGTTCAGCCCACTTCTTTGAAGGCTCTCCAGAAGTTTTTGGGTTTTGCTAATTTCTACCATAAATTTATAAGTAATTTTTCTGGTATTGTTAAATCAATGACTGATTTGACCAAAAAGGGTGCTGATTTGGTGAATTGGTCACCAGAGGCAGTCTCGGCATTTCAGGAGCTTAAGCAGAGATTAACTTCTGCTCCGGTTCTACGGCAACCTGATGTCTCACTCCCATTTCAGGTGGAGGTAGATGCTTCTGAGATTGGTGCCGGAGCCGTTTTGTCCCAAAAAGATCCGGTGACTTCTAAGATGAATCCCTGTGCCTTCTTTTCTCGAAAATTCTCCCCATCTGAACGTAACTATGACGTGGGGAATCGGGAATTGTTGGCCATGAAATGGGCATTTGAAGAATGGAGACATTGGTTGGAGGGAGCTAGACATCATGTTGTGGTCCTCATCGACCACAATAATTTGATTTATCTTGAATCAGCCAAGTGCTTGAATCCTAGACAGGCTAGGTGGGCCTTGTTTTTCACGCATTGTAATTTTGTGGTCTCTTTTCTTCCGGGCACTAACAATGTTAAGGCGGACGCCCATTCTAGGAGTTTCTTTGATGATTCTCTTGATGTGACCGAGCCTACTACCATTCTAAATGAGGGTGTAGTTCTTCCGCCATCTCACCCGATTTGAGACGTGCTCTGGAGGAATTTCAGGAGGACAAACCTGAACGTTGCCCTATGGAAGAATGGTATGTCCCTTACCAGTGGAGGAAAAGATTAATGTCTGAAATTCATTGCTCCGCGTTGGCTGGTCATCCAGGTATTTTTGGTACCAGAGATTTGGTGAGTCGGTCTTTTTGGTGGCCTGCCTCATCTCGTGATGTCAGGAATTTTGTGTAGTCCTGTGGGACTTGTTCTCGGTCCAAGCCCTGTTCTCGTTCCAGTGGGTTGTTGATGCCCCTGCCGGTGCCCAGGAGGCCATGGACCAATATCTCAATGGATTTTATTTCCGATCTTCCTGACTCTCAGAGACTGACTGTTGTCTGGGTGATTTGTGATAGATTTTCTAAGATGGTCCATCTTGTACCACTCCCAAAGTTGCCATCTTCTTCTGAGTTGGTGCCCTTGTTTTTACAACAGGTGGCTCGTTTGCACGGGATTCCTGAGAACATTGTGTCGGACAGAGGAGACCAGTTTGTTTCCAGATTTTGGAGAGCTTTTTGTTCCAAACTGGGAATTCAGTTATCTTTCTCCTCTGCATTTCATCCTCAGACCACTGGGCAGACTGAGAGAACAAACCAGACTTTGGAGTCCTATTTGAGATGTTTCATATCTGCTGATCAGGATGTCCGGGTCTCATTTTTGCCCTTGGCCGAATTCGCGCTAAACAATAGAGCTAGTTCTGCCACTTTGATGTCGCCCTTTTTCTGTAACTTTGGGTTTCATCCTCAATTTTCTTCAGGGCAGGTGGAATCTTCAGCCTGCCCAAGTGTGGACTCTGTGGTAGAGAGAATGCAGCAGATTTGGGACCAAGTGGTGGATAAGTTGTCCCACTCTCAGGAAAAGGCCCAACAATTTTCCAACCGGCATAGGACCATTGGTCCCTGGTTTAAAGTGGGTGATATGGTTTGGTGGTCTTCAAAGAATAATCCTATGAAGGTTGCGTCTCCAAAATTCAAGCCAAGATTCATTGGACCTTATAAGATTTTGGAGATCCTAATCCCGTTTCTTTCCAATTGGCTCTTCCAGTTACATTTAAGATCCATAACGTGTTTCATAGATCTTTGATGAAGAGGTTTGTGGCGGCGCCTCCTGACCCTGTATTGGTTAAAGGCAATTTGGAGTATGAGGTAGAGAAAATTTTGGATTCTCGTTTGGCTAAATGGAGACTCCATTATTTGGTCAAGTGGAAGGGTTATGGCCAATCCTTGGGTCTCTGCTTCTGACGTTCATGCCGAAAGATTGGTTCATGCTTTTCACCAGGCCCATCCTGATCGCCTGGTGGCATGGATGACGGTTTGGTGACTCCTCCTCAAGGGGGGGTACTGTTGTGAATTCGCTTTCTGGCCTCCTTCTGGTAGTGGAGCTGGTCAGATTGACAGAGGGGTTGCGAGTTCTCTTTCTGGGCTCCTTCTGGTGGTTACTGGAGGTAATGGCGCTGATCTGATTGACAGAGGCTTGCCACCTGGTCATGAGGATGACGATTGGAGATCTGGGATTTCAGATTGCGATTTAAGAGAGCTGACTCCTTCTATCCCTGCTGGTGATTTTCTTCCTGTTCCTCCTGAGGTCTGATGTCTCCAGCACTGTCCTTGCATGTTCAGCTAAGTGGTTTGTTTGCTATTCTGTTTGCATTTGATCTGGTTTTGTCTATCTCTGTTTTGTGCAGGTCAGCCAGCTCCAACTGGGTCTGTGCTGAATCACCGCCCATATGTAACTGCTTGTGCCAGTTTGTTTTGTCCCCTGTTAGATTGGCCTCTTTTTGCTCTACTTTCAGAATATACCAGAGTGCTGATATAGTGGGGGGCAAAGTCGTGCGACTTCAGTGTTTTTGTCCATCAGGCATGTTGGACTTTTTGCAGGGTTTTTTTGCGTTATTGCAGACAGTGTCTTTCCTTTCCTGTCCTGTCTAGTCATTGTGGGCCCCATCATTTGCTCAGTCTATTTTCCTGCCTGCGTTTGTGTTTTCATCTCGTCTCACCGACAAAATATGTTTGGGGGCTATCTAGAGTTGAGTGAAAAGGGTCGGCCAAATTCAGAATCTGCCGACTTTTGCTATAGTCGAGTTTCGCGGATCGAAACCTGACCATAGCGTGAGGTCAGCCACGAGGTCGCTGACTTGAGCGCCAAAGTCTTGTTTCCCACAATCCTTCCAGTGCCTATTTTCAGCCAATCATGAAGGACGCACACTGTGGGCAACGCGATTATGTCGGCAGCGGCCCCCACCATGTCAGAGAAGGGCATGCAAGTGACTGGCTGGCTTTGTGTGGCGTCACAGTGCCTATAAAAGGCCGTGACCGCCGACCACCATCTTACTTCTGCCGATCTTAGCATAGGGAGAGGTTGCTGCTGATCGTTCTCAATAGGGATAGTGTTTAGGCAGGGAGAAAGTAAAAAAAAATGCTTCTGCTGATAGCGAATGTCAATGTAAAACACAACTGTATAGTGTGCAGTGACAGGGGAGGATATATTTGTGTGCAGCAGCTCTGTTGGTTATTAGGCTGCCTTATAAGGTTCCCTGATAGCTGCATTGCTGTTTGCACGCTGCTGAGCAGAGTGCTTTTTTAAAAGCAAAAATATTTTTATTCGTTTTTTCTGCACAGTTACCAATCCTTCATTTTTCACACTTTTTTGTGCAGCAGCTCTGTTGGTGATTAGGCTGCCTTATAGCTCCCTGATAGCTGCATTGCTGTTTGCACACTGCTGTGCAGACTGCTTTTTTAACAGCAAAAATACTTTTATTCCTTTTTTTCTGCACAGTAGATACTGAGCGTACATTTTTTCACACACCGTATAGAGGTGTACGCTCCTCACACACTACCGTGTACCAGCTGATATCACAGACAAATACATGCTATATGTGTGTGACTTCGTAAAAAAATACACGGAGATTAACGTTTTTCCATACACACACCGTATAGAGGTGTCCGATTATTAAACAGTATGAGATATCTGGTGCTCTTATTACTGTCACATCTACACAGAGTCAGCGTGTGTGTGTGACACTCCATAAATACATATACGGACATTTCCATCTCTTTACACACCGCATTGAGCAGTCCGATTGTCAAACAGTATCGGATATCTGGTGTTCTTATTACGGTCACATCTACACAGAGTCAGCGTGTGTGTGTGACACTCCATAAATACATATACGGACATTTCCATTTCTTTATACATCTTATTGAGCAGTCCAATTGTCATACAGTGCTGGATATCTGGTGTTCTTATTACTGTCACATCTACACAGAGTCAACGTGTGTGTGTGTGACACTCCATGAATACATATACGGACATTTCCAATTCTTTATACACCGTATTGAGCAGTCCAATTGCCAAACAGTATCAGATATCTGTGTGATGTCATGTGTGACTGGATACACTGCCTCCAGCAGGGTGAATTTCTATGACACCCGTGACCCCGGATACACCGCCTCCAGCAGGGCGAATTTAAACAATGTAACATGCAGCCGGATACACCGCCTCCAGCAGGCGAATTTCAATCAATACACGTGTATCTGGATACACTGCCTCCAGCAGGGCAAATTTATAGAGTTAAGGGAATCACCAGGGAAACCGATACAATGGAGGGCCCTTCAATAGGGAACGGGGACGTGGAGACCTCCTGCACTGCCCTGAGTCAGTGTCTCTACACTCCTGACGGTCCCTAGGCAGGCTCCGCACCTGGCGACGAGCAGGATACCTAAAATCCCTAGCTCGCCCTGCACCTATCCCTTTCTAATGAATTGGACAGTGCAGAAACTAATCCCACCACTGCACTAAAACACACATAAGGAATGTTACAAACAGGGAAAAGACCACTAAGCTTTGCTTTGTTGCTATTGCTCCCAGCAACAGAGTCCAGCACCTGAATACAGCTTTCCTCCTGAATAGCTGCTACTTCACCAAGCTATGTCAGAGCTGCAAAGAACCCCTCTCTGTAGCTCCTTCCACACCAGGACTCTGACTGAGTTGTAAGGAACTCTTCTCCAGATCCTTCCTTCACCAAGGATGGTTGGAAATGACCAATATCACCAACAGTGATTGCAACCACTTGACACTCCTTTATAGGTAAGAGCCAGAGCAATCACACCTGCTATTGATTCACGTGTAATAACGCTAGCCACCACCGGGGGCAAAACTAGAACTAAAGACACCACTGTGTAATGACCCTAATGGCCACCGGGGGCAAAACTAACTTTAAGCAAACAGCTTAAAGGGAAAAAAAGGTTATATGTGCTTTTATCTGTCATCATCCAACCTGGATCATGACAGTACCCTCCCTCAATGAGGGGCCTCTGGACCCTCAAGACCGCTCCTCATCAGGGAATCACCTATAGAGGGGACACCCAGATCCAGAGTTCACCCCAGCCATTACCTGTACTTCAGGTTTATGACAAACGAGCACCACTGGTATTGGCAATGTCTGTTCTGGAGGCACCACACATCTCCAAAGCGCCGACCTGGGGAACGAGTTGTGTATGTGCATGTTTGGGGGTAACTCGTGCTGTCAAGACTCCACAACACACTTCCACTGGATGTTTTATGGTGGCCACCCATACATGCTCATTCACAGACAGGTCCGGACCTGAACGTTTATTGCCACACATTCGTTTGTCACAATACGGTGAACTCTTACTGGAACTGACAACAGAGGCGTCCCCCTGTGTCACCACACTCACACCCCGGCAATTCACCAAGGGATACACCACCTTCCAACCCCTTCCACCACGAGGTCTCCGCCTCCCAGGGTTGGCTAATGGCGAGGGTTGAGACTTGCCCCTACTCTCCTGCAGCACATCTGCTGCTCCCACTGGAGAGGAGGGGGGTGGTTGTAGAGAGACGGCAGAGACAGTAGCTCCTAGGCAGCAGCCCTCACATGACTGCCCCCAGCTGACTACTTCCCTAGCCTGCCAATCTATTACCGGGTTGTGTTTTTTCAGCCAAGAGAGGCCTAAAATGATAGGCACTGGCATTCCCTCCAAGACTTAGCATGACATGGACTCCTCATGATGTCCTATATGCAGATGGATATTTTCTACGACTTGGGTCAAACTCCTCTGGCTCAGTGGAACAGAGTTAATGGCCTGGACACTTATAAGTTGGGCTAGCGTCCTACACCTCAGGCCATGAGTCTGGACAAAGTAAGCATTCACCAGACTGACTCCTGCTCCGCTGTCCACAAACACTGGTATCACTTCTGGTACCCCGCCAGCCAACACCTCTGCTGACAGTACCTTGGGAGGACAAAATGAGTAAATATACACTCCCTGGTCGCCTCCCTCCAAGCGACCAGGGGAATGCAGCTTCTGAGATGGCACAGATAATTTGGTGCACTGGGCAAGCCTTAAGGATATGACCAGTTTGCCCGCAGTAAAAACACTCCACTCCTCGAACCGTAGGCAGCCCTGTACACAAACTAGCTCCTCCTACTTGCAAGTGTTCGTCTGGAGACTTGGCACACACTGGGCAGGCTCCCATGAAATGGCCCGGCTTCCCACAGGAAAAACATACCCCCCACTACGGCAAGCCGCAGACAACCCCTTTTTTGTACCAACAACACCGGGCTGCCTAGGTTCCTCCATCCGCACTAGTGGGTCCTCCTCCCTAGCAAGGACAATAGGGGGCACATTTTGTGTATGTCTCTCCCTAAGACGTCTATCCACCCGGATGGCAAGGGACATGGCAGCCTCCAGCGACCTGGGGGCAGCGTACTGCACCAGAGTATCCTGCAACTTTGGAGACAGACCCTGCACAAATTGACTCCTAAGTGCAGGGTCATTCCACTGAGTGTCAGTGGCCCACCTCCTAAACTCTGAGCAGTACTCCTCAGCAACCGGGGCTCCCTGTTTACACCTACGGAGTCAGGATTCCGCCAGGGAGACGCCATCAGGATCCCCATACACTAGCACCAAAGCCGCAAAAAACTCATCCACGGACTCGAACGATGGTGAATCGTCTGGTAGGGAGAAGGCCCAGGATTGGGGATCCCTCTTAAGAAGGGACATAATGATTCCCACCCGTTGCTGCTCTTCTCTCCTCTGATGAACGAGGGCGTAGCCTGAAATATAATTTGCAGGCTTGCTGAAAAACCAAGAATTGATCTCTCCCTCCAGAAAACCTGTCAGGGAGGGATATCTTGGTTTCTGGCTGAGCCTGTTCCTGAACCAAGCCCCAAAGCCCACCAACAGCTGCAGTTGCTGCACCAACTCACCGCGCAGGCCCCTAATCTCATCAGTAAAGATCTGCAGCATTTGGGCAAAGGTCTGCCTTGGGTCCATGGCTCAGTAGAACAAAATGTATGGTTGGTGATAACGTGATGTCACGTGTGACTGGATACACCGCCTCCAGCAGGCGAATTTCAATCAATACACATGTATCTGGATACATCGCCTCCAGCAGGGCAAATTTACAGATTTAAGGGAAACACCAGGGAAACCGATACAATGGAGGGCCCTGCAATAGGGAACAGGGACGTGGAGACCTCCTGCACTCCCCTGAGTCCGTGTCTCTACTGTATAATCCTGACGGTCCTTAGGCAGGCTCCGCACCTGACGACGAGCAGAATACCTAAAATCTTTAGCTCGCCCTGCACCTATCCATTTCTAATGAATTGGACGGTGCAGAAACTAATCCCACCACTGCACTAAAACACACATATGGAAAGTTACAAACAGGGAAAACACCACTTAGCTTTGCTCTGTTGCTATTGCTCCCAGCAACAGAGTCCAGCACCTTAATACAGCTTTCCTCCTGAATAGCTGCTTCTTCACCAAGCTTTGTCAGAGCTGCAAGGAACTCCTCTCAGTAGCTCCTTCCACACCAGGACTCTGACTGAGCTGCAAGGAACTCTTCTCCAGCTCCTTCCTTCACCAAGGATGGTTGGAAATGACCAATATCACCAACAGTGATTGCAACCACTTGACACTCCTTTATAGGTAAGAGACAGAGCAACCACACCTGCAAGTGATTCACGAGTAATAATGCTAGCCACCACTGGGGGCAAAACTAGAACTAAAGACACCACTGTGTAATGACCCTAGTGGCCACCGAGGGCAAAACTAACTTTAAGCAAACAGCTTAAAGGAAAAAAAAGGTTACATGTGCTTTTATGTGTCTTCATCCAACCTGGATCATGACAATCTGGTGTTCTTATTACTGTCCCATCTACACATAGTCAGCGTGTGTGACACTCCATAAATACATATACGGACATTTCCATTTCTTTATACACCGTATTGAGCAGTCCGATTCTCAAACTGTATCAGATATCTGGTGTTCTTATTACTGTCACATCTACACAGAGTCAGCGTGTGTATGTGACACTCCATAAATACATATATGGACATTTCCATTTCTCTATACACCATATTGAGCAGTCCGATTGTCAAACAGTATCGGATATCTGGTGTTCTTATTACGGTCACAGCTACACAGAGTCAGCGTGTGTATGTGACCCTCCATAAATACATATATGGACATTTCCATTTCTCTATACACCATATTGAGCAGTCCGATTGTCAAACAGTATCGGATATCTTGTGTTCTTATTACGGTCACAGCTACACAGAGTCAGTGTGTGTGTGACATTCCGTAAATACATATACGGAGATTGACAGTTTCACCAACAACGTATACAGCTGTACACCTCTGATACAGTACCGTATATCTGCTTGTTGGATTACCGTGAAATACATACTGGGTGAGCGTCTGTGACAAAATATATATGGAGATTTCACTTCTTACATACACCTTACACAGCTGTACGCTACTCATACAGTACCATTTCTCTGCTGGTATTTTTGGTACATTTTCCCAAACATGAGGAAGTCTGGTGGAAGAGGCCGCGGACGTGGGCGGGTGGCGCAGCTGGTACTGATGGTGGTGGTGCATCGGCTGGTTCTGGCAAAAGCACAATAGCCGCTTAGGCAGGAGGTGTTGAGCCTGCGTCATAGTCTGGCACAAGAAGGCCTTTAAGGTTCCCTTTTCTGGGAGTAGGTAAGCCGCTTTTAAAGCCGGAGTATCAGGAACAGGTTTTGGCTTACATTGCCGAAACAGCCTCCAGCTCAAATGCCTCCTCTTCTGAAGTTACAAAAACTGCAAGCACAGAGTCGTCAGTGCAGGCCTCTGGTCAGGAACAACACCTTTCTTTGTGTCCTTCACCCACACCAAAAGTGAAGGATGCTGCAGCACACACTTCAGATTACTCCATGGAGCTCTTTTCACATATCATTCCTGGGTTATCAAGTCAAATCCTGAATTCCCCAGTCCAAGATGAATCTGACATGGAGTGCACTGATGCACAGCCACTGCTAGATGAATCTGCTGGTACATTCACCAACAGCCGTACATTGCCCTCGCAGTCTACTGAGCCCGAATTAGACCCTGATGAAACTCAGGTGCCCCTTCCCGCATACTATACCACCTTACACGGTGACTCAGTGGAAGGTGCAGATGACATTGAAGACGAGGTCATGGATGACCCAGTTGTTGACCCGGATTGGCATCCATTGGGGGAAGAGGGTGCTGGTGACAATAGTTCAGAACAGGAGAAGGATCCACAGCAGGCATCGTCATCACAGCAGTGGTTATCAAGCAGGCCCGTAGCTGTCAAAAAACTTGGCAAGAAAACTAAAAGAGTTGCAGGACAGCTTGGCCAGACGGTAAAATTAGCACAGCGTGCAAGCCCTGAAAATTTGTACCATAGTAGGAAGAGTGCAGTGTGGCACTGTTTTGAACAAAATCCTACTGATAACACAAAGGTTATCTGTAAGACCTTTAGCAGAGAGAAAAATCTAAGAAATGTGAATACCAATTGAATGCTTAGACATTTAACCAACATGCACTTGCAAGCGTGGACAGACTACAAAAGCTCAGGTAGCACATGTGCACCTGCTCCGACTCAAGTTAGCCGGCAACGCTCCATCGCTTCCCCCACTGTAAGGCCAGCGCTAAGCACACCACCATCAAGAAATGTGGAGGTGTCATCGCTAGGCCAAACCAGTCATGCAAACACAATATTTTCGCGAGGAAACACTGAATCTAGGCCATCAACACCCTCGCCATCACCAACCCCTTCTCAGTCCATCATGTCCAATGCTAGTTCCCCCATATGCAGCTCTCAAGTCCAGCTCACCCTACCAGACACTCCGAGTAGGACAAGAAAGTACTCATCCTCTCATCCACGAACACTGGCTTTGAATACCCACATTGCCAAACTGATCTCATTAGAGATGATGCCCTTCTGTTTGGTAGAAAGCGAAGCTTTCCGAGATCTCATGGCCTTTGCTGTCCCATGCTATGACCTACCCAGTAAGCACTTCTTTTCTCGAAAAGCCATCCCTGCCCTCCACCAGCATGTGAAAGACCGCATTGTCCATGCACTAAAACAATCAGTGAGTGGAAAGGTGCACCTCACTACAGATGCATGGACCAGTAGACATGGCCAGGGCCATTACGTGTCCATCACTGCTCACTGGGTTAATGTGGTGGATGCAGGCTCCACAGGGGACAGCAGCGGTGGAACAGTGCTGCCTAGCCCACGGTATAGGAAACAGTTGGGTGTTGGCATTCGACCCTCCTCCTCCTCCAGAAGCGAAAGCTCGTCGACAGAGTGCAGTCGCACGAGCACTCCATCCACATCTGTCAGTGTTGCACATGAGGTGTCCCACTATCGAACAGCTAGTGGTAAGCAGCAGCAGGCTGTTTTAAAAATGATGTGTTTGGGCGACAGTAGACACACCACGGAGGTACTGGCCGAGTACTTGCATCGACAAACTGAGTCATGGCTGGCCAGTTTACATCTTGAGCCAGGCAAGGTAGTCAGTGATAATGGGTGGAAATTTGTGGCAACCATAGCCCTTTCAAAACTCACACATACCTTGCCTGGCTCACACCTTGAACCTGATGGTGCAGTGCTTCCTAAATAATTATCCGGAGTTAACAGCCCTGCTCCATAAGGTGCGAAGACTGTACTCGCACATCCGTTGCTCAAACGTCCACTCCAGTCGTATGCAGAAGCTGCAGCGATCACTCAACCTCCCCAAGCAAGGCCTAATCATAGACTTTGCTACAATATGGAACTCCACCATGCACATGGTTGGGAGGCTGTGTGAATAGAGGCATGCGCCTGTAATGCATTTGTGGGAGGATACATGGGCAGGCAGTTTGAGGGCAGACATGGAATTGTCGGGAGTGCAGTGGTCAAAGCTGAAAGACCTTTGTAAAGTCCTTCAGTGTTTTGAGGAATGCACAGGGCTGGTAAGTGCAGACGACGCCATCATAAGCATGAGCATGCCACTTATGCATCTGCTCATGCAAACTTTGACGCACATCAAGGATCAGGCGTCTGCAGCTGAGGAGCAACAGGAGGAGGAGGGAAGCCTTGATGACAGTCAGCCATTGTCTGGTCACGGAACTGTCGTGGACAAGGTGGAGGAAGAAGAGGAAGATGAGGAGGATGAGGTGGATGATTATTTTGGGGAGGAGGATGCTTCTCAAGGGGCAAGAGAACATGTGGGCATGCCAAGGTCAGGTACAGGGTTTGTGCATGACTGGAGTGATGTCGATTTACCAGAAAGTGCTCCTCCATCCACCACTGGCAGTGCAGCATTAACACCTGGAACATTGGCCCACATGTGTGACTATGCCTTGCGGATCCTAAAAAGGGACCCCCACATTGCCAAAATGATGAGGGATGACGGCTACTGGTTGGCCAGCATCCTCGATCCACGCTATAAAGGCAAATTACACAACATCATGCCATAGGAGAACCTAGAGCTAATATTGGCTAACAAACAAGCAACTCTGGTAAACAGGTTGTTTGAGGCATTCCCAGCACACAGCATCGGAGCTGGTTCTCCCACGAGCCGTAGTGGGCAAAATGGAAGAGGTGTTCGTGGTGCACACAGCCGAACTGGCATTGGAGACAGGGGTTTCCTGACCATGGTCTGATTTCTCAAGTCCTGCGTAAACGACAGCTAATGCAGAATCGATTGCAAGTGACAGGAGACCGCAGTTGTCATCTATGGTTACAAACTACTTCTCCTCCCATATCAAGGTTCTCCCTTACAGGTCATTCCCCTTTGATTATTGGACCTCAAAACTGAACACATGGCCTGAATTGGCACAGTATGTCTTACAGGAGCTCGCTTGCCCTGCTGGTAGTGTGCTATCTGAAAGAGTCTTCAGTGCTGCTGGATCAATCCTGACAGAAAAAAGGACCCATCTGTCGACCCAAAATGTTGATGATCTAACCTTCATTAAAATGAACCATGCATGGGTTTCAAAAGATTTTGTCCCACCCTCCCCTGATAACACATAGGTTGCCAGAAAAAAGGCTCACTTTTGTCCTCCTCTTCCTCTGACTTCTCCAATTCCTCCATTTGCAGCAGCTGATAGTCCAGCCTACGCATCAACATATGCCATTTTTTAAGCCACCCGAAATGGGCTGCCCCACCCCAGGCCCGGGGTCAACATCTGCCGCACCCGGGCAAGTGCTGTTGCCCTGAACAGGTGTGTGGCCCAACCCTTGGGCGACAGCACTGGCACAGGACCTCTCAAAGTACAATAAAGTGTCTCTGACGGTGGGGGGGCCCACTCGCCATCAGACACACTGGCGAACTATGAGGGGCCCGGTGCCAGTACCGGCGCCCACGAGTGGGTCCCCCTTGCTTGCTCAGGGACACAGCACTTGCAATACTTACCTCTCCCTGCTCCACCGCTGTGTAGTCTGGCCAGTTAAATCCGTCACAGGGACGGCCACTACAAATTTGGTGTACTGATTGATGATGGTTAAGATGTAGCTATGTCCTGTCCTACTGGCCTCTACCTTCAGATTACCAATGGCTACCATTTGTAATGGATGTCAACTCCCAATCGGATGCAATGGTGCTTTATGATCACATTTCACATTTTTCATAGTCACAGACGTGTGACATTCCTGCCACCATTTTTCAATGTGTCCTGTCATGGCAATCCAATAGAATCTCCTACGGCCTGTGGCTTGTGTATTTTGCACTCCAAAGTGACCAGACAGATCATGATAGGCAGTGAAGACCATGTCTACAGCTCTCCCTGTGATCACAATTTGATGGAGACGAGTTACGGTGATGGGATCGACGCAACTGCAATACAGCAACCCTTTCTTCACTAATTTGCGTTTTAGCTGTATCCACAGTTAAAGTTATTGAGGGTCAGCATTGCCTCTGCGAATTCTCCCGGGAGGTTTTCCCATGATTACAAATTCAAAAACATCTAAAATCACTCAACTTTACGTCTGTACTTTTATCCATCAACCTTCCTCTAGCGGAGAGTCTGGACTGGCAGACTGACAATGAAATATAAACGAAGATTTCAACGTACTCCAACACTGTACACTGGTGTATGTTTCGAATACATTTCTGTTATGATCGAGTCACCATAGGAGGCAAAAACATGAATGCAACTAAGTCCAGAAAACCGGAGAGGTTGGCAGCTATCGGATTGCAGACCCCTGAACCTATCAACACAACTAGCAGTAGCCGTGGGGGGTTCCTACGATGCCCTAGACCCCTCGATCACAGCCGGAGGACTAGATAGCCTAAAGACAGAAAAGGAAATCTAAACTGCCCCAGAGCAGACCCCAAAGCAAAAGGCAGCCCCCCACATATAATGACGGTGAAGCAAGAAGAAAGAACACAACACAGACAGAAAGATAGACTGAGCAAAGACGGGGCCCAAGCTAACTAGATAGGAAAGGACAGGAAGGCTGCTGTCTGCAATCCGTGAAAAACCCTATGAAAATAAGAGCCAACAGACTGACAGTGAAAAAGGCCCTGAAGACGCTAGGCTTCAAAAAGACTATGTCAGTACTCAGGAATATTCTGAAGACAGAGCAACTGGCAAAAGGAGATTCAGCTCACCCCAGCAGGGAATGGCAGAATCCAGAAAAGCAAGGCAAACAAAAACAAAACACAAATGCAAAAAGGCAAAGCAGAAAACTTAGCTTTAGAGGAGCAGGAATCAGACTGGTGTCCTAGAAGTCCACAGAGAAATCACCCGCAGGGCAGAAGGGCGTCGGCAGCCTTATATCCAGTCAGTGACTCCACTCAGCCAGTCATCATCATTAGGCTCAGGTGCCTGATAATCAGGCTCATTACCTTCCTTTACCAGAATAGGGAGTTCACCAGACCTCAGTGACGAAGGGGAAAATGAACTCACAACAGTACCTCCCCCTTGAGGAGGGGTCACCGAACCCTCAACCACGCCACCAGGGCGATCAGGGTGAGCCCGATGAAAGGCACGCACCAATCTTTTGGCATGAATATCAGAGGCAGAGACCCAGGAATTATCCTCCTGACCATAACCCTTCCACTTAACCAAATACTGGAGACTCCGTCTAGCCAGACGGGAATGCAGTATTTTCTCTACCTCATATTCAATGTTACCTTCAACCAATACAGGATCCGGAGGTGCCACCCCAGGAACAACTGGTTCAACAAACCTCTTCAACAAGGACTTATGGAACACATTATGGATTTTAAATGTGACAGGAAGAGCCAAACGAAAAGAGACCGGATTAATAATCTCCAAAATCTTGTAAGGTCCAATAAATCTAGGCTTAAACTTAGGAGAAGCCACCTTCATAGCAATATTTTTTGACGATAACCACACCATATCACCAATCTTAAACTGGGGACCAATGGTCCTATGTCGATTGGAAAACCGCTGGGCCTTTTCCTGGGAGAGAGATAACTTATCCACCACTTGGTCCCAGATCTGGTGCATTCTCTCCACCACAGTGTCAACACCTGGGCATGCAGAAGGCTCCACCTGCCCTGAAGAAAATCGAGGATGAAACCCAAAGTTACAAAAAAAAAGGTGACATCAAAGTGGCAGAACTAGCTCTATAATTTAAAGCAAATTCGGCCAAGCGCAAAAATGAAACCCAATCATCCTGATCAGCGGAAATAAAGCATCTCAAATACGACTCCAAGGTCTGGTTTGTTCTCTGTCTGCCCATTGGTCTGAGGGTGAAAAGCAGAGGAGAAGGACAACTGAATTCCCAGCTTGGAACAGAAAGTCCTCCAAAATCTAGACACAAACTCAACTCCTCTGTCAGATACAATGTTCTCAGGAATCCCGTGCAAGCGAACCACCTGTTGCAAAAACAGGGGCACCAACTCAGAGGAAGACGGCAACTTAGGGAGTGGTACAAGATGAACCATCTTAGAGAACCTATCACAAATCACCCAAATAACAGTCATTCTTTGAGAGACCGGCATATCAGAGATGAAATCCATTGAAATATGGGTCCATGGCCTCCTGGGGACCGGCAAAGGCATCAACAACCCACTAGAGCGAGAACAAGATTTAGACCGGGAGCAAGTCCCACAGTACTGCACAAAATTCCTGACATCATGAAACAAGGTGGGCCACCAAAAAGAGCGACTCACCAGATCTCTAGTACCAAAAATACCTGGATGACCAGCCAATGCAGAGCAATGAACTTCAGACATCACTCTCTTCTTCCACTGGTCAGGAACATACAACTTTCCACTGGGACAACGCTTAGGTTTGTCCTCCTGGAACTCTTGCAGAGCAAGTCTCAAATCGGGCGAGATGGCAGAAAGAACTACCCCTTCGCCTAAGATGGTAGCAGGCTTGGTCACCACAGGAGAATCAGCAAAGAAGCTCCTAGAGAGGGCATCTGCCTTGACATTCTTAGTTCCAGGAAGAAAAGAGACCACAAAATCAAAACGTGTAAAAAACAAGGCCCACCTAGCCTGTCTAGGGTTCAAGCGTTTAGCCGACTCTAGGTAAATCGAATTCTTGTGGTCAGTGAGGACCACAACTTGATGTTTAGCTCCCTCCAACCAATGTCTCCACTCCTCAAATGCCCATTTCATGGCCAACAGTTCCCGATTCCCCACATCATAGTTACGTTCAGATGGAGAGAACTTTCGGGAAAAGAAAGCACAGGGATTCATTTTAGATGTTACAGGATCCTTTTGGGACAAAACAACTCCTGCACCAATCTCAGAAGCATCCACCTCTACCTGGAACGGGAGTGAGACATCAGGTTGCCGCAAAACCGGGGCGGAGGTAAATCTTCGCTTCAGCTCCTGAAAGGAAGCAACAGCCTCCGGAGACCAATTCAACACATCAGCACCCTTCTTTGTCAGATCAGTCAATGGCTTGGCAATACTAGAAAATTTTGCTATAAATTTCCGATAAAAATTAGCAAAACCAAAAAACTTCTGGAGGGCCTTCAAAGAAGTGGGATGAACCCAATCATAAATGGCCTGTACCTTGGCCGGATCCATTTCAATAGTTGACGGAGACAAAATAAATCCCAAAAATGAAATCCTCTGTACTCTAAAAAGGCATTTCGATCCTTTGACATACAGGGAATTCTCCCTCAAGATCCGGAACACAGTCCGAATATGTTCCACATGAGAATCCCAATCCTTGGAGAAGATCAAAATATCATCCAGATAGATAATCAAAAATTTATCGACAAAGTCTCGGAAAATATTGTTCATGAAGCACTGGAAGACAGAAGGGGCATTAGTGAGCCCAAAAGGCATCACCAGGTACTCAAAATGTCCCTCCGGAGTATTAAACGCCGTCTTCCATTCATCCCCTGCTTAATGCGGATAAGATTATACGGCCCCCTGAGGTCAAGCTTGGGAAACCAGCAAGCACCTCTAACTCTAGAGAATAGATCCGAAATCAGGGGTAACAGATACTGATATTTAATAGTAATTTTGTTGAGGGCACGATAATCAATACAAGGCCTTAAAGAACCATCGTTTTTGGCCCAAAAAAAAACCCGGCACCTAAGAGTGAAGAGGATGGTCTAATATGACCCTTCTCCAACGCCTCCTTAATATAGGACCGCATAGCCTCGTGCTCGGGTACAGATAAATTGAAGAGCCGACCCTTGGGAAATTTACACCCCGGGCTCAGTTCAATTGCACAGTCATAACTCCTATGAGGAGGCAAGGACGCAGACTCATTCTCACTAAATACATCATAAAAGTCCGCCAAATAGTCAGGAACATCATGCGACTGAGGAGAGGAGGAAAAAACCGGAGCCTCACTAAAGGTACACCGACAACCCCAACTCGCCACAGACACAGATTTCCAATCCAAAACTGGATTATGAATTTGCAACCAGGGAAACACCAGAACAACGGCATCATGCAGACCATGCAACACCAAAAATCTGCAATTTTCTTGATGGTCTGGGGCGACCCGCATGACCACCTGGGTCCAAAACTGAGGTTTATTTTTCGCCAACGGAGTAGCATCAATCCCCCTCAAAGGGATAGGCGTCTGCAGAGGTGTCATTGGAAATCCACAACGTTTAGCAAAATCCAAGTCCATTAGGTTTAGCGCTGCTCCCGAATCCACAAAAGCCTTGGCGGAAAATGTGGACAGGGAGCAGATCAGAGTAATTGCCAGAAGAAACTTAGGTTGAACACCACCAACAGAAAACGTGTGTGCAAAGCGTTTCTCTCGTTTAGGACAAACAGAAATAATATGCAAGGCATCTCCACAGAAAAAACACAGCTTATTACGCCTTCTGAACTCCTGACGTTGCGCCTTAGACAAAACTCTATCACATTGCATAGGTTCAGACGTCTGTTCAACCGGTGGCAACACCTCTCGTGCAATCCTGCGTTCACGTAAACGCCGATCAACCTGAATGGCTAATGACATAGAATCGTCCAGACCAGAGGGAACAGGAAATCCCACCATAGTATCTTTTACAGCTTCTGACAAACCCTTCCGAAAGAGAGCAGCCAAGGCATTATCATTCCAGGTAGTAAGGACCGCCCACTTTCGGAACTTTTGACAGTACAACTCTGCAGAATCTCGACCCTGGTTCAATGCCAACAGGGTCTTTTCAGCCTGATCAATAGCATTAGGTTCGTCATACAACAGCCCCAAGGCTTGAAAGAATGCGTTCACATTAGTAAGAATAGGATCATCTGGTTTCAAAGAAAACGCCCAATCCTGGGGATCGCCACGCAGCAAAGACATGACAATTTTAACCTGCTGCGCGGAGCTCCCTGACGAGTTAGGCTTCAAGGCAAAAAATAATTTACAATTATTTTTGAAGCTCAAAAATTTAGATCGATCCCCAAAAAATACATCAGGCATAGGGATCTTTGGTTCAACAGCATGCGAACGAGCAAGATAGGCGGAAATTCCCCGCACTTCCGCAGCGAGCTGCTCCACACGATCAGACAATTGCTTTATCTCCATTGAGAGAGAAAAAAAAAAAATTCCCCCTATGGCCTCAGAGATATAGAGGAAAGAATATACACACTCTCTCTTTTTTTTTTTTTTTTTTTTAAACACAATTCTTTCCTGCTATTGAGTACCCTAGGATCTGCGGTATGGCGGGATTTTGTTATGATCGAGTCACCGTAGGAGGCAAAAACATAAATGCAAGCTAAGTCCAGAAAACCGGAGAGGTTGGCAGCTATCGGATTGCAGACCCCTGAACCTATCAACACAACTAGCAGTAGCCGTGGGGGGTTCCTACGATGTCCTAGACCCCTCGATCACAGCCGGAGGACTAGATAGCCTAAAGACAGAAAAGGAAATCTAAACTGCCCCAGAGCAGACCCCAAAGCAAAAGGCAGCCACCCACATATAATGACGGTGAAGCAAGAAGAAAGAACACAACACAGACAGAAAGATAGACTGAGCAAAGACGGGGCCCAAGCTAACTAGATAGGAAAAGACAGGAAGGCTGCTGTCTGCAATCCGTGAAAAACCCTATGAAAATAAGAGCCAACAGACTGACAGTGAAAAAGGCCCTGAAGACGCTAGGCTTCAAAAAGACTATGTCAGTACTCAGGAATATTCTGAAGACAGAGCAACCGGCAAAAGGAGATTCAGCTCACCCCAGCAGGGAATGGCAGAATCCAGAAAAGCAAGGCAAACAAAAACAAAACACAAATGCAAAAAGGCAAAGCAGAAAACTTAGCTTTAGAGGAGCAGGAATCAGACTGGTGTCCTAGAAGTCCACAGAGAAATCACCCGCAGGGCAGAAGGGCGTCGGCAGCCTTATATCCAGTCAGTGACTCCACTCAGCCAGTCATCATCATTAGGCTCAGGTGCCTGATAATCAGGCTCATTACCTTCCTTTACCAGAATAGGGAGTTCACCAGACCTCAGTGACGAAGGGGAAAATGAACTCACAACACATTTCCCTTTTTCTCATTTTTATATTCGGGTGTAATCCATACTGAGCCTGTGAGAGTTTTTGTCTTACTCTGGTAAAATATAAGGAGATTTAAAATGACACCAACACTGTATGCAGCTGATCGATTGTAAAACATTACCCTTTTTCAAAGTTTTTATATTCTTGTGTAATCCATACTGAGCCTGTGAACATCTGTCTGTAACTCCAGAAATATATTTGTAGATTTAAGATTAACCCAACACTGTATACAGCTGTACGCTTGTAATACCTTACCCATTTACTGCTTTTTATATAGTGGTCTAATCCATACTGGGCCAGTGAGAGTCTGTTTCTGACTCTGGAAATATCTACTGAGATTTACAATTACTCCAACACTGTATGAAGCTGTACGCTTCTGATCCATTACCCTTTTACTGCTTTTTATATTGTGCAATCCATACTGACCCTGAGAGCGTCGGTGTCTGCCTCCTGAAAAAAATAAGGAGATTTATAATGTTTAAACAATACTATATGTACCTTGTATCTGGTGATACAGTAACCTTTTTATACTTTTTATATTCTTGGCTAATGCATACTGGGACTGAGTGCATCTGTGTCTACCTCATGAAATGTTTAAACTATACTATATATGCTTTGTATCTGGTCATACTGTACCCTTTTTCAACTTGTTACATTATTGTCAAATCCATACTGAGCATGTGAGCATATGTGTCTGCCTCCTGAAATACATACGGACATTTTTTTTGTATGTAAAGTAGACTATATATACCTTGTTTCTGTTGATCCAGTACCCTTTGTGCCGGAAATTCATCCTCCACCCACCACTCAAAGTGCATCATTGACACCTGGAACATTGGCACACATGTGTGATTATTTCTTGCAGATCTTCTTTTTATATTATGGTGTGATCCATACTGAGCCTGTGAGAGGCTGTGTGTTAATCTTGAAATATATATGTAGATCGCCAAATGACCCCAACACTGTATACAGCAGTATGCTTGGGATCCATTCCCCTTTTACTGCTTTCTATATTGTTGTGTAATCCATACTGGGCCTCAGAGCGTCTGTGCCTGCCTCCTGAAATAAATACTGAGATTTTGAATGTTGAAACTATACTATATATACATCTTTGATCTGGTGATACTGTACCCTTTTTATACTTTTTAGTTTGTTGTCGAATCCATACTGGCCATGACAGCGTCTGTGTCTGCCTCCTCAAATATATACGTAGATTTATAATGTTGAAACTATACAATATATCCCTGTTATCTGGTGTTAAAATGAAATGCCACACAGGGCCAGGGGTTACTCAGTACCGAGCCTTTCAGGCTCTTTTAAGGGGGAAGTATGTCACGGTGGTGATTGGGACCCGGTCCGTGGCCCTGGGTGTCCAATAACGATGATGACAGTTCAGATGAGGTGGAAGATGGTATGATAATTAATTTGGAAAAGGGGGATCGTGACTCCACCCATGGTACTCGGCTAGGGTAGCCGACTCTGCAATGCAGATCCTCTGTGAAGGTGTTAAAGCAGACAAGATGATGAAGCTCTCCACGGGCAGAGCTGTATCCCAGGGCAGTTGAGATGGTGTTTGTGAGCCGTTGATGGTGATGGTGAGTGTAGCGTGTGTAGCAGGCTAGTTGTAAAAGCCACCAAGGATGCAGTTGGGTGCAGTCTCTGAGTTTTTCCTCAATAGTTTTGTGCACAAGATGACCCGATTGGTACTGTGTCATCCGAGGGAGGGGTTCTGCAAACTCAAAGGTAGATCAGGAACACCTGTTCAAGACTCCCCCTTGTGTATCCTTTCTAGGCCGTGTCTCTGCACTGATCTCTCCCTTCCTTCCTGCTGTGGGCCTTCGCAAACAGTGTCCCAAGCCGGCAGCCACGGATCACACCAGGCGACGTGGGTCATGCTCCAGGGTCCTTTATTCCAACTGCTGCCTTTTTGAGTATTGAATGCGGCTGCGACTGAGGCACTTAAAGTTACCTCAGCCTCCGTCTTTCTAGCTGAGCCCTGTATTTCTCCACTACCTTCAGGAGCCACCTTCCCCAATGAGGCCTGGTCCTTCCTTCTCCAGAAACAGGTTTCACAGGTGGCTTATTGCACTTCCCGTGCCCCAAGGACCCCTTCCTTCCAGTCTAGGAGCTTGGACAAGATTTTTCTCTCTTCTCTGACCCTCAGCTGTATCACAGCAATCCTGCTCTTACTCTGTCCTGTCACCAACTGACAACTCTCTAGAAAGATCCATTTACCTCAGTCTAGCTCCACCCATCAACTGTCAGCTTGCTCTCTCTGATTAGATGCCCACAATCACTCCACTACCTAAGCTCCTCCCACTGTACCTACCTTCCACACTAACCCCCAACACCATTTCCTATTCAGTCTGGGATGAGGCCATCCTCCCACTGGGTGCACCCAGAAAGCACTGACTAACATGTGTGTGTGTTGAGTGCAGGATTAGTAGTCCTGAGTGGTGATCCCTCCTTACCTGAGGGTGGGATCCCACACCTTTGGATGAGGTGCAGTACCTCTGTGGCGACTGTACCCTCAGGGGTGCCATAGTAGCCTTTCTCAACTTTCTACATTGATGTCGGATCCATACTGGGCCTGAGAGCGTCTGTGTTTGCCTCCTGAAATGTATATGGAGATTCAGTATGTTTAAACTATACTGTTATGAATGAGTCACCAAGGAGGAAAAAACAAAAAGCAAGCTAAGCCCAGAAAACCAGAGAGGTTGGTAACTAGCGGATTGCAGACCCCTGATCCTATCCACAACTACTAGCAGTAGCCGTGGAGCGTGCCTACGGTTGTCCTAGATGCCTTGTCACAGCAGGAGAACTAAATAAGCCTAAATAAAGAAAGGGAAAATCTAAACTGCCCCAGAGCAGACCCCAGAGCAATAGACAGCCCCCAACATGTATTGTCGGTGCAACAAGATGAAAACACAGACAAAGGTAGAAAGATAGGCTGAACAAACGATGGGGCCCTCGCTAGCTAGAAAGGACAGTAAAGAAAAGCTGCTGTCTGCAATCACGCAAAAAACCCTGCAAAAAAGAATGTCCAACACGTCTGATAGAAAAAGGCCCTGAAGTCACTAGACTTCAATTCCCTATATCAGCACTCAGGTATATTCTGAAGACAGAGCAAAAGAGATCAACTGATCAGAGACAAAATGGGGATTCAGCCCAGTCCCAGTCAGGGCTGGCTGAACACAAAAACTAAGTAAACCAGACAAAAACTCATATGAGCAATAGCAGAGAAAACTTAGCTTTAGGAAGGCAGGAACCAAATTGAAAACCAGGAGCCACAGTCAGGAAAATCACCAGCAAGAAACTCGGTAGTCAGCTGCCTTAAATTCAGTCAGAAACTCCTGATGTCCAATCGCAGTCCTCCTCCTCAGGTGGCCGGTCTCTGCCATTTAGATCAGCTTCATTACCTCCCTTCACCAACAGAGGGAGTCCAGATAGAGAACTCACTACTCCTCTGTCAGCACAGCCAGCTCCATAACCCTCACCAGAAGCCAGAGGCAAACCCGAAAATGAGCTCACAACAGTACCCCCCCTTGAGGAGGGGTCACCGAACCCTCATCCATGCCACCGGGCCGATCAGGATGGGCCCGATGAAAAGCACGAATCAATCTATCGGCTTGAATATCAGAGACCCAAGAATTGTCCTCCTGGCCATAAACCTTCCACTTGACCAAATACTGGAGTCTCCGTCTAGCCAGACGAGAATCCAGTATTTTCTCTACCTCATATTTCACATTATCTTCAACCAATACAGGGTCAGGAGGTGCAGCCATAGGAACTACTGGCTCAACATATCTCTTCAACAGCGACTTATGAAACACGTTATGGATCTTAAAAGTAACAGGAAGAGCCAATCGAAAAGAAACCTGATTAAGAATCTCCAAAATCTTGTAAGGTCCAATAAATCTTGGCTTGAAATTTGGAGAAGCCACCTTCATAGAGATATTCTTTGATGACAACCAAACCATATCACCCACTTTAAACCGGGGACCAATGGTCCTATGCCAGTTAGAAAACCGTTGGGCCTTTTCCTGGGAGAGAGACAACTTATCCACTACTTGGTCCCAAATCTGCTGCATTCTCTCTACCACAGTGTCAACACCTGGGCAGGCTGAAGATTCCACTTGCCATGAAGAAAATTGAGGATGAAACCCAAAGTTAAAGAAAAAGGGCGACATCAAGGTGGCAGAACTAGCTCTATTATTTAAAGCGAATTCGGCCAAGGGCAAAAATGAAACCCAATCATCCTGATCAGCAAATATAAAACATCTCAAATAGGACTCCAAAGTCTGGTTTGTTCTTTCCATCTGCCCATTGGTCTGAGGGTGAAACGCAGAGGATAAGGACAACTGAATTCCCAGCTTGGAACAAAAGGCTTTCCAGAATCTGGAAACAAACTGAACTCCTCTGTCCGATACAATGTTCTCAGGAATTCTATGCAACCGAACCACCTGTTGTAAAAACAAGGGTACCAACTCTGAGGAAGATGGCAACTTTGGGAGTGGTACAAGATGGACCATCTTAGAGAATCTATCACAAATCACCCAGATAACAGTCATTCTCTGAGAGACAGGAAGATCAGAAATAAAATCCATTGAAATATCGGTCCATGGCCTCTTAGGCACCGGCAAGGGCATCAACAACCCACTAGAGCGAGAACAGGGTTTAGACCGGGAACAAGTCCCACAGGACTGCAAAAAATTCCTGACATCACGAGATAAGGCGGGCCACCAAAAAGACCGACTCACCAAATCTCTGGTACCAAAAATACCTGGATGACCAGCCAATGCGGAGCAATGGACCTCAGACATCACTCTCTTCCTCCACTGGTCAGGAACACACAATTTTCCCATAGGACAATGCCTGAGCATACAACTTTCCACTGGGACACCACTCAGGTTTGACCTCCTGGAATTCTTCCAGAGCACGTCTCAAATCGGGCGAGATGGCAGAAAGAACTACCCCCTCACCTTGGATGGTAGTAGGCTTGGTCACAATAGGAGAATCAGCAAAGAAACTCCTAGAATGGGCGTCTGCCTTAACATTCTTTGTGCCCAGAAGAAAGGAGACCACAAAATCAAAACGCGTAAAAAACAAGGCCCACCTAGCCTGTCTAGGATTCAAGCGTTTGGCCGACTCAAGGTAAATCAAATTCTTGTGGTCAGTGAGGACCACAACTTGATGTCTAGCTCCCTCCAACCAATGTCTCCACTCCTCAAATGCCCATTTCATGGCTAACAATTCCCGATTCCCCACATCATAGTTGCGTTCAGATGGGGAGAACTTTCGGCAAAAGAAGGCACAGGGATTCATTTTAGACGTCACCGGATCTTTTTGGGACAAAACAGCTCCTGCACCAATCTCTGAAGCATCTACCTCCACCTGAAAAGGAAGTGAAGTGAGACATTGGGTTGCCGCAAAACCGGAGCAGAAGTGAACCTCCGCTTCAGCTCCTGAAAGGCCGAAGCAGCCTCTGAAGACCAATTCAGCACATCAGCACTCTTCTTAGTTAAATCAGTCAGTGGTTTAGCAATACCAGAAAAATTAGCTATAAATTTACGATAAAAATTAGCAAAACCCAAAAACTTCTGGAGAGCCTTCAAAGAAGTGGGTTGAACCCAATCATAAATGGCCTGTACCTTGGCCGGGTCCATTTCAATAGTTGACGGAGACAAAATAAATCCCAAAAATGAAATCCTCTGTACACCAAAAAGGCACTTTGATCCCTTAACATACAAGGAATTCTCCCTCAAAATCCAGAACACAGTCCGAACATGTTCCACATGAGAATCCCAATCCCTGGAAAAGATCAAAAAATCATCCAGATAAATGATCAAAAACTTATCCACAAAGTCCTGGAAAATATCGTTCATAAAGGATTGGAAGACAGAAGGGGCATTAGTGAGCCCAAAAGGCATCACCAGGTACTCAAAATGTCCCTCTGGCGTATTAAACGCCGTCTTCCATTCATCCCCATGCTTGATGTGAATAAGATTATACGCCCCCCCTGAGGTCAAGCTTAGTAAACCAGCAAGCACCTTTAACTCTGGAGAATAAATCAGAAATCAGGGGTAACGGATACTGAAATTTAACCGTAATTTTGTTGAGGGAACGATAGTCAATACAAGGCCTTAATGAACCATCCTTCTTGGCCACGAAAAAAACCCCCAGCACCTAAGGGCGAAGAGGATGGTCTAATATGACCCTTCTCCAACGACTCCTTAATATAAGATCGCATAGCCTCGTGTTCGGGTACAGATAAATTGAAAAGTCAACCCTTGGGAAATTTACACCCAGGTCTCAACTCAATTGCACAGTCATAACTCCTATGAGGAGCAAAGATGCAGACTTACTCTCACTAAATACATCATAAAAATCAGCCAAATAGTCAGGAACATCATGCGACTGCGGAGAGGTGGAGAAAACAGGAGTGTCACCAAGAGCACATCGACAACCCCAACTCACCACATACACAGATTTCCAATGCAAAACCGGATTATGGATTTGCAACCAGGGAAAACCCAGAACAATGGTATCATGTAAATTATGCAACACCAAAAATCTGCAATTTTCTTCGTGGTCTGGGGCGACCAGCATTATCACCTGGGTCCAAAACTGAGGTTTATTCTTCGCCAAAGGAGTAGCATCAATACCCCTCAAAGGAATAGGCGTCCGCAGAGGTGTCATAGGAAAACCACAACGTTTAGCAAAATCCAAGTCCATTAGATTCAAGGCCGCTCCTGAATCCACAAAAGCCTTCGCGGAAAATGTAGATAAGGAGCAGATCAGAGTAAATGCCAAAAGAAACTTAGGTTTTACACCACCCACAGCAAATGTGTGTGCAAAACGTTTTTCTCGTTTAGGGCAGACAGAAATAACATGAGAGGCATCTCCACAGAAAAAACACAGCTTATTATGCCTTCTAAACTCCTGACGTTGCGCCCTAGACAAAACTCCATCACATTGCATAGGTTCAGACATTTGTTCAAAATGTGGCAGCACCTCCCGTGTAGTCTTGCGTTCAAGTAAACGCCGATCAACTTGAATGGCTAATGACATAGAATCCGCAAGACCAGAGGGAACAGGAAATCCCACCATAGTATCTTTTAAAGTCTCAGACAAACCCTTCCGAAAGAGAGAGTTGCCAATGCACTATCATTCCATGTAGTAAGGACTGCCCACTTTCGGAATTTCTGACAGTATAACTCTGCAGGATCCTGACCCTGGTTCAATGCCAATAGGGCTCTCTCAGCTTGATCAATAGCATTAGGTTCATCATATAACAACCCCAAGGCTTGAAAAAATGCATCCACATTAGTCAAAACAGGATCTGCAGGTGTCAAAGAAAACGCCCAATCCTGGGGATCGCCGCGCAGCAAGTAGATGACAATTTTAACCTGCTGCACAGAGCTCCCCGATGAGTTAGGCTTCAAGGCAAGAAATAATTTACAATTATTCTTAAAATTCAAAAATTTAGACCGATCTCCAGAAAACACATCAGGAGCAGGCATCCTTGGTTCAACAGCATGTGAATGAGTGAGATAGGCGGAAATTCCTCACACTTCAGCAGCGAGCTGCTCCACACGATCAGACAATTGCTTAATCTCCATCAAGGAGAAAAAGAAACAAAAAAAAGAATCCTCCTAGGGCCCCAGAGAAAAAGAGGAGAAAATATACATATAAAAAAAAAAATTCTGACACTTTTTTTTTTTTACAATTCTCTACTGCTTTTGAGTACCCTAGAATCTGCGGTATGGCTGGTGATTCTGTTATGAATGAGTCACCGAGGAGGAAAAAACAAAAAGCAAGCTAAGCCCAGAAAACCGGAGAGGTTGGTAACTAGCGGATTGCAGACCCCTGATCCTATCCACAACAACTAGCAGTAGCCGTGGAGCATGCCTACGGTGGTCCTAGATGCCTCGTCACAGCCGGAGAACTAAATAAGCCTAAAGAAAGAAAGGGAAAATCTAAACTGCCCCAGAGCAGACCCCAAAGCAATAGACAGCCCCCAACATGTATTGTCGGTGAAACAAGATGAAAACACAGACACAGGTAGAAAGATAGGCTGAGTAAACGATGGGGCCCTCGCTAGCTAGAAAGGACAGTAAAGAAAAGCTGCTGTCTGCAATCACGCAAAAAGCCCTGCAAAAAAGAATGTCCAACACGACTGATAGAAAAAGGCCCTGAAGTCGCTAGACTTCAAATCACTATATCAGCACTCAGGTATAGAGTTGAGCGACTTTTGGTTTTTTAGGGTCGCGTTTCGTTTCGTGAAACCCGACTTTTCCAAAAGTCGGGTCAAGCAAGATCGTCCGATTATAGGGAAAAGTCGGGGTCGTCCCGAAACACGAAACCCAATGTAAGTCAATGGGGAATAAAAGTCGGCAGTGAGAGGAGGACAGGAAACACACCAACAGTGCCCATTTGAATGCCAAAAGCATCAATTCTTCTTACTTAAGCTTGTCAACCTTAATTAACTTCATAATACAAGTTACGCACTGAAAAATGGGGGTTATTTGGCTACAGTTGTGGGGGGGAGGGCTGGCTCCAGGTTTTCATGTGCCCTGGGCGAAAGAGCGCCCCTTTAACACATACCACAACTCATCATGCTCCGATACGGCAGAGAAATAGCGGTATAGTACAATGAAAAATACTTCACTTTTTACATCTCATGACGAGGCCCATCTATTTCTCCATACAGAATCATTGGTCCCATATAATGTTTGAAACAGTATATGATGAGCTCCACATAATGCTTCAGTATATGTTGGTCCCCATGGATGAAGCTCCACTGTCTTATGGGCCCAAATAATGCTCCAAACATAATGGGCCCCATTTCTAATGCTCTAGTGCATAATGGGCCCTGTAAATGCTGCTCCAGTGTCTGATGTCCACCTTTGGAATGTTCCAGTGTATGGTGGGCCCCATCTATCATTCTCCAGAGTATAGTGCTCCCCAAAAATTGCTGTCCCAACATTGAAAACAATCAAATAAGTCTCCTCGCTAGGGAATCCCTGTACTTGTCTGGACTCCTCGTCGTCCCCATCTTCCATCTCACTGCACAGTATTTCAACTTTGCAAGTGCTGTGATCCTGAGCAAGCAGGGGGGGCCAACTCGTTGGCGACGGCACTGGCACAGGGCCCCTCATAGTATGGTGGTGTGTCTGATGGCGGGTGGGCCGAACCTGCACTTTCATCTGCAGCTTCCTCTTTGTCACCGTGTAAGATGGAACTGTATATGGGAAGGGTAACCTGAGTTTCATCAGGGTCAGATTCAGGCCGTGTAGCGTGCGAGGGGAATGTAGTGGTCTGGGTCAATGTACCAGCAGATTCATCGAGCAGTGGCTGGGCATCAGTGCACTTGTGTCGCCCCCAAGAGTACGGTCGCCACAGTGGCATTACCTTCTTCCTAGGGAGTGTGATGTCATGCTTGGGAGCAACGAACGATCTCTCTAGCAGGTTAACTGATTGGGCGGCGTTATTCCCACGAGTCATGACCCTCCAAACAGCGTTCATGAAGGCAAAGTGTTTGTTTTACGTGGGCAGTATGGTTGCAAAGCTGAACCTTAAAGGAATGTCCAGAAGGGCACCACCAGGAGTGGAGCCTACGGTTAAATTCGACTCCACCTGGGAAACCTCAACCATGCCAGCTACAGAACAGATGCACACATTGCAAGCTTAATTCCGTTAACGAACGAGAATCCGTCATGCCCCGCGGTCCGAGTCCGGCTTACTAGAGGGACACGTGAGGCTCTGGCACATGAGATTGGCCAATAACTGGTATGTCATGCCCTTACATGTCCGTGGCTGCATGTGCGCTACACTGAAAAGGTCAGCGCTTGTCGCTTACAGGTGCAGATAACCCGCTGAACAACGTTAGTGATGGGGATCACTGATTACAATTATTACCCGCGAACAATGATTTCCCTGTAAGTGCAGGTCAACCGCAGTTCCGGAATTAGGCCTAACCGTCATTCCTGAAAAAATGAAAAACTTACGTGTGCAAACCACAGGTGCTGTAGCTTGCTTAACAGCTCGCCAGCCGTTCTCACGCCCAGTATGGATTACACGTGATTGCACAAAGGTGAGAAAGGGTACCGTATCCCCAGATAACATGTATGGATAGCGTACACATTCAAAATATATGTCTATACATCAGGAGGCAGGCTCAGACGGTGTTAGGCCCAGTATGGATTGCACGTGATTGCACAAAGGTTAGAAAGGGTACCGTATCCCCAGATAACATGTATGGATAGCGTACACATTCAAAATATATGTCTATACATCAGGAGGCAGGCTCAGACGGTGTTAGGCCCAGTATGGATTGCACGTGATTGCACAAAGGTTAGAAAGGGTACCGTATCCCCAGATAACATGTATGGATAGCGTACACATTCAAAATATATGTCTATACATCAGGAGGCAGGCTCAGACGGTGTTAGGCCCAGTATGGATTGCACGTGATTGCACAAAGGTGAGAAAGGGTACCGTATCCCCAGATAACATGTATGGATAGCGTACACATTCAAAATATATGTCTATACATCAGGAGGCAGGCTCAAATGGTGTCAGGCACAGTATGGATTTGACGACCCAGACTACACAGCGGAGGAGCAGGGAGAGGTAAAGATTGCAAATGCTGGGGCCCTGCCCAAGCAAGAGGGGGCCCACTCGTGGGCGTCGGTACTGGCACTGGGCCCCTCATAGTACGGCGGTGTGTCTGACGGCGGGTGTGCACCACCACCATCATAGACACTTGATTGCACTATGAGGGACCCTGTGCCAGTGCCCGCGCCCAAGAGTCGGCCTACCCACCTGTCCAGGGCAACGGCACTCGCACGGTGTCGTGCGCTAGGTGGTGACCCCGGCCATGGGGGGGAGGCAGCACAGTTAGGGAGTTTTTGAAAGTGGCATATGTTGATGTTGGACATTCAGCTGATGCAAAAGGCGAAATAGGTCAAGTCCCAGGAAGAGGTGGACCAAAGCAAGCCATTTTTCTGTCACCCTATGTGTCATCAGGGGAAGGTGGAACAAAATCCTTGGAAACCCATGCATGGTTCATTTTAATGAAGGTTAGATCATCCACATTTTGGGTTGACAGACGGGTCCTTTTTTCTGTCAGGATTGATCCAGCTGCACTGAAGACTCTTTCCGATAGCACACTTGCAGATGGGCAAGCGAGCTCCTGTAAGGCATATTGTGCCAATTCAGGCCAGGTGTCCAGTTTAGCGGCCCAATAGTCAAAGGGGAATGACCTGTGTGGGAGAACATCGATATGGGAGGAAAAGTAGTTTGTAACCATAGTTGACAACTGCTGTCTCCTGTCACTTTCCATCGATGCAGTATTACCAGTTGTGTGAGCGGTACTTGAAAAATCAGTCCACAACATTGTCATGAAACCCCTTTCTCCAATGCCACTTCTGCTGTGTGCACCACGAACACCTCTGCCAAGCTGCCCCCGGCCCGTACGGCTCGTGTGAGAACCATTACCGCTGCTGTGTGCTGGGAATGCCTCAAGCAACCGATTTACCAGAGTTGCTTGTTTATTAGCCAATATTAGGTCAAGGTTCTCCTGTGGAATGATGTTTTGTAATTTGCCTTTATAGGGTGGATCCAGGATGCTGGCCAACCAGTAGTCGTCATCGTTCATCATTTTGGCAATGCAGGGGTCCCTTTTTAGGATCTGCAAGGCATAATCTGACATGTGGGCCAATGTTCCCGGTGTCAATGATGCACTGCGAGTGCTGGTTGGAGGAGCACTTTCTGGCAAATCCACATCCCTCCAGTCACGCACAAACCCTGTACCAGACCTTGCCACGCCAACATTTTCACTTGCCCCACGAGATGCATCCTCCTCCCCTAAGTAATCATCCCCATCATCCTCCTCCTCCTCTTCTTCCTCCACCTCATCCAGGAGAGGTCTCTGAGCAGACAATGGCTGAATGTCATCAAGGATTCCCTCCTCCTCTTCCTCCTCATCAACATTGGCTGCAGAAGCCTGCTCCTTAAGGTGCGTCAAAGTTTGCATGAGCAGACGCATAAGTGGGATGCTCATGCTTAGGATGGCGTCGTCTGCGCTTACCAGCCGTGTGCATTCCTCAAAACACTGAAGGACTTTACAGAGGTCTTTCAGCTTCGACCACTGCACACCTGTCAACTCCATGTCTGCTCTCAAAGTGCCTGGCCATGTATCCTCCCACAAATGCATTATGGCCTGCCTCTGCTCGCACAGCCGCTCCACCATGTGCAGGGTGGAGTTCCACCTTGTTGCAATGTCGATAATGAGGCGGTGGTTGGGAAGGTGGAGCAATCGCTGCAGCTTCTGCATACGAACAGAGTGTACAGGCGACCGGCGGATGTGTGCGCACAGTCTTCGCACCTTCTGGAGCAGGGCTGTTAACTCCGGATAATTTTTGAGGAAGCACTGCACCACCAGGTTCAAGGTGTGAGCTAAGCAAGGTATGTGGCTGAGTTTTGAAAGGGCTATGGCTGCCACAAAAGTACGGCCGTTATCACTAACTACCTTGCCTGCCTCAAGATGTACACTGCCCAGCCATGACTCAGTTTGTCACTTCAAGTACTCGGCCAGCACCTCGGCGGTGTGTCTGTCGCCCAAACACATCATCTGCAACACAGCCTGCTGACGCTTTCCACTAGCTGCTCGATAGGAGGACACCTCGTGTGCAAGAGTGGCAGCTTCAGATGGAGTGCTCGTACGACTGCGCTCTGTGGACGAGCTTTCGCTTCTGGAGGAGGAGGAGGAGGGTCGAACGCCTACAGCCAACTGTTTCCTATACCGTGGGCTAGGCAGCACTGTCCCACCACCGCTGTCCCCTGTGGACCCTGCATCCACCACATTAACCCAGTGCGCAGTGATGGACACGTAACGGCCCTGGCCATGCCGACTGGACCATGCATCAGTTGTGAGGTGCACCTTTCTGCTCACTGACTGCTTGAGTGCATGGACAATGCGGTCTTTCACATGATGGTGGAGGGCTGGGATGGCTTTGCGAGAGAAGAAGTGGCGACTGGGTAGGTCATAGCGTGGTACTGCATAGGCCATGAGTTCCCGGAAAGCTGCGCTTTCCACCAACCGAAAGGGCATCATCTCAAACGAGATTAGTTTGGCAATGTGGGCGTTCAAACCCAGTGTACGCGGATGAGAGACTGAGTACTTTCTTGACCTACTCATAGTGTCTGGGAGGGTGAGCTGGACTTGAGAGCTGCATATGGTGGAAGTAGCAGTGGACAGGGCAGACTGAGAGAGGGTTGATGATGGTGATGGAGTTGGTGTTCTTTCTGATGGCCTAGAATCAGTCTTTCGTTGATATAACAGTGGGATTCCCTGACTGCTGTGGCCTTGCAACGACACCTCAACATTTGCTGCTGTGCTAGCCGGTGGGCTTACAGTGGGGGAAACAATGTAGCGTTGCTGACTACCTTCGTTGTGATCAGTTGCACATGTGGCACTTGAGGTTTGGCGTTGTGTCCATGCTTGCAAGTGCATGGTGGTTAAATGTCTAAGCATGCAACTGGTATTCAAATTTTTCCAGATTTTTCCCTCGGCTAAAGGTCTTTGCGCACTTCTTACAGATAACCTTGGCCTAATCATGAGGATTTTGTTAAAAAAAGTGCCACACTGCACTCTTCCTACTTTGGCAGACATTTTGCGGCCTAGCACGCTGTGTTGTTTTGACCCTCTGGACAAGCTGTCCAGCAACTCTTTTGATTTTTGGAACCTGTCTTTGGAGTGCTCCGGGCCTGCCAGATAACAGCTGTTGCGATGTCGATGTCTGCTGTGGATGATCCTCATCTGAGCTATTGGAAGCAGCACCCTCTTCCCCCAATGGATGCCAATCTGGGTCAACAACTGGGTCATCCATCACCTCCTCTTCTATGTCATGTGCACCTTCCTCTGTGTCACCGTGTATGGTGGTATAGTGTGCGGGAAGGGGCACCTGAGTCTCATCAGGGTCAGAATCTGGCTCTGTACACTGCGAGGACAATGTAGTGCTCTGAGTGAATGTACCAGCAGAATCATTCATCAGCGGCTGTGCATCAGTGCACTCCATGTCAGATTCATCTTGGCCTGGGTAATTCACCATTTGACTTGATAATCCAGGCATGGTATGTGAAAACAGCTCCATGGAGTAATCAGTAGTATGGCCTGCATCATCCTTCAATCTTGGTTGGGGTGAAGGACACAAGGAAAGGTGTGGTTCATGAACATGAGCCTCCAATGACGACTCAGTGCTTTTACTTTTTACAACTGAAGAAGAGGAGGCGATAGAGCTGGAGGCTGAGTCAGCAATGTAAGACAAAACTTTTTCCTGATGCTCTGGCTTTAAAAGCGGTTTGCCAACTCCTAGAAAACTAAGCCTTCGAAGCCTTATGGAGCCAGACGATGACGCAGGCTCAACACCTCCTGCATTCGGTCCTATGTTGCTCTTGCCACTACCATCAGATCCACCACCAACACCATCATTACCAGCTGCCAACCCCCGCCCAATTCCACGGCCTCTTCCACCAGCCTTCCTCATTTTTGGTAGAAATGTAGACAAAATCCAACAAACTATATAGTAATGTAAAACAAGGTACAAGGTGTCTATAGGACAGGGGAGATTTTGAATTTCTGCTCACACTACTGGACACTTTTGGATTGTGTGAGGCCCACTGAATATCTGAGCGCTATGTCACAGGCTCGATGGCACAGCTGTGACCAAAGTGACTAGAGGATATGTGAGATTTTGAATTTCTGCAGACACTGGACACTTTTGGATTGTGTGAGGCCCACTGAATATCTGAGCGCTATGTCACAGGCTCAATGGCACAGCTGTGACCAAAGTGACTAGAGGATAAGTGAGATTTTGAATTTCTGCTCACACTAGTGGACACTGGACACGTTTGGATTGTGTGAGGCCCACTGAATATCTGAGCGCTATGTCACAGGCTCGATGGCACAGCTGTGACCAAAGTGACTAGAGGATAAGTGAGATTTTGAATTTCTGCAGACACTGGACACTTTTGGATTGTGTGAGGCCCACTGAATATCTGAGCACTATGTCACAGGCTCGATGGCACAGCTGTGACCAAAGTGACTAGAGGATAAGGGAGATTTTGAATTTCTGCAGACACTTGTGGACACTGGACACTTTTGGATTGTGTGAGGCCCACTGAATATCTGAGCACTATGTCACAGGCAGAAATTGGCTAGTGTATCACAAACTACAAGGTGTATGTAGAATTGGGCAGAATAGGAATCTCCCTGGAGTGCAGGTCTGTAAGAACTGAACATGTCCTCGACTTATTCTCACAGAGTGACACAGATAGCTTCACTGTGGCTGTGATAACAGCCGTTACACGGTACTGTGTGAGGAGCGTACACCGCTGTATGGTGTGAAAAAATGCACGCTCAGTACCTCAGCAGGACAAAAAAAAAAAATTGGGATTACTTTTAAAAAAGCAGTTTGCAGAGCAGTGGGTAAACAGCAATGCAGCTGTCAGGAAGCCTTAGAAGGCAGCCCAACAACCAACACCACTGATACACCACAATATAGCCTCCCCTTGCACTGCACACACAGTGACTGGTGTGTTGTACAGGCACAATCGCTAGCAGCAGAAGCAGTTTTTTTTTTCTTCTTCACTGCCTAACGCTCTCCCTACAGAATCAGCAGCAACCTCTCCCTATGCTAAGATCGGCAGAAGTAAGATGGCGGTCGGCGTGCACGCCCTTTTATACCCCCTGTGACGCCCACCAAAGCAAGCCAATCACTTGCATGCCCTTCTGAAAGATGGTGGTGACCCGTGCCTATGTCATCACGTTGCCCACAGTGTCCGTGGATCCTGATTGGCTGAAAAAGAGCGCAAAACAAACTTTTGAAACGCGACTTTGGGGCGTAACTCGCCAACCTCGCGGCCGACCTCATCCTAGGGTCGGGTTTCGCTTCATGAAACCCGACTTTGCCAAAAGTCGGCGACTTTTGAAATTGACCGACCCGTTTCGCTCAACTCTACTCAGGTATATTCTGGAGGCAGAGCAAAAGAGATCAACTGATCAGAGACAAAATGGGTATTCAGCCCAGTCCCAGCCAGGGCTGGCTGAACACAAAAACTAAGTAAACCAGACAAAAACTCATATGAACAATAGCAGAGAAAACTTAGCTTTTTAGGAAGGCAGGAACCAAACTGAAAATCAGGAGCCACAGTCAGGAAAATCACCAGCAAAAAACTAGGGAGTCGGCTGCCTTAAATCCTATCAGAAACTCCTGATGTCCAATCGCAGTCCTCCTCCTCAGGTGGCCGGTCTCTGCCATTTAGATCAGCTTCATTACCTCTCTTCACCAACAGAGGGAGTCCAGATAGAGAACTCACTACTCCTCTGTCAGCACAGCCAGCTCCATAACCCTCACCAGAAGCCAGAGGCAAACCTGAAAATGAGCTCACATCACTATATTATATATACCTTGTATCTAGTGATACTGTTCCCGTTTGCAAATTTTTATATTATTGTGTAATCCATACTGAGCCTGTGACCATCTGTGTCTGACTTATGAAATATATACTGAGATTTACAATTATCCCTAGACTGTATAGAGCTGTCCGCATCTGAAACAGTACCATATATCTGCTGGTATTTTTTTTCCATTTTCACAAAAATTATTACGTATGGTGGAAGAGGCCGCGGATGTGGGTGTGGGGGGGCCAGCTGGTACTTATGGCGGTGGTGGTGCATCTGCCTGTATTGCCAAAAGCACAATAGCAGCTAAGGCAGGAGGTGTTGAGCCTGCGTCATCAGCTGGCACAAGAAGGCCTTTAAGGCTCCCTTTTCTGGGAGTAGGTAAACTGCTTTTAAAGCTGGAGCATCAGGAACTGGTTTTGCCTTACATTGCTGAAAAAGCCTCCAGCTCTATCGCCTCCTCTTCTGAAGTTTAAAAAAATGCAAGCACTGAGTCATCAGTGCAGGCTTCTGGTCAGGAACCACCCCTTTCCTTGTCTCCTTCACCCTCACTAAAAGTGAAGGATGTGGCAGCCCACACTTCAGATTACTCAATGGAGCTCTTTTCACAGGCTATGCCTGTGTTATCAAGTGAAATTCTGAATTCCCCAGTCCAACATGAATTGGAAATGGAGTGCACTGATGCACAGCCACTGCTAGATGATTCTGCTCGTACATTGACCCACAGCACTACATTCCCCTTGCACTCTACAGAGCCAGAATGTGACACTGATGAAACTCAGGTGTCCCGTCCCGCATACTATACCACCTCACACGGTGACACAGAGGAAGGTGCCGATGAAAGTGCCGGTTCCCTGAGCAGGTGGGGGGTTCTACTCATGTGCGACGACAGTGGCACAGGGCCCCTCATAGTACGCAAAAGTGTCTCTGCCGGTGGGAGGGCCCACTCACCGTCAGAGATACCGTCGTACTATGAGGGGCCCTGTGCCAGTGCCGTCGCCCATGAGTGGGCCCCCCATGCTTGCTCAGGGCCACAGCACTTGCATTACTTACCTCTCCCTGCTCCACCACCTTGACGTCTTCCGCCTTTCCTGACAGTGACATTCAGGTTACAGAGCACGATGACATCACTTCTGTATGCCCTCTACCAAAACAGTACAAGTGCAGAGAGCTTTAAAATGGCAATGCTGAAGAGTCCAGAGTAGAGCAGTGCCCAGCGAGGAGAGGTATTTAATTTTTTTAAATGTTGGGAGCATTTTTTGGGGAGCAATATACACTGGAGAATTATATATGGGGCCCATCACACACTGGAGCATCATCCATTTGGCCCATCATATACTGGAGCATTCCAAATGGGGGACATCAGACACTGGAGCAGTATTTACAGGGCTCATTATACACTGGAGCATTAGAAATTGGGCCCATTATATATGGAGCATTATTTGGGCCCATAACACACTAGAGCATCGTCCATGAGGACCAACATACTGTATACTGTAGCATTATGTGGAGCTTATCATATACTGTATGGAACATAATATGGGACCAATTATTCTGTATGGTGAAATATATGGGGCTCATTATTCTGTATGGCGCACTAGGTGGTGGCCATAATACTGTATGGAGTAATATACTGTCCGGTTTTTGTGCTATTGTAGAATTTAAAAGAGATATCAGTCATGTCATGTAAGCAGTGAAGTATTTTTCATTGTACTATACCTATATTTCCGTGTGTGGTTCCACTATTACTCCCCAGCAACATGCCCGCTGTCTTGGGGTCATACTTGACTCTGAGCTTTCCTTTGTCCCCCACATACGATCACTGGCTCACTCTTGTGACAGTAAACACACCTACAGTGCCCATTTCAATGCCAACGACATCAATTCTTATTACTTAAGCTTGGCAACCTTAATTTACATTATAATAATAGTTACACATTGAAAACTGGGGGTTATTTGGCTAAAGTTGTGGGGGGGTTGGGCTGGCGCCAGGTTTCGTGTGCCCTGGGCCAAAGAGTGTCAGTGCGCCCATTTAACACATACCACAATTCATAATGCTCCGATACTGTACAGAATTATAATAATAATAATAATATAATACATTTTATTTCTATAGCGCCGACATATTCCGCAGCACTTTATATTTCAGAGTGGACTTGTACAGACAATAGACATTACAGCATAACAATAATCACATAGCTCATAACAGATACCAAGAGGAATGAGGGCCCTGCTCGCAAGCTTACAATCTATGAGGAAAAAGGTAGACAAGAAAGGTGGGTGGTAACAATTGCCCTGATTGTATGGACCAGCCATAATGTTAAGTGTGTAACAGTACAGACACAGAGGGCTAATGGATGCATATAGCATGTGGGAACATGATGCGGGGAACCTGGTTATGGTAAAACTTTTGGCTGTGCCACACAGGGATAGATTATGTAAATGTGTTGAGGCAGTAGGCCAGTCTGAATAAATGCGTTTTCAGGGCACGCTTAAAATTGTGGGGATTGGGAACTAATCGTATTGACCTGGGAAGTGCATTCCAAAGAATTGGCGCAGCACGTGTATAGTCTTGGAGACGGGAGTGGGAGGTTCTGATTATTGAGGATGCTAACCTCAGGTCATCAGCAGAACAGAGGGAGTGGGTAGGGTGGTATACGGAAAAAAGGGAGGAGATGTAGGGTGGTGCTGAGCCATGGAGAGCTTTGTGGGTGAGGGTAATAAGTTTGTTCTGGATTCTGGAGTGGATGGGTAGCCAGTGTAATGACTTGCACAAGGTAGAAGCATCGGTATAATGATTGGCGAGGAATATGCTCCTAGCTGCAGCATTCAAGACAGATTGGAGGGGGGAGAGTTTGGTAAGAGGGAGACCGATTAGAAGAGATGTACAATAGTCGAGACGAGAATGATTAAGTGAAACAGTAAGAGTTTTTGCGGAGTCAGAAGTAAGAAAAGGTCAAATTCTAGAAATGTTTTTGAGGTGCAGAAAACAAGAACGAACCAGTGATCGGATGTGGGGGGCAAAGGAAAGCTCGGAGTCAAGTATGACCCCAAGACAGCGGGCATGTTGCTGGGGAGTAATAGAGGAACCACACACGGAAAAGGCAATGTCGGGTATAGGTACATTAGTAGCGGGAGGAAACACAAGGAGTTCTGTCTTTGACAGGTTCAGTTTCAGATATAGTGAGGACATGATGTTAGAGACAGCGTTTAGACAATCGCTGGTGTTTTCTAGAAAGGCAGGCGTGATGTCAGGAGAAGAAGCGTATAATTGGGTGTCATCAGCATAGAGATGGTACTGGAACCCAAATCTATGGTAGCATATTATTAATGCCTTGGGCACAGAATACATGTAAATACCTACTGTTACTCTATTGATGTACAATTTGTGGTTGAGATTCTCTTCTCTTTGTATGTACCATGTTTGGTATTATTTATTCCTTACTGTTGTCTTGACTTGTGGTGGTTATTGTCCCCTCAGGGTTTGTTTATTGAAACTATGGATAATGTAGCTTTTTTTTATGTATTTTAATATTGGTGTAATAAATTGATTTTTTCATCTATGCATGGGTCTCTTCTGGTTAAGTGACAGTTTAATTACTGCCCCTATGGTTTAAAGCCTTAAATTATGTTAATAAAAAACATTTCTCACATGTATACTTTACAACAGCCCAATTTTTGAAACTTATATTTTCTATTTTAGCAAGTTATAAGGGTTAAAATTGATCATGGATTTCTCATTTTTACAGCAAAATTTATAAAGACCATCTTTTGAGGGGCCACATCACATTTGAAGTTACTGAGGGGCCTATATGACAGAAAATACCCAAATGAGGCACCATTCTAAAAACAGCACCCTTCAAAGTGCTTAAAACCACATTCAAGAAGTTTATCGTTCTTTTAGGTGCTTCACAGGAATTAATGTAATATGGAGGAAAAAATAAAACATTTAACTTTTTTCACAAAAATATTACTTTAGACCCATTTTTTTCACTTTCATAAAGGTAACAGGAGAAAATAGACCCCAAAATTTGTTGTTTAATTTCTCTTGACCATGACGATATGCCATAAATGGGTAAAAAACACTTTTGGGCTCATGGCAGGGAGAAGAACTAGTGCCATTTGACTTTTTGAATGCAAATTTTGCTAGAATAATTAGCCAACACCATGTCAACTTTGGAGCGCCCCCTGATGTGCCTGAACAGTGGAAACCCCACACAAATGACACCATTTTGGAAATTAGACCCCTAAGGGACACTATCTAGATGTGTGCTGAGTGCCTTCAAACCCCAGGTACTTCACAGAAGTACACAGAGATGCATCTCTATGCTATACAAGCGATCAGTGTACAAAAAATGATAATCCCACAGTGGAACAAGGTAAAAAAAAATTGTACAAATATAAAAAAAATAAAAAAATAAAAATATATTGTAATCATAAATAAATATTTTTCTGAAAAAAATATAAAAAGTAAAAGTATATATATTTTGTATCACCACGTCCGCAAAGACCAGACCAATGAAACTGTCCCTCTAGTTAACCCCTTTAGTGAACACAATATGAAAGTAAATAAAAAACAAGGCAAAAAGCAATGCTTTATCATCATACTGCCAAACAAAAAGTGGAATAAAATGCAATAAAAAAAATGAATATAAATAAAAATGGCACCACTGAAAACAACATCTTGTCCCACAAAGAAACATGCCATCATACAGCTCCATCAGTGGAAAAATAAAAAAAGTTATAGCTCTAAGAATAAAGTGATGCAAAAATAATTATTTTCTCTATAAAATAGTTTTACTGTGTAAAAGGGCCAAAACATGAAAAAACTATATTAATGTGGTATTGCTGTAATCGTACTGACCTGAAGAATAAAACTGCCTTTTCAGTTTTACCACAAGTGGAAAGACATAAAAAAAATCCCGAATTGCAGTTTTTTGTTCATTCTGCCACACAACAATTGGAATAGAAACCTATAAAAAATGTAATTTTTCTGAAAATACTACCAATAAAAACATCAACTCGTCCCACAAAAAACAATCCCTCACATGACTCAGTTGGCCGAAATATAGAAAAATTATAACTCAAAATATGGTGATGCGTTTTTGCAATGAAAAGTGTTTTTAGTGTGTGACAACAACCAAACATGGAGACCCAATATAAATCTGATATTGCTGTAATCGCACCGACCCAAAGAATACAGTCACCATATACAGTATATGGAGATTCTGGCTTGGCTTTTATCCTAAGTCATGTAACTAGGCTCGTTAACGGGTCAGCATTGACTTTTAGGATTGCTACCTCCAATAGGTGGCACTAGAGTTCTAGTCCTCTTCCTCTCTGAAGAGACAGTTTGCATAATTAGCATATTTCCCAGAGGAGCATTGCGGCTTTAAGTCTCCTCACCTCGACATGCTTAGCATGTCATTCTCCGCAAGGAGAAATGATAATTCTTGGATATCGGTCAGACGCCTCTCTCACAGCCAAACCAGATCTCCCACTTTGCACTGATGAGGGGCAGTACTGTTTTGTTCATTCTGCCTCCCTAAGATTGCAGTAAGGCTTAGCACTAGTGCTGAGCGATACCATCCGATACTGAGAAATATCGGATTGGATCAGCCCGATATCCAAAAGTATCGGGTATCGCCGATTCCGATACCGGAAGTCCCATAGAAGTCAATGGGACAGAAATATCAGACTTAAAAAAAACCCTTTCTTTCCTTGTACATCCATTTAAGGAGGGGGGAAGAGTGTGGGCGGTGCGTGGGCGGACACTGTGCATGTCTGTGTGTGCGGGCGGGGTCTGTGCGGGCCTGCCGGGGTCTGTGCCAGCTGTCGGGGGTCTGTACGGGCCTGCCGGGGGCCTGTGCCGGCTGTCGGGGGTCTGTACGGGCCTGCCGGGGGCCTGTGCCGGCTGCCAGGGGTCTGTACGGGCCTGATGGGGCCTGTGCCGGCTGTCAAGGGTCTGTATCGGGCCTCCCGGGGGCCTGTGCCGGCTGTCGGGGGTCTGTAGGCCTGCCGGGGGCCTGTGCCGGCTGCTGGGGGTTTGTACGAGCCTGCCGGGGGCCTGTGCCGGCTGTCGGGGGTCTGTGCGGGCCTGCTGGGGGTTTTGTGTGTGTGCAGACTACAAGTCCCATCGGGTGATGCCTGCTACAATGACAGTGATTGACACATTAGACAATGATGGGACAGTAGTAGTCCCATCATCCGGCTAATGTGTTGAATGTAAAAAAAGAAAAAAAAACATACATACTACATACATACTACATATATACTACATTCATACAACATACATACATACTACATACATACTACATATATACTACATTCATACAACATACATACTACATACATACTTCATATATACTAAAATCATACAACATACATACATACATACTACATACATACTTCATATATACTACATTCATACAACATACATACTACATACATACTTCATATATACTACATTCATACAACATACATACATACTACATACTACATATATACTACATTCATACAACTTACATACATACTACATACAACATACATACTATATATATACTACATTCATACATAGTACATACAACATACATATAACATGCTACAGACATACAACATACATACAACTTACATACTACATACATACTACAAACTACATACAATACATTCATACATACTACATACATGCTACATACATACTACATACATACTACATTCATACAACATACATACATGCATACTACATACATACCACATATATACTACATTCATATAACATACATACATACATACATAGTACATACAACATAGATACTACATACATACATCATACTACAACATGCTACAGACATACAACATACATACTACATACATACTTGTGAGTTCATTTTCCCCTTCACCTTTGATGTCTGATGAACTCCCTCTGCTGGTGAAGAGAGGTAGTGAAATTGATTGGGATGGGAAGAACCTGTCATCTGAACAGGCGGAGTGTGATTGGACATCTGGAATTTCTGAGTGGATATAAGGCAGCCGACGCCCTGCAGGGTTTGCTGGTGATCCTTTCTGCTCTGAGCTCTGGCATCCAGTTTTAGTTCCTGTCTACTAAAAGCTAAGTTTCTGCCCTGCCATTATTCCATGAGATTTTGTCTGGTTTCCTTAGTGTTTGTATTCAGCCAGTCCTGGTTGGGACATTTTTGTAGGGTTTTTTGCGGATTGCAGCCAGCATCTTTTCTGTCCTGTCATATCTAGTTAGTTGGGCCCCATCGTTTGCTCAGCCTGTCTTTCTGTCTGTGTTTGTGTTTTCATCTGTTTTTCACCGACAATACATGTTGGGGGCTGTCTATTGCTTTGGGGACTGCTCTGGGGCAGTTTAGATTTCCCCTTTCTTTCTTTAGGCTTATGTAGTTCTCTGGCTGTGACGAGGGGTCTAGGGCACCGTAGGAACCCTCCACGGCTACTGTTAGTTGTGGTGAATAGGATCAGGGGTCTGCAAACCGATAGCTACCAACCTCTCCGGTTTTCTGGACTTAGCTTGTATTTTTCTTTTCTCCTCCTCCGGTGACTCATTCATAACACATACTACAACATGCTACAGACATACAACATACATACAACATACTTACTACATATGCTACAGACATACAACATACATACTACATACATACTACATACATACTACATTCATACAACATACGTACTACATACAATTCATTCATACAGTCATACAATACATACATATATACATACAGTAGATATAACATAGAGTACATACTCACCATAACTTGTCACTTTGTTTCTCGAAGCCAATGTCATCTGTGAAAAAATATGAAAAAAACAAACAAGCAATATACTCACTGAGCCGCAGAAATCCACAGTGTCCCACGACGATCTCCCGTAGAGAACAGCAGCATCAGCTGATGCGACCGCTCTCTAGGGGGCTCCTCCGCCACTGTAAAAAATAGTCCCTAGTCTCACTTTATGGCAAATGCTGCGTGGGAACTTTCTCATACAGCAATGCCAAAAGTGAGACTAGGGACTATTTTTTTTTTTACAGTGGCGGAGGAATTCAGTGCGGAAGGATACCTTCCTCCAGTCATTGTATTCCTGGGGCCCGCAGAGAGCGGTTGCATCAGCTGATGCTGCTGTTCTCCAAGGGAGATCGTCGTGGGACACTTGTGGATATCTGTGGATCAGGGAGTATATATGTTTTTTGTTATTTTAATATTTTTCCACAGATGACATTGGCTTCGGGGATCAAAGTGACAAGTAATGGTGAGTATGTACTCTATGTTATATGTACTGTATGTCTATATGTATGTATTGTATGAATGTATGAATGTATTGTATGTAGTATGTATGCTGTATGTATGTTGTATGTATGTAGCATGTTGTATGTATGTTGTATGAATGTAGTATATATGTAGTATGTATGTAGTATGTAGTATGTATGTATGTTGTATGAATGTAGTATATATGAAGCATGTATGTAGTATGTATGTTGTACGAATGTAGTATATATGTTGTATGTAGTATGTATGTATGTTGTATGAATGTAGTATATACAGTATGTTGTATGTATGTAGTATGTATGTATGTTGTATGAATGTAGTATATATGAAGTATGTATGTATGTTGTATGAATGTAGTATATATGTTGTAAGTATCTAGTATGTATGTATGTTGTATGAATGTAGTATATATGAAGTATGTAAGTAGTATGTATGTATGTTGTATGAATGTAGTATGTATGTAGTATGTATGTAGTATGTAGTATGTATGTAGTATGTATGTAGTATGTAGTATGTATGTATGTTGTATGAATGTAGTATATATGTTGTATGTATGTAGTATGTATGTTGTATGAATGTAGTATATATGTTGTATGTATGTAGTATGTTGTATGAATGTAGTATATATGTTGTATGAATGTAGTATGTATGTAGTATGAATGCAGTATGAATGCAGTACATATGTTGTATGTATGTAGTATGTATGTATGTATGTTGTATGAATGTAGTATATATGAAGTATGTATGTAGTATGTATGTACGTATGTTGTATGAATGTACTATATATGTAGTATATATGTAGTATGTAAGTATGTCTGTTGTATGAATGTAGTATATAAGATGTATGTATATAGTATGTATGTGGCATGAAGTATGTATGTATGTTTTCTGAATGTAGTATATATGTAGTATGTATGTAGTATGTACAGTGGGGAAAAAAAGTATTTAGTCAGTCAGCAATAGTGCAAGTTCCACCACTTAAAAAGATGAGAGGCGTCTGTAATTTACATCATAGGTAGACCTCAACTATGGGAGACAAACTGAGAAAAAAAAATCCAGAAAATCACATTGTTTGTTTTTTTTTCATTTTATTTGCATATTATGGTGGAAAATAAGTATTTGGTCAGAAACAAGCAATCAAGATTTCTGGCTCTCACAGACCTGTAACTTCTTCTTTAAGAGTCTCCTCTTTCCTCCACTCATTACCTGTAGTAATGGCACCTGTTTAAACTTGTTATCAGTATAAAAAGACACCTGTGCACACCCTCAAACAGTCTGACTCCAAACTCCACTATGGTGAAGACCAAAGAGCTGTCAAAGGACACCAGAAACAAAATTGTAGCCCTGCACCAGGCTGGGAAGACTGTATCTGCAATAGCCAACCAGCTTGGAGTGAAGAAATCAACTGTGGGAGCAATAATTAGAATATGGAAGACATACAAGACCACTGATAATCTCCCTCGATCTGGTGCTCCACGCAAAATCCCACCCCGTGGGGTCAGAATGATCACAAGAACGGTGAGCAAAAATCCCAGAACCACGCGGGGGGACCTAGTGAATGAACTGCAGAGAGCTGGGACCAATGTAACAAGGCCTACCATAAGTAACACACTACGCCACCATGGACTTAGATCCTGCAGTGCCAGACGTGTCCCACTGCTTAAGCCTGTACATGTCCGGGCCCGTCTGAAGTTTGCTAGAGAGCATTTGGATGATCCAGAGGAGTTTTGGGAGAATGTCCTATGGTCTGATGAAACCAAACTGGAACTGTTTGGTAGAAACACAACTTGTCGTGTTTGGAGGAAAAAGAATACTGAGTTGCATCCATCAAACACCATACCTACTGTAAAGCATGGTGGTGGAAACATCATGCTTTGGGGCTGTTTCTCTGCAAAGGGGCCAGGATGACTGATCCGGGTACATGAAAGAATGAATGGGGCCATGTATCGTGAGATTTTGAGTGCAAACCTCCTTCCATCAGCAAGGGCATTGAAGATGAAACGTGGCTGGGTCTTTCAACATGACAATGATCCAAAGCACACCGCCAGGGCAACGAAGGAGTGGCCTCGTAAGAAGCATTTCAAGGTCCTGGAGTGGCCTAGCCAGTCTCCAGATCTCAACCCTATAGAAAACCTTTGGAGGGAGTTGAAAGTCCATGTTGCCAAGCGAAAAGCCAAAAACATCACTGCTCTAGAGGAGATCTGCATGGAGGAATGGGCCAACATACCAACAACAGTGTGTGACAACCTTGTGAAGACTTACAGAAAACGTTTGACCTCTGTCATTGCCAACAAAGGATATATCACAAAGTATTGAGATGAAATTTTGTTTCTGACCAAATACTTATTTTCCACCATAATATGCAAATAAAATGAAAAAAAAAACAGACAATGTGATTTTCTGGATTTTTTTTTCTCAGTTTGTCTCCCATAGTTGAGGTCTACCTATGATGTAAATTACAGACGCCTCTCATCTTTTTAAGTGGTGGAACTTGCACTATTGCTGACTGACTAAATACTTTTTTTCCCCACTGTATGTATGTTGTATGAATGTAGTATATATGAAGTATGTATATAGTATGTATGTTGTATGAATGTAGTATATATGTAGCATGTATGTCGTATGTATGTCTTTTTTTTTTTTTTTTACATTCAACACATTAGCCGGATGATGGGACTACTACTGTCCCATCATTGGCTAATGTGTCAATCATTGTCATTGTAGCAGGCATCGCCCGATGGGACTTGTAGTCCCATCGGACGATGCCTGCACACACACAAGACCCCCGGCAGGCCCGCATAGCCCCCCGAGAGGCCCGTACAGGCCCCTGACAGCCGGCACAGGCCCCCGGCAGGCCCGTACAGACCCTGCATCATGATGCGCACAGACACGCGCATCATGATGACATCATTTCAGCAGCCAATCACAGCCACAACAGTGGCTCATTGCATTATGGGAACTTCCGATTCCGGTATCCGATATTGAAAAAATATCGGTACTCGGTATTGGAATTCCGATACAGCGAATATCGGCCGATACCCGATATTTGCAGTATCGGAATGCTCAACACTACTTGGCACACATTTATGATGAGCTCTGCACTGAGCTCTAACACCGGGGCATCCATCCTCTGAAATATGTGATTCACATGGAACCTATGCATGAAAGATTCCCTAAAATGAGGCAGATGGAGGCACTTTGGACTCCATAGGAACTGTCAGCCACAGTTTTGTGCACTTCTGAAAAGAAGGACAATGGTGAGCACAGGCCAGATGGAGTTGAGAGTAAAGGCCCCATCACACACAGCGAGATCACTAGCGAGATCATTGATTTTGTGACGTCACAGCGATTTTGCCAGCGACATCGCTGTATGTGACACACATCAGCGACCGGCCCCCCTGCTGGGTATCGCTGATCGTGCAGAATCATCCTGGGCCATTTTTTGATCGTTGGTCTCCCGCTGGCCAGCACGCATCGTGTGGCAGCGGGAGACGAACGATCAGCGACGCTGCACTCTGGTATCTAAGGTAAGCAGTGGGTTTCTAAGAGCCGCACTGCTCTTGGATACCCACTGTTTACCCTGGAAACCAGCGTGCACGCTGGTATCTAATGTTAACAGCGGGTTTCTAAGAGCCGCGCGGCTATATACTGTGCTGGGCTGTATACTGTGCTGGGCTGTATACTGTGCTGGGCTGTATACTATGCTGGGCTGTATACTATGCTGGGCTATATACTATGCTGGGCTGTATACTGTGCTGGGCTGTATACTATGCTGGGCTATATACTGTGCTGGGCTGTAGATACCGCCGTCCACCATTCCAGGAGTAAGCAGCATTGAACATGAGCTCCTGAATTTTCATCACTTTATACCTTGTAATGAGGAAACTTTAGGACACAACCTGGAAAAATTCATCCCCGTGGAATACAGAAGTGAGCAGGACGGAGCCGGACTAAAGATTTTTTTGAAAAAGGAGGAAAAATAAGTTCTAAAAGGACAAAACAAGAATCTCCTGGAGGACAGACAGCAACCACCAGGCAGCACCAGGTCTGACATCCAGAGGACAGCAAGCACCCTCAGGTAGGACCATCCTCAGCCTCACCACACTCAGAATCTTGCTAGAAATTAAAACTCTCAGAAATAAGATCTTATAAGGTCCAATGAACCTTGGCTTGAATTTTGGAGACGCAACCTTCATAGGAATATTTTTTGAGGACAACCAAACCATATCACCCACTTTAAACCGGGGACCAATAGTTCTATGCTGGTTGGAAAACCGTTGGGCCTTTTCCTAAGAGTGAGACAACTTATCCACTACTTTGTCCCAAATCTGCTTCATTCTGTCTACCACAGAATCTACACTTGGGCAGGCCGAAGCTTCCACCTGCCTTGAAGAAAATCGAGGATGAAACCCAAAGTTACAGAAAAAAGGAGACATCAAAGTGGCAGGACTATCCCTATTGTTTAGTACAAATTCGGCCCAGGGCAAAAAATGAGACCCAGTCATCTTGATCAGCAGATATGAAACATCTCAAATAGGATTCCAAAGTCTGGTTTGTTCTCTCAGTCTGCCCACTGGTCTGAGGATGAAATGCAGAGGAAAAAGATAACTGAATTCCCAGTTTGGAACAAAAAGCTCTCCAAAATCTGGAAACAAACTGGACTCCTCTGTCCGACACAATGTTCTCAGGAATCCCCTGCAAACGAACCACCTGTTGTAAAAACAAGGGCATCAACTCAGAAGAAGATGGCAACTTTGGGAGTGATACAAGATGGACCATCTTAGAAACTCAAATACAGATCACCCAGATAACAGTCACTCTCTGAGAAACAGGGAGATCAGAAATAAAATCCATTGAGATATGGGTCCATGGTCTCCTGGGCACTGGCAGGGGCATCAACGAACCACTAGAACGAGAACAGGGCTTGGACATCACGAGATAAGGCAGGCCACCAAAAAGACCAACTCACCAAATCTCTGGTACCAAAAATACCCGGATGACCAGCTAACGCGGAGCAATGAATTTCAGACATTACTCTTAGGAGAAAAGTCACTGGTCAGGGACATACAATTTTCCCATAGGGCATTGTTCAGGTTTGTCCTCCTGAAATTCCTCCAGGGCACGTCTCAAATCGGGTGAGATGGCTGAAAGAACTACACCCTCATTTAGAATGGTAGTAGGCTCAGTCACATCTAGAGAATCCGCAAAGAAACTCCTAGAAAGGGAGTCCACCTTAACATTCTTAGTGCCCGGAAAAAAGGAGACCACAAAATTAAAACAGGTGAAAAACAAGGCCCACCTAGCCAATCTAGGATTCAAGCGCTTGGCTGATTCAAGAGAAATCAAATTCTTGTGGTCGATGAGGACCACAACTTGATGTCTAGCTCCCACCAACCAATGTCTCTGTTTATGTGTGATAAACTAATGATTTTGTTCTTTTTTTGGATTTACAAGTGTTTATCAGAAAACTAACATTAAAACGGAACTTTCAAATGAAAGAGATGAATCTGATTTTGTGTCAAAATAATAATGCTGACAATAATTTGAAAAATACTGAAAGTACAACCCAAGTGGATTTTCATTTAGATGTACCTGTTAAAACCAAATTTTACCCAGTCGAAAACAGAGGTCATCATTTGAATGCATTTCACGATATAGTTCAAAAGAAATTTAAGGAAATATCTTCTACTAATTCCAAACATAATTTAACTAGAAATGAGAAAACAGCACTGAAATCATTGAAATCTCATACTGACATTGTAATCCGCTCAGCGAATAAGGGAGGTGGAATAGTAATACAAGATAGGAATGATTATTGCAATTAAGCGTCTAGAATTTTATCTGATGAAAAATATTATGAGAAAACTTCCTTTGATGTCATTTCGAACATTAAAGTTAACTATGATAAATTAATTCTAGAGGGCAAAAACATGAATATTTTTGATAGAAATGAACAAAAGTTTTTAAATGTACAAAATCCACGCACTCCTTTTATTTATCATCTGCCCAAAATACATAAGAATCTGGAAAACCGCCCGGGGAGACCAATCATATCAGGTATTGGTTCAATAACTAGTAATCTGTCTCATTTTATTGACAGAATTATGGTCACACATGTTCCAACATTAAAAAGTTTTATCAGAGATTCAACTAATTTGGTTCAATGTTTACAATGTATTGAATGGAAACCCCATATGAGATTGCCTTGGCGCGGCGGGGTGGCTCAATTGAATTGATCAATTTTTTTGCTAAATATCTCATTTTTGAATACAGCTAGACATTATGTGCATATGCACTCCAATTTATGCGTTCTAACCTTAAGCAGTGCTGGCTTCTCCCCCTATTTTATTGAATGGAAACCCCACTTTTTATTTCTGAGTATGGATGTATCTTCATTATATTCTAATATATCACATAATCTGGGTCTTACTTGTTTTAACAAAATTTTAATAAGGGATAATAGACTATCAAAAAATCAAAAAAACTTTCTTTTAAAGGGTATGGAATTTATTTTTAAGGACAACTATTTTACCTTTGAGGGATGTCTATATCATCAGCGACTTGGGACTGCGAAGGGTTCTAAAGTCGCACCCACTTATGCTAACATTTTTATGGGAGTTTTTGAAGAATTTTATATTTTTAACTCTAAGTGGTATAATAATATAATTTTTTATAAGAGATTTATCGATGATCTATTTTTATATGGGATAATTCTGATAATAACATTGATAAATTCATTTATGATATGAACAATAATTGGGGTTTATCCTTTTCCTCTATATATGATAAAAATAGTATTAATTTTTTGGACATAACCATTTTTATTAAGGATAATGGAATTTCAACCAAAACCTTTTTCAAGAATGTAGATATCAATAGTTTCATACCCTTTAATAGTGGGCATTACGGAAAATGGTTAAGAAATATTCCAGACAACCAATTTAGAAGAATTAGGAAGAATTGCTCTAATATGGAGGATTTTAAATATCAAGCAGAGATCCTAAAAAATAGATTCATTGATAAAAAATACCCTGAGAATCTAATTAAGAATGCCTATAGTAAATGTGTGAATTTATCACAAGATTCCCTTATCAATGGACCCAAAACGGTTAAAACTGATAATAAAAAATTTATGACCAATTTTATTACACAATATTGTGCAGAAAATATGAAGATAAGAAAGATTCTATGTAACAATTGGCATATCTTATTGAATGATCCTATTCTTCAAAAATTCCTTCCCAGCAATCCGGGGGTTACTTTTAGGAGGGCACCGACCATTAAAAATTTGGTAGCCCCTAGTCGTTTGAGAACTGAAAATAAATCCACCATAATGATCAGTGGTCCTGTAAAGGGGATTTATAAGTGTGGGAAGAAAAATTGTTTGTGCTGTAATATTATAACACGTAAAGAAAAATTCCTCAAGTCAACTACTACTAATCAATGTTTTTCTGTTAAAGACTATCTTCATTGCACTACAGAATTTGTTATTTATTTAATTGAGTGCGAATGTAAAAAACAATATGTTGGCAGAACCACACAGTCATTACATTTGAGAGTTAATTATCATAGATATAATATTAAAAGAGGCTTCCTACAGCATGGTTTATCCAGACATTTTTCTATAAAACATAATAAAAATCTACACGGACTAAAAATAAGTCCAATTGAACAAATCCCCAGTGATCATCCAGATAGAATGGGCCAACTGAACAGAAAAGAGATTTTCTGGATATATAGATTAAATACTGTGAAACCCAATGGACTAAACGAAATCTCGGAAGTATTTCTTTGAAATACAATCTAATTGGTATTTTTCGTCTGTAATAATTTATTTATACGCTTTCATATTGTGTTTTTATAGTTTTTTTATCATGTTTTTAATTTTATTGTAATTTTTCAAGTGCGACTTTTCATACAAAATGTATTCTCTTTTTTGAACTTTTATCTGATATGATGTGGATTGATTTTATGATGATTTTATATGTATTTCTTATGATGCAGCGTGGTTGAGAACATCAACTATGGAACTCTCTGCCATATGATGTTGTAATGAGTGATTCACTACTAAAATTTAAGAAGGGACTGGATGCCTTTCTTGAAAAGTATAATATTACAGGGTATATACACTAGTCTCCTTAATATTGCGTTGATCCAGGGAGCTAGTCTGATTGCCGTATGTGGAGTCGGGAAGGAATTTTTTTCCCCAATGTGAAGCTTACTGTTGCCACATGGGGTTTTTTTGCCTTCCTCTGGATCAACATGTTAGGGCAAGTTAGGATAGGATATGGGTTGAACTAGATGGACTTAAAGTCTCCCTTCAACCTTAATTACTATGTTACTATGTTACTATGTAATTGTCTCTTCTTTTTTCTTTCTTCATGTGGATCACGGGAAGCGATCCTGGTTATTCTAGCGAATGCTGAATCAATTCAATGTGGGTTCTGTTCCCTTGACAAGAGCTATTTGGTTATTTGATTCTAGATGAAAGAAATAAATTGACGGAGACACATACCAATTTAAAATAAAGATTTATTCACAAAGAAAAGTATTTTTATTAACATTAATAATTATAATTCTTTTTCCCTTTTTACATAAAATTATATTTTATATATAATTATATTTTTAACCCCCCTTTTTTTCTTCTTCTTTTTCTTCCCCCTGGACAGATTCCTGTCTGGTGTGATGGTATGAGTGTTGGACTATGAGTCCTTCTCCTCCTCTTTTTCTGCGACGTGAGTTCGCTTTTTTTCAATATCAAATTCATTTTAATTCATTTTTTTATTTTTTTCTGCTTTTAATAGTTTTTTCTGTAAAATAAATATAATAACAATTGGTTTTATCAACTACCGATAAATTATTCTGATTTTCTAATGATATTTGATCTGTTTGAACTTTGACTTTTGCGGTGCATCACATGTTATCATTGGCGCCAATTTTTAAAATGTGGATGTATAAAGCTGGAGACAGCTCTATGTACTCATATATGTCATCCCCTGAGGAAGAAGTATATGGACTTCGAAACGCATTGGGAAATAAAAGGTCAATTTATCTACATGATCTGGATCTGATATTTTGTCTAGCAGCGCACATAAGTCCAAGAATTTTATTCCATAAAGAGATTTACGAAGCGGTCACTGAGTGGACCGTTGGATGTGCAGCAGGCTGACAAATTGATTCTATATGCTCAGCTCTCTCTTGGAAAGGGTGAGTATATCTCTATATTGTTTCTTATAAATCACCCAGATAAGACGATATTGCGCTCTTCTCTACCTATAGTTTGAGCAACTAAGAACACATTGGCAACCCCAACTCACCACAGACACAGATTTCCAATCCAAAGCAGGATTATGGGTTTGCAATCAATGAAAACTGTTATGATTGAGTCACCGTAGGAGGCAAAAACAGAACTGCTAGCTAAGTCCAGAAAACCAGAGAAGTTGGCAGCTATCGGATTGCAGACCCCTGAACCTATCAACACAACTAGCAGTAGCCGTGGGGGGTTCCTACGATGCCCTAGACCCCTCGATCACAGCCGGAGAAATAACTAGGCCTAAAGAAAGAAAGGGGAAAACTAAACTGCCCCAGAGCAGACCCCAAAGCAATAGGCAGCCCCCAACATATAATGACGGTGAAGCAAGATGAAAACACTAACACAGACAGAAAGATAGACTGAGCAAAGACGGGGCCCAAACTACCTACATAGGAAAGGACAGGAAGGCTGCTGTCTGCAATCCGTGAAAAACCCTATGAAAATAAGAGCCAACAGACTGACAGTGAAAAAGGCCCTGAAGACGCTAGGCTTCAAAAAAGCTATGTCAGTACTCAGGAATATTCTGAAGACAAAGCTACAGGCAAAAGGAGATTCAGCTCACCCCAGCAGGGAATGGCAGAATCCAGAAAAGCAAAGAAAACAAAAACTAAACACTAATGCAAACAGGCAAAGCAGAAAAACTTAGCTTAGAGGAGCAGGAATCAGACTGGTGTCCTAGAAGTCCACAGAGAAATCACCCGCAGGGCAGAAGGGCGTCGGCAGCCTTATATCCAGTCCGTGACTCCACTCAGCCAGTCATCCTCATCTGGCTCAGGTGCCTGATAATCAGGCTCATTACCTTCCTTCACCAGAATAGGGAGTTCACCAGACCTCAGTGACGAAGGGGAAAATGAACTCACAACAGTACCTCCCCCTTGAGGAGGGGTCACCGAACCCTCAACCATGCCACCAGGGCGATCAGGGTGAGCCCGATGAAAGGCACGCACCAATCTTTTGGCATGAATATCAGAGGCAGAGACCCAGGAATTATCCTCCTGACCATAACCCTTCCACTTAACCAAATACTGGAGTCTCCGTCTAGCCAGACGGGAATCCAGTATTTTCTCTACCTCATATTCCATGTTACCTTCAACCAATACAGGGTCTGGAGGTGCCACCCCAGGAACAACTGGTTCAACAAACCTCTTCAACAAGGACTTATGGAACACATTATGGATTTTAAATGTGACAGGAAGAGCCAAACGGAAAGAGACCGGATTAATAATCTCCAAAATCTTGTAAGGTCCAATAAATCTAGGCTTAAACTTAGGAGAAGCCACCTTCATAGCAATATTTTTTGATGATAACCACACCATATCACCAATCTTAAACTGGGGACCAATGGTCCTATGTCGATTGGAAAACCACTGGGCCTTTTCCTGGGAGAGAGATAACTTATCCACCACTTGGTCCCAGATCTGGTGCAGTCTCTCCACCACAGTGTCAACACCTGGGCTGGCAGAAGGCTCCACCTGCCCTGAAGAAAATCGAGGATGAAACCCAAAGTTACAAAAAAAAGTGACATCAAATTGGCAGAACTAGCTCTATTATTTAAAGCAAATTCGGCCAAGGGCAAAAATGAAACCCAATCATCCTGATCAGCGGAAATAAAACATCTCAAATACGACTCCAAGGTCTGGTTTGTTCTCTCTGTCTGCCCATTGGTCTGAGGGTGAAAAGCAGAGGAGAAGGACAACTGAATTCCCAGCTTGGAACAGAAAGTCCTCCAAAATCTAGACACAAACTGAACTCCTCTGTCAGATACAATGTTCTCAGGAATCCCGTGTAAGCGAACCACCTGTTGCATAAACAGGGGCACCAACTCAGAGGAAGATGGCAACTTAGGGAGTGGTACAAGATGAACCATCTTAGAGAACCTATCACAAATCACCCAAATAACAGTCATTCTTTGAGAGACCGGCATATCAGAGATGAAATCCATTGAAATATGGGTCCATGGCCTCTTGGGGACAGGCAAAGGCATCGACAACCCACTAGAGCGAGAACAAGATTTAGACCGGGAGCAAGTCCCACAGGACTGCACAAAATTCCTGACATCATGAGACAAGGTGGGCCACCAAAAAGAGCGACTCACCAGATCTCTAGTACCAAAAATACCTGGATGACCAGCCAATGCAGAGCAATGAACTTCAGACATCACTCTCTTCTTCCACTGGTCAGGAACATACAACTTTCCACTGGGACAACGCTCAGGTTTGTCCTCCTGGAACTCTTGCAGAGCAAGTCTCAAATCGGGCGAGATGGCAGAAAGAACTACCCCTTCGCCTAAGATGGTAGCAGGCTTGGTCACCACAGGAGAATCAGCAAGGAAACTCCTAGAGAGGGCGTCTGCCTTGACATTCTTAGTTCCAGGAAGAAAAGAGACCACAAAATCAAAACGTGTAAAAAACAAGGCCCACCTAGCCTGTCTAGGGTTCAAGCGTTTAGCCGACTCTAGGTAAATCAAATTCTTGTGGTCAGTGAGGACCACAACTTGATGTTTAGCTCCCTCCAACCAATGTCTCCACTCCTCAAAGGCCCATTTCAAGGCCAACAGTTCCCGATTCCCCACATCATAGTTACGTTCAGATGGAGAGAACTTTCGGGAAAAGAAAGCACAGGGATTCATTTTAGCTGTTACAGGATCCTTTTGGGACAAAACAGCTCCTGCACCAATCTCAGAAGCATCCACCTCTACCTGGAACAGGAGTGAGACATCAGATTGCCGCAAAACCGGGGCGGAGGTAAATCTTCGCTTCAGCTCCTGAAAGGAAGCAACAGCCTCCGGAGACCAATTCAACACATCAGCACCCTTCTTAGTCAGATCAGTCAATGGCTTGGCAATACTAGAAAATTTTGCTATAAATTTCCGATAAAAATTAGCAAAACCCAAAAACTTCTGGAGGGCCTTCAAAGAAGTGGGCTGAACCCAATCATAAATGGCCTGTACCTTGGCAGGGTCCATTTCAATAGTTGACGGAGATAAAATAAATCCCAAAAATGAAATCCTCTGTACTCCAAAAAGGCATTTCGATCCTTTGACATACAGGGAATTCTCCCTCAAGATCCGGAACACAGTCCGTATATGTTCCACATGAGAATCTCAATCCTTGGAGAAGATCAAAATATCATCCAGATAGATAATCAAAAATTTATCGACAGAGTCTCGGAAAATATCGTTCATGAAGCACTGGAAGACAGAAGGGGCATTAGTGAGCGCAAAAGGCATCACCAGGTACTCAAAATGTCCCTCCGGAGTATTAAACGCCGTCTTCCATTCATCCCCCTGCTTAATGCGGATAAGATTATACGCCTCCCTGAGGTCAAGCTTGGTAAACCAGCAAGCACCTCTAACTCTAGAGAATAGATCCGAAATCAGGGGTAATGGATACTGATATTTAATAGTAATTTTATTGAGGGTACGATAATCAATACAAGGCCTTAAAGAACCATCCTTTTTGGCCACAAAAAAACCCGGCACCTAAGGGTGAAGAGGATGGTCTAATATGACCCTTCTCCAACGCCTCCTTAATATAGGACCGCATAGCCTCGTGCTCGGGTACAGATAAATTGAAGAGCCGACCCTTGGGAAATTTACACCCCAGGCTTAGTTCAATTGCACAGTCATAACTCCTATGAGGAGGCAAGGACGCAGACTCATTCTCACTAAATACATCATAAAAGTCCGCCAAATAGTCAGGAACATCATGCGACCGAGGAGAGGTGGAAAAAACCGGAGCCTCACTAAAGGTACACCGACAACCCCAACTCACCACAGACACAGATTTCCAATCCAAAACTGGATTATGAATTTGCAACCAGGGAAACCCCAGAACAACGGCATCATGCAGCCCATGCAACACCAAAAATCTGCAATTTTCTTGATGGTCTGGGGCGACCCGCATGACCACCTGGGTCCAAAACTGAGGTTTATTTTTAGCCAAAGGAGTAGCATCAATCCCCCTCAAAGGGATAGGCGTCTGCAGAGGTGTCATCGGAAATCCACAACGTTTAGCAAAATCCAAGTCCATTTGGTTTAGCGCTGCTCCCGAATCCACAAAAGCCTTGGCGGAAAATGTGGACAGGGAACAGATCAGAGTAATTGCCAGAAGAAACTTAGGTTGAACACCACCAACAGAAAACGTGTGTGCAAAGCGTTTCTCTCGTTTAGGACAAACAGAAATAATATGCGAGGCATCTCCACAGAAAAAACACAGCTTATTACGCCTTCTGAACTCCTGACGTTGCGCTTTAGACAAAACTCTATCACATTGCATAGGTTCAGACGTCTGTTCAACCGGTGGCAACACCTCTCGTGCAATCCTGCGTTCACGTAAACGCCGATCAACCTGAATGGCTAATGACATAGAATCGTCCAGACCAGAGGGAACAGGAAATCCCACCATAGTATCTTTTACGGCTTCTGACAAACCCTTCCGAAAGAGAGCAGCCAAAGCATTATCATACCAGGTAGTAAGGACCGCCCACTTTCGGAACTTTTGACATTACAACTCTGCAAAATCTCGACCCTGGTTCAATGCCAACAGGGTCTTTTCAGCCTGATCAATAGCAATAGGTTCGTCATACAACAACCCCAAAGCTTGAAAGAATGCGTTCACATTAGTCAGAATAGGATCATCTGGTTTCAAAGAAAACGCCCAATCCTGGGGATCGCCACGCAGCAAAGAGATGACAATTTTAACCTGCTGCGCGGAGCTCCCTGACGAGTTAGGCTTCAAGGCAAAAAATAATTTACAATTATTTTTGAAACTCAAAAATTTAGATCGATCCCCAAAAAATACATCAGGTGTAGGGATCTTTGGTTCAACAGCATGCGAACGAGCAAGATAGGCGGAAATTCCCCGCACTTCCGCAGCGAGCTGCTCCACACGATCAGACAATTGCTTTATCTCCATTGGGAGAAAAAAAAAAATTCCCCCTACGGCCTCAGAGATATAGAGGAAAGAATATACAAACACCTTTTTTTTTTTTTTTTAAACACAATTCTTTCCTGCTATAGAGTACCCTAGGATCTGCGGTAGGGCGGGTGATTCTGTTATGATTGAGTCACCGTAGGAGGCAAAAACAGAACTGCTAGCTAAGTCCAGAAAACCAGAGAAGTTGGCAGCTATCGGATTGCAGACCCCTGAACCTATCAACACAACTAGCAGTAGCCGTGGGGGGTTCCTACGATGCCCTAGACCCCTCGATCACAGCCGGAGAAATAACTAGGCCTAAAGAAAGGGGAAAACTAAACTGCCCCAGAGCAGACCCCAAAGCAATAGGCAGCCCCCAACATATAATGACGGTGAAGCAAGATGAAAACACTAACACAGACAGAAAGATAGACTGAGCAAAGACGGGGCCCAAACTACCTGCATAGGAAAGGACAGGAAGGCTGCTGTCTGCAATCCGTGAAAAACCCTATGAAAATAAGAGCCAACAGACTGACAGTGAAAAAGGCCCTGAAGACGCTAGGCTTCAAAAAAGCTATGTCAGTACTCAGGAATATTCTGAAGACAAAGCTACGGGCAAAAGGAGATTCAGCTCACCCCAGCAGGGAATGGCAGAATCCAGAAAAGCAAAGAAAAAAAAAACTAAACACTAATGCAAACAGGCAAAGCAGAAAAACTTAGCTTAGAGGAGCAGGAATCAGACTGGTGTCCTAGAAGTCCACAGAGAAATCACCCGCAGGGCAGAAGGGCGTCGGCAGCCTTATATCCAGTCCGTGACTCCACTCAGCCAGTCATCCTCATCAGGCTCAGGTGCCTGATAATCAGGCTCATTACCTTCCTTCACCAGAATAGGGAGTTCACCAGACCTCAGTGACGAAGGGGAAAATGAACTCACAACAGAAAACCCAGTAAAATAATATCATGCAAACTGTGCAACACCAAAAATTTACAATTCTCTTGGTGGTCAGGGGCGACCCGCATTATCACCTGGGTCCAAAACTGGGGTTTATTCTCTGCCAAAGGGATAGCATCAATCCCCCTCAAAGGAATAGGGGTCCGCAGGGGCACCATGGGAAAACCACAACGTTTGGCAATGTCAAAATCCTTTAGATTCAAAGCTGCTCCTGAATCAACAAAAGCCTTAGCAGAAAATGTAGACAAGGAGCAGATCAAGGTAACCGCCAAAAAGAACTTAGGCTGTACACTGCCCACTGCAATTGAGTGAGCAAAACGTTTTTCTCATTTAGGGCAGACAGAAATAGTATGAGAGGCGTCCCCGCAAAAGAAGCACAACTTACTACGCCTTCTAAACTCTTGACGTTGCGCCCTAGACAAAACCCTATCACATTGCATGGGTTTGTTTGAAAGGCAGCACCAACTCTCGCGTAGTTTTACGTTCATGTAAACGTCGATAAATTTGAATGGCCAATGGCATAGAGTCGTTAAGACCAGAGGTGACAGGAAATCCCACCATAACATCTTATACGGTTTCTCCCAGATCTTTCCGAAAGAGAGCTGCTACGGCATCATCGTTCCATTTAGAAAGGACCACCCACTTTCGGAATTTTTGACAATATAACTCTGCAGCTTCCTGACCTTAGTTCAATGCCAATAAGGTTTTCTCAGCTTGATCAATAGCATTAGGTTCATCATACAACAACCCCAGGGCTTGAAAAAATGCATCCACATTAGCCAGAATAGGATCTCCAGGTGTCAGAGATAAAGCCCAGTCCTGGGGATCACCGTGCAGCAGGGAGGTGACAATTTTTACCTGCTGCACCGAGCTCCCCGATGAGTTAGGTTTCAAAGCAAAAAACAGTTTACCATTATTCTTAAAATTCAAAAATTTTGACCGATTCCCAGAAAACACATCAGGAGTAGGGATCTATGGTTCTACAGCAGATGATTGAGCGAGACAGGCAGAAATTCCCCGCACTTCAGCAGCAAGCTGCTCCACACGATCGGACAATTGCTTAGTCTCCATTAAAGAAAAAATCCTCCTACGGCCCCAGAGAAAAAGAGGAAAAAATATATAAAAAAAATTCTGACACTTTTTTTTTTTTTTTACAATTCATTCCTTCTTGCGAGTACCCTAGAGTTTACAGTCTAGGCTGGTGATTCTGTTATGAATAGGTCACCGAGGAGGATGGCAGGAATAGGCTAGGCCACCAGGAAACCAGAAAGGTTGGTAACTTAGCGGATTGCAGACCCCAAATCCTAACAACACAACTAGCAGTAGCCGTGGGGTGTACCTACGATGCCCTAGACACCTCAGCACAGCCGGAGAACTAACTAAGCCTAAAGCAAGAAAGGTGAAATCTAAACTGCCCCGGAGTAGAACCCCAAAGAAATAGCCCCCAAACATATATTGTCGGTGAGACAAGATGAGTCACAAACACAGACAGAAAATAGAGTGAGCAAATAATGGGGGCCAAACTGTCTAGGTAGGACAGGAAAGGAATGACACTGTCTGCAATCACGCAAAAACCCTAAAAAATCCAACACGTCTGATGTACAAAAAACACTCAGGTCTCACGACCTCTCCCCCACTATATCAGCATTCTGGTGTGAACTGGCAGCAAAGCAATAAAGACTAATATAACAGGGGACTGAACAAACTGACACAAGCTGCAACATATGGAGCAGGGTCCAGCAGAGCCCCAGCAGGGAGCACGCTGAGCCCTCAAAGCAAAGCAGAAAGAGGCAAAACCAGATCAGATGCAAAGGATTAGCAAATGAACAACTTAACTGAAAAATGTAGGATCAGGCAGGAGACAGGAGACCTCAGAATGCACAGGAAGAAACCAATTACCAGCAGCAACTGAGGGAAGCCTGCTCACTTATATCCTCCCAATCAGTAACCCCTGATTTCCAATTATCATCGTCAGGTGGCAGACTTCTATCAACCCGGCCAGCTCCACTACCTGCAATAACCACCAGAGGAAGCCTCAACTCAGAAGTCCAATCAAGAGAATTCACAACAGTTATCTTTATGAAAATGAAAAATGTTGGACTAAAATTACATTTTTGCTGTGAATGTGATTTTTTTTATTTTCACAACTCAATGTCATAAACTTCTGTGAAGCACCCTGGGGGTTGAAGGTGTTTACCACACATCTGAATACATTCCTTGAGGGGTCTAGTTTCCAAAATGGGGTAACTTGTGGGAGGTTTCCATTGTTTAGGAACATCAGGGGCTTTCCAAACGGGACATGCCGTCTGCTAATGATTACAGTAAATTTTACATTCAAAAAGTCAAATGGCGCTCCTTCCCTTCCAAGTCCTGCCGTGCACCCAAACAGTAGTTTTCTCCCACACATAAGGTATCGACATAGGACAAATTGCACAACAAATTATGTGGAGCAAATTCTTTTGATATCCTCATGAAAATACAAAATTGGGGCTAAAAACACATTTTTTGTGGGGAAAATGTATTTTTTTTATCTTCACGGCTCAACGTTATAAACTTCTGTGAAGCACCTGTGGTTCAATGTGCTTACCACACATCTAAATACATTCTTTGAGGGATCTAGTTTCCAAAATGGGGTCACTTGTGGAGGGTTTCTATTGTTTAGGAACATCAGGGGCTCTCCCAACCAGACATGGCGTCCATGATTCCAGCAAATTTTACATTCAAAAAGTCAAATGACACTCCATCCCTTCCAAGCTCTGCCTTTTTCTCAAACAGTAGTTTTCTTAGTTTTCTCCCACATATGCGGCATTGGCGTACTCAGGAGACTTGAGCAACTAAGTGTATGGAGAAATTTCTCCTATTACACTTATGAAAATGCAAAATTTGTGGGTAAAATAACATGCTTGTTGGGAAAATGTGATTTTTTTTATTTTCAAGGCTCAACGTTATAAACTTCTGTGATGCACCTGAGAGTTAAATGTGCTCACCATACATCTAAATCAGTTCCCTGAGGAGTCTAGTTTCCAAAATGGTGTAACTTGTGGGGAATTTTTACTATTTAGGCACATAACGGTCTCTCCAAACGCGACATGGCGTTCAAGCAAATTGTGCATTGAAAAAGTCAAATGGTGCCACTTCATATCTGAGCCCTGCCATTTGCCCAAACAGTTTTCCCCCACATTTGGAGTATCAGTATGCTCAGGAGAAATTGCACAACAAATTTTGGGATCCATTTTTTCCTGTTACCCTTGTGAAAATAAAAAAATTGCATCTAAAATAATTTTTTGGTGAAAAAAGTTAAATGTTCATTTTTTTCCACATTCCAAAATTCCCTGTGAAGCACCTGAAGGGTTAATAAATTGCTTGAATGTGGTTTTCACCTGATTAAGAGTTGCAGTTTTTGAAATGGTGTCATTTTTGGGTATTTTCTATTATATATACCTATAGACCCCTCAAAGTCACTTCAAATGTGAGATGGTCCCTAAAAAAAATAGATTAGTAATTTTTGTTGGAAAAATGAGAAATCACCCATCAAATTTTAACCCTTATTACTTCCTTACCAAAACAAATGTTGTTCAAAAATTGTACTGATTCTAAAGTAGACATGTGTGTTATTAACTATTTTGTGTGATACATCTCTCTGATTAAAGGGCATAAGATTTCAAAGTTTAAAATTGAAAAATGTTTTAAATTTTCGCCAAATTTCCATTTTTTTCACAAATAAATGCCAGCTATATCAAAGAAATTTTACACCTATTATGAAGCACAATATTTTGAAAAAACAAGAATCGGGGGATCCCTTGAAGCGTTCCAGAGTTATGACCTCATAAAGTGACTCTAGTCAGAAATGTAAATATTGTCCTGGTCATTAAGGTGCAAACCACCTTGTGGGGTAAAGGGGTTAATAATGCAATCTGTGGCAAATGTATTTGCCATGAATCAAATTCTTTGGGAATATTTAGTGAAGCCAGTGAATTTGAATTTCAAACTTTCCACACATCTCTTGTCACCTTGTCACTTGTCTATTCTGATGGCTCTGAAGTCCACAAAAAGAGGTCAAGGCTCAGAGTATTTACTGGAGAGAGGACAAATTCCAGGTATAACTTGTCCCTCATTGCTCACACAGAGAGTCTATTGATGTGCATCAGGTTGATGCAACTGCTGAACAAACATTTGGTCAAATATGCCACATATGCTCTAATTGCTGCTGCCTTGGCTACTTGTTGTAGCCCTTGTGCTAGCACAGACAAGGCAGTTCATAGGGTAGTGAAAAAGGGGTTTACTGGTCAGTTATGCAGTAATCAAGGAACAACTGGTAAATTCTTTTTTAGAAGCAGGAAAAAAATTCTTTCATTTTGTTTTTAAAGCAAGGGTCTAAAAGCATGGCCATCCAATAGTCATTATTTTACTTGATACTAACAATACCCCTGTCATCCCACAAATGATTGAGAATGCAGTTTGCCTTTCTCCATTCTTGCCAGCATCCCATGGGTTCACTTTCCATGATCAATTGCAACGATTGGTGAACGTTTTCTAATGGCGACCAATCTCAAATTCGGCACGAATATAGCACATTTGGATTCGTGCTCGGTTTCCTGAGCATTTCTACTCAAAGTTGGCAAAATTCATTGACAGGTAAATCATTGCATTTACTCTAATGCTTTTGTTATGACATTGGCTAGGAAAGTGGTGCTGAATAATGAGCAGGGAGGACAGGGGGAACTTGTGTGATGAGGGATGAGGGTGTCTAGGACAGAGGAGCTGCAGAGTGTAATCTTTTTTCATTTAATAACTGAATGTGTGTACATTCCAGCAGCCTATCAGGTCGCAGAAACCAAGCACAATGTCATGGCACAAGGACTTGTATGATTGGCTTCTGAATTCACAGGTCCATGGCCATATAAAAAACGGATATCTTGTTTTACTGGTGAAATTTTCTGAGTCTCACAGTGCAGAGAAGGCGCTCCTTCTAGGGCTGCTGCTTCTGCTGAAAGTGAACTTGTCAGTTAGCTAGATAGGGTCCTGTCCTGTGTGAAGTTGGTCTTCCAGCATATAACTAGATTGTGCTAAAACTGTGTTGCAGTCTCATGAGGCCCCATTTGATAATCCAAATTGTTTGTGATAAAACTGTGTTTCAGTGAGAAATCAGAAGGTCAGATTTCTACTTGAAAATCATTAGGCCTAACATTGGGGTGTAGCCAGGAGTCCCAATTTGCTAATCCAAATAGTTTGGGATATAACTCTGTTTCAGTGAGAAATCAGAAGGCCACATTTTATCTTAAAAATCGTTAGGTATAACAGTGTTATTCAGGCACACAAACAAAATAAATAGTGATTGTTCATTTAGTGACAAGTGACTGCCAGGTATGAGCCTAAAGGCCCCGTTACACATAATGATGTCCAAGCGATCCCACCAATGATCCAACATGGATGGGATCCCCTGGACATCATTAGACCGCCCCTCCAGCAATTAGGACCAGCGAGAAAGCTGGTTTCCAATGTAAATATAGGGTATCTAAGAGCCGCTCGGCTCTTGGATACCCGCTGTTTACCCTAGTAACCAACGTGCACGCTGGTTTCCAAGGTAAACAGCGGGTATCCAAGAGCCTCGCGGCTCTTAGATACCCGATGTTTACATTGGAAACCAGCGTCGCTGATCGCTGGTCTCTCGCTGCCACACACAGCGATGCGCGCTGGCCAGCAGGAGACCAGCGATCAAAAAATGGCCCTGAACGATCAAGCGTGATCAGTGATAAACGGCAGGGGGGGCGGTCGCTGATCTCCATCACACACAGCAATCTCGCTGGCGAGATCGCTGTGGCATCACAAAATCAGCGATCTTGCTAGCGAGATCCCTGTGTGTGACGGCGCCATTAGATTGTGAAGCAGCAGGCTACAAGAGGGGAAGGGTACATACAACATCAGTGGGAAAAAGCAAGGTCGTGGTGAAAGGAGGAATAGGCTTGGTGTTTGATGTGTATGTGGGATAGTCGTTAATGTTAATGAAAGCTCAACTGAACAAATACCATCTTGTCCTAGACAAAGATCACTGACAGCATCTGTTGCCGGACAGGCTACTCCACACCCTTTCTTTGGCAGCCGCACAGCGGTACGCCTTGTAGATGAGGGCCAGAAAGAGCATGTGCTCCAGTGAATGGCAAGCACTGCAGTAAGTGGCCTCTCCTCCTCTTCCTCCGCCATAACATCACACACACTACAATTCTCAGAGGTGGCACCCCAATCACCCTTGTTTCCCCCTGTGTCTAAAACTTCCAAACTCAGACTGATTGTGCGGAACCACAGATGGGCCATTCTGCAAAGCTGTTCACACAATTTAGTCCATAGGAATCAGAGGTCTGCTCCAAAGATTCACAGAATCCACAGGAGGAAAGCATCTGCACTGATGCACAATAATTAATCAAACATGGGCAAGGTGTTACATCTCGTTAACTGGGGTCTATGTGACTGGTGGCTTTGGGGGCAGGCGGTCAAGAGGATGCTCCACAAGTCTTTGAATCACCAAAGTTTGCGGGACAAACCTCTGTATCTAACACTTCCTCCACTGCTTCTGGCTTCTCCACCTCCTGTAGGGCCTCCACCTGCACCCTCAACCTCATTCTTAATCAGACATGCATTCCAAAAGTGCAGATAGAACCCCCCACCTTCTTACTGCGCAGCAATGGCTCACCACAATCAGGCAATGTTAAAAGTAATATGCCTTGGAGATCGCAGTCACAGTGCTCAAAAGTTGTGGACAGCTATCCAGGCCGAGTTAGTGCAATGGCTATCTCCACTGAACCTGGAGCCAAGGAAGGTCATGTGCTATAACAGTGTAAACCTCGTGGCTACCCTACGCCAGGTCACAGAATCATAGAATCATAAAATGGTAGAGTTGGAAGGGACCTCCTGAGTCATCTGGTCCAACCCCCTGCTCAAAGCAGGATTCACTAAGTCATCCCAGACAGATGTCTGTCCAGACTAAACTGTCAAAAAATTTTTTTCTAATGTCTAATCTGTGTCTCCTCCCATTCAGTTTCATCCCATTGCTTCCAGTCTTTCCTTGTGCAAATGAGAATAAATATGATCCTTCTACAAAGTGACAGACATTGAGATATTTGTAGACAGCTGTTAAGTCTCTTCTCAGAATTCTTTTTTGCATGCTAAACATTCCCAAATCCTGTAAGCAGGATTTCATAGGACATGGTTTGTAGACAGGTCACCATTCTGGTTGCTCTTCTCTGAACTTGCTCCAGTTTGTTGATGTCTTTTTTAAAATGTGGTGCCCAAAACTGGATACAGTATTCCAGATGAGGTCTGACCAAAGAGGAGTAGAGGGCAATAATGACTTCACATGGTCTAGACTGTATGCTTCTGCTAATACATCCCATAATTAGATTTGCCTTTTTTACTGCTGCATCACACTTTTGACTGATGTTTAGTTTATGATCTATTAGTATACCCAAGTTTTTTCCACATGTGCTGTTGCTTAGCCCTATTCCTCCCATTATGTATATGCTTTTTTCATTTTTATTGCCCAGATATAGTACTTTGCATTTTTCCCTGTTAAAATCATTCTTTTAGTTGCTGCCCACTACTCCAGGAAAATTTATATATTTTTGAATCCTCTCTCTCTTCTCTAGTATTAGTTATCCCTCCTAGCTTTGTGTCATCAGCAAATTTAAGCCGTGTACCCTCAATTCCTTCATCTAAATAATTGATGAAGATTTTGAACAATATAGGGCCCAGGACAGAACCCTGTAGTACCTCACTTGAGGCATTCTTCCAACTTTATGTACAGCCATGAACGACCACCCTTTGGGTCCGATCACTAAGCCAGTTAAGAATCCACCTAACAGTTGCCTTGTCCGTTCCATACTTAGTCATTTTTTCAATAAGGATTGTGTGAGATACTTTGTCAAATGCTTTGCTGAAGTAAAGATAACCGGCCTATAGTTCCCTGGGTCCACCTTCTTCCCCTTTTTGAATATAGGAACAAAATTTACTCTTCTCCAGTCTTCTGGGACTTCTGTTCTCCAAGAATTTTCAAAGATTATAGAGAGTGGTTCAAAAATTTCTCCTGCTATCTCCTTCAGTACTCTGGGGTGTAATTCATATGAACCTGGAGACTTGAATTCATTTATGTTAGCTAAGTGTTTCTTCACTATCTTTCTGTTTATAGATATCCTGGATTATTCTATTCCTTTAATAGGACAGTGAAAATCAGTTGATGTTACATTTCCTTTCTGAGAGAAAACAGATGCAAAATAGGAATTTAAAAGTACAGCCTTTTCAACATCCTTTCTTACCATTTCATCATTTTCATCTTGTAAAAATCCTATAGCATCTTTGACTTTTACTTTTGACATATCCCCAAAATCCTTTTTTATTGCTTTTGATGTCCCTTGCAAGCCTTAATTTTTTGTTAGCTTTATTAATCTGATTCGTGCCCTGCAAGTTCTGCAGACAGCATTATATTGTTTTTTAGATATGCCTCCCTCTTTCCATTTGATAAACATTTCTTTCTTCCTTTTTAGCATGTGTTTACGTTCTCTGTGCATCCATCCTGGTTTCTTTACCTTTCCTCACACATGTGCCTTGCATGGCTTATATCCTCAACTGGCCTGGATGTGCTATGCAGAAAGCACGGTTGTTGTGTGCTCATTTCTGATGATTGCACCCCGCAGGTTAACGGTTTACCATTTGATTTGCGATGTTTCGACGTGGTGGAATACCACTCTGCACATGTTGCAGCGACTGAGGCAGCAGCAACAAGCCCTTTTGCAGTATGTCATCTTACATAGCCTGAACAAATGCAGTACCGACATGTTGAAAATCACGCTTGTAGAATGGGCACAGATGAAGGACCTCTGTACAGTTTTGAAATGGCTACTAAGGTGGTTAGCGCTGAAGATGCCATCATCAGCATCACTATTCCAGTCATCTACATGCTGCAGCACACTTTTAATAGTTTGTATAAGGAGGTGGTGGTCGCAGAGAAAGAGGTGGAAGCAGAGAAGGATGTGGAAGGGATAATAATATCTCAAATGTCAAGACTGTTGTTGCACAGGCAGGTGCCATGGGAGGGTGGCTTACAGAGACAGAGAGAGCATATGGTACAAGATAAACTGTGAGTGAAGTATCACTTCAAAACTCTTCAACCAGCATATTGAAGTTCTCTTGGGACTTTCTCCTCAGATGCTATATTCATCCATTTTAGAATGTGAATTTTTCCTGGAATCATATTTTAATGGATTGAAATAAAATTTGGGATTTTATTTGAAGTGCTGGATCCATCCCTCTCTTTCTCTTTATAAACTGTTAGTGAAGGTGTAATACAAGGGCAACCGGGGGGAAAGGGGTAGTGTTGGCCGAATTATTTAAAGAGACAGTTCCCATACAGAATCTGGCACCTTGTACATGTCATACTAGTTTGCTGCAGCCTTTCCAACGAGTTACCTTCCCTTCCTTGGGTTCCAGCATTCCAGGAAATAAAGGATCCAGGAATGCAGCAGCTTTCCAAAGGAGAAAATTACTTTTATCGGATGGTGGTAAAATAGGAAGAAGGCTTGAGTACAATACTGGTTTTCCTGCTCTGTCCCGATCACACTCTCCATTTGCACCCACAGCAGCTGAAGCTGTCAAAGTTCAGAGGAATTCCACGCGCCGATATTAACCCGTCAGAAGCAGGGGGTCCTTCGGGGGTCCTGAGGCCCGTATCACAGTCCTTAGCCTTCCTTATTCTGTAGTCCTTGGGAATCCAGGGCAACAGTTCCCTCCTGGCCTGGGGGCCTGGCAGTGCCCTGTGTCTAGGTGTGTCGACCCTGTCCAATGTCTCAGGCAGTTTTGGAGGGAAACAGCAGCTTCCTGTGGCCTTACTGCTGCTGCTGCTGACCCACCCCTCTGTTAACTCTTGCTATCCCTAGCTAGACAGTCTTAAGGGGCACCATATATATTACAATACAAATACAGCAGGTACATTTAATTACATTGCGAACAGACAAACACAGCTCAACATAATAAGGCATAAAACATTTATAAGAAAATAGGGGGGGAAGCCAGCACTGCTTAAGGTTAGAACGCATAAATTGAAGTGCATATGCACATAATATCCAGCTGTATTCAAAAATGAGATATTTGGCAAAAAAATTGATCAATTCAATTGAGCCACCCCGCCGCGCCAAGGCAATCTCATGTGGGGGGTCCTACTCTACATTTATAATAAATACTGTGCCATTACGGCCTCCTAAGAGCATGACCACATCAAGTGCAATCTGTACCTGAACATTACTGGATCGCTCCCATGAAGCCAGATGAAGCAAGTGCAGATGAAGGCCAACCAGGTCTGAACACAGACATATCAGGATTGACCTCCACACATTGCCCGACCAGCAAACATAGATGAAGGGCGATGTTGGCCCAGACACAGGTGCACAATTAAATAAAGCTTGGGGCAGGGCGGGGCTGCCGTGTGTGTGCACAGCAGCCTAGATCCATCACAATGAACACAGAAAAATTATAGCGGACATAGCCAAGCGTGCACGGCAACAGTGGTGGTGAGCCACAAACCAACAACAAGAAAATAGGGGGGGAAGCCAGCACTGCTTAAGGTTAGAATGCATAAATTGAAGTGCATATGCACATAATATCCAGCTGTATTCAAAAATGAGATATTTGGCAAAAAAATTGATCAATTCAATTGAGAATTGGTTTGTGGCTCACCAACACTGTTGCCGTGCACGCTTGGCTATGTCCGCTACAATTTTTCTGTGTTCATTGTGATGGATCTAGGCTGCTGTGCACACACACGGCAGCCCCGCCCTTCCCCAAGCTTTATTTAATTGTGCACCTGTGTCTGGGCCAACATCGCCCTTCATCTATGTTTGCTGGTCGGGCAATGTGTGGAGGTCAATCCTGATATGTCTGTGTTCAGACCTGGTTGGCCTTCATCTGCACTTGCTTCATCTGGCTTCATGGGAGCGATTCAGTAATGTTCAGGTACAGATTGCACTTGATGTGGTCATGCTCTTAGGAGGCCATAATGGCACAGTATTTATTATTAATGTAGAGTAGGACCCCCCACATGAGACTGCCTTGGCGCGGCGGGGTGGCTCAATTAAATTGATCAATTTTTTTGCTAAATATCTCATTTTTGAATATAGCTGGATATTATGTGCATATGCACTACAATTTATGCGTTCTAACCTTAAGCAGTGCTGGCTTCCCCCCCTATTTTCTTGTTGTTGGTTTGTGGCTCACCACCACTGTTGCCGTGCACGCTTGGCTATGTCCGCTACAATTTTTCTGTGTTCATTGTGATGGATCTAGGCTGCTGTGCACACACACGGCAGCCCCGCCCTGCCCCAAGCTTTATTTAATTGTGCACCTGTGTCTGGGCCAACATCGCCCTTCATCTATGTTTGCTGGTCGGGCAATGTGTGGAGGTCAATCCTGATATGTCTGTGTTCAGACCTGGTTGGCCTTCATCTGCACTTGCTTCATCTGGCTTCATGGGAGCGATTCAGTAATGTTCAGGTACAGATTGCACTTGATGTAGTCGTGCTCTTAGGAGGCCGTAATGGCACAGTATTTATTATTAATGTAGAGTAGGACCCCCCACATGAGATTGCCTTGGCGCGGCGGGGTGGCTCAATTAAATTGATCAATTTTTTTGCTAAATATCTCATTTTTGAATACAGCTGGATATTATGTGCATATGCACTACAATTTATGCGTTCTAACCTTAAGCAGTGCTGGCTTCCCCCCCTATTTTCTCATAAAACATTTATACATAGGAAGTGCACAGGGGTCACACGGCAGAAAGAGAGGGTGCAACTGAGGGGACCGGCCACCTCCTTACACCTCCCACCCTGGCCATGCCAACCTGAATAAATCATAAAGAAACATAAGGCACATGTAGTCTTATAATGGCCGGACATCCCATTAACAAGTCCTTCCTTGTGTAGCGTCCACGTAACCCTGGTCCTTTTGAGGACAGTCTCCCCCTCCCTCCTTTTTAGCGGACTATGGGCCCTTTTTGACAGTGGTGGGCTGCGTTTAAACATGGGGCCAGTCCAAGGTTAAGAATGGGGACAAAGTTCAGGAGCAGGAAGTCCAGCAGCCACATCCGGAGTCCACTGTCATTAACCCTCATGGGGTCTTGGTCCCGTGATCCAGCAAGGGAGGCAGCAATGGGTGCATTCACAACTGGGAGGAGGGGAAAACAAACAATTGTGGCCAGTAACACAGGACCACATCAAACGCCATTGTCTCTATGTGTCATGCAGGGCTGACTGCCCTCCTAGGAACGTTGAAAAGTCCCTGAACATTGCTCCATAGAGTGAAACGGGCACCAACAACATTTTTTTTAAAGGGACCCCTTAGTTCGTAGATGATTTCTGTATAATGAACACTGTTGCAGACTTTAAACAGAAGTCTGTACACATGTTCCAGGGAAACCAGAAGGTCCTAAAGTGTGTGGGGAGAGAGGTAGAGAGCGTACCTGTTGGTGTGAAGGACCTGAAGCACATGACCACTGGGGGAGTGGCCGGGGCCAGACACCGAGTATCGACGGTGACCAGCGAAGCCAGAGAGTAGTCAGGACATGCCGAAGTCAAGCCAGGAGGTCAGAGCAGTGTCAAAGGATGACAGGAAGAGTAGTCAGGATGTAGCCAGAAGTCAGGAAACCGAAGATATCAGAGAAGTACCAATGGGTCAGACAGGAGGAAGGTCAGAATATAAAGCTGGGGTCAGAACCAGAAACAGACAATCAGCACAGAATCACAAGGCAATACTCAGAACGGAAGGACTGATCGGGTCAAACACTTGAAGGCAGAAACAGACAAAGCAGTATGCAAGCACACAGGGGTCAGCTACTCAGCCAGGAATGAATGTATCACTGACAAGGAGGAACCCCTGGGAGGGGCGGTAACTTATAGCCCTCCTAGAATCAAAGGGAGGCCTCACAAAATTAACCCTGTGATGACGGGAAAGGAGATCCCGTCCACAATCATGACACTCTGGTTTGCATAATGGGCAGCATGGAGACCCTGTACTACTACATACACATTGGATGAGGACCCACTGGAGGAGTAGGAGTCCCCACTAATCTTCTGGCTCTGCACTCCCTCCAGTGATGGTCCTGCAGCTCCTTGCGCCTCTGGCTCTGTAAATGGGTCGCCCTCCCAGGGCTGTGGGGCAGTCGTTACCGGGCCGGTGTCAGCGGGATGTATCACAACAGCGGTGACCCGGTCCGTGGCCCTGGGCGCCCAAGTAATGGGGGAATGTAATGGTGGAATGTAGTTAGATGAAGAGTTCGTGACGCCATCTGTGGTGCTCGGCAAGGGAGGTGTTAAGCTGATGCTGCATGCAGATCCGCTGGGACTGATGGCATGGCGCAGCAAAGATGTAAAAGCTCCCCACAGGTAAAGCTATAGTCCCAGGGCAGTGTAGATGTGGTTGGCATGGGGATGTAGAGGTGCCGAAAAGGTAGGAAGCAGACAAGACACAGCGGGGTGCAATTTCTGTACCTTTACTTGATAACTGCAGCCTGGAAGCAGCTCAGGATTCTCTCTCAGCAGAAGGGCTGTGCAGTCTCCTTCCTAGTGCTTATTTGAATGAAGTACTCCTAGTACTGAGTTACACTTAAGTTCCTCTCAATTTCTCTTCTACTCTCACTCCTCGTATGGTAGACAGCTGTAGCCGCTATTCCTCTCTTGGCTCACTCCGTGCTGTTGTGCCTCCAAGTGTTAGATGGAGGTAGGGCTTCTACAGCCTCCTACTCCTCTGGTGTCTGTTACAGGATCATTAGCATCCATACAACCGTGGAGACCAGGCTCCAGTTCATGCGCTCTCACTGTGAGGGAGCACTCTTTCGTCAGCTCAACTTTCAGTTTCTCTCTACACATCTGCACACTTCACCCTCCGCAGACTAACTAACCACTCCTTCCTCTTGGCCCTCAGAGAGCACTCCTCCCTTCAATTCCGGTTCAGAGTTCCCCCTGATGGCCTGGAGTGGAACTGTGTTGCATGCATAGGTAAACTGCGAGAGAGACCCTTCACTGCTTCCAAGCCTGGCATTACCCTCCCCTGGAGGAAGGCAAAGCCAGTGTGGTGACCATACTCCTGGGGGGCCACATTCCCCCCTAGTGCAAGTCAGCACTCCTGGGCTGAACAAAACATGAAACATATATACAGTTAAACAATAATAATTGTACAAGATTTAAAAAAAATGAAAAAGTTACAAAAACCAAGTGCTTCAAAAATGGTCCTATGATGATAAGTCCAAGCATCAATGTCCATGGTCCATTCCTGGCAAATGGTGAAATATTTATAAAGAAAGTTTTTGACCACACAAGTCCTGTGGTACAATGTCTATAAAACACGAAAATTCTAAGGAAACTCTTACAGATTACCTGTAGGCACAAAACTTGAATAATAGTTACATATATACATTTCAACAGTCATATTACTCTATATGAGGAATCTAACTGGTAGTATGCTTTGGGTGATACGAGTAGATCTGCGTAACACTGGTGTTGTAGTGGCCCTTACTCACTATCTGGTTCTAACTACCGGTGTAGTGGGTAATGCTCTGGATACACTACTGGTGGTTCTACGTAGCACAGGGATACTAGATTGTCTGCGAACTCATGGACTCATCAGGGGCACATCAGGTTCACAACTGGCAGGGCGAGGGTTCTCTGGCTCCACTGCTGGTGTGGCATCTGCTGCCTGACTTTCCTGATCCTCAGGATTTTCTTGAGTCACGTTTTCCTGTGCTACCACTTGGGGAAATATCAACACTGGTACTACTATAGCATCATTCACTTTAGTCCAATTCGCAGGGAATTCTCCAAGTATTGTGCTGACCTTCTCTTCTTCCACTATGGGTTGGATGTTATCTGGTTCTTCTTTTCTTTCTTTTAACTGGTCAGGACATAACTTCAAATGATCCCTCAATACCGCTGCTGAGGTCTCTCCTCCATCTTTACTAACAAGGCATACCTTGGTATTATCAAAATTTGAGGGCAGAATGGTATAAGGTTCAGCTTCCCATTGATCATCCAATTTGTGCAATCTTCTCTTCCTTTTTAAGACTTGCTCTCCCGGCGACAAAGGGACGGCAGGTGCATTTTGGTTGTAAAGCTTCTCCTGCTTCTGTCTTGCCCGGGCTAGACTCTTCTCCACACACTCTTGTACTCTTCTGTACTGCTGTTGTCTTTCTGTATCCCAGTCAGCATCTGGTGACGTAACTTCAGGCGTCAGGACTCCCATGTCCAAATCAACAGGCAGTTTACCAGGTCTTGCTCTCATTAAGTAGGCTGGGGTACAGTTGGTGGATTTCACTGGAATATGGTTGTAGAGGTCTACCAGATCTGGCAACTTTTCTGGCCACAGATTTCTCTCCTCCAAGGGCAAAGTCTTCAGTAGGTCAATCACTAGAGTTGAGCGACTTTTGGTTTTTTAGGGTCGCGTTTCGTTTCGTGAAACCCGACTTTTCCAAAAGTCGGGTCGAGCAAGATCGTCCGATTATAGGGAAAAGTCGGGGTCGTCCCGAAACACGAAACCCAATGTAAGTCAATGGGGAATAAAAGTCGGCAGTGAGAGGAGGACAGGAAACACACCTACAGTGCCCATTTGAATGCCAAAAGCATCAATTCTTCTTTCTTAAGCTTGTCAACCTTAATTAACTTCATAATACAAGTTACGCACTGAAAAATGGGGGTTATTTGGCTACAAACTGTGGGGGGGGAGGGCTGGCTCCAGGTTTTCATGTGCCCTGGGCGAAAGAGCGCCCCTTTAACACATACCACAACTCATCATGCTCCGATACGGCAGAGAAATAGCGGTATAGTACAATGAAAAATACCTCACTTTTTACATCTCATGACGAGGCCCATCTATTTCTCCATACAGAATCATTGGTCCCATATAATGTTTGAAACAGTATATGATGAGCTCCACATAATGCTACAGTATATGTTGGTCCCCATGGATGAAGCTCCACTGTCTTATGGGCCCAAATAATGCTCCAAACATAATGGGCCCCATTTCTAATGCTCTAGTGTATAATGGGCCCTGTAAATGCTGCTCCAGTGTCTGATGTCCACCTTTGGAATGTTCCAGTGTATGGTGGGCCCCATCTATCATTCTCCAGAGTATAGTGCTCCCCAAAAATTGCTGTCCCAACATTGAAAACAATCAAATAAGTCTCCTCGCTAGGGAATCCCTGTACTTGTCTGGACAGGTGCTGTAGCTTGCTTAACAGCTCGCCAGCCGTTCTCACGCCCAGTATGGATTACACGTGATTGCACAAAGGTGAGAAAGGGTACCGTATCCCCGGATAACATGTATGGATAGCGTACACATTCAAAATATATGTCTCAGGAGGCAGGCTCAGACGGTGTTAGGCCCAGTATGGATTGCACGTGATTGCACAAAGGTTAGAAAGGGTACCGTATCCCCGGATAACATGTATGGATAGCGTACACATTCAAAATATATGTCTATACAGCATGAGGCAGGCTCAGACGGTGTTAGGCCCAGTATGGATTGCACGTGATTGCACAAAGGTTAGAAAGGGTACCGTATCCCTGGATAACATGTATGGATAGCGTACACATTCAAAATATATGACTATACAGCATGAGGCAGGCTCAGACGGTGTTAGACCCAGTATGGATTGCACGTGATTGCACAAAAGTTAGAAAGGGTACCGTATCCCTGGATAACATGTATGGATAGCGTACACATTCAAAATATATGTCTATACAGCATGAGGCAGGCTCAGACGGTGTTAGGCCCAGTATGGATTGCACGTGATTGCACAAAGGTTAGAAAGGGTACCGTATCCCTGGATAACATGTATGGATAGCATACACATTCAAAATATGTCTATACAGCATGAGGCAGGCTCAGACGGTGTTAGGCCCAGTATGGATTGCACGTGATTGCACAAAGGTTAGAAAGGGTACCGTATCCCCGGATAACATGTATGGATAGCGTACACATTCAAAATATATGTCTATACAGCATGAGGCAGGCTCAGACGGTGTTAGGCCCAGTATGGATTGCACGTGATTGCACAAAGGTTAGAAAGGGTACCGTATCCCCGGATAACATGTATGGATAGCGTACACATTCAAAATATATGTCTATACAGCATGAGGCAGGCTCAGACGGTGTTAGGCCCAGTATGGATTGCACGTGATTGCACAAAAGTTAGAAAGGGTACCGTATCCCTGGATAACATGTATGGATAGCGTACACATTCAAAATATATGTCTATACAGCATGAGGCAGGCTCAGACGGTGTTAGGCCCAGTATGGATTGCACGTGATTGCACAAAGGTTAGAAAGGGTACCGTATCCCTGGATAACATGTATGGATAGCGTACACATTCAAAATATGTCTATACAGCATGAGGCAGGCTCAGACGGTGTTAGGCCCAGTATGGATTGCACGTGATTGCACAAAGGTTAGAAAGGGTACCGTATCCCCGGATAACATGTATGGATAGCGTACACATTCAAAATATATGTCTATACAGCATGAGGCAGGCTCAGACGGTGTTAGGCCCAGTATGGATTGCACGTGATTGCACAAAGGTTAGAAAGGGTACCGTATCCCCGGATAACATGTATGGATAGCGTACACATTCAAAATATATGTCTATACAGCATGAGGCAGGCTCAGACGGTGTTAGGCCCAGTATGGATTGCACGTGATTGCACAAAGGTTAGAAAGGGTACCGTATCCCTGGATAACATGTATGGATAGCGTGCACATTCAAAATATATGTCTATACAGCATGAGGCAGGCTCAGACGGTGTTAGGCCCAGTATGGATTGCACGTGATTGCACAAAGGTTAGAAAGGGTACCGTATCCCTGGATAACATGTATGGATAGCGTACACATTCAAAATATATGTCTATACAGCATGAGGCAGGCTCAGACGGTGTTAGGCCCAGTATGGATTGCACGTGATTGCACAAAGCTTAGAAAGGGTACCGTATCCCTGGATAACATGTATGGATAGCGTACACATTCAAAATATATGTCTCAGGAGGCAGGCTCAGACGGTGTTAGGCCCAGTATGGATTGCACGTGATTGCACAAAGGTTAGAAAGGGTACCGTATCCCCGGATAACATGTATGGATAGCGTACACATTCAAAATATATGTCTATACAGCATGAGGCAGGCTCAGACGGTGTTAGGCCCAGTATGGATTGCACGTGATTGCACAAAGGTTAGAAAGGGTACCGTATCCCTGGATAACATGTATGGATAGCGTACACATTCAAAATATATGTCTCAGGAGGCAGGCTCAGACGGTGTCAGGCACAGTATGGATTTAACGGCCCAGATTACACAGCGGAGGAGCAGGGAGAGGTAAAGATTGCAAATGCTGGGGCCCTGCCCAAGCAAGGAGGGCCCACTCGTGGGCATCGGTACTGGCACTGGGCCCCTCATAGTACAGCGGTGTGTCTGACGGCGGGTGTGCACCACCACCGTCACAGACACTTGATTGCACTATGAGGGACCCTGTGCCAGTGCCCGTGCCCAAGAGTCGGCCTACCCACCTGTCCAGGGCAACGGCACTCGCACGGTGTCGTGCGGTAGGTGGTGACCCCGGCCATGGGGGGGGAGGCAGCACAGTTAGGGAGTTTTAGAAAGTGGCATATGTTGATGTTGGACATTCAGCTGATGCAAAAGGCGAAATAGGTGAAGTTCCAGGAAGAGGTGGACCAAATGTGTCATCAGGGGAAGGTGGGACAAAATCCTTGGAAACCCATGCGTGGTTCATTTTAATGAAGGTTAGATCATCCACATTTTGGGTTGACAGACGGGTCCTTTTTTCTGTCAGGATTGATCCAGCTGCACTGAAGACTCTTTCCAATAGCACACTTGCAGCTGGGCAAGCGAGCTCCTGTAAGGCATATTGGGCCAATTCAGGCCAGGTGTCCAGTTTAGCGGCCCAATAGTCAAAGGGGAATGACCTGTGTGGGAGAACATCGATATGGGAGGAAAAGTAGTTTGTTACCATAGTTGACAACTGCTGTCTCCTGTCACTTTCCATCGATGCAGTATTACCAGTTGTGTGAGCGGTATTTGAAAAATCAGTCCACAACATTGTCATGAAACCCCTGTCTCCAACGCCACTTCTGCTGTGTGCACCACGAACACCTCTGCCAAGCTGCCCCGGCCCGTACGGCTCGTGTGAGAACCATCACCGCTGCTGTGTGCTGGGAATGCCTCAAGCAACCGATTTACCAGAGTTGCTTGTTTATTAGCCAATATTAGGTCAAGGTTCTCCTGTGGCATGATGTTTTGTAATTTGCCTTTATAGCGTGGATCCAGGATGCTGGCCAACCAGTAGTCGTCATCGTTCATCATTTTGGCAATGCGGGGGACCCTTTTTAGGATCCGCAAGGCATAATCTGACATGTGGGCCAATGTTCCCGGTGTCAATGATGCACTGCGAGTGCTGGGTGGAGGAGCACTTTCTGGCAAATCCACATCCCTCCAGTCACGCACAAACCCTGTACCAGACCTTGCCACGCCAACATTTTCACTTGCCCCACGAGATGCATCCTCCTCCCCTAAGTAATCATCCCCATCATCCTCCTCCTCCTCTTCTTCCTCCACCTCATCCAGGAGAGGTCCCTGAGCAGACAATGGCTGAATGTCATCAAGGATTCCCTCCTCCTCTTCCTCCTCATCAACATTGGCTGCAGACGCCTGTTCCTTAAGGTGCGTCAAAGTTTGCATGAGCAGACGCATAAGTGGGATGCTCATGCTTAGGATGGCGTCGTCTGCGCTTACCAGCCGTGTGCATTCCTCAAAACACTGAAGGACTTTACAAAGGTCTTTCAGCTTCGACCACTGCACACCTGTCAACTCCATGTCTGCTCTCAAAGTGCCTGGCCGTGTATCCTCCCACAAATGCATTATGGCCTGCCTCTGCTCGCACAGCCGCTCCACCATGTGCAGGGTGGAGTTCCACCTTGTTGCAATGTCGATAATGAGGCGGTGGTTGGGAAGGTGGAGCAATCGCTGCAGCTTCTGCATACGAACGGAGTGTACAGGCGACCGGCGGATGTGCGCGCACAGTCTTCGCACCTTCTGGAGCAGGGCTGTTAACTCCGGATAATTTTTGAGGAAGCACTGCACCACCAGGTTCAAGGTGTGAGCCAAGCAAGGTATGTGGCTGAGTTTTGAAAGGGCTATGGCTGCCACAAAATTACGGCCGTTATCACTAACTACCTTGCCTGCCTCAAGATGTACACTGCCCAGCCATGACTCAGTTTGTCGCTTCAAGTACTCGGCCAGCACCTCGGCGGTGTGTCTGTCGCCCAAACACATCATCTGCAACACAGCCTGCTGACGCTTTCCACTAGCTGCTTGATAGGGGGACACATCGTGTGCAACAGTGGCAGCTGCAGATGGAGTGCTCGTATGACTGCGCTCTGTGGACGAGCTTTCGCTTCTGGAGGAGGTGGAGGAGGAGGAGGGTCGAACGCCTACAGCCAACTGTTTCCTATACCGTGGGCTAGGCAGCACTGTCCTACCACCGCTGTCCCCTGTGGACCCTGCATCCAGCACATTAACCCAGTGTGCAGTGATGGACACGTAACGGCCCTGGCCATGCCGACTGGACCATGCATCAGTTGTGAGGTGCACCTTTCCGCTCACTGACTGCTTGAGTGCATGGACAATGCGGTCTTTCACATGATGGTGGAGGGCTGGGATGGCTTTGCGAGAGAAGAAGTGGCGACTGGGTAGGTCATAGCGTGGTACTGCATAGGCCATGAGTTCGCGGAAAGCTGTGCTTTCCACCAACCGAAAGGGCATCATCTCAAACGAGATTAGTTTGGCAATGTGGGCGTTCAAACCCAGTGTACGCGGATGAGAGACAGAGTACTTTCTTGACCTACTCATAGTGTCTGGGAGGGTGAGCTGGACTTGAGAGCTGCATATGGTGGAAGTAGCGGTGGACAGGGCGGACTGAGAGAGGGTTGATGATGGTGATGGAGTTGGTGTTCTTTCTGATGGCCTAGAATCAGTATTTCGTTGATATAACAGTGGGATTCCCTGACTGCTGTGGTCTTGCAATGACACCTCAACATTTGCTGCTGTGCTAACCGGTGGGCTTACAGTGGGGGAAACAATGTAGCGTTGCTGACTACCTTCGTTGTGATCAGTTGCACATGTGGCACTTGAGGTTTGGTGTTGTGTCCACGCTTGCAAGTGCATGCTGGTTAAATGTCTAAGCATGCAACTGGTATTCAAATTTTTCAGATTTTTCCCTCGGCTAAAGGTCTTTGCGCACTTCTTACAGATAACCTTGGACTGATCATGAGGATTTTGTTCAAAAAAGTGCCACACTGCACTCTTCCTACTTTGGCAGACATTTTGCGGCCTAGCACGCTGTGATCTTTTGACCCTCTGGACAAGCTGTCCAGCAACTCTTTTGATGTTTGGAACCTGTCTTTGGAGTGCTCCGGGCCTGCCAGATAACAGCTGTTGCGATGTCGATGTCTGCTGTGGATGCTCCTCATCTGAGCTATTGGAAGCAGCACCCTCTTCCCCCAATGAATGCCAATCTGGGTCAACAACTGGGTCATCCATCACCTCCTCTTCTATGTCATGTGCACCTTCCTCTGTGTCACCGTGTATGGTGGTATAGTGTGCGGGAAGGGGCACCTGAGTCTCATCAGGGTCAGAATCTGGCTCTGTACACTGCGAGGACAATGTAGTGCTCTGAGTGAATGTACCAGCAGAATCATCCATCAGCGGCTGTGCATCAGTGCACTCCATGTCAGATTCATCTTGGCCTGGGTAATTCACCATTTCACTTGATAATCCAGGCATGGTATGTGAAAACAGCTCCATGGAGTAATCAGTAGTATGGCCTGCGTCATCCTTCAATCTTGGTTGGGGTGAAGGACACAAGGAAAGGTGTGGTTCATGAACATGAGCCTCCAATGACGACTCAGTGCTTTTACTTTTTACAACTGAAGAAGAGGAGGCGATAGAGCTGGAGGCTGAGTCAGCAATGTAAGACAAAACTTTTTCCTGATGCTCTGGCTTTAAAAGCGGTTTGCCAACTCCTAGAAAACTAAGCGTTCGAGGCCTTATGTAGCCAGACGATGACGCAGGGTCAGCACCTCCTGCATTCGGTCCTATTTTGCTCTTGCCACTACCATCAGATCCACCACCAACACCATCATTACCAGCTGCCAACCCCCGCCCAATTCCACGGCCTCTTCCACCAGCCTTCCTCATTTTTGGTAGAAATGTAGACAAAATCCAACAAACTATATAGTAATGTAAAACAAGGTACAAGGTGTCTATAGGACAGGGGAGATTTTGAATTTCTGCACACACTTGTGGACAGTGGACACTTTTGGATTGTGTGAGGCCCACTGATATCTGAGCGCTATGTGACAGGCTCATTGGCACTGCTGTGACAAAAGTGACTAGAGGATAAGGGAGATTTTGAATATCTGCACACACTTTTGGACACTGGACACTTTTGGATTGTGTGAGGCCCACTGATATCTGAGCGCTATGTGACAGGCTCGATGGCACTGCTGTGACAAAAGTGACTAGAGGATAAGGGAGATTTTGAATATCTGCACACACTTTTGGACACTGGACACTTTTGGATTGTGTGAGGCCCACTGATATCTGAGCGCTATGTGACAGGCTCGATGGCACAGCTGTGACAAAAGTGACTAGAGGATAAGGGTGATTTTGAATTTCTGCACACACTTGTGGACAGTGGACACTTTTGGATTGTGTGAGGCCCACTGATATCTGAGCGCTATGTGACAGGCTCGATGGCACTGCTGTGACAAAAGTGACTAGAGGATAAGGGAGATTTTGAATATCTGCACACACTTTTGGACAGTGGACACTTTTGGATTGTGTGAGGCCCACTGATATCTGAGCGCTATGTGACAGGCTCGATGGCACTGCTGTGACAAAAGTGACTAGAGGATAAGGGAGATTTTGAATATCTGCACACACTTTTGGACACTGGACACTTTTGAATTGTGTGAAGCCCACTGATATCTGAGCGCTATGTGACAGGCTCGATGGCACAGCTGTGACAAAAGTGACTAGAGGATAAGGGAGATTTTGAATTTCTGCACACACTTGTGGACAGTGGACACTTTTGGATTGTGTGAGGCCCACTGATATCTGAGCGCTATGTGACAGGCTCGATGGCACTGCTGTGACAAAAGTGACTAGAGGATAAGGGAGATTTTGAATCTCTGCACACACTTTTGGACACTGGACACTTTTGGATTGTGTGAGGCCCACTGATATCTGAGCGCTATGTGACAGGCTCGATGGCACTGCTGTGACAAAAGTGACTAGAGGATAAGGGAGATTTTGAATATCTGCACACACTTTTGGACACTGGACACTTTTGGATTGTGTGAGGCCCACTGATATCTGAGCGCTATGTGACAGGCTCGATGGCACTGCTGTGACAAAAGTGACTAGAGGATAAGGGAGATTTTGAATATCTGCACACACTTTTGGACACTGGACACTTTTGGATTGTGTGAGGCCCACTGATATCTGAGCGCTATGTGACAGGCTCGATGGCACAGCTGTGACAAAAGTGACTAGAGGATAATGGAGATTTTGAATATCTGCACACACTTTTGGACACTGGACACTTTTGGATTGTGTGAGGCCCACTGATATCTGAGCGCTATGTGACAGGCTCGATGGCACAGCTGTGACAAAAGTGACTAGAGGATAAGGGAGATTTTGAATTTCTGCACACACTTGTGGACAGTGGACACTTTTGGATTGTGTGAGGCCCACTGATATCTGAGCGCTATGTGACAGGCTCGATGGCACTGCTGTGACAAAAGTGACTAGAGGATAAGAGAGATTTTGAATATCTGCACACACTTTTGGACACTGGACACTTTTGGATTGTGTGAGGCCCACTGATATCTGAGCGCTATGTGACAGGCTCGATGGCACTGCTGTGACAAAAGTGACTAGAGGATAAGGGAGATTTTGAATTTCTGCACACACTTGTGGACAGTGGACACTTTTGGATTGTGTGAGGCCCACTGATATCTGAGCGCTATGTGACAGGCTCGATGGCACAGCTGTGACAAAAGTGACTAGAGGATAAGGGAGATTTTGAATTTCTGCACACACTTGTGGACAGTGGACACTTTTGGATTGTGTGAGGCCCACTGATATCTGAGCGCTATGTGACAGGCTCGATGGCACAGCTGTGACAAAAGTGACTAGAGGATAAGGGAGATTTTGAATCTCTGCACACACTTTTGGACACTGGACACTTTTGGATTGTGTGAGGCCCACTGATATCTGAGCGCTATGTGACAGGCTCGATGGCACTGCTGTGACAAAAGTGACTAGAGGATAAGGGAGATTTTGAATATCTGCACACACTTTTGGACACTGGACACTTTTGGATTGTGTGAGGCCCACTGATATCTGAGCGCTATGTGACAGGCTCGATGGCACTGCTGTGACAAAAGTGACTAGAGGATAAGGGAGATTTTGAATATCTGCACACACTTTTGGACACTGGACACTTTTGGATTGTGTGAGGCCCACTGATATCTGAGCGCTATGTGACAGGCTCGATGGCACAGCTGTGACAAAAGTGACTAGAGGATAATGGAGATTTTGAATATCTGCACACACTTTTGGACACTGGACACTTTTGGATTGTGTGAGGCCCACTGATATCTGAGCGCTATGTGACAGGCTCGATGGCACAGCTGTGACAAAAGTGACTAGAGGATAAGGGAGATTTTGAATTTCTGCACACACTTGTGGACAGTGGACACTTTTGGATTGTGTGAGGCCCACTGATATCTGAGCGCTATGTGACAGGCTCGATGGCACTGCTGTGACAAAAGTGACTAGAGGATAAGAGAGATTTTGAATATCTGCACACACTTTTGGACACTGGACACTTTTGGATTGTGTGAGGCCCACTGATATCTGAGCGCTATGTGACAGGCTCGATGGCACTGCTGTGACAAAAGTGACTAGAGGATAAGGGAGATTTTGAATTTCTGCACACACTTGTGGACAGTGGACACTTTTGGATTGTGTGAGGCCCACTGATATCTGAGCGCTATGTGACAGGCTCAATGGCACAGCTGTGACAAAAGTGACTAGAGGATAAGGGAGATTTTGAATTTCTGCACACACTTGTGGACAGTGGACACTTTTGGATTGTGTGAGGCCCACTGATATCTGAGCGCTATGTGACAGGCTCGATGGCACAGCTGTGACAAAAGTGACTAGAGGATAAGGGAGATTTTGAATTTCTGCACACACTTGTGGACAGTGGACACTTTTGGATTGTGTGAGGCCCACTGATATCTGAGCGCTATGTGACAGGCTCGATGGCACAGCTGTGACAAAAGTGACTAGAGGATAAGGGAGATTTTGAATTTCTGCACACACTTGTGGACAGTGGACACTTTTGGATTGTGTGAGGCCCACTGATATCTGAGCGCTATGTGACAGGCTCGATGGCACAGCTGTGACAAAAGTGACTAGAGGATAAGGGAGATTTTGAATCTCTGCACACACTTTTGGACACTGGACACTTTTGGATTGTGTGAGGCCCAATGAATATCTGAGCGCTATGTGACAGGCTCGATGGCACAGCTGTGACAAAAGTGACTAGAGGATAAGGGATATTGGATTGCTTTTAAAAAAGCAGTTTGCGGAGCAGTGGGTAAACAGCAATGCCAGCCTGTCAGGAAGCCTTAGAAGGCAGCCCAACAACCAACACCACTGATACACCACTATATAGCCTCCCCTTGCACTGCACACACAGTGACTGGTGTGTTGTGCAGGCCAAATTGCTAGCAGCAGAAGCAGTTTTTTTTTCTTCTCAGCAGGACAAAAAAAAAAAATTGGGATTGCTTTTAAAAAAGCAGTTTGCGGAGCAGTGGGTAAACAGCAATGCCAGCCTGTCAGGAAGCCTTAAAAGGCAGCCCAACAACCAACACCACTGATACACCACTATATAGCCTCCCCTTGCACTGCACACACAGTGACTGCTGTGTTGTGCAGGCCAAATCGCTAGCAGCAGAAGCAGTTTTTTTGTCTTCTTCCCTGCCTAACGCTCTCCCTACAGAATCAGCAGCAACCTCTCCCTATACTAAGATCGGCAGAAGTAAGATGGCGGTCGGCGTGCACGCCCTTTTATACCCCCTGTGACGCCCACCAAAGCAAGCCAATCACTTGCATGCCCTTCTGAAAGATGGTGGTGACCCGTGCCTATGTCATCACGTTGCCCACAGTGTCCGTGGATCCTGATTGGCTGAAAAAGAGCGCAAAACAAACTTTTGAAACGCGACTTTGGCGCGTAAGTCGCCGACCTCGTGGCCGACCTCATCCTAGGGTCGGGTTTCGTTTCATGAAACCGGACTTTGCCAAAAGTCGGCGACTTTTGAATTTTTTCGACCCGTTTCGCTCAACTCTATCAATCACTACCTGGTTCATCTTCTCACACATGCCATTGGTCTGTGGGTGATATGGTGTTGTCCGGATCTTATAACAACCATACAAGTTACAGAATTCCTGGAACACTTCTGCCTCGAAAGCTGGACCTTGATCTGTAAGCACTCTTTCAGGATATCCATGTGGTCTACAGAAGTGCTGTTGAAATGCTCTGGCTGCTGTCTTGGCTGTTTGATCTTTGACAGGCACAACTACCAGGAATTTTGAGTAGTTGTCCACCATGGTAAGAGCGTAGATGTAGCCCGACCGGCTTGGAACCAGCTTCCATGGTCCAGAGCTACCATCTCAAGTGGCTGTTTGGTGATGATTGGCTGCAGAGTAGCCCTCTGGCTGTCTCGATCCTTTCTGCGCAGGTTACATTGTCCACACTCCCGACACCACCTCTCAATGGCTTTCCTCATACCAGCCCAGTAGAACCTCTCCCGGAGCAATGCTTCCAACTTCTTCCATCCGAAGTGTCCAGCTCAATTTTGGTATGCTTCCAGGACCATTGATGCCGCTCTCTTTGGGACTATCACCTGCCAGACCAGCTCACGAGTGCGGGCATTGATACTCCTCCGACACAGCTTTCCTTCATAGATGAACAGCCGGCCTCTCTTCTTCCACAACTGCTGGGTTTCTTCAGGAGCATTTAACTCTGGGAGTGAGTCAGCTTGTGACAGTAGCTCCTTCACCAGGTGGACTGCAGGGTCACTATCTTGCGTTTCTGCCCAGTCATGATGGGGCAATGGATTCAGGGTGACCTCCTTCAAGCCAGACCGTCAGTTTCTCACTCCTTGAGCACATTGGGACGCAAGTGGCCGGTGGAAGGGAGGCAACTCTATCTCCTCAAGAGCCTCATGGTCTTCTCCTGCATCTGGCAGATTAGACATCCTGGACAGCGCATCAGCATTGGCTTTCTTGTGCCCTGCTCGGTACTTGATAGTAAACTCATAGTTAGACAGCCGAGCCATCCATCACTGCTCCAGTGCACCTAGTTTTGCAGTGTCCAAGTGAGTTAACGGATTGTTGTCCGAGAGGATAGTAAACTTGGCGGAGGCTAGGTAATGTTTGAACCTTTCATTGACAGCCCAGACTATGGCAAGGAACTCCAACTTGAAAGAACTGTAGTTGTCAGGGTTCCTTTCAGTGGGACGCAGCTTCCTGCTGGCGTAGGAGATCACTCTTTCTTTTCCATTCTGTACCTGCGACAGTACTGCTCCTAGTCCCACTTTGCTGCCATTAGTGTACAGCACAAAGGGTTTGTCATAATCTGGGTAGGCCAGAACTTCGTCACCTGTGAGAGCCATCTTCAACCGAGTGAAAGATCTCTCCAACTCTTTAGTCCATTCAAAAGTGGAACTTTTCTGTTTGGTCTTCTTGGACTGCCCCACCAGAAGATTTTGCATAGGGGTGGCTATTTCAGTAAAGCCTTTGATGAATCTTCGGTAGTAGCCTACCAGTCCAAGGAATTGGCGTACTTCATGGATGTTGCTGGGCTTCGTCCAGTTCCGGATGACTGTGACCTTGTCAGGATCTGGTGCCACACCTTCTGCACTGACCACATGACCGAGGTACTGTACCTTGGGCTTCAGGAGGTGGCATTTGGAAGGCTTCACCTTCATGCCAAAATTGGACAAAGCTTCAAACACTTCAGCCAAGTGCTCCAGATGATCTTCATAGGTCTTGGAGAAGACAATGACATCATCCAGGTACAACAGGACCGTCTCAAAGTTCATGTGTCCCAGGCAGCATTCCATCAGCTGTTGAAATGTCCCTGGAGCGGTGCAGAGCCCGAATGGCATATAGTTGAACTCACAGAGACCCATTGGAGTGGTAAATGCTGTTTTCTCCTTGTCTGCCTCTGCCACGGGAACCTGCCAATACCCACTAGTGAGATCCAAGGTGGAAAAGTAGTTAGCAGTTTTAAATGCAGCTAATGATTCCTCAATTCTAGGTAATGGGTAGGCGTCTTTATGTGTAATGCTGTTAATTTTCCTGTAATCAACACACATTCTCATGGTACCATCCTTTTTCTTTACAAAAACTATCGTAGCTGCCCAGGGGCTACAACTGTCTCTGATAACCGCAGCTTCCTTCATCTCTCTCAACATACTCTTAGCACATTGGTATTGTGTTGGGGGTATAGGCCTGTACCTCTCCTTTATCGGTGGATGGTCTCCAGTGGGGATATGATGTTGAACCCCTTTTGCCTGCCCAAAATCTATTGAGTGTTTGCTGAATACCCGCTCATACTCTTGTGTCACTCTGTAAACCCCATTTTTCTGATATGAAGGTGTAGAGTCAGTTCCCACCTGCAGTTGCTGGCACCACTCTTCTGGCTGCTTCACAGAGCCATTGTCCTCCACCTGGTCGGATGAGGCCAAGGGCTCTGCTGCCTGCAAAGAGTTGTTTTTAACAGTGAGCAGTTTAGCAACTGTGGCGTACCGAAGTATTGTAGCCTCTTCCTCCCCACAATTCAAAAGGCGTACAGGTACTCTCCATTTATGTACATCAACCACCCCTCTGGCTGTCAGGACAGTGGGCCTGCTATCAGAATATACGGGCTCTACCAATGCCTGGCAATCCTTCCCTCTGAGTCCTATAGCTGCCCGACACCAAACCAACATTTCACATCTGGGGGGTATTGCAATGGGGAAAGCATAACTCACTCTGACGCTGCCAATCTCTCCGCCAGAGAGTTCTACCTGTTGTCTTTGCATCAGGGCACTGATCTCCTTCTGCAGGACTCGTTGTTCACTGGAACCAGCAGTCTCAGCCACCTGTTTCAACAAGACAATAACCTCGGAAAGACAGTTTTCAATTACATTTGTACCAAGAGTCATCATGGGATTACATTCACGCCGATCAATATCAACAACTATCAGACCTTGAGATTTTAGCTCTACCCAACCAACTTTAACAGTAATCTCTTTACATCCAATCTGTGGCAAAGACTGACCATTACTGGCAACTACCATCAGTTCATCAGTTGGGCCACGGGTAAGTTCAGAATCAGCCCAATACCTCTTGTAAAGAATGTACGGCATAGTGGTCACCTGGGAGCCAGTGTCCAGTAAAGTGTTCATGGGGATACCATCAATCACCACTGGAAGGATCGGTCTCCCTCCCACATACTTGGCTCGCCAGTTCCTTGGGCCTTGTGGTCCTACTCCTGGGGGTTGGCCCTCTGCCCCAGAGGTTGCTCGTTTAAAGGACAAAATCTTGCAAGATGACCTGCCTTGTAGCAGTGACGACAGATGGGACGTCCGTCCTGGTCATAGCGATCGTTGTTCCTTCCTCGAAGTGGTGGGGCTCTCCTCCTCCGGAGCCACGGGACATCCTCTGGACTGGAAGCGAGCTGGATCTTTTCTTTGGAGAACACCTGCAGGCACGGTTTTAGTTAGTGCAGCCATTCCTTTGGTCAACTCCTGGACCTGAAGACGCAGCTCCTCAGTTGGATCTTTATCCAGAGTCTGTGCATCAGCCTCCACAGGGATGGAAGGGAAAGACGTTGCTTCCTGGTGGTAGGTGATCGCTGGGCGCCTCAAGGGCGCTGGACGGCTGTCAGCGGGTTCCTGCAGTACCCGTATAGCCCTGTCCTTAAAATCAGCAAAGTCCAGATCAGGGTCTTGCAGGGTTATAATGCGCAACTGTCCTCTGTGGGTACTGGATAGGAGTCCTTCAATGAACTACTCCATTAACAGCTTATCCTCCTCCTTCACACTGTCAGGATCAACTTGCTTAACTGCTCGCAGCGCCTCCTGCAGGTTGAGAGCATAGTCCCTTATGCTGTCCTGCACCTTCTGTTTACAGCCAAAGAACCTCATCTTGATTTCAGCTGCAATGCGGGTGTCAGAGGTGCTTCTCAGCTTGGCCAGGATCTTTGCAACAGTCTCTTTATCAGTGTCCTGCCAGGCTTTCACCTCTCTCTGTGCTGCACCCGTTAGCTGTCCAATCAGGATATTCACTTTCTGGCTTTCAGACAGAGGGTATACTTTAAACAAACTGCACAGTCTCTCTTTAAATTCACTCAGGGTATGTGACTCACCCGAGTACTGCGGTATATAGGGCATAGACAGCGGCATTATGGGGACCACTGCGGCGGGCGCTCCTCCTTGCGGTGCTGCGGGGTTGGCAATGGCGTCCGACGCTGCATTGCTGTGTGGCGCGGACATTCTCTTCCCCCCTAGTTAATGTTAGCCAGGGCTGGGGGTTGTGTGAGCTCACCGGCGGCCGCTTCGCAGGCCCGATGCTCTGGGCTGTAGGCCTCAGCTCCTCCTCTTCTCGTGCGCTGTCCTCTCTTCCCGCGCGGCACTTCACTTCTCCGCGCTCTGTGACGGGCTCCGCCCATGAAGGCCCGCCCCTCTTTCTTCCCGCTTCCAAGCAGCATGGCAATGGCGGCAATTGGTGCCAATTTCATACACACAGTCTATGGCACACAGGACCCGGGGGGTACCGGGCGCCGTAATCCTGTTCGTGGCGCCAAATTGGGTCGCCCTCCCAGGGCTGTGGGGTAGTCAGTACTGGGCCGGTGTCAGCAGGATGTGTCACAGCAGCGGTGACCCGGTTCGTGGCCCTGGGCGCCCAAGTAATGGGGGAATGTAATGGTGGAATGTAGTTAGATGAAGAGTTCGTGACGCCACCTGTGGTGCTCGGCAAGGGAGGTGTTAAGCCGATGCTGCATGCAGATCCGCTGGGACTGATGGTATGGCGCAGCAAAGATGTAAAAGCTCCCCACAGGTGAAGCTATAGTCCCAGGGCAGTGTAGATGTGGTTGGCACGGGGATGTAGAGGTGCCGGAAAGGTAGGAAGCAGACAAGACACAGCGAGGTGCAATTTCTGTACCTTTACTTGATAACTGCAGTCCAGGGTCCTGATTACAGATGGTAACGGAACAGGCTAGCCTGGAAGCAGCTCAGGATTCTCTCTCAGCAGAAGGGCTGTGCAGTCTCCTTCCTAGCGCTTATTTGAATGAAGTACTCCTAGTACTGAGTTACACTGAAGTTCCTCTCAATTTCTCTTCTACTCTCACTCCTCGTATGGCAAACAGCTGTAGCCGCTATTCCTCTCTTGGCTCACTCCATGCTGTTGTGCCTCCGAGTCTTAGATGGGGGTAGGGCATCTACAGTCTCCTACTCCTCTGGTGTCTGTTGCAGGATCATTAGCATCCACACAACCGTGGAGACCAGGCTCCAGTTCATGCGCTCTAACTGTGAGGGAGCTCTCTATCCTCAGCTCAACCTCCAGCTTCTCTCTACATGTCTGCACACTTCACCCTCTGCAGACAAACTAACCACTCCTTCCTCTTGGCCCTCAGAGATCACTCCTCCCTTCAATTCCGGTTGAGAGTTCCCCCTGCTGGCCTGGAGTGGAACTGTATTGCATGCATAGGTAAACATGCGAGAGAGACCCTTCACTGCTTCCAAGCCTGGCATTACCCTCCCCTAGAGGAAGGCAAAGCCAGTGTGGCGACCATACTCCTGGGGGCGCCACATTAACACCTCTGCTGCCTCAATGCTCAGAGGCACCGCTTGCTCCTGTGCAACAGGAACAACTGCAGCCACAGCAGCCGGATGGTCCACTTACAGGGTCCCCTGTGGTGGACTGGTGTCAAAATCAGAGGCCATTCTTATGGCCACAGCATAGGGCCCCTGGGGTCCTTGCTCCTTGATAAAGTCTACGTAGTCCCCTTGTTGGGGGGACCACGGAACATAAGAGACCTGGCATTCAAGTAGACCTTGGCCCCAGTTTTCAGCTCTTGCAGGAAGCTGTAGCCCCTGCACAGATCCAGATACCTGATGAGGCCATGTGTCATCCGGCCTGCTGTTTAGAATCATAGAATCATAGAATCATAGAATCGTAGAGTTGGAAGGGACCTCCTGGGCCATCTGGTCCAACCCCCTGCTCAAAGCAGGATTCGCTAAATCATCCCAGTCAGATGTCTGTCCAGCCTCTGTTTGAAGACTTCCATTGAAGGAGAACTCACCACTTCTCGTGGCAGCCTGTTCCACTCATTGATCACTCTAACTGTCAAAAAGTTTTTTCTAATATCTAATCTGTGTCTCCTCCCATTCAGTTTCATCCCATTGCTTCTAGTCTTTCCTTGTGCAAATGAGAATAAAGTTGATCCTTCTACAATGTGACAGCCCTTTAGATATTTGTAGACAGCTATTAAGTCTCCTCTCAGTCTTCTCTTTTGCAAACTAAACATTCCCAAATCCTGCAACCTTTCCTCATAAGACAGGGTTTGCAGACCGGTCACCATTCTGGTCGCTCTTTTCTGAACTTGCTCCAGTTTGTTGATGTCTTTTTTAAAATGTGGTGCCCAAAACTGGACACAATATTCCAGATGAGGTCTGACCAAAGAGGAGTAGAGGGAAATAATGACTTCACGTGATCTAGACTGTATGCTTCTGTTAATACATCCTAGAATTGCATTTGCCTTTTTTGCTGCTGCATCACACTGTTGACTCATATTCAGTCTGTGATCTATTAGTATACCCAAGTCTTTTTCACATGTGCTGTCACTTAGCCCTATTCCTCCCATTCTATATATGCTTTTTCCATTTTTATTGCCCAGATGTAGTACTTTGCATTTCTCCCTGTTAAAAACCATTCTGTTTGTTGCTGCCCACTTCTCCAGTTTATTTAAATCTTTTTGAATCCTCTCTCTCTCTTCTCTAGTATTAGCTATCCCTCCTAGCTTTGTGTCATCAGCAAATTTAATCAGTTTACCCTCAATTCCTTCATCTAAATCGTTGATAAAGATGTTGAACAATACAGGGCCCAGGACAGAGCCCTGTGGTACCCCACTTGAGACATTCTTCCAACTGGATGTGCAGCCATTTACGACCACTCTTTGGGTCCGATCACTAAGCCAGTTATGAATCCACCTAACAGTTGCCTTGTCCATTCCATACTTAATCATTTTTTCAATAAGGATTGTATGAGAGACTTTGTCAAATGCTTTGCTGAAGTCAAGATATACTATATCTACAGCATTTCCTTGATCCACCCAATCAGTGATACCGTCATAGAAGGAAATTAAGTTAGTCTGACATGACTTATTAGTTACAAACCCATGCTGACTCTGTTTAATCACTTCATTCTTATCCAGGTATTGACATACATGTTGTTTAATAATTTGTTCAAAGATCTTTCCTGGTATAGAAGTCAGACTCACCGGCCTATAGTTACCTGGGTCCACCTTCTTCCCCTTTTTGAAGATAGGAACAACATTTGCTCTTCTCCAGTCTTCTGGCACTTCTCCTGTTCTCCAAGAATTTTCAAAGATTATAGAGAGGGGTTCAAAAATTTCTTCTGCTATCTCCTTCAGTACTCTGGGGTGTAATTCATCTGGACCTGGAGACTTGAATTCATTTAGGCTAGCTAAGTGTTTCCTCACTATCTTTCTGTTTATAGATATCCTGGATTCTTCTATTCCCTTAATAGGACAGTGAATAACAGTTGATGTTACATTTCCTTTCTGAGAGAAAACAGATGCAAAATAGGAATTTAAAAGTTCAGCCTTCTCAACATCCTGTCTTACCATTTCATCATTTTCATCCTGTAAAAATCCTATAGCATCTTTGACTTTTCTTTTACTTTTGACATATCCCCAAAATCCTTTATTATTGCTTTTGACATCTCTTGCAAGCCTCAATTCATTTTCAGCTTTAGCTAATCTGATTTGTGCCCTGCAAGTTCTGCAGACAGCATTATATTCTTCTTTAGATATGCCTCCCTCTTTACATTTTATAAACATTTTTTTCTTCCTTTTTAGCATGTGCTTAAGTTCTGTGTTCATCCATCCTGGTTTCCTTAACTGCTTCCTATTCTTCCCTCTTTTCGGAATTGTTAACAACTGTGCTTTGAGAATTTCATTTTTCAAGATTTCCCATCCTTCCTGGACATTTTTGTCTTTAAGGATATCCAGCCATTGGATTCCTCCAATTCTCTTTCTGAATCCCTTAAAATCTGCCTTTCTGAAATCTAACCTTGACGTCTGAGTCTTCACAGGTCTTCCGCCTCTAGTTATCCAAAATTCTAAAATAGCATGGTCGCTACCTCCTAGGGTCCCAGCCACTTTTACCTCCTCAACCATTTCCTCCCTGTTTATAAGGATTAGATCCAAGGTAGCAGTTCCCCTTGTTTTCTCCCTTACCTTTTGGAAGATAAAGTTGTCAGCAAGAGAGGATAAGAATTTCCTTGACCTGTTAGTTTTGCCTGAGAGAGATTCCCAACAAATGTCTGGATAGTTGAAATCTCCCATGACAACTATGTCATATTTTTTGGAGAACTTGGCCATTTGATGCATAAAGAGTTCATCCATAGCTTCAGCTTGCACAGGCGGCCTGTAGTAAATGCCTACAATGGTGTTCTTTCCATTGTTCTGTCCTTGTATTCTTACCCAAACAGTTTCCACAGAACTCCCAGTCTCTGAAGCTTCAATCTCTGTGCAGATATACGCGTTTCTAACATACAATGCGACACCCCCTCCTCGTTTATCAAGTCTGTTTCTTGCAAATAAGTTGTATCCTTCTAGTCTTGTATTCCAATCATGTGTATTGTCCCACCAAGTTTCAGTGATTCCAATGACATCATATTTCTTTTCCTGTGTTAGTAGTTCCAATTCTCCTTGTTTGTTGCCCATGCTTTGTGCATTAGTATAGAAACATTTTAGTTTGTGATTGGTTTCTATTTCTCCAATATTTTTATTAATTAGATTCTTTCGTCTTTGTTCTTCCTTTCCACTTCTAATAGCAGAGTTCTCAATAGCATTTGTCAGGTGTATGGCTTTTTCTGGTCTTTTGCTTCCCTTCCCATGTTGTTCTAGTTTAAAGCTCTCCTTACAAGTGTAGCAAGGCGACTTCCAAATACATGCTTACCAGTCTTCGTAAGGTGCACCCCATCTCTAGCAAGTAGTCCATCGTATAAGTAGTTCACTCCGTGATCCAGAAATCCAAATCGTTGCTGACGGCACCATCGACGTAGCCAGTTGTTCACCTGCAGAATCTTATTCCACCTCCTTGTTCCATGGCCATCCACTGGGAGGATGGAAGAGAAGACCACCTGCGCTCCCAGTTCTTTCACTTTCTTGCCTAAGTCTTCAAAGTCTCTGCTCGGACGCTGTAGTTCCTCGCAGATGTGGCGCTCCCGCCGCCTTTTCTCCCAGATTACATTGTGTTTCCACTTGGCTTCCGTAGTCAAATAGGGCTCCTCCGCAGCTGCATGATGCTCCTCCCCACCTTCGCCATGGGTGTTGGCCAGAGCAAGCATGGCCTGAGGATGTACTGGGGCCTGTGCTGCCGAAGGCAATGACGAGGACTCACGAGACAGCTCCGGTGAGGACGGCGGGACACCGGGAGGCAGGTAAGTGGCCTAAAAGACGACGGGACAGTTCAATGGGGAGTTTTTACTCAATGTCGTGCCCAATGTTAGCTGACTGGAGCGGCTGCCAGGTCCAGCAATTGTGGCTGACATGATGCCTTACAGAACCACTTCCAGCATCTCCTGTTCACCTGTGGGCTTCCATCAGAGTACTGCTGGACCTTCCTCCTCATTGTCCTCGACCTCCGTGGGTAGCAAAGGCGGCCGTTGGGATGAAGGCTGCTCCTTTAAGTCTTCTGTCCACCAGGCCTCATACTGCAGGCCCGCCTTCACCTGGAATTTGGATTGCATCCAATCTTTGTGGCCCATACCGCCGTGGTGTGACATGTTGTGTCTCTCTTTGTCATCAAATAATGGCACCACGTCCAACGCCAGGTAGTCTGTCTTTCCTGGGTCCCACCCATTTGTGGGTAGAGTTACTTCCTGTGGCTCCTCCTGTTTCTCTAAGTTCAACTATGGGGGCTGGAGCTCTGTCTTCGCCCGCACCCAGTTAGTGCGGGCATCCATCACAGCGGGGTGTTGCCTATTTTCTCCTGGCACCAAATTCTCTGCCTGGCACCCCCAAAAGGCTGCAATTTCCCCATTTTTGTTCCAACGGCCGCCATCTTCTCAATAGCAGTTGGTGCCATTTGTAAATCAGTGACATCCGCCATCTTTACTTCTATTGTAGTGATCCACTGCTCAAAGTCTTTATCATCCACCTTCAATACCATAACGGCGACCAACAAAGCACAAGTCCCAAATTTACAGTCATAAAATTCAGAATCGCTGTCAGCCGACAGCTCCATTTCTTCCAATTCAGGCAGCACTTCACCCATTTCAGATTCATAAGTCTTTAGGCTGCAGGGGTCCATTCTGCCGCCAGTACGGCAAGTGTAAGTGTAATACAACTTTCATACAGAGTCTACAGTACTGAGCACACAGTCAGCGAGTACCCCCCTGGCCCTTGTACATGCCACACTAGTTTGCTGCAGTCTTTCCCAGAAGTTACCTTCCCTTCCTTGGGTTTCAGCAGTCCAGGAAATAAAAGATCCAGGAATGCAGCAGCTTTCCACTTTTATTGGATGGTTGTAAAATAGGAAGAAGGCATGAGTACAATACTGGTTTTCCTGCTCTGTCCCTGTCACACTCTCTAGCCGCACCCATAGCAGCTGAACCAACCAAAGCTCAGGGTAAGTCCACGCGCCGGATTAACCGTTCAGAAGCAGGGGCCTCTCAGGAGTCCTGAGGCCCATATTACAGTCCTTAGCCTTCCTTATTCCATAGTCCTTGGGAATCCAGGGCAACAGTTCCCTCCTGGCCTAGACTCCTGGCAGTGCCCTGTGTCTAGGTACGTCTGCCCTGTCAAATGTCTCAGGTAGTTCTGGAGGGAAACAGCAGTCTCCTGTTGCCTTACTGCTGCTGCTGCTGGCCCAGCCCCCTCTTAACTCTTGCTGTCTCTACACAGTCTTGAGGGGCAACATACATATTACAATACAAATACAGCAGGTACATTACATTACATTAAGAACAGACAAACACAGCTCAACACAATAAGGGATAAAACATATATACATAGGAAGTGCACAGGTGTCACATGGCAGAAAGAGAGGGCGCAACTGATGGGACCGGCCACCTCCTTACAAAGGTGCAGGAGCCCAGGAACAAATGGAGGAGGAAGAGGTGATGGGCGTGCAACAGTAAGGAAACTAAGAGGATAATGATCCCCTCTCTGTTGTCCGTGGTTGGCGGGAAGGGACAGAGGAAGCAAGCTTGAATATTACCCCACCACCAAAACACCATGGACTGAGACCACATGGAAATGCCCAAAATATTAGCGCCTTCTTGCTCCTCTATCTTCAACATGATGCCCGTATTTTTAGGGTTAGAAATAGTGCTGACTACTGGGTTACTACTCTGTTAGATCCACAGTAGAAGTGTAAATTTTGCCAAATACTTCCCTTCCCCCTTGGAAAGGGACGCACGCATGCTGGAGTATCGAAACACATTTGTAGACAATCTTAAGAGTGGTTTTCACCAAGACAACAGTGAGGCACACAGTGTGCATCGCAGTTCTAGACATCCAACCCCAGCAATGTCAAGGCGTGATCTCAATAACATTAGCAGCAAAAATGAAGGTGGCATAAGCAATTTCTGTAAGTATTTTCACACATTTTTTTAGACCAGCCCATGCACCAGTAGAATAGAGTACAAGTCTGACACGTTGTGAATGACTACAAAGGATGGTGCAGGATTATCTGGAGCTAAATATCAATGCCATCAGATGGGTTTTGGACCATTTTGCATTTTGGTCTTCAAAAATGGAAGAGTACCCTGAGCTTGACTGTCACGCCTTGGAGGCTTTGTCACGCCCGGCAGCCAGCGTTCTCTCAGAACGTGTCTTCTGCGCTACTGGTGGTGTCCTGATGGATAAGCGCACCTGCCTGTCCCTTGAAAGTGTAAACCACCTATCTTTCATAAAAATGAGCAAGTCATTTATCTCCAATTACTTTTTCACCCCAGCTGCACACTTAGCAAAATAGATGATGGTGTTGTTTTAGTGTCATGCATTGATCTCTCGTTATAGCAGTCTGTGACTTCTTTGTCATGGCTTCGGTGCCTGCTGTGGCTACTGCTGCTGATGTTAAAAGCAATTTTTTGAAATGTGGAGTCCCGAAGTAGGGTTTCCATCTTGTGGGTTACCTGTAGTGGAAGGTGCATCAGAGGACTATTATACTGTTTCAGTTGTGTGGAAATTCATGCCACTTTTGTGGTGTGTGATAATAATTTTTTTAAATGTGAAGACTCGAAGTTGGTACTCCATCTGTTGGGTTGCGTGTAGTGGAAGCTTTGTTACAGGCTTATTATGCTATTTCTACTCTGTGGAAATTGATGCCACTTTAGTGATTTGTGACAATATTTTTTTTAAATGTGGAGACTTGAAGTTGGGTCTCAGTCTGGTGGGTTGCCTGTAGTGAAAGGTATGTCAGAGGCCCATTATACTATTTCTAATCTGGGGTAAAAGAATGCTACTTTAGTGGTGTGGCAATTATTTTTTGAAATGTTTGCCCTCCAAGTTGAATCTCCATCTGATGGGTTGCCTGTAGTGGAAGGGATGTCAGAGGCACATTATGCTATTTCAGCTCTGGAGAAATTGATGCTACTTTAGTGGTGTGTTACAATAATTTTTTGAAATGTGGAGACTCCAAGTTGGGTCTCTAGCTTGTGCTTTGCCTGCGTAAGTTAGGCTCCCAGACAGGCAAACCTGCACTTACATTTCTTTCATACAGTACCAGTACTACTGTCTGAAACTGATATTTCTGCCATCTGAGTGTGGCTGGAAAAAAAGAAATACAATGGAGGTGTTGCATGAGGTATCAGGGCTCCCAGCTAAGAATGCTTAAACCCCTCACTTAACCACCAGGTCCTCACTGAAACTTCAATTCAAAGCTGTAAATTCTGGCCCAGACCCCGACACCTCATTCATGGCAAATGACTGACTCTTTCTGTGAATTTTAAAAGGTTCTATTGTGAGTCAATTGATCAGTCAACTAACTGTATTACTTTCCTTACATTTTTCTACCAATATTACTGTGTGAAAGTTATGTTTGTGACATCTGAGTGTGGCTGGAAAAAAAAATTGGAGGTGTTGCATAAGGTATCAAGGTTTCCAGCTAAGGCTGGTTTCACATTAGTGTTTTTTCATGCAGCGCATAGTGCGCGTCCATACGCATGCATCATGCGCACCTATGTTTGACATGGGGGGCGCATGGTCTTGCGTTTGCACGCGTTCGTATGCGTTTTCGTGCTCATGCATTTTTTTAAGGCGTGCCAGACACAACCTGTTGCTTTTTTGAGTCTGTCCAACGGTGTCAAAAAACGCATGCGCACACTTGCGCACAGAATGTGACAAAATAACGCATTACAGTCTATGGGAATGCAGGCATACGCATGGACATGTGCATGCCTGCGTTAAAAACACATGCGTTTTAAGAGTTAACATGGCTAGAAACTGGTTAAAGCGCATGCGCCTAAAAAACGCAAACACATGCAAAACGCATGATTCGTTTTTTGCATGCATTTCTGTTGCACATGAAGCGCTGCGCTAAAAAACGCTAATGTGAAAGTAGCCATAGAAGGCTTTTACGCCGCTCCCTTGACCACCAGGTCCTCTTTGAAACTTCAGTTCAATCAAAGCTGTAAATGCTGGTCCAGACCCTGATACTTCATGCATGGCCCATGGCTGACTACTACTGTGCCATTTGCAATTTTCTATTGTGGGTTAATTGATGCCACTTTTCATGGTGTCTTCCTCTAATTTTAGCTGTTTGGGAAGCTTTTTATGACTCCTTAAGATGTTGTGTATACGTTTCGTTTGGCCTCTCATTGAATTTAATGGGGTTCAGGTACGTTCTTTGAATAGCCAGAGTTGTCAACATCATCAGTTTTACACTGACTGTTAACTTAAATCCCTGACTGCACTTGGGGTAACACACAGTTCCCATCCACATCCACCTGCTGCTTGTTACTTTGTCCTTAAGAGTCCCTAATAGGGTGGCAATGATTATATAGAAGTTGCTATTCTGCCTCTGGCTCATTTTACATCTTTGACAGTTTTCCCCAATATACTGTAAATATGAGGGAGATGACATGATTAATGTTATCGGTGCACCTGCTGACAAGTTAAGGAGTCTCTTCAAAAGGCCCTAGCAAGGCGAAATGACTTCAGTGCAGTGGCGTAACTACAAAGTTATGGGCCCCGGTGCAAACTTTCAAATGGAGCGCCCCAATGCCAAAATACACCCACATCTCCGTTCCGTACACCTCGTACATGCGCAGCTCCGCTCCGTACACCTCGTACATGCGCGGCTCCATACACCTCGTGCACATGCGGCTCCACTCCGTACACCTCGTACACGCATGGCTCCATATACCTCGTACACGCGTGGCTCCTCTCCGTCCACCTCATACACATATGGCTCTGCTCCGTACACTTCATACACACAAGGCTCCTCTCCGTCCACCTCATACACATGCAGCTCCGCTCCGTACAGTTTGTACCTACGCGGCTTCTGTCCGTACACCTCGTACACACGGGGCTCCGCTTCATACACACACGGCTCCGCTCACCTCGTACACACACGGCTGTGCTCCATACACTTCGTACACACATGGCTTCGCTCCGTATACCTTGTACACACACGGTTCCTCTCCCTCCACTTCGTACACACACGGCTCTACTCCGTACACCTTGTACACTCACGGCTCCGCTAACCTCGTACACACACGGATTTGCTTCATACAATTCGTACACACATGGCTCCACTCCATACACCTACATCCAACCTGTAAACCCCTCCTGACTTCACACATAAACTTATCCTCATCCAGCACATGACAGCCAGCATGGCAGAGTCCTGCATACACGGGGGCTCCTGATCATGAGACCCCTGACTCCTCCCCTCCTGTGACCTCATCACAGGTCCTGTGCGCACAGAGCAGCCATCGTGTCAGGCCAATTGCAGCCTGGCAGCCAATCAAAGAACGGAGCTGCACAGCCAATGAGCAGCTGCAGCTACGTGACTGGGCCCCCAAGCACTCTGGGCCCCATCGCAGCTGTGACCGCTGTGACCTCGGTAATCACGCCCCTGTTTCAGTGTCACCCAAGCTCCAGTTTGCCTACTGCCTGAGATTATTTACATTATTAACCCCTTCACGACCCAGCCTATTTTGACCTTAATGACCTGGCCATTTTTTTGCATTTCTGACCAGTGTCCCTTTGTGAGGTAATAACTCAGGAACGCTTCAACGCATCCTAGCGATTCTGAGATTGTTTTTTCGTGAAATATTGGGCTTCATGATAGTGGTAAATTTAGGTCGAAAATGTTTGCGTTTATTTGTGAAAAAAATGGAAATTTGGCGAAAAGTTCGCAATTTTCAAATTTTGAATTTTTATTCTGCTAAACCAGAGAGTTATGTGACACAAACTAGTTAATAAATAACATTTACAACATATCTACTTTACATCAGCACAATTTTGTGTCATGATCCCAGTGCAGGCTTTTGAGCTGCACACCGGGGGTTAATGTCTGGAGCTCTGTGCAGGTTTTGACCTGCACACTTGGGGTTAATGATTGTGGCCTCTTTCTGGTTCTGGGAGAGCTTCATAAACCCCTGGGTAGCTTAAATCCCTGCCAGTTATACTTTTGCCTTTGGCCTAGTGTGCTGACCCCCGTGTGCCTGTTTGTTGCTATAGCTTGTTTATATGGTTCTGACCCGATTCTGTTTCCCGTTGTGAGTTTGCCTGTTGATTTTGTACTGCGTTATTACCTGTGTATGACTCATTGCCTGTGACCTGACTACTCTCTGCTCGCCCCTCTTGTACCTTGCAACTATCTGTGTATGACTCATTGCCTGTGATCTGACTACTCTCTGCTCGCCCCTTTGGTACCTTGCAGCTATCTCTTTGTGTGACTCATTGGCTAGTCCTGACTATTCTCACTGTCTATGCCCCTTGGTAACTTTGTCTCGCAGTTACTCTGCTAGGAATTGTCTTGCAGCTCCTAGCTCTGTGGAGTTTAAGCCATGCCTCTAGCAGTCACGTGCTTCAGGTCCTGCGGCTCTGAAGTACACATCTATTCGGTTGCTGCCCGCTCCACAGGTAGCTTTGAGCACTGTTCGCTTTACTCAGGACACGCGCACTGGCTCAGTGAGCAAGTTCAGTGCGGTGTCTCTGACATTTTGGAAACAAATTTTTTTTTTGTTAGGAAGTTATAAGGGTTAAAAGTTGACCAGTGATTTCTCATTTTTTCAACAAAATTTACAAAACCATTTTTTTAAGGGACCACCTCACATTTGAAGTCACTTTGAGGGGTCTATATGGCAGAAAATGCCCAAAAGTGACACCATTCTAAAAACTGAACCACTCAAGCTGCTTAAAACTACATTCAAGAAGATTATTAACCCTTCAGGTGCTTCATAGGAACTAAAGCAATGTGGAAGGAAAAAATGAACATTTTAATTTTTCCAACAAAATTTTTTTTTTAGCATCAATTTTTTCATTTTCACCTGGGCAACAGGATAAAATGGATAATAAAATTTGCTGGGCAATTTCTCCTGAGTATAACGATACCTCCTATGTGGCCATAAACTACTGTTTGGGCGCACGGCAGGGCCCAGAAGAGAAGGAGCGCCATTTGACTTTTGAATGGAAAATTATCTCCAATCCTTAGCAGACACTATGTCGTGTTTGGAGAGCCCTTGTGTGCCTAAACATTGGAGTACCCCCACAAGTGACCCCATTTTGGAAACTAGACACACCAAGGAACTTATATAGATGCATAGTGAGCACTTTGAATCCCCAGGGACTTCACAAAATGATCTGTAAATATGAAAAAGTACTTTTTTTTCACAAAAAATTTCTTTTTGCCTACATTTTTTCATTTTTACATGGGCAACAGGATAAAATGGATCCTAGAATTTGTTGGGCAATTTCTCCTGAGTACACCGATACCTCATATGTGGTCATAAACCACTCTTTGCAAAACACAAGCCGCGGAGACACCATCACATGTTTCTCAATGCAAGCAATGACTAGCCAGGTCTTTCCCCGGGAAGGAATAACCATGGGAAGGGCAATCTCCAATGAAGAAAACCACCTATGCCAAAACATGGTATCCATCCACAGACAGCTGTTTCGGGGTATTGCCCCTCATCAGTGTGGAGTAGGAAACTGGCCAGTAGGAGCAATGCCTAGTAGAAGACTGTGAAAAATGAGGATGAATGAACTCATGGAGATCAACATCCAACACTGCGGAGACACCATCACATGTTTCTCAAGGCAGTGATTCTAGAGCAATGCCCCCATCCCTTATGGGAAATATGTAAAAACATGCAAAACACAAGCCGTGGAGACACCATCACATGTTTCTCAACGCAAGCAATGACTAGCCAGGTCTTTCCCCGGAAAGGAACAACCACGGGAAGGGCAGCCTTCAATGAAAGAAACCACCTATGCCAAAACACGGTATCCATCCACAGACAGCTGTTTCGGGGTATTGCCCCTCATCAGTGTGGAGTAGGAAACTGGCCAGTAGGAGCAATGCCTAGTAGAAGACTGTGAAAAATGAGGATGAATGAACTCATGGAGATCAACATCCAACACTGCGGAGACACCATCACATGTTTCATTCAAACACATATACAATACCACACACACCAACCTGACGTACACTACAGCACATACCAACCTGACATACACTATGCCACACGCACCAACCTGATGTAGTGTCAGGTTGGTGTATGTGGTGTAGTGTACGTCAGGTTGGTGTGTGGCGTGGTGTAGTGTACATCAGGTTGGTGTGTGGTGCAGTGTATGTCAGGTTGGTGTGTGCTGTAGTGTATGTCAGGATGGTGTGTGTGGTGTAGTATACAACACACACACCAGCCTGACGTACACTACGCCACACACACACACACACACCAACCTGATGTACACTATGCCACACATACCAACCTGACACTACATCAGGTTGGTGTGTGTGGTGTAGTGTACGTCAGGCTAGTGTGTGGTGTGGTGTAGTGTAGTGTACGTCAGGTTTATGTGTGTGGTATTGTATACACCACACACACCAACCTGACGTACACTACAACACACACCAACCTGACGTACACTACGCCACACATAAGAACTTGATACTACATCAGGTTGGTGTGTGTGGCATAGTGTACGTCAGGTTGGTGTGTGGTGTAGTGTATGTCAGGTTGGTGTGTGTGGTGTTGTGCATGTCAGGCTGGTGTGGGTGAGTTCTGTAGTGGAGTGTCAGGATGTGTTTAGTCCATGGACGTGTGATGAATTCTGAAGCATTCATTCAAACAGTCCAGGTTTGTCGGGACACGTTTCACATTGGAAACATTTCCCTTCTTGTCCCCCTTTTATAGCATACCCGGCACCTTTTTTTTTTTCCTCTCCTCATGGGGAAAATGTTGCCCTGGTACCATACGGGAAACTTGAGTTCCAGGGGTGCTGTGGCATGCTCCATCCTCCTCTCCAAAAATCATGGCCTTTATCACCGCCTCCTGGAACTCAAGGAAGGAGTGGTTCTGGCCTGCACATCGTGATAGCACGCATGCGTTATACAGTGCCATTTGTACGAGGTGCACAGCCAGTTTTTTTAACCACACCTTCGCCTTCTGCATGGCACTATAGGGCTGGAGGACTTGATCAGAAATATCAACTCCCCCCATGTGATGGTTGTACGCCAGGACACAGTCCGGTTTGTGGACCAGTGCTGGGGTACCTCGAACGGTGGTGGCCGTGGTGCCGGGACCATGGATTGTGGTCAAGACAAAGACGTCTCTTTTGTCTTTGAACTTAACCACAAGCATGTTGCCATTACATTGGGCTCGGGTCTCACCCTTTCGGAGAGGCTGCTCAATTAGCGGCAAAGGCAGACCCCTCTGGTTTCTGCGCACGGTAACGCAAGCGACGGTAGCTCTGGCAGAGAGGGATTGAAATAGTTGATGCTTGTATAAAAGTTATCAACGTACAGATCGTAACCTTTATCAAGCAGAGGGTGGACCAAATCCCACACTATTTTCCCACTCACCCCCAGAGCAAGTGGACATTCTGGGGGCTGGATCCTACTGTCCTTTCCTTGGTAAACTCTAAAGCTGTGAGTGTACCCTGAGGTACTCTCACACAGCTTGTAGAGTTTCATCCCGTACCTTGCCCTTTTGCTGGGCAGGTACTGATGGAACTGAAGCCTTCCTTTGAAGTGGATGAGGGATTCATCCACACAAATTTCCCTTTCAGGAATGTACACTTCAGCAAACTTGTTGTTGAAGTGTTCGACGACTGGCAGAATTTTGAACAGTCTATCAAAATTTGGGTCATCGCAGGGAAGTCTTTCAGTGTTGTCCCTGAAAAGAAGAAATTTATGAATAGCCTCAAAACGTTTCCGAGTCATAACCATGCCAAATACTGGAGTTTGATATAAAATATCAGTACTCCAGTATTGGCGAATTTCTGGTTTCTTCACAATCCCCATGTGAAGGACCAGTCCCCAATATTTAATCATTTCTACAGAGTTAACGGGACTCCAAGTAGAGAATGAAGAAATTGGGTGTTCGGCCAAAAATTGCTGGGCATACAAGTTAGTTTGCTCCACCATGAAACTGACGATTGACTCCGAGAAAAAGACTTTGAAAAAGTCTATTTGTTGTGAGTTCATTTTTCCCTTCACCGTTGAGGTCTGATGAACTCCCTCCTCTGGTGAAGGAAGGTAGTGAGGCTGATTACCAAACACCTGGGCAGCTAGATGATGACTGGGTGGCTGGAATTGAGGACTGGATATAAGGCAGCCTACACCCTTCTGCCTTGCTGGTGATCCTGCTGGATTCTTGGAGACCAGTCTGATTCCTGCGTCTCAAAGCTAAGTTTTTCTGCTCTGCTTTGTACACTTCAGTTTTGTTTTTGTTTTGCCTTGTTTTTTGGGAGTTCTGCCATCCCCGGCCGGGGGTGAGCTGAATTCCATTTGTGTCTCTTATCTGTTGATCTTTTGCTCTGTCTTCAGAATATACCTGAGTGCTGATATAGTCTTTTGAAGCCTAGCGACTTCAGGGACTGTTTTTCCTATCAGTCGGTTGGCACATTTTGGATAGGGTTTTTGCGGATGGCAGACAGCGGCTTTCCTATCCTGTCCTATTTAGTTAGCCTGGGCCCCATCATTTGCTCAACCTATCTTTCTATCTGTGTTAGTGTTTTCATCTTGCTTCACCGTCATTATATGTTGGGGCTGCCTATTGCTTTGGGGTCTGCTCTGGGGCAGTTTAGTTTTTCCCCTTTCTGTCTTTAGGCTATGTAGTTCTCCGACTGTGATCGAGGGGTCTAGGGCACCGTAGGAACCCCCCACGGCTACTGCTAGTTGTTGTGGATAGGTTCAGGGGTCTGCAATCCGATAGCTGCCAACCTCTCTGGTTTTTCTGGACTTAGCTAGTATTTTGTTTTTTCCTCCTCCGGTTACTCATCATAACACTATTTCCCTGAAGTTGGCAGTCTCAAACTGGATTCCTGATTGGGGAACGAAATCAGGAATCCATGGAGCAAAATTTTCAGAGACGGGGGTCCAGGAGGGAGACCTAGTGCTAGGTTGGGCGTGACTAGCACTAGGTTGGGGGAAACTCTCACTTGGCTGTGAGACTTCCTCCAAGGTCTCCAACTCTTCCTCTAAGGCCTCCAACTCTTCCTCCCTGGGCTCCGGACGATTTCTCGTCCTGCGACATCTCGGTGGTGGCAAGTCTGTGTCGCTGGAAGAGGAAGAGTGGGAGGAATAGAGAAAGGTGGGGTCCTCTCTCTCACTTTCGGTATCAGAGGCAATAATTTCATATGCCTCCTCAACTGAGTAGACCCTTTGGGACTGGGTTGACTGGGATGAGCTGGACATTGTGTGTGTAAAAAATCTTTATTATAGTGTGCGTGTGTATGTGCGAGTGTTTGGTGAAACTTTTTACTGGAGGAATGGGCTGTCAGGAGGAGACTGTCAGGCACGCGGGGGCAGGAGGGGACTGTCAGGCGCGTGGGGGGCAGGAGGGGACTGAGGAGATGGAAATGGAGAAGTAACCAGCGGCAGCAGCAGGGGGGGTGATCAGGGGGTGATCGGGGGCAGGGGGTGATTAGGGGTGATCATTGGGGCTGGGGGATGGTCACTGGGGCAGAAAGGGGCTGTCAGGCGCAGGAGGGAACTGAGGAGAATTAGGTGGAGATGGAACCAGCGGCGGCAGCAACAGTGGGTGTGATCAGGGGTGCAGGGGGATGATCAAGGGTGCAGGGGGATGATCACCAGGGGCAGAAGGAGGCTGTCAGGCACGGGGCGGGCAGGAGGTGGCTGAGGAGATGGAGGTGGATATAAAAAACAGCAGCAGCAGGGGTTAATAAGGGGGGCAGGGGTTGATCAGGTGTTGATGGGGGTGATCACTAGGGCTGAAGGGTGATCATGGGGGCAGGAGGGGGCTGTTAGGCACAGGAGGCAGCTGAGGAGCCTGCAGCAGCAGGGGGAATGATTAGTGGTGCTGGGGGATGATCAGAGGTGCTGGGGGATGATCAGGGGTGCTGGGGGATCACCAGGGGCAGAAGGGGGATGTCAGGCATGGGGGGGCAGGAGGTGGCTGAGGAGATAAGGAAATAAAAACCTGCAGCAGCAGGGGTTAATCAGGGGGGCAGAGGTTAATCAGGGGGGCAGGGGTTAATGAGGGTGATCACTGGGGCACAGGAGGGGGCTCTCAGGCACAGGAGGCAGTAAGCGACTGAGGAGCTGGCAGACGTGGAAACAGCAGGTGGATGATTGGGGGTGCTGGGGGAGATCGGGGGTGCTGGGGGAGGATCAGGGGAGCAGGAGTTGATCATGGGGCAGGGTTGAGTGAGCGGAGGTGGGAGGGGCTGGAATTAGGCGGCGGAGGATAGAGATATACTACCGGAGGGCAGTGGTTGCAGTGGCGATGATGGTGAAAGCGGCGGCAGCGGCAGTGATCGCAGGTCAGGGCGGCGTCTGGCACCTCGTTCCTCAGCTTCCACGGACGGGATGAAGTTGAGGAATGAGGCAGCCATGATTTTACTCTGCCCCTCCACATCTGATTGGAGGGCTAGCGTCACATGGACGCTAGCTCCAATCAGATGCGCGGGGGGTGACAAAAAGGTCACTGGGAGTGATCGCATCCCGGGGGGGCGAAGCCACCCCCCTGGGGTCAAGTCTAGGTCCCCCTGTACCGGCGGGTCGGGTGAACTTTCATTGAACTCGCTCACCCGACCCGCAGGAGGGAGATCTTTTCATGACGCTGCATAGGCATCATGGGTCGTTCTGGCACGACTTTTCATGACGCCTATGTGGCGTCAAAGGTCGTGAAGGGGTTAATTTTATACAATCAAATTTATAATGTGGATCATGCAAATAGCATGTGTTACTTTTTCCACACTTATTGAAATCACAATATTCTGGGCATTCTTGCTTACTACAATTACCAGTTTTAGTTCAGAAGGAGTCAGTGTGAGATTTGTTGCTTTATGCAGAGGGACAGCTTATTTAGTCAATGGCCATTTGTCACCCATATTTTTGAGATACATATAATCCCTTAAAATTCATGAATTGTATTAATTACTTTAAAAAAATCACTACCCAGCGTGTAGGACCTAAAAATTGTGTTGAGATACAAATCTAATACATACATAGTCTAATGTTTTCCATGTAATATTCTAAAGGGTCCCTGGTTAAACCCTATCTGATAACTACCTAGCCGTGGAGGTTGGCACCATAGAAAGAAACGATTGATTGGTGCCCCCACTCAACAACGACTTTCCCAATCTCTCCTTAATGATCTTTGTGCTACACAGGTGGGAAAACATATAGGTTTAAAGATAAGAGATAAAATATAGATGTAGTAATTATAATACAGTGATATATTAGGGATAACCTATGTTTATAACCAGGACATACAATAAACCCTAAGGTGTACCACAGACGATGCAAAAATTAGAAAATATTTTCATAAAATCATTGTGTCCCTATAATAACAAAAACCACAGACATAATATACCTGTGGAATGAAAAAATTCTTTCTCTGTGAAAAAAAAGCACATAATAATGCAATCAATTCAAAGCCCAAATATAAAGGGAAGTGTAACCGAACATACAGGATACAAATAGATAATGTATACACAACCAATGGAAAGAATTAGAAAAAAGGGACTTATCCCATGTAGGAGATCTTGCCTTGACGCGTTTCCCCATCCATGCTGTTCATCAGGAGCCTGATGCCTGATTGAAACCTGGCCAAGTCAGGGATAGAAGGTGCTCTGATGAGGAAAGCATATCTGTCGCTGTCCATCAAAAGACGGAATCTGTCGCTGGATTCTGTTTTTAAAACTGAGCATGCCCGTTACAATTTCTAATCGTTTAATTTAACCCCTACAGCAGCTTTTTCCATTCTGTCACATATAATTCTCTCTCTCAAACTAATGTGTGAAAGAGGTCTTAACAATAACAGCTTACTCATTTTTGTACACCACACATCCATTTTCTTTACAGCGGTTACCTCAGATTCTACCTTGCACAATTCTGTCACTTTCCCTATGCTCTCATTGTCTTCCTTCAGCATATCTCCGGGACGTCCCATTCCGTTCAGCATCACAGCATCCTCCCTGTCCAGCTTCACCATTTTTGGGAGTTCCCCTGTCTGTTTCACCTCTGACAAAAAGGCGTCTGCCCACGTAGCAAGCTGCCTCATAATGAGTGATCTGTGCTGCCATACCGCTGCCAACTGTCTCACTACCATCTGTAGTGTAGTCATCTGCACTGCTATGTTCTGCGCTGCTGTGATCTGTGTGGCTGTGATCTGCTGTGTTTTCATCTGTGGCCCTCAGGCCCTGGACGGCTGGGACCTTGTCATTATCGTTACAGAGCTGACTGCCCTGTCAGGTGCGGTCCCGCCCAACTAGTTCAAATCTCAGCTGTTTCCCAGCTTAATGGCCGTTAGCTCCTCCTACTTTAACTATTTACAGGCTGCGTATGCGCTCCACCCCCATCTAGTGGCCTAGCTGGGGTACTACACTTTCTCTACAACTATAACAGTAGTTATACATAGCATTTACATAAATATACATTACACTTTTATCCCTTAAGGTAATACACAGAATAGTGTAGCAGTACCTATGTAACACACACATAATGGTAATACACATGAACGTGTAGCAGTACCAGTAAAGTACCAGAAAGAGGTAAAAGATATACCAATAACATTTTCTATTCCCTTACACATACACAGAGAACATACATATATACAGACTCAAGTATACACAGTGCACATACATACATGGAGAACATACCTACATACAGACAGATGCATACTCTGCTTTTACTTTTATGCAGGCTATGCCTGTCCCTACTGATTCTGATTGACTGTGCTATACCATGTGATGTGACAGTTGTAAGGCATTATGAAGAAGTCCACCTAGTTGCGCCCGAGGTCATGTGTTTTTGGCTGATACAATTTTCAGCACTGTGAAAATAGCAATGGGTGATTTGCGAGACGCGAATCTCAGATGGGTCGAATTTCCTGTGTTCAGTGCATTCCTAAAAAGTCGACTTGAAGACAATTTGCATCAAATCAATTCAGTCATTTCTACAGTAATGTAGATAATGTTAGATCATTTTTTTTTACTTATTTAAATGTTTATTTACTTATGTTACTTTTATTACATTTATGGTTTTTCATTTTTAGCTTCAAGCACCACTGCTATGTATAGGAATTCTTTTGGAGTACCTGGTGAAGATGTGAAACACAATCAAGTAAGTCCTTTAAACTGTAATAGTTGCTTCTGTATTTTCAATTATGGTAACTTAGTACATAACAATTAATTTATCTTTAAAATGGTAGTGATTACAGTGTGACATTATTTTTAGTTTGTCTAATTAAAAAGTTAGACTATAACAGAGAAATACAATATTTATTAGTGGGGCAACAAATTTAAATGATGAGATAAACAGAGCAGAACTAGTTGACTGCTAATGCAGAAATCTCCACAACAGTGAAGAATTAGTGAATATTAATGTTAAGTCAGTAGTCTGCGACTGAAAACTAGTCATGGATGAATGGAATATTCATTAGAATGGGGGTTGTTTTAATGGCAAGTACAGTCAATTCCGTAAGTCCTTTACACATAGTAATTGGTGGCAGAGATTTCTTCGGCTAACAAAGAATGCTTTAAAAAAGAAGTGAATTGTTGATTTTTAAAGTTACACACTGCAAAGTGAATTAACAAAAGAGAAATCTAAATTAAATCAATATAAGATGATGCTGTGCTTAAGAATAAATTATCAAAAATAACACTAAGAAAGGAGCAAACCAGCGCTCTTTTGATGATCCAATGTGGTGCACTACAATGTGGGCCCTTAAACTTAAAAGTGCCACTGGGACTTTCTACGTGGTTGTTATAAACAACCTTGCACATAGTGCTACTGACATAGGCTGATGCAAATAAGAATGATGCCCAGGGTATACCGATCACCACTTAGGACAGTAATTAGCAGTCAAAATATAGTCAAATAATAACAAATGACAAATGACAGGCAGTCCCCACAAATATGACAAAAAGTGCTTAGTTGTAGTAGCTAGTATATGGGGAAACTCCCCAGAGTGCTGCCTATATTGCAGATGAATCAATGCCCAGATTGTAGCCAATGTGGGCACCAAAGTTAGGAAGTGATAATAAATGATACCGCACTTGAGGATGAAAAAACAAAGTATAAAACCTGAAATGACACAAGCAGTGTCCACTTGGCGGTACAATACGGTTCATCACAATGTAGATATCTTGTTAGAATACCAAAACAATCGATGCCGCACTTGCGGCATTTTGAAGAGTGCCAGCAAATAGCAGTAGCAAATAAAGAGTCTACAGTAATACAAGATCACAGTTTCAAGATCACATTCTCAGCAAGAAAAAAGTTACAATGGTTTGTTTTTCAAGAACTGAATTTTCTTTTTTTGCTGTTTGTTTATTTACCAATAATTTTGCTTCTCAAGTTATGGCAACAAAAGAAATTCTCAAGTTTATAGAGTTTGCTTGGTCCCTCATGAAAAGTCTGCAGTCACTTTGACTGCAATATGACTGCTGACCGCTGAATCATGACAGTGTGCGATGTGCATACTCTCATGATTCCCCTGTATGCTTCTTGTGAGTTGGGCGGTCATGTGACCAAATGTAGGTGATTATGTGATCACCCTCCTGCACTTGGAATACAGAAGAATTGTGACAGTGTGCGATAAACAAACTGTCAAAATACAGTGACTGCAGACTTTTCTTCTGGGACCATACAACCCCTTTATACCAGATCTTATCTTTTGTAAATGTGAATCAGATATTAATGCAAATTTAAAAAAACCCTATTCTGAACTGATTTAATCTTTCTTAATTAGATTGCTACGCAGCCTATTCCACAGGAAACGGGAAGAAAAGACTATGAGAGCTACCAACCTTTTCAGAATTCAACAGGAAATTTTGATGAAGCCTTCTTTGAAAATCAATCGCATCACCGACCCCCTGCCACCGAGTATAATATGCATTTGGGATTAAAGTCAACTGGCAACTATGTTGACTTTTACTCTGCCGCTCGCCCCTATAGTGAACTGAACTATGAAACAAGCCACTATCCTGCCTCTCCAGACTCATGGGTTTGAGATGCTGATTAAAAATCTGTGCATGTGCATGCATAAGACATTTTTCCTTGCAGATTTAATTTGTTAAGCCTGTTCCTTAGAAAGGTTGTGAAAATCATTGTGAATAATTGCTTATGGTGTCTTAGAAAGCTGATGGAATGGAATAAAATCAATTCTAGATAGATGTAATAGCCCTGAGTGAGTTTTGAGAAATGTGAAGAAAGAGTACTGCAGCATAGCAAATATTTTACGTAACCTAAATATGCTGCTCTCATCTCTGACATCACTGGTGTTTTAGACATCTGTGTATACAAAGTCATACACCAGATACAAGGAAAATGGTTGTGGTGGTAGTAAGTCACATTAGAGGTGTGTTGACATAGTACTGTACATTAAGCACAAGAGTGAAGTTTACATTATCTGTGGGAAACAGTCCTTCACATTTTATTTACTTTCCTCATTGTGAATCTAGTTGAATCTGAGGTTTCTTCTGTATGGCAAGATGCTTCTCGCCTTTTAATAATGCTTTATTGTAAAGTATTTGATGTATGTTAATGATAATGGAGAGTGGACTGTGTAAATTACACCAATTCCATTGTGTTGCTTCATGAGATATCCTATACTTTGCTTAATTTCTTTAAGATTAAATCGAAAATATCAATATGTATATTTTGTTTTCTTTTAATTTAACCCAGTGTGTTTTATTGAGACAAAAAAAAATGAAAAATACTAAAGTACATTTTAGCAGTATTGTGTGTTCTAGAATGTGATTTTTTGTGATGATTAAACAAATTAGCAATGTCTGGCAAATATCATCATCATTCTACATTCTTTGTCATCAAAGAGCTTTTTATCAATGCCTAAAATTTTACATGTAGATATTTGAAATAGACTTTTTTCATTTTTACTGGTTTTCTTTCTGATGATACAGTGTTAAAACTAATAAATAGCATTTGATCTTCATATTTGCCAAATGTGTACTTCCAAAACAAAGATCAATAATACACCATGAAGTATGCTGTATGTCTGCATGTGTGTGAATATTCCATTTTTATTTGCTTAAAATTTATCTTCTGCTTTTCATACTTTTGTTTACTTGTTTGGCATAATATACACATAATTATAATACTGCTTTGCATAGTGTTTCCAAAATGCTCAAAAGCTTTTCACCTTTCTGTCTACAGTGTATGATTCTAGGAAGAATGATTTATGTTAGTGCAATCTCCTTTGTATTTTATGACCAGGAGCCTTGAAACTGTAAACATGTGAACGTACATTGTTGTTGTATCATCATAACTCATATTATATTTTATTTTGAAAATGCTGTCCATTCAGAGAAGCTTTTTAAATAATAAAAACACAGCCCTCTCCAGGAGGCCAGAGGAAGATAGTCAACAATTCGAGTTTTCAAGGCAGCAGTAAGGACTAAAACTTATACCGGGTGAGTCATAAAGGACGGATGTATTAGAAGTGGCTATAACTCACCACCAGGTGGAGGTAGAGATGTGCGGGAGGCGGGGTTATGTTTGTGAGGTGAAAGCATTGTTTTTATTTTAGTTTCAGTTTAAGCTATGGTGCCGTGGACGATAGAACATCGCGTTTTTGCGTACGACAGTTTTGTCAAGAATAATGAGTGTATCACAGCCGTTCAGCGTGAGTTTCGGCGTCATTTCAATATTCACAGAAATCAAGCTGTTCCCGCTCGTAACACTATCCTACGTTGGGTTGAAGCACTCCGTACACGAGGTACACTAATGAACAAACGACCACCGGGGGCTCCACGAACGGCACGTACCGCTGCACAGCCCTAAGGTAACGGTGTGGTGCGCTATGGGCAAATATGGCGTGATCGGTCCGTACTTTTTCGAAGGCGATAATGGCAATACTGTTACCGTGAACTCACAACGTTATATCGCCATGATAAATAACTTCTTTGTTCCTGAGTTACGACGGCAACATATCCCCATCTCTAGTGTGTGGTTTCAACAAGATGGGGCAACGGCCCACATAGCCGGAGCAACAATGAACGTTCTTCGCCCTCTCTTCCCTGGTCGCATCATTTCCAGGTTTGGCGATATTAATTGGCCTCCTAGGTCCCCAGACCTGTCCATGTGCGATTATTACTTATGGGGTCACCTCAAATCACGTGTATACAAGCTTAAGCCTCGATCATTACAAGAACTGAAGGAAGCTATTCGAGTGGAAGTTGCCCAAATCGACAGAGTTGTGTTGGAACGTGTTGATGCCAACTTCCAAGAACGCCTTTTGGAAATGCATCACTGATAATGGCCACCACATGGCAGATGTTGTTTTCCACACTTGAATTTGTCAAATATTTGTCAGTATACGTAACCAAATCTGTGAATACATTTATATTTAATAAATATTTAACGATTTTATGATTAGTTTAAAAACGTCCGTCCTTTATGACTCACCCGGTATAATAGCTATACACAACTTCTTATAAGTTAGATATTTTGGTTAAAGGAAACAACATACTGTGCTAAATTGAACAATATTAGTAATTTCCAGTAGCCCAATTGTCTGTTAAGGTAATACACTAAACCGCTACACTATGTCTTTGGTCTCGGCATCTATACTCACCTCTCCGACGTCTTCTTCGCTTTTGTTGCTCCTCCTCAGTGGGAGCTACGAGAGTGGGCAGCTTCTAGCTGCTTAATGCATTAATTCAATTTAAGTTATTCACTTCTTTCATCAGGTCTTCCACTCCCTTGTCTATGTTGTTAGCCGGTGGCAGCTTTATCTATGAGCTACAGCCCTTACTGAAATACATATTTTGGTAATCTTGACCTGTACTGCAGGCAGTGATACCAGAAGCAAACTTTACATGTACGTTATACACAGCAGTGTATTTCTTTGTACTTCTATACGAAAGTGAAGAAAATGTCTGATTTTCTTGTTCCTATAAAGCTAATAAAAATAATAAGAAATTACAAACATGTACATTTTTGGGGGTTGTCTATCCAGTAATTTAAGCCACTGTAAGGTCGGTGGGCCGAGCTGGGGGATGATCCCTCTGCGTACTGCACAGCAACGTAAAGACACAAGATGAGGCAGGTTTCGGGTCAACAGGTCCAAGTTTATTCTCTCACCGTCCGACTGACGGCGCTCACAGTACACCACAATATTTCCTTCGCGGCCATCCATTTCCATAGCCGCTTCACGCACACCGTACTTTACACCGGGGACGTACATGTACGCACCGCCCTCTCTTCACTCTTAGACGCTCCTGTCAGATCCGTCACTGTGGCCGCCTTAGGACCGTAAACCAACAGTACTATTGCTGATCAGTCGTCTCTCTCACTACGGTATGTTTTTCCTCCTTGCCTCGTCTATGCTGCAGTACTTTCATGTCAGGACCACCCCCCTGACTTTCTCCTCAGTCCCCCTGGTTTGGTTCTCTCACAGTGCACAAACTGTTGTAGTCCTTCTGTCATTTGAGCTCCCCCTGGGGACTGGAACTTTCTGGAACCCTCCTGTCAAATTTATAACTTTCCCGGTTCGCTCTGACTCTGCCCCCCATGACCAACGGTTTCTTAAGCCCTAAGCTGATGTCAAGTCCTATGCTCACACTCCTCCCTGCCCTCTAATTGTCAACCCAAGGTACTGCGCGTCAACTACACTTTCCTAGCTGTTTCCCCACTGTAATAACTGACACCTGTCTAAACTGTGCAAACCTTCCTTTCTCTATTCTGACAAGTCCGTACGTCCGTCATGTCACCTTCCCTACACTCCTCCTTCCTTTGTCTATTGTCATCCTCGACAATCGTAATCCCTGCATTCGTCGTTGTGAAGCTTACCCTACCTTCTGTTGTCGGACCAGATGTTGGGCCAAACCCACTACCCGCGGGGACCGAACCAAACCGGGAGCACCATGTTCCGAGCAGCCTACTGCTACTCGCCAGTGCGCACGCCACATGACAGCGTCTTTCAAATTGGGCTAGGTACACCTGGATTCTCTTTCCGGCGTGTACCTTCCCCTACTCTCCCCTTCTGTCACCTTCCACTATCCGGTACGCCATGATCGAAGCCTTACACCTACCAGATCATTGTCGGCGTCCGCCTTTTTCCTTCAGGGGTGTCCGTGGTGTCAAGGACCTGACCTAGGACGACTGTCTTTCTCACATCTTCCATCTCTTTGCCCTTCTTTTGGTTGCACGTCATGGTCGGCGCCTCGGTCTCCCAGACCTTCTCAACACATAGACCCCCTTCGGATCTCACACTTCCCTTTGGTCGCTCAGACCCTCTCTTACCCGGACTTGTTGCATTTTCTTGTGCATATTATATAGCAAACAACTTTACAATATCACAAGTACCCCATTTTTTACATTTTTTTACTTTTTACTAATGCTTTAAAACCAACATATTATAACAAAACACCACATATCTTCTTCCCCCGTTCCTTGAACATGGACACTCTCTCTCTTCTATGTATCCCCGCTCTGTCAGGCTAACAAGTAAATGTAGACTATCCTGTAAGAAGAATATAGAAAAGCAAAAAATAGAAACCACAGATAAACAATATTTTTTTAAAAATCTGACCACGAACTGTCCTTATGACCTGCACAATGGTGCAACGAACTCCTGACAGTTCAATCCACCTTCTGGTGGTCAGTAGTAAGGGCCCCACAGCCGTGGAGTACCCGGGATACCGAGAGTGTCCGCAACAGTTCTCTTGACAGGGGCTCGTGTTCTTCGGATTCTGCCAGCACGGCTACGGCATAGTAACCGCGGGGACAATATTCCTTATAATAGGATACTAAGTCCCCCTCCTGCAAGGCCCAGCCATGACGGACAGAGGCAACGTTGAGATAAACCGTCTGGCCTGTCCCAAGATCTCGTATGAACCCATATCCTCTGGGTATGTTCGTATACACAAGCCGTCCCTGGGATCATGTGGCTGCCATTCAAGCCTCTCCTTTTTCATGAAGAAGCCCCCAAATCTCCCGCGCGCTCTGGCCTTCTTTCTCTTGATGATCTCCGTGACCCAAACGGAGGGTCTGGTATGAGCCCGGGAGTCCGGTGGGCGGGACTTAGCCGGGAATGAGAGCAGGGCAGAGGCGGCTGATTATGTCTGCGGCCCAGCAGCCGCTGGGACCGAGTGGTGAGCAGGGACAGCCGTATTCCTTGCAGATTGGACCACAGGAACCAACACATCGGCTGCAGACGGCTCCAACGCCGGCATAGCCGCGGCCGCAAGATGGACCGCATCCAGAGTTTCAGCCGGAGCCAAGATAGTAGTAGTAACGGCTGGCTTCGGGGAAGATGTCATATCTTGCAGGGGGGACGCAACAGCGTTTTTCAGTGACAGGTTCCGCACCGGCGACACCGGTTGTGGCATCACCGGGCGGGGTGACTTGGGGTTAGGAGCGGAGGCCCCGCTCAGCTCCACGTAAACAGTATGGCCTTCCCTGATCAGACTTTCAGGGACACAGGATGCCACGGGCAGTGGCTGAATGGTAGGGACCGCTTGCGGAGCCACTGGTGGGACCGGGGGAACTCTCACATTCCCCGGCACTGCGGCCTCCGTCATGTCATCACGCGGCTCCTCCCGCAGTCTCCGCTCTTCATCCCGCCGTCCGGCGGGGCTAGCCCCCAGGCTCAGGAGCTCCGCGGGCAGGTCCCCTGCTGGTATTTTCAGTGGCTGCTCCCGCTGGCTCCGCAAAGGCTCCACTTCTCCGCTGATCATCCAGCTTCCTGCCTGGGACTCTGAGGAAGACGCTTTCTGGCATGACTCGACCTCCTGGCGCCACTGCAACTCCAGTTGCCCGATGCCATGACATCCACAGCGTCACATATCGTCCGATGAGCAGCACTGGAATGGCGCCAGACAGCCGCAACCAAACTTTTCCTCTGTGCCACTCCCTCTGCTGGGTGGGGTGTCCGCAGGCTTTTCCACCCACTTGTCAGGGTCCAGTATTTGGGAGCATCGGCCTCCTGGTACATATTGCTGTCCCCAGGGATACATAGGAGGGGCCCCAGTCCATTGGGGACAACGGCAAACACCGGGAACTCTCCTCTGCACTGAAATAGCACCGCCATCTTGCTCCGGATCCGGTACTGCCCCGGATCCTCTGCTGGCAACGCAGATGCGCCACAGCACTCCCAAATTATAATCCACAGGTGGGTGATTTGTATTCCACAGGTGTTTATAATCCACACAGAGCAGTCTGAGTCTTTTTCCATCCTTTGGGGCAGGCGTACCGCAGAAGATATTGTAATAGCGACGTTGATCCTGCCGACTGTGCCAAGTGTAGGGTCGGTGGACCGAGATGGGGGGTGGTCCCTCTGCGTACCACGCAGCAACGTAAGGACACAAGATGAGGCAGGTTTCGGGTTCAACAGGTCCAAGTTTATTCTCTCACCGTCTGACTGACGGCCCTCACAGTACACCACAATATTTCCTTCGCGGCCATCCATTTCCATAGCCGCTTCATGCACATCGTACTTTACACTGGGGACGTACATGTATGCACCACCCCCTCTTCGCTCTTAGACGCTCCTTTCAAATCCGTCACTGTGGCCGCCTTAGGCCCATAAACCAACAGTACTTTTGCTGATCAGTCGTCTCTCTCACTACGGTATGCTTTTCCTCCTTGCCTCATCTATGCTGCGGTACTTTCGAGTCAGGACCACCCCCCTGACTTTCTCTCTGCTCAGTCCCCCTGGTTTGGTTCTCTCACAGTGCACAAACTGTCGTAGTCCTCCTGTCACTTGAGCTCCCCCTGGGGACTGGAACTTTCTGGAACCCTCCTGTCAAATTTATAACTTTCCTGGTTCCCTCTGGCGCTGCCCCCCATGACCAACGGTTTCTTAAGCCCTAAGCTGATGTCAAGTCCTATGCTCACACTCCTGCCTGCCCTCTAATTGTCAACCCAAGGTACTGCACGTCCACTACACTTTCCTAGCTGTTTCGCCACTGTAATAACTGACACCTGTCTAAACTGTGCAAACCTTCCTTTCTCTATTCTGACAAGTCCGTCCGTCCGTCAGGTCACCTTCCCTACACCACAACTCTTAACATCGCAGGCAGGAGCTAAAGCAAATGAGTTGCAAGCTCTAGTGATGAAATAGGGAGAATTTTATGTACTTGCAGGCACTGACTCCACAGGCAGATTGTACTAGTACATTATGCACAGCATAGTATTTCCATTTGCCTGAATTCTAGAGGGAGAATAAAAGACATTTTTTTTCTTCCTATAAAATTACTAAAAAAAAATGAAAACACTTTAAATATTGTCATTATTAATGTTTTTTTTTAAATAATGAACATTACAAATTAACAAAGTCCCTGTAATCTTAATGACTCACACAACACAGTGATCAGATTATTTACGGGGATCAGTGAATGACATAAAAAAATGTCATGATCGAAATTTTTACTCTATTAAACTCATGAAAAAGTAATAAAGATGTAATGCTGAGGCCATATTCACATGTAGCATAAATGCTATGTTTTTTCTACTGCTTTTTTTTCCTACATGTTTTCACAAGGTTTCTGCACCACACAAAGCAAAAAATCTCTCATTATTGTTTGCTGGGTTTCTTTTATGCGTTTTCTCTCTTATTTGATGCAATTTTTAAAAAAAAATTCTTTATTTATAATAGAGAATACAGGAAAAATGCACCATATCCAAGTTACAGTCATATCAGTTAGCATTGATCAAATCAAGTGACATGAGGGATACGGTGAGGGAGGGGTGGTGAGAAGGAAATCAAGAGCAGAGAGAAGACCCAAGGGGATGGAGGGGGGGGGCAATATGGGGGAAGGAACAAGGATTCATAACAAACAGGGTTAAAAAAAAAACCCAAGATGGGTACACAGGCTTTGATCGTATACATCAGTGCTAACCAAGTGCTCGGGCATTATATAGCCGGTCGGGGTGAACTCACTTCAGATAATTTAATTTTAACTTTTGCTTTGTAATTCTTTCCATGGAGCCCAGACACCTACATATGAGGTATGATTGTGGATCTCCCAGCTTGAGAGTTCCTCAAGGCGATAAATCTGGTTCACTTTAAGTTTCCATTCAGATATACATGGGGGCACTCGTCCTTCCAGCGTAAGGTTATTAAATGTTTTTCTGCACCAACCAATAATGGGAGAAGTCCATGTTTTTGGGTTTAAATTTTTTTGCTGGGCATGAAAGTAAAGCTTCAGAAGCCTGTAAGTCAAGTTTGATTAACTTTAGCTCTTTGAGGATAAAGGGGGTTTTACACATAGCGATATCGCTAGCGATATCGCTATGTGTGATACTTACCTCCGACCGGCTCCCCCGCTGTCCATCGCTGATCGCGCGAGAATGTCCGGCTCCATTTCGTGGAGGTGGGCGGTAGGACGTCAGGATCGCTGTGTGTGAAAGGTGAGTATCGAGCGCTGCGTCGCTGCTGCATCGCTGTGAGGTCTGCCTGTGTGACAGCTCACTAGCGATCATTTAGCGATGCACCAGCGATCCTGACCGGGTCGGATCCCTGGTCGGATCGCTGGTGCATCGCTAAATGTAAAGGGGCCTTAAGACTGATCCCATCCTAAAATTCCCTTATCTTAGGGCATTCCCAGAATACATGGGTGTGATGGCCTCTCAAATTATGGCACCTCCAGCAAATGTCTGTGTCAGACAGCCCCATGTGATGAAGTTTGACTGGGGTCAGGTGCCATCTAGTTAGTATTTTATAAGAATTTTCTTGGAGTAGCATACATCTGGAAAAGCCACGTGCATTGAGAAGAATCCCAGAAATTTGTGCAATCGAAAAATATTTGATGCAGTTTCAATGCAGATGTGAAGCAGAGTTTTAACACATTTTTAATAGTACAGAGAAGCTTTGATGCATTTTTTTCAGAAGAAGCTTATAGAGAAAAAATGCACTAAAACCGAATTGAGCAATGTCTTTAGTAGAGAGGAGTGAACCTTTCAAGGTTCAGTTTGGTTCGCCGAACATGTTTGTCACACAGAACAATAAATGTACCCGAACCCCATAGGATTCAATAGTAGGCTAATCCAAACAAATATGCAACACCTTAAGGGGTCACAAAAAGCTCCCCAAACAGATAAAATTAGGGGCAGAAACCATGAAAAATATTAGGACTGGTGGAACGCACCAAATAATAAAAGATGGAAATGAGTTGCGTTCGCAGCCCGGCGTCCACCGTGCAGAGATGACAGACTGCTGCTCGGTAATGGCGGACGGAAACTGGCGGTATAGCAAACACACGGGTTAACTTCACGCGGTGAATAGGATGCGGACCCTGTTGCTTCACAGGGCCGCAATATCGCAGAGTGAACGCTAGTGTTTTGGTGACAGGACCCTGCCCCAAGGACATGGGGTTAGAGTCCCTCTAGACCCACTAGCGTTCGATGCCACAACTGCGACGCCAAGGAGAGACCCATACTGAATGCTGTGTCCTGTTAACAGTCACAGGGAGCAGCTGATAGATGAACACCGCACGAAGTACACACAGCACAGCTCTGGCGACCACCACTAAGCAATCTAAGCTTTGGTCTGGAAAGTGCATTAATGGTGCATGGCGTGGCTCTGGCTGTAGTTGCTGAATGTGCGGTACCGTAGTACTTAATGTAGCGTGGAGCACGCTGGCGCTTACATACAATAGGAGCTGGGAGCACTGCGGCGCTAGGCAGTGTCCCTACTTGGCGCTGACTAGAAACTCTAAACCTCACTAACATGCATATCAGAGGGAAGGGGTTTCATAATGAGTCAGTCAGGTTTCACAAGCATCCATCAACACACATACACTACTATTTCAGACTATACTAGCGCACGGCCGTGCGGTCGTGCGATCCTTTTATAGGCGCAGCCTTCCGGGACTTCCTTATGGTCCAATCCGAGCTGTAACAGGACCTAAGCATGTGACCTCTGACCACCAATGAGCGGTCGTCTCACGGGCATGCTCAGAAGGAGAAAAGCAGGACTTAGTCCCAGGAGTGTCTGCTTGCTGCTGACTCATGCACAGTGCTATAGATGAGCCAGGAGAAGCAACCAGACGCCTAGCATTAGCCTGGGCAAGACGTTGGGACCAACGTCTCTGCTGAGCAGGAACCTCTGCGACTGCAGAAGAATGGGAGACTGCAGGGGTCATGGCTTGAGATTCCCTCTGTGCAGTGGGGGAATCTCAACGCCTAACATTACCCCCCCTCCTTGGGCCTTGCTTTGCTTAAAAACCACAATGAGCTGAGGCGCATGGATGTGTTCCCAGGTCCTGTCCTCTGGACCATGATCCTTCCAGTCCACCAGGTAGTACTTTTTACCTCATACCTTCTTGCACCCAACAATGGTGTTCACCTCATAATCGTCCGTAGACGTGCCCGATGTCCCGGCAGATGACTCGGAAAAACAGGACACGTGAACGGGTTTTAGGAGGGACACATGAAAGGTGTCGGTGATACCGAGGTGAGGAGGAAGAGCCAGGTGGTATACGACAGGGTTAACCTGCTCTAGGACCTTGAAGGGACCAAAAAAGCGAGGTGCGAACTTAGTGGACTCAACTCGCAGCCTGATATTACAGGCGGAGAGCCACATTAGGTCACCAGGAGCAAAAGTCAGAGCGGGGCGCCGATGAGCATCGGCGGAAACCCTCATCCTCTCCTTGGAGGCCCGGATGACATCCTGTGTGCGGTCCCAAATGTCACGTGCCTCCACCGCCTAATCTGCCACGCTAGAGTCGGTGGAAGACACGGGCATTGGCACAGGAAACCGCGGATGCTGACCGTAGTTGAGAAGGAATGGGGTTTGTCCAGTGGAATCGGCTACAGCATTCTTTAGCGCGAACTCCACCCATGGTAGCAAGGACGCCCAGTCATCCTGCCTGGCAGAAACAAAATGCCACAAATATGTGACTAGGGTCTGGTTGGCCCTCTCTACCAACCCATTTGTCTCAGGGTGGAAAGCTGAAGAGAGATTCAGCTCAATGCTGAGCAAACGACAAAGCTCTCTCCAGAACCGAGACGCAAACTGGGGACCCCGGTCACTGACAATTTTGTCAGGCATGCCATGTAGGCGGAACACATGCTTTAAAAACAACGCTGCCAAGGCCCACGCAAAAGGCACCCGAGAAAGAGGCACCAAATGTTCCAGTTTGGAAAAATGGTGGGAGACTACCCAGATAACGGTGCAGCCACGAGACTTGGGTAAGCCCACCATGACGTCCATCCTGACCATCTCCCAGGGCCTGTCTGCCACCGGCAGTGGGAAAAGCAGTCCAGCAGGCCATTGCCGAGATCGATTCTGGGCGCAGGAGACACACGCCTGAATATAATCTCCGATGTCACAGACCATATGCGGCCACCAGTACGTCCTCGCCAAGAGCTCAGATGTCCTCCCACCCTGAATGAGTGAGCCCAAGAGAGAATCTCCGGTCGCAAATTAGGTGGAACGAAGGTCTTGCCCGGGGGGCAAAGACTCTAGCGACACCGGGGCCACAGTTCTCAGGTTCTCTGAAGGGACAATTAACCAAGGCTCCTCCTCCTCCTCAGATGACACTGCGGAGCTGGAGAGAGCATCGGCATGAATGTTCTTCTCCCCAGAGAGAAAATGTAGGGTGAAATGGAACCGGGAGAAGATTAGGGACCATCTGGCTTGGCGAGAATTTAGCCGCTGGGCGGTTTGTAAATACACTAAATTTTTGGGGTCAGTGTAGACTTGGAAGGGGTAATGGGCCCCCTCCAGGAGATGTCTCCATTCAGAAAAGGCCAATTTCATGGCCAGCAACTCCCTGTCCCCAATGGAATAGTTCCTCTCCGCCGGTGAGAAGGTCTTAGAAAAGAAGCAAGGGTGCTTCCAACTTTGAGCGTCCTTCTGGAACAGGACCGCTCCAGCACCGACGGACGAGGCATCCACCTCTAAAATAAATGGTTTATCTACATCGGGGTGATGTAAAATGGGAGCGATGGCGAAATGAGACTTAATAGAGAGGAAGGCCTTGGAGACCTCCTCTGACCACAATTTAGGATTTGCTCCCTTCTTGGTGAGGGCCAACAAGGGAGCTACCAAGGTTGAGAAGTGGGGAATGAATTGGCGGTAATAGCTAATAAATCCCATGAAGCGCTGCACCGCCTTGAGGGAATGAGGTTCCTGCCAATCCATAGCCACCTGTAGCTTGGCAGGATCCATGGCCAATCCCTGGGCGGAGACGATATAGCATAGGAATGGCAAGGACTCCTGCTCAAACACACACTTCTCCAACCTGGAGTAGAGTGAGTTTGCCCGTAGGAGGTCAAAGACTTTGCTAACATCTCTCCGGTGGGTGTCTATATCTGGAGAGTAGATGAGGATGTCATCTACAACCGAGGTGGTGAGCATATCCCGGAAGATGTCATTCACAAAGTCTTGGAAAACGTCCGGAGCATTACAGAGCCCGAAGGGCATCACCATATATTCATAGTGCCAATCCCAGGTGTTAAATGCCGTCATCCATTCGTACCCCTCACGGATGCGAATCAGGTTGTAAGCACCCCACAGATCTAGTTTGGTAAAGACCCTAGCTCCCCACAACCTATCGAAAAGCTCCGATATCAGGGGCAAAGGGTACTTGTCCTTAATGGTGATGGTCTTAACCCCTGTAATCTATGCATGGACGTAGTTCTCCATTCTTCTTCTGCACAAAGAAAAACCCCGCCCCTGCAGGTGACACTGACATCCTAATAAAGCCTCTTGCCAGATTCTCCCTGATGTACTGAGACATTGCCTCCGTCTCCGGGAGAGAGAGTGGATAAACTCGACCCAGAGGAGGCTCAGCATCAGGCAAGAGGTCGATAGGACAGTCATAGGGGCGATGAGGCGGCAGGGTCTCCGCAGCCTTCCTGGAGAACACATCCGCATAGGGCCAATAGTGTTTGGGGAGAGAGGAGAGATCTGTGGGTACCTCAGTAGTAGCAACCTGAACACACTCCCTTTGACATCTACCAACACAGGATTTACTCCATCCCAGAATTCTCCCTGAGGACCACTCTACATGAGGGGAATGATACCGTAGCCATGGCATCCCTAAGAGGACCTCGTCAATTCCTTCGGGAATGACTAGCAGGGAGATGATCTCCTGATGGGAAGGAGACATAGATAAAGTAAAAGGGATTGTCTGATGGGCTATCTGCAATGGTAGTGTCAATCCATTTATCACCCATATGGTCACTGGCTTGGCAAGCATAACAAGAGGAATTGCATGCCACCGGTCGAAGACAGAAGACATAAAGCTGCCCTCCGCTCTGGAATCTACGCAAAGCTCTACCACATGGGTGGATGGACCAATAGAAATTGTCACTTTAAAGGTCAGCTTGGAAGAAGGTGCCGTTGCGTTTAGTGAACCAGCTCCCAAGGTCACCAAATGCGGACGCTCTCCCAGTCGCCGAGGACATCTGGAGGCGAGATGTCCTGACTGCCGGCAGACATGACAGACCATGCATGCACGAGTGGTCCGGAACTTGGATCCCGCTCGAGACTTCTCCATGGCCTCATGTGGCTCGGATGCCTGGAGCCGGAGGTTCCAGAGGTTTGGCGAAGGTGGGTGCCAGCCGAAACCTCTGCCTACACTGGGCACGCTCCAAGCGGAGGTCGATGCAGGTGTAAACTGTAATTAATTCCACCAGTGTGGCGGGAATCTCCCTAGTGGCCAGGGCGTCCTTCACATGGTCAGCCAGCCCTCTCCAAATACCGGGATGATAGCTTAATCTGGCCACTCCAGCTCAGAGGCTAGAGTCCAGAAGTGGATGGCAAAGTGACTGACCATGGATGAGCCCTGTGTCGAAGCCAGCAATTGGAGCGCCGTATCATGAGTAACCTGGAGTCCCAAAAAGACCTGCCTCAGAGTGCTCAGGAACCGCGAAGCACTCTGTACCACATGTTCGTTGCGCTCCCAGAGTGGCGTGGCCCACTCCAATGCCCTGTCCGACAGGAGGGATATTATGAACCCCACCTTAGCCCGCTCTGAGGGAAAACGTTCAGCCAGGTGCTCCAGGTGTATAGCACACTGGCTCACAAAATCCCCTACAAGACTTAGAATCACCAGAAAATTTATCTGGCAGAGGGAGGCGGGACAATGTCGGAACAGGGGTGGCAGTGGACAAACTAGTTGCCTGGCGGTTAGCGGCCTGAACAGCTACTGCGGTAACATCCACAGCTGAGGTTGTGCGCTCAAGAGCCGCCACCCTGCCCTCCAGCTGCTGGATGTACCATTGCAGTCGCTGATCGTCTGCCATTACTAGCCAGACCCTGGCGCTAGTATTATGTTGGGGCTGGCAGAACCAGGTTTCTGCACCATACAACGCAAAAAAATCTTCTCTCATTATTACGTGTTTGCTGGGTTTCTTTTAAGGCTACTTTCACACTTCAGGTTTTCGGCGTCAGGCGCGATCCGGCGTCGTGCCGGAACGCCGGATCCGGCAAATGTTTAGTAAAACCGGATGTGACGGATCCGGTTTTCTGCCGGATCCATCTTTTTCTTGACAGACAAAACCGGATCCGTCTCATCCGGTTCATCCGTTTTTCTATCCGTTTTTCGACGGATTACGCCGGATCCGGTTTTTAAAATTGACCCTTGTGGCCTTCCGAACGGGATTGGCTACTGGAAAACTATATATAGCATGTTCCTACAGCCCTTCTTTGACAGGTTGTAGAGGAGAAAGTGCAGGTTGGAGAGAAGAGCAAGTTACTGGCGAAGATGGATGTTGTCATTGGAAATATTTTGAAGAATTTGGCGGATTTTATAGCGGAGGCGAATCGTTTGAGGGTGATTGTTCTGGAGAAGGAGAGAGCGAGACAGCAGCGCATCAGGCATCGTAGACGACGTTTGTGGATCCACCCCATCACAGCCAAGAGAATGACGCGTGGGGTCTATTCTACACTCTGCATGGACCTTCGACGAAACCCGGATACATTTTTTGGATATGTTAGGATGAAAATGGAGAATTTTGATTACTTGGTGGAGCGCATTGCACACCTCATAAGAAAAGTGGACACCTATTGCCGCTTCTCTGTTTCACCCGCAGAGCGTCTGATGGTGACTTTAAGGTAAGCCACATTTATTGGATGTGATCGCATCAGAGCACACTTTCACTGCAATCTTGTTTGTGGTAGTTTGTATCTCCAAGTGTTATAGCTGAGTTTTGGTATGTAATGCTGTGATTTAAAACTAATTTATTGTTTTTTAATTCCCCACAGATTTCTTGCAACTGGAGAATCCCTTTCGTCACTGCATTTCCAGTACAGACTCGGGATTTCCACCATATCTGGAATAGTGAAGTACACATGCCGTGCACTGTGGGACTCCTTAGCTGAAGAGTTTTTACCAGAGCCCACAACAGAGAGGTGGATTGAAATTGCTGACAAGTTTCAACAGATATGTCAGTTTCCCAACTGCTTGGGCGCTGTGGACGGGAAACATATCCGCATTGTAAAGCCAGCTGGATCGGGATCGGAATATTTCAATTACAAGAAATATTTTTCAATTGTCCTCATGGCCATCGCTGACGCGGAATACAAATTTATTGCTGTTGATATTGGGGCCTATGGCCGCTCCAATGACTCTCAAGTTTTCAAACTGTCTGCCATGGGGCGTAAACTGTATGGAAACACCTTCCAGTTCCCACCACCTAGACCGCTGCTGCAAACATCTGGTCCACCTATGCCATTTGTCTGTGTAGGGGATGAAGCCTTCCAGCTGTCAGAACACCTTTTGAAACCGTACTCTAGCAGAGGATTGACAAGACCAAAACGCATTTTTAATTACCGCCTCACAAGAGCAAGAAGAATGGTTGAATGTACCTTTGGTATTCTGACAGCCAAATGGCGGGTCCTATTGACTGCGATCAACCTCAAGACAGAAACTGTGGACGAGGTGATCAAAGCGTGCGTGGTACTCCACAATTTTGTTATCTGCAAGGAACCAATTTCCATTGAGGACACCTCTGAAGAAACCACCTTGCAAGATTACCATGACATTACCACTAGAAGTTCTGTGACGGTTTCAGTAATGAGGGACAATTTTGCACTATACTTTATGTCACCTCAAGGCAGAGTACACTGGCAGGATGACAGAGTGTGAAAGATTTGTGCCCAACCAAACTTGTGTACCTTCTGTACCAACAGTATATACCTTTGCCAACCAAAGTTGGCTATCTTGTCATGGTCTCTATTTTTAGCTTTAGGCCACAGGTGTGTACCTGGTTGTGTTTTTTGCAAAATATTTCACCTTTTAACAAAAGTTGTGTACATTGTTATGAAATCACCAACAATAAACACAACTTTTTAGGTGAAATACTTTGCTTCAAACACAACCAGGAACACAACTGTGGCAAAAAGCTAAAATTTACCCACAGTTATATACCTAGTTTTGAATACCATTTCACCTTTTAAATACCCTGTATTTAACCTTTTTCGCCGCAGAAAGAAATGACAGACAACCAGTGTAAAATAATTTAACTTTTATTGAAAAATGTTTTTTTTAGTAAACTTTTTTAAAATTTTAATAAACTTGTTTAATAAAGCTTTGAAACCATAAAACTGGTCATTTTTATTTAAATACACACATTATAAATCTGTGTAGTGTGTGGTGGAAATACTGCTGGAGGGGCTGCGGGACACTTCGACACTGGGAGTGTGGAGAGAGGACTGGGATCGTTGTGGGGAAGGAACAGTTAGAGGTGAAGGTGTGGAAAAAACTACAGAATGGGTGGACATGTGGGAAGCAGAAGAGGTGGTGGGTGGTGGAGTGGAGGGTTGGGCAGGGACTGTAGGAGCAGATGATGTTGATGGCAAGTTGTATGGGGAAGGAGTTTGGTACGGGGCAGGTTGCTGGAAGTGGGGAGATGTCTGGTACGGGGCAGGTTGCTGGAAGTGGGGAGATGTCTGGTACGGGGCAGGTTGCTGGAAGTGGGGAGATGTCTGGTATGGGGCAGGTTGCTGGAAGTGGGGAGATGTCTGGTACTGGGGAGGTTGCTGGTACTGGGGAGTTTGCAGGTACTGGGGAGGTTGCTGGTACTGGGGAGGTTGCTGGTACTGGGGAGGTTGCTGGTACTGGGGAGGTTGCTGGTGCTGGGGAGGTTGCTGGTGCTGGGGAGGTGGATGGTGCTGGGGAGGTGGATGGTGCTGGGGAGGTGGATGGTATGTAATAGGAGGGGGAGGATGGAAAGTGGCTGGAGGAGGTGTAGATGTAATAGAAGGGGGAGGATGGAAAGTGGCTGGAGGGGGTGTAGATGTAATAGGAGGGGGAGGATGGAAAGTGGCTGGAGGGGGTGCAGGTGGAGGAACTACTGTGGTGGGAGGAGGAGGTTGGGAGGTAACTTGCTGGAGAGCAGCGTGGCATGAATGCATTACATGCATCTGCTGGGCAGGAGAGAGCGTTTCCATGCGCTCCACAACAGACCTGAAAAAGGTGTGGTTTGGCGAAGATCTTGCTTCTGAATGCATGGTTTGCAGAAGTGTCTTCACCTCCAGAATGCTGGAGTTGATCTGCTGATAGCCTGCGGAGATTTGCTCTGACAAGACTTTTAGACAGTTCTGGAAAGATGCATTCAGATGCAAGAACTCTGGCGCATAAGTCTTTTCCTGACCCCTCTGCCGCTGCCTCCCAGTACCCGCAGGTGTACTAGAGGTGGCAGGGGCAGAAGGGTGGGGTAAAGGGAAAGCGATCTCCTCACCAGCAGCTTCATGTAATGTAGGCGGCCACGATGCTCCTGTGCTGGTGGATGGGACAGATGGGTCGAATGTGTGGGAAGGCTGGGAAGGTGCAGATGTACCGGGGCGGTCGAAGTGTCCCTCGGTGCCGGTCTCCTCAGGGATCGCCTCAGAAGGGTCCAATCGTGCAGGCTCCCGAGTGCTGCTCACCGTGCTGTGGAATAAAGAGAAAAAAAAACAATTAAAATAGTGACATGGTATGGCCCTGGCTGAAAAAAGAAAGTTACATCTAAACATTTTTTTGTCACATGTGGTGTGTAATATTTACCTTCTGGTGAGCATTGTCTCCCGGAGGAACGACAGGGCTCGTGCGTACTTGTACTTGCCCCTGCGTCCTCGGGGCCCGCATCTCTTTATTGAACTCCTTCTTGAAACGATCCCTCACAGACCGCCACCGCTTCACAATTCTCTCCCCTGAAACGAGAAAGGACAAAGTGGTTAGTATACAACATCAGTGTTTCCCGAACTCCAGTCCTCATGGTCCCCAGGGGTCATGTTTTCAGGATTTCCAAAGTAAATAGAAATCCTGAACACATGATCCGTGGGGACCACGAGGACTGGAGTTCGGGAAACACTGGTTTAAATCAAGCAACCGGTACTGTATATACTTACGCTCTTTAATCTGGGCCCGAGCTTCGAGGTCCTCCCAGCGGTCCACAAGGAGCGAACAGATTTCCTCCCAGAGTCGTCGGGTAACGATCAGGTCAGCGTGGCGGTGGTCAGCCATATTCCAGAGCGGCTCCCTTTCTCTGACGAGATCGATGAGGTGGTCCACATCAATCCCTCCATCCTCACCGTCAGAGTTGGGAGCACGCTGTGAAGGCTGTTAAAGAAAAAGACAAAAATAACATAATTAGCCTCCACAAAAGAAATGAAATAAAAAGTGCAAAAAAAAAAAGCAAAAATATTTATACTTACACGCTGGTGACCGCCGCGTTGCTGTCGCCGACGACCCTGGGAGGCACTGCGAGGACCTCTTGGCCGAGCACCAGATTGGGAAGACTAGAGAAGAAAACAAAAAATGTTATGTCTTTGGATGTAGGCATTTGTTTGCTGTGTGTGGTCTGCAGAACATTGTTTTCTATGTGTTGTGTGTAGTGTGATGTTGTGTTTCTGCGTTTGATGCAAAAAACTTACCAATTGTGAGCCCACTCCAAGTGTCTGTCCACCCCTTCCTTCTTCTTCTGGGAGCTCCTCTTCATCTTGTGATTCCTGTTTTGAAATAAAAGGCAATGAATACACATATATTACAGAGATGATGGATTTTGGAAATAAAAACTTACCATCAAACGCTGACGATGCGAGGGAGGGCTCCCAGAAGATGTGCTGTCTTCCTCATGGCCAGACTCCATGGCTGTGGGTGGTGTTTCTGCTGCTGCCATTGCTGCTGCTGCTGCTGCATCTATTGGGCGGCTGTTGAATAAAGAGAAACAAAGGGCCAATGAATATCTTGATATTCCATAGCCCTAGTTTGGAGGAATGGGGGATTTGATAATTACCGTCTCTCATCTGCTGCTGGACTCCCCTCCCGTTGTTCAGCATGCTGCTCCATTTGGGGTGGTGCTGATGGTGCTGCTGCTGCAGATGTCTGCTGCCTTCTCCTGCTCCTGGTTCTTGGCTTGGGTGGCATGTTGGGTGTGGCTGAGGGTCCCATTGTCTTGCTTTTATATATGTCCTGTGGGCAGAGCTACTGAGCATGCTCAGACCAAAGAAACCGGATCCGGCCGCCGGATCCGGCTGTCGCCGGATCCGGCGCATTGCGGCGCTCATAGGCTTGTCCGGCTTTTTCGACGGAGACAAAAAACGTTACAGTCTCCGTTTTTTCCAGACGCCGGATCGCGTCACATTGCCGGATCCGGCGAAAATCGGATGAAACGCATGGCCATCCGGCTCGATCCGGCTCTAATGCAAGTCAATGGGGGGGAAACCGGATCCGGCATTGCATTTCGACGGATCCGGTTTTAGTCAAAAGCGCCGGATCGCGCCTGAAGCCGAAAACCTGATGTGTGAAAGAGACCTAAGCGTTTTCCCTCTTATTTGATGCAATTTTAATGCAGATGTGAAGCATAGTTTTAATGCATTTTTAATAGTACAGAGAAGCTTTGATACAGCACTTAAAAATCCAACTGTGTTTGTTCATGCATTTTTTTCAGAAGAAGCTTATAGAGAAAAAATGCACTAAAACCGAATTGAGTAGTGTCTTTAGTAGACATGAGCGAACCTTTCAAGGTTCAGTTTGGTTCACCGAACATGTTTGTCATACAGAACAACAAATGTACCCGAACCCCATAAGATTCAATGGTAGGCCAAACCAAACGTATATGCAACACCTTAAGGGGTGACAAAAAGCTCCCCAAACAGATAAAATTAGGGGCAGACACCATGAAAAATGTTAGGGCTGGCGGAACGCACCAAATAATAAAAGATGGAAATGAGGTGCGTTCACTGCCCGGGGTCCACCATGCAGAGATGATAGACTGCTGCTCGGTAATGGCAGATGGAAATTAGCGGTATAGCAAACACACACGGGTTAACTTCACGCGGTGAATAGGATGCGGACCCTGTTGTTTCACAGGGCCACGATACCGCAGAGTGAACACTAGTGTTTTGGTGACAGGACCCTGCCCCAAGGACATGGGGTTAGAGTCCCTCTAGACCCATTAGCGTTTGACGCCACAACTGTGATGCCAAGGAGAGACCCTTACTGAATGCTGTGCCCTGTTAACAGTCACAGGGTGCAACTGATAGATGAATATCACATGAAGTACACACAGCACAGCTCTGGTGGCCACCACTAACCAACCTAAGCTTTGGTCTGGAAAGTGCATCATGATGTGGCTCTGGCTGTAGTTGCTGGACGTGCGGTACCATAGTACTTAATGTAGCGTGGCAATAGGAGCTGGGAGCACTGCGGCACTAGGCAGTATCCCTACTTGGCGCTGACTAGAAATTCTAAACCCTCCTAACATGCGTATCAGAGGGAAGGGGTTTCATAATGAGTCAGTCAGTGTTTCACAAGCATCCATCAACACACATACACTACAAATTTCGGACTATGCTAGCGCACGGCCGTGCGATCCTTTTATAGGCGCAGCCTTCCGGGACCTTCCTTATGGTCCAATCCGAGCTGCAACAGGACCTCAGCATGTGACCTCTGACAACCAATGAGCGGTCGTCTCACGGGCATGCACAGAAGGCGAAAAGCAGGACTTAGTCCCAGGAGTGTATGCTCGCTGCTGACTCATGCATTGTGCTATAGCTGAGCCAAGAAAATCAACCAGATGCCTAGCATTAGCCTGGGCAAGATGCTGGGACTGATGTCTCTGCTGAGCAGGACCCTCTGCGGCTGCAGAAGAATGGGAAACCGCTGAGGTCATGGCTTGAGATTCCCCCTGTGCAGTGGGGGAAACTTGATGCCTAACAAAAGTGGAAACAGATAAAATTAAGGGCAGACACCATGAAAAGTGGCATCAGTTAACCCACAGTAGGAATTTGCTATCAGCACAGCAGTAGTCAGCCATGAGCCATGCATGAAGTATCAGGGTCTGGACCAGCATTTACAGCTTGGAATTGAAGTTTTAATGAGGACCTGGTGGTTAAGGGAGCGGTGTAAGCCTTCTTAGCTAGGAGTCCTGATAACTCAAGCAATGGTTCCAATTTTTTTTTTCCCAGCTACACTCAAATGGCACAAACATTAGTCTCATAGAGTACTATTGTTAGAAAAATGTAAGGATAGTAAAACAAATAGCTGATTGAAAGTAAGCGCAGGTCTGCCTGTCTGGGAGCTCTTCTTCTACAGGCAACATACATGAAGGAGACCCAACTCGGATTCTCCACATTTCAAAAATTTTTTGTCACACAACACTAAAGTGGCATCAATTTCCACAGACTAGAAACAGTATAATAGTCCTCTGACACACTTACAACTACAGGCAACCCACCAGTTACAGATCCAGCTTGGAGTCTCCACATTTCAAAAAATTTTTTGTAACATCAGCAGTAGTGATGAGCGAGCACTAAAATACACGGGTCCTCGCTGTTCGGGTCGAGCAAATTGAAATACTCTGGTACTCGGACAGAACAACGAGCCCAATGTAAGTCTATGGGAGACCAGAGCATTTTTATCACGATTACCCCCGGGGGTCCTTTTTGGCTCTGAAAATGTCTGAAAATGATGGAAACACTGCTCAAATGACATGAGGACAATATGGGGATCGCCCCTGGAAGCATTTCTGACTGCTAGTTCACAGCTTTAACCAATTGTTTCATAGTTTCATGCCATTTTTACTGGTGCACCAAAAAGCATACCAAAACAAAACCAAAACGGATTTTGATGGGAAATATGTTAAGGTACATCCTGTCCAGGTTCATGACTTGCATATAAAGCAAAATAAATAACCCCAGACCAAAATGTTCCACCCCCACTTTCACTATGTTCAGAAGCAGCGTTTTTGAAGTGTTTTTTAACTTTTACATTGCTTTCAACCAAAACAAATACATTCACTGGGAAATGTCATTGTAACATTTACCAACCCTAGCTGGCCATGTGGTGTGTGACACATAAGCAGACATATCTTGTTTCATTTATGAAGGAGGGACTCAAGTCACAGAGCCTATTTTTACAGGGACATCAGGCAGCATGAATCTGCTTAAAAGGCCATTATTAAACAGTAGGTCTCCTAAACTGTTGTAGCCTATGCAGTGAGTGGATGGGCTGCCAAGAATTACGACGCTCCCTAATACCCCTTTCACGAGATGTCCAGGAGGGTCTCCACAAAAAATGTTGCATTAAATGCATGGCCTGCCCTGCTACCAAGTCATATGCACTCCAATACGACTTTGAACCCACATACTGGATGGACAAAGGAAAATCCACCTCACATTATGCATTGTGTACTCCCGTACTTTTTCTTTATGCATTGACAGCAAGACCTGCCCTCCTGTCAAGGATTATGCACTCCAATACGCCTTGGAACCCACATACTGGAAGGGCCCAGGAAAATCCTCCTCACATTATGCATTTTGTACTCCCGTGCTCTTTCTTTATGCATTGACAGGCCAGCCCTCCTGCAAAGTCATATGCACTCCAAAACGCCTTTAAATATACATATTGGATGGGCACAGGAAAATCCACCTCAAATTATGCATTTTGTACTCCCATACTCTTTCCTTATGCATTGACAGCAAGGCCTGCCCTTCTGCCAAGTCATATGCACTCCAATACACCTTTGAACCCACATACTGGATGGTGTTATGAATAAGTCACCGAGGAGGAAAAAACAAAAAGCAAGCTAAGCCCAAAAAAACGGGGAGGTTGGTAACTAGCGGATTGCAGACCCCTGATCCTATCCACACAACTAGCAGTAGCCGTGGAGCGTGCCTACAGTGGTCCTAGACACCTCGTCACGACCGGAGAACTAAATAAGCCTAAAGAAAGAAAGGGAGAATCTAATCTGCCCCAGAGCAGACCCCAAAGCAATAGACAGCCCCCAACATGTATTGTCGATGAAACAAGATGAAAACACAAACACAGATAGAAAGATAGGCTGAGCAAACGATGGGGCCCTCACTAACTAGGAAGGACAGGAAAGAAAAGCTGCTGTCTGCAATCACGCAAAAAACCCTGCCAAAAATGTCCAACACGTCTGATAAAAAAAAGGCCCTGAAGTCGCTAGACTTCAGTTCCCTATATCAGCACTCAGGTATATTCTGAAGACAGAGCAAAAGAGATCAACTGATCAGAGACAAAATGGGGATTCAGTCCAGTCCCAGCCAGGGCTGGCTGAACACAAAAACTAAGTAAACCAGACAAAAACTCATATGAACAATAGCAGAGAAAACTTAGCTTTAAGAAGGCAGGAACCAAACTGGAAACCAGAAGCCACAGTCAGGAGAAATCACCAGCAAGAAACTAGGGAGTCGGCTGCCTTAAATCCAATCAGAAACTCCTGACATCCAATCACAGTCTTTTTCCTCAGGTGGCCGGTCTCTGCCATTTAGATCGGCTTCATTACCTCCCTTCACCAACAGAGGGAGTCCAGATAGAGAACTCACTACTCCTCTGTCAGCACAGCCAGCTCCATAACCCTCACCAGAAGACTTAGGCAAATCCGAAAATGAGCTCACAACAGGAAGGGCCCAGGAAAATCCACCTCACATTATTCATTTTGTACTCCCATACTATTTTCTTATGCATTGACTGCAAGGACTGCCCTGCTGCAAAGTCATATGCACTCCAATACGCCTTTGAATAGGGATGAGTGAGTACTGAAGTATTCGGACTCACTATACTCGTACCGAGTATACCGTAATACTCGGGTATTCGGTACGATTAGCGAGCCCAATGATAGTCAATGGAAAATGCGAGGAATTGTCTGTTGGACCATACAAAGCGGTCTGGGGCTGAGGAAAAGGCTAAAAAATGTGTAAATGTTAAAAAACATTGCTGTTTGCACACTGCTGTGCAGAGTGCTTTTTTAAAAGCAAAAATATTTTTATTCCTTTTTTTGCACAGTTACTAATCCTTCATTTTTTCACACTTTTTTGTGCAGCAGCTCTGTTGGTGATTAGGCTGCCTTATAGGCTCCCTGATAGCTGCACACATGTTTGTACACTCTGTATAGAGGTGTACGCTCCTCACACACTACCGTGTACCAGCTGGTATCGAAAATACACGGAGATTAACATTTTTCCATACATACACCGTATAGAGGTGTCCGATTATCAAACAGCATCAGATATCTGGTGTTCTTATTACTGTCACATCTACAAAGAGTCAGTGTGTGTGTGTTACACTCCATAAATACGTATACGGACATTTCCATTTCTTTATACACCGTATTGAGCAGTCCGATTGTCAAACAGTATCGGATATCTGGTGTTCTTATTACTGTCACATCTACACAGAGTCAGCGTGTGTGTGTGACATTCCGTAAATACATATACGGAGATTGACAGCTTCACCAACAACGTATGCAGCTGTACACCTCTGATACAGTACCGTATATCGGCTTGTTGGATTACGGTGAAATACATACTGGGTGAGCGTCTGTGACTCACAAAATATATACGGAAATTTCACTTCTTACATACACCTTACACAGCTGTACGCTTCTCATACAGTACCATTTCTCTGCTGGTATTTTTGGTACATTTTCCCAAACATGAGGAAGTCTGGTGGAAGAGGGCATGGATGTGGGCGGTGGGGCGCAGCTTGTACTGGTGGTGGTGGTGCATAGGCTGGTTCTGGCAAAAGCACAATAGCAGCTAAGGCAGGAGGTGTTGAGCCTGTGTCATCATCTGGCACAAGAAGGCCTTTAATGTTCCCTTTTCTGGGAGTAGGTAAACCACTTTTAAAGCCGGAGCATCAGGAACAGGTTTTGGCTTACATTGCCAAAACAGCCTCCAGCTCTATTGCCTCCTCTTCTGAAGTTACAAAAACTGCAAGCAGAGTCTTCAGTGCAGGCCTCTGGTCAGGAGCAACACCTTTCGTTGTGTCCTTCATCCACACCAGAAGTGATGGATGCCACAGCACACAATTCAGATTACTCCATGGAGCTCTTTTCACATACCATTTCTGGGTTATCAAGTCAAATCCTGAATTCCCCATTCCAAGATGAATCTGACATGGAGTGCACTGATGCACAGCCACTGCTAGACGAATCTGCTGGTACATTCACCCACAGCACTACATTGCCCTCACAGTCTACTGAGCCCGAATCAGACCCTGATGAAACTCAGGTGCCCCTTCCCGCATACTATACCACCTTACACGCTGACACAGAGGAAGGTACAGAGGAAGGTGCAGATGACATTGAAGATGAGGTCATGGATGACCCAGTTGTTGACCCGGATTGGCATCCATTGGGGGAAGAGGGTGCTGGTGACAATAGGTCAGAACAGGAGAAGGATCCGCAGCAGGCATCGTCATCGCAGCAGCGGTTATACTGCAGGCCCGTAGCTGTCAAAAAACTTGGCAAGAAAACTAAAAGAGTTGCAGGACAGCTTGGCCAGATGGTAAAATTAGCACAGCATGCAAGCCCTGAAAATTTGTACCATAGTAGGAAGAGTGCAGTGTGGCACTTTTTTGAACAAAATCCTACTGATGACGCAAAGGTTATCTGTAAGACCTTTAGCAGAGGTAAAAATCTAAGAAATTTGAATACCAGTTGCATGCTTAGACATTTAACCAACATGCACTTGCAAGCATGGACGGACTACAAAAGCTCAGGTAGCACATGTGCACCTGCTACGACTCAAGTTAGCTGGCAATGGTCCATCGCTTCCCCCACTGTAAGGCCACCGCTAAGCACACCACCATCAAGAAATGTTGAGGTGTCGTCGCTAGGCCAAACCAATCACGCAAACACAATATTTTTGCAAGGAAACACTGAATCTAGGCCATCAACACCCTCACCATCACCAACCCCTTCTCAGTCCATCATGTCCAATGCTAGATCCCCCATATGCATCTCTCAATTCCAGCTCACCCTACCAGACACTCTGAGTAGGACAAGAAAGTACTCATCCTCTCATCCGCGTACACTGGCTTTGAAAGCCTACATTGCCAAACTGATCTCATTAGAGATGATTCCCTTCTGTTTTGTAGAAAGCGAAGCTTTCCGAGATCTCATGGCCTATGCTGTCCTAAGCTATGACCTACCCAGTCGGCACTTCTTTTCTTGAAAAGCCATCCCTGCCCTCCACGGCATGTGAAAGACCGCATTGACCATGCACTAAAACAATCAGTGAGTGGAAAGGTGCACCTCACAACAGATGAATGGACCAGTAGGCATGGCCAGGGCTGTTATTTGTCAATCACTGAGCGCTGGGTTAATGTGGTGGATGCAGGCTCCACAGGGGACAGCGGCTGTGGAACAGTGCTGCCTAGCCCACAGTATAGGAAACAGGTGGGTGTAGGCGTTCGACCCTCCTCCTCCAGAAGCGAAAGCTTGTCGACAGAGTGCAGTTGCACGAGCACTCCATCCACATCTGTCAGTGTTGCACATGAGGTGTCCCACTATCGAACAGCTAGTGGTAAGCAGCAGCAGGCTGTTTTAAAAATGATGTGTTTGGGCGACAGTAGACACACCGCGGAGGTACTGGCAGAGTACTTGCATCGACAAACTGAGTCATGTTTGGGCAGTCTACATCTTGAGCCAGGCAAGGTAGTCAGTGATAATGGGCGGAATTTTTGGCAGCCATAGTCCTTTCAAAAACTCACACACATACCTTGCCTGGCTCACACCTTGAACCTGGTGGTGCAGTGCTTCCTAAATAATTATCCGGAGTTAACAGGTGCAAAGACTGCGCTTGCACATCCGTCGCTCAAACGTCCACTCCAGTCGTATGCAGAAGCTGCAGTGATCACTCAACCTCCCCAAGCACCACCTAATCATAGACATTGCTACAAGATGGAACTCCACCATGCACATGGTTGAGAGTCTGTGTGAACAGAGGTAGGCTGTAATGCATTTGTGGGAGGATAAATGGGCAGGCAGTTTGAGTGCAGACATGGAATTGTCGGGTGTGCAGTGGTTAAAGCTGAAAGACCTCTGTAAAGTCCTTCAGTGTTTTAAGGAATGCATACGGCTGGTAAGCGCAGACGACAACATCGTAAGCATGAGCATACCATGGGATGATTATTTTGGGGAGGAGGATGCTTCTCAGGGGGCAAGAGAACATTTGGGCATGACGAGGTCAGGTACAGGGTTTGTGCGTAACTGGAGAGATGTGGATTTGCCAGAAAGTGCTCCTTCACCCACCACTGGCAGTGCAGCATTGACACCTGGAATATTGGCCCACATGTGTGAATATGCCTTGCGGATCCTAAAAAGGGACCCCCGCATTGCCAAAATGATGAGGGATGATGACTACTGGTTGGCCAGCATCCTTGACCCACGCTATAAAGGCAAATTACACAACATCATGCCACAGGAAAACCTAGAGCTAATATTGGCTAACAAGCAAGCAACTCTGGTAAACAGGTTGTTTGAGGCATTCGCAGCACACAGCAGCGAAGCTGGTTCTCCCACGAGCCGTAATGGGCAAAATAGAAGAGGTGTTCGTGGTGCACACAGCTGAGCTGGCGTTGGAGACAGGGGTTTCATGACCATGTTGTGGTCTGATTTCTCAATTCCCACGCACACGACAGCTAATACAGAATCGATTGCAAGTGACAGAAGACAGCAGTTGTCAACTATGGTTGCAAACTACTTCTCCCATATCGAGGTTCTCACTCACAGGTCATTCCCCTTTGAATATTGGACCTCATAATTGGACACATGGCCTGTAAGGCTGGTTTCACACTTGCGTTTTTTGCGCTGTATTTTTGCGCAAAAAAACGCATGCGTTTTTTTCCTATCTTTTAGATGGGTGCGCATACACATGTGTTTGTACGCGTTTGTATGCACATGCGTCTTTTTGTAGTGTGCGCTCGGGCGCACAAAATGCATCTTGTTGCATTTTTTGTGCATCCGACCTGTCCCAAAAAAACGCATGCGCACGCAATGCGTTTTTTTTCACCCATTATAGTCTATGGGTGCATTGACGTGCGCATTGTAATGTGCACATCAGCACAAAAAAGTATGCGTTTTTAGAAATAAAAACGCTTCTAAACCCACAAAAAAATGCACACAAACGCATGATGCGTTTTTTATGTGCATTTGCATTGCGCACGGTGCGCAGCGCAAAAAACGCAAGTGTGAAAGTAGCCTGAAAGACACTAAAAAAAGTGTGGGGTGAACACAGGTGCATAGATATGAAGCCAGAATGTGTTCAACGAGATATGTTTGTCCCTAGCAACAACTCAGAGACAGGGATATAAATAAAAATATGACTTTTGCATCATGGAATACGATCACCCTTGTGTTCTAATTGTTGTGGATGATGAGGTTGATGAGGATGAGGATAACACCAAATAGACCCAATCAGGAAGCTGATAACCATGTGTGGTTGTGAAGAGGAGCATGTGAATACACCTCCCCACCCCCCAAAAAAATTTTTTGGTTAGATTTGGATGTTTTCGATCTGTGGTGTTTTGAAGTCTTGGTCTATCCAGCCCTTGTTCATTTTGATAAGAGTCAGCCTGTCAGCCTGTCAGCATTGTCAGCCTGTAAGCGGATGCGCTTATCTGTTATAACATATTATAAATCCATCATCGGCAGTAAAAACCTTCTCTGACAGAACGCTAGTAGCAGGGCAGGACAGGACCTCGAAGGCGTAGAGAGCCAGTTCATGCCATGTGCCCAGCTTGGATAACCAATCATTTAAAGCCACAGAGGAATCCCGGATGACGTTTGTATGCTCTGCAAGGTACTGCCTCACCATCTTCCCAAACATTGCACTTCTTGTGACACCACCCCTTGCCTCTGTGGTGGCACAATGTGAAGATCTGAGAAAACTGTCCCAGATATTTGCCATTGTTCATCTGCTTGAGCTGGATTGTACTTCTGTCTCTGTTGCTTGTACTCCTTGGCTGTACAAGAAACTGACGTCTGCTGCCAGCGTTCTCACATGGGATTTTTTTAATTATTTTCTCTTCAAGGGCCCTCTGTTACATCAACATTTTTGTACAACTCTCTGCCTCTGGAAGAAGAGAATGAACATTTCCCTTGTAGTGTGGGTCTAGAAGTGTCACCAACCAGTAATGAGTGTCGCAGAAAATTGTTATAATGTGAGTGTCACGGGAAACGCAACGCAACCAAAAGTCAGCCATGCGTGCAAGACTGCTAACAGGCAAGACTTCCGTGTCCTCACCAACAGGACGACTGACTGTGTGGTCCTCCTCCTCATCATCCTCCTCCTCCCTGTCCTCAGGCCATCCATGCTGAACAGACGGTATGATAGCTGTGCTTGTCGTACCATCTATAGCGCATGAAATTAGCTCCTGTTCTTCCTCCTCCTCATTGTTTACTAATCTATATTGTGACGACAGGAGGCTGGGCTGAGTGTGATCACCCTGTATGGTTCCTTGCTCCATGTCCTTGTGTTCTACAGGCAATGCAACATCTTTAATAGTGAGCAGACAGGTTTTCAGAATGCTGAGAAGTGGGATGGTGATGCTAATGATGGCATGATCGCCGCTCACCATCTTGGTGCTATCCTCAAAGTTCTGGAGGATGGTACATATGTCTGTCCTCCATGTCCACTCCTGAGGTCTTATGTGTGGAGTCTGAACTGAATATTGACGGCCTTATTGATGCTGGTAGTCAACAACTGCCCTCTTCTGCTCACAAATCCTTTCCAACATATGCAGTGTAGAGTTCCAACTCGTGGTTTCATCACACACCAGTCGGTTAGCCATAAGATGCAAATGCTGCTGAAGCCCGGCAAGTGAGGCTGAAGGTGTAGCTGACTTTCTTAAATGGGCAGATATGTCCAGTGTGGATTAATGTTTTGTTATAGATTTAGAAAACCGTATAGACTGGAATTCTATTTTTGGAATGGAAAAGAGCCAAGTGGCTTGAGAATTGTTTCTGATATGGAAATTACAATGTAAAACAGTTATAGTCTTATTTATCTTCAGGTGGTTATAACAACAGCATGTTTTCAGAAATACAACCATCAATGGAAGCCAAAGAACCAATGATTAAACCTTGTAGGGATTTTAACAATATGCCATGGGATAAACAAGTAATCGATTTGATACCTGTCATTCTTTTACCAACCGGATCTCCATTTTTACAAGATATTAATAATTCCTTGAATTACAACCTTGATCCACTTTGGAGGAATGTAGTTAGCATTGTTCTATCGAGTGTGAAAGCTGTCACCAGTTGGCCCGTTCCATGAAAAACATTGGTTGCTAATGTACATAGAGGTCAAATCTTGCACAATTTGAATCACCCAACATTGAAGAAAAGACTGAATATGAAGAAGAGAAAACTGTCAGTTTTCAACGAGATATGTTTGTCCCTAGCAACAGCTCAGAGACAGGGATTTAATTTCAAATATAATAGGATTTCAGTTTTTTATATTGGAGAGGTATACACTAGGTCATAAGAGGATGTTCCACAGATCTGAAAAATGGAAAATATAGCAATAAATGGGAATAGTATACATACATCTCATTTGTAAGAGATTTACCCCTGGTGGAGTAACATGTATTTTAGTTTAAAATTATTCATGGGCATCATAACAACACCATTGCCAAAAATTGGAGAGCCTGTAGCAGCACAGAACACGTTAACCCAGGTCATCTAGTGGCAGAGAATGAGGAGACATTGATGAAGGCCTCAGTAAAACATTGGCACAATGTAAAGGAGCGGGTCTCCTAGACTTGGAATGCTAATACACGCAGTGCATGGCCTGACAATCTTTTCCCCATGGGGGTTACTTTTCTGACAAGTATATTAGGGGCATCATAGACACGCTTGCCAACAATTGGACTGCCTTTGGCAGCACAGAAGATGTTAACCCTGGTGCTGTGAACACTTTTGACCTGGCTTCTGAGTTTGTGCTCCCACTGGTGGTTACTCTTGTAATGGAGCTGGTCTAGCTGACAGAAGTCAATCACCTGAGCTGGATGATTGGAGGTCAGGTGTTACAGACTGGGGAGATTTAAGTGAACAACCTTCCCTCTGCTCTTGCTGGTGATTTGGTTTGCTTCCTGGGCATATTTTGAAGTCTGCTTGTCTCCTGCTCCATCCTGCATCTTTCAGATAAGTTATTTGTCTTCTTGAATCTTTTTTTCATTGGATCCATTTTTGCTTGTCTCTGATTTTTGCATAGCTGGTGTTAGTTCAGCCTGGTTCTCTGTTGGGACATGTGCTGGACCCTGTTCCATATGCCACAGCGTATGTTAGTCTCTTTAGTAACCAGTTCACACCAGAGTTCTGATCTAGTAGGGGAGAAGTCGTGTGGCCTCAGTATTTTTGCATGTCAGACGTGTTGAATTTTTCTTAGTTTTTTTGCGTGATTGCAGACAGTATCCTTTCCTGTCCTGTTCTATATAGACAGTTTGGGCCCCATCATTTGCTTACTCTATTCTCTGCCTTTGTTTTGTGCTTCATCTTGTCTCACCGGCAATATATGTTCGGGGGCTATCTATTCCTTTGGGGCTCTACTCCGGGGCAGTTTAGCTTTCCTATTTCTCTCTTTAGGCTTAGTTAATTCTGTGGCGTGCCGAGGCGTCTAGGCCATCGTAGGTACGTCCCATGGCTAATTCTAGTTGTGTTGTCAGTTTAGGGGTCTGCAATCCGCTAGCTACCAACCTCTCCTATATCAAAGAATCCTTGGAAAAGGGTCATATCAGACCGTCATCTTCACCTTTAGGTGCTGGCTTTTTCTTTGTGGCCAAGAAAGATGGCTCATTGAGGCCATGTATTGACTATTGTCTCCTTAATAAAATCACTGTTAAATATCAGTAACCATTACCCCTGATTTCCGATTTATTCTCCAGAGTGAAAGGTGCTAGTTGTTTGACCAAGCTTGACCTTAGGGGTGTATAATCTTATTCGCATGAAACATGGTGATGAATGGAAGATGGCATTTAATACTCCTGAGGGGCATTTTGAGTACCTAGTGATGCCTTTTGGGCTCACTAATGCCCCTTCCGTCTTCCAATCTGTCATGAACGATATTTTCCGGGATTTTGTGGACAAGTTTTTGATCGTTTATTTGGACGATATTTTGATTTTTTCCAATGATTGGGATTCTCATGTTGAACATGTTTAGACTGTATTCCGGATTTTGAGCGAAAATGCTCTGTATGTTAAGGGATCGAAATGTCTCTTTCGCGTACAAAAAATTTCATTTTTGGGATTCACTTTGTCCCTATCCGCTATTGAAATGGACCCGGTCAAGGTCCAGGCCATTAATGATTGGGTTCAGCCCACTTCCTTGAAGGCTCTCCTGAAATTTTTGGGTTTTGCTAATTTCTACCAGAAATTCATAAGTAATTTTTCTGGTATTGTTAAACCTCTGATGCGTTTTAATTTTGTGGTCTCCTTTCTTCCGGGCCCTAAGAATATTAAGGTGGATGCCCTCTTTAGGAGTTTCTTTGCGGATTCTCTTGATGTGACTGAGCCTACTACCATTCTAAATGAGGGTGTGGTTCTTTCCGCTATTTCACCCGATTTGAGACTTGCCCTGGAGGAATTTCAGGAGGACAAACATGGATGATGCCCTATGGGGAAACTGTATGTCCCTGACCAGCGGAGGAGAAGAGTAATGTCTGAAATTCATTGCTCCGCGTTAGCTGGTCATTCTGGTATTTTTGGTACCAGAGATTTGGTGAGTCAGTCTTTTTGTTCGCCTACTTTATCTCGTGATGTCAGGAGTTTTGTGCAGTCCTGTGGGACTTGTTCTCGGTCCAAACCCTGTTCTCGTTCTAGTGGATTGTTAGTGCCACTGCCGGTACCCAGGAGGCCATGGACCCATATATCAATGGATTTTATTTCCGACCTCCCTTTCTCTCAGAGAATGACTGCTATCTGGGTGATCTGTGATAGACTTTCTAAGATGGCCCATCTTGTACCACTGCCGAAGTTGCCATCCTCTTCTGAGTTAGTGCCTTTGTTTTTACAGGAGGTGGTTCGCTTGCACGGTATTCCGGAGAACATTGTGTGTGACAGAGGAGTCCAATTTGTTTCCAGATTTTGGAGAGCTTTTTGTTTTAAACTGGGAATTCAGTTGTCCTTCTCCTCTGTGCTTCACCCTCAGACCAATGGGCAGAATGAGAGAGCAAACCAGACCTTGGAAACCTATTTGAGATGTTTTGTGTCTGTTGATCAAGATGACTGGGTCTCTTTATTGCCCTTGGCTGAATTTGCTCTAAATAATAGGGCTATTTCTGCCACTTTGATGTCTCCTTTTTTCTGCAACTTCAGGTTTCATCCCCGGTTTTCTTCAGGGCAGGTGGAGGCTTCGACTTGTCCAGGTGTTGATTCGGTGGTAGAGAGAATGCAGCAGATTTGGGATCAAGTAGTGGATAAGTTGTCTCACTCTCAGGAGAAGGCCCAACGGTTTGCCAACCAGCATAGGACTGCTGGTCCCCGGTTTAAAGTGCGTGACATGATTTACAGTTGTGGCCAAAAGTATTGACACCCCTGCAAATCTGTCAGATAATACTCAGTTTCTTCCTGAAAATGATTGTAAACACAAATTCTTTGGTATTATTATCTTCATTTAATTTGTCTCAAATGAAAAAACACAAAAGAGAATGAAGCAAAAAGCAAAACATTGATCATTTCACACAAAACTCCAAAAATGGGCCAGACAAAAGTATTGGCACCCTCAGCACAACCTTTAGCCAAAATAACTGCGACCAACCGCTTCCGGTAACCATCAATGAATTTCTTACAATGCTCTGCTGTAATTTTAGACCATTCTTCTTTGGCAAACTGCTCCAGGTCCCTGATATTTGAAGGGTGCCTTCTCCAAACTGCCATTTTTAGATCTCTCCACAGGTGTTCTATACAGGAAAGATGTATATCTTTGTACTGTGTTAGACAGTAGATAGAAAAATATTCAGGATTGAGAGTCCTGGCAGCCCCCAAATTTAAGAAGCATCATTGTCAGAAGCTCCCTGTCCTCTCCAACAGCTGCAGGAATCTTTCCTTGCAACCAGAAAAAATGTAAAACCTGTCCATTTATAATGACCACGGACAAGATAAAGATCCCCAACTCACATCAGGACTACAAGATCGCAGGTACTTTCAGCTGCATTACATCTAATGTGGTGTACTTAATTATTTGTACTAAATGTCCAACTGGGGGTCTGTATGTGGGGGAGATCGGGCAAAAGCTTAGAACAAGGATGAATGCTCATCGTCACACAATAAGAGAAAAAAGAATGGATCTACCTGTGGCAAAACATTTCTGCATCCCTGATCACAGCAGCGTGGATATGAAATTACTGGTATTGAAAGGTAACTTCAATTCTCAGAGAGAGAGACGAGTTTGGGAGTACAAATTTATGACAAACTTTGACACTCTCAGTGCTGGAATGAATGTGTCGCATGGATTTATGTCTTTTTACATCAATTAAGGAATTTCCTTTTAAAACCATGTGGGGGCATCACAACACAGAACTAGACCCCAATCAGAGGACCATAAAACATCCGGACTCCTTATCTATGAACTGGTCCAATGTTTATATTTATGTTTCTCCCTCTCCCATATTGATAGTTCTGCTTCACGTCACTTGTCTTATCTATTGCATTTTTTCTAGGCTGTATTGTGCATAAATATGTGACTTCAGATTTTGTATTAGTCTAGCCTGATGAAGAGACCTGAGTAGTCTCGAAAGCTTTCAATGTGTTACCATCTTTTCAGTTAGCCATTAAAAGGTATCAACTACTCAACTCTCAATCCTGAATATTTTTCAGGTGTTCTATGGGATTCATGTCTGGACTCATTGCTGGCCACCTTAGATGTCTCCAGTGCTTTCTCTCAAACCATTTTCTAGTGCTTTTTGAAATGTGTTTTGGGTCATTGTCCTGCTGGAAGACCCATGACCTCTGAGGGAGACCCAGCTTTCTCACACTGGGCCCTACATTATGCTGCAAAATTTGTTGGTAGTCTTTTGACTTCATAGTGCCATGCACACGGTCAAGCAGTCCAGTGCTAGAGGCAGCAAAGCAACCCCAAAACATCAGGGAACCTCCACCATGTTTGACTGTAGGGACCGTGTTCTTTTCTTTGAATGCCTCTTTTTTCTCCTGTAAACTCTATGTTGATGCCTTTGCCCAAAAAGCTCTACTTTTGTCTCATCTGACCAGAGAACATTCTTCCAAAACGTTTTAGGCTTTTTCAGGTAAGTTTTGGCAATCTCAAGCCTGGCTTTTTATGTCTCGGGGTAAGAAGTGGGGTCTTCCTGGGTCTCCTACCATACAGTCCCTTTTCATTCAGACGCCGACGGATAGTACGGGTTGACACTGTTGTACCCTCGGACTGCAGGGCAGCTTGAACTTGTTTGGATGTTAGTCGAATTTCTTTATCCAACATCCGCACAATCTTGTGTTGAAATCTCTTGTCAATTTTTCTTTACTATCCACATCTAGGGACACAGTGCTAGCCACAGTGCCATGGGCTTTAAACTTCTTGATGACACAGCGCACGGTAGACACAGGAACATTCAGGTCTTTGGAGATGGACTTGTAGCCTTGAGATTGCTCATGCTTCCTCACAATTTGGTTTCTCAAGTCCTCAGACAGTTCTTTGGTCTTCTTTCTTTTCTCCATGCTCAATGTGGTACACACAAGGACAGAGAACAGAGGTTGAGTCAACTTTAATCCATGTCAACTGGCTGCAAGTGTGATTTAGTTATTGCCAACACCTGTTAGGTGCCACAGGTAAGTTTCAGGTGCTGTTAATTACACAAATTAGAGAAGCATCACATGATTTTTCGAACAGTGCCAATACTTTTGTCCACCCTATTTTTCATGTTTGGTGTGGAATTATATCCAATTTGGCTTGAGGGCAATTCTTTTTGTGTTTTTTCATTTAAGACAAAGATAATAATACTAAAGAATTTGTGTTTGCAATCATTTTCAGGAAGAAACTGAGTATTATCTGACAGAATTGCAGGGGTGTCAATACTTTTGGCCACAACTATAGTTGTCCTCAAAAAATATTCCTATGAAAGTCGCGTCTCCAAAATTTAAGCCAAGGTTCATTGGACCCAGGGCCAGTTTTAGGCAAAGTGGGGCCATAGGCAAAGTTTAAAATGGGGCCCCAAATGCTCACATATTGCACATCACACAGAAGCATTTCGATTGTATTTACATGCGATGAGTTTAGGCCGCTAAATGATCGACAAAATTGACGAAGTCGTTCAATACTTGTTTCCCGGCGTCTATCCACCATCTGAGAAAGAATGATGGGGACAGAACGATCACTAATGGATCACTAAGGGTGTGTGCACATGCTGCGTTTTTTTGCTGCGGATCCGCAGCGGATTTGATCCTGCGGATCTGCAGCAGTTTCCATGCGGTTTACAGTACCATGTAATCCTATGGAAAACCAAATCCGCCGTGCACATGCTGCGGAAAATTCTGTGCAGATTTGCTGCGGCTTATTTTCCGCAGCATGTTACTTCTTTTTTGCAGAACCGCAGCTGCAGTGTACGTTCCGGGACATACAAATCAATCAATATCTCTCTCATCCACACTGCCAAACCTCACTAGAACCTGCATCAAATCCGCTGTACACATGCTAGGAATCCACAGGAAATATGCATGTGTTTTACCCTGTGGTTTCTGCCAAGAGATATGGATTCTCTGCAGAAAAAGCCACAGACTTATCCACAACGTGTGCACACACCCTAACAGATCACCATACAGTATCATGTTATCAGCAGCACATCTACAGTTTACATCCTATAGTCCTCCATATAATATAATCTGCCACATAGTCCTCCATATTGTATAATACACTCCTCAGTCCTCCATATAGTATAATACACTCCTCATAGTTCTCCATATAGTATAATGCACCGCCATAGTCACCCATGTAGTACAATTCACTTCCCATAGCATAATGCACCCCATAGTTCTTCATATAATGTATTCCCCATAGTCCTCGATACAGTATAATGCAGCCCACATATAGTATAATGCAGCCACCCAAAAGAGCATAATACAGCCACCCCACAGAGTATAATGCAGCCCCACCATACAATATAATGTAACCCCCATAGAATATAATGCAGCCCACCTCTTATAGTATAATGCAGCCACCCCTTAGAGAATAATGCAGCTACCCCAGAGTATAAAGCAGCCACTCCACAGAATATAATGTAACCCCCCATAGAATATAATGCATCCCCTCCATAGAATATATGGCAACCCCCTCATAGGATATAATGCAGCCCCTTATATAGTATAACTAGCTGAAGAGCTCGGCGCTGCCCAGGCATAGTAACTAACTGTGGTTAGTTATAAAAAATTATAATTATCCTCCATCCCATAGTCCCATGCCCATATACCCATCATACATATTCTACATCCCATAGTCCCATGCCCATATAGCCATCACACATATTCGCCATCACATAGTCGAGTGCCCATATACCCATTACACATCCTTCATCTCATAGTCCCATGCCCATATGGGTCGCCCTCACTCGCCCAGGGCAGCGGGGTACTCGGTACCGGGCCAGTGTCAAGGTGGGAATGTGTCACAACAGCAGTGACTCGGTCCGTGGCCCTGGGCGCCCAATATCAATGGCGGTGATGTTAATGGTGTAATAGTTTATTTGGATAGTTCGTAACACCACCCGTGGTGTTTGGCAAGTAAGATGTTGAGCCAACGCTGCATGCAGATCTGCTGGGACTGATGATGTGGTGCAGCAAAGATGGTGTGGCTCCCCACAGGTGGAGCTGTAGTCCCAGGGCAGTGTAGGTGCAATGGATGAGGTGAAGCGCAGAATGGTATGGCTGCTGGTACCCTGGTGTAGTGGTGTGGGAATTACTGGAGGACACCAGAGTATGCGGTTCCAAGCTTTACTCACTGTTTGCAGTTCACAAAACTGCCTGCCTCCGTACTGTGTTCTCCAGGTCAGGACTCCAGCTAACCTCCAGGCAGGATAGGATTCCCCCCTCCACACTCCGCCAATATGTACCTTACTGAACGACTCCTCCAATGCGCCTTTAGGTGCTAAGCACTCCAGTACTTAGTTACCCTGGAATGCCTCTCTCTAGGTGTTCCTGGTCTTTACTTGTATGACAGACAGCTGTAGCCTGCTTCGGGGACTTCTCTCTGCATCCCGGCTCTCTATTCAGTTGCTGTTGTGTCCCAAGTGTATGAGGGGAGCAAGGTGTTAGTGGCTCACTACTCCTCCGGTGTCTGTTGCCGGACATAAAGATCCAATCAACCTCTGGGACCGGGCCCCGGCCTTTGCGCTCTGGACTGGAAAGGTTCTCTATCTTTCTTCAACCAGCTTCCCACCGTCCTTCTATTCTCCTTCATTACGATATGTTCTATCTCTCTTATGGAATCTGTAGTCTCCAGTCAACGTCTCTTTCTCCTTCTCTTCCTTCCCTAGGGAGCTCGTTCCACTAAGACCAGTCCTCAGCCTCTCCTGACTGACTGCCTTCCTCCGCCTTGAGCTCCTCTCAGGCTGACCTGCTGTCAGCCTGCTCTCTCTCTCTCTCAGACCCTCGTCTGACTGACTTGAAAGCCTACACCTTCTCTCTCTTTTGTATCATCTCACTCCACCCGCCTCCCAGCACATCTCATGTTACGAAGCAGGGTTCCACGAGGGGTGCTCTGCTAACCCCCAGCCTGAAGCTGTTAGATGGCCCCACTGAACTATCCTGTGTGTGGAATGCAGGTGTGGAGTGTGGTCAGGAGTTCCCACCCTACCTGGATGGTGGGGCACTACACCTTAGGAGAAGGTGCATTACCTCTGTGGCGACTGAAGCCTCAAGGGCACCAAATACCCCCCTGTTAAACACAGCACATCTGCGGGCTGCAAGACAACAAAAGTACAATACAGGAACACACAAAAATTTTTACATGCTGTTTAACAATACTTATCTAATCTTCCTAATGTAGGAGGCACATTTCTTAAAACGTTACAAACAGGCTAACTTCTTATCGTAATATCAAAAATTTACTTAAGTGCAATTCTTAATTCAAAGTGCTATTCTCTGTAACACATTTTTCTTTATTACATTTTCTATCAATTATTCTCTTTTTCTTTCTCTACTGGACGCAAGGCATTGACCATCTACACTTGGCCTGTCACCTGTTACTTTCAATTCTTTACTCTTTATTCAATTCTCACATTCTATCTCAAAACTTTTATGCTGTAAAAGACATTTAGTTTTCATAAGACACAACATTATCAAATACGTTATCATAAAACATTCAAAGATTCTTGCAAAGTGCTGAACACTGCTCCCAGCCGGGATTTCTTGCAGTGTCCCTTGAGGTAGACATCATTCTTCGAAAAGTGTCCATTCAAAAACATCATCTTCGCAAAGTGTCTCTATGTAACCATTATCTTCACAAAAGGGTCCTATATGTAAAACCAAGAAAGGGCACCTAAAGAGGTGCAACTATTTACAATAAAAGTTTTTGGATCACTCCAAGTTCATGATCGCTAGTTCAAATTTTGAAAACGTTGCCATTGCAAAAACTAGGCAACAAAAGTGCTACCAGAAAAACAAAACATGATAGCAAAAAAAAACCAGAAAAAGGCACAACTGGTGCAAACAAACCCTCCTGGGTAACAAGAGTCACTGTAAATTCTTAATGCTGGTCTTACACAGCGGCGCCACCTTCAGGGGTTCCGGTGTCCCCCCCGGGGGCTGATATCCCGGTCCCAGACCAGATCTAGCACGACCTTGCCAGCTGCTGCGATCGTGGTGCACCCCAGGGCCTTCCCAGTTGTCGGGACATCAGACGTACCTGGGGCCTCCTGGCAGTGTGGTCTCTGCTCCGGTGCAGCAGTGACAGGTACTGGTAGCAAGGGTACCAAGCTCGGGGGCGCCGGTGGTGCAGGCCCCTCTGGGGCGTGTGGCCTGCTCAGTCTCCATAAGGTCTCCTGCCTCAGCCGCAGTCGGGTGGTCAGCTTGACTATTTCTTCTTCCAAATGCCGGCGGTTCATTCCGGAGCTCGGGTCGGAGCCGTCCACCATGGCGCCAGGGAGATCCGTTTCCCCGCGCTCCGCAGGCCTCCTTCCCTCACTCTCCAAAATGGCATTCTCGCGCTCTCCTTCTTGCTCCGTCCTTCTGCTCGCCACTGGCTTCCTCTTCCCCTCTTTCCGGGGGCGGCGTCTTCTTCCTGCTCCTCCATACCAAGCCAGTATACAAACCCCTCAGGGGGTGGGCCATGCATCTGTCACATAGTAATTTAGGCAGAGATGGCCCAATACTCTTCGCGGTCTTCTCTTAGGACCTCCCATCTCTTCACGCCCTTCTTCTCCACGCCAACGGCCATTTCTAATGTCCATTTTACAGTCTATTAAATTTGGTCTTCTGCACATTTTCAAAAGTTGTAAATCCAAGGCACACAGAACCCGATGGCATTGGGTCTCGTCATCCTGTTTGTGACGCCAAAATTGGGTCGCCCTCGCTCGCCCAGGGCAGCGGGGTACTCGGTACCGGGTCGGTGTCAAGGTGGGAATGTGTCACAGCAGCAGTAACCCGGTCCGAGGCCCTTGGCGCCCAATATCAATGGTGGTGATGTTAATGGTGTAATAGTTTATTTGGATAGTTCGTGACGCCACCCGTGGTGTTTGGCAAGTAAGATGTTGAGCCAATGCTGCATGCAGATCCACTGGGACTGATGGTGTGGTGCAGCAAAGATGGTGTAGCTCCCCACAGGTGGAGCTGTAGTCCCAGGGCAGTGTAGGTGCAATGGATGTGGAGAGGCGCAGAATGGTATGGATGCTGGTACCCAGGTGTAGTGGTGTGGGAATAACTGGAGGACACCAGAGTATGTGGTTCCAAAGCTTTACTCACTGTTTGCAGTTCACACAACTACCTGCCTTCGTACTGTGTTCTCCAGGTCAGGGCTCCAGCCAACCTCCAGGCAGGATAGGATTCTCCCCTCCACACTCCGCCAACATGTACCTTACTGAACGACTCCTCCAATGCGCCTTTAGGTGCGAAGCACTCCAGTACTTAGTTACCCTGGAATGCCTCTCTCTAGGTGTTCCTAGTATTTACTTGTATGACAGATAGCTGTAGCCTGCTTCGGGGACTCCTCTCTGCGTCCCGGCTCTCTATTCAGTTGCTGTTGTGTCCCAAGTGTATGAGGGGAGCAAGGCGTTAGTGGCTCACTACTCCTCTGGTGTCTGTTGCCGGACATAAAGATCCAATCAACCTCGGGGACCGGGCCCCGGCCTTTGTGCTCTGGACTAAAAGGGTTCTCTATCTTCCTTCAACCTGCTTCCCACCGTCCTTCTATTCTCCTTCATTCCGATCTGTTCTATCTCTCTTATGGAATCTCTAGTCTCCAGTCTACGTCTCTTTCTCCTTCTCTTCCTTCCCTAGGGAGCTCGTTCCACTAAGACCAGTCCTCAGCCTCTCCTGACTGACTGCCTTCCTCCGCCTTGAGCTCCTCTCAGGCTGACCTGCTGTCAGCCTGCTCTCTCTCTCACACCCTCGTCTGACTGACCTGAAATCCTACACATTCCCTCTCTTTTGTATCATCTCACTCCACCCGTCTCCCAGCACATCACGTGTTACGAAGCAGGGTTCCACGAGGGGTGCTCTGCTAACCCCCAGCCTGAAGCTGTTAGGTGGCCCCACTGAACTATCCTGTGTGTGGAATGCAGGTGTGGAGTGTGGTCAGGAGTTCCCACCCTACCTGGATGGTGGGGCACTACACCTTAGGAGAAGGTGCAGTACCTCTGTGTCGACTGAAGCCTCAGGGGCGCCACACATATACCCATCATACATATCCTCCATCCCATAGTCCCGTGCCCATATACCCATCATACACATCCGCCATCCCATAGTCCCGTGCCCATATACCCATCACACATCCTCCATCCCATAGTCCCATGCCCATATACCCATCATACATATCCTCCATCCCACAGTCCAGTGCCCATATACCCATCGCACATCCTCCATCCCATTGTCCCGTGCCCATATACCTGTCATACATATTTTCCATCCCATAGTCCCGTGCTCATATACCTGTCATACATATCCTCCATCCCATAGTCCAGTGCCCATATACCCATCACACATCCTCCATCCCATAGTCCCATGCCCATATACCCGTTATACATATCCACCATCCCATAGGCCCGTGCCCATTTACCCGTCATACATATCCTCCATCCCATAGTCCCGTGCCCATATACCCGACATACATATCCTCCATCCCATAGTCCCGTGCCCATATACCCGACATACATATCCTCCATCCCATAGTCCATCACACATCCTCCATTCCATAGTCCCATGCCCATATACCCGTCATACATATCCACCATCCCATAGGCCCGTGCCCATTTACCCGTCATACATATCCTCCATCTCACAGTCCAGTGCCCATATACCCATCACACATCCTCCATCCCATAGTCAACCATTATGACATCATAATGAGCGGCGGGGCTTGATGACATCAGCGTCGCCATGGCAACCATTGTGACATCATAATGAGGGGCGGGGCTTGATACGCACACACTGTTTCCCCATTATGTAGATAGGGGCATTATGACATCATAAAGAGGGGCGGGGCTTAACACGCACACACTTTTTCCCCATTATGTAGACAGGGGCAAAATTGCTTGGTGAATTGTAACGCGCGGGGTTAAAATTTCACCTCACAACATAGCTTAGGACGCTCTCGGGGTCCAGACGTGTGACTGTGCCAAATTTTGTGGCTGTAGCTGCGATGGGGCGGATGCCTATCCCGGACATACACACATACACACATACATGCATACATACATACACACTTTGAGCTTTATATATTAGATGTAGCCCCTCCATAGAATACAATGTAGCCCTCCTCATATAGTATAATGCAGCCCCATCAAATATAATAAATATAATACAGCCCCCCCATAGAATATAATGTAGCCCCAAACAGAGTATAATACAGCCCACCTCCCCATAGAATATAATGTAGGCCCCCATATTATATAACACAGCCTCCCCCTATAGATTTCTCTCTTTAGGCTTAGTTAATTCTGTGGCGGTGCCGAGGCGTCTAGGGCATCGTAGGTACGACCCACGGCTAAATCTAGTTGTGTTGTCAGTTTAGGGGTCTGCAATCCGCTAGCTACCAACCTCTCTAGTTATTTGGTTGCCTAATTTATACCCCGTTATCCTCTTCGGTTACCTAATCATAACACGCTGGTCATCTAGTGGTGGACAACGAGGAGACAAAGATGAATGCCTCATTAAATAATAAGCAGTATGTAAAGGAGCCGGTCTCCTAGACTTGAAACGCCCATACACGCAGTGCATGGGCTGACAAACATTTCCCCATGGGGGGTACACATTTTTTAAAAGTATAATATGGCCATCAAAGGCACTATTTCCAAGATTTGACAGCATGTAGCAGCACAGAAGATGTTAACCCTGGTGATCTACTGGTGGAGAATGAGGAGACATTGATGAAGGCCTCATTAAAACCTTGGCCCAATGTAAAGGAGCGGGTCTCCTAGACATGGAACGCCCATAAATGCAGTGCATGGGCTGACAAATATTTACCCATAAATAGTAACATAGTTTTGAAGGCTGAAGGAAGACCTTATGTCCATCTAGTTCAGCCTATTTTTAGTGCAGCTGTTCTGCATTGTTGATCCTGGGGAAGGTAAAGAAGCCACAGAGTAGAAGCCAATTTTCTCCATAGGGAAAAAATTCCTTCCCCTAAGCTGGGTCAACCATCTACCTACTGTATAATATTATGTTATTCGGAACCTTCTATACTGTTACTCACAAGAAAAGCATCCTTTCCTTTCTTAAATTCATTCAGTGAGTTGGCCATCACCACTTCCTCAGGAAGAGAATTCCAGAGCCTCAAAGCTCTTACCGTGAAGAACCCTCTTCTATGCTGGTGCAGAAATTGTCTTTCCTCCAAACGAAGAGAATGCCCCCTTGTTCTTGTCACAGTCCTTGGTACAAACAGTTCATTGGAGAGATCTCTGTATTGCCCTCTGATATACTTGTACATATGTATTAAGTCTCCCCTAAGTATTCTCTTTTATAGAGTAAATAGACCTAATTTTGATAACCTTTCTGGGTATTGTAGTGAACCAACTTCATTTATCATTTTAGTAGCCCGCCTTTGAACCCTTTCAAGTTCAGTAATGTCTTTCTTGAGCACCGGCGTCCAAAATTGCACACAATACTCCAAGTGTGGTCTGACGAGTGATTTGTACAGAGGGAGAATTGTTTTCATCTCATGTCCCCAGACCTCTTCTAATGCATCCCATGACCCTATTTGCTTTGGTGGCAGCTGCCTGACACTGGGCACTCCAATTTAGCTTCTTATTGACTAAGATGCCTATGTCTTTTTCCATGTCTGATTTCCCCAGCAGTTTCCCATTTAATAAGTAATTATAGCATCTGTTTCTCCTTCCCATGTGCATAACCTTACACTTATCTGTGTTAAACCTCATTTGCCATTTTTCAGTCCAATTCTCCAATTTACTCAAATCTGTCTGTAGTTGCAAACTGTCCTCCTTTGTGTTAACTACCTTACATAGTTTTGTATCATCTGCAAATACTGATATTTTACTGTATAAGCCATTCACTAGATCATTATTAAATATATTAAATAGTAGGGAGCCCAATACAGAACCCTGTGGAACCCCACTAGTAACCCTGGCCCAATCTGAGTATGCACCATTAATAACCACTCTTTGTTTTCTATCACTAAGCCAGCTAGCAACCCATCTTCACACATTTTCCCCTAGCCCAAGCTTTCTCATCTTACTTACCAATCTTTTATGTGGGACAGTGTCAAATGCTTTAGAGAAGTCGAGATAAATGACATCCAGTGATTCTCCTTGGTCCATTTGAGAGCTTACATCCTCATAGAAGCTGATCAGGTTAGTTTGACAGGAGTGATCCTTCATAAATCCATGTTGATATGAAGTTAAACATTTATTAACATTGAGATATTCCTTAATGGTATCCCTTAGAAACCCTTCAAAAATTTTACCCACAACAGATGTTAAGCTTACCGGCCTATAGTTTCCAGGTTCCCTTTTACACCCCTTTTTGAATAATGGTACCACATTTGCTTGCCGCCAATCAAAAGGAACAGACGCTGTTTCTATAGAGTCTTTAAATATAAGGAATAGAGACCTGTCTATCACATTACTTAACTCCCTTAATACCCGAGGGTGAATGCCATCAGGGCCTGGTGATTTGTCAATTGTAATCTTACTACACTGTGTTCCAAATTATTATGCAAAAAGAGTTTAGGAGTGATAAGGTTAGAATTTTTTTGTTTGTCATTTAAACTAATTGATGGTGATGTGTGTCAGGGCTCTTTATATCACTGAAAGCAATTGCAGATACCTGTGCAAATTAGTTTGGCAGGTGTGTCCAAGTAAAGGCAAGACTACTTAAGAAGGCTGTTCCACATTATTAAGCAGCCTACATTTTTTGCCAAAATGGGAAAGAAAAAGGATGTGTCGGCTCCTGAGAAGCAACAGATTGTGGAGTATTTAGGTCAAGGCATGACTACAATCAACATTGCCAAGACACTTCATCGTGATCATCGCACAATCAAGAAGTATGTAGCTGATTCCCAGCACACACATGTGCGTGCTGATAAGGAAAAATTGAGGACTCTTTCCAACAGGCAATTGCGTCAGGTTAAAAGAGCAGCTGCAAAAATGCCTGGTCATAGCAGCAGACAAGTTTTTGAAGCTGCTGGTGCCTCCAACGTCCCCCGAACAACAAGATGCAGGGTCCTTCAGAGGACTGCAGCTGTGCGTAAGCCATCCTGTCGACCAATTCTATCCACTGCACACAAGCAGAAACGGCTCCTGTGGGCCAAACAATACATGAAGACTGACTTCCAAACTGTTTTGTTCACCGATGAGTGCCGTGCAACACTCGATGGTCCAGATGGATGGAGTGGAGGATGGCTGGTTGATGGACACCCCATGAAAAGGCTAAGGCGCCAACAAGGAGGAGGTGGAGTAATATTTTGGGCTGGAATCATGAGGAGAGAGATTGTCGGCCCCTTTAGGATCCCTGAAGGGGTAAAGATGAACTCCATAATCTATGTGGAGTTTCTAAAACAGCACTTCCTGCCATGGTTCAAGAGGAAGAACCGTGCTTTCCGCAGCAAGATCATTTTCATGCATGATAATGCACCGTCTCATGCTGCAAATAACACATCTGCATCTCTGGCTGCTATGGGCATAAAAGAGGACAAACTTATGGTGTGGCCACCATCTTCCACTGACTTCAACCCCATTGAGAACCTCTGGAGCATCATCAAAAGGAGTGTCTATGATGGCGGGAGGCAGTTCACATCTAAGCAACAGCTCTGGGAGGGTATTCTGTCCACATGCAAAACAATTGAAGCACAAACCATCCAAAAACTGACAAATTCAATGGACGAGAGAGTTCAGAAGCTTCTTTCGAACAAGGGGTCCTATGTGCAAATGTAACATCACCTAGAATAAAGTTTTGACATGAAAACTGTTTGATTTCATTTTGTAATAAGCTGATAATGCTTATAATTTCACAATTGACCATTTTTTTGTTCAAAATAAAAATAAAAAGGTTGAAAACTCTGCTGTGCATAATAATTTGGAACATGCATTTTGAGTGTTTCTTATTTTTAAAAATATACTGTTTTCATAGGCAGTTTGTTCAAAAACATTGCAATTATACTAGAATATTAGATGACTGGAAAATAACAATAACTGCAATTCATATAGGTAATGTAGAGAAAATATGAGGAAATATGTTTTGCATAATAATTTGGAACACAGTGTAAGGCGGTTCTGCACTTCTTCCTGGGTTAGGCAGGTAATACTTAATGGGGAGTTTACATTATCACTCTGCATTTCCCCTGGCAAATTCTTTTCCTGTGTGAACACTGTTGAGAAAAAAGTATTTAAAACATTTGCTTTTCCCACATCACTCTCTATGATTTCACCCTCATAGGGAATACATTTTACCCCTTTTCTGATCCGTGACGCCTACGTAGGCATCATGAAAACTCGTGCCATTATGACCAATGACGGGTGACCGGGGTCCCCAAAAAGTCACCTGACCCGCAGGTATAGGAGAACCTCTAGTTAACCCCAGGAGGAGTGGCATTGCGCCCCCATGGTTATGATCGCTCTGATTGGCTATTGAAAATGATACAGCCAATCAGAGCGATTGTAATATTTCACCAATGAATCATGGTGAAATATTAATATCCAGCAATTGGCTGGAGCTAGGTGACCTTTGAGTCACCCCCACAAATCTGATTGGAGCTAGGGTCCACGTGATGCTACCCTCCAATCAGATGTGGAGGGGCGGTATCAGGTATGGCTGCCCTCGCTCTTCAGCCTTATCCCGTCCGTGGAAGGTGAAGAGTGAGGTGCTGCCTGATGCCCTGACACCCGACAGGTCCCTGCCTGCTGCTGCCGCCACTGATCACCGCCTGCTGCCGATCACCGCGCCTGCTGCCGCCACCGCCGATCTCCCCTCTGGTACTGTGCACCACCCCTTCTGCCACAGTAATCACCCCCCTGCCCAGTAATCATATATTTTTTGATATTTTATATCAAACTCCAGTATTTGGTATGGTTATGATTTGCAAACATTTTGAGGCGATTCATAAGTTTCTACATTTTAGGGACAATACTGACAGCCTTCCCCATGATGACCCGAATTTTGATACTTTGAATTATGCTGAAGTGTACATTTTTCCTATGGGAAATTTGTGTGGATGAATCCTTCATCCACTTCAAAGGGAGGCTTCAGATCCCTCAGTACCTGCCCAGCAAAAGGTCGAGGTACGGGATAAAACTCTATAAGCTGTATGAGAGTACCTCAGGGTACACTCACAGCTTTAGAGTTTACCAAGGAAAGGACATTAGGATCCAGCCCCCAAAATGTCCACCTGCTCTGGGGGTGAGATGGAAAATAGTGTGGGATTTGGTCCACCCTATGCTTGATAAAGGTTACCATCTGTATGTTGATAACTTTTATACAAGCGTCCCACTCTTTCAATCCCTCTCTGCCAGAGCTACCTTCGCTTGCGGTACCATGCACAGAAACCAGAGGGGTCTCCCTTTGTCGCTAATTGAGCAGCCTCTCCCCAAGTGTGAGAGCCCAGCCCAATGTAGCGGCAACATGCTTGTGGTCAAGTTCAAAGACAAAAGAGACGTATTTTTCTTGACAACAATCCATGGTCCCAGCACCACGGCCACCACCGTCCGAGGTACCCCAGCACAGGTCTACAAACCGGACTGTGCACTGTGGTACAACAAACACATGGGGGACTTGATCAAGTCCTCCAGCCCTATAGTGCCATGCGGAAGGCAAAGGTGTGGTATAAAAAACTGGCTGTGCACATAGTACAAATGGCACTGTATAATGCATACGTGCTATCACGATGTGCAGGCCAGACCAACACCTTCCTCTAGTTCCAGGCGGTGATAAAGGCCCAGATGTTTGGAGACTAGGAAGGAGCGGGCCCCAGCACCCCTGGAACTCAAGTTTCCCGTATGGTACCAGGTCAACATGCTCCCACTAAGGGGAGAGCCAAAAAAAGGTGCCGGATATGCTATGAAACGGGGATAAGAAGGGAAACTCGTTTCCAGTGTGAAACGTGTCCTGACAAACCTGCACTGTGTTTGAATGAATGCTTTAGTATTCAACACACATCCGGGAACTAAACACATCCCAACATTCCCCTACAGAACTCACCCACACCAGTCTGACTGTGTCTTGTATTGTATGTCAGGTTGTGTGTGTGTGGTGTATACTACACCACACACACCAACCTGGCGTACACTACACTACACCACTCCACACACCAACCTGACGTAGTGTGTCAGGTTGGTGTGTGTGGCGTAGTGTATGTCAAGTTGGTGTGTGGTGTAATATAGTGTACATCAGGTTGTTGTGTGTGGTGTATACTACACCACACACCAACCTGACATACACTACTTACTTTCCATAAGTGATATGGTGTCCGCTAATGATTAGAGCTAATTTTCCATTCAAAAGTCAAATGGCGAACCTTTCCTTCCGAGCCTTGCAGTGCGCCCAAACAGTGGTTTATGACCATATATGAGGTATTGGGGTACTCAGGAGAAATTGCCCAAAAAATTTTGGGATCCATTTTATCCTGTTACCTATGTGAAAATGAAAAAATTAAGGCTAAATTAAAATTTTTGTGAAAAAAAGTACTTTTTTATTTTTAAAGATCAATTTGTGAAGCACTTGGGGTTTCAAAGTGCTCACTATGCATCTAGATCAGTTACTTGGGGGGTCTATTTTCCAAAATGGGATCAACTGTGGGGGAGCTCCAATGTTTAGGCACACAGGGGCTCTCCAAACGCGACATGGCAACTGCTAAATATTCCAGCACATTTTCCATTCAAAAAGTCAAATGGCGGTCCTTCCCTTCCAAATCATTCCGTGCACCCAAACAGTGGTTTATGACCACATATGAGGTATCAGTGTTCTCATGAGACATTGCCCAACAAATTTTAGAATCCATTTTATCCTATTGCCCATGTGAAAATGAAAAAATTGAATTTAAAAGGAAATTTTTGTGAAAAAATGTACTTTTTCATTTTTACGGATCAATTTGTGAAGCCACCTGGGGGTTAAAAGTGCTCACTCTGCATCTAGATAAGTTCCTTTGGGGGTCTAGTTTCCAAAATGAGGTCACTTGTGGGGGAGCTCCAATGTTTAGGCACACAGGGGCTCTCCAAACGCGACATGGCAACTGCTAAATATTCCAGCATATTTTCCATTCAAAAAGTCAAATGGCGGTCCTTCCCTTCTGAGCCCTGCCGTGAGCCCAAACAGTGGTTTATGACCAAATTTGAGGCATCGGTGTACTCAGGAGAAATTGCCCAACAAATTTTAGGTTCCATTTTATTCTGTTGCCCATATGAAAATGAAAAAATTGAGGCTAAAAGAAAAGTTTTGTTAGAAAAATTAAAATGTCCATTGTCCTTCTACGTTGCTTTAGTTCCTGTGAAGCAATTGAAGGGTTAATAATATTCTTAAATGTAGTTTTGAATAGCTTGAGGGGTGCAGTTTTTATAATAGTGTCAATTTCGGGCATTTTCTGCCATATAGACCCCTCAAAGAGACTTCAAATGTGAGGTGGTCACTAAAAAAAATGGTTTTGTAAATTTTGTTGTAAAAATGAGAAATTGCTGGTCAACTTTTAACCCTTATAACTTCCTAACAAAGAAATTGTTTCCAAAATTGTGCTGCTGCAAAGTAGACATGTGGGAAATGTTATTTATTAACTATTTTGTGTCACATATCTCTCTGGTTTAACAGAATAAAAATTAGAAAATTGCCAAATTTTCAAAATTTTCACCACATTTCCGATTATTTCACTAATAAACACAAAAATTATCGACCTAAATTTGCCACTTTCATGAAGCCCAATATCTCACAAAAAAACTTCTCAGAATCACTAGGATCCGTTGAAGCATTCCTGAGTTATTACCTCATAAATGGACACTAGTCAGAATTGCTAAAAATGGCCATGTCATTAAGGTCAAAATAGGCTGGGTCATGAAGGGGTTAAAAGTATACTATGGGCATCATAGACACCGTAAAAAATTGGACTGCCTTTGGCAGCACAGAAGACGTTAACCCTGGTCATCTAGTGGCGGACAAGGAGGAGTCAATGATTAAGACTTCAGTAAAAACTAGACCCAATGTAAAGGAGTGGTTCTAGACTTGTAACACACATACACACAGTGCATGGGCTGACAAACATTTCCCCAAGGAGGTTACACATATTTAAAAAGTATAATATGGGCATCAGAGACATCCTTGCCAAAAATTTGACTGCCTGTAGCAACACAGAAGATGATAACCCTGGTGATCGACTTTCAGAGAATGAGGAGACATTGATGAAGGCCTCAGTAAAACCTCGGCCCAATGTAAAGGAGCGGGTCTCCTAGACTTGAAAAGCCCATCAACACAGTGCATGGGCTGACAAACATTTTCCCAAGAGGGCTACACATATTTTAAAAGTATAATATGGGCATCAGAGACACCCTTGCCAAAAATTTGACTGCCTGTAGCAGGCCAGAACACGCTAACCCTGGTGATCTAGTGGTGGAGAATGAGGAGACATAATGATAAATCAGACTGAAATCAAGCAAATTACAAATGTGAATCCACCGATGAAAGAAAATAACAAAAGGGAGGGGCGAACACAGGTTCATAGATATGAAGCCAGAATGTGTCCAACAAGATATGTTTGTCCCTAGCAACAGCTCAGAGACAGGGATAGAAAAAATATAGTTACTTTTGCATCATGGAATACGTTGACCCTGGTGTTCAACTGGTTGTGGCTGATGAGGATGAGGATAAGGAGGAGGATAACACCAAAAAGACCTAATCAGAAAGCGGATAACCATGTGTGATTGTGAAGAGGAGCATGAAAATATACCTCCCCAACCAAGCTAAAAATTAATGTAAGCATATGTTTCAATGTTTTCATTCGGTGATGTACAGAAGTCTTGGCCAATCCAGCCCTTGTTCATTTTGATAAGAGTCAGTCTGTCAGCATTGTCAGGTGACAGGCGGATGCGCTTATCTGTTATAATTCCACCAGTGACACTAAAAACCCGCTGTGACAGAACCCTAGCAGCAGGACAGGCCAGGACCTCCAAGGCGTAGAGAGCCAGTTCATGCCACGTGTCCAGCTTGGATACTCAATAATTAAAAGGCACAGAGGAATTCCGGAGGACGTTTGTACGATCTGCAAGGTACTCCCTCACCATCTTACCAAGCAGTGCACTTCTTGTGACACCACCATCATGTGGCAGCATGATGTGAGGGTCTGAGAAAACTGTCCCAGAACTTTGCCATTGTTCCTCTGCCTGAGCTCGATTGGACTTCTGTCTCTCTTGCTTGAACTCCTTGGCTGTACAACAAACTCTGATGTCTGCTGCCAGAATTCTCACATGGGAATTTTTTCATTAATTCCGCTACAAGGGCCCTGTGGTACAGCAACATTTTTGAACACCTCTCTACCTTTGGAAGAAGAGATTGAAAGTTTTCCTTGTAGCGTGGGTCTAGAAGTGTCACCAACCAGTAATGAGTGTCCCCGAAAATTTTTATAATGCAAGGGTCACGGGAAACGCAGCACAACTTAAAGTCAGCCATGCGTGCCAGACTACTAACAGGCATGACTTCCGTGTCCTCACCAACAGGAAGACTGACAGTGGTGTCATCCTCCTCCTCCCTGTCCTTAGGCCATCCCCGCTGAACAGATGGTATGACAGCTGTACTTTTAGTACCATGTATAGCGCATGAAAGTAGCTCATGTTCTTCCTCCTCCTCCTCATTGTCTACCAATCCACGTTGCGATGACATGAGGCTGGGCTGAGTGCAATCACCCTTTATAGTTCCTTGCTCCATGTCATAGAATCATAGAATCATAGAATCATAGAATCGTAGAGTTGGAAGGGACCTCCTGGGCCATCTGGTCCAACCCCCTGCTCAAAGCAGGATTCGCTAAATCATCCCAGTCAGATGTCTGTCCAGCCTCTGTTTGAAGACTTCCATTGAAGGAGAACTCACCACTTCTCGTGGCAGCCTGTTCCACTCATTGATCACTCTAACTGTCAAAAAGTTTTTTCTAATATCTAATCTGTGTCTCTTCCCATTCAGTTTCATCCCATTGCTTCTAGTCTTTCCTTGTGCAAATGAGAATAAAGTTGATCCTTCTACAATGTGACAGCCCTTTAGATATTTGTAGACAGCTATTAAGTCTCCTCTCAGTCTTCTCTTTTGCAAACTAAACATTCCCAAATCCTGCAACCTTTCCTCATAAGACAGGGTTTGCAGACCGGTCACCATTCTGGTCACTCTTTTCTGAACTTGCTCCAGTTTGTTGATGTCTTTTTTAAAATGTGGTGCCCAAAACTGGACACAATATTCCAGATGAGGTCTGACCAAAGAGGAGTAGAGGGAAATAATGACTTCACGTGATCTAGACTGTATGCTTCTGTTAATACATCCTAGAATTGCATTTGCCTTTTTTGCTGCTGCATCACACTGTTGACTCATATTCAGTCTGTGATCTATTAGTATACCCAAGTCTTTTTCACATGTGCTGTCACTTAGCCCTATTCCTCCCATTCTATATATACTTTTTTCATTTTTATTGCCCAGATGTAGTACTTTGCATTTCTCCCTGTTAAAAACCATTCTGTTAGTTGCTGCCCACTTCTCCAGTTTATTTAAATCTTTTTGAATCATCTCTCTCTCCTCTCTAGTATTAGCTATCCCTCCTAGCTTTGTGTCATCAGCAAATTTAATCAGTTTACCCTCAATTCCTTCATCTAAATCGTTGATAAAGATGTTGAACAATACAGGGCCCAGGACAGAGCCCTGTGGTACCCCACTTGAGACATTCTTCCAAGTGGATGTGCAGCCATTTACGACCACTCTTTGGGTCCGATCACTAAGCCAGTTATGAATCCACCTAACAGTTGCCTTGTCCATTCCATACTTAGTCATTTTTTCAATAAGGATTGTATGAGAGACTTTGTCAAATGCTTTGCTGAAGTCAAGATATACTATATCTACAGCATTTCCTTGATCCACCCAATCAGTGATACCGTCATAGAAGGAAATTAAGTTAGTCTGACATGACTTATCAGTTACAAACCCATGCTGACTCTGTTTAATCACTTCATTCTTATCCAGGTATTGACATACATGTTGTTTAATAATTTGTTCAAAGATCTTTCCTGGTATAGAAGTCAGACTCACCGGCCTATAGTTGCCTGGGTCCACCTTCTTCCCCTTTTTGAAGATAGGAACAACATTTGCTCTTCTCCAGTCTTCTGGCACTTCTCCTGTTCTCCAAGAATTTTCAAAGATTATGGAGAGGGGTTCAAAAATTTCTTCTGCTATCTCCTTCAGTACTCTGGGGTGTAATTCATCTGGACCTGGAGACTTGAATTCATTTAGGTTAGCTAAGTGTTTCCTCACTATCTTTCTGTTTATAGATATCCTGGATTCTTCTATTCCCTTAATAGGACAGTGAATAACAGTTGATGTTGCATTTCCTTTCTGACAGAAAACAGATGCAAAATAGGAATTTAAAAGTTCAGCCTTCTCAACATCCTGTCTTACCATTTCATCATTTTCATCCTGTAAAAATACTATAGCATCTTTGACTTTTCTTTTACTTTTGACATATCCCCAAAATCCTTTATTATTGCTTTTGACATCTCTTGCAAGCCTCAGTTCATTTTCAGCTTTAGATAATCTGATTTGTGCCCTGCAGGTTCTGCAGACAGCATTATATTCTTCTTTAGATATGCCTCCCTCTTTCCATTTTATAAACATTTTTTTCTTCCTTTTTAGCATGTGCTTAAGTTCTGTGTTCATCCATCCTGGTTTCCTTAAATGCTTCCTTAAATGCTTCCTTAAATGTCCTCGCGCTCTGCCTGCAATGCATCATCTTTAATAGTGAGCAGACAGGTTTTCAGAATGCTGAGAAGTGGGATGGTGACGCTAATGATGGCATCATCGCCACTCACCATCTTGGTGCAGTCCTCAAAGTTCTGGAGGATGGTACATATGTCTGACATCCATGTTCTCTCCTTAGGCCTTATGTGTGGAGTCGCAACTGAATATCGATGGCCTTGTTGATGCTGATAGTCAGCAACTGCCCTCTAGTGCTCACAAATCCTTTCCAACATATGCAGTGTAGAGTTCCAACGCGTGGGGATATCACACATCAGTAGGTGAGCCTGAAGATGCAAACGCTGCTGAAGTCCAGCACGTGCGGCTGAAGCCGTAGCTGACTTTCTAAAATGGGCAGACAGACAGCGTACTTTCACTAGCAGATCCGGCAGCTCAGGGTAGCGTTTGAGAAAACGTTGATCCTTGAGGTTAAGCACATGAGCCAGGCAAGGTATGCGTGTGACCTCACCTTGCCTCAGAGCCACCACCAGGTTCCGGCCATTGTCACACACGACCATGCCTGGCTGTAGATTCTGCGGTGTCAGACAAATATCTGACTGCTCTTTCAGCGCTGTCCACAACTCTTCTGCATTGTGCAGTTTGTCACCTATGCAGCTTAGTTTCAGCACAGCCTGTTGCCACTTGGCTGAGGCAGTGCTTCCAGCTTCTAACTGATGTGTTCATTTCAGAGATGGAGGCTGAAGAAGAGGAGGAGGATTAGGAGGATGAGGTGCAGGAGCTGTAGATTGTGTGAGCAACCCTGATTGAGGTAGGGCCCGCAATCCTCAGCGTGGGGAGGATGTGTTCCATCCCAAGGTCCAACAGGGTCCCAGCTTCCACTATATTGACCCAGTGTGCCATCAGTGAGATGTACCATCCCTGCACACAGGCACTTGTCCAAGTGTCCGTGGTTAGGTGGACTTTCCCAGTAACAGCATTGTTGAGGGCATGGGTAATGATGTGGGACACATGCTGGTGTAATGCAGGTATGGCACAATGGGAGAAATAGTGACAACTGGGGACTAAGTACCTTGGGATGGCCGCCGCCATCAGGTTGCAGAAAGCTACTGTCTCAACGAGCTAAAAAAGCAACAGTTCGAGCGCAAGCAGACCAGAAATCTGCAAATTAAGTACTGTGGCCTATATTGCATTGGCTGCGTATTTCTGCTTGCGTTCCAATGAAAGGGGTATAGACAACTGAAGGCTGGGCTGGGACAATAATGTGGATGGGCTTGATGATGGTGCTGGTTGACTGTGGGCAAAAACAGGTGCAGGGCCCGAGGCATCTTCACTGGGAAGCAGGTTAACCCTATCGCAGGGGAGCGCAAAGGAAAGGGAGAAGCTTGAAAGGTTTTCTTCTTTATTAAGTTCCACTACACATTTCAACGGATAATCTCCGTCTTCATCAGGAGGCAGTGGAACTTAGTGGAACTTAATAAAGAAGAAATCTTTTCAAGCTTCTCCCTTTCCTTTATGCTCCCCTGCGATCGGGTTACCCTGCTTCTCATGTTTTAATCCTCTCTAGAGGCACCCGACAGGAGCAGCATCGGATTACATTCACCAGCGCCCTGAGACCTGTCAGCCTGGCGCTCCATATATCTGTCTCACTCTGACTATCTCGAGGCATCTTCACTGGCACGGTGAACTGGGGATTGGCAAGGATGCGAAACAGTGGAAGAAGCAGTGTTGTCACCTTCAGACAGTGTCCCTGGAGCCTGGTGTTCAGCCCACAAAGTCGGGTGCTTTGCTGACATGTGCCTAATCATGCTGGTGGTGGTCAGGCTGGTAGTTTTGCTACCCCTGCTGATGCGGGCATGGCAAGTGCTGCAAATGGCCTGTTTGGGGTTAACAGCAGAGTCTTTAAAAAATAACCAGACTCGGGAAGATCTAACCGAAGGGATGGCCACTTCTGTCCTGTTGGTGTTACGGGGAACGGATGCACGCCTTCTGTCTGCAGCCACCTCACTGCTTCTTCCTGCCTGTTGGGGTGATAAGCCTCTTTCCCCATGTGTGCTGCTTTCCTCGCTCTGCATGTCCTCCTGCCAGGTTGGGTCAGTCACTATGTTATCCACACCTCATCTTCTACATCCGCACCCTGTTCCTCCTTCTGACTTTCCAGCAATTGTGTCTCATCATCATCCACCTCAGGTGACTGTGTCTGCTCAAAGATTTGTGCATCGCTACATGGAATAACATCTTGACCCGTTTCAACTGAAGTGGGCGAGAGGCACGAATCTCCAAATGGATAACTGAACAGCTCTTCGGAGTGTCCAAGTATGGTATCAGTTGTCTCAGGGCACTCGGCATGGTGGGTAATGATGAGTAATGAGTAATGATGAGTAATATCTGGTCCACACTCATGGCTACTCAGACTTGACCGTGTGGAAGACGTGGTGGTGGTGATGGTGGTGGCTAACTGACTGTAAGAATTATTCGCTATCCAATCAACAACCGTTTCACAATGCTCTGGATTCAATAGTGGTGTGGTGCGGTTCCCTAGAAACTGGGACAGGAAGGTCGAGCGCGCAAATGTTGGTCTTTGCTGCGGCCCACTTTCTCCATGACCATGGCCTCGTCCTCTGCATGCACCAACAGCATCACGTCCACTTCCCCGTCCCTTGCCCATTTTAAAAGGACTATTGAAAAATTTAAAAACCTCAATAGAAATGGATTTCTTGTGACCAAAATTTGATGTGATAAATATGTGGGTCGCCCCTCACACCCAGGGCAGTGGGATACTCAGAACCGGGCCAGTGTCAGGGGGATGAATGCGTCACAGCAGCGGTGAGCCGGTCCGTGGCCCTGGGCGCCCAATATCAATGGCGGTGATGTTTGTAATATAGTTTATATGGAAAGTTCGTGACTCCACCTGTGGTGCTTGGCAAGTGTGATGTTAGGCCGACGCTGCAGGCAGATCCTCTGGGACTGATGGTATGCGCAGCTTAGATGGTAAAGCTCCCCACAGGTGGAGCTGTAGTCCCAGGGCAGTGTAGATGAAGTAATGGCGGGGAGGCGTAGATGATGGAGGTACAGGTACTCAGGTGTAACGGTGTGGAATAACTGGAGGACACCAGGGTGTGCAGTTCCAAGGCTTTACTCACTGTTTGCAGTTCACACACACGCCTGCCTCTGTACTGTGTTCTCCAGTTCAGGGCTCCAGCCAACCTCCAGGCCAGATAGGATTCTCCTTTCCACACTCCGCCAACATGTACCTTACTGAACGACTCCTCCAATGCGCCTTTAGGTGCGAAGCACTCCAGTACTTAGCTACCCTGGAATGCCTCTCTCTAGGTGTTCCTAGTCTCTACCTGTATGACAGACAGCTGTAGCCTGCTTCGGGGACTCCTCTCTGCGTCCCGGCTCTCTATCCAAGTGCTGTTGTGTCCCAAGTCTATGATGGGAGTAAGGCGTTAGTGGCTCACTACTCCTCCGGTGTCTGTTGCCGGACATAAAGATCCAATCAACCTCGGGGACCGGGCCCCGGCCTTTGCGCTCTGGACTGGAAGGGTTATCTCTTTTTCTCAACCTGCTTCCCACCGTCCTTCTATTTTCCTTCGTTCCGATCTGTTCTATCTCTCTTATGGAATCTGTAGTCTCCAGTCTACGTCTCTTTCTCCTTCTCTTCCTTCCCGTGCCAGCTGGCCCAGTTCACTGGGGCAGCTGCAGCACTCCTTCCTCCATCCCCTCTTCCAGGGATCCCCACTCCTCACCGAGTGGCTGTCCTCTCCTACTCCGCCTGCCTTCTTCTGCGGACTGACCTCAAATCCTACACCTTCCCTCTCTTTTATATCTAACTCCACCTGCCTCCCCAGCACCTCTCGTGTTACGAAGCCAGGGACGATAAAAGGCACCCTATGACCTCTCCAGCATAAAGCATGGATGGGTCCCTGCTGAACTATCCTGTGTGTGGGGTGCAGGTGTTGGAATGTGGAAAGGGAGTTCCCACCCTACCTGGATGGTGGAGTACCACACCTTAGGAGAAGGTGCAGTACCTCTGTGGCGACTGAAGCCTCAGGGGCGCCACATATGCCTGCAAAGCAAATAATTTTCCATCACAGATACACCAGGCCTCAGCCTGAGATAACAGACTTTTTTATTTTTTTATTCTTTTTTGGATACAAAAGACTACTGGATATAATGACTGTGACAGCCAGGCAAAAAAAAGGAAACCAAAGGTAACTGGCCACACTTTCACCACGCACAGATAAGGCCTCTTTCACACATCAGGTTTTCGCCGTCAGGCGTGATCCGGCTCTTTTGACAAAAACCGGATCCGGTGAAATGCAATGCCGGATCCGGTTTCCCCCCCATTGACTTGCATTTGCTCTGGATCGAGCCGGATGGCCATGCGTTTCGTCCGGTTTTCGCCGGATCCGGCAATGTGTCGCAATCCGGCGTCTGGAAAAAACGGCAACTGTAACGTTTTTTGTCTCCGGCGAAAAAGCCAGAGCCGCCGGATCCGGCACGTCCGGCTTTTTCACACAATGAAAGTCTATGAGCTCCGCAATGCGCCGGATCCGGCAAAAGCCGGATCCGTTTTTTTAGGTCTGAGCATGCTCAGTAGCTCTGCCCACAGCACACATATATAAAACCATGACAGTGGGACCCTCAGCCACACCCAACATGCCACCCAAGACAGGAACCAGGCGCAGGAGAAGGCAGGAGACCACTGCAGCACCATCAGCACCACCACCACCCCAAATGGAGCAGCTAGGCGAACATGCTGAACAACGGGAGGGGAGTCCACCAGCAGATGAGAGACGGTAATTATCAAATCCCCCATTCCTCAAAACTAGGGCCATGGAATATCAAGATATTCATTGGCCCTTTGTTTCTCTTTATTCAACAGCCGCCCAAGAGATGCAGCAGCAGCAGCACTGGCAGCACTGGCAGCAGCAGCAGCACCACCCACAGGCATGGAGTCTGGCCAGCAGGAGGACACCACATCTTCTTCTGGGAGCCCTCCCTTGCATCGTCAGCGTTTGACGGTAAGTTTTTATTTCCAAAATCCATCATCTCTGTAATATATGTCTATTCATTGGCTTTTATTTCAAAACAGGAATCACAAGCTGAAGAGGAGCTCCCAGAAGAAGAAGGAAGGGGTGGACAGACACCTGGAGTGGGCTCACAATTGGTAAGTTTTTTGCATCAAACACAGAAACACATCACACTACACAGAACACATAGAAAACAATGTACCGCAGACATCACACAGCAAACAAATATGCCAACATCCAAACACATAAATTTTTTTCTTTTCTTCTCTAGTCTTCCCAATCTGGTGCTCGGCCAAGGGGTCCTCGCAGTGCCTCCCAGGGTTGTCGGCGACAGCAACGCGGCAGTCACCAGCATGTAAGTATAATATTTAAGTAAAATTTTGGTACACTTTTTATTTCATGTCTTAAAGTGTGGTGCCTAATTTTGCTATTTTTCTCTTTTACTTTAACAGCCTTCACAGCGTGCTCCCGACTCTGACTGTGAGGATGGAGGAATAGATGTGGACCACCTCATCGATCTCGTCAGAGAAAGGGAGCCGCTATGGAATATGGCTGACCGCCGCCATGCTGACCTGATAGTTACCCGACGGCTCTGGGAGGAAATCTGTTCGCTCCTTGTGGACCGCTGGGAGGACCTCGATGCTCGGGCCCAGATTAAAGAGCATAAGTATATACAGCGCCGGTTGCTTGATGTAAACCAGTGTTTCCCGAACTCCAGTCCTCGTGGTCCCCACGGATCATGTGCTCAGGACTTCTATTTACTATGGAAATCCTGAAAACATGACCCCTGGGGACCGAGAGGACTGGAGTTTGGGAAACACTGATGTTGTATACTAACCACTTTGTCCTTTCTCGTTTCAGGGGAGAGAATTGTGAAGCGGTGGCGGTCTGTGAGGGATCGTTTCAAGAAGGAGTTAAATAAAGAGATGCGGGCCCCGAGTGGATCTGGAGGACGCAGGAGCAAGTGCAAGTACGCACGAGCCCTGTCGTTCCTCCGGGATACAATGGTCACCAGAAGGTAAACATTACACACCACATGTAAAAAAAAAATGTTTAGATGTATAAAATTTTTTTCAGCCAGGGCCATGCCATGTCACTATTTTAATAGTTTTTTTTTCTCTTTATTCCACAGCACGGTGAGCAGCACTCGGGAGCCTGCACGGTTGGACCCTTCTGAGGAGCCTGGCACCGAGGGACACTTCGACTGCCCCGGTACATCTGAACATTCCCAGCCTTCCCACATATTAGACCCATCTGTCCCATCCACCAGCACCGGAGCATCGTGGCCGACAACATTACATGGAGCTGCTGGTGAGGAGATCGCTTGCCCTTTACCCCACCCTTCTGCCCCTGCCACCTCTAGTACACCTGCGGGTACTGGGAGGCAGCGGCAGAGGGGTCAGGAAAAGACTTATGCGCCAGAGTTCTTGCATCTGAATGCATCTTTCCAGAACTGTCTAAAAGTCTTGTCTGAGCAAATCTCCGCAGGCTTTCAGCAGATCAACTCCAGCATTCTGGAGGTGAAGACACTTCTGCAAACCATGCATTCAGAAGCAAGATCTTCGCAAAACCACTCCTTTTTCAGGTCTGTTGTGGAGCGCATGGAAACACTCTCTCCTAGCCAGCAGATGCATGTAATGCATTCGTGCCACGGTGCTCTCCAGCACGTTACCTCCCAACCTCCTCCTCCCACCCCAGTAGTTCCTCCACCTGCACCCCCTCCAGCCACTTTCCATCCTCCCCCTCCTATTACATACCAGCCACCTCCCCAGTACCAGCAACCTCCCCAGTACCAGCAACCTCCCCATTACCAGACATCTCCCCACTTCCAGCAACCTGCCCCGTACCAAACTCCTTCCCCATACCACTTTCCATCCACATCATCTGCTCCCACAGTCCCTGCCCAACCCTCCACTCCACCACCCACCATCTCTTCTGCCTCCCACATGTCCACCCATTCTCTAGCTTTTTCCACACCTTCACCTCTAACTGTTCCTTCTCCACCACGATCCCAGTCCTCTCTCCACACTCCCAGTGTCGAAGTATCCCGCAGCCCCTCCAGCAGTATTTCCACCCCACACTACACAAATTTATAAGAATATGTGTTTTTAAATAAATGAACAATTTTGTGGTTTAATAATTTTATTAAAAAGTTTTTAAATTTCAAAAAAGTATTCTAAAAAAAAAAATTTTCAATAAAAGTTGAATTTTTGTTTTACACTGGTTGTCTGTCATTACTTTCTGCGGCTAAATATGGTAAAAAAAAAAGGTTAAATACAGGGTATTTAAAAGGTAAAAAGGTTCTCAAAACCAGGTATCTAACTGTAGGTAAAAGGTAAATAAATTTTACCTTTTTGCCACAGTTGTGTTCCTGGCTGTGTTCGAAGCAAACTATTTCACCAAAAAAGTTGTGTATCTTGTTGGTGATTTCCTAACAATGTACACAACTTTTGTTAAAAGGTGAAATACTTTGCATAAAACACAACCAGGTACACACCTGTGGCCTAAAGGTAAAAATATTTAAACCAGGACAAGATAGCCAACTTTGGTTGGCAAAGGTATATACTGTTGGTACAGAAGGTACACAAGTTTGGTTAGGGCACAAATCTTTCACACTCTGTCATCCTGCCAGTCTATTCTGCCTTGAGGTGACATAAAGTATTGTGCAAAATTGTCCCTCATTACTGAAACCGTCACAGAACTTCTAGTGGTAATGTTCTGGTAATCTTGCAAGGTGGTTTCTTCAGAGGTGTCCTCAATGGAAATGGGTTCCTTGCAGATAACAAAATTGTGGAGTACCACGCAAGCTTTGATCACCTCGTCCACAGTTTCTGTCTTGAGGTTGATCGCAGACAATAGGACCCGCCATTTGGCTGTCAGAATACCAAAGGTACATTTAACCATTCTTCTTGCTCTTGTGAGGCAGTAATTAAAAATGCGTTTTATTCTTGACAATCCTCTGCTACCATACGGTTTCAAAAGGTGTTCTGACAGCTGGAAGGCTTCATCCCCTACACAGACAAATGGCATAGGTGGACCAGATGTTAGCGGCAGCGGTCTAGGGGATGGGAATTGGAAGGTGTTTCCATACAGTTTACGCCCCATGGCAGACAGTTTGTAAACTTGAGAGTCATTTGAGCGACCATAGGCCCCAATATCAACAGCAATAAATTTGTATTCCGCGTCAGCGATGGCCATGAGGACAATTGAAAAATATTTCTTGTAATCGAAATATTCCGATCGCGATCCAGCTGGCTTTACAATGCGGATATGTTTCCCGTCCACAGCGCCCAAGCAGTTCGGAAACTGACATATCTGTAGAAACTTTTCAGAAATTTCAATCCACCTCTCTGTTGTGGGCTCTGGTAAAAACTCTTCAGCTTTACGATGGACTACTTGCTAGAGATGGGGTGCACCTTACGAAGACTGGAAAACATGTATTTGGAAGTCGCCTTGCTACACTTGTAAGGAGAGCTTTAAACTAGAACAACATGGGAAGGGAAGCAAAAGACCAGAAAAAGCCATACATCTGAAAAATGCTATTGAGAACTCTGCTATTAGAAGTGGAAAGGAAGAACAAAGACAAAAGAATCTAAATAATAAAAATATTGGAGAAAGAGAAACCAATCACAAACTAAAATGTTTCTATACTAATGCACAAAGCATGGGCAACAAACAAGGAGAATTGGAACTACTAACACAGGAAAAGAAATATGATGTCATTGGAATCACTGAAACTTGGTGGGACAATACACATGATTGGAATACAAGACTAGAAGGATACAACTTATTTTCAAGAAACAGACTTGATAAACGAGGAGGAGGTGTTGCATTGTATGTTAGAAACGTGTATATCTGCACAGAGATTGAATCTTCAGAGACTGGGAGTACTGTGGAAACTGTTTGGGTAAGAATACAAGGACAGAACAATGGAAAGGACACCATTGTAGGCATTTACTACAGGCCGCCTGAGCAAGCTGAAGATATGGATGAACTCTTTACTCATCAAATGGCCAAGTTCTCCAAAAAATATGACATAGTTGTCATGGGAGATTTCAACTATCCAGACATTTGTTGGGAATCTCTCTCAGGCAAAACTAACAGGTCAAGGAAATTCTTATCCTCTCTTGCTGACAACTTTATCTTCCAAAAGGTAGGGGAGAAAACAAGGGGAACTGCTACCTTGGATCTAATCCTTACAAACAGGGAGGAAATGGTTGAGGAGGTAAAAGTGGCTGGGACCCTAGGAGGTAGCGACCATGCTATTTTAGAATTTTGGATAACTAGAGGAGGAAGACATGTGAAGACTCAGACGTCAAGGTTAGATTTCAGAAAGGCAGATTTTAAGGGATTCAGAAAGAGAATTGGAGGGATCCAATGGCTGGATATCCTTAAAGACAAAAATGTCCAGGAAGGATGGGAAATCTTGAAAAATGAAATTCTCAAAGCACAATTGTTAACAATTCCAAAAAGAGGGAAGAATAGGAAGCATTTAAGGAGGCCAGGATGGATGAACACAGAACTTAAGCACATGCTAAAAAGGAAGAAAAAAATGTTTATAAAATGGAAAGAGGGAGGCATATCTAAAGAAGAATATAATGCTGTCTGCAGAACCTGCAGGGAACAAATCAGATTATCTAAAGCTGACAATGAATTGAGGCTTGCAAGAGATGTCAAAAGCAATAATAAAGGATTTTGGGGATATGTCAAAAGTAAAAGAAAAGTCAAAGATGCTATAGGATTTTTACAGGATGAAAATGATGAAATGGTAAGACAGGATGTTGAGAAGGCCGAACTTTTAAATTCCTATTTTGCATCTGTTTTCTCTCAGAAAGGAAATGTAACATCAACTGTTCTTCACTGTCCTATTAAGGGAATAGAAGAACCCAGGATATCTATAAACAGAAAGATAGTGAGGAAACACTTAGCTAACCTAAATGAATTCAAGTCACCAGGTCCAGATGAATTACACCCCAGAGTACTGAAGGAGATAGCAGAAGAAATTTCTGAACCCCTCTCCATAATCTTTGAAAATTCTTGGAGAACAGGAGAAGTCCCAGAAGACTGGAGAAGAGCAAATGTTGTTCCTATCTTCAAAAAGGGGAAGAAGGTGGACCCAGGCAACTATAGGCCGGTGAGTCTGACTTCTATACCAGGAAAGATCTTTGAACAAATTATTAAACAACATGTATGTCAGTACCTGGATAAGAATGAAGTGATTAAACAGAGTCAGCATGGGTTTGTAACTAATAAGTCATGTCAGACTAACTTAATTTCCTTCTATGATGGAATCACTGATTGGGTGGATCAAGGAAATGCTGTAGATATAGTATATCTTGACTTCAGCAAAGCATTTGACAAAGTATCTCATACAATCCTTATTGAAAAAATGTCTAAGTATGGAATGGACAAGGCAACTGTTAGGTGGATTCATAATTGGCTTAGTGATCGGACCCAAAGAGTGGTCGTAAATGGCTGCACATCCACTTGGAAGAATGTCTCAAGTGGGGTACCACAGGGCTCTGTCCTGGGCCCTGTATTGTTCAACATCTTTATCAACGATTTAGATGAAGGAATTGAGGGTAAACTGATTAAATTTGCTGATGACACAAAGCTAGGAGGGATAGCTAATACTAGAGAAGAGAGAGAGAGGATTCAAAAAGATATAAATAAACTGGAGAAGTGGGCAGCAACTAACAGAATGGTTTTTAACAGGGAAAAATGCAAAGTACTACATCTGGGCAATAAAAATGAAAAAAGCATATACAGAATGGGAGGAATAGGGCTAAGCAACAGCACATGTGAAAAAGACTTGGGCATACTAATAGATCACAGACTGAATATGAGTCAACAGTGTGATGCAGCAGCAAAAAAGGCAAATGCAATTCTAGGATGTATTAAAAGAAGCATACAGTCTAGATCACGTGAAGTCATTATTTCCCTCTACTCCTCTTTGGTCAGACCTCATCTGGAATATTGTGTCCAGTTTTGGGCACCACATTTTAAAAAAGACATCAACAAACTGGAGCAAGTTCAGAAAAGAGCGACCAGAATGGTGACCGGTCTGCAAACCCTGTCTTATGAGGAAAGGTTGCAGGATTTGGGAATGTTTAGTTTGCAAAAGAGAAGACTGAGAGGAGACTTAATAGCTGTCTACAAATATCTAAAGGGCTGTCACATTGTAGAAGGATCAACTTTATTCTCATTCGCACAAGGAAAGACTAGAAGCAATGGGATGAAACTGAATGGGAGGAGACACAGATTAGATATTAGAAAAAACTTTTTGACAGTTAGAGTGATCAATGAGTGGAACAAGCTGCCACGAGAAGTGGTGAGTTCTCCTTCAATGGAAGTCTTCAAACAGAGGCTGGACAGACATCTGACTGGGATGATTTAGCGAATCCTGCTTTGAGCAGGGGGTTGGACCAGATGGCCCAGGAGGTCCCTTCCAACTCTACGATTCTATGATTCTATGATTCTATGAGTCCCACAGTGCACGGCATGTGTGCTTCACTATTCCAGATATGGTGGAAATCCCGAGTCTGTACTGGAAATGCAGTGACGAAAGGGATTTTCCAGTTGCAAGAAATCTGTGGGGAATTAAAAAACAATCAATTAGTTTAAAATAACAGCATTACATACCAAAACTCAGCTATAACACTTGGAGATACAAACTACCACCAACAAGTTTGCAGTGAAAGTGTGCTCTGATGCGAGCATATCCAATAAATGTGGCTTACCTTAAAGTCACCATCAGAAGCGCTGCGGGTGAAACAGAGAAGTGGCAATAGGTGTCCGATTTTCTTATGAGGTGTGCAATGCGCTCCACCAAGTAATCAAAATTCTCCATTTTCATCCGAACATATCCAAAAAATTTCTCCGGGTTTCGTCTAAGGTCCATGCAGAGTGTAGAATAGACCCCACACGTCATTCTCTTGGCTGTGATGGGGTGGATCCACAAACGCCGTCTACGATGCCTGATGCGCTGCTGTCTCGCTCTCTCCTTCTCCAGAACAATCACCCTCAAACGATTCGCCTCCGCTGTAAAATCCGCCAAATTCTTCAAAATATTTCCAATCACAACATCCATCTTCGCCAGTCACTTGCTCTTCTCTCCAACCTGCACTTTCTCCTCTACAACCTGTCAAAGAAGGGCTGTAGGAACACGGTATATATAGTTTTTCAGCAGCCAATCCCGTTCGGAAGGCCACAAGGGGCCTTTTTAAAAACCGGATCCGGCGTAATCCGTCGAAAAACGGATCGAAAACCGGATGAACCGGATGAGATGGATCCGGTTTTGGCTGTCATGCTCAAGACGGATCCGGCAGAAAACCGGATCCGTCACATCCGGTTTTACAAAACATTTGCCGGATCCGGCGCTCAGGCACGACGCCGGAACGCGCCTGACGACGAAAACCTGATGTGTGAAAGTAGCCTCAGAGCTGGCACAAAGATAACGCACCAATTAATGGGTGGCCTTTTTTTATTGGCCTAAATACTGCTTTATTGAAGCAAAACTACCAGCCAGGCACAAAACAGAAAAAAGCTGAAAACTGGCCAAAATTTCACCCACACACAGATAAAAGATGGCACAAAGATGCCGCACCAAATAATGGGTGCCCTTGCTTTTTCTTAATTGGACTAAATACTGCTTTATTGAAGCAAAACTAACAGACAGGTACAAAGGAGAAAAAAGCCATAAAATGGCCAAAATTTCACCACGCACAGATAAGAGCTGGCACCAACATACGGCACCAAATAATGGGTGCCCTTTTTCGTTTTCATTGGCCTAAGTACTGCTTTATTGAAACAAAACTGCCAGCCAGGAACAAAACAGAAAAAAGCCGTAAACTGGCCAAAATGTCACCACGCATAGATAAGAGCTGGCACCAACATAACGCACCAAATAATGGGTGCCCTTGTTTTTTCTTAATTGGCCAAAATACTGCTTTATTGAAGTAAAACTAACAGACAGGCACAAAAGAAAAAAAAAAGTAAACTGGCCATAGTTTTAACACACACAGATATCAGCTGGAACGGCGATACCACTGCAATGAATGTGTGACCTTTTTTGAGGGGCTAAATACTGCTGTATTTAAACAAAATTGACGGCCAGCAGAAAAAATATAACAGCCTTAAACTGGCCATAGTGTGAGCATGCACAGATATGAGCCGCCACGCAGATACCACTAAAATGAATGTGTGAATATTTTTTTTTGGTCGGCTAGATACTGCTGTGTTTAAAAAAAAAGTGACAGCCAGCCCAAAACATAAAACAGCCGTAAACTGGCCATAGTGTGAGCTCGCACAGATATGGTCTGCCACTCAGATACCACTACAATGAATGTGTGGCCTTTTTTTATGGGCTAAATACTGCTGTATTTAAAAAAAGTGACAGCCAGCCCAAAAGCATAAAACAGCCGTAAACTGGCCATAGTGTGAGCACGCACAGATATGATCTGCCACTCAGTTACCACTACAATGAGTGTGTGGCCTTTTTTATTTTTTTGTGGGCAAAATAATGCTTTATTTGAAAAAAGTGTCAGCCAGCCCAAAAAAATAAAACAGTCGTAAACTGGCCATAGTGTGAGCACGCACAGATATTAGCAGCCACAGAGATACCACTACAATGAATGTGTGGCCTGTATTCCAATTGCACCTGGGGCTAGCTATATACGGCTAATATATCCCACTGGTAGCAGCAGCAGCAGCAACAGAACACAGGAAAGGAATGGACCCTCTTGTTGTAGGCAATGCTCTATATATACACATACAGTGCCTGCAGGTCTTCCACTGATGTGTATACAGCAACATACAATCCCCTGCCTGCCTAACACTGGAACCTATATACTTTGGATTTTCTCCATAGAAGGACTGTTGGTTTAGCTGGATGTCAGTATTTAGGATGGTAGACCCCATACTAACTAATAAATCCCCAATTCTGACCCTATCAAGCCAGCCGCTCTCCCTACACTCTCTGAATCCGGAGCTGAATACACCGAGCAGGGCGGCGTGCAGTCTCCTATACCTATGATGATGCTGTGCGGCCAGTCAATCACTGCAGGACCACAACAAAGATTGCTGTGGCATTTCATGGCCTGGCAGACAATCCCTGCACCGTGATTGGGTCTCTAAAGTCCGCCAAAATTGCTGGGTGGAGACTTGAGTTCCCGCCGAGTAATCCCGGAAATGCTCGGTGCTCACTGAGTACACCGAGTACAGTACACGAGTAGTGGCGAACACGTTCGCTCATCACTAATCAGCAGCAGTAGCAATAGCAGGCACCGAAGCCACAACAAAATGGAACAGACTGCAATAACCTGAGATCAATTCATGACACTAAAAATGACACCACTGCTTTGTCTTCTCAGTCAGTGACTGAGGTGTAAAAGTCATTGGAGATCCATGACTTGTTCATTTTGAAGAAAGTTTGGCAGTCTGCACTTCCAGGAGGCAGCTGGATGAGCTTAAAAATCAGGACAACACCAGCAGCGCTGAAGACACATTCTGAGAGAATGCTCGCAGCTGGGCATGACAAAACCTCCAAGGTGTGGCAGGCAAGCTCAGGCTACTCTTCTTTTATTGAATAACAAAATGCAAAAGGGTCCAAATGGTTTAATATTGAGCTCAATAAACTCCTACACCATCCTCTCCAGTGTAAGACTTGTACTCTGCTCTGCTGGTGCATTTGCTGGTCTAAAAAGTTTGTGAAATAACTCACATAAATTGATTATGCCACTTACACTGCTGCTGCTATTATTTTTATGATGACACCTTGATGTTCCTGGGGTTGGAAGTATAGAACTGGGATGGAGACAGCTGTCTTAAGGTAAACAACACTTAAGATTCTCTGCAAGCATGCATCAATACTCAAGCATGCATTCATTCCTTTTCAGGGGGGAAGCATCTGGCAAAATGTACAGTGAATCTAGCAGAGTGGCAACCCAGTAGTCAGCACTATTTCTAACCCTAAGAATATGGGCATTATGTTGTAGATAGTGGAGCAAGAAGGCGCTCATGCGTCAGGCGCTTTCATGAGGTCCAAGTCCATGGTGTGTTGGTGGCAGTGTAGCACTGAAGGTTAATTTCTTTGTCACCTCCCACCAGTCATGAACAACAGAGATGGGTTCATTATCGTCTTCATTTCCTGACTGTTGCCCGTCCATCACTTCTTCCTCCTCGTCCTCCTCAATTTGTTCCTTGGTTCCTGCACTTTCACTATCAGTTTGTCTGGTACTATGAGCCCCCCTCGATCACTGTAATCCACTCTCCCATGGCACCCATTTGTGTGACGACAGTCTGGAACTTACAGATATTATTATGCCTTTTGCATCCTCCTCTGCCTTGACCGTTTCCTTTGGGACCACAACCTCCTCAAGCAGAATATTCAAAGTGTGCTCCAGCAAGTAGATGACCAGAATAGTTATGCTGATAATGGCATCATCAGCGCTAACCATCTTCGTAGCCATTTCAAAACTGTGCAGAAGGTTGCAGAGGTCCATCATATGTGCCCACTCCACAAGCACAATTTGCACCATGTCCGTACTGCATTAGCCCAGGCTATGCCAAATAACATACTGCATTAGTGCTCATTGCTGCCACAGTTGTTGCAAAATCTGCAGAGCGGAATTCCACCGTGTTGGTACTTCGCAAATCAAATGGTTAATGGTAGGCTGAAAGACCTTTGTAGCGATGCAGGGTTCGATCATCAAAAGTGAGCACACAGCGACTGTGCTTTCTGCAGCTCAGCATTCAGGCCGGGATATTGATGGAGAAATTGCGAAACCACCAAGCTGAAGACATGAGCCATGCAATGCACATCTGTGAGGTTGCCCCGTCGTAGGGCCGCCACCAGTATTGCACCGTTATCTCAATTTGAGCCCACAGATGGAGGCCCCAGAGGAAGTGGAGGAGCCATAAGCAGTGGAGGAGTGTTAGATGCAGAGGTTTGTCCTGCAAGTCTTGGAGATTTCAAGACTTGTGGACAAGCCCCTTGGCCACCTTCCCCCACCACTAGAGAAACCTATTGCCCATTCAGCAAGATGTAATGTCCCTGCCCATATTTGCTCATCCAGGTTTCAGTGGTGAAATACACCCTGGCAGACTTTTTTCAGGGAATGGGTGATGTTATAGGTGACATGCTGGTGTAGCGCAGACACAGCTTTCTTAGCGAAGTAATGGCAACTGGTACTTGGGGGACTGCAATGACCATCAACTTTCTGAAACCGTCTGTATCCACCAGGCAATAAGACAGCATTTATGTGGCCAACAGTTTGAAGATGGTGGAGGTCAGGCTCTTAGCTTTGGCATGTGTAGGAGGAAACATTCTTTTACGTGACCAAAACTTGCTGCTGTACTGAGGGAGGGTGGAGTAGGGTAAACAGGACAAACTGCTGGACTGTGAGTGAGATGCAGGTGGAGATGTTATGGTTGTCCAATGCAAGATCAAAGAATGGATGGCTCTCACTTTCTTAAAATCCTAAATTTATTGCAAAACTTGTTAAAACCTCTTCAGGCAGGGGATAAACATGTGGAAGGAAAGGATGACGATCGTTTTGCGCTCCTGCGCTTCTACGGGCCCTGAAATTGAAGGAGAAGGTGAAGTCTATATACCTGGAACAGGCAAGTACCTCCCCTCACTCCTGCTTAATTAAAACCTGAATTAACAGTCACGTTATTGCAGTATACAAAAACAAAACCAAAAATTATGACAATCACATACAACTAAACACAATATGACATAGCATACTGTACAACATACACTAGTTCGTGATTTACAAAACAACAGAAATATGTATTTTGTCATTGAAGCCTGTAACTTCCAATGCCCGTGTTTGCATATTCCACCTTGCCTCTCTCCTCAATAGGAGTCTATGGCGATCTCCTCCCTGCGGAGTTAAACTCACTTTTTCCAATCCCGCAAATTGCAGAGCCTCGGGGTTGCCTCCATGATAATCTTTAATATGATTAATCAGTCTTGAAACTCCTTTGCCATTGAGAATGGAACTAAAATGTTCCCGAAATCTAATGAATAGAGGGCATTGTTTTCTTGCCTATGTAATAAAATTTACATGGGCAAAACAATACATAAACGACATAATTAGTTCTACAAGAGATGAAATCCCATACTCGATGGAAAATAGAACCTATTTGCAAAGTTTGTCCTGTGACATGGTAGGAACAAAAGGAGCAGTGTCCATGTTTTAAATTTCCCCTAAGGATACTAGCTTTTATTCAATCTGATTGAATGACCTATCCAAGGCTGTATCCAAACTTGTTTTGAGGTACCCCCTCTCTCTCAATCTGTTGTAAAGATCTGAAGATTTTTTTTCAAACCGTCCAAACTACTGTTAATTCTTTTTATTCTTAGAAATTGGCTATAAGGTAGAGAATGTTTGGTGTAATGAGGATGGACACTATTAAAATGTAATAGTGTGCTTGTTGAAGTCAGCTTGCGATATACCTCTGTTTTTAAAGCCCCTTGTTCTATCTGTATTCTCATATCCAAAAATTCCAATGACGATCCAAATATGGAGGTAAATTTTATATTTATTGTAATGGTAATGTAAAATATGTACGACTTTTCCGGAACATTCCAGAATCTTCCATTCACCACACTGACCAGAACGATCCTTGGCTGTCACCCGCTGCAGATTTGAACCCCCTTCTTCCCCCTTGTAACATATTGCAGCTCTGTGCCTGCATCTGTAACAGGACACCAGACACTTCCTGCTCTTCCCCCAGCTAAAAAATGTTAATTAGCTAGTAGAAAGAATTCCCTTTGTCTCCTCAACATGTGCTAGCTTCTCATAGACAGTAATGGGGATCTAATCATTTGGTCAAAAAACGTGGCACATTTATGGTAAAAACACGAAAATTACATTTCTGCAATGTGCATTGACCCAGCTTCATAGACCATGGTTTTCACGGTTCCAGCACCAACAGAACCCAAGAAATGGATTTCTCCTAAACGGTGTGACATAATTACTGCATATTTGGTTTTGAATTATTGCCTTCAACAGGCTTGAAAAGATGATACTATGTGCGTGTTTATACGAGGTACCCTCTGCGAGATATAGTTATTTATAAGTTTTGTAGTCAGATTGTAACTCCAACAGCAGGACCATCACCAGACAGCCCCTTTTATGATGTCATGACCCAGAACTATAGAGTACACTCACTCAGTTGGGAGGTCATTCTAGCTTGGGATGCTGCGCCAGTAAGATCCCAAATGAGTGGTGACGTGTGGCTCCATCCCCCAGCATGGTTCTGCCGGACATGGTCTAAGCATTATGTAAGTGTATCTTCTGTTTTAGCCCATATTCTATTTGTAGTTGTATTGTACATATATTATTGTCTCATTTTGTAATGCTTTTTTTTATCTTCTATAAACACTGCCCATTTTTGGGAATAAACTATAAAACTTATTAGTTTTGTCTCCTCACTCTGTGATGAATGTACATGTGCCTGAAGTAATTACGCTACTAATTTGGGGGTTTGCTACGGACCGTCTTAATTAACTCATTGATTAAGAGAATCATAGCTGGTGGCAGCGAATTGTGATTTGGCCGGGTGGGCTAGCTGGCAGTGATGTAAAGGGGTTTTGTAAGCTGATTGTGTGGCTGCGGCCAAAGAATTTATAACTCCCTCACTGCAGCGGCCTAGTTGCCAGTGCACAACAAGCAGGCCAGTCAGCGACCAATTATCCTAAGTGTAGTTCCCCGACTGACCTGAGGATAAGGGGGGCGCCGGAGAGCTGCGAGTTCCAAAGTGGAACAGAGAAAGTGGGATACTCATAAATCCCGACAGCTTGTAACATATTGAGGCAGTGGTGGGATAACCAAAATAAACCCGCCTGCATTATATTGTTAGAGCAAGACTAGCTTGCTGCTTTTTATCACATGGTGTCAGCGGTGGGATAACTAAGATAAGCCCCCCTTTGCCTGTGATAGCCATGTGCAGCCAAAGGTCACATCCCCCTGTCCGTGACATATCGGTGTCAGCGGTGGGATCCTGACATTTATATTATTGGACTCATTCAAAAATTCTATAAACTTCTGGAAACTTTATTGTGAACCATCCAACACAATGAAAATATCATCACATGCCTAATGAATAATTTAATAATTTAATAGATTGACAGCCTTGGATAGGTCATTCAATCAGACACAAAACACTGTGAAGCTCACCACACATGCTCACCACACAACTAGATAAGTTCCTTAGGGGGTTTAGTTTCCAAAATGGTGTCACTTATGGGGGGTTTCCACTGTTTAGGTACATTCGGGGCTCTCCAAAGGCAACATGACACCCGCAGAGCATTCCATCAAAGTCTGCATTCCAAAACGTCACTACTTCCCTTCCGAGTCCCGACGTGTGCCCAAACAGTAGTTTTCTCCCACATTTGGGGTATCATCGTACTCAGGACAAATTGGACAAAAACTGTTGGGGTCCAATTTCTCCTGGTACCCTTGGGAAAATAAAAAAATGGGGACTAAAAGATCATTTTTGTTGAAAAAATACGATTTTTTTATTTTCACGCCCGGTCGTTATAAACTTCTGTGAAGCACTGGGGGGGTTTAAAGTGCTCACCACACATCTAGATAAGTTCCTTAGGGGGTCTAGCTTCCAAAATGGTGTAATTTGTGGGGGGTTTTCACTGTTTTGGTACATCAGGGGCTTTCCAAACGCGACATGGTGTCCGATCTCAATTCCAGCCAAAAACGTCAAATGCGCTGCTTCCCTTCCGAGCTCTGCCATGCTCCCAAATAGTGGTTTACCCCCACATGTGGGGTATCAGCATACTCAGGACAAATTGCAGAATAGCTTTTAGGGTCCTGTTACCCTTGGAAAAATAAGAATTGAGGGTGAAAAGATCATTTTTGTGGAAAAAATATGATTTTTTAATTGTACGGCTGTACCCCTGTGAAGCCCTTGGGGGTTCAAAGTTCTCACCACACATCTAGATAAGTTCCTTGGGGGGTCTAGTTTCCAAAATGGTGTCATTTGTGGGGGGTTTCCACTGTTTTGGTACATCAGGGGATTTCCAATCGCGACATAGTGTCCGATCTCAATTCCAGCCAAAAAAGTCAAATGGCGCTGCTTCCCTTCTGAGCTCTGCCATGCGCCCAAATAGTCATTTACGCCCACATATGGGGTATCAGCGTACTCAGGACAAATTGCACAATAACTTTTAGGGTCCTGTTACCCTTGGGAAAATAAAAATTGGGGGTGAAAAGATCATTTTTGTGGAAAACTATGATTTTTTAATTGTACCACTGTACGTTATAAACTTCTGTGAAGCCCTTGTTGGTTCAAAGTTCTCACCACATATCTAGTTAAGTTCCTTGGGGGGTCTAGTTTCCAAAATGGGGTCACTTGTGGGGGGTTTCCACTGTTTAGGTACATCAGGGGCTCTCCAAACGTGACATGGTGTCCAATCTGAATTCTAACCAATTTTGCATTGAAAAAGTCAAACGGCACTCCTTCCCTTCTGAGCTCTGCCATGCGCCGAAACAGTGGTTCCCCCCCACATATCAGGTATCAACGTACTCAGGACAAACTGCACAATAACTTTTGTCATCCAATTTCTCCTGTTACCCTTGGCAAAATAAAAGAAATTGACCCTGAAGTATTTTTTTGGGGAAAAAAGCTAAATGTTCATTTTTTTTAAATATTCAAAAAATTCCTGTGAAGCACCTGAAGGGTTAATAAACTTCTTGAATGTGGTTTTGAGCACCTTAAGGGGTGCAGTTTTTAGAATGGTGTCACTTTTGGGTATTTTCTATCATATAGACCCCTCAAAGTGGCTTCAAATGTGATGTGGTCCGTAAAAATAAAACGGTGTTGCAAAAATGAGAACTCGCTGGTCAACTTTTAACCCTTATAACTTCCTAAGAAAAAAAATTTGTGTTCCAAAATTGTGCTGATGTAAAGTAAGCATGTGGGAAATGTTACTTATTAAGCTTTTTGTGTGCCGTATCTCTGTGATTTAAGGGCATAAAAATTCAAAATTGGAAAATTGCGAAATTTTCAAAATTTTCACCAAATTTCCACTTTTTCACAAATAAATGTAAGTTATATGAATGAAATTTTACCTCTAGCATGAAGTACAATATGTCACGAGAAAACAATTTCAGAATCACCAGGATCCTTGGAAGCGTTCCAGAGTTATTACCTCATAAAGGGACAGTGGTCAGAATTGTAAAAATTGGCCCGGTCATGAACGTGCAAACCACCCTTGGGGGTTAAGAGGTCAATAATTGTTACGGCTAATTTCAGGGAGCTGTTTGCTAAGCATTCAGCATTGCTTTGCAATGTGCGATCTACGGCATTTAAGAATGCTTCAGAACTAAAATCCTCCCTTGTTTGTTTTGTAGTTAAAATGCGATCTAACGTGTCACCGCCTTCAAGCCTTAACTGAACAAAGTCTCCAGGATCAATGTCTCTGATGACTCTGTCCAGTAAAGACTGAATGGCTCCATGCATGATGTTTAGGGCCTCTACAAATGATTGAATGCGGTCTAAATTTACAAATCTGAAATGATCAATATACATGCGAGCATTGAAATTGCGGACATCTCTTTGATGGTGATAAAAATGTTGTAAAAATACTGAATGATCTACGTCCTGTACATTATCATCAACATGACCATCAGCTGCAACATCATGTACATTTTCAGCATGTGTTTCAAGAGGCTCAAAGCTTTTGAGCAAATTGAGACACATTGGAGCTAACATCCCTAGTGGTATCATGGCTGTGAAAAGAGGGACATGTATCAACAGCTGAGGGCTTTGTGTAGTTATCGGTCTGTGTAGGGCCGGCGTCAGCACCCGGGCAAGTGCCGAGGCCCTGATGAGACGGGAGGGCCCACTCACGCTGTCTGCCTGGGATACCCGCTGGCCACCGCCATGCCCCCCATGTACTGACCCCATCCTGCGCCCTCTGCGGGGGACCCACGCAGCCTTACAGCCAGCAATGATCATAGCTTCCTTTGGCTGTAATCTTGTGTGCGGCACAGGACCTGTGATGAGGTCACAGGAGGGGAGGAGTCAGGGGTCACCTGATCAGGGTGGCTGCAGGATCTGCTGTGCTGGTCACTCGTCATTATGGTGCTTGTCTGGAACTGGATGAGGTAAAGTTTATGTGTGTGGGACAGTGGGGTCAGGAGGGGTTTACAAGGTGGATGTAACAGAGCCGTGTGTGTACTTATGTGTGGGGTCAGGAGGGGTTTACAAGGTGGATGTAGCAGAGCCGTGTGTGTACTTGTTGTGGGGTCAGGAGGGGTTTACAATGTGGATGTAACAGAGCCGTGTGTGTACTTATGTGTGGGGTCAGGAGGGGTTTACAAGGTGGATGTAGAAGAGCCGTGTGTACTTGTGTGGGGTCAGGAGGGGTTTACAAGGTGGATGTAGCAGAGCCATGTGTGTACTTGTGTGGGGTCAGCAGGGGTTTACAAGGTGGATGTATCATGTAGCAGAGCCGTGTGTGTACTTGTGTGGGGTCAGGAGGGGTTTACAAGGTGGTTGTAGCAGAGCCGTGTGTGTACTTATGTGTGGGGTCAGGAGGGGTTTACAAGGTGGATGTAGCAGAGCCGTGTGTGTACGAGGTGTACATAGCAGAGCCGTGTGTGTACGAAGTGTACGGAGCGTAGCCATGTGTGTATGAGGTGTACGGAGCAAAGCCATGTGTGTACGATGTGTGCGGAGCGGAGCCGTGTGAGTACGAGGTGTACAGAGCGGAGCCATGTGTGTATGGAGTTGAGCCGTGTGTTTATGGAGCGGAGCAGAGCTGGGGGTGTACGTAGTGAAGCCACACGTGTACAAGGTGTATGGAGCGGAGCCGTGTGTGTACGAGGCATACAAAGTGGAGCCGTGCGTGTACAAGGTGTATGGTGGGGAGCATGTATACCTTCCGAGTCCCAACCGTCCCGAATCCAGCGAGACAGTCCTGATTTTGAGAGACTGTCCCAGCCTGGAGCTTACTTTTCCCGCGGACACAGGAGTACACGGCAGAGCCCCAAGGAGGAATTTAAAACTTGCACGTAACTTTCTACCGGAAGTGATGTGCTGGAAGCTGACCAGAAATTAGGTAATTTCGGGAGGAGATTGTGACGGAACCACGGAGGCACTTCAGGGAATGCTTCAGATCCATCACCGTGTCCTCCTCTCACAGAGTGGACTGCGGGATCGCCGTGGAATCGGGGATGTCGGCCATGTGAGTGGATCATGATATGTCCTGCACCAGGAGGCTCAGGTGGGCACTACAATGGGAGCCGGGTTGCTATAGTATCTTTATAGAATTTTTCTTTCTCTGTTTCTTTCTCTCTCTTTGTTTTTTCTCTCTAATCTTTTTTTCTCTCTATGTTCTTTCTTTCTCTGTCTCTGTTCTCTTTCTCTCCATTCTTTCTTTCTTTCTTTCTGTCTCTGTTATTTCTCCCTCTCTGTCTGTTCTCTCTTTCCTCTCTTTCTTTCCCCTTTTTCTTTCTTTCTCCTTTCTTTCCCCTCTTTCTTTCTCTCTGTTCTTTTCCCTCATTCTTTTTCTCTCTACCTCTCTGTTCTTTCTTTCTTTCCCCTCCTTCTTTTTCTCTCTCACTGTTCTTTTTTCTGTCCACTCTTTTTCTCTCTGTTCTTTCTTTCTCCGTTCTTTCTTTCCTCTCTTTTTTCTCTCTCCCTTTCTGTTCTTTTTTCCCCTCTTTCTTTCTTTCTATCCTTCTTTCTTTCTCTCTCTGTTTTTTGTTCTGTCCTCTCTTTCTTTCTCTCTGTTCTTTTTCTTTCTTTCTTTTTTCTTTCTCTCTGTTCGTTCTTTCCCCTCTTTCTCTCTCTGTTCTTTCTTTCCCCTCTTTCATGCTTTCTCTCTCTGTTCTTTCTTTCGTTCTTTCTTTTCCCTCTTTCTTTCTCTTTCTCTCTGTTGTTTTCTTTCTCTTTCTCACTCTGTTCTTCCTTTCTTTCTCTCTGTTCTTTATTTCCCCTTTTTTTCTTTCTCTCTGTTCTTTCTTTCTCTCTGTTCTTTCTTTCTTTCTTTCTCTCTCTGTTTTTTCTCACTCTGTTTTTCCTTTCTTTCTCTCTATTCTTTCTTTCTCTGTTCTTTATTTCCCCTTTCTTTCTTTCTTTCTCTCTTCTTTCTTTCTCTTTCTGTTCTCTCTCTATGTTCTTTCTCTCTCTCTCTCCTTTCATGTGTACACTACTAATCAGTAGCCTCCTTCACATGAATGTGTTTTGCCACAGAGCGAGTGTCCGTGTGGATCACATGCGTGTCCATGTGATCCACGGAGACAAGTCCGTTTTTGGCCGTCACCATGGATGTCACATGGCATGAATCGTGGTATGTGCTAAGGGGGGGCCCACTGAGACTCTTTCGCCCGGGGCCCTCAAAAACCTGGAGCCGGCCCTGGGTCTGTGAGTTGGCTCTCGCAGGCATCTAGCTGCTAGTGAACACCTTGCACTAACCAACAGCCTTCGAGCACGTTTAATTGTTCTCGATCTATAATCCCTTTGTGGAGATATTTTAGACAATTTCTGCAGACCATAACCAACCATTCCTAGTCACGTTGAATTATTATTTTTTTATTTCACAATGACTAATGGTGTATCTGCACAGTCTCTTTTGAATGCGTATAGCTCATCAACAATGTCAGGTGTTGAGGTGGCAGTTTGTAACCTTTCATAAGTGTCACAGAAATATTTTAGCTGAACATAAGAGTTTTTGTAATTTATGTACTGAGGTCCCATATCATGAAACACCTTATAGTGTTCTTCAGGCCAACCAGGGGTATTTGGGGTATTGTGTACTTTTTGTTTTTTACTTGCCCTCTGGGTCTGGGTTGATACTGATCATCTCTTTAAAGGGTTTACAAGTGCAAAATCATTAGACGACCCTGCAAAAGTAATATCTTGCAGGATGTATAGTATGACACACGCGTATATTGTCCAGATAAATTGTCTTCTTACCCTCAGCAAGCTGATCAATTTCTCTGTTGATGGCTTCACGTTCAACTTGTGGCACACCGTACACTGAAATGTTTGAATGGGTAATATTGGGAGTGGCTGAGTCGCAGTTATATTTTCGGGCTGAAGACTTTGGTCCCGCCTTCCCAGGGTGCTTGGTTTTCACAGGACTGTCTTCATCCGACAGAACAATGATTGGTGAAAGCGGAGTTGATCTCACAGCCGGATTATCTCTTCGTACGTACGCTCCTGCAGTACTTGAGGTTGCAGCAATGGCTGTGCATCTTTTTTTAGCATATTCTTTGCATCTAAAAGAAAAAAGTTACATGTGTCAGTTATCTATGAAGCTTGAGTAACAATGGAAATGTTACATGTATCAGATAGTCAAGAAACACATATAAGTGATTGTATAAAGATAGTATTTTAGGTTGTACCCCTTATGAGCAGGGGCATCATTAATTATTGTTTTTGATAATTGTTACTTATGACTGGTTGTATATGAATATCTGAATGATAAATCTCTGCAGAATATGTAAGCTCTATATAAATAAAGATTACTGTCATTATTACAGAAAAGACTAAAAAAATACTTACAAGAACGATCTGGGTTTTGGCCCTCTGTAGGTTCTGGGTTCATAGCCATCTCACTAGTCACCGTCAGTGGGATGGATGCATTTTCATTTGAATATAGCTTTTTTCTGGCCGATCGTTTATCAGCTGTAAATAAAATAAAACTATTACACAGTCCAGAAATGGTTTTCTTAACGGTACTGAGTATCTATTGTCTTTCAAGGTCACAATACCTTTTAGAATCAGCTGTGCCATATTTTTTGGCTTCCCTTTAGGCCTGATAGAAACCCAGGGATCTCTAATCTTGAGCGCTGTGTTTCGTGGTTCCGTGGCTTTTTAGGACTGCTAGAAACCATGGCACCATCAACGTTATAGAATTCTTTCAAGTGTGGTTACATGTATAAGAAATTACGGGAAATTTCATACCTGCATACATACGGTCTCTTTTTTCAAACAGATGTTACTTTTTCCATATGTTCTTACCCTTTTTCATATGTTTGTCGCCGCCGCAGCGGATTCATCAGATTTATAGGCTCTTCAGAAACATGTCCATTTTCTTGCTTATCGGCCACTTGCAGCATCTCAGCATCTGTATAAGAAATTGTGCTTAGTTTCACGTCTACATATGGTTAAAGCAGTTATTATACAAATATACAGCTTACCAGTGATAGGATAATGTGAAATTGCTGCGCTTGTTTCTCCACCAGTGTTAAAAGTCCCTAAAGGGCCTGCATTTATGGAATCCAAATCCAAAGTCTGATACACCTCAGAAAAGTCGGTCCCTATAGTCTCTTCTTAAAAAGAACAAAATATTATATAATTAATATTCAAAACAATACTTTAATCAGAATATCTAATACTCCATTCATTATATTCAATATAAGCCCTACCTATTTCTTGGCATTGTGTGTTCATAAGAAGAGGTTCAGCTTGTTCAAAATTATAGGCTTCCATTTTAACTAAAATGATTAAAAGTGTGAATACTATTATACTTTTAAAATTCTTAACTATAACTATGCAGTGGAAAGTACCATAATATAAAATTATAATCTAAGTCTATGCCGAAGAAATACATTTTATATACTATATGATAAATGATTCAAATGGCAAAATAAAATTATACGCGAACATCAATTAAATAATTATACATCAAATAAATGTTGTATTAACCCCTTTCTGACATCCGACGTACTATCCCGTCCATGGTACCCAGGCCCCTATGCCCATGGACGGGATAGTACGTCGACGCGATCAGCGGCGCCCACGTGGTGAGCGCCGCTGATCGCGGCCGGGTGTCAGCTGATTATCACAGCTGACACCCGGCACAATGTGTCAGGGGCGGTCACGGACCGCCCCCGACACGTTAACCCCTTGCACACCGTGATCAAACACGATCGCGGTGTACCGGGGGTTAAAGGGAAGCATCGGCAGGGAGGGGGCTCCCTCGGTGCTTCCCTGAGCCCCCCACGGCAGCGCAATGTGCAGCGCTGCTGCGGGGGGCTCCTTTCCTCCAGGCCCCCCGAATCCAAGATGGCGATGGGGGCCTTCGGGGGCCTGCAGGAAGCTGGCTTCCTCAGTGCCTGCAAAGCGCAGGCATGAGGAAGTCTTCTTCAATGCCTGTGACAGATTGCTGATCTGTCACAGTGATCTGTGATATGACAGATCAGCGATCTGTCACAGGACAGTGATGTCCCACCTGGGACTATTTAATAAAGTTAAAAAAAAATAAAATAAATGTTAAAATAATAAAAAAAAAAATCGCCAAATAAATTAGAAAAAAAAAAAAAATATTCCCCCAATAAATCCATTTTTTGGAAATAAAAAAAAAAAAAAACAATAAAAGTACACATATTAGGTATCGCCACGTCCGTAACGACCCGCCCTATAAAACTGTCCCATTAGTTAACCCCTTTAGTGAACCCCTTAAAAATTAAAAATAAAAAACGAAGCAAAAAATAATGATTTATTATCATACCGCCAAACAAAAAGTGTAATAACGCACGATCAAAAAGACGCATATAAATATCCATGGTACCGCTGAAAACGTCATCTTGTCCCGCAAAAAACGAGCCACCACACAGCATCATCAGCGAAAAGATATAAAAGTTATAGCTCGCAGAATAAAGCGATGCAAAAATAATTATTTTTTATATAAAATAGTTTTCATTGCATAAAACCGACAAAACATAAAAAAAGTCCTAAATGAGGTATCGCTGTAACCGTACCGACCCGAAGAATAAAACCGCTTTATCAATTTTACTGCACGCGGAACGGTGTAAACGCACCCCCCCAAAAGAAATTCATGAAACGCTGGTTTTTGTTCATTCTGCGTCCCAAAAATCGGAATAAAAAGCGATCAAAAAATGTCACGTGCCCGAAAATGGTACCAATAAAAACGTCAACTCGTCCCGCAAAAAATAAGACCTAACATGACTCGGTGTGTCAAAATACGGAAAAATTACAGCTCTCAGTATGTGGTGATGCAAAAACTATTTTTACAATAAAAAGCGTCTTTTAGCGTGCAACAGCTGCCAAACATAAAAACCGCCATAAACAGTAAATCAACCCCCCCTTATCACCCCTTAGTTAGGGAAAAATAATAAAATAAAAAAAATGTATTTATTTCCATTTTTCCATTAGGGTTAGGGTTAGGGTTAGGGCTAGGGTTAGGGCTAGGGTTAGGGTTAGGGTAGGGTTAGGGCTACGGTTAGGGCTAGGGTTAGGGTTAGGGCTAGTGTTAGGGCTAAGGTTAGGGTTAGGGCTGAGATTAGGGTTAGGGGTGTGTTGGGGTTCGGGTTGGAGTTAGAATTGGGGTTTTCCACTGTTTGGGCACATCAGGGGCTCTCCAAATGCATCATGGCGTCTGATCTCAATTCCAGCTAATTCTGAGTTGAAAAAGTCATATGGTGCTCCTTCCCTTCCAAGCTCTGCCATGCGCCCAAACATTGTTTTACCCCCACATGTAGGGTATCAGCCTACTCAGGACAAATTGCAAAACAATTTTTTTGGGTCCAATTTCTCCTGTTACCCTTAGGAAAATAAAAAATTGGGGGCAAAAATATCATTTTTGTGGAAAAAAATGATTTTTTTATTTTCACGTCTGAGCGTTATAAACTTCTGTGAAGCACTTGGGGGTTCAAAGTGCTCACCACACATCTAGATAAGTTCCGTGGGGGGTCTAGTGTCCAAAATGGGGTCACTTGTGGGGAGTTTCAATAGTTTAGGTACATCAGGGGCTCTCCAAACGCACATGACACCCGCAGACCATTCCATCAAAGTCTGCATTCCAAAACGTCACTGCTTCCCTTCCGAGCCCCGACATGTATACATACAGTAGTTTTCTCCCACATATGGGGTGCCAGCGTACTCAGGACAAATTGGACAACAACTTTTGGGGTCCAATTTCTCCTGTTACCCTTGGGAAAATGAAAAAATTGGGGACTAATTGATCATGTTTGTGGAAAAAATATGATATTTTTTTTTTCATGCCTGGGCATTATAAACTTCTGTGAAGCCCTTGGGGGTTCAAAGTGCTCACCACACATCTAGATAAGTTCCTTAGTGGGTCTCGTTTCCAAAATGGGGTCATTTGTGGGGGTTTCCACTGTTTAGGTACATTAGGGGCTCTCCAAAGGCAACATGACACCCGCAGACCATTTCATCAAAGTCTGCATTCCAAAACGTCACTACTTCCCTTCCGAGCCCTGACATGTGTCCATACAGTAGTTTTCTCCCACATATGGGGTGTCAGCGTACTCAGGACAAATTGGACAACAACTTTTGGTATCCAATTTCTCCTGTTACCCTTGGGAAAATGAAAAAATTGGGGACTAATTGATCATGTTTGTGGAAAAAATAAAAAATTTTTATTTTCATGCCCGGGCATTATAAACTTCTTTGAAGCCCTTGGGGGTTCAAAGTGCTTACCACACATCTAGATAAGTTCCTTAGGGGGTCTCGCTTCCAAAATGGGGTCATTTGTGGGGGTTTCCACTGTTTAGGTACATTAGGGGCTCTCCAAAGGCAACATGACACCGGCAGACCATTCCATCAAAGTCTGCATTCCAAAACATCACTACTTCCCTTCCGAGCCCTGACGTGTGTCCATACAGTAGTTTTCTCCCACATATGGGGTGTCAGCGTACTCAGGACAAATTGGACAACAACTTTTGGGGTTCAATTTCTCCTGTTACCCTTGGGAAAATAAAAAAATTGGGGACTAATTGATCATGTTTGTGGAAAAAATACGATTTTTTTTTTTTTCATGCCCGGGCATTATAAACTTCTGTGAAGCCCTTGGGGGTTCAAAGTGCTCACCACACATCTAGATAAGTTCCTTAGGGGGTCTCATTTCCAAAATGGGGTCATTTGTGGGGGTTTCCACTGTTTAGGTACATTAGGGGCTCTCCAAAGGCAACATGACACCCGCAGACCATTTCATCAAAGTCTGCATTCCAAAACGTCACTACTTCCCTTCCGAGCCCTGACATGTGTCCATACAGTAGTTTTCTCCCACATATGGGGTGTCAGCGTACTCAGGACAAATTGGACAACAACTTTTGGTATCCAATTTCTCCTGTTACCCTTGGGAAAATGAAAAAATTGGGGACTAATTTATCATGTTTGTGGAAAAAATACGATTTTTTTATTTTCATGCCCGGGCATTATAAACTTCTGTGAAGCCCTTGGGGGTTCAAAGTGCTCACCACACATCTTGATAATTTCCTTAGGGGGTCTAGTTTCCAAAATTGGGTCATTTGTGGGGGTTTCCACTGTTTAGGTACATTAGGGGCTCTCCAAAGGCAACATGACACCGGCAGACCATTCCATCAAAGTCTGCATTCCAAAACGTCACTACTTCCCTTCCGAGCCCTGACGTGTGTCCATACAGTAGTTTTCTCCCACATATGGGGTGTCAGCATACTCAGGACAAATTGGATAACAACTTTTGGGGTTCAATTTCTCCTGTTACCCTTGGGAAAATAAAAAAAATGGGGACTAATTGATCATGTTTGTGGAAAAAATACGATTTTTTTTTTTCTCATGCCCGGGCATTATAAACTTCTGTGAAGCCCTTGGGGGTTCAAAGTGCTCACCACACATCTAGATAAGTTCCTTAGGGGGTCTCATTTCCAAAATGGGGTCATTTGTGGGGGTTTCCACTGTTTAGGTACATTAGGGGCTCTCCAAAGGCAACATGACACCCGCAGACCATTTCATCAAAGTCTGCATTCCAAAACATCACTACTTCCCTTCCGAGCCCTGACATGTGTCCATACAGTAGTTTTCTCCCACATATGGGGTGTCAGCGTACTCAGGACAAATTGGACAACAACTTTTGGTATCCAATTTCTCCTGTTACCCTTGGGAAAATGAAAAAATTGGGGACTAATTGATCATGTTTGTGGAAAAAATATGATTTTTTTATTTTCATGCCCGGGCATTATAAACTTCTTTGAAGCCCTTGGGGGTTCAAAGTGCTTACCACACATCTAGATAAGTTCCTTAGGGGGTCTTGTTTCCAAAATGGGGTCATTTGTGGGGGTTTCCACTGTTTAGGTACATTAGGGGCTCTCCAAAGGCAACATGACACCCGCAGACCATTCCATCAAAGTCTGCATTCCAAAATGTCACTACTTCCCTTCCGAGCCCTGACGTGTGTCCATACAGTAGTTTTCTCCCACATATGGAGTGTCAGCGTACTCAGGACAAATTGGACAACAACTTTTTGGGGTTCAATTTCTCCTGTTACCCTTGGGAAAATAAAAAAAATTGGGGACTAATTGATCATGTTTGTGGAAAAAATATGATTTTTTTATTTTCATGCCCTGGCATTATAAACTTCTGTGAAGCCATTGGGGGTTCAAAGTGCTCACCTCACATCTAGATAAGTTCCATATGGGGTCTAGTTTTCAAAATGAGGTCATTTGTGTGGGGTTTCCACTGTTTAGGTACATTAGGGGCTCTCCAAAGGCAACATGACACCCGCAGACCATTCCATCAAAGTCTGCATTCCAAAACGTCACTACTTCCCTTCCGAGCCCCGACGTGTGCCCATACAGTAGTTTTCTCCCACATATGGGGTATCAGCATACTCAGGACAAATTGGAAAACAACTTTTGGGGTCCAATTTCTCCTGGTACCCTTGGGAAAATAAAAAATGGTGACTAAAATATCATGTTTATGGAAAAAATATGAATTTTTTATTTTCACGCCCGGGCGTTATAAACTTCTGTGAAGCACTGGGGGGTTCAAAGTTCTCACCACACATCTAGATAAGTTCCTTAGGGGGTCTAGTTTCCACAATGGTGTCATTTGTGGGGGGTTTCCACTGTTTTGGTACATCAGGAGTTTTCCAAACCGAACATGGTGTCCGATCTCAATTCCAGCCAAAAACGTCAAATGGCGCTGCTTCCCTTCCGAGCTCTGCCATGCGCCCAAATAGTGGTTTACCCCCACATGTGGGGTATCAGCGTACTCAGGACAAATTGCACAATAACTTTTAGGGTCCTGTTACCCTTGGAAAAATAAAAATTGGGGTGAAAAGATCATTGTTGTGGAAAAAATATGATTTTTTAATTGTACAGCTGTACGTTATAAACTTCTGTAAAGCCCTTGTGGGTTCAAAGTTCTCACCACATATCTAGATAAGTTCCTTGGGGGGTCTAGTTTCCAAAATGGGGTCACTTGTAGGGGGTTTCCACTGTTTAGGTACATCAGGGACTCTCCAAACGTGACATGGCGTCCAATCTGAATTCCAGCCAATTTTGCATTGAAAAAGTCAAACGGCGCTCCTTCCATTCTGAGCTCTGCCATGCGCCGAAACAGTCGTTCCCCCCCCACATATCAGGTATCAGCGTACTCAGGACAAATTGCACAATAACTTTTGCAGTCCAATTTCTCCTGTTACCCTTGGTAAAATAAAAAAAATTGAACCTGAAGTATTTTTTTTATGAAAAAAGTTAGATGTTAATTTTTTTTTAAATATTCAAAAAAATTCCTGTGACGCACCTAAAGGGTTAATAAACTTCTTGAATGTGGTTTTGAGCACCTTAACGGGTGCAGTTTTTAGAATGGTGTCACTTTTGGGTATTTTCTATCATATAGACCCCTCAAAGTGGCTTCAAATGTGATGTGGTCCTAAAAATAAAATGGTGTTGTAAAAATGAGAAATCGCTGGTCAACTTTTAACCCTTATAACTTCCTAACAAAAAAAAATTTTGGTTCCAAAATTGTGCTGATGTAAAGTAAACATGTGGGAAATGTTAGTTATCAAGTTTATTGTGTGCCGTATCTCTGTGATTTAAGGGCATAAAAATTCAAAGTTGGAAAATTGCGAAATTTTCAAAATTTTCGCCAAATTTCCATTTTTCTCACAAATAAACGCAAGTTATTTGAATGAAATTTTACCACTAACATGAAGTACAATATGTCATGAGAAAACAGTGTCAGAATCACCGGGATCCATGGAAGCGATCCAGAGTTATTACCTCATAAAGGTACAGTGGTCAGAATTGTAAAAATTGGCCCGGTCATGAATGTGCAAACCACCCTTGGGGGTGAAGGGGTTAAATATGTAAATATCTTCTAAATGAGTAAATCTATTCTAAGGAAAATACAATTATAACCTATATAATAAATATTGCTATACAACAATTGACAATAATATTAATTAAATAATGTGTTAATACTTACTATTTTAAAGATTAGAAATTGCTGCCCAGTATAAATGGAAAACTGCCTCTAATGCTGAATGTGTAAGGAAATCATCTAAAGGCCTGTTTTAAAGCCAGACAGCTGGATCACTCAACCTACAATCACATCCCAGTTATGCCTCACCAAAAGGCCTCAAGCAATCAGCAGAAAGTCAACACCTCCAGTTAACACCCACAATAATCTCCCAGTTACATCCCATCATGCTGACCCAAGCAATCATGATATACTCTTATTATACTGCTATCAAACATGATATATTTGTATTACATTCCACATTTAATATCATTTTATACATTTTGAATTTCTGATAAAGACAGCATTTGTTCATGAGAACATGCCTTCTAGACACGATGAAAAAATATTAGAGAAACAATATTTTACGCCTAAAGCATCAGGATCATACCACGGCATTGATAAACTATATAGCGAAACTAGAGATTACGGAATTAAAAAAACAATTGTGCGTGATTGGTTAAATAACCAGGATAGCTATTTGTTGCAAAAACCCGTGAGAAAAAGATTTCTGACAAATAAGATCATGGTCTCAAACATGGATGCATTGTGGCAAGGAGATTTAGTGAGTTTAATTGACTATTTGAAGGAAAATGATAATATTAAATATATCCTTGCCGTGATTGATTGCCTATCAAAATTTGCATGGTGCGTAGCCTTATCAAACAAGACTGGTGCGGCTGTAGCCAGTTCATTCGAACTGATATCTGAAAATGATAAGCGCATACCGAAGAAATTACAGATGGATCGGGGCAATGAATTTATTAATTCGTCGATGAAGCAGCATTGTAAAATGTATGATATTTTACATTATCTTACGAATAATGCAGTTAAGGCCTCAATTGTGGAGCAGTTTAATCGTACATTAAAAACTCGAATGTGGCGGTATTTTACGAAAAATAACACTGATAGGTATATTGATATTTTACCAGATTTGGTTGATAGCTACAATCGAACCTATCATTCTACCAGTCGATGTAGACCAATTGATGTTACAAGCAAAAATTCACTACACATATGGAAAAATATTTATGGCTCAAGCATGAAAAATAAACGTATTAAGCCTTCTTTTAAAATTGGCGACAATGTACGTTTGGTCCAATATAAACATACATTTATGAAAGGATATGAACAATCATATACCGATGAAATATTTATCATAACCGAAATTAACACAAAATTCCAATTTCCTCTCTACAAAATCGTGGATTTGTACGGAGAACCTGTGATTGAGTGATTTTATAAGGAGGAACTACAAAAAGTCACATCAGATGAGAATCGCATCTACAAAATAGAAAAAGTATTAAGAAAAAAGCGCGTCAGAGGGTCCACCCTATATCTCATTAAATGGAAGGGATATCCGGAAAAATTTAATACTTGGATTAAAGAAAACCAGCTGACGGACCTCTAATCATGGATTCTGGTTCATTTTATATTACCCTAGCGTGTAATACATAAAGTAAGCTATTCCCAGAAAACACGATTTCGACTTTTACCACTAAACTGGCAAAACCTGTATATCTTGTAGGCCCATATGAAGTTGCCCTCACAGAATTTCAGTATCCCCACACCTGGTTTACTTTCAAAAATATCAAAGGCACGTTTTTTCTTGGAAAACAAGGGGATGTTCTAAGAGAATATTTGATAAAAGCAGGCTATTATTTACATATTTCGGAACTTATAACGGCCATTAATGAGCATATCGACAGCTTGAAGATCGCCTCCGAGGGGTTTAAACTTCGTTACAATGAAGTGAAGAGAAGTGTTACTCTATCGGATTCGCCCACGATACATTTTACTCCAGGGCCAAAATTGGCTCATATTTTAGGGCTACCACCTTATATTGAGGCCTATGATAATAGTGTGATGATTAGAGCCAAGAAGAAGAACTACACAGATATCATGAACGGATTTTATACATTATTTGTTTACTCAGACATTATTAACCATCAGCTAGAAGAAGATTCTTACGTCCAGCTTCTGAGAACTGCAAAGGTGACTGGTAAAAGTGGGGAGATCATCACACTTCAGTACACAAGACCTGATTATGTGCCTCTATGCAAACAGCACTTTGATTCTGTAAGCATCTCTATCTTGACTGATCAGGGTACGCCTGTTAAATTCAAGTACGGAAAAACTATTTTGCGATTACATTTTAGGCCGCGTCGTGATTGACACGTCAAGATGGTGTCGCAACGTGTTTACGGAGATCCGACCATTTATGCCCGCTACTATATTGCTCAGATGGGCCACGGTTTAGAGGGTTTTTGTGGTTATGAGTACATGTATGGGGCAGAGCTTGCAGGAATATTTAGAGGCTTATTTAGAAAAGCGGTTCCTCTATTGAGAAAAGGACTCAAATTAGTAAATCCCCATGTAAAGACTACTGTTTCAAATATTGCTAAGGAGGCCATTGCCTCTCTCTCAGCATCCGCTATGAATAGGCTAAACACCCCTCCTCAGGAAGGATCCGGTATTGTTTATGTTGCTAAAAAACAGAAAAAAGAAAAAGGCGTGTTCGCTATTCACCCCCACTCATGAATAAAATCACTCCCGCAAGATGCAAATGCCAGAAAAGAGTAAGACGCTGTGTTGAAGACATCTTTTGAGCAAAATATACAAAATAAATATATAAAATTAGATTAAGGCCCGATGCTATCGCATCGAGAGGATAGTGACACACCTCTTGCCATGTTAACCCTCAATACACACACACCTCCTCAACACACCACACCGCCTCAACACACACTCCTCTCACCTTTCACCATCTCCACTCACATCCACTCACTCTTTCACTCCACATACGACCCTTTCTCTCACTCCGTCTCTCATACTCACACTGTCATCGTCGCTGCTCCATGATCCCCGACATCTTCTTCCGCCGGCGCCATCCTGGATCCCGACGTTGTCCACGCCGGCGACATGTTCTTGCGGCCATGCCATCTTGAGTATTCTGAAATCCTGCGAGTGGACATTAGTGGAGATAGTGAAAAGTGAGAGGAGTGTGTGTTGAGGAGTGGTGTGTTGAGGGTTAACATGGCAAGAGGTGTGCTGTGACGTCACCAGTTACAACTGGACGGAAGTTGTTACAACCCGGAAGCTGCTTAGCGCATTTATTATAGTAGATTAAGGCCCGATGCTATCGCATCGAGAGGATAGTGACACACCTCTTGCCATGTTAACCCTCAATACACACACACCTCCTCAACACACCACACCGCCTCAACACACACTCCTCTCACCTTTTACCATCTCCACTCACGTCCACTCACTCTTTCACTCCACATATGACCCTTTCTCTCACTCCGTCTCTCATACTCACACCGTCATCGTCGCTGCTCCACGATCCCCGACATCTTCTTCCGCCGGCACCATCCTGGATCCCGACATTGTCCACGCCGGCGACATGTTCTTGCGGCCATGCCATCTTGAGTATTCTGAAATCCTGCGAGTGGACATTAGTGGAGATAGTGAAAGGTGAGAGGAGTCTGTGTTGAGGAGTGGTGTGTTAACCCTCAGGTTAACATGGCAAGAGGTGTGCTGTGACGTCACCGGTTACAACTGGACGGAAGTTGTTACAACCAGGAAGCTGCTTAGCGCATTTATTATAGTAGATAGATGTATCACACCTATGTTTTTATGTGGATAAGATATTTACATAGTGAGCCTCAAGAAGGACAGTATTACTGATGTATGTAAAGTGCTATTGAAATAATAGTACTCTATTAATAAATAAAAAATTAATTATTATTACCTAAGTTATGTAGGTATGTGTTAGCTATGTAGTTGAAATCTACGTATGTTTGCCTAAATTTTTTTTGTTTTTGCCTTTTTTTTTTTAATCTATATATTCCTATACCTATGTAAATTTTTATGGATTTAAATATGTCTATGACATATATGTGAAAGAGATAATTAGTGTAAGATATATCTATCTGCTTAAAATATTTATATATATAACATATATCAAGCTATGTATAGAAGTCTTAGAAGTCTATTATCTATATCTATTTAGAATGTAACTATTATTTATATATCTATATATCTATCAATTCCAGGACCAACTTAAATGGTTTAAAGTAAGACATTTTTGTAAACGACATTTCTAGTGAAGATTTTTGGGCTATTAGGTAGCAATTGTCCTTGAAGTGGTGTATCCACCACTTTGACCCTAACGTTGCTGCGTTGCTTTACTCGGGAGAATGCAACATACGATTGTCCATGGGCAAATACAGGTTCGGGCAAAAAAATTCCAACTCGATTGAGGGTCTGTCCTTGGGATTTGTTAATGGTCATAGCAAAAGCAGGTTTTCTAAAACCTTTCCTCTAGGAAACTGTCGACGTTTTAATTTAAAAGGTAACCCAGTTTCTGAAGGACACAAATCGATGCGTGGAATAAACACAATGCCTCCTTCAGCTGAGCCAGTAATCACTTTAGCCTGTATGATGTTGCGGAGTAAGGCAATGACAGTGAGGCGAGTGCCATTGCAGAGACCTTTCTTGGTGTTTAGGTTTCTTAATAGCATCACAATGGTGCCAATTTTAAGTTTTAAGAGATGTGATGGCATTCCTGATGGTGTCAGAGAGTTTAAAAATTCAACTGGGTAGTTTTCACATTCCTCTGCCTCATCAGCACCGACAGAATCATCACTTGTATATACAGTATAATCACCACTAATGCGATCCATTACTTTACAGTTCAGAAAATCGACGTCATCATTTTTCGGACATAGTATAGCATGTGATGCAGCAGTGTCGAGGCTTTGTTGGTCATTAACATCAATGCAAATATGGTCTCCAAAGATCTCGGTTACTATAGAGCCAGTGCAAAGCATGTCTGGAGGAATTTCAATGACATCCTCTCCAAGGTTATGTTCATTAGACAGCTCACCATTTCCAAGTTTAAGCAACCAAGTGCTGTATTCAGGATCAGTGGTGCGCATGTTGTTGATTAGCGGTAGTCTGGTAAAATGTTGCCAATGTTGTGAATATTTAATGCAGGAATCTACAATGTCTATTCTTGTTCCATGAGCGATGACGGGAAGACATTGTCTGAAGTCTCCTCCAAGAACAATAACTTTACCTCCAAATGGTGTTTTATTTTTTTCAGCAACATTTGTTGTCATGATGTCACGTAAAAGTCTATCTATCACATTCAATGCATGTTTTTGGACCATAGTGCACTCATCAATAATAAAAAGTTTTGTACTCTGTAAATGTTTTCCTGCATTTGTATCGTTTTTAATCCTGGAAACAGATGTTTCGTTGATCGGAATAGGTATGCCATATAGAGAGTGGATTGTTCGGCCTCCTTGTATCAAGTTAGATGCTATTCCTGTAGTTGCTACAGGTGACACAATTTCTCCTTGACCTCTTAAATGATGTGTAAGTAGATGGTATAGGTAGGTCTTTCCACTGCCACCAGGTCCATCGAGAAAAAATCACTTTGGTATTAAACTGCTATTTTGTAAAGCTTCAGTAATGACATCATAGGCAAAAAGTTGCTCCTGATTAAGAGTTTCTTTCATCTCTGCAGCTTTTTTTAACTCATAATCCTTATCATATTGTTTAAGGAGTTGTTTAATATTTTTTGCTGGGCGTGGTAAATTATAATCAGCAAAAGTTTTTCCATGGACTATGAGGACATCTTGGACATCTTTCATAGCATATCCTTCACAATCGATACACTCTTCAGTGTTGCTGTGGTATGTATGACAATATTCTTGTAAAAAATGGTCCTTAAATTCATTCCACAATTCAAGTGGATTACTGGGGGGGCCAAAAATACAGATATAAGCAAACATGTCTCTAAGTTGGGAAGGCATGTTAAGAATGCAAGCATCTGTTAAAGTATGTCTCCAGATGCTATCATCGAATAATAATCCAAGTGCTAACGCAGCATCCTTAAAGGTTTCATGCATAACTCCATTGACGGTTTTAATGCTGTCAAAACTGGTAGCAGCTTTTACATGCAGTAACAACAAACGTAAATAATAGCGTTCTTGGTCTTTCACACTAACAGTATACATTCTTCCAATAACTGTGAGACCCCCTCGTTTTCTTTGTTCCCATGTGCCTTGTTTCCAAACGTAGTGTTCTGGAATTTCGCGGTAGAAATAGTTATGTGCATTGTGGTCGATCTTATTAAGGTTGAAATACGCCATAAGTGTAGAATTGGAATTGAGCTTTTGATGGATATTGTCTGCAGAGTCATTCTCATGAAAATAGAGTGGTTGAGAATTAGGCAGATGTACGACTAGGCGAATGATGGCATGAGATTGTTTATGCATAGGAAAAGCAAATATCCGCCATGCAGCCTCAGGTGCACTAACATATCTGGTATCCGTAAATTGGTGTGTTTCATCATGTTGGATGTTATTTTGGGAAATTTCAAGGTTGGCTTTGTCATGTCCTTTGTAAACGTATTTAAATAAATATTTTACACTTTGAATGGAAGCACATATTTCTACATTAATATGGCACTTGTATTTGGTGAGTAAAAATGGGTTATATGGAACTACCCATGAATTGTCAATCGTCTTAGAATGGTGTTCATATGTTTTGCCAATGGGTCTGCGGTAAGTGGGATAGCCATCCTTTTCTTTGATGGTATATGGTTGGTTTTGTTTTGGGAAACCTTTGCTACACTTTCCAAGATCCATACAGGGAGAATTAGGATTGTGTTCTCCACAGGGACCATGAATCATGTGTTGAAGAACAATGCTATGGAGCTGAGGGTAGATTGTTTCATCAGGTATTTCAGCCCAGACTATATTGTCTATGTCCGCCTCAGTCCGTAATTTAGACAGGCTGTCAAGAATAATTAAAATATGAGCGTGTGGGAGACCACGCTTCTGAAATTCAATGACATGGACCATTGCAGTGACGTTTCCAAATAATCCACTGCTAATGTCTTTTAAGAGGGATTCCAGTTTAATTTTAAAGACATGTGCAACCAAGTCTGGTCTGTGTTCAACACGCTGCCACGGTTCTAAATGTGTAGTAATCTCATTCCACTTAGGATTACATGTCATGGTGATAAATAGATCTGGTCGACCATACTTTGTAACAATAGCCATAGCATCCTGGTAGCGCTGCTGCATGTTTCTTGGACTGCCTTCAAAAGAAGATGGTAAAATGACGGTTTTCCCAATAGGGATGCCCTTTTGAACCGATTTTTTGAGTAGATGTTCTTGAAGGAGGCAGTAATCCTCCACTTTTAAATCTTTTTGGTGTTTGCGGATGTAATGTAGGCGATTAGCTTCGATTTTGACATAAGCATCTACTAAATATTGCTGTGTTAGCTTACCACCATTGAGGAGTGGATTAAAGTAATTTCTGACAGATAACATATAGCAATAGTATTGGAGTTGAGTGATCCTCCTCGAACTTTTGCCTTGTTGTTTGAGTCCATCATGCCATCCTTGGTCTCCATAAGGGAAAAATATTGGATAGAGGAGGGCATCCAAATTGCTATGGAGAATACTAATTTGTTGTGTTTTTGGAGCTAAAGGGTTATGGGGATCAGGTTTTAAATGAATTAATATGTCTCTATTGAAAGGTGGCTCACCATTGTCATTTTGAAACACGACTGCTACTTCACTGACAGTGGGATTATTGTAGCGTCGAGGGTCTTGAGTATGATCTTGTTTAATAGCCATAGTGATGTTTGGCATGACAGTTCCGTTTTGTAGAGATTTAATTTTTTCTTGTTCTTCCCCATCACGTAACATTTGATAAGCTTCCACAAAAGGATTAATAGTTTGGATTTGAAGGGCAATAATGTTCATCAATGTAGGATGACATTTTTGATTTTCTTTACATCGTAAGCGTTGTTCGTTTGCGGTAGTGGTATCGAGAATGTAAAGTTGGGCAAATGCGCGTTGCTGGTCATCTGAGGGATGTAGTGTTCCAGTTCTATGATAGATCTGGCCATGTATGCGGAAACAGTATTGGCCATATCCAGGAGGTGGTGAAATATTTTCACCCATGGAGGCAAAAGCAAAGGAACTGTTAATACTTCGAATATTATCCATGAAATTTTTGCTAAATTCACTTTGCCCTTTCAGCAAACGTGTAAAGACATCAAGATATTGTAGTATGGGTACATGGACTTTACCCTTCTGACAGCAGAGCGTAAAGTTGTTATCAGAAGGTATCTCTGCTACAAAATGCAAAGCTTTGCAATGCTCACATACATGGGTCATGTCACCACAGCTGTGTTCGGTAATACTATTTTCATCATTAGTGAAAATGTGAGGTTGTAGTAGAAGTGCATGTCCAACCGATGGGGTGCGCCTAGTTTTGAGACCAACGTATATTTGTCTTGGTTGCACTTTCTGCGGGCTAACTGCAGCTTGTATGTGAAGAAACTGTGCGTTGGTATTGAATGGTGGTATTGATAGGGCAGAAACAGATTGCTGAATAGTTATGTCAGTGAACGGCATATTGGATGAAGTGTGGTAGTAACTTGTTCCACATGCTGATGTGGAAGCATCCTGTTGTGAGTCTACTAATAATGATGAGGAAGAAGCCGTCTGTTGTTGGCGGTGATGGCGTGTAGAGGCTTCTTCAGCCAATGTAATAGATTTAGAGTTAGGGGATTCGTGTGTGAGACGACGGCGTTTATAAGCCTTAATCTTGTCAAGTTGATGCTGTTTTTCCTCAGGAGTCTCATTAGCACGGCGTTGTTTTTGTCGTAGTGCTAAAGCTGCTTTCCTTTCACTGGCATTGGCATACTGTGCATCGGTATTGAATGGTGGTATTGATAGGGCAGAAACAGATTGCTGATTAGTTATGTCAGTGAACGGCATATGGGATGAAGTGTAGCAGTAAATTGTTCCACATGCTGATGTGGAAGCATCCTGTTGTGAGTCTAATAATAATGATGAGGAAGAGGCCGTCTGTTGTCGGCGCTGACGGCGTGCAGAGGCTTCTTCAGCCAATCTTATGGATTTAGAGTTAGGGGATTCGTGTGTGAGGCGACGGCGTTTATAAGCCTTAATCTTCTCAAGGCGATGGTGTTTTTCCTCAGGAGTCTCATTAGCACGGCGTTGTTTTTGTCGTAGTGCTAAAGCTGCTTTCCTTTCACTGGCATTGGCATACTTTTTGTTATGACTCATGTTGGCACAGGTAAAGGAGTCTATTTGGCAGTTATCTGGCAGTGAAGAAGGCGTCCTGGAGTATTGTAGAGTAAACAGATACTAATTGACCCTGTAATTGCCCAGCAGTAGTTATGAAGTGGTAGTGGCAAATTGGCCCTGTAGCTAGACACCGGCAGAGGAGCAAGGCAACAGTAGTTATGGCGGTAGAGGCAAATTGGCCCTGTAATTAGACACCGGCAGAGGAGCAAGGCAGCAGTAGTTATGGCGGTAGAGGCAAATTGGCCCTGTAATTAGACACCGGCAGAGGAGCAAGGCAGCAGTAGTTATGGCGGTAGAGGCAAATTGGCCCTGTAATTAGACACAGGCAGTGAACAGTCAGAGGAGCAAGGCAGCAGTACTTATGGCGGTAGAGGCAAATTGGCCCTGTAATTAGACACCGGCAGAGGAGCAAGGCAGCAGTAGTTATGGCGGTATTGGCAAATTGGCCCTGAAATTAGACACCACCAGAGGAGCAATGTAGCAGTAGTTATGGCGGTAGAGGCAAATTGGCCCTGTAATTAGACACCGGCAGAGGAGCAAGGCAGCAGTAGTTATGGCGGTAGAGGCAAATTGGCCCTGTAATTAGACACCGGCAGAGGAGCAAGGCAGCAGTAGTTATGGCGGTAGAGGCAAATTAGCCCTGTAATTAGACACCGGCAGAGGAGCAAGGCAGCAGTAGTTATGGCGGTAGAGGCAAATTGGCCCTGTAATTAGACATCGGCAGAGGAGCAAGGCAGCAGTAGTTATGGCGGTAGAGGCAAATTAGCCCTGTAATTAGACACCGGCAGAGGAGCAAGGCAGCAGTAGTTATGGCGGTAGAGGCAAATTAGCCCTGTAATTAGACACCGGCAGAGGAGCAAGGCAGCAGTAGTTATGGCGGTAGAGGCAAATTGGCCTTGTAATTAGACACCGGCAGTAAACAGGGAGATGACCAAAGCAGCAGTAGTTATGGCGATAGAGGCAAATTGGCCCTGTAATTAGACACTGGCAGAGGACAAAGGCAGCAGTAGTTATGGCAGTATAGGCAAATTGGCCCTGTAATTAGACACCGGCAGAGGACAAAGGCAGTAGTTATGGCGGTATAGGCAAATTGGTCCTGTAATTAGACACCGGCAGAGGAGCATGGCAGCAGTAGTTATGGCGGTACAGGCAAATTGGTCCAGTAATTAGACACCGGCAGTAAACAGGCATAGGACCAAGGCAGCAGTAGTTATGGTGGTACAGGCAATGCCAAGCGTCCGCACAGCAAGTCGGCGTGAGGTAAATGACGCAATTTCACGAATGCAAGATGGCGTCGGCGAAATCTCGCGAGATTTCACCGACGTCGTTTACACCTCTTGCCATGTTAACCCTCAACACACCACACTGCCTCAACACACACTCCTCTCACCTTTCACCTCCACTCATGTCGACTCACTCTTTCACTCCACATACGTTCCTTTCTCTCACTCCGTTTCTCATACTCACACCGTCATCGTCGCTGCCTCGACATCTTCCTCCGCCGCCGCGATCCAGGATCCAGACGTTCTCCAGGCCGCCGACATGTTCTTGCAGGATGCCATCTTGGATTTCGTGAAATCCCGCGATATTCAAGATAGCGTCGCCGCAACAACATGTCGCTGGCGTGGACGACATCGGGATCCAAAAAGATGGCGTCGGCGAAATCTCGCGAGATTACGCCGACGCCATTTTGGATCCCGATGTCGCCCACGCCAGCGACATATTCTTGCGGGACGCCATCTTGGATGTCGTGAAGTCCCGCGATATTCAAGATGGCGTCGCCACAACAACATGTCGCTGGCATGGGCGACATTGGGATCCAAAATGGCGTCGGCGTAATCTCGCGAGATTTCACCGACGCCATCTTTTTGGATCCCGATGTCGTCCACGATGACGGTGTGAGTATGAGAAACGGAGTGAGAGAAAGGAACGTATGTGGAGTGAAAGAGTGAGTGGACATGAGTGGAGGTGAAAGGTGAGAGGAGTGTGTGTTGAGGCGGTGTGGTGTGTTGAGGGTTAGCGTGCGTGCGTGTGTGTGTGGTGACGTCACCGGTTACAACTGGACGGAAGTTGTTACAACCGGAAGCTGGTTAGGGCATTTATTATTATAGATGGCCTTTATACATGATGCTTCATTGGAGTGCATGAAATCAGAAATGAATATCTTTCAAATACCTCCTACGCAGGTTTCTGTCGAGAAATAAATATTTATAGAAGTTCAACCTATTGCAGCTCTGGCGGACAATGCACCATTTGAATTTTTCATATCGGGAAGTGGTGATACTATGGTCATACTATGATTTAAATAATACCCTACTTTGCATAAGTTGCCGGGTCGTAAAACAAGATAATTCTGCCATCGTGGACAGCGCATGTGTAGCTCTCATTAACTATTCTTTAGCAACTCTGTTTAATCAAGTTAATATCACCCTGGGTGATCGCCTCTTCTCACAATCAGACAATCTATATAGCTGTAGGGCCTACATTGAAACTCTGTTAAATTACAGCACACAGACTTTAGCCTCCCAATTCACATCAGGATTATTCTATAAAGATACTGCTGGACATCATGATGTACGAATCCTGGATAGTGCGAATGTGGGTTTCAACAAGCGGGCTCATGCAATCGCACACTCCAAGCCCGTCGATTTGCTGAGCCCAATTTTTAGCGATATTTTTAATCAGCCGAAGCTTATATTGAATGGACTTGACCTTAAAATCAAGCTGACGTGAAATAAAGACACTTTCTGTTTGATGTCTGCTGAACCTGACCCACTCAAAGTACAAATTATGAAGGCTTGTCTCTATGTAAAGAGAGTCCAGGTGGCTCCCGCTGTGAGGATTGGTCACTCTCAGGCCTTACTATCTGCTACAGCAAAATATGCTATTGATAGGGCCTGTATGAAAGTGTACAGCATTCCTGCAGGAACACGGATTTCTAATATAGAGAATATAGAGAATCTCTTTTTAGGGTCCATCCAACGATTAATTATATTGGGTTTTGTAGATAATCAGGCCTTTAGCGGAACGTATAATAAAAACCCACTGTACTTTCATCATTATAATGTAAACCATGCGGCTTTATATTTGGATGGTCAGCAGATACCCTGCCAGCTATTCCAACCAAATTTCAATATTGAATTAGCAGTAAGAGCGTATATGGCTCTTTCTCATATTTCTGGAAAGCAGAAGGCTGATTGTGCACTGGCAATTGACCGAGAAGAATTTATGGACGGGTATACATTTTTTGCATTTGACTTATCAGCTGACCAAGAACCTGGAGGCCACTTCTCTCTCATTAAAACTGGGAACCTGTGTTCTGATGTCTGATTTGCACTAGCCACACCTCATACGTTAAATATGGTGGTATACGGCGTGAATTCATCTATTCTAAAAATTAATAACTGCCGTGAAGTATTGTATGATTTCTACTGATGATGGATTCCCTGCAGCTCGCTACGTTATTGAAAGCCGATCACTATACAGAGTCCATATTTTATGGGGTGTATCCGTGTGACTTGCTACCGTCAAATAGAGTAACTCAGAGGCTTGCGGCGTACATCGTAAATACAGACCGGTCCAATCAGAGCGGCAAACATTGCATATTAATTTTGCTTTGCAATGAAAAAATGCAATATTCTTTGACAGTTATGGACTCTCGCCAGACAACGTAATTTTCTGGATGAGTTTATAATCTTCCTAAAGAGAAATAGCAAATTATTCTGCTATCAAGATAGGCAATTCAAAATAATTATAGCACTGTGTGCGGACATTATTGCGTGTATATCCTAAAAAAACTTGCAAGGGGCCTTTCATTCCGTCAGATTTTGCAACATTTTACTGATTACGTAAATCATAATGATAATTTAGTATATAAATCTGTAAAGCAAGATTTACTTGAATCAAACTGCTGTCCCAGCAAACATTCTTTTATATTTAAACAGTGTTACTTATCACTGTGAAATATGTAGGACTCATCATAACCATGAAGCCTACATATTACACTGAGCATATGATTCCTTTATTATTATAAAAGCCAATGAATCAATACTAATTGAAGTTAGCCACGGGAAAGTGTCCAGGATACAGTGACATCTTTGTTTTTGCTAAGTTAGGTGTGTAAATAGTGCCCTCTGTTTTGCTTAAAGGGAAGGTGCCGCAATTTTATATAATTTGCAAAAAAAGAGTAAGTAACAAAACATGTTGTTAAAGCAAATGTTGTACTAACTAGGATTAATGGTTTGTTTGTAATAATGTTTTAATGTAGCCACTGGGCGATGACATCTTGATTTGCAGATCTGTGGAGGACTCATACAGTCTGCAAATATGGCCATCCCTGGACATAGGAGACTGCGGTCGGCTCCCGACCCCACCATGCAGCCTCATTAGCAGAGAACTGGGCACGCCCCTGTGGGCTGCACCATTCACTGCTGTAGGTGTGGCTGGGCGCCATTTTACTGTAGCCCAGTGCTATCTGCTGAGCTCGACTTTCTGCACCGTGCTTCCTGCTCCAGCTCCACTGTCCTCCTGCTCTGTCTCCGCCTCCTCACTCACAGCCCCAGTGATCTCCGGTAATCTGACACCTTTGCTTTTATAGTGACAGTGACATATACAGCCCATAGTCTAGTGTATGGGGGGGCAGTTACACCAGTGTGAGCATATCTGTAATACTGTCTCCTTTGATACTGCCTGCTGAGCCGTGTATCTAATCCTATCCTGTGTGATACTGACTGCTGAGCTGTGTATCTAATCCTATCCTGTGTGATACTGACTGCTGAACCGTGTATCTAATCCTATCCTGTGTGATACTGTCTGCTGAGCCGTGTATCTAATACTCCCCTGTGTGATACTGACTGCTGAGCCGTGTATCTAATCCTCTCCTGTGTGATACTGACTGCTGAACCGTGTATCTAATCCTATCCTGTGTGATATTGTCTGCTGAGCCGTGTATCTAATCCTCCCGTGTGATACTGACTGCTGAGCCGTGTATCTAATCCTCTCCTGTGTGATACTGACTGCTGAACCGTGTATCTAATCCTATCCTGTGTGATACTGACTGCTGAGCCGTGTATCTAAACCTCTCCTGTGTGATACTGACTGCTGAGCCGTGTATCTAATCCTCTCCTGTGTGATACTGTGTGCTGAGCCGTGTATCTATTCCTATCCTGTGTGATACAGTCTGCTGAGCCGTGTAACTAATCCTCTCCTGTGTGATACTGACTGCTGAGCCATGTATCTAATCCTCTCCTGTGTGATACTGACTCCTGAACCGTGTATCTAATCCTATCCTGTGTGATACTGTCTGCTGAGCCGTGTATCTAATCCTCCCCTGTGTGATACTGACTGCTGAGCCGTGTATCTAATCCTCTCCTGTGTGATCCTGACTGCTGAACCGTGTATCTAATCCTATCCTGTGTGATACTGTGTGCTGAGCCGTGTATCTAATCCTCCCCTGTGTGATACTGACTGCTGAGCCGTGTATCTAATCCTCTCCTGTGTGATACTGACTGCTGAGACGTGTATCTAATCCTCTCCTGTGTGATACTGTGTGCTGAGCCGTGTATCTATTCCTATCCTGTGTGATACAGTCTGCTGAGCCGTGTATCTAATCCTCTCCTGTGTGATACTGACTGCTGAACCGTGTATCTTATCCTCTCCTGTGTGATACTGACTGCTGAACCGTGTATCTAATCCTCTCTTGTGTGATACTGACTGCTGAACCGTGTATCTAATCCTCTCCTGTGTGATACTGTCTGCTGAGCCGTGTTTCTAATTCTCTGCCGTGTGATACTGCTCTCCTGAAATACTCTATGCTGCTGTCACCCTGCTGGTTTTATGTGTGATCAACATGGTGGTATTGTGTATGATCTATATGGCAGCATTGTGTGTGAAGTATATGACGGTATTATTTGTGATCTGCTAAAAGGGGACCCATTCTAGGGTGGTTCTGGCTGAGCACCTGCACATGGGTCAGGGGTAATAGGTGCAGTCAGGGGAGGGCTGGGGAGGCAGCTGAAGAGAGGGGTCTCATTTTTATCGTTACTGTATGGCTCCATTCCCCCCCAGCCTGCTTCCCAGCATCACCCCGGACTGCGCCTGTCGCCTCGCTTTCACACATTGCCAGGACAGAATCTGAGGAGGGGAATGGGGTCTTTGCATGCAAAGTCTGGATCATAACAAGCCATCAATCAACAGAAATGTTTCCTGGATTTCTGTGCTGCTGTCTCCCTGCTCCTCCCCCATATAGCTCCCTCTGTGACCCCCATAGACCAGCACACTGCTCTCCTGAAATACTCTGTGCTGCTGTCTCCCTGCTCCTCCCCCATACATCTCCCTCTGTGCCCCCTATAGACCAGCGCACTGCTCTCCTGAAATACTCTGTGCTGCTGTGACCCTGCTCCCAGAATCCTTGCTGCCTGCCATCCTCGGTGACCGAAGACCCCATTCCTCTCCTCAGATCCTGTCCTGGCGATGTGTGAAAGCGAGGCGACAGGGCCTGATATATGGTGGAGGAGCAGGGTGACAGCAGCACAGAGTATTTCAGGAGAGCAGTGTTGGTCTGTGGGGGGCGCCCTGTTAGGTGCCAGGGATTGTACATAGAGCACTGAGTTTTATACACATGGATGGACCGTCTTCTTGTCTGCTCCACAGAAATCCAGGAAACATTTCTGCTGATTGATGGCCTGTTCTGATCCAGACTTTACATGAAAAGACAGTCAGTAACTTTGCAGGCCCCATCAAAATGGCTGCTCACTGTGTTCCTAAATGTCACCCTCTCTTTTCCCTTAGCAAGCACCCAGTAGGGGAGGAGAGGAGTGACACCACACCCATGTCAGCAGATTTCACCCATACAGTGTCCATTTTAGGGCATGATCATATATCAAAATCAAACATCATGGACTCTGTACGCCCATAATTACTGCAGGACAGTAATGTGAGCTAGTTGTACACTAGGTTTTTGTGCCAAACTTCAGTAGCTGCTCCCCCTGGTGTTAACAAGTGGAAATGCCAAACTTTTTAAAATTATTTTTCATATTTTACAAAATTAAAAACAAATGATAATATTTTTTAAGAAAATGTAAACATTAATCCTTTACATTTTTTTCGATTGCTGAAAAATTTTTTTGGGGACGCACCTTCCCTTTAAGTGAAATGATAGTATCAATTGTATTTTAATGTTATGACATCTTTTTGCTTTCTACTATTTCCTTTGTTTTTGTTAAGTTAGGTGTGTAAATAGTGACCTCTGTTTTGCTCATGTGAATTGATAGTATCTTTTGTATTGTAATGATATACTCTGACATCTAGGAAATTCCCACAGGTTTTAGCCACTGGAAAGCTCCCAGGACACACGAAGTGCAAGCAATCCAGAAAATACACACAGATTTTATATTGCCCTGTACTATATATATATATATATATATATATATACAGTGGGGAAAAAAAGTATTTAGTCAGTCAGCAATAGTGCAAGTTCCACCACTTAAAAAGATGAGAGGCGTCTGTAATTTACATCAAAGGTAGACCTCAACTATGGGAGACAAACTGAGAAAAAAAAATCCAGAAAATCACATTGTCTGTTTTTTTTTTTCATTTTATTTGCATATTATGGTGGAAAATAAGTATTTGGTCAGAAACAAAATTTCATCTCAATACTTTGTGATATATCCTTTGTTGGCAATGACAGAGGTCAAACGTTTTCTGTAAGTCTTCACAAGGTTGCCACACACTGTTGTTGGTATGGTGGCCCATTCCTCCATGCAGATCTCCTCTAGAGCAGTGATGTTTTTGGCTTTTCGCTTGGCAACACGGACTTTCAACTCCCTCCAAAGGTTTTCTATAGGGTTGAGATCTGGAGACTGGCTAGGCCACTCCAGGACCTTGAAATGCTTCTTACGAAGCCACTCCTTCGTTGCCCTGGCGGTGTGCTTTGGATCATTGTCATGTTGAAAGACCCAGCCATGTTTCATCTTCAATGCCCTTGCTGATGGAAGGAGGTTTGCACTCAAAATCTCACGATACATGGCCCCATTCATTCTTTCATGTACCCAGATCAGTCGTCCTGGCCCCTTTGCAGAGAAACAGCCCCAAAGCATGATGGTTCCACCACCATGCTTTACAGTAGGTATGGTGTTTGATGGATGCAACTCAGTATTCTTTTTCCTCCAAACACGACAAGTTGTGTTTCTACCAAACAGTTCCAGTTTGGTTTCATCAGACCATAGGACATTCTCCCAAAACTCCTCTGGATCATCCAAATGCTCTCTAGCAAACTTCAGACGGGCCCGGACATGTACAGGCTTAAGCAGTGGGACACGTCTGGAACTGCAGGATCTGAGTCCATGGTGGCGTAGTGTGTTACTTATGGTAGGCCTTGTTACATTGGTCCCAGCTCTCTGCAGTTCATTCACTAGGTCCCCCTGCGTGGTTCTGGGATTTTTGCTCACCGTTCTTGTGATCATTCTGACCCCACGGGGTGGGATTTTGCGTGGAGCACCAGATCGAGGGAGATTATCAGTGGTCTTGTATGTCTTCCATTTTCTAATTACTGCTCCCACAGTTGATTTCTTCACTCCAAGCTGGTTGGCTATTGCAGATTCAGTCTTCCCAGCCAGGTGCAGGGCTACAATTTTGTTTCTGGTGTCCTTTGACAGCTCTTTGGTCTTCACCATAGTGGAGTTTGGAGTCAGACTGTTTGAGGGTGTGCACAGGTGTCTTTTTATACTGATAACAAGTTTAAACAGGTGCCATTACTACAGGTAATGAGTGGAGGAAAGAGGAGACTCTTAAAGAAGAAGTTACAGGTCTGTGAGAGCCAGAAATCTTGATTGCTTGTTTCTGACCAAATACTTATTTTCCACCATAATATGCAAATAAAATGAAAAAAAAACAGACAATGTGATTTTCTGGATTTTTTTTTCTCAGTTTGTCTCCCATAGTTGAGGTCTACCTATGATGTAAATTACAGACGCCTCTCATCTTTTTAAGTGGTGGAACTTGCACTATTGCTGACTGACTAAATACTTTTTTTCCCCACTGTATATATATATTGATTTGCTTAACTGCAGCGCTGTGTGATAAATACAATGTAATTGAATGTACTTCTAAAAATGGCAGTGTAAATGTCAAATGTAATGCTTTATAAAAATGTATTTGATTGTTGTTCAATAAACACTTATCTTTTTTATAAAAATAGCGTCTCTCACTTTTATTTACAATTCGAATAAAATGTTTCCTTTATTAAAATAATTGTCATATAAATATACCCAATGGCTATAAAAGGGACCCATTATTGGTCATATAAAAGCGTATCAAACACAGTCTTTTATATCAAACAATAGCGATTGATATAAAGGTGATTCAATCACGACCTTTTTATTCTACTTTTATTCTACTTTATTAAAAGGCCTATAAAAGAGAACATAATTGGACATATAAATATTTTGCCCTATGATACAACATCTTTTATATCAAATTTATATCAAATTGACATAAAAGTATATCAAACAACCCTTTTATAGCAATTTGATATAAAATTGTATAAAAGGGGCGTGTTTGATACACTTTGATAGGGGCGTGGCACCTGTCAGATTTATTTTTGACGAATAATACAGCCCCCTTACTACTCATAAGAATCAAATGTATTCACCACAAAATAACCACATCACCAGCTGGGCAGAAAAGGGACCTCTATGCAGTGTCAGATGAATAAATAAAGAGTTTTGCAAGAGCAGAAAGGGGGGTGAGGGAAGAGCCCCACGCTTATCGCTGCTGGAAAAGCAGCTTCATCAGGGGAAGTGAGCTCAAGGGAAAAAAAGGCCAGTTTATATATACAAAGAAGGAACATACCAGTATGTAGACTGTAACGATAATGTAAAATATGATGTAAGATTCCCCTGATTGTCACATTGCAGAATCTTCCATTCCCATACGGAACTCTGTTATGTCAGTGTGCGGGCTTGACCCCCCTGTTCTTTTCCCTTTCCTGCATATTTCGGCTCACTGGCAGCCTGTGACCTGAGACAGCAGCCACTCACCCACTTGTTCCTCCCCACAGCTCACACACACAACCAGTGTAACATGAATTACTAGTCCCTGGCTTCGCACCTCCCAGCAGGGGGTCTCTTTGTCTCCAACATGTGCAGCTTCTCTCATAGACAATAATGAGAATCTAATCATTGAGTCATAAAACGCTGCGAGTTTATGATAAAAATATGAAAGTTACATTTCTGTGTCATGCGTCAACTAAGCTTCATAGCCCATGTTTTTCAGGGTTCCAGTGCCAACAGAACCAGAGAAATTAATTTCTCCTGAATGGTGTGGAATAACTAGTTCGAGTTTGGTTTTAGATGAATGCCAATGACAAGCTGGAATAGATGATACTATGTGCGTTTCTATGCGAGGTAGCCTCTGCGAATTATGATTATGATAAGTTTTTTAGCCAGATTGTAACTGTTAGAGCAGGGGGAGGACTGTCGCAAGCCAGCCCTTTTAGTGATGTCACAAGTCCAGACTTATAAGTCTGCAACTGAGCCCCCCCAGTTAATTGCTGCCTTGGAGCTGTTGCCACAAGACCTCATCCATGAATTATAATGTCTGGCTCCTCCTCCCCGCATGGTTCTGTCTGAAATGATCTAAGCAATATGTAAGTTTTATTTCTGCTTTTTAAATCCCTTTCATTTGCAATCATATTGTACATATTGTAATTGTCTCCCATTGTAAACTCTTTTTATACCTCTGTAAATACTGCCTATCTTTTGGGAATAAACTATAAAATGTATTAGTTCAGTCTCTTTGCTCGGTGACGAATTCATGTGCCTATAAGCTAATTACGCTACTAATTTGGGTCAGCTTCAAACCCCTCTATTAATTTTAAATATTAATGAGATAAATCTGAAGCTGATGGCAGTGAAGTGTGCTCTGGGCAGGTGGGCCAGCTGGCAGTGACGGAAAGGGTTTTATAAGCTGATTTGTCTTGCTGCGCCCAGGACTAGTTGTAATTCCCTCACTGCAGCGGCCTAATAGCCAGTGCAGAACAAGTAGCCATCCGGCGACTAATTATCCTAGGTGTAGTTCCCTGACTGACCTGAGGGTAAGGGGGGTGCCGGAGAGCTGCAAGTTCCAAAGTGGAACTGAAAAGTGGGATATACATAAAATCCTGGCAGCTTGTAACCTATTATGGCAGCGGTGGGATAACCAAAATAAACTCTCCCTGTGGTAAATTGTGAGGGCAAGACTAGCTTGCTGTTTTTATCACATTGTGCCAGCGGTGTGATAACTAAGATACGCCCCCCTGTGCCTCTGATAGCCGTGTGCGGCCAAAGGTCTCTCCCTCTGATCCTTGACATATTGGTGGCAGAGTGGTGGGATCATAGAGCATTAGTGAACTGGTTTGAGCAATCATTCCTCTCACTAAAGACTTGCACGGTTCTTCCGAGGTCCCGGCAGCAAAAGTTTTGGAGACTGAAACCCAGTGTTTATTAGTCCTGAGACAATTGTGTGAACTTGCGATTACCCCCTCCCTTCTCTTTGTTTTTCTATCCTATCTTTTATTTGGCAACCATGGCTATGCGGAGAAAATCTCATTATAAGCAGCTTAACAAGGACGCCCTTAGGGCCTTGTGCACGACAAACCAGATTGATGCCGCCGACAAGACCAAAGCCCGGTTGGTCATGGCTCTAGTGCAATGGGATAAGAGGCAGGGCACAGCAGGCAGTACCAGTGCCGATGGTGCCGCTGCATAGGTCCAGCTGGTGCAGGCCGGCCTGACCGGCAGCCAGGAAACCGTGGACAGCTATCTGCAAATGGCCCTGTTACTGATCTCCACGGACGATACAGACAGGCGCCTACAGCTGATCCTGGAAGCTCAAGAGAAAGCTGAGTGCCAAGCAGAGGCCCAGAGAGCCGAGCGAGAAACCCAGAGAACCGAACGAGAGGCTGAGAGAGCAGAAAGAGAAGCTCAGAGAGCCCATGAACTGGAGCTGCTCCGACAAGGGGTGATGCCCTTCACAGCCCGGAGCCATGAGCCCAGCTGCTCCCAGAGTCCTAAACCCAGGCCAGAGCAATTTTCCCATGATGGAAAAGGACGGAGACTTGGACATTTTTCTATGGGCCTTTGAGAAGGGGTGCCCACAGTACCAGCTGCCTATGGAACAATGGGCCATGTTATGAATGAGTCACCGTAGGAGGCAAAAACTGAAATACTAGCTAAGTCCAGAAAACCAGAGAAATTGGCAGCTATCGGATTGCAGACCCCTGAACCTAACAACAACAACTAGCAGTAGCCACGGGGGGTTCCTACAGTGCCCTAGACCCCTGGATCACAGCCGGAGAACTAAATAGCCTAAAGACAGAAAGGGAAATCTAAACTGCCCCAGAGCAGACCCCAAAGCAATAGGCAGCCCCCAACATATAATGACGGTGAAGCAAGATGAAAAAACACTCACACAGATAGAAAGATAGGCTGAGCAAATGATGGGGCCAAAGCTAACTAAATAGGACAGGATAGAAAAGCTGCTGTCTGCAATCCACCAAAAACCCTATCAAAACAAGAGCCAACAGACTGATAGAGAAAAAAGCCCTGAAGACGCTAGGCTTCAAAAATACTATATCAGTACTCAGGTATTTTCTGAAGACAGAGCAAAAAGGAATTCAGCTCACCCCAGCATGGAATGGCAGAAATCCAGAAAAACAAGGCAAAACAAAACCAAAACACAAATGCAAAAAGCAGAGAAGAAAACTTAGCTTTTGAGGAGCAGGAATCAGACTGGTCTCCTAGAATCCCTCAGGGAAATCACTAGCAAGGCAGAAGGGCATCGGCTGCCTTATATCCAGTCAGCAATTCCAGTCACCCAGTCATCATCATCCAACTCAGGTGCTTGGTAATCAGCCTCACTACCTTCCTTCACCAGAAGAGGGAGTTCATCAGACCTCAATGGTGAAGGGGAAAATGAACTCACAACAGGGCCAGGTACTTGACCCCAGAGCTAAAAAGGAAAGCCCTGGAGGCATTTGCTTCTCTCCCACTTGACCAAGATAACAACTAGGTCGCTATTAAGCAGGCCCTGGATTTTTGTAGGGTTTTGTGCGTGATTGCAGACAGTATCTTTTCTGTCCTGTCTTGTCTAGACAGCTTGGGCCCCACTGTTTGCTCTGTCTGTTCTCTTTTACTAATCCTTTGCATCTAATCTGGTTGTGCCTTTTTTTGCTTTCTGCTTTGTTGCTAGGGTTCAGCGTACTCCCTGCTGGGGGCAACACTGAGCCCCGCTCATATGTTACAGCTTGTGTCAGTTTGTTCAGTCCCCTGTTATGTTAATATCTTTTGCTTTGCTTCCAGTTCATACCAGAGTGCTGATCTAGGGGGGGTGAGGTCGTTTGGCATCAGGTTTTTTGTATATCAGATGTGTTAGATTTTTTTAGGGTTTTGTGCGTGATTGCAGACAGTATCTTTTCTGTCCCGTCCTGTCTAGACTGCTTGGGCCCCACCGTTTGCTCAGTCTGTTCTCTGCCTGTGTTTGTGTCTCATCTTGTCTCACTGACAAAATATGTTTGGGGGCTGTCTTTGACTTTGGGGATCTGCTCCGGGGCAGTTTAGATTTCACCTTTCTGGCTTTAGGCTTAGTTAGTTCTCCGGCTGAGCCGAGGCATCTAGGGCATCGTAGGAACTCTCCACAGCTGCTGCTAGATGTGTTGATAGGATCAGGGGTCTGCAATTTGCTTAGTTACCAACCTCTCTGGTTTTCTGGTGGCTTATCCTGTTCCTGCCATCCTCCTTGGTGACCCATTCATAACAGAATCACCAGCCTAACTGTAGACTCTAGGGTACTCAAAGGAAGGAAAGAATTTAAAAATATAGTGTCAGAATTTTTATATATTTTTCCTCTTTTTCTCTGGGGCCGTAGGAGGATTTTTCCCTTAATGGAGCCTAAGCAATTGTCCGATCGTATTGAGCAGCTCGCTGCTGAAGTGCGGGGAATTTCTGCCTATCTCGTTCAATCATCTGCTGTAGAACCAAAGATCCCTGATGTGTTTTCGGGGGATCGGTCAAAATTTTTGAATTTTAAGAATAACTGTAAACTATTTCTTGCTTTGAAACCTAATTCATCAGGGAACTCGGTGTAGCAGGTTAAAATTCTCATCTCCCTGCTGCGTGGCGATCTCCAGGATTGGGCTTTTTCTTTGACACCTGGAGATCATATTCTGGCTAATGTTGATGCGTTTTTTCAGGCCCTGAAGTTGTTGTATGATGAACCTAATGCTATTGATCAAGCTGAGAAAACCTTATTGGCATTGAACCAGGGTCAGGATGCTGCAGAGTTATATTGCCAGAAGTTCCGAAAGTGGGCGATCCTTACTAAATGGAATTATGATGCCCTAGCAGCTCTCTTTCGGAAAGGTCTGACAGAAACTGTAAAAGATGTTATGGTGGGATTTCCTGTCCCCTCTGGTCTAAACGACTCCATGTTATTAGCCATTCAAATTGATTGAGGTTTACGTGAACATAAAAGTACGCGAGAGGCGGTGCTGCCTTTTGAACAAACTTCTGAACCCATGCAATGTGATAAGATTTTGCCTAGTACGCAACTTCAAGAGTTTAGAAGGCGTCATAAGTTATGTTTCTTTTGTGGGGACGCTTCTCATGTTTTTTCTGTCTGCCCAAAATGAGAAAAATGTTTTGCCCACTCATTTGCTGTGGGCAGTGTACAGCCTAAGTGTTAGGGTCGGCGGAACGCACCAAATATAAATAATAGTAGGTGCGTTCGCCGCCCGGGGTCCACCGTGCGGTAGATGACAAGACCGCTGCTGAACAATGGCAGATGCACCTAGTAGGTGCGGGACTGCGCTCGGGTTAACGTCACCCAAACGCTAAAGCAAAGGCACAGGCCCTGTTAGCGTCACAGAGACCTGCGTGTGGTGTCGCAGCCACGAACACCAATAGTTGCTGTTGCTACAGCGCAGCGGCAGAGAAAAGCCGCAAGCCTCGTCCTCGGCGCCGACGGACGCTAGTGTAGGTGTGGAGCAAGTGGCGTGTACCTTGCCACAACCCTGGAGCTGACTATTCACACTCGGTCACCACTCGTAATATCAGAGGGTAGGGGTTTCAAATGAGTCAGACACCAGTCCATACATCCATCACCATACACACACAGAATAATATGCTACACTAGCGCATGGCCGAGCCGCCATGCAGGCTTTTTATAGCCATGCGCTTCCGGGACCTTCCAGTACTTTGGGAAGGACCAATCAGATCCGACATAGGACCTGCACATGTGACCCCTGTTCTCCACTGAGAGGACAAGTTGCGGGCATGCCCAGTAGCACGGCACGAGGACTTAGCCTCTGGAGCAGTTCCCTGCAAAGCAGGTTGCGCTACCATTGCTGCACCAGAGGGGGCAGCAACATCCAGGCTCACAGAACGAGTCTGAGGGTAATGCCTGGCTCGCCATGATTGCTGAGTGGTCAGAGGAGAATGGGAGACCGCAGGATGTCTGGCTCTGGATTCCCGCTGTGCAGTGCCAGAAATCCGACGCCTAACATTACCCCACCCTCTGAGCCTCACTGCGCTCAAAGACCGCAATCAGGAGCGGTGCATGAATGTTTTCCCCCGGCTCCCAGGTCCGAGCCTCGGGCCCATGACCCTTCCAGTCCACCAAATAAAATTTTTTGCCACGGACAAACCTGCGCCCCACGATGGCGTTAACCTCAAACTCATCAGACGATAAGTCTGATGACCCGGCAGATGACTCAGAAAACCGGACCATGTGAACTGGTTTGAGGAGGGACACATGGAACACGTCCGAAATGGCAAAATGTGGAGGAAGAGCCAGGCGGTAGACCACCGAGTTAAGTCGCTCGAGGACCTTGAATGGTCCAATGTATCGCGATGCGAACTTGGGAGACTCGACCCGCAGTTTAATGTTTCAGGTGGAGAGCCATACCATGTCGCCAGGGGAGAAGCTTGGCGCGGGCCGCCGATGCGTGTCGGCGGACGCCCTCATCCTTTCTTTAGATGCCCGGATAGCATCCTGAGTGCGATCCCAAATGTCCCGGGCCTCCACTGCCCAGTCTGCCACCCTGGAGTCGGTGGAGGACACTGGCATCGGGACAGGGACGCGTGGATGTTGACCATAGTTTAGGAGAAAGGGCGTCTGACCAGTGGAATCAGCCACCGCATTGTTTAGGGCAAATTCAGCCCAAGGTAGCAAGGATGCCCAGTCATCCTGCCTGGCAGAGACAAAATGCCGTAAATAGGTGACCAAGGTCTGATTGGCTCTCTCGACCAAGCCATTCGTCTCGGGATGGTAAGCGGAGGATAGATTTAGCTCGATGCTGAGTAAACTGCAGAGCTCCCTCCAAAACCGAGACGCAAACTGGGGACTGCGGTCACTCACGATTTTGTCCGGCATGCCATGTAAACGGAATACGTGCTTAATGAACCAGGTGGCCAGACCTCGAGCGGAAGGCAGGCGTGCGAGTGGCACCAGATGCACCATTTTGGAAAAATAGTTGGTGACCACCCAGATGACCATACTGCCACCAGACTTGGGCAGGCCAACTATGAAATCAATGCCAACCATCTCCCAAGGTCTATCCGCCACTGGCAGGGGAAACAACAGCCCCGCCGGCCTCTGTCTAGAGGGTCTGTTACGAGCACACGAAACACATGCTTGCACGTATTCCTTGACATCTCGAGCCATATGTGGCCACCAATATGACCTTGCCAGGAGTTCGGCGGTCCGTTTATTACCAAAATGGCCACCCACCCTGGAGGCATGTGCCCAGGCGAGGACCTCCGGCCGTAGCTGAGGAGGCACCAAGGTCTTGCCCGGTGGTACCGACTCGAGAGCAACTGGAGCCACGGTCGTAAAACTCTCCGTCGGGAGAATTAACCGAGGCTCAGCTTCTCCTTCTTCTGCTGAGACCACTGAACGTGAGAGAGCATCCGCACGGATGTTCTTCTCTCCAGAGAGGTAGTGGAGGGTGAAGCGGAATCGGGAAAAGAAGAGCGACCACCTGGCCTGACGGGAATTCAGGCGTTGGGCCGTCTGTAGATAGACCAGGTTTTTATGGTCCGTATATACCTGAAAGGGAAACCGGGCTCCCTCCAGGAGATGTCTCCTCTCAGAGAAAGCCAACTTCATGGCTAGCAGCTCCCTGTCGCCGATGGAGTAATTTTTCTCCGCCGGTGAGAAGGTTTTGGAATAGAAAAAGCAGGGATACTTCCGACCTTGAGCATCCTTTTGATAAAGGACTGCTCCTGCACCGACGGAAGAAGCGTCTACCTCAAGGATAAACGGCTTATCCACATCGGGACGATGTAATATGGGAGCGCCAGCAAAATGTGATTTTATAGCCGAGAAGGCCTTGGAGACATGTTCTGACCAAGCATTGGGGTTAGCTCCCTTCTTGGTGAGAGCAACCAAAGGAGCCACCAGTGTGGAAAAGTGTGGTATGAACTGGCGGTAGTAATTCACGAACCCCAAAAAGCGCTGCACCGCTTTGAGGGAATGGGGTTCCTGCCAGTCCATTACTGCTTGTAGTTTGGCAGGATCAATGGCCAGCCCCTGGGCCAAGATGATATAGCCCAGGAACGGCAAGGACTCCTGCTCAAACTGGCACTTCTCCAGCTTGGCAAATAGCGAGTTCGCCCACAGATGGTCGAAGACCCTGCAGATGTCTCTCCGGTGGGTGGTCAAATCTGGCGAAAAGATGAGTATGTCATCCAGATAGACCACCACCGAGGTAGAGAGCATGTCGCGGAACACGTCATTGACAAAATCTTGGAAGACAGCTGGCGCATTAAAAAGGCCAAAGGGCATAACCAGGTATTCGTAATGGCCATCCCTGGTATTAAAAGCTGTCTTCTATTCGTCTCCTTCGCGAATGCGGATCAGGTTGTATGCACCCCGCAGATCTAATTTAGTAAAGATCCGGGCCCCCCGCAACCTGTCAAATAACTCCGAGATCAATGGTAGGGGGTATTTGTTTTTAACCGTGATAGCATTGAGACCTCGGTAGTCAATGCAGGGGCGTAACTCTCCGTTCTTCTTCTGTACGAAGAAGAACCCTGCACCAGCCGGTGACACCGATTTTCTGATGAAACCCCTAGCCAGGTTCTCCCGGATATATTGGGACATAGCCTCCGTCTCAGGGAGTGATAAGGGGTAAACACAGCCTCGGGGAGGCTCTGTGCCTGGCAGGAGATCAATCGGGCAGTCATAGGAACGGTGCGGCGGGAGCATCTCCGCAGACTTCTTAGAGAAGACGTCCGCGTACTGGTGGTAGGGTTTGGGGAGCGCGGAGAGATCCGCAGGCACTTCAGTGGAAGCCACCTGAACGCTGCCCCTCAGACACCTTCCCTCACAGTCCTTGCCCCAGCCCAGTATCCTCCCCGTAGCCCAGTCAATATGAGGGGAGTGGCAACGAAGCCAGGGAACTCCGAGGAGCACCTCGATGCCATTGGGCATAATAAGCAGGGACAGAGTCTCCTGATGTGAGGGTGAAATAGAGAGTCTGAGTGGGGCTGTCTGATGGGTCACCTGAGACGGTAACGGTGCTCCATTTACCACCCTAATGGTCAGAGGTTGGGAGAGTAACACCAGAGGGATAGCGTGTCTCTGGGCAAAAGTCGAGGACATAAAGTTCCCCTCGGCCCCGGAATCCAGGGTTACCTCTGCCTCCCAGGTGGAAGACCCACTCTCTAACGTACCCCGGAACACCGGTTTGGGTGAAAAGGGTCCCACCTTGGATTGACCACCACCTACGGCCACTGATCGTGGTCGTCTTTTCGGCCGCTGAGGGCATGTGCCAGCCGAGTGGCCAAACTGTCGGCACTGATAACAGCGCACAGAGCTTCGCATCGGACGCGACTTAGTGCCGGTGCGAGACACCTCCATAGGCTCAGAGGAAGGGAGCTCCTGTGCGGGATATATCAGCGGCTCGGTAAAGGTGGGAGCCAAATTAACCCTACGTCTGGATTGCGCTCGTTCCAACCCGCGCTCCGTGAAGCGGAGATCAATGCGGGTGGAAACGGCGATCAACTCCTCCAGACTTGTGGGAATTTCCCTAGTAGCTAGAGTATCTTTTACGTGCTCAGCCAGGCCTCTCCAAAACACCGGGACCAACACTTTGTCCGGCCACTCTAACTCGGAAGCCAGTGTCCGAAACTGGACAGCATGATGGCTAACCGAAAGTGACCCTTGTGTTAAGGATAACAGTTGGAGAGCCGTATCATGTGTGACCCATGGTCCCAAGAAGACTTGCTTCAGAGCCGCGAGGAACTGAGCAGCTCCCTGTACCACGGGATCATCAAGTTCCCACAATGGCGTGGCCCACTGTAATGCCCGGCCAGACAACAGGGAGAAAATAAATCCCACCTTAGCCCGCTCTGTAGGAAACCATGCAGCCAGCAACTCCAGCTGAATGGAGCACTGACTAACGAATCCCCTACAGGAGGTACTATCACCCGAAAACTTATCGGGGAGCGGGAGGCGAGACATTGTCGGCGAGGGCAAAAGTGTGGGCGCACGTGAGACAGCCTCAGCGACTGTCTGAGCAGCAGCTAGCGCAGCATTCGCAGCTGAGTTGGTGCTCTCAATAGCCGCCAACCCGCTCTCCAGCTGCCGAATGTAGCGCTGCAGCTGCTGCACATCTGCCATTGCCAGCCAGACCCTGGTGCTAGTGTAATGTTAGGGTCGGCGGAACGCACCAAATATAAATAATAGTATGTGTGTTCGCCGCCCGGGGTCCACCGTGCGGTAGATGACAAGACCGCTGCTGAACAATGGCAGATGCACCTAGTAGGTGCGGGACTGCGCTCGGGTTAACGTCACCCGAACGCTAAAGCAAAGGCACAGGCCCTGTTAGCGTCACAGAGATCTGCGTGTGGAGTCGCAGCCGCGAACACCAATAGTTGCTGTTGCTACAGCGCAGCGGCAGAGAAAAGCCGCAAGCGTCGGGGCCGAGGACCGGGCGCCGACGGACGCTAGTGTAGGTGTGGAGCAAGTGGCGTGTAGCTTGCCACAACCCTGGAGCTGACTCTTCACACTCGGTCACCACTCGTAATATCAGAGGGTAGGGGTTTCAAATGAGTCAGACACCAGTCCATACATCCATCACCATACACACACAGAATAATATGCTACACTAGCGCATGGCCGAGCCGCCATGCAGGCTTTTTATAGCCATGCACTTCCGGGACCTTCCAGTACTTTGGGAAGGACCAATCAGAACCGACATAGGACCTGCACATGTGACCCCTGTTCTCCACTGAGAGGACAAGTTGCGGGCATGCCCAGTAGCACGGCACGAGGACTTAGCCTCTGGAGCAGTTCCCTGCAAAGCAGGTTGCGCTACCATTGCTGCACCAGAGGTGGCAGCAACATCCAGGCTCACAGAACGAGTCTGAGGGGAATACCTGGCTCGCCGTGATTGCTGAGCAGGAGTCTGAGCAGTCGGAGGAGAATGGGAGACCGCAGGATGTCTGGCTCTGGATTCCCGCTGTGCAGTGCCAGAAATCCGACGCCTAACACCAAGTTCCTGTTGGCAGTAACCTTGATCTGCTCCTTGTCTACATTTTCTGCTAAGGCCTTTGCTGATTCAGGAGTAGCCTTGAATCTTATGGATCTTGACTTTGTCAAACGTTGTGGTTTCCCCAGGATGCCCTTGTGGACCCCTATTCCCTTGAGGGGGATTGATGCTACCCCTTTGGCAGAGAATAAACCCCAGTTTTGGACCCAAGTAATAATGCCATTCACCCCGGACCATCAAGAGAATTGTAAATTTTTGGTGTTGTACAATTTACATGATATTATTGTACTGGGTTTTCCTTGGTTGCAAACCCATAATCCTGTTTTGGATTGGAAATCTGTGTCTGTGGTGAGTTGGGGATGTCAATGTGTTCTTAGTGACACTCCTGTTTTCTCCACCTCTCCCCAGTCTCAAGATGTTCCTGACTATTTGGATGATTTTTCTGATGTATTTAGTGAAAGTAAGTCTGTGTCTTTGCCACCTCATAGGAGTTATGACTGCGCAATTGAGTTAATGCCCAGTTGTTAATTTCCCAAGGGTCGGCTTTTCAACTTATCGGTACCTAAACATGATGCTATGCGATCTTATATCAAGGAATCATTGGAGAAGAGTCATATCAGACCATCCTCTTCGTCTATGGGTGCTGTTTTTTTTTTTTTGTGGCCAAAAAAGATGGCTCATTAAGGCCATGTTTTGACTAACTTTTCATTAACAAAATCAGTTACCCCTGATTTCTGATTTATTTTACAGAGTTAAAAGTGCCTGTTGGTTTACCAAACTTGACCTCAGGGGGGTATATAATCTTATTCTCATCAAGCCCTGGGATGAATGGAATGCGGCGTTTAATACTCCAGAGGGACATAATGAGAACCTGGTGATATCTTTTGGGCTCTCTAATGCCAATTCCGTCTTCCAATCTATTATGAACGATATTTTCTGGGACCTTGTGGATAAGTTTTTGATCATTTATCTGGATGATATTTTGATTTTTTTCCAAGTGATTGGGATTCTCATGTGGCACATGTCCAGACTGGGTTCCGGATTTTGAGGGAAAATACTCTGTATATTAAGGGATCGAAATATCTTTTTGGTGTACAGAGGATTTTGTTTTTGGGATTCATTTTGTCCCCGTCTGCTATTGAAATGGACCCGGCCAAGGTACAGGCCATTTATGATTGGGTTTAGCCCACTTCTCTGAAGGCTCTTCAGAAGTTTTTGGGTTTTGCTAATTTCTACCGTAAATTTATAAGTAATTTTTCTGGTATTGTTAAACCTCTGACGGATTTGACCAAAAAGGGCGCTGATGTGGTGAATTGGTCTCCAGAGACAGTCTCGGCAATTCAGGAGCTTAAGCAGAGATTCACTTCTGCTCCAGTTCTATGGCAACCTGATGTTTCACTTCTATTTCAGGTGGAAATAGTTGCTTCTGAGATTGGTGCAGGAGCCGTTTTGTCTCAAAGAGATCCGGTAACCTCTAAGATGAATCCCTTTGCCTTCTTTTCTCGAAAATTTTCTCTATCTGAACATAACTATGACATGGGGAATTAGGAATTGTTGGCCATGAAGTGGGCATTTGAAGAGTGGAGACATTGGTTGCAGGGAACTAGACATCAAGTTGTGATCCTCACCGATCACAAGAATTTGAATCAGCCAAGCGCTTAAATCCTAGACAGACTAGGTGGGCCTTGTTTTTCTTGCGTTTTAATTTTGTTGTCTCCTTTCTTCCAGGCACTAAGAATGTTAAGGCGAATGCCCTTTCTAGGAGTGTCTTTGCGGATTCTCTTGATGTGACCGAGCCTACTACCATTCTAAATGAGGGTGTAGTTCTTTACGCCATGTCTCCCGATTTGAGACGTGCCCTGGAGGAATTTCAGGAGGATAAACCTGAACAATGCCCTATGGGAAAATTGTATGTCCCTGACCAGTTGAGGAAAAGAGTCATCTCAGAAATTCATTGCTCCGCGTTGGCTGGTCATCCAGGTATCTTTGGTACCACAGATTTGGTGAATCGGTCTTTTTGGTGGCCTACCTTATCTCATGATGTCAGGAATTTTGTGCAGTCCTTTGGGACTTGTTCTTGGTCAAAGCCCTGTTCTCATGCTAGTGGTTTGTTGATGCCCCTGCCAGTGCCCAGGAGGCCATGGACCCATATCTCAATGGATTTTATCTCTGACCTCCCTGTCTCTCAGAGAATGACTGTTATTTGGGTGAACTGTGATAGATTTTCTAAGATGGTCCATCTTGTACTACTCTCAAAGATGCCATCTTCTTCAGAGTTGGTGCCCTTGTTTTTACAACATGTGGTTCGTTTGCATGGGATTCCTGAGAACATTGTGTCGGACAGAGGGGTCCAGTTTGTTTCCAGATTTTGGAGAGCTTTTTGTTCCAAACTGGGAATTCAGTTGTCTTTCTCCTCTGCATTTCATCCTCAGACCAATGGGCAGACTGAGAGAAGAAACCAGACTTTGGAGTCCTATTTGAGATGTTTCATATCTGCTGATCAGGATGACTGGGTCTCATTTTTGCCCTTGACCAAATTCACGCTAAACAATAGGGCTAGTTCTGCCACTTTGATGTCTCCTTTCTTTTGTAACTTTGGGTTTCATCCTCGATTTTCTTCGGGGCAGGTGAAAGCTTCTGCCTGCCCAAGTGTGGATTCTGTGGTAGAGAGAATGCAGCAGATTTGGGACCAAGTAGTGGATAAGTTGTCCCACTCTCAAGAAAAGGCCCAACGGTTTTCCAACCGGCATAGGACCATTGGTCCCCGGTTTAAAGTGGGTGATATGGTTTGGTTGTCCTCCAAAAATATTCCCATGAAGGTTGCATCTCCAAAATTCAAGTCAAGGTTTATTGAACCTTACAAGATTTTGGAAATCCTTAACCCTGTTTCTTTACGTTTGGCTTTTCCAGTTACGTTTAAGATTCATAAAGTTTTTCATAAATCTTTGTTGAAAAGGTTTGTGGAGCCCGTAGTTCCCATGGCAGCTCCCCTGACCCTGTACTGGTTAAGGGTAATTTGGAGTATGAGGTAGAGAAGATATTGGACTCTCATCTGGCTAGACTGAGACTTCAGTACTTGGTCAAGTGGAAGGGTTATGGCCAGGAGGATAATTCTTGGGTCTCTGATTCTGACATCCATGCCAAGAGATTGATTCGTGCCTTTCACCAGGCCCACCCTGATCGGCCTGTTGGCATGGATGAGGGTGCGGTGACCCCTCCTCAAGGGGGGGTACTGTTGTGAATTTACTTGCTTGGACTTCTGAGCCGACGATAATTGGGGCTTCCCTTGGTGGTTGCTGGTGATTGTCTCCTTGTGCATTTGGAGTTCTTCTGTCTCCTGCCTGATCTGCATGGTTCAGTTAAGTGATTCTTTTACTAATCCTTTGCATCTAATCTGGTTGTGCCTTTTTTTGCTTTCTGCTTTGTTGCTAGGGTTCAGCGTACTCCCTGCTGGGGGCAACACTGAGCCCCGCTCATATGTTACAGCTTGTGTCAGTTTGTTCAGTCCCCTGTTATGTTATTATCTTTTGCTTTGCTTCCAGTTCATACCAGAGTGCTGATCTAGCGGGGTTGAGGTCGTTTGGCATCAGGTTTTTTGTATATCAGATGTGTTAGATTTTTTTAGGGTTTTGTGCGTGATTGCAGACAGTATCTTTTCTGTCCTGTCCTATCTAGACTGCTTGGGCCCCACCGTTTGCTCAGTCTGTTCTCTGCCTGTGTTTGTGTCTCATCTTGTCTCACTGACAATATATGTTTGGGGGCTGTCTATTCCTTTGAGGATCTGCTTCGGGGAGATTTCACCTTTCTGGCTTTAGGCTTAGTTAGTTCTCCGGCTGAGCCGAGGCATCTAGTGCATTGTAGGAACGCTCCACGGCTACTGCTAGTTGTGTAGATAGGATCAGGGGTCTGCAATCCGCTTAGTTACCAACCTCTCTGGTTTTCTGGTGGCTTAGCCTGTTACTGCCATCCTCCTCAGTGACCCATTCATAACAAACCCGCCAGCCAAGGCCTCTGGGCCCAACGCCTCTGTTCTTTTGGTGGGTGGTGTGATTGGGAGGATTGATGACAATGTGCAGCCCATCCGGGTGGGGGCCCATCTTGCTACAGGCCTCAAAGGCACCGGGGCTGACCGAACCCTCATCCAACCCGAATTGGCCACCCGTGAAGAGTTTATTGAGGGGAAAACCCTAACAGTCTCCGGGATTGGGGGTACCCGCTGTCCCCTGCTAATGGCCCAGGTTTTTCTTGATTGGGGTGCCGGGAGCAGAGTGAGGGAAGTGGGGGTGTCCGAAAACCTGCCCATTGATATTTTATTGGGGACTGATTTGGGGAGGATGGTTGCATACTATGTCCCTGATGCCCCTCCCCAATCTGATAATAAGGGTAACGTTAACCCTGATGATGATGATGAGGTGAAACTGAATGTGTTACCTGCCAATGCTTTGATGAGTAATGATGCAGCTGATAACCATTCTCTCCCTAGGAATGATGCTGATAGTGATGTAAATGTGCCAACTGAACCTGATAACCATTTTTATGAGAAGGTTGATGTGTCCACAGGTACAGGACTGCTCAGCCCCGTCGCTCTGCAGAGTGAGACAGCTGAGGGACCCCTAGCAGGGGCAAGCGTCGGTGCTACATGAAATGGGGAGGTCTATGGGAGCCATGAGGAAAGTGATGCCATGCCACTGACTAGTGCCACCGAGAAAAGTAACTGGCCCATAAGTAGCACTGCTCCTGAAATGTTGGGGGTGGATGGGAAGGTAGCGCCCATAGCCGCGCCGGCTGCTGGGTCTGTAGAAATCCCCGGGGAGACAACATACGTAGCCACTTTCACCCGCAGTCAGAGTGCCCGGATCGCAGGTAGCGCTCTGCCTTCTGGACCCTCCTCCGCTACAGGAGAGACTGAGCCAGATGTGAACCCAGATCAGGTTCCAGAGGGACCCAGTGAGGAAGGGACCCTTACGTTACTTCTGGCTGCCTCCAGCCAGAAGTTCCAGGCCACTAAGTGCTCAGATGCGAGCCTGGAGAAATTGAAGGACCTCGCCAAGATGCCCACCTCCATGACTGATAAGGGGAGGGTGTTCTGGGAGTGAGGAAGGTTGTATCAGGAGACAGTACCCAGAGAATCCCAAAAGGAGTGGTTGAAGGAAAGACAGCTGGTCGTCCCCTATCAATTTAGGGCTGAGTTGTTACGGATTGCCCATGAGATTCCACTCGCTAGACACTTGGGGATCAGCAAAACTAAGGCCCTGCTATCTCAACACTTCTATTGGCCCAAGATCGGGACAGACGTGACCCAATACTGCCGCTCCTGTGCCACCTGTCAAAGAGTGGGGAAGGCAGGGCCTGCTCTTAAGGCTCCCCTGATCCCTTTGCCAGAGACAGAGGAGCCTTTCCAGAGAATTGCAGTGGACATTGTAGGCCCGCTGGCCATCCCCAGCAGCTCTGGAAAGCAATACATTCTCACCGTGGTAGACTTCGCTACCCGGTACCCAGAGGCAGTAGCTCTGTCCTCAACCAGGGTGGATAAGGTGGCGGATGCACTGGTGACCATCTTTTCAAGGGTAGGATTTCCCAGGGAAATGCTTACCAATCAAGGGACCTAATTCATTTCTTACCTAATGGAGGCTCTCGGTAAGAAAATGCAGGTGATGCAGCTGGTATACAGTGTGTCTCACCCACAGACCAATGGCTTGTGTGAATGCTTCAATGGTACCCTCAAACAGATTCTCTGCATTCTGGTTGAGACCCAAGGGCGCAACTGGGAGTGGTACCTCCCACACCTGCTATTCGCTTACAGAGAAGTTCCGCAGGCCTCGATGGGGTTCTCCTTCGAGCTCCTGTATGACAGGTGAGTCCGGGGACCCCTTGGTTTGGTACGAGAATCCTGGGAAGATGAGCCAAATCTCACGGAAGTGTCCATCGTGGATTATGTCATGCACTTCCGTGTCAAGATGCAGACCTTGATGCAGTTGGTGCATGACAACATGGTGCAGGCTCAGGCTGACCAGAAGCACTGGTACAACCAGAATGCCTGGGAGCAGACCTACCAGGTGGGTCAAAAGGTGTGGGTGCTGGTCCCTGTACCAAAGGATAGGTTTCAGGCAGCCTGGGAAGGCCCATACATCGTCCACCAACAGCTCAACCCGGTCACCTACGTGGCCATGCTTGACCACGCTCGGGGTAGGCGCAGGGTCTTTTACGTCAACATGATGAAGGCTCATCATGAGCGTGAAGCTTCCATCCTACCGATCTGCAACCTGCCCGAGGACAGGGAGGAAGACCCCCTCCTGGACATGCTGGCCCAAGCCAAGGCCAATGGGTCCATTGAGGACATGAGGTAAGTGCCTCACTAACCATACCCCAGCGGTCGTCGTTGTTGGCCTCCCTGGAACTCTTCCGGGCTGTGTTCTCCAACCGACCCGGATGACCTGAGTTAGTGGTACACGAGATGGACACCGGGAATCATGCCCCACTACGGTGAACACCTTATCGGATCTCTGAGGAGGTGCAGCAGGTTATGCGCCAAGAGTTCGATGAGATGTTACAGCTAGTGGTGATTCAACGGTCCAAAAGCGTGTGGGCCTCACCTGTAGTTCTCGTGCCTGAAAAGGATCGGACCACCCAGTTCTGTGTGGACTACAGGGGGCTCAACGCCATCACAACCTCTGATGCGCACCCGATGCCACGCATCGAGGATCTGCTTGAGCGGTTGGTGAATGCAAAATACATATCCATCATGGATTTGAGTCGGGGATACCGGCAGATTTCCCTGAGCCCTGCGGAGCAGCAGAGATCCACCTTTATCACCCTATTTGGACTGTATGAGTCCACGATCATGTCCTTTGGCATGAAAAATGCCTCTGCCACATTCCAGCGGATGGTCAACCACCTGCTTCGGGGACTGGAGAAGTACGCCGTAGCATACCTGGATGACATTGTCATCTTCAGTTCCACCTGGGAGGAACACCTTCAGCATCTCCAGGAGGTGCTCAAGCGTATTCACCAGGCAGGTCTGACCATCAAGCCTGGAAAGTGCCAAATGGGCATGAGCAAGGGGGTTCCATGAGTCCAGAACCAGAGAAAGTGGATGCAATCATGTCCTGGCCCACCCTCAGGACGAAGAAACAGGTGATGTCCTTCTTGGGCACTGCAGGGTACTATAGGTGGTTCGTACAGGACTATAACGCCTTTGCAAAGCCCTTGATGGACCTCACCAAGCGGAATCTACCCCAAACAGTCAGCTGGACAGACGGCTGTGAGGCAGCCTTCCAAGCTTTGAAAACAGCCCTGTGCAACTCTCCAGTGTTGAAAGCAGTCGACAGCAGTCACCCATTCCTGGTACAGATCGACGCCAGCGAGTTTGGCCTTGGTGCTGTGCTCAGCCAGGTCGACTCAGGGAAACAAGAGCACCCTGTGTTGTACCTGAGTCGGAAACTTCTGCCTAGGGAAGTGGCATACTCTACCATCGAGAAGGAGTGCCTGGCCATGGTCTGGGTGCTGCAACGTTTGCAGCCCTACCTGTATGGGTGCACCTTCACAGTGGTAATCAACCACAACCCTCTGAGTTGGCTGCATATAGTGTCCAGAACCAACGGAAGGTTGCTACACTGGAGCCTTGCCCTCCAGCAGTACAACTTTACTGTACAACACAAAAAAGGCAGTGAGCATGGAAATGCCGATGGGTTGTCCCACCGGGACGAACCTGCTGAGGTGTGCCTGGACGTGTACCTACAGGTCCTACCTCCTTAGCGCACTCTAAAAGGGGGAGGTGTAACGATAATGTAAAATATGACGTAAGATTCCCCTGATTGTCACATTGCAGAATCTTCTATTCCCATGCAGAACTCTGCTATGTCAGTGTGCGGGCTTAACCCCCCTGTTCTTTTCCCTTTGCTTGCATATTTCAGCTCACTGGCAGCCTGTAACCTGAGACAGCAGCCACTCACATCCTTGCTCCTCCCCCACAGCTCACACACACGACCAGTGTAACCTGAATTACTAGTCCCTGGCTTCCTGCCTCCCAGCAGGGGGTCTCTTTGTCTCCAACATGTGCAGTTACTCTCATAGACAATAATGAGAATCTAATCATTGGGTCATAAAACGCTGTGAGTTTATGATAAAAATATGAAAGTTACATTTCTGTGTTGTGCGTCGACTAAGCTTCATAGCCCATGTTTTCACGGTTCCAGCGTCAACAGAACCAGAGAAATTAATTTCTCCTGACCGATGTGGAATAACTAGTTTGAGTTTGGTTTTGGATGAATGCCTGTGACAAGCAGGAATAGATGATACTATGTGTGTTTCTATACGAGGTACCCTCTGCAAGTTATGATTATGATAAGTTTTTTAGCCAGATTGTAACTGTGAGAGCAGGGGGAGTATTGTCACAAGCCAGCCCCTTTAGTGATGTCACAAGCCCAGACTTATAAGTCTGCAACTGAGCCCCCCCAGTTAGTTGCTGCCTGGGAGTTGTTGCAACAAGACCTCATCCATGAATTATGATGTCTGGCTCCACCTCCCTGCATGGTTCTGCCTGAAATGATCTAAGCAGTATGTAAGTTTCAATTCTGCTTTTTAAATCCCTTTCATTTGTAATTGTATTGTACATACTGTAATTGTCTCCCATTGTAAACTCTTTTTATATCGCTGTAAACACTGCCCATCTTTTGGGAATAAACTATAAAATGTATTAATTCAGTCTCTTTGCTCGGTGACAAATTCATGTGCCTATAAGCTAATTACGCTAATAATTTTGGTGAGTTTCGAACCCCTCTATTAATTTTAAATATTAATAAGAGAAATCTGAAGCTGGTGGCAGCGAAGCGTGCTCTGGGCAGGTGGACCTGCTGGCAGTGACGGAACGGGTTTTATAAGCTGACTTGTCTGGCTGTGGCCAGGACTAGTTGTAATTCCCTCACTGCAGCGGCCTAATAACCAGTGCACAACAAGTAGCCATCCGGTGACTAATTATCCTAGGTGTAGTTCCCTGACTGACCTAAGGGTAAGGGGGGTGCTGGAGAGCTGCGAGTTCCAGCATGGAACTGAAAAGTGGGATATACATAAAATCCCGGCAGCTTGTAACCTATTGTGGCAGCGGTGGGAGAACCAAAATAAACCCCCCTGCTATAAATTGTGAGGGCAAGACTAGCTTGCTGTTTTTATCACATGGTGCCAGCGTTGGGATTACTCAGATAAGCCCCCCTGTGTCTGTGATAGCCGTGTGCGGCCAAAGGTCACACCCTCTGATCCGTGACATAGACATAATGTGGATAGGCGGAGTCAAAAACTATCCACCTGAAAATAATTGATGTGCAGAGATACACTCTCTGAGGCCGAATGTTGGTGCCATTGATGAAAGGACGCTCACGCATCCGAACAAATGACTGCTAGTCATGATCTGAGCATGACGTATGTCACGCAGGCGCAATATCCATAATAGCCAAGTGTTGCAAGGCGCATGCGCTGGTACCAGCTGTAAGCAGATCCACATAGGATCCATCAGGATACAAGCAACGTGGTTGCGCGATTAATGAAAACCCAGAGGCGAGTACGTTTGACTAATAGAGTGCACATTTTACCCAAAGAGAGATAGATGAAAAATGGAGACATATGTGAACATGTGGATCAATCAAAACACTATATGATTCGAGACACATCTCAATCAAAAATACAAGAAACATATACATGGGGAAAAAAAAGTTTGAACAAAAATGTGTGACCAAAGTTTTGCTTTTTTTTTATTAATTTTGCTGTCAATAGCAAGTACATGATTTTATCTTATAGCTTGTACAAAGCTGAGATGTATAGTGAGTGCATATAACAATGTATAATGCAAAAAGCATATATACATTATATCGAGAGCATCAAGATAGCTCTGTGTGATATCTATTAGATGCAAATTCGTGGACTCAGATTAAATCTGGCTGTAGTAGCCGTCCACTTCATACAAAATATATGAGAAGCCAGGGATATATAATAAGGTAAATCCCTGGAACAGAGATAAAGTGGAGCCAAAAATGGATGCAAAAATGTCCACATAGAGCCCACAAAGCATAGATAGAGCTTATTTATCACTAGCGAGATCGCTAATGCGTCACCGATTTTGTGACGCAACAGTGATCTCACCTGCGATCTCGCTACATGTGACATGCAGCAGCGACCGGCCCCCCTGCTGGATATCGCTGATCGTGCAGGAATGTCCTGGACCATTTTTTTGTCACCGGCGTCCCGCTGGCCAGCGCACATCGCTGTGTTTAATCGCTGGATCATTGCTGCATCATTGAAGAGATCTGCCTGTTTGGCAGCTTACTAGCGATCATTTAGCAACGCACCAGCGATCCCTACAGGTCGTATCATTGTCGAGATCGCTGGTGCGTCGCTAAGTGAAACGGGACCTTTAGGCTCCTATATATTCAGTCCCATCTTGGGGGAGGCATTTATGCAGGGGGGCATTTATGTACATTTAATCAAAGTACTTTTGATCAAAGTATGAGGCAGTTTGTTATGAATGGGTCACCGAGGAGGAAAAAGCAAAACAAGCTAAGCCACAGAAAACCAGAGTGGTTGGTAACTATGCAGATTGCAGATCCCTGATCTTACCACACAACTAGCAGTAGCCGTGGAGCGTGCCTACGATGAACCTAGACACCTCGTCACGGCCGGAGGACTACATAAGCCTAAAGCAAGAAAAAGGAAAACTAACTGCCCCAGAGCAGACTCCAAAGGAATAGATAGCCCCCTCACATGTATTGACGGTGAAACATGATGAAGGCACAAACACAGGCAGGAAAATAGGTTGAGCAAATGATGGGGCCCAAGCTAACTAGACAGGAAAGGAAAGAGAAGACACTGTCTGCAACCTGCAAAAAACCCTACAAAAATAATGTCCAACACTTCTGATAGCAAAATTAACCCTGAAGTCACTAGACTTCTCCCACTATATCAGCACTCTGAAATATTCTGAGACAGAGCAAAAAGAAACCGAACTAGTAAGGGACAAAAAGCCAATTGGCAAAATACTGATAAATAAGAGTGGAAATTCAGCTCAGCCCCCAGCCGGGGCTGGCAGACCACAAAAAAAACTGAATAGACCAACAAAATCAAGTGTGAACATTAGCAGAAAAACTTAGCTTTAGATGACTGGAAGAGAGCTGAAAACCAAGAGCTGACAAGCCAGAAGAAATTACCAGCAACTGAATAGGGCGTCGGCTGTCTTCAATCCAATCTGAGAATCGTGAGATCCAATCGTCATCCTCATTCTCAGGTGGCAGATCTCCACCGATCAAACCAGCTGCACCACCTCCTGTCACCACCAGAGTGAGTCCAGAAGGGGAACTCACAACTGGTGAACCAGAGAATGAACTCACAACAGTACCCCCCCTTGAGGAGGGGTCACCGAACCCTCATCCACGCCACCAGGCCGATCAGGATGGGCCCGGTGAAAAGCACGAACCAATCTATTAGCATGAATATCGGAGGCAGAGACCCAAGAATTATCCTCCTGACCATGACCCTTCCATTTGACCAAATACTGGAGTCTCCGTCTAACCAAACGAGAATCCAATATTTTCTCTACCTCATATTCCACATTGCTTTCGACCAACACAGGGTCAGGAGGTGCTGCCATAGGAACCACTGGCTCAACAAACCTCTTCAACAGAGATTTGTGAAATACGTTATGGATCTTGAACGTAACTGGAAGAGCCAATCGAAACGAAACAGGATTAAGAATTTCCAAAATCTTATAAGGACCAATAAATCTTGGCTTAAATTTAGGAGATGCAACCTTCATAGGAATATTCTTAGACGACAACCAAACCATATCACCCACTTTAAACCGTTGACCAATGGTCCTATGCCGGTTGGAAAATCGCTGGGCCTTTTCCTGAGAGAGTGACAATTTATCCACCACTTGGTCACATATCTGCTGCATTCTCTTAACCACAGTGTCCACACCTGGGCAGGACGAAGATTCCACTTTCCCTGAATAGAATCGAGGATGAAACCCAAAATTACAGAAAAAGGGTGACATCAAAGTGGCAGAACTAGCTCTATTGTTCAGTGTGAATTCGGCCAAGGGCAAAAATGAGACCCAATCATCCTGATCAGCAGATATAAAACATCTCAAATAAGACTCCAAGGTCTGGTTTGCTCTCTCAGTCTGTCCATTGGTCTGGGGATGAAACGCGGAGGAGAAGGATAACTGAATTCCCAGATTGGAACAAAAGGCTTTCCAGAATCTGGAAACAAACTGGACTCCTCTGTCTGACACAATGTTCTCAGGAATTCCATGTAATTGAACCACCTGTTGTAAAAACAAGGGCACCAACTTAGCAGAAGATGGCAACTTTGGGTGTGGTAGAAGATGGACCATCTTCGAAAATCTATCACAAATCATCCAGATAACAGTCATTCTCTGAGAGACAGGAAGATCAGAAATAAAATCCATTGAGATATGGGTCCATGGCCTCTTGGGCATCGGCAAGTGCATCAGCAACCCACTAGAACGAGAGCAGGGTTTAGACCGAGAACAAGTCCCACAGGACTGTACAAAATTCCTGACGTCACGAGATAAGGCAGGCCACCAAAAGGACCGACTCACCAAATCTCTGGTACCAAAAATACCTGGATGACCAGCCAATGCGGAGCAATGAATTTCAGACATCACTCTCTTTCTCCACTGGTCAGGAACACACAATTTTCCCATAGGGCAATGCTCAGGTTTATCCTCCTGAAATTCCTCCAGGGCGTGTATCAAATCGGGCGAAACGGCAGAAAGAACTACCTCCTCACCTAGGATGGTAGTAGGCTCGGTCACACTAAGAGAATCGGCAAAGAAACTCCTAGAAAGGGCGTCTGCCTTAACATTCTTAGTGCCCGCAAGAAAAGAGACCACAAAATTAAAATGCGTGAAAAACAAGGCCCATCTAGCCTGTCTAGGATTCAAGCGTTTGGCCAACTCCAGATAAATCAAATTCTTGTGATCGGTGAGGACCACAACTTGATGCCTAGCTCCCTCCAACCAATGTCTCCACTCCTCAAATGCCCACTTCATGACCAGCAATTCCCAATTCCCCACATCATAGTTGCGTTCAGATGGGGAGAACTTTCGAGAAAAGAAGGCACAGGGATTCATCTTAGAAGTCACATGGTCTTTTTGGGACAAAACAGCTCCTGCACCAATCTCAGAAGCATCTACCTCCACCTGAAATGAAAGTGAGACATCAGGTTGCCGTAAAACTGGAGCTGAACTAAATCTCTGCTTAAGCTCCTGAAATGCTGAGATAGGCTCAGGAGACCAATTCAGCACATCAGCACCCTTCTTGGTCAGATCAGTCAGTGGTTTGACAATACCAGAAAAATTACCTATAAATTTACGATAGAAATTAGCAAAACCCAAAAACTTCTGGAGGGCCTTCAAAGAAGTAGGCTGAACCCAATCATAAATGGCCTATACCTTGGCCGGGTCCATTTCAATAGTCGATGGAGATAAGATAAATCCCAAAAATGAAATCCTCTGTACACCAAAGAGGCATTTCAATCCCTTAATAGGGAATTCTCCCTCAAAATCCGGAACACAGTCCGGACGTGTTCCACATGAGAATCCCAATCACTAGAAAAGATCAAAATATCATCCAGATAGATGATCAAAATCTTATCCACAAAGTCACGGAAAATATCATTCATAAAGGACTGGAAGACAGAAGGGGCATTAGTGAGCCCAAAAGGCATCACCAGGTACTCAAAATGTCCCTCCGGAGTATTAAACGCCGTCTTCCATTCATGCCTGTGCTTGATGCGAATAAGATTATACGCCCCCCTAAGGTCAAGCTTAGTAAACCAGCAGGCACTCTTAACTCTGGAGAATTAATCAGACATCAGAGGTAACGGGTACTGATATTTAACCGTCATCTTGTTAAGGGAACGATAATCAATACACGGTCTTAATGAACCATCTTTCTTGGCCACAAAAAAAAACCCAGCACCTAAAGGTGACGAGGATGGTCTAATATGACCCTTCTCCAATGACTCCTTAATATAGGATCGCATAGCATCATGTTCGGGTACTGATAAGTTGAAAAGCCGACCCTTGGGAAATTTACACCCAGGTATCAACTCAATTGCACAGTCATAACTCCTATGAGGAGGCAAAGACGCAGACTTGCTCTCACTAAATACATCAGAAAAATCGGCTAGATAATCAGGAATATCATGAGACTGAGGAGAGGTGGAGAAAACAGGAGCGTCCCTAAGAACACACTGACAACCCCAACTCACCACAGACCCAGATTTCCAATCCAAAACTGGATTATGAGTTTGCAACCAAGGAAAACCCAGAACAATAGTATCATGCAAATTATGCTGCACCAAAAATTTACAATTTTCTTGGTGGTCTGGGGCAACCCGCATCGTCACCTGGGTCCAAAACTGAGGTTTATTCTCCGCCAAAGGAGTAGCATCAATACCCCTCAAAGGAATAGGCGTCCGCAGAGGCGCCATGGAAAAACCACAACGTTTAGCAAAGACCAAATCCATCAGATTCAACGCTGCTCCTGAATCCACAAAAGCCTTCGTGGAAAATGTGGATAAGGAGCAGATCAGAGTAATTGCCAAAAGAAACTTAGGTTGTATACTGCCCACAGCAAATGTGTGTGAAAAACGTTTCTCTCATTTTGGGCAGACAGAAATAGTATGAGAGACATCTCCACAGAAAAAACACAGCTTATTACGCCTTCTAAACTCCTGACGTTGCGCCCTAGACAAAACTCTATCACATTGCAAAGGTTCAGACATTTGTCCAAAAGGTGGCAACTCCTCTCGTGTAGTTTTGCGTTCACGTAAACGCCGATCAATTTGAATGGCTAATGACATAGAATTGTCAAGACCAGAGGGAACAGGAAATCCCACCATAGTATCTTTTACGGTTTCTGACAAACCCTTCCGAAAGAGAGCTGCCAAGGCACCATCATTCCAGGTAGTAAGGACCGCCCACTTTCGGAATTTGTGACAGTATAACTCTGCAGAATCCTGACCCTGGTTCAATGCCAATAGGGCTTTTTCAGCTTGATCATTAGCATTAGGTTCATCATAAAACAACCCCAAGGCTTGAAAAAATGCATCCACACTAGTCAGAATAGGATCTTCAGGTGTCAAAGAAAATGCCCAATCCTGGGGATCACCGCGCAGCAAAGAGATGACAATTTTAACCTGCTGTGCAGAGCTCCTCAATGAATTATGCTTCAAGGCAAGAAATAATTTACAATTATTCTTAAAATTCAAAAATTTAGACCGATCCCCAAAAAACACGAGGAGAAGGGATCCTTGGTTCAGCAGCATGTGAATGAGCAAGATACGCAGAAATTCCCCGCACTTCAGCAGTGAGCTGCTCCACACGATCAGACAATTGCTTAATCTCCATTAAAAAAAAAAAAAATCCTCCTATGGCCCCAGAGAAAGAGGAAAAAATATACATATAAAAAAAAAAATTCTGACACTTTTTTTTTTCTTTATACAATTCTTTCCTGCTTTTGAGTACCCTAGAATCTGCAGTATGGCTGGTGATTCTCTTATGAATGGGTCACCGAGGAGGAAAAAGCAAAACAAGCTAAGCCACAGAAAACCAGAGTGGTTGGTAACTATGCAGGTTGCAGATCCCTCATCTTACCACACAACTAGCAGTAGCCATGAAGCGTGCCTACGATGAACCTAGACGCCTCGTCACGGCCGGAGGACTACATAAGCCTAAAGCAAGAAAAGGGAAAACTAACTGCCCCAGAGCAAACCCCAAAGGAATAGATAGCCCCCACACATGTATTGACAGTGAAACAAGATGAAGGCACAAACAAAGGCAGGAGAATAGGCTGAGCAAATGATGGGGCCCAAACTAACTAGACAGGAAAGGAAAGAGAAGACACTGTCTGCAACCTGCAAAAAACCCTACAAAAATAATGTCCAACACTTCTGATAGCAAAATTAACCCTGAAGTCACTAGACTTCTCCCACTATATCAGCACTCTGAAATATTCTGAGACAGAGCAAAAAGAGAACAAATTAGTAAGGGACAAAAAGCCAATTGGCAAAATACTGATAAATAAGAGTGGAAATTCAGCTCAGCCCCCAGCCGGGGCTGGCAGACCACATAAAAAAACTGAATAGACCAATAAAATCAAGTGTGAATATTAGCAGAAAAACTTAGAATCATAGAATCGTAGAGTTGGAAGGGACCTCCTGGGCCATCTGGTCCAACCCCCTGCTCAAAGCAGGATTCGCTAATTCATCCCAGTCAGATGTCTGTCCAGCCTCTGTTTGAAGACTTCCATTGAAGGAGAACTCACCACTTCTCGTGGCATCCTGTTCCACTCATTGATCACTCTAACTGTCAAAAAGTTTTTTCTAATATCTAATCTGTGTCTCCTCCCATTCAGTTTCATCCCATTGCTTCTAGTCTTTCCTTGTGCAATTGAGAATAAAGTTGATCCTTCTACAATGTGACAGCCCTTTAGATATTTGTAGACAGCTATTAAGTCTCCTCTCAGTCTTCTCTTTTGCAAACTAAACATTCCCAAATCCTGCAACCTTTCCTCATAAGACAGGGTTTGCAGACCGGTCACCATTCTGGTCGCTCTTTTCTGAACTTGCTCCAGTTTGTTGATGTCTTTTTTAAAATGTGGTGCCCAAAACTGGACACAATATTCCAGATGAGGTCTGACCAAAGAGGAGTGGAGGGAAATAATGACTTCACGTGATCTAGACTGTATGCTTCTGTTAATAAATCCTAGAATTGCATTTGCCTTTTTTGCTGCTGATGACTGGAAGAGAGCTGAAAACCAAGAGCTGACAAGCCAGAAGGAATTACCAGCAACTGAATAGGGCGTCGGCTGTCTTCAATCTAATCTGAGAATCGTGAGATCCAATCGTCATCCTCATTCTCAGGTGGCAGATCTCCACCCATCAAACCAGCCACAGCACCTCCCATCACCACCAGAGGGAGTCCAGAAGGGGAACTCACAACTGGTGAACCAGAGAATGAACTCACAACAGCAGTTATAACATGGCAGTTAGACAGGTAAGACATTTATATACATCTAATCCATGTACATTTGGATTAAAACACATTTTTACCATATGCATTTGTATAATTTATATCCTGGCCGCTGCAATCATTCACATCCACCGCCATGGCATTAACTCTTTACACTCCATCCATATCGGCCCCTCTGTCCTTTCCTCTCCTATGTAAAGCACTTACTCTCTTTTCACATTGCTAAACAGCACAGATCCATTTAGTCCCACCATTCAACATCAGAGACGCTCTCACAAATCACTTAACCATCTGCTCACTCTTTCTATCCTCCTTCTCCTAGTCGCAGGAGACATTGCTCCCAACCCTGGTCCCCCATGTTACAGAAAGTCAAACCCCCCAACTGCTACACTCAGAAACCCCTCTAATCTTATTAATGTTCTCTGTATGTGGATCGCCCGCCAGGGCAGTGGGGTACTCGGTACAAGGCCAGTATCTCAGAGGGAAGTGTCACAGTAGCGGTGACCCGGTCCATGGCCCTGGGCGCCCATGTAAAAGGGGTTAAGAGTGGCTGGTTAAAGTTTATAAGTGGATGATATGTGATGCCACCTGTGGTGCTCAGCAATGAAGGGGTTAAGATCCTCTGGGACAGAAGGTATAAGGCAGCAAGATGTAATAGCTCCCCACAGGCAGAGCTGTAGTCCCAGGGCAGTGAGAAAAGGTGTTGATGAAGAGGGTGCAGTGTCTGGCACAGAGATGTTGCAATGCTGGAGGGTTTGCAGGAAGAATGCAATGACACAACAGGGTGTAGTTTCCGTTATGTTTACTGTGCTTTGTAAATGCACTCCAGGGTCCAGATTACAGATGGAACAGAGGCTGGCCAGCTTGGAAGCAACTTAAGAATCTCTCTATGCAGATGGGTTGTGTAGTCTCCTTTCTAGCGCTTTCTGAGGTACTTGCAGTATTGTGTTACACTGAAGTTCCACTTGCTTGTTCTCTTTTAGAACTCCCTCGTATGGCAGACAGCTGTAGCCTCCTTCTTCTGGCTTACACGTTGCTGTTGTGCTTCCGAGTCTTATGTGGGAACAGAGCATTTACAGCTTCCTATTCCTCCGATTTCTGCTGCAGGAACATCAGTATCCGTACAACCTTGGAGACCGGACTCCATACCATGCGCTACAGCCAGAAGTGAGCCTGAACTCTGCTCAATCCTCCAGCTCGTCTCCTCACATCAACACACGTTTCCCTCCTCACACAAACTAACTAATTTCCCCTTCCAGGCCCCCAGAGAGCAGCTCCTCCCCCAGTTTTGGCTCAGAGCTCCCTCTGCTGGCCTGGAGTGGGAACAGTGCTGTGTGCTGTGTTTAACTGATAGAGAGACCCTTTACTGCTTCCAAGCATGACATCACACTCCCTAGGAGGAAGGTAATGCCATTGTGGCGACCATACTCCTGGGGGCGCCACATTCCCCCTAGTGCAATTCAGCACTCCCGGACTAAAGAAAACATGCAAAAACATATAACAAATGAACAATTGTAAATGTAACAAGATTTCAAAAATGAAAAATTACAAAAACCAAAGCTCAAAAATAGTCCTGATGACGATTTGTCCGTGCGTCAATGTCCATGGTCCATTTCCTGAGCAGCTGGTAACTATGTACATGATAGTTTTGACCACACATAGTCCTGTGGCCCAATTGTCCATCAAAAACAACCTGAGATTGCTCAAAAAATTCTTACAGAGTCTCAGTAGGCACATAAGCTTGAAATGATGCATATTTAGAATTTACCATTTACATTAGTTATTTATATACGAAACCTTAGGGGTGGTATACCTTGGGTACTACGGACAGACCTACGTAGCACTGGTGTTGTTGAGGACCTTACTGGATGCCTTGTGTTAACTACTGGTGTAGTGTGTGTTGTACTGGCTACACTACTGGTGGTTCTGCGTAGCACAGGAATACTAGATTTCCTAGGACCACTTCTACTCACTGTGGGCATGACAGGTTCACCACTGGCAGGGTGAGAATTCTCTTGTTCCACTGCTGGTGTAGCATCCGCTGCTTGTACTTGCTGGTTTTCAGGGTGGTCTTGAGTCACTTCTTCTTGCACTACCAGTTGGGGAAAAATCAAAACTGGCACCACTATGGCTTGACTCACTTTAGTCCAATTTGCAGGGAATTCTCTGAGTACAGTGTTGACCTTTTCCTCTTCTTCCTCTATGGGATGAAGGTTGTTTTGCGCTTCCATTCTGTCCTTTAGTTGGTCAGGGCACAGTTTCAGATGATCCCTCGACACTGCTGATGAGGTTTCTCCTCCATCCTTACTGATAAAGCACACTATGGTGTTGGCAAAGTTTGATGGTAGGACGGTGTAGGGTTCAGCTTCCCATTCGTCATCCAATTTATGTATCCTCCTTTTCCTCTTTAGGACTTGTTCTCCTTGTGACAAGGGAACTGCAGGTGCATGTTGATTGTAGTTCTTTTCCTGTTTTTGTCTCGTCTGAGCTAGACTCTTTTCTACGCACTCTTGTACTCTTCGATGCTGCTGCTGCCACTCTGTATCCCAGTCAGCATCTGGTGATGTCACCTCAGGTGTAAGGACTCCCATATCCAAATCAATAGGCAGCTTGCCAGGCCTAGTTCTCATTAGGTAGGCCGGAGTGCAGTTGGTGGAATTCACAGGAATGTGATTGTAGAGGTCTACCAGATCTGGCAACTTTTCTGGCCACAGATTCCTCTCTTCCAAAGGCAAGGTCTTCAGTAGATCGATCACCTCTTGATTCATCTTTTCACACATGCCATTGGTCTGTCGATGGTACGGTGTTGTCCTGATCTTCTTGCAAAGTGTACAAATTACAGAATTCCTGGAACATTTCTGCCTCAAAATCTGGACCTTGATCTGTAAGCACTCGCTCGGGATATCAGTGTGGTCGACAAAAGTGCTGTTGGAATGCTCTGGCTGCTGTCCTGGCTGTTTGATCCTTGACAGGCACGACTACCAGGAATCTTGAGTAGTGGTCAGTGGTGGTAAGAGCATAAACGTAGCCTGAACGGCTTGGAACCAGCTTCACATGGTCCAGGGTTACCAACTCGAGTGGCTGTTTGGTTATTATTGGCTGCAATGGAGCTCGCTGGCTGTTACGGTCCTTCCTGCGCAGGTTGCATGGTCCACACTCCCAGCACCAATTTTCTATAGCCTTTCTCATACCAGCCCAGTAGACACAGCTTTCCCTCATAGATGAACAGCCGGCCACTTTCCTTCCAGAACTGCTGGGATTCTCAGGAGCATCTGGATCTGGGCGTGAGTCAGCTTGTGACAGTAGCTCCTTTACCAGGTGGACTTGCGGGATTGCTATCCTGGGTTTCTGCCCAGTCATGATGAGGCAATGGATTTAGGGTGGCCTCCTTCACGATAGATCATCTGTTTCTCACTCCTTGGGAACGTTGGGCTGCAATTGGCCGGTGGAAGGCACGTAACTCTATTTCTTCGAGTGCCTCAGGGTCTTCTCCTGCATCTGGCAGATTGGGCATTCTGGACAGCGCATCCGCATTGGCATTCTTGTACCCCGCTCGGGACTTGATGGTGAATTCATAGTTAGACAGCCGGGCCATCCATCGCTGCTCCAGTGCACCTAGTTTGGCAGTTTCCAAGTGAGTCAACGGGTTGTTGTCCGTGAAGATGGTAAACTTGGCTGAAGCTAGGTAATGCTTGAATCGTTCAGTCACAGCCCAGACTATGGCGAGGAACTCCAGTATGAAGGAACTGTAGTTGTCAGGGTTCCTTTCAGTGGGATGAACCTTCCTGCTGGCATAGGAGATCACTCTTTCTTTGCCATTCTGTACCTGTGACAGTACTGCTCCCAGTCCCACATTGCTGGCATCAGTATACAGAACAAATGGTTGGTCATAATCTGGGTAGGCCAGAACTTCATCTCCTGTGCCATTTTCAGTCGAGTGAAGGACCTCTCCAGTTCCTCATTCCATTCAAATGTAGGACTCTTCTTCCTGGCTTTCTTGGGCTGGCCCACCTGAAGATTTTGCATAGGTGTGGCTATCTCATTGAAGCCTTTGATGAACCTTCGGTAGTAGCCTACCAACCCAAGGAATTGACGTACCTCATGGAGGTTGCTGGGCTTCTGCCAGTCCCGGATGACAGTGACTTTGTCAGGATCCGGTGCCATACCTTCTGCACTCACTACATGACCGAGGTACTGTACCTTGGGCTTCAGGAGGTGGCATTTGGATGGCTTCGCTTTCAGGTCAAAGATGGACAAGGCTTCAAACACCTCAGCCAGGTGCTTCAGATGGTCTTCATAAGTCTTGGAGAAAACAATGACATCATTAAGGTACAACAGGACTGTCTCGAAGTTCTTATGTCCCAGACAGCACTCCATTAACCGTTGAAATGTCCCTGGGGCTGTGCAAAGCCCAAACGGCATGTAGTTGAACTCGCAGAGACCCATTGGTGTAGTAAATGCTGTTTTCTCCTTGTTTGCCTCTGCCACGGGTACCTGCCAATACCCACTAGTGAGATCTAAGGTGGAAAAATAGCAGTTTTAAGTGCAGCCAATGACTCTTCAATTCTGGGTAATGGGTAGGCATCCTTATGTGTAATGCTGTTAATTTTTCTGTAATCAACACACATTCTCATGGTGCCATCTTTCTTTTTCACAAAGACTATTGGGGCTGCCCAGGGGCTACAACTGTCTCTGATCACCCCAGCTTCCTTCATTTACCGCAACATACTTTTGGCACATTGATATAGTGTTGGGGGTATAGGCCGGTACCTTTCTTTAATGGGTGGATGATCTCCAGAGGGGATATGGTGTTTAACACCTTTTGCCTTCTCAAAGTCTGGGGGGTGTTTACTGAATACCCGCTCATACTCCTGAGTCACTCAGTAAACCCCACTCTTTGGGTATGAAGGGGTGGAGTCAGTTCCCACCTGCAACTGCTGACACCACTCCTCTAGCTGCTTTACAGAGCCATTGTCCTCCACCTGGTCGGATGAGACCAAGGGCTCTGCTGCCCGTATTGCATTGTTACTGACAGTAAACAGCTTAGCAACTGTGGCATACCGAGGTATAGTGGCCTCCTCCTCCCCACAATTCAAGAGGCCTACAAGTACTCTCTCTTTGCGAACATCAACTACCCCTCTGGCTGTCAGGACAGTGGGCCGGCTATCAGAGTACACTGGCTCTACCAAGGCTTGGTAATCTTTTCCTCTGAGGCCTATGGCTGCCCGACACCAAATTAACATTTCACATCTGCGGGGTATCGCAATGGGGAAAGAATCACTCACTCTGACGCTGCCAATTTCTCCGCCAGACAGTTCTACCTGTTGTCTTTGCATCAGGGCCTTGATCTCCTTCTGCAGGACTCGTTGTTCACTGGAACCAGCAGTCTCGGCTACCTGTTGCAACAAAACAATAACCTCGGCATGACAATTTTCAATCACATTAGTACCTAAAGTCATCATTGGGCTACATTCTTGTCGATCAATGTCTACAACTATCAGACCTTGAGATTTTAACTCTACTCGCCCCACTTTAATGGTAATCTCTTTACATCCTTCTTGCGGCAAAGACTGACCATTGCTGGCAACTACTGTCAGTTCATCACTTGGGCCGTGAGTAAGTTCAGAGTCAGCCCAATACCACTTGTAAAGGATATATGGCATAGTTGCCATCTGAGAGCCAGTGTCCAGCAAAGCGTTCATGGGGATGCCGTCAATCACCACTAGGAGGACTGGTCGCCCTCCAACATACTTGGCTCGCCAGTTCTTTGGGCTTTGTGGTCCTACTCCTGGGGGTTGGCCCTCTTCCCCAGGATAGCAGAATCTTGCGATGTGGCCTGCTTTGCTGCAGCGGCAGCAGATGGGACGTCCGTTCTGGTCATAGCGATCGTTGTTTCTCCCTCGGAGTGGCGGGATCCTCTTCTTCCATAGCCATGGGACATCCTCTGGACTGGAGGCCAGCTGGATCTTCTCCTTCGAGGACACCTGCATGGACTGCACAGTTTTAGCAAGTGCAGCCATACTTTTGGTCAGTTCTTGGACCTGAAGACGCAATTCTGTAGATGTGTCATTATCCAGAGTCTGTGCATCAGCCCCCACAGGGCTGAGAGGGAAAGATGCTGCTTCTTGGTGGTATGCGATCGCTGGGCGCCTAGGGGGTGCTGGACGGCTGACATTTGGTTCATGCAGCACCTGAATAGCCCTGTCTTTGAAGTCTGCAAAGTCTAGGTCAGGGTTTTGTAGGGCTATGATGCGCAGCTGTGTTCTGTGGGTACTGGATAGGAGTCCCTCAATAAATTGCTCCTTTAACTGTCTGTCTCCATCTTTCACACTGTCTGGATCAATCTGCTTTATGGCTCGCAACGCCTCCTGCAGGTTTAGTGCATAGTCTCGTATACTGTCCTGTGCTCTCTGCTTACACCCAAAGAATCTCATTTTTATTTCAGCTGCAGTGCGGGTGTCACAGGTGCTTCTTAGCTTAGCCAGAATCTTTTTATCAGTCTCTTTATCAGTGTTCTGCCAGGCTTTTACTTCCCTTTGCGCTGCACCAGTTAGCTGCCCAATAAAGATGTTCACTGGGGACACGAGATGAAAACATAATTCTCCCTCTGTACAAATCACTCGTCAGACCACACTGGGAGTATTGTGTGCAATTTTGGATGCCGGTGCTCAAGAAAGACATTACTGAACTTGAAAGGGTTCAAAGGCGGGCTACTAAAATGATAAATGGAGTTAATTCACTACAATACCCAAAAAGGTTATCAAAATTAGGTTTATTTACTTTAGAAAAGAGAAGACTTAGGGGAGACTTAATATATATGTACAAGTATATCAGAGGGCAATACAGAGATCTCTCCAATGAACTGTTTGTACCAAGGACTGTGACAAGAACAAGGGGGCATTCTCTTCGTTTGGAGGAAAGACAATTTCTGCACCAGCATAGAAGAGGGTTCTTCACGGTAAGAGCAGTGAGGCTCTGGAATTCTCTTCCTGAGGAAGTGGTGATGGCCAACTCACTGAATGAATTTAAGAAAGGAATGGATGCTTTTCTTGTGAGTAACAGTATAGAAGGTTCCGAATAACATAATATTATAGGTAGGTGGTTGACCCAGCTTAGGGGAAGGAATTTTTTTCCTATGGAGAAAATTGGCTTCTACTCTGTGGGTTTTTTTTGCCTTCCCCAGGATCAACAATGCAGAACAGCTGCACTAAAAATAGGCTGAACTAGATGGACATAAGGTCTTTCTTCAGCCTTCAATGTTACTATGTTATGTTACTATGTTACTTTTTGGTTTTCAGACAGAGGATACACCTCAAACAAACTGCACAGTCTCTCTTTGAATTCACGCAGGGTATGTGACTCCCCTGAATACTGCGGTAACCAGGCCGCTCTCGGTATATAGAGCATGGACAATGGCATTATGGGGACTGCTGCAGTGGGCGCTGATTCTTGCAGTGCTCTGGAGGCAGCGCTGGCTGCTTGATTCTTCGGTTCCATTGGAGCCGCAGCTGCGCTGGCCCCTGCATCTTGCGGCGCTGTGGGGGGTGTGGTGGCGTCCACCGCTGCATCTGCTCTTTCCTCAGACATTCTCCTCCCCCTAGTTAACGTTGGCCAGGTCCTGGGTTGCGCTGGCTTACCGGTTGCCACTTTGCAGGCTGGATGATCGGGGGGACGCCGGGACTGCAGGCCTCGGCTTCTCACTTCCCGCCCGCTGGCCTCTTCCCATGCAGCACTTCACTTTCTCACGCTTTTCTGCTGGCTCCGCCCAAAACGGCCAGCCCCTTTGGCTTCCTGCGTGCGCCAAGCGGTGGGGTAATGACGGCAACTGCGCAGATAGTCTATGGCACACAACACAGTCTCTGGCACACAGGACCCAGGGACACCGAGCTCCGTAAATCCTGTTCGTGATGCCAAAATGGATCGCCCACCAGGGCAGCGGGGTACTCGGTACCGGGCCGGTATCTCAGAGGGAAGTGTCAGTAGCGGTAACCCGGTCCGTGTAAAAGGGGTTAAGAGTGGCTGGTTAAAGTTTATAAGTGGATGATACGTGACGCCACTTGTGGTGCTTGGCAACGAAGGGGATAAGCCGACGCTGCAGGCAGATCCTCTGGGACAGATGGTATAAGGCAGCAATATGTAATAGCTCCCCACAGGTAGAGCTGTAGTCCCAGGGCAGTGAGAATAGGTGTTGAGGAAGAGGGTGTAGTGTCTGGCACAGAGATATAGCAGTGCTAGAGGGTTTGCAGGAAGAATGCAATGACACAACAGGGTGCAGTTTCCATTACGTTTACTGTGCTTTGTAAATGCAGTCCAGGGTCCAGATTACAGATGGAACAGAGGCTGGCCAGCTTGGAAGCAACTTAGGAATCTCTCTATGCAGATTGGTTGTGTAGTCTCCTTTCTAGCGCTTTCTGAGGTACTTTCAGTACTGTGTTACAAGTTCCACTTGCTTGTTCTCTTTTAGAACTCCTTCGTATGGCAGACAGCTGTAGACTCCTTCTTCTGGTTCACACGTTGCTGTTGTGCCTCCGCGTCTTATGTGGGAACAGAGCATTTACAGCTTCCTATTCCTCCGATTTCTGCTGCAGGGACATCAGTATCTGTACAACCTTGGAGACCTGACTCCAGACCATGCGCTACAGCTAGAAGCGAGCCTGATCTCTGCTCAATCCTCCAGCTCGTCTCCTCACATCCACACATGTTTCCCTCCTCACACGAACTAACTAATTTCCCCTTCCTGGCCCCCAGAGAGCAGCTCCTACCCCAGTTTTGGTTCAGAGCTCCCTCTGCTTGCCTGGAGTGGGAACTGTGCTGTGTGCTGTGTTTAACTGATAGAGAGACCCTTTACTGCTTCCAAGCATGACATCACACTCCCTAGGAGGAGGGTAATGCCATTGTGGTGACCATACTCCTGGGGGTGCCACATATGCCTTCTGTCTCTCTTAATTGTGAGCTTTGGAATTCTCACTCAGTGTGTAATAACTCTCCTTCATCCATGACTTCTTCCTTTCCAATTCTCTTAACCTTCTGGCTCTTACTGAAACCTGGATCCAGCAATCAGACACTACTGCTGCTGCTGCTCTTTCATATGGGGGACTACACTTTTCTCATACCCCAAGATCAGACAACAGAGCAGATGGAGGCGTTGATCTGCTGCTATCACCCAAATGTACTTTTCAGGTTATTCCTCAAGTAGCCTCATTTGTCTTCCCTTCTTTAGATGACCATGCCGTCAAACTCTACACCCCCCTCTCCATGTGAGTGGCGGTGGTATATCATTCTCCCGGCCCTTCCCATTAGTTCCTGGATCATTTTGCCACCTGGCTTCCACATTTTCTCTCCTGTGACATCCCCACCCTCATCATGGGCAATTTCAACATCCCCATTGCTCTTCCCCTCTCCCCATCTGCTACTCACCTTTAATCTCTAACCTCCTCGTTCGGCCTAACTCTCCAACGCATGAAGACGGAAACTCCCTCGACTTGTTCTTCTCTTCGCTTTGTGCAGTGGATGATTTCGCAAACTCCCCTCTCCCGCTCTCTGACCACAACCTTCTTTCATTCTCTATCAAGAACTGCCATCCCACTCAGGTCACCCCCACCGTCCATACTTATAGAAACATACAGGCCATTAACACCTAGAAACTTATGAAGAACTTGCAGTCATCATTGGCCCCTATCTCCTCCCTCTCTTGTCCTGATACTGCACTGAAGCATTACAATGAAACACTTCAAAGTGCCTTGGATGAAATTTTACCTCCTATATATAGAACAACACGACACAGACGGTGACAACCCTGGCACACCATGCAAACACGTTTCCTGCAGGGGTGCTCCAGGTGCGCCGGACGTCTGTGGAGAAAATCCAATCTACACGAAGGTTTCATTCATTATAAGTTTATGCTCTCAACCTACAACACTGCCCCTCACCTCTCTAAACAAACCTATTTCAACACCCTCATCACCTCAATGTCCAATAACCCTAAACGTCTCTTTGACACTTTTCATTCCCTACTCAACCCAAGAGTGCAGGCCCCAGCCATGGAGCTTCAAGCTGAGGATCTTTCCAATTACTTCAAAGAAAAAATTGACCAGATCCGACAGGAAATTATCTCCCATTCCCCTCATACCATGCACTGACTTCCCTCCCCCACTGCATTTAGCTCACTCTCTGATTTTGAACCAGTCACAGAAGAAAAAGAAAGCAGGCTCCATGCATCTCCTCACCCAACCACTTGCACCAGTGACCCAATTCCGTCACATCTCCTCCAGTCCCTTTCCCCTGCTGTCACCGCCCATCTGACAAAAATATTTAACCTCTCGCTCTCTCCTGATATCTTTCCCTCCTCATTTAAGCATGCCATCCCTCGACCAAAGCTGTGCCGATAACTATAGACCTGTCTCTAATCTTTCCTTCATCTCTAAACTCCTGGAACGCCTTGTCCACTCTCGTCTTATCTGCTATCTCTCTAATAACTCTCTTCTCGACCCTCTCCAATCCAGTTTCCACTCTTTACACTCTACTGAAACTGCCCTCACTAAAGTCACTAATGATCTACTAACTTCTAAATCTAATGTTCATTACTCCATGCTAATTCTCTTGGATCTCTCTGCAGCATTCAACACTGTCGATCACCAGCTCTTCCTCACAATGCTCTGCTCCATCGGCATCAAGGACACCGATCTCTCCTGGTTTTCCTCCTATCTCTCTGACCGCTCCTTTACTGTATCCTTTGCTGGCTCCTCCTCCCCACATCTTCCACTTACTTTTGGGGTTCCTCAAGGATCAGTTCTAGGCCCCCTCCTCTTCTCTGTGTACACTGCCCCTATTGGTCAAACAATCAGTAGATTTGGGTTCCAGTACCATCTCTATGCTGATGACACCCAATTATACACTTCTCCTGATATCATGCCTGCCTTTTTAGAAAACACCAGCAATTATCTATCATGTCCTCACTATATCTGAAACTGAACCTGTCAAAGACTGAACTCTTTGTGTTTCCTCCCTCTACTAATGTACCTATGCCCGACATTGCCATTTCTGTGTGTGGTTCCACTATTACTCCCCAGCAACATGCCCGCTGTCTTGGGGTCATAATTGACTCCGAGTTTTCGTTTGCACCCCAACACCGATCACTGGCTAGCTCTTGTTATCTGCACCTCAAAAACATTTCTAGAATTTGACCTTTTCTTACTTTTGACTGCGCAAAAACTCTTACTGTTTCTCTTATTCACTCTCGTCTGGACTATTGTAACTCCCTTATAATCTGTTTCCCTGTTACCAAACTCTCCTCCCTCCAGTCTGTCTTGAATGTTGCAGCAAGGATCATATTCCTTGCCAGTCGTTACACCGAAGCCTCTACCTTGTGCAAGTCCTTACCCTGGTTACCGATCCATTCCAGAATCCACTACAAACTTATTACCCTCACCCACAAAGCACTCCACGGCTCAGCACCACCCTACATCTCCTCCCTCATCTCAGTCTACCACCCTACCCGTGCCCTCCATTCTGCTGAGGTTAGCATCCTCAATAATCAGAACCTCCCACTCCCATCTCCAAGACTATACACGTGCTGTGCCAATTCTTTGGAATGCACTTCCTAGGTCAATATGACTAGTCCCCGATCCCTACAATTTTAAGCGTGCCCTAAAAACGCATTTATTCAGACTAGCTTACTGCCTCAACACATTAATCTAACTATCTGTCACGTCGCCGTCAGACTCGGGGCCGGCTGTTCCGCCCTCAGCCACTAGGAGGCGACGGACTGTCACGCCGCCCTCGGGCTCGGGGCCTGCTGTCCAGGCCTCGGCCACCAGGAGACGCTGGACTGACATGTCGTCGTCGATCTCGGGGCCTGCTGTTCCGCCCTCAACCACTAGGAGGCGTCGTGGCTCGCGCCGAGTGAGGGCGGCAACAATGAAAGGGCTTCTGCGCAGGCGTCTACTGGACGCAGACTCCGCTCCCCTGTCAGTCATGAAGGGGCTGGTGCATCATCATCAGGTCTGGTCCTGGGGGCGGTCCTGATGACATCACCAGCCCGGGAGCCTGTGAGGGACGACCTGATCCCTCAAATACCTTGGGACTGGGCTTGCAAGCCACCGGATATATTCTTGGTTCCCCTACGTGTTACTTGTGATTGCCTATCGCTAACTCCGACCTCAGCCTGAACTTCTGACTACTCTGTTGCCTGCCGTTTTTGTACCTTGCATTTCTCCCGATTACTGACGCTGACCTTGGCCTGGATTCCTGACCCCCTCTACTGCCTGACGATTTTGTACCTCCACTACTCTCCCAGTTTTTTACCTCTGTCTGGACTCTCGACTCTGCCTCTGCCTGCCGTTTCTGTACCTCCACTGCTCGCCTGGTTTCCGACTCCATTTTTGGCTCCCTTCCTGCTTTTCTATTGCGACCGTTCTGCTCTCGCACTCTGCTCCTGTTCAGACAGCGCTTCCTGGGCTCTGCAGTAAATCCAGATCCCTGTATAGGGGTAAAGGGTGTCGGTGCTACTCGGGGCGCTGCCTGACTGCAGCCCAGACTTGCAGACGGACGCGACATTATATCCGGCCCAAATAAAACTGTCTCTTGTGTGTATATATATATATCACACCTATATAAAGACAGTTTCTCTGAATTTTTTTTTCTTTCCTCTCTTGCCTGAGCTGATTGTTGGCCTAAAACACCTGTTACTAAGCCTCAGTATACAGCCTGGAGGATCAGTCTCACCTTCCTGCTCGAGCATGCTGCAGTTAGGAGACTCCAGGGACAAAGCTGAACGTCAGAGATCCGTACCCCGGGAACATCAGCCTCTGAGCAGCTCTGGCTATGGTTGCGCAGAGGCTCAGGTATTGCCCGCAGATGCGGCCAAAGTTTTACTACCTATTTTGTTGTATTTTGGGCAGGATTCTCTGTGTTTAAAAGCCTATGTCGATAGCGGGTCTGAAGGGAATTTTATGGACTCTTTTGCTGCTAAAAAACTTGGTGTTCCACTACTGAAACTTAATATTCCAATTAAAACCAAGGCTATTAATGGCACATCCATTATTCAGGAGGGGGTTAAGTTTGTTACTGCTAAGATAACTTTGTCAGTAGGAGCACTACATACTGAGCTTATTTCCTTTTTTGTGTTGGACAATCTATCTTCTGCAGTCATTTTGGGGATGCCGTGGCTACGTCAACATAACCCTGTCATTGACTGGCACCTGGGTGATGTGGTGCGCTGGAGTTCGCAATGCCAGGATAATTGCATGTCTGTAGCAGTAAATCAAACCAAGCTAAAAAAACACCCCTTCATACCGTTTGCTCTCAGGGATTATGGAGATGTCTTTTCCGTTATAGAGTCTGAGAAACTACCACCCCACAGAGAGTATGATTGTCCTATAAACCTAATTCCAGATGCCCGTCTTCCAAAAAGGAGAATATTTAATCTCTCTGGTCCAGAGCGTCAGGCCATGAATGAGTACATAGCGGATAGCTTAAGAAAGGGGTTCATTAGACTATCTATTTCACCAGTTGGAGCTGGGTTCTTCTTTGTAGAGAAGAAAGATGGTGGTCTCAGACCCTGCATTGACTCTCGGGAATTAAACGCAATCACTATAAAGAACCAGTACCCGCTTCCACTCATCCCTGATCTTTTTAATCAGCTAATTGGAGCCCGTTGGTTTACTAAACTTGACCTCCGGGGGGCATACAATCTAATCCGCATAAGAGACGGCGATGAGTGGAAGACAGCGTTTAATACACCTCTTGGTCACTTTGAGTACCTAGTAATGCCTTTCGGACTCAGTAATGCTCCTGCAGTGTTTCAGCACTTTGTTAACGATATTTTCAGGGACATCTGTGGTGTGTATGTCGTTGTGTACTTGGATGACATTTTGATTTACTCCACTGACCCTGTGACACATGCTCAACACGTCCGTTCAGTACTGCAGAGACTGCGGGAGAACTCCTTGTTTGCTAAGTTGGAGAAATGTGTCTTTTTCGCTGAGGAGGTACAATTTTTGGGTTACATGGTCTCAGGCAGGGGGTTCCGCATGGATCCTGCCAAGATCCAACCTATTAAGGCGTGGGTGCAACCCAAATCGCTGAAAGCACTGCAGCGATTTTTGGGATTTGCCAATTACTACCATAAGTTTATCAAGAGTTTCTCTGAGATTGCCAAGCCACTCACGGATCTAACCCGGAAGGGGGCGGACGTGGCCAACTGGAATCCCGAGGCCATTCAAGCATTTTCTACGTTAAAAGAGTGCTTTGTGGCCAACCCGGTTTTAGTACAACCTGACTTAGACCGCCCATTTATTGTGGAGGTGGATGCCTCCGAAGTCGGAGTGGGAGCAGTGCTATCGCAAGGCACTGCAGCCCTCACTCAGCTGCGCCCATGTGTTTTTTTTCCCCGAAAGTTCTCTGCCACAGAGAAGAACTATGATATTGGTAATCGGGAACTACTAGCAATCAAATGGGCCTTCGAGGAATGGCGTCACTTTCTCGAAGGCGCCAAACACAAGGTCACCGTCATTACAGACCACAAAAACCTGACCTACCTGGAGTCAGCTAAAAGACTGAATTCCAGGCAGGCCAGGTGGGCCTTGTTCTTTTCAAGGTTCGATTTTTTAATCACCTTTCGCCCTGGTACGAAAAATGTGAGGGCCGATGCTCTCTCTCGCAGTTTTTGCCCCACACAAGCCGAAGACTGTGAACCCGTTCCGATATTAGCCAATGGGATCGTCGTGTCGGCAGTTTCCTTGGACCTTCTGGAGGAGATCCGTAGGTCTCCGGAACGAGCTCCTGACACTACACCCCCCAAAAAATTGTTCGTTCCGAATACCTTTCGCCTTCAAGTTCTTAAAGAGTCACATGACTCTGTTCTGGCAGGCCATCCTGGGCTCAATAATACCACCAGGTTGGTAACTAGGAACTTTTGGTGGCCGACGGTGGTCAAGGACTGTAAGAACTATGTTTCAGCATGTGAAGTCTGTGCCCGCGCCAAATCCCCCCATACTCGCCCTGCTGGCTGGCTTCAGTCCTTGCCCACCCCTGAGAGTCCATGGACCCACATCTCCATGGACTTCATTACAGACCTGCCGACCTCAGATGGGAAAACATGTATCTGGGTGGTGGTAGACAGGTTCAGCAAACAGTGCCATTTTATTCCCCTGTCTGGCTTACCTAACTCCGAAACCTTGAGCAAATTGTTCCTTGTGCACATTGTACGTCTTCATGGTGTTCCGTCAAATATTGTGTCCGACAGAGGTACCCAGTTCATCTCAAAATTCTGGAGGGCGTTCTGTAAACGCATCGGTGTTGAGTTATCCTTCTCCTCGGCCTACCACCCCGAAACCAATGGGCAAACCGAACGTGCTAATCAAGCTCTGGAGCAATACCTCCGTTGTTACGTGTCAGGACACCAGTCCGATTGGGTAGAACATCTACCATTGGCTGAGTTTGCCTTAAATAATCGCTACCAGGACTCCATTAAAACTACCCCTTTTTTTGTAACCTTGGATTGCATCCGCGCTTTGGGTCGTTCTCGGCTAGGATGTCGGAGCTCCCTGGGGTAGAGAAAAACATACATCGCTTGAAAACAATATGGTCTGAAGTAAATACGAATTTGAAAGGGGCTCAGGTTAGGCAGGCTTCAGCTGCAAAGAAACGACGGTCCAAGGGGCCACACTTAGGGGTTGGGGACAAGGTTTGGCTTTCTACTAAAAACATCAAACTGAAAGTACCGTCTGCCAAACTGGGTCCCAGATTTATCGGCCCATATGAAATTATAGAAGTGGTCAACCCGGTAGCCTTCCGTTTGAAACTTCCACAGTCATTTAAGTTACCTAACGTGTTTCAACAAGTCTCTCCTCAAACTGTATCACTCCCCAATTCACCCTGTCCAGTCCCCTCCTCCTCCTGTTTCGGTCGGAGGGTCCTTGGAGTATGAAGTCCAGGGTATCCTTGACTCCCGCCTTGTGAGAGACTCCATACAGTATCTTGTATACTGGAAGGGCTACGGTCCGGAGGAGAGGTCCTGGGTCCCCGCAAGGAACATCCATGCCAAGGCATTAATTAGGAGATTTCATCTCCTTCACGCTGACAAACCGGGTTTTGAGGGTCCGGAGGCCCCTCCTGGAGAGGGGGGTACTGTCACATCGCCGTCAGACTCGGGGTTGGCTGTTCCACCCTCAGCCACTAGGAGGCGATGGACTGTCACACCGCCCTCGGGCTCGGGGCCTGCTGTCCAGGCCTCGGCCACCAGGAGACGCCGGACTGACATGTCGTCGTCGATCTCGGGGCCTGCTGTTCCGCCCTCAACCACTAGGAGGCGCCGTGGCTCACGCCCGAGTGAGGGCGGCAACAATGAAAGGGCTTCTGCGCAGGTGTCTACTGGACGCAGACTCCGCTCCTCTGTCAGTCATGAAGGGGCTGGTGCATCATCATCAGGTCTGGTCCTGGGGGCGGTCCTGATGACATCACCAGCCCGGGAGCCTGTGAGGGACGACCTGATCCCTCAAATACCTTGGGACTGGGCTTGCAAGCCGCCGGATATATTCTTGGTTCCCCTACGTGTTACTTGTGATTGCCTATCGTTAACTCCAACCTCAGCCTGAACTTCTGACTACTCTGTTGCCTGCCGTTTTTGTACCTTGCATTTCTTCTGATTACTGACACTGACCTTGGCCTGGATTCCTGACCCCCTCTACTGCCTGACGATTTTGTACCTCCACTACTCTCCCAGTTTTTTTACCTCTGCCTGGACTCTCGACTCTGCCTCTGCCTGCCGTTTCTGTACCTCCACTGCTCGCCTGGTTTCCGACTCCATTTTTGGCTCCCTTCCTGCTTTTCTATTGCGACCGTTCTGCTCTGGCAAGCTGCTCCTGTTCAGACAGCGCTTCCTGGGCTCTGCAGTAAATCCAGATCCCTGTATAGGGGTAAAGGGTGTCGGTGCTACTCGGGGCGCTGCCTGTCTGCAGCCCAGACTTGCAGACGGACGCGACACTATCCCTGTGTGGCACAGTCAATAGTTTTAACATAACCAGGTTCCCCGCATCATGTTCCCACATGCTTTGTGCACCTATTAGCCCTCTGTGTCTGTACTGTTACACACTTAACATTATGGCTGGTCCAAACAGTGAAGGCAACTGTTACCACCCACCTTTTGTGTCTACCTTTTTTCCTCATAGATTGTAAGCTTGCGAGCAGGGCCCTCATTCCTATTGGTATTTGTTATGATCCTTTTGGAAGTGCATTGAGCAGCAAGGTGGTGTGCTGGTAAAAGGGGAAAAAAAAATCTTTTAAATCTTCTGCCTGAGCAAGTGTGAAGGAGCTGAGTGTGACCTGAGCGTAAGTGCGAACTGTGGTAAGTGTGTGACTTGAGATTCAGTGAAGAGGTCTTTGGAAAACCTATAACAAATACCTGTGTGAGTTGCTGAATTGTAGGTTGCTGAGTGCTTTCTACCTATTCAATTTTTTGGAGGGGGCTTGGGGCTTGTTTAACCTTTTTTTTTTTTCTCTCTAATCTTTAATCTCTTATTTTACTATCTGTGTTTTTAAGGGTTAACTATATTGCATTTAAATCTTGAGGTGTAACTATATTCACAAGGGGTTAATTAAGGGTGGGAGTTCATACAGTAATTAAGGGTTTATAAGGGGCAGCTGGTTGGGGCTCAACTCCTTTTGGAAGTGCATTGAGCAGCAAGGTGGTGTGCTGGTAAAAGGGGAAAAAAAAAAATCTTTTAAATCTTCTGCCTGAGCGAGTGTGAACTGAGCGTAAGTGCGAACTGTGGTAAGTGTGTGACTTGAGATTCAGTGAAGAGGTGTTTGGAAAACCTATAACAAATACCTGTGTGAGTTGCTGAATTGTAGGTTCCGGAGTGCTTTCTACCTATTCAATTTTTGGGGGGCTTGTTTAACCTTTTTTTTTCTCTCTAATCTTTAATCTCTTATTTTACTATCTGTGTTTTTAAAGGTTAACTATATTGCATTTAAATCTTGAGGTGTAACTATATTCACAACGGGTTAATTAAGGGTGGGAGTTCATACAGTAATTAAGGGTTTATAAGGGGCAGCTGGTTGGGGCTTAACTCCTTTTGGAAGTGCATTGAGCAGCAAGGTGGTGTGCTGGTAAAAGGGGAAAAAAAAAAAAAAATCTTTTAAATCTTCTGCCTGAGCGAGTGTGAACGAGCTGACTGTGACATGAGTGTAAGTGCGAACTGTGGTAAGTGTGTGACTTGAGATTCAGTGAAGAGGTGTTTGGAAAACCTATAACAAATACCTGTGTGAGTTGCTGAATTGTAGGTTGCTGAGTGCTTTCTACCTATTCAATTTTTGGGGGCTTGGGGGCTTGTTTAACCTTTTTTTTTTCTCTCTAATCTTTAGTCTCTTATTTTACTATCTGTGTTTTTAAGGGCTAACTATATTGCATTTAAATCTTGAGGTGTAACTATATTCACAAGGGGTTAATTAAGGGTGGGAGTTCATACAGTAATTAAGGGTTTATAAGGGGCAGCTAGTTGGGGCTTAACTCCTTTTGGAAGTGCATTGAGCAGCAAGGTGGTGTGCTGGTAAAAGGGGAAAAAAAAAAAAATCTTTTAAATCTTCTGCCTGAGCGAGTGTGAACGAGCTGAGTGTGACCTGAGCGTAAGTGCGAACTGTGGTAAGTGTGTGACTTGAGATTCAGCGACTTTGGATTCAAGGAGTTTCCAAGAGAGGTATTACTGAATTACTGTTATATTTTATTAATACTTTTTATTTTATTTTTGCTTATCTTTCCTGTCTGGTGCAATCCCCATTAGGATGTGCTCCACTATTGCCAATGCCATCCAGTGCACCTCTTGCCGCATGTATGAAATCCTTGAACAGCCGGTCGAGGGTGCATACTGCTGTGCGAGATGTGAGCACGTTGTGCATTTGGAAGCCCAGATACTGGATCTAAATGTGCAGCTGGCAACACTGAGATCCATAGACAATATAGAAAGGAGTCTTCTGCTCACTGAGCAGACGCTCAATGGGATAGATGAGGGGGGGATGCTAGGTTGGAGCTGCAGGACAATGAAGCAGCTAGCTGGGTGACAGTTAGAAGGCGGGGTAGAGGGAAGAGCACCAGGGAGGCTAGTCCTGATCTGGCACACCCCAATAAGTTTGCTAAGTTGGCAGATGAGGGGAGTGTTAGTGCAGGAGTAGCACTGCTGCAGCAAGGCATGTCCTCTGAAAGCCGGAGGAGTGTCTGCTCCAGTAAGGAGGGAAATAGGAGAGCAGGGCAGGCCAGACAGGTTCTGGTAGTGGGAGACTCAATTATTAGGGGAACAGAAAGGGCAATCTGTCACAAAGACAGGGATCATCGAACGGTGTGCTGCCTACCTGGCGCTCGAGTCCGACACATCGCTGATCGGTTTGACAGATTACTGGGAGGGGCTGGTGAGGATCCAGTGGTCATGGTGCACATTGGCACAAATGACAAAGTTAGAGGTAGGTGGAAGGTCCTTAAAGATGATTTCAGGGAATTAGGCTGTAAGCTTAAAGCAAGGACCTCCAAGGTGGTATTTTCGGAAATACTTTCTGTACCACGTGCCACGCTAGAGAAGCAACGGGAGATTAGGGAGGTTAATAAGTGGCTCAGGAATTGGTGTAGGAAGGAGGGTTTTGGTTCCTGTAGAACTGGGCCGACTTCTCAGTTGGCTACAGGCTCTACGCTAGGGACAGGCTGCACCTCAATGGGGAAAGTGCAGCTGTGCTGGGGGAGAAAATGGCTAGAAGGTTGGATGAGTGTTTAAACTAGGGACGGGGGGGTATTCCTTTTATAGGAGGGGAAGACAGTGCAGGTAGAGACCTGGGCACAAATAATGAGATTGGGGGTGGGGTTAGAACAGTTAATAATTTAAGAAAGAATAGAGGTACAGAGAGATACATAAAGTGCATGTATACTAATGCCAGAAGCCTTGCCAACAAGATGGAGGAATTTGAGTTAATGTTGTTGGAGCATAATTATGACATGGTGGGGATATCTGAGACATGGCTGGAAGAGAGCCATGACTGGGCGGTTAATTTACAGGGCTATAGTCTGTTCAGAAATGACCGTACTAATAAACGAGGGGGAGGCGTGTGTTTATATGTAAAATCATCCTTCAAACCCATCCTTCATGATAATATATATGAATCTAATGAAAATGTAGAGTCCCTGTGGGTAGAGATAAGGGGAGGAGGGAAAAATAATAAATTACTGATAGGGGTTTGTTATAAGTCTCCAAAAATAATGGAAGCAATAGAGAATATCCTCATAAAGCAAATAGATGAAGCAGCGACTCAAGGAGAAGTCATTATTATGGGGGACTTCAACTACCCTGAAATACATTGGGGAACCGAAACCTGCAGTTCCAGCAAAGGTAATAGGTTTTTGACAACTATGAGAGACAATTACCTTTCACAACTGGTTCAGGACCCAACAAGAGGGGGGGGGGCACTGCTAGACCTAATATTAACCAACAGGCCAGACCGCATATCAAATGTAAGGGTTGGGGGTCACTTGGGTAATAGTGATCACAAATTAATAAGTTTTCATGTATCCTTTAATAAGATGTGTAGTAGAGGGGTTACAAGGACACTAAACTTCAGGAAAGCAAATTTCCAACGGATGAGAGATGATCTTGGTGCAATTAACTGGGACGATATCCTGAGACATAAAAATACACAAAGAAAATGGGAGACGTTTATTAGCATTCTGAATAGGTCCTGTGCACAATATATACCATATGGGAATAAACATGTGAGAAATAGGAGGAAACCACTATGGCTAAATAGTGCTGTAAGGGGAGCAATAAGAGATAAAAATAAAGCATTTAGAGAATTAAAGCAAGTAGGTAGTGATGAGGCATTAACTAAATAAAGAAGATTAAATAAATTCTGTAAAAAGCAAATCAAAACAGCAAAGATTGAGACAGAGAGACTCATTGCCAGAGAAAGTAAAAATAATCCCAAAATATTCTTTAACTACATAAATAGTAAGAAGCTAAAAAATGATAATATTGGCCCCCTTAAAAATAGTCTGGGTGAAATGGTGGAGGAGGATGAGGAAAAAGCCAATATGCTAAATGACTTTTTTTCAACAGTGTTTACACAAGAAAATCCCATGACGGATAACATGATCAGGGATAAAAATTGTCCATTAAATGTCACCTGCTTAACCCAGCAGGAAGTACGGCGGCGTCTACAAATCACTAAAATTGACAAATCCCCGGGCCCGGATGGGATACACCCCCGAGTACTGCAGGAATTAAGCACAATCATAGATAGACCATTATTTTTAATCTTTAAAGATTCCATAATAACAGGGTCTGTACCACAGGACTGGCGTATAGCAAATGTGGTGCCAATATTCAAAAAGGGGACAAAAACTGAACTTGGAAATTATAGGCCAGTAAGTTTAACCTCAACTGTGGATAAAATCCTGGAGGGTTTTCTAAGAGATACAGTTACTATACTGGAGGATCTGGAGAAGAATAGACTTATGACCCAATATCAACATGGGTTTACAAGGGACTGTTCCTGTCAGACTAATCTGATAAGCTTTTATGAAGAGGTAAGTTCCGGACTGGACCAAGGGAATGCAGTGGACGTGGTGTATATGGACTTTTCAAAAGCTTTTGATACGGTGCCACACAAAAGGTTGATACATAAAATGAGAACAATGGGGATAGGGGAAAATGTGTAGGTGGGTTAAGAGCTGGCTCAGGGATAGGAAACAAAGGGTGGTTATTAATGGAGCACACTTGGACTGGGTCACGGTTAGCAGTGGGGTACCACAGGGGTCTGTTTTGGGCCCGCTTCTTTTTAACATATTTATTAATGACCTTGTAAGGGGCATAGAGAGTAGAATTTTAATATTTGCAGATGACACTAAACTCTGCAGGGTAATCAATTCAGAGGAGGACAATTTTATATTACAGGAGGATTTATGTAAACTAGAAACTTGGGCTGATAAATGGCAAATGAGCTTTAATGGGGATAAATGTAAGGTCATGCACTTGGGTAGAACGAACAAGATGCATAATTATGTGCTTAATTGTAAAACACTGGGCAAAACTGTCACTGAAAAAGACCTGGGTGTATGGGTGGACAACAAACTCTCATTTAGTGGCCAGTGTCAGGCAGCTGCTGCAAAGGCAAATAAAATAATGGGATTCATTAAAAGAGGCATAGATGCTCAGGAGGAGAACATAATTTTACCTCTATATAAGTCACTAGTGCGACCACACTTAGAATACTGTGTACAGTTCTGGTCTCCGGTGTATAAGAAAGACATAGCTGAACTGGAGCGGGTGCAGAGAAGAGCGACCAAGGTTATTAGGGAACTGGGGGATCTGCAATACCAAGGCAGGTTATTACACTTGGGGTTATTTAGTTTAGAGAATCGAAGGCTTAGGGGTGATCTTATTACAATGTATAAATATATGAGGGGACAATACCAAGACCTATCTAATGATCTTTTTACTCTTAGACTGGATCAACATGTTAGGGCAAGTTAGGATAGGATGGGTTGAACTAGATGGACTTAAAGTCTCCCTTCAACCTTAATTACTATGTTACTATGTGATTATTGTTATGCTGTAATGTCTATCGTCTGTAGAAGTCCACTCTGAAATGTAAAGTGCTGCAGAATATGTCGGCACTATAGAAATAATAATAATTTTATTATTAGCTTTGTTCAAAAAGAAAGTGACAGTATCAGTCCCATCACTGTGACTAATATAGTAAAGTGACTCCACGTCGCAAGTCACTAAAAAAAATGCAGATGGCAGGGAGATGTGTCGATAGATTTCAATGCAATGGGCAGAGTCTCTAGTGAATGAGGGCAAGGAGAGCACAAAGAGAGGTTGTAAGAAAAAATCAAGGTACTCACATAAGCCTCCTATACTGTAAATAATCGGCCTACCAGGTTTTTATTTCGTCTTTGTGTATTTTTGGCAACATATAAAATGTTGCAATAACAGGATTGTCCACCCCCATGTATTTTTTCTCATTGCTGGTAATGATACCATATTGATGAGCTCTGCACAAAAGTGCTTGAAATTTGGAGAGAAATACTGGTGTGGGGTCTGAAGGTAATCTTTGGTAAAAGTGGGAGCTATTTAACTGCCTATTAGCCTCCTCAGATATAAATGGATGGGCCACAAGACGGCATTTCCAACTTTGTCAGCCTCCTTAATAACCAGTTCTTTGCTGTTCCTAAGATCTGTCAAAGCTCGTTTTTCTGCCAGAGTCAAGTTAGGTGAGGTACCCACCTGGGGGGACATAAAAGATATGTCTTGTTTGACCAATTCAAGAAGATTTTGATCACAGGCACCAATGAAAAAGATGGAGCTCTTGAGGATTTATTCTTTGGTGCAGGGCAGGCCTTGCATTCAATGCATAGGCAAACACTATGGGAGAAACATTTTCTTCTAATAGGAATATTTTTGTCATATTTTTGTCTGTTGAAAAATTATTGGGGTGCGTGTTGCTTTGGTGCAGGGTGTAAGTGATGCGGCCGAGGGGCCATGGGATACTCAGTACCGAGCCTGTTAACTTCAATGGGAGATGTCATAGTGGTGGTGACCCGGTCCGTGGCCCAAGGCGGTCATGTGAAAGGGAACACACAAGAAAAAATGGAGCAAAGAATCCATAAATATAACAAGAACTAGGTATAAATCTTGCTTTATTCATACAAAAAAGTGTTAAAAAGACATCTTCACACAATATTACAAACTGAGACAGAGCCATAAGACACAGATCAGAATGCACCAAAGTTGGAATACAACGTGCTGCCAAAATCTGGTCACCCAGCTTTGGAATAAGACTAAAATTGCCCTAAAGGGCCCCACATATGAATCCAAAAGTATTTTCGTGTCTCAAAAATGACAGTCACTTAGTAAGTCACTTAGTAACCGCAACACATGGGAGGAATCTCGTGGGATCCAAACCGTCTCACTTAATCAGTGTCCCCATACATACAATTAGGAATAGCCCTGAATGTATCCTGCAGAAGTGCGGCCATATCTAGTACCGAAAAGGTAAAGGGGAGTGGAAAGGGAGAGGGATTTTAGCCATTACCCATGCTAGTGTCCATTGGCAAGCGCGTACCCCTACACGCATTTCGCGATAGCTTCCTCGGAGGGTCATGTAAAAGGGGTAGAACTGAATGGGGATTAAGTTTATGTAGTGATTCATGACACCAGTTGGAGTGTTCGACTGTAGTATAACCGGCACTGCAGATGATCCCTGGGGGAGTAGATGGTGATGGCAGTGCAGATGTAAAGCCCTCTCCAACCAGGGCAGGACCCCCAGAGATTGTGATGCAAGTAGAATGCATGGACTAATAAGGCAGGAGACAAGAAAAGTCACTTTATCATTTACTGTAGTTCAGGTGCAGTTCAGAGGAGACATTACAACTCTCACCAGATTACAGTCTGCTCTGGAGAATGGGAGTTATCCTTCTCTCTGCTGTGACTCGGTGTAACGTCCTGCAATTCTAATCCATTTTGGGACCAAGGCTTTCTAGAGTTTAGAACTTCCCAGTATTGCCTTTACTCACTGTGTATTTCACCTTCAGCAACTTGCAGTTTGAATCCTTTGTGGCGCAGCGCAAGTTCCCATTTGCACTGTCCTTCACTGATTCCAGGTTATTGCCGTATTTCTGAGGGAAAACACTTTTCTGCTGGTTGTGTTATCCCATGCACTCTCAGCTTAACACCCAGCTCTGAAAGCATGGATGATCCATGGGCTGGTTCCCTGCTTTTTAGCTCTCATTCCTGGATCAGCCACATGTCATCATGGCGTCCAGGCGTACTTCCTCCTTCTTCACACTAAGAACAACTGCTCGGCCTCTCCCCCTCCCTGTTAGGGCATGTCTGCAAAGCTCTGAGCTTCAGACATGTCAGGGAGGGAGGCAAATTATGTGTGTGTCTAGCAGAGAAAGCATAACCCCCATTGCTCACAAAACAAATACAGAACAGTACATATTTAACCCTTTTGTGGCAACTAAGATGCAGGGTGCCACATCCCCCCCTAGTTAAAGGTAGCACATCCTCGGGCTGCACAAAGAACATAAGTGTTACGAATGAGACATGTAGGAGGCAAAAACAGAAATACTAGCTAAGTCCAGAAAACCAGAGAAGTTGGCAGCTAACGGATTGCAGACCCCTGAACCTATCAACAACAACCAGCAGTAGCCATGGGGGGTTCCTATGGTGCCCTAAACCCCTTGATCACAGCCGGAGAACTAAATAGGCTAAAGACAGAAAGGGAAATCTAAACTGCCCCAGAGCAGACCCCAAAGCAATAGGCAGCCCCCAACATATAATGACGGTGAAGCAAGATGAAAAAACACTCACACAGATAGAAAGATAGGCTGAGCAAATGATGGGGTCCAAGCTAACTAAATAGGACAGGATAGAAAAGCTGCTGTCTGCCATCCACCAAAACCCTATCAAAACAAGGGCCAACAGGCTGATAGGTAAAAAAGCCCTGAAGACGCTAGGCTTCAAAAAGACTATATCAGTACTCAGGTATTTTCTGAAGACAGAGCAAAAAGGAATTCAGCTCACACCAGCAGGGAATGGCAGAAATCCAGAAAAACAAGGCAAAACAAAATCCAAAACACAAATGCAAAAAGCAGAGCAGAAAACTTAGCTTTTGAGGAGCAGGAAACAGACTGGTCTCCTAGAATCCCTCAGAGAGATCACCAGCAAGGCAGAAGGGCATCGGCTGCCTTATATCCAGTCAGCAATTCCCGTCACCCAGTCATCATCATCCTGCCCAGGTGTGTTATGATTGAGTCACCGTAGGAGGCAGACACAAAAATAGAAGCTACGTCCAGAAAACCAGAGAAGTTGGCAACTATCAGATTGCAGACCCCTGAACCTATCAACACAACTAGCAGTAGCCGTGGGGGGTTCCTACGGTGCCCTAGACCCGTCGATCAGAGCCGGAGAGCTAAATAGCCTAAAGACAGAAAAGGAAATCTAAACTGCCCCAGAGCAGACCCCAAAGTAAAAGGCAGCCCCCAACATATAATGACGGTGAAGCAAGATGAAAAAACACTCACACAGATAGAAAGATAGGCTGAGCAAATGATGGGGCCCAAGCTAACTAAGCAGAACAGGAAAGGAAGGTTGCTGTCTGCAATCTGCCAAAACCCTATCAAAGACATAAGCCAACAAGCTGATATGGAAAAAGACCCTGAAGCAGCTAGGCTTCAAAAACTAAATCAGCACTCAGGTATTTTCAGAAGACAGAGCTAAAGGAATTCAGCTCACCCCAGAAGGGAATGGCAGAAATCCAGAAAAGCAAAGCAAAACAAAGTCAAAGCACAAATGCAAAAAGCCGAGCAGAAAACTTAGCTTTAGAAGAGCAGGAATTCAGACTGGTCTCCAAGGATCCCACAGAGAAATCACCCGCAGGGCAGAAGGGCGTCGGCAGCCTTATATCCAGTCAGTAACTCCACTCAGCCAGTCATCATCATCAGGCTCAGGTGTTTGATAATCAGGCTCACTACCTTTCTTCACCAGAAGAGGGAGTTCCTCGGGCCTCAGTAGTGAAGGGGAAAATGAGCTCACAACAGTACCTCCCCCTTGAGGAGGGGTCACCGAACCCTCATCCATGCCACCAGGGCGATCCGGGTGAGCCCGATGAAAGGCAGGCACCAATCTTTTGGCATGAATATCAGAGGCAGAGACCCAGGAATTATCCTCCTGACCATAACCCTTCCACTTAACCAAATACTGGAGTCTCCGTCTAGCCAGACGGGAATCCAGTACTTTCTCTACTTCATATTCCATGTTACCTTCAACCAATACAGGGTCTGGAGGTGCCACCCCCGGAACAACAGGTTCAACAAACCTTTTCAACAAAGATTTATGGAACACATTATGGATTTTAAATGTGACAGGAAGAGCCAAACGAAAAGAGACCGGATTAATAATCTCCAAAATCTTGTAAGGTCCAATAAATCTAGGCTTAAACTTAGGAGAAGCCACCTTCATAGCAATATTTTTTGATGATAACCACACCATATCACCAACCTTAAACTGGGGACCAATGGTCCTATGTCGGTTGGAAAACTGCTGGGCCTTTTCCTGGGAGAGAGAGAACTTATCCACCACTTGGTCCCAGATCTGGTACATTCTCTCCACCACAGTGTCAACACCTGGGCAGGCAGAGGGCTCCACCTGCCCTGAAGAAAATCGAGGATGAAACCCAAAGTTGCAAAAAAAAGGTGACATCAAAGTGGCAGAACTAGCTCTATTATTTAAAGCAAATTCGGCCAAGGGCAAAAATGAAACCCAATCATCCTGATCAGCAAAAATAAAACATCTCAAAAATGACTCCAAGGTCTGGTTTGTTCTCTCTGTCTGCCCATTGGTCTGAGGGTGAAAAGCAGAGGAGAAGGACAACTGAATTCCCAGCTTGGAACAGAAAGTTCTCCAAAATCTAGACACAAACTGAACTCCTCTGTCAGATACAATGTTCTCAGGAATCCCATGCAAGCGAACCACCTGTTGCAAAAACAGGGGCACCAACTCAGAGGAAGACGGCAACTTAGGGAGTGGTACAAGATGAACCATCTTAGAGAACCTATCACAAATCACCCAAATAACAGTCATTCTTTGAGAGACCGGCATATCAGAGATGAAATCCATTGAAATATGGGTCCATGGCCTCCTGGGGACCGGCAAAGGCATCAACAACCCACTAGAGCGAGAACACGATTTAGACCGGGAGCACGTCCCACAGGACTGCACAAAATTCCTGACATCACGAGACAAGGAGGGCCACCAAAAAGACCGACTCACCAGATCTCTAGTACCAAAAATACCTGGATGACCAGCCAAAGCAGAGCAATGAACTTCAGACATCACTCTCTTCTTCCACTGGTCAGGAACATACAACTTTCCACTGGGACAATGTTCAGGTTTGTCCTCCTGGAACTCTTCCAGAGCACGTCTCAAATCGGGCGAGATGGCAGAAAGAACTACTCTTTCGCCTAAGACGGTAGCAGGCTTGGTCACCACAGGAGAATCAGCAAAGAAGCTCCTAGAGAGGGCGTCTGCCTTGACATTCTTAGTTCCAGGAAGAAAAGAAACCACAAAATCAAAATGTGTAAAAAACAAGGCCCACCTAGCCTGTCTAGGGTTCAAGCGCTTAGCCGACTCTAGGTAAATCAAATTCTTGTGGTCAGTGAGGACCACGACTTGATGCTTAGCTCCCTCCAACCAATGTCTCCACTCCTCAAATGCCCATTTCATGGCCAACAGTTCCCGATTCCCCACATCATAGTTATGTTCAGATGGAGAGAACTTTTGGGAGAAGAAAGCACAGGGATTCGTTTTAGATGCTACAGGATCCTTTTGGGACAAAACAGCTCCTGCACCAATCTCAGAAGCATCCACCGCTACCTGGAACGGAAGTGAGACATCAGGTTGCCGCAAAACCGGGGCGGAGGTGAATTTTCGCTTCAGCTCCTGAAAGGAAGAAACAGCCTCCGGAGACCAATTTAACACATCAGCACCCTTCTTAGTCAAATCAGTCAATGGCTTGGCAATACTAGAAAATTTTGCTATAAATTTCCGATAAAAATTAGCAAAACCCAAAAACTTCTGGAGGGCCTTCAAAGAAGTGGGCTGAACCCAATCATAAATGGCCTGTACCTTGGCCGGGTCCATTTCAATAGTTGACGGAGACAAAATAAATCCCAAAAAAGAAATCCTCTGTACCCCAAAAAGGCATTTCGATCCTTTGACATAAAGGGAATTCTCCCTCAAGATCCGGAACACAGTCCGAACATGTTCCACATGAGAATCCCAATCCTTGGAGATGATCAAAATATCATCCAGATAGATAATCAAAAATTTATCCACAAAGTCTCGGAAAATGTCATTCATGAAGCACTGGAAGACAGAAGGGGCATTAGTGAGCCCAAAGGGCATCACCAGGTACTCAAAATGTCCCTCCGGAGTATTAAATGTCGTCTTCCATTAATCCCCATGCTTAATGCGGATAAGATTATACGCCCCCCTGAGGTCAAGCTTGGTAAACCAGCAAGCACCTTTAATGCTGGAGAATAGATCCGAAATCAGGGGTAACGGATACTGATATTTAATAGTAATTTTGTTGAGGGCACGATAATCAATACAAGGCCTTAATGAACCATCCTTTATGGCAACGAAAAAAAAAACAGCACCTAAGGGTGAAGAGGATGGTCTAATCTGACCCTTCTCCAACGCCTCCTTAATATAGGATCGCATAGCCTCGTGCTCGGGTACAGATAAATTGAAGAGCTGACCCTTGGGAAATTTACACCCCGGGCTCAGTTCAATTGCACAGTCATAACTCCTATGACGAGGCAAAGACGCAGATCTCATTCTCACTAAATACATCATAAAAGTCCGCCACATAGTCAGGAACATCATGCGACTGAGGAGAGGTGGAAAAAACTGGAGCCTCACTAAGGTCACACTGACAACCCCAACTCACCACAGACACAGATTTCCAATCCAAAACTGGATTATGAATTTGCAACCAGGGAAACCCCAGAACAATGGTATCATGCAAATTATGCAACACCAAAAATCTGCAATTTTCTTGATGGTCTGGGGTGAGCCGCATTACCACCTGGGTCCTAAACTGAGGTTTATTTTTCGCCAAAGGAGTGGCATCAATCCCCCTCAAAGGGATAGGCGTCCGCAGAGGTGTCATCGGAAATCCACAACGTTTAGCAAAATCCAAGTCCATTAGGTTCAGGGCTGCTCCCGAATCCACAAAAGTCTTGGCGGAAAATGTGGACAGGGAGCAGATCAGAGTAATTGCCAGAAGAAACTTAGGTTGAACACCACCCACAGAAAACGTGTGTGCAAAACGTTTCTCTCGTTTAGGACAGACAGAAATAATATGCGAGGCATCTCCACAAAAAAACCACAGCTTATTACGCCTTCTGAACTCCTGATGTTGCTCCTTGGACAAAACTCTATCACATTGCATAGGTTCAGACATTTGTTCAACAGGTGGCAACACCTCTCGTGCAGTCCTGCATTCACGTAAACGCCGATCAACCTGAATGGCTAATGACATAGAATCGTCAAGACCAGAGGGAACAGGAAATCCCACCATAGTATCTTTTACGGCTTCTGACAAACCCTTCCGAAAGAGAGCTGCCAAGGCATTATCATTCCAGGTAGTAAGGACCGCCCACTTTCGGAATTTTTGACAGTACAATTCTGCAGGATCTCGACCCTGGCTCAATGCCAACAGGGTCTTTTCAGCCTGATCAATAGCATTAGGTTCGTCATACAACAACCCCAAGGCTTGAAAAAATGCGTTCACATTACTCAGAATAGGATCATCTGGTTTCAAAGAAAACGCCCAATCCTGGGGATTGCCACGCAGCAAAGAGATGACAATTTTAACCTGCTGCGCGGAGCTCCCTGACGAGTTAGGCTTCAAGGCAAAAAATAATTTACAATTATTTTTGAAATTCAAAAATCTAGACCGATTCCCAAAAAACACATCAGGAGTAGGGATCTTTGGTTCAGCAGCATGTGAATGAGCAAGGTAGGCGGAAATTCCCCGCACTTCCGCAGCGAGCTGCTCCACACGATCAGACAATTGCTTTATCTCCATTGAGAGAAAAAAAATTCCCCCTACGGCCTCAGAGATATAGAGGAAAAAATATACACACTTTTTTTTTTTTTTTTTACAATTCTTGCCTGCTATTGAGTACCCTAGGATCTGCGGTATGGCTGGTGATTCTGTTATGAATGAGTCACCGTAGGAGGCAAAAGCAGAAATACTAGCTAAGTCTAGAAAACCAGAGAAGTTGGCAGCTAACGGATTGCAGACCCCTGAACCTATCAACAACTAGCAGTAGCCGTGGGGGGTTCCTACGGTGCCCTAGACCCCTCGATCACAGCCGGAGAACTAAATAGCCTAAAGACAGAAGGGGAAATCTAAACTGCCCCAGAGCAGACCCCAAAGCAATAGGCAGCCCCAACATATAAGGATGGTGAAGCAAGATGAAAAAACACTCACTCAGATAGAAAGATAGGCTGAGCAAATGATGCGGCCCAAGCTAACTAAATAGGACAGGATAGAAAAGCTGCGGTCTGCCATCCGCCAAAACCCTATCAAAACAAGGGCCAACAGGCTGATAGGGAAAAAAGCCCTGAAGACGCTAAGCTTCAAAAAGACTATATCAGTACTCAGGTATTTTCTGAAGACAGAGCAAAAAGGAATTCAGCTCACCCCAGCAGGGAATGGCAGAAATCCAGAAAAACAAGGCAAAACAAAACCAAAACACAAATGCAAAAAGCAGAGCAGAAAACTTAGCTTTTGAGGAGCAGGAAACAGACTGGTCTCCTAGAATCCCTCAGAGAGATCACCAGCAAGGCAGAAGGGCGTCGGCTGCCTTATATCCAGTCAGCAATTCCCGTCACCCAGTCATCATCATCCTGCCCAGGTGCTTGGTAATCAGCCTCACTACCTTCCTTCACCAGAAGAGGGAGTTCATCAGACCTCAATTGTGAAGGGGAAAATGAACTCACAACACATAAGCATATAACAAATGACATAACAGTTAACTTGAGTGTAAGTAAACAGTCACATTAGCTGAGTTGATTTGTGGATTACAGCCCAAAACCAGTTCTGATTGTTTGGATCATCCCTGAGAGCAGCTGCAGAGCACACAGACCATAATAGAAATTCACTGAACTGGCTGTTTTAGATGTCTTCCTGCCAAGGCATGATTAAGTTTTTCTTCTCAATTTGATGAGTCTTTACAAGGATTCTTGTAGTAGAAAAAGGCATAATAACTAGTGAAATCTCACATTAGTCGATGTGGGCACAATTTCTTTAACATTTTTTGTTATAACATTACCTAAGGCAAAGGTCAATGTTAGTACAACTCAAAACTTAATTATTAATCTTAATATTTTCACAAATCATTTCTATAAATCATTTCTATAGCAAAAAGGGGTTTGGCCCTGTGAGCTACGCAGGGATTTGCGCATGATAGGAATACTAGGCAGCTTCCTACGAATCTTTGAACCTAACATGGGTACAACAGGTTCACTGCTGACTGTGGGCAAGTTTCCTGATTCTTCCTCATGCTCAGCATTAGTGATTGGCATTAGGGACTCATCGCTCCCAGAACAATTTGGTGTCTCTGGTAAAGACCTTTGTGGGAACACCATCACTGGAACGACCATTGCATTGCTATCTTGCAGCCAAAAACTAGGGAATTCACCTAGAACAGTGTGAATCTTGATATCAGTCTTTTCTGTTTGCTGAGAGTCTTCCTTATTCTCAACTCTTTCACGCAATTGTGCTGAACATACTTTCAGATTGTCTCTGGACACGGTGGTACATATTTTTCTGCCGTCTTTGGAGATGGTACACACTTTGCTGTTGTCAGAGCTAGATGGTTGAATAGTGTAAGGCTGAGCCTCCCATTGGTCATATAACTTGTGGTTTCTTCTCTTTTTCTTCAGCACTTGTTCACCTGTTGGTAGGGGGGTTGCTACAGCATGTCTATTAAAGTTCCCTTCCTGTTTTTGCCTAGCTTGCTCAAGACTTTCCTCCACACATTGTTGAACTTTCTGATACTGCAGTTGTATTTCAGTATTCCAATCAGTGTCCATTTGGCTGGATATGGTTTCAGGAGTTAAGACTCCCATTTCCAGGTCGATGGGGAGTTTACCTGGACGTGCACGCATCAAGTATGCTGGGGCATATCCTGTTGCAGTGGTTGGTATATGGTTGTACATTTCAATCAAATCAGGCAATTTCTCAGGCCATTGGTTCCTTTCTTCCAGTGGTAGACTCTGCAATAAATTGATCACCAGATGATTTAGATTTCCGCAAAGACCATTGCCTTGTGGATGGTATGGTGTAGTTCTGATCTTTTTACATCCATAGAGGGAGCAAAATTCTTGAAAGACTTCTGATTCTAAGGCTGGACCTCTGTCTGTCAGCACTTGATCAGGTAGCCATGGGGTCTGCAAAATTATTCTTGGAATGCCTTTGCAGCTGTTCTTACTGTTTGGTCTTTCACCGGAACGACCACTAGGAAACGAGAATAGTTATCCACTATTGTTAAGGCATAGGTGTACCCTGATTGGCTTGGGGTTAGCTGCACGTGGTCCAGGGCCACCAGTTCCAAAGGTTGTTTAGTGATGAAATGCCGAGAGACAAAGAAAACCCTATATTAAGGGTCACCAATTTAACAAAGAAGAGGTGCAAATCCAACTAAATAAGATTAAAATAGATAAATCTATGGGTCGGGATGGCATACACCCACGAGTACTAAGAGAACTAAGTAATGTAATAGACAAACCATTATTTCTTATATTTAGAGACTCTATAGCGACGGGGTCTGTTCCACAGGATTGGCGCATAGCAAATGTGGTACCAATATTCAAAAAGGGCTCTAAAAGTGAACCTGAAAATTATAGACCAGTAAGTCTAACCTCTATTGTTGGTAAAATATTTGAAGGGTTTCTGAGGGATGTTATTCTGGATTATCTCAATAGAATAACTGTTTAATGCCATATCAGCATGGGTTTATGAGGAATCGCTCCTGTCAAACCAATCTAATACGTTTTTATGAAGAGGTAAGCTATAGACTGGACCAAGGTGAGTCATTGGATGTGGTATATCTTGATTTTTCCAAGGCGTTTGATACCGTGCCACACAAGAGGTTGGTACACAAAATGAGAATGCTGGGTCTGGGGGAAAATGTGTGTAAATGGGTAAGTAACTGGCTTAGTGATAGAAAGCAGAGGGTGGTTATAAATGGTATATTCTCTAACTGGGTCGCTCTGACAAGTGGGGTACCGCAGGGGTTGGTGTTGGGACCTATTTTCTTCAACATATTTATTAACGATCTGGTAGAAGGTTTGCACAGTAAAGTAATGATATTTGCAGATGATACAAAACTATGTAAAGCAGTCAAAACAAGAGAAGATAGTATTCTGCTACAGATGGATCTGGATAAGTTGGGAACTTGGGCTGAAAGGTGGCAAATGCAGTTTAACAATGATAAATGAAAACCTCAAAAAGAGGAATAAATCCTCAAAAAAAAAATTCAGATACAAACCAGACAGGCCTAAATGCATCTGCACTAATACAAGGTGCAGCGGACCCAAGTAAAATGGCAACTGCACAGGTGCATAAATACCAAATGAAACAGCCAGCCTACAATCGGATTGGCCGTGTGGTACACCAGTGCAGAAGAAATAATCCGCATGTGGCAGTGTTCACACAGGGAATGCAGGGCTTCTGGTTCACAACCTCTTAGAAACACCATATAGGGGGGCTGCCCAGTGCCAACTAGAATGCATCTCGTGTGAACAGAGGCCACAAGTTTGCAGAACTATTTGGGCCCAACTGCACCCTGAAAGAAATAGAAAAAGTGCACAAAAAACATATCAATATATGTAAGGTATTGGTTGATATTAAGGCCTTAATACGGAAGCTGGCAAACTGCGTCAAAGTTCCTTGCACTTGCCAGTCCTACTCTAACATGAAAACCTCAAAAAGAGGAAAAAATCCTCCAAAAAAAATTCAGATACAAACCAGACAGGCCTAAATGCACCTGCACTCATACAAGGTGCAGTGGACCCAAGTAAAATGGCAACTGCATAGGTGCATAAATACCAAATGAAACAGCCAGCCTACCATCAGGGATTGACCGTGTGGTACTCCAGTGCAAAAGAAATAATCTGCATGTGGCAGTGTTCTCACAGGGAATGCAGGGCTCCTGGTTCACAACCTCTTAGCAACAACATATAGGGGGCTGCCCATTGCCAACTAGAATGCATCTCGTGTGAACAGAGGCCACAAGCTTGCAGAACTATTTGGGCCCAACTGCACCCTGAAAGAAATATAAAAAGTGCACAAAAAACATATCAATATATGTAAGGTATTGGTTGATATTAAGGCCTTAATACGGAAGCTGGCAAACTGCGTCAAAGTTCCTTACACTTGCCAGTCCTACTCTAACATGAAACCTCAAAAAGAGGAAAAATCCTCCAAAAAAACTTCAGATACAAACCAGACAGGCCTAAATGCATCTGCACTAATAAAAGGTGCAGTGGACTCAAGTAAAATGGCAACTGCACAGGTGCATAAATACCAAATGAAACAACCAGCCTACAATCAGGGATTGGCCGTGTGGTACACCAGTGCAGAAGAAACGGCCAATCCTTGATGGTAGGCTGGCTGTTTCATCTGGTATTTATGCACCAATTCATGTATCTGAATTTTTTTGGGAGGATTTTTTCCTCTTTTTGAGGTTTTCATGTTAGAGTAGCACTGGCAAGTGTAAGGAACTTTGACGCAGTTTGCCAGCTTCCGTATTAAGGCCTTAATATCAACCAATACCTTACATATATTGATATGTTTTTTGTGCACTTTTTATATTTCTTTCAGGGTGCAGTTGGGCCCAAATGGTTCTGCAAACTTGTGGCCTCTGTTCACACGGGATGCATTCTAGTTGGCACTGGGCAGCCCCCCTATATGGTGTTACTAAGAGGTTGTGAACCAGAAGCCCTGCATTCCCTGTGTGAACACTGCCACATGCGGATTATTTCTTCTGCACTGATGTACCACACGGCCAATCCCTGATTGTAGGCTGGCTGTTTCATTTGGTATTTATGCACCTGTGCAGTTGCCATTTTACTTGGGTCCGCTGCACCTTGTATTAGTGCAGATGCATTTAGGCCTGTCTGGTTTGTAACAATGATAAATGTAAGGTTATACACATGGGAAGAAGGAATCAATATTACCATTACACACTGAACGGTAAACCACTGGGTAAATCTGACATGGAGAAGGACTTGGGGATCCTAGTTAATGATAAACTTACCTGGAGCAGCCAGTGCCAGGCAGCGGCTGCCAAGGCAAACAGGATTATGGGGTGCATTAAAAGAGGTCTGGATACACATGATGAGAGCATTATACTGCCTCTGTACAAATCTCTGGTTTGACCGCACATGGAGTACTGTGTACAGTCTTGGGCACCGGTGCTCAGGAAGGATGTAATGGAACTAGAGCGGGTACAAAAGAGGGCAACAAAATTAATATAGGAGATGGGGGAACTACAATACCCAGAGAGATTAGCAAAATTAGGATTATTTAGTCAAGAAAAAAGACGACTGAGGGGCGATCTAATAACCATGTATAAGTATATAAGGGGACAATGCAAATATCTCTCCTTGGATCTGTTTATACCAAGGAAGGTGCCGGTCAGAAGGGGGCATTCTCTGAGTCTGGAGGAGAAAAGGTTTTTCCACCAACATAGAAGAGGATTCTTTATAGTTAGGGCAGTGAGAATCTGGAATTCCCTGCCTGAGGAGGTGGTGATGGCGAACACAGTCGAAGGGTTCAAGAGAGGCCTGGATGTCTTCCTGGAGCGTAACAATATTGTATCTTACAGTTATTGTTAGGTTCTTTAGAAGGACGTAGATCTGGGGCTTTATTCTGACAGAATTTTATAGGCTGAACTGGATGGACTAATGTATTTTTTCGGCTTTACTAACTATGATGATGGGCTTCAAGGGGGCCCTTTGATTGGCAGAATTCTTTCTTCTGAGATTGCATGGGCCGCATTCCCTACACCACTGTTCAATAGACCGTCTCATACCTGTCCCGAGGAAGCGGTCGCGGATGACTTCTTCCAGCTTTTTCCAACCAAAGTGTCCCGCTTGATTGTGGTAAGCTTCCAAGACCATGGCGCACGTCCTTTTTAGGGACCATGATCTGCCATACCAGTTCATGCGTACAGGGGTTAATAGCTCTTCGGATCAATTTGCTTCATAAAGGAATAGCTTCTTTCTCTCTTTCCACAACTGTTGGACCTCTGCAGGCGCATCAGGAGCTGGAGATGAATCTGCTTCTCCTAGGAGTTCTTTGACCATACATATAGCCAGGTCACTGTTCTGCGTCTCTGCCCAACCATGGTGAGGTAGTGGATTAAGGGAAACTTCATGAACGGCAACACTTCTTCCGGTCACGTGGTTAGAGTCTTGGGAGGCACGGTAGTGGTGGAATGCTGGCATCTCTATTTCTTCCAAGTCTTCTAGTGCCAGCTCTGTATTTAATGATGAATTGATAATTGAACAACCGAGCCATCCATCTTTGTTCCAAGGCACCGCTAGAACAAATCTCCAGATGGGTTAACGGATTGTTGTCTGTATAGATGGTAAATTTAGAGGCCAAATAGTGCTTGAACCTCTCGGTCACTGCCCAAACGATATCCAAGAATTCTAGCTTGAAGGAGCTATAGTTGGTAGGGTTCCTCTCAGTAGGGCGACGCTTCCGACTTGCATAAGAAATGACTTTCTCCTTACCCTGTTGCACTTGAGATACGACATCTCCTAACCCAACATTGCTGGCATCGGTGTGCAGGATAAATGGTTGATCATAGTCTGGATATGCTAAGAACTGTTCTCCAGTAAGTGCTTGTTTAAAGCTGTTGAATGACTCATCCATCCTAGCATTCCACTCAATCAGGGGACTTTTGCCTCTGGCCTTTTTGGATTGGCCAACTAGAAGATCTTGAAGAGGGGCTGCCAATTTAGTAAAGTCTTTGATAAAGCATCTGTAGTACCCCACTAGGCCTAGGAATTGTCTGACCTCTTGGATGTTGGTGGGTACTACGCCAGTCCCTGATGACAGTCACTTTGTCTGGGCCGGGTGCTACTCCTTCTGAACTCACGACATGGCCTAAATACTGCACTTTGGGCTTTAGGAGATGACACTTAGATGGTTTTACCTTTAAGCCGAAGTTGGACAACGCCTCCAAGACCTCTGCCAGGTGTTGCAGATGTTCCTCATAGGTCCTGGAATATACAATCACTTCATCCAAGTACAACAGCACAGTCTCAAAGTTCATGTGCCCCAGGCAACATTCCATAATTCTCTGAAAGGTTCCAGGAGCACTACTCATTCCGAATATCATGTAATTAAACTCACATAGCCCCATTGGGGTAGTGAACGCAGTTTTTTCTTTGTCTGCCTCAGCAATAGGAACCTGCCAGTACCTGCTGGTTAAGTCCAAAGTGGAGAAGTATCTAGCTGATTTTAATGCTGCTAGAGACTCCTCTATGCGCTGTAAGGGATATGCATCTTTGTGAGTAATTTTGTTAAGTTGTCTGTAATCTACACCCATGCGCATTGTACCATCTTTCTTTTTGACTAACACGAGGGGAGCTGCCAAAGGACTGTAGCTATCCATGATTACCCCTGAATTTTTCATTTCTTTTAGCATACGTTTTGCACACTGATAATGAGCTGGAGGTACAGGACGATACCTTTCTTTGATAGGTGGGTGGTCTCCTGTGGGGATGTTATGTTGAAACCCTTTCACCTGCCCAAAATCCAAAGGATGCTCAATGAAAACCCTCTCGTATTCTTGCACCACCCACTGCACTCCCTTTTTCTGATGTACAGTAGTGGAGTTGGTGCCAACATGTATCTTTTGGAACCATTCCTCCATCTGAACAGAAGAGCCATTGCCATCCGTTGCTTCTGACGGAGTCAAGGGTTCTACAGCCTGAATATCATTGTCACTGACTGTGAACAGTTTGGCTATGGTTGCATAACAGGGCAAGCAAGCTTCCTCCTCTCCACAGTTCAGAACACGTACCGGAACCCTGCCCCTTTTAACATCAACAATTCCCCTGGCCATCAGCACAGTAAGTCTGCTATCTGAATAGACTGGTTCAAGGAGAGCTTCGTAGTCCCGTCCTCTGATGCCTATAGCTGCTCTGCACCAGATGAGGGTCTCACTCCTAGGGGAAGCATAATGGAGTAGGGATCACTCACCCTTACACTACCAATCTCTCCACCAGTTAATACCACATGCTGTTTCTGCACAAGGGCCTTGATATCTTTATTGAGGTCAAGCTGTTCATTGTACGGAGCCAACTCAGCTATGTCTTTCAGAATGGTGATGACCTCACTTAAACAATTTTCAATCACATTTGTGCCCAATGTTATGATAGGTGGACACTCTCCTCTTTCCACCTCTACCACCACAATACCTTGAGCTTTGAGCTCCACCTTCCCCACTTTAATGACAACCTCTTTGTACCCCACCTGTGTCAGAAGTTGACCATTACTTGCTATTAAAGACAGCATTGTGGTTACCTGTGATCCAGTGTCCACGAGGGCGGTGAAGGGGATACCATCCACTACCACAGGTATAAGTGGACGTCCTCCAACATACCTGTTTCTCCAGTTAGTTGGACCAGATTGTCTTACTCCTGGGGGGTGGTCCTTGGCGCCAGGGGTTGCCCATTTAAAGGGCATTCTCTTTCGATGTGATCCACCTTATTGCACCGTCTGCAGATGGGTCTTCCAGAAGAGTCAAATCGGTCCGTTGTTCTCCTGCCGGTGCAAGTCAGTCGTCGCTGATGTTGTGGCATCCTCTTTGGCCATCGCCATGGGAGATCATCCAGGCTGGATGCTAGTTGGATCCTCTCTGTGGGGGGACAAGTCTGGAGAGTCTGAACATTTTTACATTGACCAGCCATATTTTTAGTCAGTTCCTGTACTTGCAGCCGTAAATCTGCAAAAGAATCATCAACTGGAGTCTGCATGTGCTGCACTGCAGGCACCTTAGGTGAGGATACTGCCCCCTGGTGGTATGAAACTGCTGGATATTTTTCTGGCTCAGTGCAGACATAGGTAGATTCTCTTAAGATACAGATGGATCTGTCCTTAAACTGAACAAAGTCCATGTCAGGGTTCTGCAATGACATCATGTGCAGTTGTGCCTTACTAGAATCAGACAGAAGACCTTCAGTAAACTGTTCTTTCAGCATTTTATTCTCATCTCTTAAGGCCCCGTCACACATAGCAATCCCGCTAGCGAGATTGCTGCTGAGTCACAATTTTTGTGACACAACGGCGATCTCACCAGCGAGATCGCTGTGTGTGACAGCGATCAGCGACGGGCCCCCACACTGGTATCGCTGATCGCTGCAGGAAAGGCCAGGACTTTTTTTGGTCGCTGGTCTCCCGCTGGCCACTCCACATCGCTGCGTGTGACAGGCGGGAGACCAGCGATCAGCTGGTAACTAATGTACACATCGGGTATCCAAGGGACGTGCGTCCCTTAGATACCCAATGTGTACGTTAGTTACCAGCGCGCTGATGCAGGGAGCTGGTAACTAATGTACACATTGGTTATCTAGGGACGCACGTCCCTTAGTTACCCGATGTGTACGATAGTTACCAGCTCCTTGCATCAGCGCGCTGGTAACTAACGTGCACAGCGACGCCGGGTGCTCGGCATCGCTGTGCTGATCACTTATGCAGCTGTCTGTTTGACAGCTCACCAGCGATCACATAGCGATTCACCAGCGATCCTGACACATTGATATCGTTGTCAGGATCGCTGGTGAGTCGCTATGTGGGACTCCAGCCTTACACTAAAAATCAAAAGGGGAACAGCATCCACTCCAGGTGAAGAGGTAAATATCTTTTTATTCTGCCAAAAATAGATACAACGTTTCGACCAAAAGGTCTTTATCAAGTACAACAAATGACAACATGGGCGGCCATATATGGTGTGGGCGAAGCAATCACCATTTTGGAAACGCCCCCACATTAAAATACATACACAACAATTTAAACAATACATCAAGTGTATAAAATAAATAATACAATATAAAAGACTCAATATGCAGTTGTATGGATCCAAGTAATCCTATAAATGGAGGAAAGAAGGCAAGGATAAACAGAGAGACCAGAGCGATCACCCAATCAGCTCCCAGCATCATTGTTACCATGATAACAACGATCAAATCGCTATGATCCTAAGTCAGCGTCAGGAGTGTCGCACAAAGGTGATCTCACAGACGAGACGTCATCATCGAGAGCCCGCCCAACCAAGTTCGCCCGCAGCCGCGCATGCGCCTAAACAACCGCCGTATCAAAGTGCCATATCCACAGCACTAATATAGTGATCCAGTTAAAGATGCCACCCAGGAAGAGGCGTCACATGACCGATCACATATAAAATCACATGGACAATCATGTAAACAATCCACCGCCACCGGAGCATACAAAAACCAAAACACAATGACCAAAAAATTATAAATTTAAAAAAAATATCAAATTACCCAAGGTATCTAGGAAAGCCAATCATAGATAAATTTTGTAACAAACTTTATTCATATAGATGCAACACAGTCACATAAGCAAATTCAGCAATGGCGCATGAGAGAATAGAGGGCACAGGGACCGGACATCAGGCCCTCATAAATCCAATTCAATGCCTTCAGGACTGTTCAGTCCCTATGTCCTCCAATCGCTACCATGGCTCCCACTGCAATAAAAAATCCAAAAATTAAAAAAGGAATTAAAAAATTCCTTCATAGAAAAAACTTGATAAAAAGAAGATGTCAATATTCTAGGAGAGTCGGTGAATATTTATCGGGTACATATATGCAAATTATAATCCACATTCAGGCCCCTCGGTTGTAGAGTGTCTAAAGTGGATATCCATCTTAATTCTTTTAAGTTTAACCCTATCACCACCACCAGCGTCGGACTGGAACACCTTGGGCCCACCAGAGAAAATCATTCTTGGGGCCCACTATGTAGCTGCATAGAGTTAAATACCAGACCACCAATTGTGCGGTAAAACACGCTAATATCCGGGTATAATATAAGGTTGTACATGTCTTAATTATGTAGCAGGAGTTGGGGTTGCCCCCTCATAGAATATAAAGCAGCCCCCTCATAGAATATAATGTAGACCCCTCATAGAATATAATACTGCCCCCCTCATAGGGTATAATGCACCCCCTCATAGGGTATAATGCACCCCCTCATAGGGTATAATGCACCCCCTCATAGGGTATAATACTGCCCCCCTCATAGGGAATAATGCACCCCCTCATAGGGTTTAATGCACCCCCTCATAGGTTATAATGCACCCCCTCATAGGGTATAATACTGCCCCCCTCATAGGGTATAATGCTGCCCCCCTCATAGGGTATAATACTGCCCCCCTCATAGGGTATAATACTGCCCCCCTCATAGGGTATAATACTGCCCCCCTCATAGGGTATAATACTGCCCCCCTCATAGGGAATAATGCACCCCGTCATAGGGAATAATGCTGCCCTCCTCGTAGGGTATAATGCTGCCTCCTCATAGGGTATAATACTGCCCCCCTCATAGGGAATAATGCTGCCTCCTCATAGGGTATAATGCTGCCCCCTCATAGGGTATAATACTGCCCCCCTCATAGGGAATAATGCACCCTTTCATAGGGTATAATGCACCCCCTCATAGGGAATAATGCACCCCGTCATAGGGAATAATGCTGCCCTCCTCGTAGGGTATAATACTGCCCCCCTCATAGGGAATAATGCTGCCTCCTCATAGGGTATAATGCTGCCCCCTCATAGGGTATAATACTGCCCCCCTCATAGGGAATAATGCACCCCCTCATAGGGTATAATGCTGCCTCCTCATAGGGTATAATACTGCCCCCCTCATAGGGAATAATGCTGCCCTCCTCATAAGGTATAATGCTGCCTCCTCATAGGGTATAATACTACCCCCATCATAGGGAATAATGCTGCCCTCCTCATAGCGTATAATGCTGCCTCCTCATAGGGTATAATACTGCCCCCCTCATAGGGAATAATGCACCCCCTCATAGGGTATAATGCTATATAGATATATAGATATAGAGTTAGATAGATATATGTAGAAATAGATAGATATAGAGATAGTAGATAATGGATAGAAAGTAGATAATGGATAGATATAGATAGAAAGATTCATAGAGATAGATAGAGATAGATAGAGATAGATATAAAGATAGATATAGAAAGAAATATAGATAGATAGATCGATAGGTAGATAGATATAGAGATAGATAGAAAATAGATAATGGATAGATAGATAGATAGATATAGAGATACATAGCTATAGATAGAAAGATATAGAGAGATAGATATATAGATAGAGATAGATAATATATAGAGATATACAGATATAATAATAATAATAATAATAATAATAATAATAATAAATAATAATATAGACATATATAGATAGATATAGAGATAAATATATATAGATAGATGGCTATAAATAAAAATAGATATAGAGATATATATAGAGATAGAGAGATAATAGATAGAGATAGATAGATATAGAGACAGATAGATATAGAAAGATAGATATAGAGATAGATATAGAGATAATAGCTAGATATAGAGATATGTATAGAGATAGACAGATAGAGTTAGAAAGATAGATAGATATAGAGAGAGATATAGAGATAGATAGATAGATGGATAGATAGATATAGATAATAGAGATAATAGATAGATGTAATAGATAGATATAGAGATAGATATAGAGATAGATGGATAGATCAATAGATAGATAAAGAGAGAGATAGAGATAGATAATGAGATATAGAGATAGATATAGTGTTAGATAGAAAGATAGATATAGAGATAGATAGATATAGAGATAGATATGGATATAGAGATAACAGATAGATAGGTAGATATAGAGATAGGTAGATATAGAGATAGATAGATATAGAGATAATATATAGATAGATATAGAGATAATATATAGATAGCTATAGAGAGAGATATAGAGATAGATATTGAGAGAAACAGATATAGATATAGAGATAGATAGATATAGAGATAATAGATAGATATAGAGATATATAAAGATAGATAGAGATAGAGAGAGCGGTAGATAGAGAGATAGATATAGAGAGAGATAGATACAGAGATCGATAGATAGAGAGATAGATATAGATATAGATAATAGATAGAGATAGATAGATAAAGATAGATAATAAATATAGAGATAACAGATAGATATAAAGATAGAGTAAGATAGAAAGATATAGAGATAGGTAGATATAGATAATAGAGATAGCTAGATAGATAGACATAATAGATAGATATAGATAGATAGATATAGAGATAGATAGAAAGATAGATGTAGAGATAGAAAGATAGAGAGAGCGATAGATAGATAGAGATAGATATAGATAATAGATAGAGATAGATAGATAGAGAAAGATAGATATAGAGATAGAAAGATAGATAGATAGATATACAGATAGATATAGAGATAAATAGATAGATAGATATAGAGAGAGATATAGAGAGAAATAGATATAGATATAGAGATAATAGATATATATAGAGATAGATATAGATATAGAGAGAGATAGCTACAGAGAAAAGATATAGAGATAAATAGATAGAGATAGATAGATATATATAGATATAGAGATAGAAAGATAGATAGAGCGATAGATAGATATACAGAGAGATAGATATAGAGATAGATAGAGATATATAGATAGATAGCTATAGAGAGAGATATAGAGATAGATATAGAGAGAAATAGATATAGAGATAGATATATAGATATAGATATAGAGATAGATATAGAGATAGAGCGAGAGATATAGAGATAGATAGATACAGAGAAAAGATATAGAGATAGATAACGGATAGATAAATAGATAGATAGGTATAGAGATAGATAGATATAGATATTAGATAGAGATATATATATAGATAAAGATAGATAGATATAGATGGTAGCTAGATAGATAATAAATATAGAGATAATAGATATAGAGATAGATAGAGTAAGATAGATAGATATAGAGATAGATAGACATAATAGATAGATATAGAGATATATATAGAAAGATATAGAGATAGATAGATAGATATAGAGATAGATATAGAGATAGAAAGATAGATATAAAGATAGATATAGAAATAGATAGATATAGATAATAGATAGAGATAGATAGAGATAGATAGATATAGATAATAGATAGAGATAGAAAGATAGATAGATATAAGAGAGATAGAGAGAGAGATATATATAGAGATAGATAGATAGATAGAGATATATAAAAAAAACCAAAAAAAAAACCACAATACTCACCTCTCCTCCTCGCTCCCACACTGATCCCGGCTTCAGTGTCAGGAGCTGCCCTCTCTGCCAGACACACAGCGGGTGCGCGATGTAGTGACGTCATCGCGCACTGGCTGTGAGCCAGGAGCAGAGAGGACTGAGGGCGGCGCCGGCCCTGATTTACCGCTGTAGTCTGCAGAGCGGCTTACTGGGCTGGGGGCGGGGCCTCTGGGGGGTGGAGACCTGAAATGATATTCACTGCTTCGCAGTGAATATTCATTTCTCTTTAGCAGCGGGGACAGGGGCTCCTGCCTCCTGACACCCGCTGCTGCTCCGCTGGCAGGGGGCCCCATAGCAGCTGCATGGTGTGCGACACACCACTGGCTGGGGGCCCCTGGAGCAGCGGGGGCCCTAGGCAACTGCTGGCCCTGTATGCCAGCAGGTGCCAGGGCCCACCAGATGCCAGGGCCCACCGGAGAATCCACCGGTTCTCCGGTGGGCCAGTCCGACGCTGACCACCACGTCTCAACAATGGAACCCCATCAATCACTCTGAATCTTAATTCGTTGACTGAATGTTTGCAATCAACAAAATGCTTCAGTAGCAGTAAATCAACAAGTTTAGTCCTAATAGTACTTTTGTGTTTACTGATCCTCGCCCTGATCTCCATGGATGTCTCACCAACATACATAAGCCCACAAGGGCAAGTAATTAAATAGATTACGAAACTGCAGGAACATGTGTACCTCTCTCTAATATAGAACTTTTTACCTGATCTTGGGTGACTAAAACTATCACGTTTAATCATGTTCCCACAACGCGCACATCCCAGACATGGGAAATTGCCAAACTTTGGTGGACAGAATGTCAACTGTAATGACTCTTTTTTAACAGATCCTATATCCGCCTTTACTATTTTGTCTTTCAAATTACGGCCTCGTCTGTAAGACAAAATCGGTTTGCTAATGAACTCACTAACATGTGGTAGACCTTTCTGCAAGAGACTCCAGTGTCTATTCAAAATCCCCCCTAATCTACCACTCATTGGGCAAAAGGTGGATACAAATGGGATCCGTTTGTGAGTCCCCATATTCCGTTTATGTCCAATTTCATCAGGGGCCAAGATCAATGCTTTTTCTTTATAACGTTCAACCTCTTTGATCGGATAGCCCCTTCTAACAAATTTGTCACACATTTCCTCCAATCTAGAGTCAACCAAGTTCTCATCTTTCACAATTCTCCTAACCCATAGCATCTGACTCCACGGTAATGGCTTAACCATTCTCCTTGGGTGATTACTGTTATACAAAAGAAGACTGTTCCTGTCCGTCTCCTTGATATAAAGATCCGTACATAAAACATCGTCTTGTTTATACACCATAGTATCAAGAAATTGAACTCGATCGCTGGAGTATGTCAAGGTAACTTTCAATTCAGGAATAGCACCATTAAGTTCCTCCTGAAACTTCAACAAATCATCACAGCTACCCTCCCATATGCAAAAAATGTCATCGATGTAGCGCCACCAGGCCCGGACATGGCGCCAGTAGGTGGAACAATACACATGCTGGTCCTCAAATACCGCCATATAGATGTTAGCTAACGGTAATCACCCAAAGAGAATGGTTAAGGCATTACCGTGGAGTCAGATGCTATGGGATAGGAGAATTGTGAAAGATGAGAACTTGGTTGACACTAGATTGGAGGAAATGTGTGACAAATTTGTTAGAAGGGGCTATCCGATCAAAGAGGTTGAACGTTATAAAGAAAAAAAGCATTGATCTTGGCCCCTGATGAAATTGGACATAAACGGAATGTGGGGACTCATAAATGGATCCCATTTGTATCCACCTTTTGCCCAATGAGTGGTAGATTAGGGGTGATTTTGAATAGACACTGGAGTCTCTTGCAGAAAGGTCTATCACATGTTAGTGAGTTCATTAGCAAACCGATTTTGTCTTACAGACGAGGCCGTAATTTGAAAGACAAGCTAGTAAAGGCGGATATAGGATCTGTTAAAAAAGAGTCATTACAGTTGACATTCTGTCCACCAAAGTTTGGCAATTTCCCGTGTCTGGGATGTGTGAGTTGTGGGAACATGATTAAAGGTGATAGTTTTAGTCACCCAAGATCAGGTAAAAAGTTCTATATTAGAGAGAGGTACACATGTTCCTCCAGTTTCGTAATCTATTTAATTACTTGCCCTTGTGGGCTTATGTACGTTGATGAGACATCCATGGAGATCAGGGCGAGGATCAGTAAACACAAAAGCACTATTAGGACTAAACTTGTTGATTTTCCGGTACTGAAGCATTTTGTTGAATGCAAACATTCAGTCAACCAATTAAGATTCAGAGTGATTGATGGGGTTCCATTGTTGAGACGTGGTGGTGATAGGGTTAAACTTTTAAAGAAAAAAGAATTAAGATGGATATCCACTGTAGACACTCTACAACCGAGGGGCCTGAATGTGGATTATAATTTGCATATATGTACCCGATAAATATTCACCGACTCGCCTAGAATATTGACATCTTCTTTTTATCAAGTTTTTTCTATGAAGGAATTTTTTAATTCCTTTTTTAATTTTTGTATTTTTTATTGCAGGGGAGCCGTGGTAGCGATTGGAGGACATAGGGACTGAACAGTCCTGAAGGCATTGAATTGGATTTATGAGGGCCTGATGTCCGGTCCCTGTGACCTCTATTCTCTCATGCGCCATTGCTGAATTTGCCTATGTGACTGTGTTGCATCTATATGAATAAAGTTTGTTACAAAATTTATCTATGATTGGCTTTCCTAGATACCTTGGGTAATTTGATATTTTTTTTAAATTTATAATTTTTTGGTCATTGTGTTTTGGTTTTTGTATGCTCCGGTGGCGGTGGATTGTTTACATGATTGTCCATGTGATTTTACATGTGATCGGTCATGTGACGCCTCTGCCTGGGTGGCATCTTTAACTGGATCACTATATTAGTGCTGTGGATATGGCACTTTGATACGGCGGTTGTTTAGGCGCATGCGCGGCTGCGGGCGAACTTGGTTGGGCGGGCTCTCGATGATGACGTCTCGTCTGTGAGATCACCTTTGTGCGACACTCCTGACGCTGACTTATCGCGAGACCTCGCCTTGTCTGGGTCACTCCTGCGACGGCGCGGCGCTACAGCCAGTTATTGGCTATTCTATGCACAGGTATCTATGACAGCGTCTCTGTTATGTACTTTATAAGGATTGCAATGGTTGGTCACAATTTTGGCGCTATGGGTTTGGAGCACCATGATTGGTTGATACAGGTGGGCCATGTTAGGATCATAGCGATTTGATCGTTGTTATCATGGTAACAATGATGCTGGGAGCTGATTGGGTGATCGCTCTGGTCTCTCTGTTTATCCTTGCCTTCTTTCCTCCATTTATAGGATTACTTGGATCCATACAACTGCATATTGAGTCTTTTATATTGTATTATTTATTTTATACACTTGATGTATTGTTTAAATTGTTGTGTATGTATTTTGATGTGGGGGCGTTTCCAAAATGGTGATTGCTTCGCCCACACCATATATGGCCGCCCATGTTGTCATTTGTTGTACTTGATAAAGACCTTTTGGTCGAAACGTCGTATCTATTTTTGGCAGAATAAAAAGATATTTACCTCTTCACCTGGAGTGGATGCTATTCCCCTTTTGATTTTTGGCTATACGTTGGTCCCTTTGGGTCCTGGGACCCTTTGCACGTGCATCCTATTTAATTCGTGTGCTGTTGGCTGTTTCTTTTCTGCGCTACAGCCTTACACTGTCTGGATCAATTTGTTTAATGGCTTGCAGCGCCTTCTGCAGGTTAAGGGCATAGTCTCTGACAGTGTCCTGTGGTTTCTGTCTGCAGCTGAAAAATCGCATCTTTATTTCTGAAGCAGTACGGGTGTCAAACGTATACTTTAGCTGAGCAAAAATGTCTTTTACAGTCTTTTTATCAGTAGCTGGCCAAGATTTAACTTCTCTCTGAGCAGCGCCACTGAGCTGACTTATCAGTATACTGACTTTCTAGGTCCTCTGACATAGGGTAAATTTCAAACATGCTGCGCAGCTTCCCTTTGATGTCACTTAAGGTGTGAGATTCGCCATTGTACTGTGGCAGCCATGTCACACCCAGTATACAAGGCATGGTGAGAGGCAATATGGGAGCTGCAGCTGCTGCACCCTGAGTCGCTGGGATTAAACATCTTCCCCCCTTAGTTAACCTTTGCAGGGGTGCGACTCACCATATAAGTTGCTGCATGTCGTTGCTCCTGTAGGACTTTAGGCACGCACGGAATCCTGTTCAAATTCTGTTGGTGACGCCAAAAATTGACACACCCGAGGGGCCGTGGGATACTCAGTACCGAGCCCGTTAACTTCACTAGGAGATGTCACAGTGGCGGTGACCCAGTCCGTGGCCCCAGGCGGTCATGTAAAAGGGGTAGAACTGAATGGGCATAAAGTTTGTATAGTGATTCGTGATGCCAGTTGGAGTGTTCGACTGTAGTATAGCCGGCACTGCAGATGATCCCTGGAGGTGTAGATGGTGATGGCAGTGCAGATATAAAACCCTCTCCAACCAGGGCAGGACCCCCAAAGATTGTGATGCAAGTAGAAGGCATGGAGTAATAAGGCAGGAGACAAGAAAAGTCACTTTATCATTTACTGTAGTTCAGGTGCAGTTCAGAGGAGATATTACAACTCTCACCAGATTACAGTCTGCTCTGGAGAATGCTCTCTGCTCTGCTCTCTAGTGTGACTCAGTGTGACCTCCCGCTATTCTAATCTCTTTTGGGAACAAGGTTTTCTGGAATTTAGAACTTCCCAGTATTGCCTTTTCTGAGGGAAAACACTTTTCTGCTGGTTGTGTAATCCCATGCAGTCTCTCAGCTTACCACCCAGCTCTGAAAGCATGGATGATCTAGGGGCTAGTTCCCTGCCTTTTAGCTCTCACTCCTGGACCAGCCACATGTCATCATGGCATCCAGGCATACTTCCTCCTTCTTCACACTGAGAACAAGAGCTCAGCCTCTCCCCCTCCCAGATAATAATAATAATAATAATCTTTATATAGCGCTAACAAATTCCGCAGCGCTTTACAGTTAGGGGATGTCTGCAAAGCTCTCAGCTTCAGACATGTCAGGGAAGGAGGAAAATTGTGTGTGTGTCTAGCAGAGAAAGCATAGCTCCCATTGCTCACAAAACACATACAGAAAAGTACATATTTAACCCTTTTGTGGTGATTAAGACGCAGGGCACCACACTAGGATTCCAGACTTTCCTTTGTGCCTGTTTGCCCTGATCCAAGATGGAGTCTCGTATTTTGCCCTGTCATAGAACTTCCTGTCCTGATTATTTAAGTCCTCTGTGCCTGAGTATTTTGCTGATGTTGGCTCCAGAGCTCCTGCCTGTCTGCTCGTGGACTACCTGCTGCTGCTTCTCATTACTCGGTGCTCTGCCTTTCCACATTCTGCCACCTACAGTTCTCTGTGCATCTCCTTGATGCTGTCTGTGCATAACTACTTTCTGGACTTCTAGTGTGGAGCTATTCATCTCTGGAACTGCTGTGGCTAGTAAGGAATCCTGGCATCTCCAGTTCCTCTAGGTCTGTGTTTGTTTGGGCTGCGTTGCTGGACTTGTGCAGGACTTTCAGCTCTAAAGGTATATATAGTGACCTTCTCCTGTTTATTCCGCTCCTGTATCACACTGGACTTCTATGTTTAAGTGCAGTGTGCAATTCCATCCTTATGATTGCTGGACTTCTACACTGTAGTGTTGTGCGTGTGCTCATTCATAACATTGCAGGACTGCCTCACTAAATGTAGTGTGCTTATTTTCATACTTCCTGCTGGACTCCTACAATTAGAGCCTTGTGCACACCTGCAACATATTACTGTTGGACTGGTTCATATTAGTGGTCGCGCCCCGCTCTTCAGTTATTCTGCATCATTCTATATTGTGCTTTGTTTTCGTTACTATTGCAAGAAGTGCTCTGCTAGTTTTACTTTACTTGCTTCACTCTATATTGTGCTGTGTTTTCGTTACCATTGCAGGAAGAACTCTGTTAGTTGTGTTACCCTTGTTAAATATACTTATTTGCATCAACTTTGGTCTCAGTCTCATATTATCTCACGCAATTAGATTCCATAGTACCTTATAGTTTTTACAGGATACTCAGGCCATAAAGGAATCAGCTAGGATAATGTCGACCGAGACAAAGTTGGATCAGTTGTTCTCTATGATTCACTCATTACAGGGGGATATAGAGGCTCTGCAAGACAAGGTTGGTAACTGGGAGGCCCATTTTGGGCAGGCACTTCAGGATTTAAGTAATCAGGTGGCTAATCTGATGGTTGCACAGGTGCTTTCACCCCCGGTACAGCCAGAGCCAACCAGCCCTCCCAAGTTACCACCATTTAGGTTTAGTGGAGACCGCTCCAAGTTTTGTGGGTTTGTGAATCAATGCCTTTGCTATTTTGATGTGCATGCAGAGCACTTCCTTACTAATCGATCTATGGTTTTATGCATAATCATGTCACTTAGTTCCCGAGCTCTCGCGTAGGCAAATCCGCTTATGGAGACTCGTGACCCTCGTTTGAATAACCTTGATGACTTTCTTGCTGCTATGTCTATGATTTTTGATGATACTAATCGATGCACTACAGCTGAAACCGCATTGTTATCATTAGGTCATGGTAAGCGTTCTGTCATCGAATACGCTACTGAGTTTAGATGGCTGGTGGTGGATACAATTTGATACAGTTACACCCAGTTACCCATTCTTAAGAGGGGATTGTCTAGTATGTTGAAAGATGAGTTAGCTCACACAGATGCTCCCGAAGAGTTAGACACTTTTTTACAGCATTGTGTATGCATTGACATACGAATTTCTGAGCATAGACAGGAGAGATTTGCAGCATTAAATCATGTCACTAACTCTTCCCTTCCTTCTACTGAACCTAAAGGCAATTCCTCTTGGGAGGCTGAACCACTTCCCTTGTAGGTGGCTGCTCTACAGCGTTGTGAGAGTAACGAGCGCAGGGAGCATCGTTTCCAGGAAAGTCTGTGCTTTTACTGCAGTGAGTCAGGTCACTTCCTTATCAACTGTCCCAAGCGGCCTCGCAAGGTACTAGCCATGGTAGGGGAATTTGAGAATCAGGATGCTGAGTCTAGTTTTTCAGTAAATGCCATCTTTCACTCTATCTATGACTGCTTCTCTTAAGACACAGAAGGAAAAAGACACACATTGCTCCCTTCCCATTAAGATGTGGTCCTTGGGACAATGGATTCCTTGTGCAGCTATGGTGGATTCAGGGACAGGAGGTAATTTTATGGTCTTAACCTCTGCCAGGAAACATGGCATACTGACTCAGCAGAGAGCCGCCTCAGTAACTATGGAAACAGTGGATGGTTCCCCCTAGTTTCTGGACCAGTAGATCAGGAGACTGTACTTCTGGAAGTCTTCAAAGAGCCCGATCATCAGGAAATGCTGTCATTTACGTTGATCTCCTCACTACATTTCCCTTTAATTTTAGGAATTCAATGGCTGCAGTCGCAAAATCCTATTATCAACTGGGAGACTAAGGAGATCATTTTCCCATCAAAGGAGACACCAGTAACAAGCCAGGCAAGTCCTCGGGATACAGAATATACCACTGAGGTATCTTTATTACCATCTATTTCTAGTGAATTTTTGGATATTTGTGAGAAGAAAATGGCAGACCAGCTTCCTCCTCACAGACCGTATGATTGTCCCATTGAACTGCTCGAGGGGGCAGCTAGTACATTCAAGAATGTCTACCCACTAACAGCTCCGGAGCTCCAGGCTTTGGAGGAATACATCGATGAGAATTTGAATAAGGCCGGGGTCACACTGGCGAGGAATACAGCCGAGTGAGAGGCGCTAAAAGCACGCATTACACACGGACCAATGATTCTCTATGGGGTCCCTCGCACCAGCCGTATATTTCTCATCCGTATTCTAGGCTCCGTGCCAATCGCAGCATGCTGCGATTGTCAGCGTACTACGGCCGTAGTACGCCAATGCAAGTCTATGGGTGCGCAAAAAATATGGATTACACAGGGACCACACATGTGACTTGCGAGAAATACGCACCCGGTGTCTTTTAGCAAAGCCGGCAATTCAGTGGGCTATACAGTAAACTCACACTGACAGGTTTAATAAAGAAACTAAAGAATAGATATATATACACATAGAATAAATATATATATATACATATATATATATATATATATATATATATATGTGTCTATATCTATTCTTTGGTTTGTGTTATAAACCCTGTCATAGGGCTCCATTATATGTCCATTTTGCAAGCCTGCGAGAAAATCTCGCCATACGGATGACATACGGATGACATACGGATGCTCACATGCGCAAAATACGCGACCACACCTTGATTACGGATGACATACGGAGCACTGTTTAGGAGCCATTCATCCGTATTACGCATGTAAAATACTGACCGTATTTTGCGTTGGTTAGTGTGACCCCAGCCTTAGGGTTTCATTCACCCCACCTCATCACCGGCAGGAGCACCTATCTTTTTTGTTAAAAAGAAGGATGGAACTCTTAGACATTGTATTCACTATTGGGAGCTCAATAAGGCAACTATCTGGAATCGCTGCCCGTTACCATTGATTCTTGAACCGCTGGAAAGAGTACGACAGGCTAAAATCTTCTCCAAGTTGGATCTTCGAGGAACGTATAATTTAATTCGGATCCGCTCTGGAGATGAATGGAAGAGATCATTTAGATGTCGGTATGGGCAATTCGAATATCTGGTGATGCCTTTCGGTCTCTGCAATACTCCGGCAACCTTCCAACATCTGGCTAATGATATTTTCAGAGATCTGTTAGGCCATTTTGTTGTGATCTAATCTGGACGATATTTAGATTTTTTTCAGATTCTTTGCAGTCACATCAGGAGCATGTTAAAACTGTTCTAAGGCATCTAAAAGAGAATCACCTCTACCTTAAGACTGAGAAATGTGAATTCCATTGCACTGAGATTCAATTTCTGGGGTATGTCATCTCGCCACATGGGCTTAACATGTAGGCAAGCAAGATCCAGGCTATTCTTCATTGGCCCGCACCTAAATATGTCAAGGAAATCTAGCGTTTCATCAGATTTTCAAACTTTCATAGACAATTTATTCAAAATTTCTCTGAAATTGTTCTACCTATTACACAGGTAACCATGGAGGAAAATACTTTCTTTTGGTCCTCACAGGCTCAGGAAGCCTTTAATTGTCTTAAGACCCGGTTTACTTCAGCACTTTGTACTGATTCACCCTAACCCAGTGTGGCGCCCCCAGGAGTATGGTCGCCACAGTGGCATTACCTTCCTCCTAGGGAGTGTGATGTCATGCTTGGAAGCAATGAAGGGTCTCTCTATCAGTTAAATACAACACACAGCACAGTTCCCACTCCAGGCAAGCAGGAGGAGCTCCGAACCAAAACTTGGGGAGGAGCTGCTCTCTGGGGGCCAGGAAGGGGAAATTAGTTAGTTCGTGCAATGAGGGAATCGTGTGTGGACGTGAGTGGACGAGTTGGAAGATTGAGCAGAGTTCAGGCTCACTTCTGGCTGTAAGCGCATGGTCTGGATTCCGGTCTCCAAGGTTGTACGGATACTGATGTTCCTGCAGCAGAAATCGGAGGAATAGGAAGCTGTAAATGCTCTGTTCCCACATAAGACTCGGAGGCACAACAGCAACGTGTGAGCCAGAAGCAGGAGGCTACGGCTGTCTGCCATACGAGGGAGTTCTAAAAGAGAACAAGAAAGTGGAACTTCAGTGTAACACAGTACTGCAAGTACCTCAGATAAGCGCTAGAAAGGAGGCTACACAACCCATCTGCATAGAGAGATTCCTAAGTTGCTTCCAAGCTGGCCAGCCACTGTTCCATCTGTAATCTGAACCCTGGACTGCACTTACAAAGCACAGTAAAGTTAATGGAAACTTCCCACTGTTATGTCATTGCATTCTTCCTGCAAACCCTCCAGCACTGCTACATCTCTGTGCCAGACACTACACTACACGCTTCCTCAACACCTATTCTCACTGCCTGGGACTACAGCTCTACCTGTGGGGAGCTATTACATATTGCTGCCTTATATCTTCTGTCCCAGAGGATCTGCCTGCAGCATCGGCTTAACCCCTTCATTGCCGAGCACCACAGGTGGCGCCACGTATCATCCACTTATAAACTTTAACCAGTCACGATTAACCCCTTTTTACATGGATGCACAGGGCCATGGACCGGGTCAATGCTACTGTGACACTTCCCTCTGAGATACCGGCCCGGTACCGAGTACCCCACTGCCCTGGCGGGCGATCCATTTTGGCATCGCAAACAGGATTTACGGAGCCCGATGCCCCCGGGTCATGTGTGCCAGAGAATTTGTTGTGTGCTATAGACTATCTGCGCAGTTGCCTCCATTACCCCACCGCTTGGCGGAAGCCAAAGGGGCGGGCTGTCGTGGGCGGAGCCAGCCAAAAAGCGCAAAAAAGTGAAGTGCTGCGCGGGAAGAGGCCAGCGCGCGGGAAGTGAGAAGCCGAGGCCTGCAGTCCTGGCGCCCCCCGAACATCCAGCCTGAAAAGCGGCAACCGGTAAGCCAGCGCAACACAGGGCCTGGCCAACGTTAGGGGGAAGGGAATGTCTGAGGCAAGAGAAGATGCAGCGGTAAGTACCACCGCCCCCCACAGCGCCGCAAGATGCAGGGGCTAGCGCAGCTGTGGCTCCAATAGCACTGCAGAATCCAGCAGCCAGTGCCGCCTCCAGAGCGCAGCAAGAGCAAGCGCCCACCGCAGCAGTCCCCATAATGCCGCTGTCCATGCCCTATATACCGGGAACAGCCTGGCTACCGCAGTACTCAGGGGAGTCACATACCCTGAGTGAATTCAAAGAGAGACTGTGCGGTTTGTTTGAGGTGTATCCTCTGTCTGAAAACCAAAAAGTGAACATCCTTATTGGGCAGCTAACTGGTGCAGCGCAAAGGGAAGTAAAAGCCTGGCAGGACACTGATAAAGAGACTGTTAAAAAGATCCTGGCTAAGCTCAGAAGCACCTGTGACACACGCACTGCAGCTGAAATAAAGATGAGATTCTTTGGGTGTAAGCAGAGAGTGCAAGACAGTATACGGGACTATGCTCTTAACCTGCAGGAGGCGCTAGGAGCCATAAAGCAGATTGACCCAGACAGTGTGAAAGATGGAGACAGACTGTTAAAGAAGCAATTTATTGAGGGACTCCTATCCAGTACCCACAGAGCACAGCTGCGCATCATAGCCCTACAAAACCCTGACCTAGACTTTGCCGACTTCAAAGACAGGGCTATTTGGGTGCTGCATGAACCAAATGTCAGCCGTCCAGCGCCCCCTAGGCGCCCAGCGATCACATACCACCAAGAAGCAGCATCTTTCCCTCCCAGCCCTGTGAGGGCTGATGAACAGACTCTGGATAATCCATCTACAAAATTGCATCTTCAGGTCCAAAAGCTGACCAAAAGTATGGCTGCACTTGCTAAAACTGTGCAGTCCATGCAGGTGACCTCAAAGGAGATGATCCAGCTGGCCTCCAGTCCAGAGGATGTCCCATGGCTAGGGAAGAAGAGGATCCCGCCACATCGAGGGAGAGACAATGATCGCTATTACCAGAATGGACGTCCCATCTGTCGCCACTGCCACAAGGCAGGCCACATCGCAAGAATCTGTTATTTAAACGAGCAACCCCTAAGGCAGAGGGTCAACCCCCAGGAGTAGGACCACAAGGCCCAAAGAACTGGCGAGCCAAGTATGTTGGAGGGTGACCGGTCCTCCCAGTGGTGATTGACGGCATCCCCATGAACGCTTTGCTGGACACTGGCTCTCAGGTGACAACCATGCCATATATCCTTTACAAGCGGTATTGGGCTGACTCTGAACTTATCCATGGCCCAAGTGATGAACTAACAGTAGTTGCCAGCAATGGTCAGTCTTTGCCGCAAGATGGATGTAAAGAGATTACCATTAAAGTGGGGCGAGTAGAGTTAAAATCTCAAGGTCTGATAGTTGTAGACATTGATCAACGAGAATGTAACCCAATGATGACCTTAGGTACTAATGTGATTGAAAATTGTCTTGCCGAGGTTATTGTTTTGTTGCAACAGGTAGCCGAGACTGCTGGTTCCAGTGAACAATGAGTCCTGCAGAAGGAAATCAAGGCCCTGATGCAAAGACAGCAGGTAGAACTGTCTGGCGGAGAAATTGGCAGCGTCAGGGTGAGTGATTCTTACCCCATTGCGATACCCCCCAGATGTGAAATGTTAAATTGGTGTCTGGCAGCCATTGGCCTCAGAGGAAAGGATTACAAAGCATTGGTAGAGCCAGTGTACTCTGAGAGCAGGCCCACTGTCCTGACAGCCAGAGGGGTAGTTGGTGTTCGCAAAGGGAGAGTAAAGCAGCTGGAGGAGTGGTGTCTGCAGGTGGGAACTGACTCCACCCCTTCATACCAAAAGAGTGGGGTTTACCGAGTGACTCAGGAGTATGAGCGGGTATTCAGTAAACACCCCCTAGACTTTGGGAAGGCAAAAGGGGTTCAACACCATATCCCCACTGGAGATCATCCACCCATTAAAGAAAGGTATCGGCCTATACCCCCTCACAGTATCAATGTGCCAAAAGTATGCTGCAGGAAATGAAGGAGGCTGGGGTGATCAGATACAGTTGTAGCCCCTGGGCAGCTCTAATAGTCTTTGTCAAAAAGAAAGATGGTACCATGAGAATGTGTGTTGATTACCAAAAAATTAACAGCATTACACATAAGGATGCCTACCCATTACCCAGAATTAAGGAGTCATTAGCCGCACTTAAAAACTGCTAACTATTTTTCCACCTTAGATCTCACTAGTGGGTATTGTCAGGTTCCTGTGGCAGAGGCAGACAAGGAGAAAACAGCGTTTACCACCCCAATGGGCCTCTGCGAGTTCAACTGCATGCCGTTCGGGCTCTGCACCGCCCCAGAGACATTTCAACGGCAAATAGAATGCTGTCTTTGACACAAGAACTTCGAGACAGTTCTGTTGTACCTTGATGATGTCATTGTTTTCTCCAAGACTTATGAAGACCAACTGAAGCACCTGGCTGAGGTGTTTGAAGCCTTGTCCAACTTTGGCCTGAAAGTGAACCCTTCGAAATGCCACCCCCTGAAGCCCAAGGTACAGTACCTCGGTCATGTGGTGAGAGCAGAAGGTGTGGCACCGGATCCTGACAAAGTCACTGTCATCCGGGACTGGCAGAAGCCCAGCAACCTCCATGAGGTACGCCAATTCCTTGGGTTGGTAGGCTACTACCGAAGGTTCATCAAAGGCTTCACTGAAATAGCCACGCCTATGCAAAATCTTCTGGTGGGCCAGCCCAAGAAAGCCAGGAAGAAGATTCCTACATTTGAATGGAATGAGAAACCAGAGAGGTCCTTCACTCGACTGAAGATGGCTCTCACAGGAGATGAAGTTCTGGCCTACCCGGATTATGACCAACCATTTGTTTTCTATACTGATGCCAGCAACGTGAGACTGGGAGCAGTACTGTCACAGGTACAGAATGGCAAAGAAAAAGTGATCTCCTACGCCAGCAGGAAGCTTCGTCCCACTTAAAGGAACCCCGACAACTACAGTTCCTTCAAACTGGAGTTCCTCGCCATAGTCTGGGCTGTGACTGAACGATTCAAGCATTACCTAGCTTCAGCCAAATTTACCATCTTCACGTACAACAACCCGTTGACTCACTTGGAAACTGCCAAACTAGGTGCGCTGGAGCAGCGATGGATAGCCCGGCTGTCTAACTATGAATTTACCATTAAGTACCGAGCGAGGCACAAGAATGCCAATCCTGATGCGCTGTCCAGAATGCCCAATCTGCCAGATGCAGGAGAAGACCATGAGGCACTCGAAGAAATAGTTACCTGCCTTCCACCGGCCAATTGCGGCCCAACGCGCCGATAGAGTGAGAAACAGACGGTCTATCGTGAAAGAGGCCACCCTAAATCCATTGCCTCATCATGACTGGGCAGAAACGCAGGATAGCGACCCCGCAGTCCACCTGGTAAAGGAGCTACTGTCACAAGCTGACTCACGCCCAGGTCCAGATGCTCCTGAAGAAACCCAGCAGTTGAGGAAGGAAAGAGGCAGGCTGTTCATCCATGAGGGAAAGCTGTGTCAGAGGAGTATTAATGCCTGCACTCATGAGTTGGTCTGGCAGGTGGTAGTCCCAAAGAGGGAGGCATCAATGATCTTGAAAACATACCACAATGGAGCGGGACACTTCAGATGGAAGAAGTTGGAGGCCTTGCTTCGGGAGAGATTCTACTGGGCTGGTATTAGGAAGGCTATTGAAAATTGGTGCCAGGAGTGTGGACAATGCAACCTGCGCAGAATGGACAGTAACAGCCAGCGAGCTCCTTTGCAGCCAATAATAACCAAACAACCACTTGAGTTGGTAGCCCTGGACCATGTGAAGCTAGTCCCAAGCTGTTCAGGCTATGTTTATGCTCTTACCAACGTTGACCACTACTCGAGATTCCTGGAAGTCGTGCCTGTCAAGGATCAAACAGCCAGGACAGCAGCCAGTGTATTCCAACAGCACTTTTGTCGACCACACGGATATTCCGAGAGAGTGCTTACAGATCAAGTGTCACGTTGCCGTCAGACTCGGGGCCTGCTGTCCCGGCCTTGGCCACTAGGATGCGCCGGACTGTCACGTCGCCGTCAGACTCGGGGCCTGCTGTCCCGGCCTCGGCCACTAGGAGGCACCGGACTGTCACGTCGCCGTCAGACTCTGGGCCTGCTGTTCCTGCCTCGGCCACTGTGAGGTGCCGTGGTTCGCCCCCGAGTGATGGCGGCGACAGAGAAGGGGCTCCTGCGCAGGCATCTGATGGACACAGGCTCTGCTCCTCTATCAATCATGAAGGGGTTGGTGCATCACCATCTGGCCTTGTCCTGGGGGCAGTCCTGATGACATCATCAGTCTGGGAGCCTGTGAGGGATGACCTGATCCCTCAAATACCTTGGGACTGGTCTTGCAAGTCGCCGGATATATTCATGGTTCCCCTATGTGCTACTGTGTGATTTGCTATTGTTTGACTCTGACCTCAGCCTGGATTTCTGACCCCTCTACTGCCTGATGATTTTGTACCTCTGCCATTCTCCTGGTTTGTGACCTTGGCCTGGATATTTGACTCTGCTACTGCCTGCTCTTTTTGTACCTTGCCACCCTCCCGGTTTGTGACCTTGGCCTGGATATTGGACTCTGCTACTGCCTGCCGTTTCTGTACCTCCACTGCTCTCCCAGTTTCTGACTACCGTCATGCTCTGGCGCACTGCTCCACCAGTCACCCCCTGGGCCTTGCTACAATTCCAGGTCCCTGTATAGGGGTTAAGGGTCTTTGGGTTTCTCGGGGTGCTGTCCCTACTGCAGTCCAGATCCGCGGATGGACGTCACATTATATCTGGCCATAAAAAAACTGCTTCTTGTGTATATATCCAACATATACAAAAGCAGTCTCTCTGAACTTTTTTTTTCCTTCTCCTGCCTGAGCTGATTTTTTGGCCTGAACACCTGTTACTTGCTTCAGTGCACAGTCTGGAGGATCACTCATCTTCCTGCATAAACATGCTGCAGTCTAGAGACTTCAGGGAGAAAGCTGAACGTCAGAGATCCACACTCCTGGGACATCGGCCCCTGGGCAGCTCTGGCCAGGGTTGCCCAGGGGCTCAGGTACTGCCCGCAGATGTGGCTAAAGTTTTATTACCTATCTCTCTTTCATTTGGTCAGAAATCTCTGTGTTTAAAAGCTTATGTGGATAGTGGATCTGAAGGAAATTTTATGGATTCTTTGGCTGCTAGGAATCTTGGTGTACCGCTACTCAGACTTAATGCCCCTATTAAAACCACGGCTATTAATGGCACATCCATTATTCAGGAGGGGGTTAAATTTGTTACTGACAAAATTGCTATGTCTGTGGAAGCATTACATACCGAGCTTATGTCATTTTTTGTGATGGATAATTTATCTTCTGCAGTTATTTTGGGAATGCCGTGGTTACGCCAGCACAATTCTGTAATTGACTGGCACATGGCTGATGTTGTACGCTGGAGTTCACAGTGTCAGGATAAACCAAGTTAAGGTTAAAAACTCCTCATACCGTTTGCTTTCAGAGACTATGAGGATGTTTTTTCTTTTGTAGAATCTGAGAAATTACCCCCACACAGAGTATGATTGCCCTATAGATCTGATTCCGGATGCCCGTCTCCCAAAAGGGAGAATATTTAATCTCTCCAGTCCAGAGCATCAGGCCATGAATGACTATATAGCAAACAGCTTAAAAAAAGGGTTTATTAGACCATCCATTTCACCAGTTGGGGTCGGATTCTTCTTTGTAGAGAAGAAAGATGGTGGTCTCAGACCCTGCATTGATTACCAGGAATTAAACGCAATCACTATAAAGAACCAGTATCCGCTTCCACTCATCCCTGATCTTTTTAATCAGCTAATGGGAGCCCGTTGGTTTACTAAACTTCACCTCCGGGGGGCATATTATCTGGTCCGCATAAGAGATGGCGATGAGTGGAAAACCGCTTTTAATACACCTCTTGGCCACTTTGAGTACCTTGTAATGCCGTTCGGACTCAGTAACGCACCTGCCGTATTTCAGAATTTTGTTATTGATATTTTCAGAGACATTTGTGGGGTGTATGTCATCGTGTATTTAGATGACATTTTGATTTACTCTGTTGACCCTGTGACACACGCTCAGCACATCTGTTCTATGCTGCAGAGACTGCGAAAACACTCCTTGTTTGATAAACTGCAGAAATGTGTTTTTTTTTTTTGAGGAGGTACAGTTTTTAGGGTACATAGTCTCAGGCAAAGGGTTCCGCATGGATCCTGCCAAGATGCAACCTATTAAAGCTAATCGCTAAAAGCGTTGCAGCGATTTTTAGGGTTTGCTAATTACTACTGCAAGTTCATCAGGGGTTTCTCAGAAATTGCCAAACCACTCACGGATTTGACCCAGGAAGGGGCAGACGTGGCAAATTGGAACCCTGAGGCAATTCAGGCATTTTCTACGCTAAAGGAGTGCTTTGTGGCCAACCCGGTTTTGGTTCAGCCTCATCTGGACTGCCCATTTATTGTAGAAGTAGATGCCTCTGAAGTCGGAGTGGGAGCAATGCTATCACAAGGCACTGCATCCCGCACTCAGCTTTGCCCATGTGCTTTTTTCCCGCAAATTCTCTGCCACTGAGAAAAAGCTATGATATAGGTAATCGGGAATTATTGGCAATCAAATGGGCCTTCGAGGAATGGCACCACTTCATCGAAGGCGCCAAACACAAGATCACTGTAATTACTGATCACAAGAACCTGACCTACCTGGAGTCAGCTAAAAGACTAAATCCTAGACAGGCAAGGTGGGCCTTGTTCTTCTCTAGGTTTGATTTTTTAATCACCTTTCGCCCTGATACTAAAAATGTGAGGGCCGATGCCCTCTCTCGCAGTTTTTGCCCCTCACAAGCCAAGGACTGTGAGCCAGTCCCGATATTGGCCAATGGGATCGTTGAGTCGGCAGTGTCTTTGGACCTTCTGGAGGAGATCCGTAGGTCCCCAGAACAAGCTCCTGACACTACGCCCCCAAAAGATTGTTCGTCCCAGCTACGTTTCGCCTACAAGTTCTTAAAGAATTGCATGACTCTGTTCTGGCAGGCCATCCTTGTCTCAATAATACCACCAGATTAGTAACCAGGAACTTTTGGTGGCCGACGGTGGTAAAGGACTGTAAAGACTATGTTTTAGTGTGTGAAGTCTGTACCAGCGCCATGTCCCCCCATAATCATCCTGGCGGCTGGCTCCAGTCCTTGCTCACCCCTGAGAGTCCATGGACCCATATCTCCATGGACTTCATTACGGACCTGCCGCCCTCAGATGGAAAAACGTGTATCTGGGTGGTGGTGGACAGGTTCAGCAAACAATGTCATTTTGTCCCCCTGTCTGGGTTACCTAACTCCGAAACCTTGAGTAAACTGTTCATTGTGCATGTTGTACGTCTTCATGGTGCTCCGGTGAATATTGTGTCCGACAGAGGTACCCAGTGAGGGCGTTCTGCAAACACATTGGTATTGAGTTGTCCTTCTCCTCTGCCTACCACCCCAAAAACAATGGTCAAACCGAGCGTACCAACCAGGCTCTGGAGCAATACCTCCGCTGTTATGTGTCAGAACATCAGTCTGATTGGGTGGAATATCTGCCATTAGCTGAGTTTGCCCTAAATAATTGATACCAGGACTCCATTAAGACTACCCCCTTTTTCTGCAACCATGGACTGCATCCACGCTTTGGTTCATTCTCGGCCAGGATGTCGGAGCTCCCTGGGGTAGAGAAAAATATACATCGCTTAAAAACGATTTGGTCTGAGGTAAACTCAAACTTGAAAGGGGTCCAGGTTAGACAGGCTTCGGCTGCGAACAGACGGCGATCTAAGGGGCCGCACCTGGGAGTTGGAGACAAGGTTTGGCTCTCTACCAAAAACATCAAGCTTAAAGTGCCGTCTGCCAAACTGGGTCCCAGATTTATTGACCCATACGAAATTATAGAGGTGATTAACACGGTAGCCTTCCGTTTTTAAAACTTCCCCAGTCATTTAAGTTGCTCAACGTGTTCCACAAGTCTCTCCTTAAGCTGTATCGCTCCCCAATTCACCCTGTCCAGTCCCCTCCTCCTCATGTTTCGGTCAGGGGTACCTTGGAGTATGAAGTCCAGGGAATCCTTGACTCCTGCCTTGTGAGAGGCTCTGTACAGTATCTTGTACACTGAAAGGGCTACGGCCCGAAGGAAAGGTCCTGGGTCCCCACGGGGAACATCCATGCCAAAACATTAATTAGGAGATTTCATCTCCGTCACCCTGACAAACCGGGTTTTGAGGGTCCGGAGGCCCCTCTTAGAGGGGGGGTACGGTCACGTTGCCGTCAGACTCGAGGCCTGCTGTCCCGGCCTCGGCCACTAGGAGGCACCGGACTGTCACATCGCTGTCAGACTCAGGGCCTGCTGTTCCTGCTTCGGCCACTGGGAGGTGCCGTGGTTCACCCCCGAGTGATGGCGGCGACAGAGAAGGGGCTCCTGCGCAGGCATCTGATGGACGCAGGCTCCGCTCCTCTGTCAATCATGAAGGGGTTGGTGCATCACCTTCTGGCCTGGTCCTGGTGGCGGTCCTGATGACATCATCAGTCCGGGAGCCTGTGAGGGATGACCTGATCCCTCAAATACCTTGGGGCTGGTCTTGCAAGCCCCCAGATATATTCTTGGTTCCCCTATGTGCTACTGTGTGATTTGCTATTGTTTGACTCTGACCTCAGCCTGGATTTCTGACCCCTCTACTGCCTGACGATTTTGTACCTCTGCCATTCTCCCGGTTTGTGACCTTGGCCTGGATATTCGACTCTGCTACTGCCTGCCATTTCTGTACCTCCGCTGCTCTCCCGGTTTCTGACTACGTTTTTGGTTCCCCGCCTTCTTCCCTATTGGCGACCGTCCTGCTCTGGCGCACTGCTCCACCAGACAGCCACCCCCTGGGCCTTTCTACAATTCCAGATCCCTGTATAGGGGTTAAGGGTCTCAGGGTTTCTCGGGGTGCTGTCCCTACTGCAGTCCAGATCTGCGGACGGATGTCGCATCAAGGTCCAGCCTTTGAGGCAGAAGTGTTCCAGGAATTCTGTAACTTGTATGGTTGCAAGAAGATCAGGACAACACCGTACCACCCACAGACCAATGGCATGTGTGAAAAGATGAATCAAGTGGTGATCGATCTACTGAAGATCTTGCCTTTGGAAGAGAGGAATCTGTGACCAGAGAAGTTGCCAGATCTCGTAGACCTCTACAATCACATTCCTGAGAATTTCACCAACTGCACTCCAGCCTACCTAATGAGAGTGAGGCCTGGCAAGCTGCCTATTGATTTGGATATGGGAGTCCTTCCACCTGAGGTGACATCACCAGATGCTGACTGGGATACAGAGCGGCAGCAGCAATGTTGAAGAGTACAAGAGGTTTTTTTTAAAAAAGAAAAAAAGAAAAGAAGAAAAAAAAAAAAAAAAAATTTTTGAAAAATGTTTTTTTTTTTCTCAGCTGTTTTATCAACACTCCTCACACAGCTCATTGCGCATGCGCGGCGGCCATGTTCCTTCAGTGACCGGGACGCCGGTCTTTTTGTAGTGATTGGAACTTTTGGATGGGGGCAGTTCACCTGTGGTGCATGTGCGGGTCATTTGAGTCTTAGTAAGGTATATAAGGCTGTTGGATCATGATCAGTGTACTTCCCCTGATGAAGCTGCATGGGTTGCGGCGATACGCGTGGGGTATGATCCTGGGTGTAGCACCCACTTGGTTATAGCTGTATTTTCACTGCGACCTTATTATTGGTTGCTCTGGAGTAATTTTTGTGTGGTACAATTGAATATTGGATTGTGGGCATTGGCCATATTGCTGTTGGCTTATTATGGCCTGTGTGCCCTAACTAGTGAATATTTAGGGACACATGCATGGAATTATTTCATGCAGTGATTGTGCAATATTAGGGCCCTTGGTCTCCATGAGCAGGTTTATGGGGTGGTTGTTGTGATTAATTACAGTGAGGTTGGACCACATGGTTGATATACAGGTTATTACAGCATAATCTATAATTGTGATATGCCATACTTCACTGTTATATATTGTGGGATGCTTCATATGTTTTTATTATGTTTTTAATTGTATTCCTGCATCAATAAAACATTGTTTTTGTACTGGTTCAGTGTGCGCTATTTGCAGTGGTTCTTTTTCTTCTCTTCTCGAGTACAAGAGTGCTATGAAAGAGTCACCGTAGGAGGCAAAAACAGAAATACTAGCTAAGTCCAGAAAACCAGAGACGTTGGCAGCTATCGGATTGCAGACCCCTGAACCTATCAACAACAACTAGCAGTAGCCGTGGGGGTTCCTATGGTGCCCTAGACCCCTCGATCACAGCTGGAGAACTAAATAGCCTAAAGACAGAAAGGGAAATCTAAACTGCCCCAGAGCAGACCCCAAAGCAATAGGCAGCCCCCAACATATAATGACGGTGAAGCAAGATGAAAAAACACTCACACAGATAGAAAGATAGGCTGAGCAAATGATGGGGCCCAAGCTAACTAAATAGGAAAGGATAGAAAAGCTGCTGTCTGCAATCCGCCAAAACCCTATCAATACAAGAGTCAACAGACTGATAGGGAAAAAAGCCCTGAAGACGCTAGGCTTCAAAAAGACTATATCAGTACTCAGGTACTTTCTGAAGACAGAGCAAAAAGGAATTCAGCTCACCCCAGCAGGGAATGGCAGAAATCCAGAAAAACAAGGCAAAACAAAACCAAAACACAAATGCAAAAAGCAAAGCAGAAAACTTCGCTTTTGAGGATCAGGAATCAGACTGGTCTCCTAGAATCCCTCAGAGAGATCACCAGCAAGGCAGAAGGGCGTCGGCTGCCTTATATCCAGTCAGCAATTCCAGTCACCCAGTCATCATCATCCTGCACAGGTGCTTGGTAATCAGCCTCACTACCTTCCTTCACCAGAAGAGGGAGTTCATCAGACCTCAATGGTGAAGGGGAAAATGAACTCACAACAGTACCTCCCCTTTGAGGAGGGGTCACCGAACCCTCATCCATGCCACCAGGGCGATCAGGGTGAGCCCGATGAAAGGCACGCACCAATCTTTTGGCATGAAAATCAGAGGCAGAGACCCAGGAATTATCCTCCTGACCATAACCCTTCCACTTAACCAAATACTGGAGTCTCCGTCTAGCCAGACGGGAATCCAGTATCTTCTCTACCTCATATTCCATGTTACCTTCAACCAATACAGGGTCCGGAGGTGCCACCCCAGGAACTACTGGTTCAACAAACCTCTTCAACAAGGACTTATGAAACACATTATGGATTTTAAATGTGACAGGAAGAGCCAAACGAAAAGAGACCGGATTAATAATCTCCAAAATCTTGTAAGGTCCAATAAATCTAGGCTTAAACTTAGGAGAAGCCACCTTCATAGCGATATTTTTTGATGATAACCAAACCATATCACCAAACTTAAACTGGGGACCAATGGTCAGATGTCGGTTGGAAAACCGCTGGGCCTTTTCCTGGGAGAGAGTAACTTATCCACCACTTGGTCCCAGATCTGGTGCATTCTCTCCACCACAGTGTCAACACCTGGGCAGGCCAAAGGCTCCACCTGCCCTGAAGAAAATCAAGGATGAAACCCAAAGTTACAAAAAAAGGTGACATCAAAGTGGCAGAGGTAGCTCTATTATTTAAAGCAAATTCGGCCAAGGGCAAAAATGAAACCAAATCATCCTGATCAGCGGAAATAAAACATCTCAAATACGACTCCAAGGTCTGGTTTGTTCTCTCCGTCTGTCCATTGGTCTGAGGGTGAAAAGCAGAGGAGAAGGACAACTGAATTCCCAGCTTGGAACAGAAAGTCCTCCAAAATCTAGACACAAACTGAACTCCTCTGTCAGATACAATGTTCTCAGGAATCCCGTGCAAGCGAACCACCTGTTGCAGAAACAGGGGCACCAACTCAGAGGAAGATGGCAACTTAGGGTGTGGTACAAGATGAACCATCTTAGAGAACCTATCACAAATCACCCAAATAACAGTCATTCTCTGAGAGACAGGCATATCAGAGATGAAATCCATTGAAATATGGGTCCATGGCCTCCTGGGGACCGGCAAAGGCATCAACAACCCACTAGAGCGAGAACAAGGTTTAGACCGGGAGCAAGTCCCACAGGACTGCACAAAATTCCTGACATCACGAGACAAGGCGGGCCACCAAAACGACCGACTCACCAGATTTCTAGTACCAAAAATACCTGGATGACCAGCCAATGCAGAGCAATGAACTTCAGACATCACTCTCTTCTTCCACTGGTCAGGAACATACAACTTTCCACTGGGACAACGCTCAGGTTTGTCCTCCTGGAACTCTTCCAGAGCACGTCTCAAATCGGGCGAGATGGCAGAAAGAACTACCCCTTCGCCTAAGATGGTAGCAGGCTTGGTCACCACAGGAGAATCAGCAAAGAAGCTCCTAGAGAGAGCGTCAGCCTTGACATTCTTATTGCCAGGAAGAAAAGAGACCACAAAATCAAAACGTGTAAAAAACAAGGCCCACCTAGCCTGTCTAGGGTTCAAGCGTTTGGCCGACTCCAGGTAAATCAAATTCTTGTGGTCAGTGAGGACCACGACTTGATGTTTAGCTCCCTCCAACCAATGTCTCCACTCCTCAAATGCCCATTTCATGGCTAACAGTTCCCGATTTCCCACATCATAGTTACGTTCAGATCATAGAATCAGAGAATCGTAGAGTTGCAAGGGACCTCCTGGACCATCTGGTCCAACCCCCTGCTCAAAGCAGGATTCGCTAAATCATCCCAGTCAGATGTCTGTCCAGCCTCTGTTTGAAGACTTCCATTGAAGGAGAACTCACCACTTCTCGTGGCAGCTTGTTCCACTCATTGATCACTCTAACTGTCAAAAAGTTTTTTCTAATATCTAATCTGTGTCTCCTCCCATTCAGTTTCATCCCATTGCTTCTAGTCTTTCCTTGTGCAAATGAGAATAAAGTTGATCCTTCTACAATGTGACAGCCCTTAAGATATTTGTAGACAGCTATTAAGTCTCCTCTCAGTCTTCTCTTTTGCAAACTAAACATTCCCAAATCCTGCAACCTTTCCTCATAAGACAGGGTTTGCAGACTGGTCACCATTCTGGTCGCTCTTTTCTGAACTTGCTCCAGTTTGTTGATGTCTTTTTTAAAATGTGGTGCCCAAAACTGGACACAATATTCCAGATGAGGTCTGACCAAAGAGGAGTAGAGGGAAATAATGACTTCACGTGATCTAGACTGTATGCTTCTGTTAATACATCCTAGAATTGCATTTGCCTTTTTTGCTGCTGCATCACACTGTTGACTCATATTCAGTCTGTGATCTATTAGTATACCCAAGTCTTTTTCAAATGTGCTGTCACTTAGCCCTATTCCTCCCATTCTGTATATGCATTTTTCATTTTTATTGCCCAGATGTAGTACTTTGCATTTCTCCCTGTTAAAAACCATTCTGTTAGTTGCTGCCCACTTCTCCAGTTTATTTATATCTTTTTGAATCATCTCTCTTCTCTAGTATTAGCTATCCCTCCTAGCTTTGTGTCATCAGCAAATTTAATCAGTTTACCCTCAATTCCTTCATCTAAATCGTTGATAAAGATGTTGAACAATACAGGGCCCAGGACAGAGCCCTGTGGTACCCCACTTGAGACATTCTTCCAACTGGATGTGCAGCCATTTACGACCACTCTTTGGGTCCGATCACTAAGCCAGTTATGAATCCACCTAACAGTTGCCTTGTCCATTCCATACTTAGTCATTTTTTCAATAAGGATTGTATGAGAGACTTTGTCAAATGCTTTGCTGAAGTCAAGATATACTATAGATGAAGAGAACTTTTGGGAAAAGAAAGCACAGGGATTCATTTTAGATGTTACAGGATCCTTTTGGGACAAAACAGCTCCTACACCAATCTCAGAAGCGTCCACCTCTACCTGGAACGGGAGTGAGACATCAGGTTGCCGCAAAACCGGGGCAGAAGTGAATCTTCGCTTCAGCTCCTGAAAGGAAGAAACAGCCTCGGGAGACCAATTCAACACATCAGCACCCTTCTTAGTCAGATCAGTCAATGGCTTGGTAATACTAGAAAATTTTGCTATAAATTTCCTATAAAAATTAGCAAAACACAAAAACTTCTGGAGGGCCTTCAAAGAAGTGGGCTGAACCCAATCATAAATGGCCTGTACTTTGGCCGGCTCCATTTCAATAGTTGACGGAGACAAAATAAATCCCAAAAAAGAAATCCTCTGTACCCCAAAAAGGCATTCCGATCCTTTGACATACAGGGAATTCTCCCTCAAGATCCGGAACACAGTCCGAACATGTTCCACATGAAAATCCCAATCCTTGGAGAAGATCAAAATATCATCCAGATAGATAATCAAAAATTTATCCACAAAGTCTCGGAAAATGTCGTTCAAGAAGCACTGGAAGACAGAAGGGGCATTAGTGAGCCCAAAAGGCATCACCAGGTACTCAAAATGTCCCTCCGGAGTATTAAACTCCGTGTTCCATTCATCCCCATGCTTAATGCGGATAAGATTATACGCCCCCCTGAGGTAAAGCTTGGTAAACCAGCAAGCACCTTTAACTCTGGAGAATAGATCCGAAATCAGGGGTAACGAATACTGATACTTAATAGTAATTTTGTTGAGGGCACGATAATCAATACAAGGCCTTAATGAACCATCCTTTTTGGCCACGAAAAAAAAACCGGCACCTAAGGGTGAAAAGGATGGTCTAATATGACCCTTCTCCAACGCCTCCTTAATATAGGATCGCATAGCCTCGTGCTCGGGTACAGATAAATTGAAGAGCCGACCCTTGGGAAATTTACACCCCGGGCTCAGTTCAATTGCACAGTCATAACTCCTATGAGGAGGCAAAGACGCAGACTCATTCTCACTAAATACATCATAAAAGTCCACCAAATAGTCAGGAACATCATGCGACTGAGGAGAGGTGGAAAAAACCGGAGCCTCACTAAGGGCACACCGACAACCCCAAATCACCACAGACACAGATTTCCAATCCAAAACTGGATTATGAATTTGCAACCAGGGAAACCCCAGAACAATGGTATCATGCAAATTATGCAACACCAAAAATCTACAATTTTCTTGATGGTCTGGGGCGACCCGCATTACCACCTGGGTCCAAAACTAAGGTTTATTTTTTGCCAAAGGAGTAGCATCAATCCCCCTCAAAGGGATAGGCGTCCGCAGAGGTGTCATCGGAAATCCACAACGTTTAGCAAAATCCAAGTCCATTAGGTTCAGGGCTGCTCTCGAATCCACAAAAGCCTTGGTGGAAAATGTGAACAGGGAGCAGATCAGAGTAATTGCCAGAAGAAACTTAGGTTGAACACCACCCACAGAAAACGTGTGTGCAAAACGTTTCTCTCATTTAGGACAGACAGAAATAATATGCGAGGCATCTCCACAAAAAAACACAGCTTATTACGCCTTCTGAACTCCTGACGTTGCTCCCTGGACAAAATTCTATCACATTGCATAGGTTCAGACACTTGTTCAACAGGTGGCAACACCTCTCGTGCAGTCCTGCGTTCAGGTAAATGCCGATCAACCTGAATGGCTAATGACATAGAATCGTCAAGACCACAGGGAACAGGAAATCCCACCATAGTATCTTTTACGGCTTCTGACAAACCCTTCCGAAAGAGAGCTGCCAAGGCATTATCATTCCAGGTAGTAAGGACCGCCCACTTTCGGAATTTTTGACAGTACAATTCTGCAGACTCTCGACCCTGGCTCAATGCCAACAGGGTCTTTTCAGCCTGATCAATAGCATTAGGTTCGTCATACAACAACCCCAAGGCTTGAAAAAATGCATTCACATTAGTCAGAATAGGATCATCTGGTTTCAAAGAAAACGCCCAATCCTGGGGATCGCCACGCAGCAAAGAGATGACAATTTTAACCTGCTGCGCGGAGCTCCCCGACGAGTTAGGCTTCAAGGCAAAAAATAATTTACAATTATTTTTGAAATTCAAAAATTTAGACCGATCCCCAAAAAACACATCAGGAGTAGGGATCTTTGGTTCAGCAGCATGTGAATGAGCAAGGTAGGCGGAAATTCCCCGCACTTCCGCAGCGAGCTGCTCCACACGATCAGACAATTGCTTTATCTCCATTGAGAGAAAAAAAAATTCCCCCTACGGCCTCAGAGATATAGAGGAATGAATATACACACTTTTTTTTTTTTTTTTTACAATTCTTTCCTGCTATTGAGCACCCTAGGATCTGCGGTATGGCTGGTGATTCTGTTATGAATGAGTCACCTTAGGAGGCAAAAACAGAAATACTAGCTAAGTCCAGAAAACCAGAGAAGTTGGCAGCTATCGGATTGCAGACCCCTGAACCTATCAACAACAACTAGCAGTAGCCGTGCGGGGTTCCTACGATGCCCCTGACCCCTCGATCACAGCTGGAGAACTAAATAGCCTAAAGACAGAAAGGGAAATCTAAACTGCCCCAGAGCAGACCCCAAAGCAATAGGCAGCCCCCAACATATAATGACGGTGAAGCAAGATGAAAAAACACTCACACAGATAGAAAGATAGGCTGAGCAAATGATGGGGCCCAAGCTAACTAAATAGGAAAGGATAGAAAAGCTGCTTTCTGCAATCCGCCAAAACCCTATCAATACAAGAACCAACAGACTGATAGAGAAAAAAGCCCTGAAGACGCTAGGCTTCAAAAAGACTATATCAGTACTCGGGTATTTTCTGAAGACAGAGCAAAAAGGAATTCAGCTCACCCCAGCAGGGAATGGCAGAAATCCAGAAAAACAAGGCAAAACAAAACCAAAACACAAATGCAAAAAGCAGAGCAGAAAACTTAGCTTTTGAGAAGCAGGAATCAGACTGGTCTCCTAGAATCCCTCAGAGAGATCACCAGCTAGGCAGAAGGGCATCAGCTGCCTTATATCCAGTTAGCAATTCTAGTCACCCAGTCATCATCATCCTGCACAGGTGCTTGGTAATCAGCCTCACTACCTTCCTTCACCAGAAGAGGGAGTTCATCAGACCTCAATGGTGAAGGGGAAAATGAACTCACAACACAAGAGTGCGAAGAAAAGAGTCTAGCTCAGGTGAGACAAAAACAGGAAAAGAACTACAATCAACATGCACCTGCAGTTCCCTTGTCACCAGGAGAACAAGTCCTAAAGAGGAAAAGAAGGATGTTTAAATTGGATGACCAATGGGAAGCTGAACCCTACACCGTCCAACCTTCAAACTTTGACAACACCAAAGTGTGCCTTATCAGTAAGGATGGAGGAGAAACCTCATCAGCAGTATCGAGGGATCATCTGAAACTGTGCCCTGACCAACTAAAGGACAGAATGGAAGAGCAAAACAACCTTCAGCCCATAGAGGAAGAAGAAGAAAAGGTCAGTACTGTACTCGGAGAATTCCCTGCAAATTGGACTAGAGTGAATCAAGCCATAGTGGTGCCAGTTTTGACATTTTCCCAACTGGTAGTGCAAGAAGAAGTGACTCAAGACCACCCTGAAAACCAGCAAGTACAAGCAGCGGATGCTACACCAGCAGTGGAACAAGAGAATTCTCACCCTACCAGTGGTGAATCTGTCATGCCCACAGTGAGTAGAAGTGGTCCTAGGAAATCTAGTATTCCTGTGCTACGCAGAACCACCAGTAGTGTAGCCAGTACAACACACACTACAGTAGTAGTAGTTAACACAAGGCATCCAGTAAGGTCTCCAACAACATCAGTGCTACATAGGTCTATCCGTAGTACCCAAGGTATACTGCCCCTAAGGTTTCGTATATAAATAAGTAATGTGAATGGTAAAATGTAAATATGCAACTTTTCAAGCTTACGTGCCTACAGAGACTCTGTAAGAACCCTTTTGAAAATCTCAGTTTGTTTTTGATGGACAATTGGGCCACAGGACTATGTGTGGTCAAAACTCTAATTGTATATAGTTACCAACTTGCTCAGTAAATGGACCATGGACATTGATGCATGAGGCTCCAACTCAGGAAAGCTCGGTTCTCCTTAGACGAGCCAGACCTCCGTCCCGAACCTTTCCCAATCACAACGATTTCGATACTACCTTATCCAAACACTGGGAGCGCCCTGAGCAACGTTTCTCAGGCCGCAAGTATTTGGACGTTCTGTACCCCTTTGACGCAGATCTGCTCTCAAAGTGGTCCAAGGCTCCAGAGGTAGATCCTCCAGTATCCCGGATAGCCTCTAAAACGGTGCTCTCTCTGCCAGACGGGGCATCGCTCAAAGATCCTACTGACAGGCAGATTGAATCTTTGGCTAGGTCTATCTTTGAGGCATCTGGCGCCTCTCTCTGCCCTATTTTCGCATCCGCCTGGGTGGCGAAGGTCATTTCCGCTTGGGCAAAAATTCTTCGCAGAGGCATCTTAGCTTCAGCTCCTCGAGACGAATTGGCAGATCTTGCAGATCAGATTAACCAGGCGGGTAAATACCTTTTGGCCGCCTCCTTGGACGCAGCCGGCTGCGTAGCAAGGGCTAACAGCAACATAGTAGCTGTACGCCGAGTCCTTTGGCTAAAGTCATGGAATGCAGACACTACTTCAAAAAAGTCGCTTACCAATCTGCCATTCCATGGCTCTAGGCTCTTTGGAGCAAAGCTGGATCAGATAATTTCCGATGCCACTGGAGGTAAAAGTACTTCGCTTCCCCAGTCTCGACCAAAACGTCCCTTCAACAAAAGGGGGTTTCGACCATTCAGGCCCTTTCGTCCCTTCTCTGCCACGGAGAGAGCCACTCAACAGGATCGGCCGCCTGCCACCAGGGAGCGGGATCAGAGGAAACCTTCCTACAAACCCGCTCCTCGCTGGAGATCTAGAGGACAATATTCCAGATCTGCAGGAGCCAATTCCGGCAGATTTTCGTCTAAGTGACGGGTCACCCCCACCTGGAATTTCTTCCAGGGTGGGCGGCAGACTTTCCTTTTTCGCGGATGCTTGGCTGTCCGTTGTAGACGATGCTTGGGTCAGAGAACTCGTCGCATCCGGTTACAAAATTGAATTTGCTTCACTCCCGAACAGACGGTTTTTCCGGTCTTGGCCTCCACGTCAGCGGGCCCAGGTTCCGGGTTTTCTGCAGGCCATTTCCTCCCTTCTTTCCGCCGGAGTCATTGTTCCCGTTCCCTCAGACGAACGTTTTTCCGGGTTCTACTCCAATCTCTTTGTAGTCCCGAAGAAAGACGGCTCTCTTCGTCCTATTCTGGACCTCAAATTGCTCAGTCGCCACGTGAAGATTCTTCATTTCAGGATGGAGTCTCTTCGGTCGGTGATTGCTTCCATGGAGCCCGGGGAATTTCTCTGCTCGGTGGACATTCGGGATGCCTATCTGCACATTCCAATATGTGTGCAACATCAGAAGTATCTTCGATTTGCATTTCAGGGAGACCACTTTCAGTTCACAGCTCTCCCTTTCGGCCTAGCTTCAGCGCCCCGGGTTTTCACGAAGGTGATGGCGACCGTCATGGCCATCCTTCGCTCCAGAGGGATCCTCATCATCCCTTATCTAGACGATCTTTTGATCAAGGGTTCGTCTCGCCAGGACTGTCTCCGGAGCCTCCAGATAACCCTGGACACTCTCAGCTGCCTAGGTTGGCTGGTCAACAAGGAGAAGTCCATTCTGATCCCCACCCAGCATCTGACCTTTCAGGGTATGGAAATCGACACGGAGCTAGCCCGTGTTTTTCTTCCAAAGGAAAAATTTTCAACTCTGTCCAAGGGCATCAGAACTCTCAAGAGGCCTGCTCCCATTCCCATTTGGTTCTGCATGAAGGTCCTGGGGAAGATGGTGGCCTCCATGGAAGCAGTGCCCTTTGCGCAGTTTCACCTTCGCCCCCTTCAGCTGTTTCTGCTTTCAGCCTGGGACAAGACCACGAGGTCCTTGGACTGTCCTATTCGGCTTCCTCTCAGAGTGAGGCAGTCTCTCACTTGGTGGCTACGGCCAGCGCCAGTTCTCCAAGGGAGGTCCTTCCTTCCGCCTCAGTGGCGAATCATTACCACCGATGCGAGCCTTCTGGGATGGGGAGCCGTGTTCCATCAGAAAGCGGCCCAAGGCCGCTGGAAGCCACAGGAGTCTCTCCTTCCAATCAATCTTTTGGAGATCAGGGCAATTTTCCTGGCCCTTCTTCACTGGCAGCCCCTCCTCTCCGGCAAGCCGGTCCGTATTCAGTCGGACAACGCCACGGCCGTGGCGTACATAAACCATCAGGGGGGCACGCGCAGCAAACAAGTAATGTCAGAAGTGGCCAAGATACTACGCTGGGCAGAACGTTACGTTCCGACAATCTCCGCCGTCCATATTCCAGGGGTGGAAAATTGGGCAGCCGACTTTCTGAGTCGCCAGGGCCTAGCGTCTGGCGAATGGTCCCTGCACCCCGCGGTTTTCTCTCAGATATGCGACCGTTGGGGCACCCCGGATGTCGATCTCATGGCATCTCGGATGAACCACAAGGTGCCGCAGTTCGTAGCCAGGTCCAGGGACCCTCTAGCCGTCGCATGCGACGCACTGGTGACTCCATGGTCCCAGTTTCAACTTCCGTATCTGTTCCCGCCTCTGGCATTGATCCCTCGGGTGGTCAAAAAGATAAAATCGGAAGGCGTACCAGTGATTCTAGTCGCTCCAGATTGGCCAAGACGGCCTTGGTACGCGGAACTGGTCAACATGCTCGCGGACGTTCCCTGGAGGCTTCTGGACCGTCCAGACCTTCTCTCGCAAGGCCCCCTTTACCACGAGAATTCTCAGTCTCTGAATTTGACGGCATGGCCATTGAGACCGCAATTCTGAAGGAATCAGGTTTGTCCAGTTAGGTTATTCAAACTATGATCAGAGCCAGGAAACCAGCCTCTTCCCGCATTTACTATAGGTACTGGAAGGCTTTTTTCCGTTGGTGCGATGATAAAAGAGTCTTCCCGATGTCTTTTTCTATCCCGTCTATCCTGGGGTTTCTTCAGGCTGGGTTAGACGCGGGTCTGTCCCTCAGTACGCTCAAGGGCCAGGTTTCCGCTCTCTCTATCCTCTTCCAAAGAGAGCTAGCTTCTCTACCACAGGTCAAGACCTTTCTACAAGGGGTTTCCCACGTGGCTCCTCCTCATCGTTCGCCAATAGACCCGTGGGATCTCAACCTCGTCCTTAGCGCGCTCCAGAAGGCGCCGTTCGAGCCTCTCCAGGACATTCCTTTGTCCCTTCTCTCTTGGAAGGTCACCTTTTTGATCGCCATTTCATCCATCAGAAGAGTTTCTGAATTGGCGGCCTTGTCATGTCGTTCTCCTTACCCCATTCTCCATCAGGTCAAAGCCGTCCTCAGGCCCGTTCCTTCTTTTCTTCCAAAGGTAGTTTCCGCTTTCATGAAGGATATCGTCCTTCCTTCTTTTTGTCCGGCTCCATCTCATCCTCTTGAGAAGTCTCTCCACAAACTGGACGTAGTTAGAGCCCTGCGTGTCTATCTTGCCAGGACCTCTTCCTTTCATCTGTCCGATTCCTTGCTGATCATTTCTGAAAGTCGCCAGAAGGGCCTTCCGGCTTCCAAATCCACGATCGCTCGCTGGATTCGTTCTACCATTCTGGAAGCGTATCGTCTTCAGGAAAAGTGGCCCCCTCCGGGAGTAAGAGCTCATTCCACCCGGGCTGTGGCGGCTTCGTGGGCTGCTCGTCACCAGGCCTCGGCCATGCAAATTTGCAAGGCTGCAACCTGGTCATCTTTGCACACCTTCACGAGGTTCTACAGGGTTCATACCCAGGCTTCGTCTGATGCTGTGGTTGGTAGGAAGGTTCTGCAGGCGGCAGTGGCTCACCGGCCGACCTGAGCCTTTCGGTTGCTTTCGTTCCTTTTTGCTGTTCCCACCCTTGGGACTGCTTTGGGACGTCCCATGGTATTCTGTGTCCCCCAATAAGGCGATAAAGAAAGATGGATTTTTGGTTCTTACCGTAAAATCTCTTTCTTGGAGCCTTCATTGGGGGACACAGCACCCTCCCTGTTTAAGTTGTACCGTGTTGGCTCATAGAGTCCCTTTTTGGGTTGGTACATATGTTCGAGTTTTTCTCGTTGCTTCTCCTACTGCTTTTTCACCAACTGAGGTGCTTGGTGCCTGTCGGTGGGTGTATACTGCCGGGGAGGAGCTAATTTTCTTGTTTTTGCATAGTGTCAGCCTCCTAGCAGCAGCAGCATACACCCTCATCAGGACTATTTTTGAGCTTTGGTTTTTGCAATTTTTAATTTTTTTTAAATCGTGTAACAGTTACAATTGTTCATCTGTTTAATATGTTTTTGCATGTTTTTCTTCAGTCCAGGAGTACTGAATTGCACTAGGGGGAATGTGGCGCCCCCAGGAGTACGGTCACCACAGTGGCATTACCTTCCTCCTAGGGAGTGTGATGTCATGTTTGGAAGCAATGATGGGTCTCTCTATCAGTTAAATACAACACACAGCACAGTTCCCACTCCAGGCCAGCAGGGGGAGCTCCGAACCGAAACGGGGGGAGGAGCTGCTCTCTGGGGGCCAGGAAGGGGAAATTAGTTAGTTTGTGCGAGGAGGGAAACATGTGTGGATGTGAGGGGAGGAGCTGGAAGATTGAGCAGAGTTCAGGCTCACTTCTGGCTGTAGCGCATGGTCTGGAGTCCGGTCTCCAAGGTTGTATGGATACTGTTGTTCCTGCAGCAGAAACCCGAGGAATATGAAGCTGTAACTTCTCTGTTCCAACATAAGACTCGGAGGCACAACAGCAACATGTGAGCCAGAAGAAGGAGGCTATGGCTGTCTGCCATACGAGGGAGTTCTAAAAGAGAACCAGCAAGTGGAACTTCAGTGTAACACAGTACTGCAAGTACCTCAGATAAGCGCTAGAAAGGAGACTACACAACCCATATGCATAGAGAAATTCCTAAGTTGCTTCCAAGCTGGCCAGCCTCTGGTCCATCTGTAATCTGGACCCTGGACTGCACTTACAAAGCACAGTAAAGGTAACGGAAACTGCATCCTGTTGTGTCATTGCATTCTTCCTGCAAACCCTCCAGCACTGCTACATATCTGTACCAGACACTACACCCTGTTCCTCAACACCTATTACCACTGCTCTGGGACTACAGCTCTACCTGTGGGGAGCTATTACATCTTGCTGCCTTATACCATCTGTCCCAGAGGATCTGCCTGCAGCGTTGACTTAACCCCTTCATTGTCATGCACCACAGGTGGCGTCACGTATCATCCACATATAAACTTTAACCAGCCACGCTTAACCCCTTCTACATGGATGCCCAGGGCCACGGACCGGGTCACCGCTACTGTGACACTTCCCTCTGAGATATCGGCCCGGTACTGAGTACCCCACTGCCCTGGTGGGCGATCCACCAGCAAATCCTTTCATCGTGGAAGTGGACGTTTCGGACTGTGCTTTGGCGGCTGTCCTCTCACAGAGAATGGGAGAGAAGGGTCTGTTACATCAATGTGCTTTCTTTCCTCGAAGACTCTCCGCTGCCGAGAAGAACTACGATGTGGGAGATAAAGAGCTTCTAGCCATTATCGCTGCATTTAAGGAATGAAGGTACCATCTGCAGGGGGCAGCACAACAAGTTATTGTGCTCACGGATCATCACAACTTGGAATTCCTTGGATCTGCTAGATGTCTTTCTCCACGACAAGCTCAATGGATAAAAAAAACCGGAGTCTGAACTGAGAAGGTAAGTTAATGTGTATGTGTGGCGCCCTGCATCTTTATCGCCACAAAAGGGTTAAATATGTACTGTTTTGTGAGCAATAGGAGTTATGCTTTCTCTACTAGAGACCACAACACACACACAAAATTCACCTCCCTCTCTCACTTATCTGAAGTTTAGAGCTTTGCAGACACATCTTAACTGGGAGGGGGTGGAGTCAAGAGTTGTTGTTTCAGTGAACAAGAAAGAGGAAGAACGTCTTGGAGGCCATGTTTTAGACATGTGCTCGATCCAGTAGTGAGAGCTAAGAAGCATCAGGGACCATCCCCTAGACCATCCATGCTTTCAGAACAGGGTGGTAAGTTGAGACACTGAGTGGGATTGTAAGACCAGCAGAAAAGTGTTTTCCCTCAGAAATACTGCAATAACCTAGGATCAGTGAAGGATAGTGCAAGTGGGAACTTGAACTGCTTCACACAGGATTCACGCTACAAGTTGCTGAAGAAGAAATACACAGTGAGTAGAGGCAATACTAGGAAGTTCTAAACTCCAGGAAGCTTTGGTCCCAGAAGGGATTAGAATAGCAGGAATTTACACTGAGTCCTAGCAGGAAAAGATAACTCCGATTCTCCAGAGCAGACTGTAACCTGGTGAGAGTTGTAATATCTCCTCTGAACTGCACCTGAACTACAGTAAATGATAAAGTGACTTTCCTTGTCTCCTGCCTTATTACTCTGTGCCTTCTACTTGCATAGCAATCTCTGGGTGTCTGCCCTGGTTGGAGAGGGTTTAACATCTGCACTGCCATCACCATCTACTCCCCCAGGGATCATCTGCAGTGACGGCTATACTACAGTCAAACACTCCAACTGGTGTCACGAATCACTACATAAACTTTATCCCCAACCAATTCTACACCTTTTACATGACTGCCTGGGGCCATGGACCAGGTCACCACCACTGTGACATCTCCCATTGAAGTTAACGGGCTCGGTACTGAGTATCCCACGGCCCCTCGGACGAGTCATATGCACAATGAAAGTACATATTAACACATGACCATTACACAGAGAAAGCAAAAACAAAAAACACAAATATCCTAATATAAAAAATTAAAAAATAAACTGCAAATAATGCATAAAGGTTATAATAATAATAAGGGTATTTAGTAAGCATAATTTTGATCAAAACAATGTACACGTCATCCCGCCACGTCAAGGCAACCCTTGTGGGACAGTCCTAACTCTAGTATTTAAAACCTTTCCACTTACCAAGTGACGTGAATGTGAACAAGGATTGAGGGACTGAACCACTAGTAAAATGGAGTCTATTTTTGAACAAATTTAATTTTCTCATTTCATACTGCCCAGGTTCACGTAATGCGAAAGTGGATGTTTTGTCAGGAATACACGCCACAGATTCAGTACCTGGGACCCTGTCTAAGGCCGTCTTGTATGAGGCCAACTTTGTCAGTCATTCAGAATAAGGACCCATTTCTCGCCAACCGGACAGCTGTTGTGAACTTAGTTCTCAAGAAAGGTATGTGGGTCTGGGATCAACGTCTTTAAGTTCCAATGGCCGTAAAGCTGCAGGTCCTCAAGTTGGTCCATGACTCCAAGTTGACGTGTCATCAGGGGGTGCAGAAGACACAGGAGTTCCTGAGCCATTTCTTTTGGTGGCCTACCTGTCTGAAAGACATGAAGAGCTATGTTCTCTCTTGTGAGGTATGTGCACGCTTTAGACTCCTCGTGTATCACCTACTGAATTGCTTCAACCACTAGTCTAGTGGGGGTCTAGTTCAATGGACTTTATAGGAGATTTGCCCACCTCTGGGGGAAAGAATTCTATTCTGGTGGTTATAGATCGCCTTACTAAAGCTGCCCACTTCATCCCTTGTACTGGTCTTCCTTCAGCCAAGTTGCTTCCACTAGCAGAATTTTTTCACAACTCTCAGAGTTCATCTACTAAGGTAACACCCTGGGTTATCATCCCAGTATTCTTACCAGATCCCCGATCGATGCGCTTGTGCCTGCAGTTCATGAGAGGTTGGCGGCATTGAGACAGTATCTGGAAACCCTGAAGGAATCATTAGCTACTGCATTACTACTAAACCAGGGGAAGAGTCTTGAGGAGATCATTTGCATATTCCCAGTGCCTTCTGGGATAAGTGAAGAGTCTCTGCGAGCTCAACGATCACTGGGTTTTGGCCGTTGCAGCTGAAAAGAGGAAATCGGAAAACCAGGGGAAGAGTCTTGAGGAGATCATTTGCATATTCCCAGTGCCTTCTGGGATAAGTGAAGAGTCTCCGCTAGCTCAACGATCACTGGGTTTTGGCCGTTGCAGCTGAAAAGAGGAAATCGGAAAACCAGGGGAAGAGTCTTGAGGAGATCATTTGCATATTCCCAGTGCCTTCTGGGATAAGTGAAGAGTCTCTGCGAGCTCAACGATCACTGGGTTTTGGCCGTTGCAGCTGAAAAGAGGAAATCGGAAAACCAGGGGAAGAGTCTTGAGGAGATCATTTGCATATTCCCAGTGCCTTCTGGGATAAGTGAAGAGTCTCCGCGAGCTCAACGATCACTGGGTTTTGGCCGTTGCAGCTGAAAAGAGGAAATCGGAAAAACCGCGCGCCGATATTTGGCTCATCTTTCATCGTTTTTAAGAAATCTCAAGATGGAAGAGGCCAGGAGCCATTTGGTGAGCTGCATTTCTTGCTACATGTTCACAGATTTACCAGTGGAAAAGCCAAACTTCACATGCCACAAATGCAAGCTTGTGTCCCTGTTGGAGGAAAAGTTGCAAAATCTCGAAGAGAGGTTAGCTACGTTGAAGATCATTAAGGAAGGTGAAGAGTTCTTGGACAGAGCAGAATTATCTCTTCATGTTACAGAAAGAGAAGAAATTCGAAGTGCACCTGAAGAAACAGAGGAATGGAGACATGTGACCCAGAGAAGCAGGAGGATCAGGAGGCAGTCAGCACCCATACTGCTCAGAAACCAGTACCAGGCTCTCAGGCAGGAAAACGATGAAGAAATACATCAGGATAAGACTCTGCCAACAAACAGCAACCTTGTACGCCTTCAGAGTCCTCCTGGATGGAGAAAGAAAAATGTTGTGAAGAAGAAACGGAGAGTGGTGGTCATGGGGGATTCCCTGCTGAGAGGAACAGAGGCCGCTATCTGCAGACCGGATATAACTACAAGAGAAATGTGCTGTCTTCCAGGTGCAAAAATTAAAGATGTGTCTGACAGGATATCAGGACTCTTCAGACCTACAGATGACTACCCATTCCTGCTACTACATGTGGGGACAAATGACACCGCAAGAAACGACCTGGAAACCATCTGCAGAGACTTTGAAGACTTAGGCAAGAAAGTGAAAGAACTGGGAGCGCAGGTGGTCTTCTCTTCCATCCTCCCAGTGGATGGCCATGGAACAAGGAGGTGGTATAAGATTCTGCAGGTGAACAACTGGCTACGTCGATGGTGCCGTCAGCAACGATTTGGATTTCTGGATCACGGAGTGAACTACTTATACGATGGACTACTTGCTAGAGATGGGGTGCACCTTACGAAGACTGGAAAGCATGTATTTGGAAGTCGCCTTGCTACACTTGTAAGGAGAGCTTTAAACTAGAACAACATGCTAAGGGAAGCAAAAGACCAGAAAAAGCCATACACCTGACAAATGCTATTGAGAACTCTGCTATTAGAAATGGAAAGGAAGAACAAAGACGAAAGAATCTAATTAATAAAAATATTGGAGAAAGAGAAACCAATCACAAACTAAAATGTTTCTATACTAATGCACAAAGCATGGGCAACAAACAAGGAGAATTGGAACTACTAACACAGGAAAAGAAATATGATGTCATTGGAATCACTGAAACTTGGTGGGACAATACACATGATTGGAATACAAGACTAGAAGGATACAACTTATTTGCAAGAAACAGACTTGATAAACGAGGAGGGGGTGTCGCATTGTATGTTCGAAATGCGTATATCTGCACAGAGATTGAAGCTTCAGAGACTGGGAGTTCTGTGGAAACTGTTTGGGTAAGAATACAAGGACAGAACAATGGAAAGGACACCATTGTAGGCATTTACTACAGGCCGCCTGTGCAAGCCGAAGATATAGATGAACTCTTTATGCATCAGATGGCCAAGTTCTCCAAAAAATATGACATGGTTGTCATGGGAGATTTCAACTATCCAGACATTTGTTGGGAATCTCTCTCAGGCAAAACTAACAGGTCAAGGAAATTCTTATCCTCTCTTGCTGACAACTTTATCTTCCAAAAGGTAAGGGAGAAAACAAGGGGAACTGCTACCTTGGATCTAATCCTTATAAACAGGGAGGAAATGGTTGAGGAGGTAAAAGTGGCTGGGACCCTAGGAGGTAGCGACCATACTATTTTAGAATTTTGGATAACTAGAGGTGGAAGACCTGTGAAGACTCAGATGTCAAGGTTAGATTTCAGAAAGGCAGATTTTAAGGGATTCAGAAAGAGAATTGGAGGGATCCAATGGCTGGATATCCTTAAAGACAAAAATGTCCAGGAAGGATGGGAAATCTTGAAAAATGAAATTCTCAATGCACAGTTGTTAACAATTCCGAAAAGAGGGAAGAATAGGAAGCATTTAAGGAAACCAGGATGGATGAACACAGAACTTAAGCACATGCTAAAATGGAAGAAAAAAATGTTTATAAAATGGAAAGAGGGAGGCATATCTAAAGAAGAATATAATGCTGTCTGCAGAACCTGCAGGGCACAAATCAGATTATCTAAAGCTGAAAATGAACTGAGGCTTGCAAGAGATGTCAAAAGCAATAATAAAGGATTTTGGGGATATGTCAAAAGTAAAAGAAAAGTCAAAGATGCTATAGGATTTTTACAGGATGAAAATGATGAAATGGTAAGACAGGATGTTGAGAAGGCTGAACTTTTAAATTCCTATTTTGCATCTGTTTTCTCTCAGAAAGGAAATGCAACATCAACTGTTATTCACTGTCCTATTAAGGGAATAGAAGAATCCAGGATATCTATAAACAGAAAGATAGTGAGGAAACACTTAGCTAACCTAAATGAATTCAAGTCTCCAGGTCCAGATGAATTACACCCCAGAGTACTGAAGGAGATAGCAGAAGAAATTTTTGAACCCCTCTCCATAATCTTTGAAAATTCTTGGAGAACAGGAGAAGTGCCAGAAGACTGGAGAAGAGCAAATGTTGTTCCTATCTTCAAAAAGGGGAAGAAGGTGGACCCAGGCAACTATAGGCCGGTGAGTCTGACTTCTATACCAGGAAAGATCTTTGAACAAATTATTAAACAACATGTATGTCAATACCTGGATAAGAATGAAGTGATTAAACAGAGTCAGCATGGGTTTGTAACTGATAAGTCATGTCAGACTAACTTAATTTCCTTCTATGACGGTATCACTGATTGGGTGGATCAAGGAAATGCTGTAGATATAGTATATCTTGACTTCAGCAAAGCATTTGACAAAGTCTCTCATACAATCCTTATTGAAAAAATGACTAAGTATGGAATGGACAAGGCAACTGTTAGGTGGATTCATAACTGGCTTAGTGATCGGACCCAAAGAGTGGTCGTAAATGGCTGCACATCCAGTTGGAAGAATGTCTCAAGTGGGGTACCACAGGGCTCTGTCCTGGGCCCTGTATTGTTCAACATCTTTATCAACGATTTAGATGAAGGAATTGAGGGTAAACTGATTAAATTTGCTGATGACACAAAGCTAGGAGGGATAGCTAATACTAGAGAGGAGAGAGAGATGATTCAAAAAGATTTAAATAAACTGGAGAAGTGGGCAGCAACTAACAGAATGGTTTTTAACAGGGAGAAATGCAAAGTACTACATCTGGGCAATAAAAATGAAAAAAGCATATATAGAATGGGAGGAATAGGGCTAAGTGACAGCACATGTGAAAAAGACTTGGGTATACTAATAGATCACAGACTGAATATGAGTCAACAGTGTGATGCAGCAGCAAAAAAGGCAAATGCAATTCTAGGATGTATTAACAGAAGCATACAGTCTAGATCACGTGAAGTCATTATTTCCCTCTACTCCTCTTTGGTCAGACCTCATCTGGAATATTGTGTCCAGTTTTGGGCACCACATTTTAAAAAAGACATCAACAAACTGGAGCAAGTTCAGAAAAGAGCGACCAGAATGGTGACCGGTCTGCAAACCCTGTCTTATGAGGAAAGGTTGCAGGATTTGGGAATGTTTAGTTTGCAAAAGAGAAGACTGAGAGGAGACTTAATAGCTGTCTACAAATATCTAAAGGGCTGTCACATTGTAGAAGGATCAACTTTATTCTCATTTGCACAAGGAAAGACTAGAAGCAATGGGATGAAACTGAATGGGAAGAGACACAGATTAGATATTAGAAAAAACTTTTTGACAGTTAGAGTGATCAATGAGTGGAACAGGCTGCCACGAGAAGTGGTGAGTTCTCCTTCAATGGAAGTCTTCAAACAGAGGCTGGACAGACATCTGACTGGGATGATTTAGCGAATCCTGCTTTGAGCAGGGGGTTGGACCAGATGGCCCAGGAGGTCCCTTCCAACTCTACGATTCTATGATTCTATGATTCTATGATTCTATGCACAGTAGAGATTAAAGATCTGTCGATAGGATTTGGAGGCCTGCACCTATGTTCAAGGTAGGGAACTCTGTGTGTGTGGTTATCCACAAAAAACTTGAGATTGAACATTCCATCACAGAAACTAGGACAAAAATTCATCAGCCCATTCAAGATCTCTGCGATCGTGAGTTCTGTTGCCTGTCGTCGGAAGTTATTAAGGACCTTAAAGGTACACCCTGTGTTTCATGTCTCCCCATTAAAACCAATGTCTCCAAATACTTTTTGTGGTCGTATTATGCCTCCTCAGCCAGTGTTGGTGGATAGACAAGAACAGTTTGCTGTGGAGAAGATTATGGACTCTAGAAACTGCAGGAATCAACTGAAGTGCCTCATCAAGTGGCAAGGATATCTGTCTGACAACTCTTGGGAGCCGATGAGCAATATCTGTGCTCCTCAAAAGATTACAGTTTTCCATCAGAAATATCCTGAAATTCCTGGTCCTGGATTATCGTGAGGCCGCTTCTGAGGTGGGAGTAATGTAAGGATTCCAGACTTTCCTTTGTGCCTGTTTGCCCTGATCCAAGATGGAGTCTCGTATTTCGCCCTGTCATGGAACTTTTAGTCTGTCCTGATTATTTAAGTCCAAGTCATGTGCTCCTCTGTGCCTGAGTATTTTGTTGCTGTTGGCTCCAGAGCTCCTGCTTGTCTGCTGGTGGTCTCTCTGCTACTGCTGCTCGTTACTCAGTGCTCTGCCTTCCCACGTTTTGCTGCCTACAGTCCTCTGTGTGTCTCCTTGATGCTGTATGCGCTTAACAATGGTCTGAACTTCGAGTGTGGAGCTATTCATTCCTGGAACTGCTGTGGCTAGTAAGGAATCCTGGCATCTCCAGTTCCTCTAGGTCTGTGTTTGTTTGGGCTGCATTGCTGGACTTGTGCGGGACTTTCAGCCCTAAAGATACATACAGTATAGTGACCGTCTCCTGTTTATGCCGCTCCTGTATCATGCTGGACTTCTACATTTAAGTGCTGTGTGCATTTCCACCCTCATGATTGCTCAACTTCTACACTTTAGTGTTGTGTGCGTGCTCATTCATAACATTGCAGGACTGCCTCATTAAATGCGGTGTGCACACCTGAGTCATATTACTGAGACACTGGTTCATATTAGCTGTCACGCCCCGGTCTTCAGTTATTCTGCATCATTCTATATTGTGCTGTATTTTCATTACTATTGCAAGAAGAACTCTGACAGTTGTGTTACCCTTGTTAAATACACTTATTTGCATCAACTTTGTTCTCCCACACAATTATATTCGGTAGTACCCTTATAGTTGTTAAGGCCCCGTCATACACAACAAGATCGCTAGCGAGATCGCTGATTTTGTGACGCAACAGCGATCTCGCTGTGTGTGACATGCATCTGCGACCGGCCACCCCGCCGGATATTGCTGATCGTGCAGGAGTGTCCTGGGCCATTTTTTGATCATTGGTCTCCAGCTGGCCAGCACGCATCACTGCGTGTGGCAGCAGGAGAACAACGATCAGCAAGCTCCCAGTGCTGTAAGCAGATGCTAGGAGCTGGTATCCAAAGTAAATATCGGGTAACTAAGAGCGCATGTTGCTTAGTTACCCACTGTTTACCTTGGATACCTGCGTGCTCGTGCTGGGAGCTGGTATCCAAGGTACACAGAGGGTAACTAAGTGATGCTCGCGCTTAGTTACCCGCTGTTTACCCTGGATACCAGCTCCCAGCCTAAGCAGCAGGTATCCAAGGCACACAGCGGGTAACTAAGCGACGCGCGTATTTACACAAGAAAATCCCATGACAGATAACATGATCAGGGATAAAATTCTCCATTAAATGTCACCTGCTTAACCCAGTAGGAAGTACGGCGGCATCTAAAAATCACTAAAATTGACAAATCCCCGGGCCCGGATGGGATACACCCCCGAGTACTGCAGGAATTAAGCACAGCCATAGATAGACCATTATTTTTAATCTTTAAAGATTCCATAATAACAGGGTCTGTACCACAGGACTGGCGTATAGCAAATGTGGTGCCAATATTCAGAAAGGGGACAAAAACTGAACTCGGAAATTATATGCCAGTAAGTTTAACCTCAACTGTGGGTAAAATTATGAAGGGTTTTCTAAGAGATGCTATACTGGAGTATCTGAAGAATAACCTCATGACCCAATATCAACATGGGTTTACAAGGGACCGTTCCTGTCAGACTAATCTGATAAGCTTTTATGAAGAGGTAAGTTCTGGACTAGACCAAGGGAATGCAGTGGACGTGGTGTACATGGACTTTTCAAAAGCTTTTGATATGGTGCCACACAAAAGGTTGATACATAAAATGAGAACAATGGGGATAGGGGAAAATATGTGTAGGTGGGTTAAGAGCTGGCTTAGGGATAGGAAGCAAAGGGTGGTTATTAATGGAGCACACTCGGACAGGGTTACAGTTAGCAGTGGGGTACTACAGGGGTCAGTTTTGGGCCCGCTTCTTTTTAACATATTTATTAATGACCTTGTAGGGGGCATAGAGAGTAGAATTTCAATATTTGCAGATGACACTAAACTCTGCAGGGTAATCAATACAGAGGAGGACAATTATATATTACAGGAGGATTTATGTAAACTAGAAGCTTGGGCTGATAAATGGCAAATGAGCTTTAATGGGGATAAATGTAAGGTCATGCACTTGGGTAGAATGAAGAAGATGCATAATTATGTGCTTAATTGTAAAACACTGGGCAAAACTGTCACTGAAAAAGACCTGGGTGTATGGGTGGACGACAAACTCACATTTAGTGGCCAGTGTCAGGCAGCTGCTGCAAAGGAAAATAAAATAATGGGATGCATTAAAAGATGCATAGATGCTCATGAGGAAAACATAATTTTACCTCTATATAAGTCACTAGTGCGACCACACTTAGAATATTGTGTACAGTTTTGGTCTCCGGTGTATAAGAAAGACATGGCTGAACTGGAGCGGGTGCAGAGAAGAGCGACCAAGGTTATTAGGGAACTAGGGGGTCTGCATTACCAAGACAGGTTATTACACTTGGGGTTATTTAGTTTGGAGAATCGAAGGCTTAGGGGTGATCTTATTACAATGTATAAATATATGCGGGGACAGTACAAAGACCTTTCTAATGATCATTTTACTCTTAGACCTGTGATGGGGACAAGGGGGCATCCTCTACGTCTGGAGGAAAGAAGGTTTAAGCATACTCACAGACAAGGATTCTTTACTGTAAGAGCAGTGAGACTATGGAACTCTCTGCCATATGATGTTGTAATGAGTGATTACCTACTAAAATTTAAGAAGAGACTGGATGCCTTTCTTGAAAAGTATAATATTACAGGGTATATACACTAGTTTCCTTAATATTGCGTTGATCCAGGGAGCTAGTCTGATTGCCGTATGTGGAGTCGGGAAGGAATTTTTTTCCCCAATGTGAAGCTTACTGTTTGCCACATGGGTTTTTTTTGCCTTCCTCTGGATCAACATGTTAGGGCAGGTTAGGACAGGATATGGGTTGAACTAGATGGACTTAAAGTCTCCCTTCAACCTTAATAACTATGTTACTATGTTACTATGTTGGACACCCGCGTCCTCGCTGGTCCTGATCGCTGGTGAGAGCTGCCTGTTTGACAGCTCACCAGTGATCATGTAGCGATGCACTAGCATAGTAACTTAGAATGATAGTGCATAGGCAGCTGTCTTTTGGAAGGGTTTATCAGAGACCGTAAAAGATGTTATGGTGGGATTTCCTGTTCCCTCTGGTCTGGATGATTCTATGTCATTAGCCATTCAAGTTGATCGGCGTTTACGTGAACGTAAAACTACACAGGAGGCGCTGCCACCTTTTGAACAAATGTCTGAACCTATGCAATGTGATGGGGTTTTGTCTAGGGCGCAACGTCAGGAGTTTAGAAGGCGTAATAAGCTGTGTTTTTTCTGTGGAGACATCTCTCATACTATTTCTGTATGCTTAAAATGAGAGAAACGTTTTGCACACACATTTGCTGTATACAACCTAAGTTTCTTTTGGCAATTACTCTTGTGAAGGGTTAATACTAAAATCAGAGTTGAAGTTTCGTTTTATCCATTCTCTGAAGGTTTCGTTTCTTCATTTTTGTTGCTTTAAGATAAATTTTTATAATTGGCATGGGCTGTCATGAAACCAGACTGTTCCTATCAGGTGCAACATAAGGGAGGCGGGAGTGTAAAACTCTGAAGAATATGCCATTATACTACTTTCTACGCTATTTGGATACGGACATATATGTCGTTTCTGGTTTTCTTGCAATATTATTGGCTTACAAAGTGAAATGTTGCTATTGGTACTTGAGAACCTTGCATAATTAAGCAAAAGATTATAAAAGATGTGACTAAAATAAAGGGGCTTAGTGATCTGCCTCGATCTTCCCATACAGAGACACCCGTCTCCGTGTGGTCATTTGAGTTGCTAGCAACACTGGAATAATTTGGACATCACTGGCTCAACTGTGAAGGGTTAATTTAGCCCTCCTTAAATAGCTACCCCGACAGTGGTGCCCAACGTGAGGCCCCCGAACAGGGACGCCTCTGCCCCCGGAGGACAACAACACAAAGGACCCTCAGAGCGGACACAGGTGCTGGAAAATTGGGACTGATCACCCCCGAGAACCACGGTAAGTTGGCAGTTATACTGTTCAGACTGACCGTTGGTGTGGTTTTCCAGTGCTTGTTGCTGCAAAGAGGATCTGAGGTTTGTCCCCTGGTGGGGTGATTCATGGGTGGAATCATATAGAGGTGTAGTCCCGTTGGGGGCCCAGTGCTCGAACCGTACCTCATAAGGGACGGACACCCCGGATTGACCAGTGATTGTGACTCTCTTTATAGTCAAAATATCCTGAAATTCCCGATCATTATTAGTATTGGGCATGGTGAGTGATCGAAGATGGGTAGGATACGTAACTCAGGTATATATAGAAAGATATATATAACCAGAGGTGTCCGGAGGTATAGTCTGAGACGCCCTCCTCCTTTCACTGAGTACCGCGAATTTTGGGCAATCCCAGAGGGGGATTATTGACCCGGTGGAATGGAGACTGAAACGGCCGCCAGATCTGTGCACAATTTAAGTCAGGAAGTTTGGCTCTAAAGGAGAGAATTATGTTTCTGTGGAAGAAAAAGAAAAGTTTGGAATTGTGTGAAGGATAAGAAACTGTTAGTCTTATGATTCAAAGACGAGGAAATAAATCTCTGTCAGGAATGCAGGAAAAATATTTTTGATTTTGGGATTTCCTAAGGGCGGGAGGTTGTAGCCTACGCTATGGGATGAAGGAGTTAAAAAGAATAAAGGAAGGTTGACTGATGATGGATTACTTGAAGGCGCTGAGGAATTCCATGGGCTTGGCACATGAATTGTATAATGAAGGTTATGTGGACATTGAACAACAAGTGAATTCTGATTGTTTTTATTGCTATGTGGAAAAAGGAAAAATTGTCTATTATGACAGGGACGGGATGTATTGTGGTTCAAGAAAGTGACTGTGGTGTGAGGAAGTGATTGATTAAGAAGGAACTAAGATTGATACTAATGTGTCAGACGAATAGTTAAAAGTGATGATTTGAAAGAAGAGGTCTCCCTGCTAGATGACAATTGTACAAGGAGACCGAGAGTCGCAGCCCCCACCTCTGCTGACGGCACCTATTGTCATCCGCAGCCAGCCTCAATCCCTGTTCACCCAATCCAGAGGAAAAAAAAAAGTTTTCAGAAGACTTTAAACCGCTCTGTTCGGCAGAGAAAGAAAAAAACAAAAAGCAAGCTAGCAGCTGCAGCTGCTTCAGTACCCCCTCCCATCTTAGCCCACACCATATCCCCCTTCGCCCCCACAGCAGCTGCGAGCACACAGCCAGTCTCTTATCAGTATCATTGGAGCATACAGCAAACTCTGGCCCCCCCTCAGACTTCAGCTAGAGGGAACCCTGCTCCTCAGCCCCTCCCTGCTAATTCTTGTTACTGCTCAGTTCGCGATCTCTCCCACATGTTCAGTAAATTTACTAGGGGCAGATTCATTATCACAGTTCCGCTCCGGAATACAATTCCAAGATGATGGTCAGAAGGCTCTTACGTTATATAATCCCTATGTAGATGAAGACAGTGAGGAAATCTGTATTTTGCATGCCCTTCCTACATTTTTGATGGCCCCGATAGGCCAAGATCCACCCTCAGTATTGCCTGAGGATCAATGACTCACCCCATACCTCTCAGAGATACCATCTAAACTCTGGTTAAAAGGGCCAAATGATATAGGGAAAATGCCTGTAGAACCAATAAAAGTGTTTCTCAAACCTGGTGCCTAATCCTCATACTCTTTTGTCCCAAATACCCCAGGATGCTGCTTGGTTTGCAGCTATTGATCTTACCAATGCCTTCTTTAGCATTCCATTACACCCAGACTGTTAGTTTCTATTTGCATTCACTTAGCAGGGCGACAGTTAATATGGACAGTTATGCCACAAGGGGCCCAAAACAGTCCCAACCAGTTTGCAAAAAAATATGAGCAGGTGTCTTTTGCCATTGTTGCCATTGTTAGCCTCCTTAAGTATCTGGCAGCACTGAACTGTCAGGTTTCGGCCTCGGGACTTCAGTTCTGCCTTGGTCAAGTGATATTCTTGGGTCACTGTCTCCTTCAGGGTGCCAGACACCTCGCAGAAGAAAGAAAAATAGCTGTCAGCTCCCTTCTTTTCCCAAAAGATGAAACTGAACTCCAGCGTTTTCTTGGACTATGCACCTATTTTTGTCAGTGGATACCGGATGCATCCCGCATAATGCAACCCCTTTATAATGCCTTGAAAGACGGTATAATGAACTATAAGGAAAGATGGCAGTGATGAGGATTACCTCCAATATGATTGTTCCCAACTACTGACTGAAGAAACAGCTACTCCACCAAATGTCAGGGAGAATTCACTCCCAAATCCTGATCTGGTGTTATACACGGACTCACGGTATGCATTTGGTATTGCTCACGATTTTGGGGCTCTATCAGCCAATCGAGGGTTTATTACTACTGCCGGAACCCCAGTGAAAAATGCTGAAGCTGTTAAAACCCTCATGAACTCGATCAAATTACCTACTCAGGTGGCTATTATCAAAGTTAAGGCGCACGGTCCTAGGAACAGTTCACAGACTGTTGGCAACATATTTGAGGATATGCAAGCAAAAGCCGCCGCTCTTTTACCCGTTGAAGAAACCATACCAACTATGGTGACCACACGCTCTCAGCGTAAACAGTTACAAGAAGCATTGACCCTACAAGAGCCTGATGATCTACAACAGACTGAAGTTTTCTGTCGAACCCTGCGAGACCGCTTAATGACAATGCAGAGAATGTCTCCAAAGGAAGAGGTGAAGCAATGGAAGACTGATGGGGCACAAATGGATAATGGTCTCTAGAAAAAGGACCAACTCGTGTGTCTCCCTAAGCGGATGTACCCTGCTATTGCCACATGGGCCTACACATCGAGGAAAGAATCAGGCCCTCTCCCTGGTGCAAAAATTCTACTGGGCCCCGGTTCTCCAGTTGGCTGGAAGCATTCCCTGTTACCAACATGACTGCAAAGACCACAGTGAAGAAACTGGTGATGGAAGTTATATGCAGATATGGGGTTCCAGAAGTTGTTGAAAGTGATCAAGGCCTTTTCTTCTCATGTGTACTAAGAAGTTCTGACAATGCTTGGATCCACTGTAGCCCTCCATACTCCGTACCACCCACAATCCAGTGGGAAAGTTGAGAGGCTGAACGGCACACTGAAGGGACAATTGACCAAAATGATGCAGGAGACTATGGCTCCATGGCCAGAGCTCCTACCCATTGTACTATACCACATTCGTACTACCCCTATTGCAAAATATGGCCTGTCCCCATATGAGATATTGTTTGGTGCTAGGCCCCCAGTTGCAAATTTCCAGCCTCAGCAGTTATCAGAAGAAACTGACCGTGCTGTTCAATGTGTTATTCAGCTTAGTAAAAATCTTGCTAACACCCATGTTCTAGTTTTCTTTTCTTTTCCAGATTCAGCAGAAACCGACACCTGTTATAACCTGAAGCCTGGTGATTTGGTAGTCGTGACGAGGCATGTCAGAAAGCACGGACTAGAATGACGGTCCCAATGAAGTCCTCCTCATCACCCAACAAGTCAATAGCAAATAAAGGGGCATAATGTTTTGGTTTTTCGCATTTTCCATATTATTATTGGTAGAAGTTAAAGTTAAAGTTAGAAGATATTCAAAGACTCAGAGATCAATATGATAAAGACAATGATCGTACTAAGGACAGTTGGTGGTCAGACACCTTCTCCTTTCTCAATCCAGCCAATTGGTTTAAGCGAATTGGGGGCTTGATAGCTGGGATCTTAAAAGCTTGTTACACATTGCTGCCTGTATCCTTGTTGTATATGTGATACTAAACCTTGTTCTTTCGTGTATTTCTGTATGTATTAGGAAAGTCTGCACTAAGACAGCTAATGATGATACCAAAGGTGTCGTTGCCCCTGCTCTTCTCTGCACCGATCTCAAAAGGCTACTTGATGAAGATGTTGAAGCCAAGCACATGCCTACCTACAAAAGATCCCCACCACCGTCATCAAAAATTGTTATTCGGGAACTGCAGTATATAGGGGGGATGGGTGCGCCGCAACAGCCATGACTGATAACACGGCATCAGTCATGTGAAGACCAGTACCCCTCAAGCTGTTAGCTTGGGATAGCACCTCTGATGCTGCATATGTGTTAAAAAAAATTTATCTAGGGGGGAATGTGAAGGGTTAATACTAAAATCAGAGTTGAAGTTTCGTTTTATCCATTCTCTGAAGGTTTCGTTTCTTCATTTTTGTTGCTGTAAGATAAATTTTTATAATTGGCATGGGCTGTCATGAAACCAGACTGTTCCTATCAGGTGCAAGATAAGGGAGGCGGGAGTGTAAAACTCTGAAGAATATGCCATTATACTACTTTCTACGCTATTTGGATACGGACATATATGTCGTTTCCGGTTTTCTTGCAATATTATTGGCTTACAAAGTGAAATGTTGCTATTGGTACTTGAGAACCTTGCATAATTAAGCAAAAGATTATAAAAGATGTGAATAAATTAAAGGGGCTTAGTGATCTGCCTTGATCCTCCCATACAGAGACCCCCGTCTCCATGTGGTCATTTGAGTTGCTAGCAACACTGGAATAATTTGGACATCACTGGCTCAACCGTGAAGGGTTAAATTAGCCCTCCTTAAATAGCTACCCCGACACTCTGATCTGCTCCTTGTCCACGTTTTCCACGAAGGCTTTTGTGGATTCAGGAGCAGCGTTGAATCTGATCGATTTGGACTTTGCTAAACGTTGTGGTTTTTCCATGATGCCTCTGCGGACGCCTATTCCTTTGAGGGGTATTGATGCTACTCCTTTGGCAGAGAATAAACCTCAGTTTTGGACCCAGGTGACAATGCGAGTTGCCCCAGACCACCAAGAAAATTGTAAATTATTGGTGCTGCATAATTTGCGTGATACTATTGTTCTGGGTTTTCCTTGGTTGCAAACTCATAATCCAGTTTTGGATTGGAAATCTGGGTGTGTGGTGAGTTGGGGCTGTCAGTGTGTTCTTAGGGACGCTCCTGTTTTCTCCACCTCTCCTCAGTCTCATGATATTCCTGGTTATCTAGCTGATTTTTCTGATGTATTTAGTGAGAGCAAGTCTGCGTCTTTGCCTCCTCATAGGAGTTATGCAATTGAGTTGATGCCTGGGTGTAAATTTCCCAAGGGTCGGCTTTTCAACTTATCAGTACCCGAACATGATGCTATGCGATCCTATATTAAGGAGTCATTGGAGAAGGGTCATATTAGACCATCCTCGTCACCTTTAGGTGCTGGGTTTTTTTTTGTGGCCAAGAAAGATGGTTCATTAAGACCGTGTATTGATTATCGTTCCCTTAACAAGATGACGGTTAAATATCAGTACCCGTTACCTCTGATGTCTGATTAATTCTCCAGAGTTAAGAGTGCCTGCTGGTTTGCTAAGCTTGACCTCAGGGGGGCGTATAATCTTATTCGCATCAAGCACGGGGATGAATGGAAGACGGCGTTTAATACTCCGGAGGGACATTTTGAGTACCTGGTGATGCCTTTGGGGCTCACTAATGCCCCTTCTGTCTTCCAGTCCTTTATGAATTATATTTTCCGTGACTTTGTGGATAAGGTTTTGATCATCTATCTGGATGATATTTTGATCTTTTCTAGTGATTGGGATTCTCATGTGGAACACGTCCTGACTGTGTTCCGGATTTTGAGGGAGAATTCCCTATTTGTTAAGGGATCGAAATGCCTCTTTGGTGTACAGAGGATTTCATTTTTGGGATTTATCTTATCTCCATCGACTATTGAAATGGACCCGGCCAAGGTACAGGCCATTTATGATTGGGTTCAACCTACTTCTTTGAAGGCCCTCCAGAAGTGTTTTGGTTTTGCTAATTTCTATCGTAAATTTATAGGTAATTTTTCTGGTATTGTCAAACCACTGACTGATCTGACCAAGAAGGGTGCTGATGTGCTGAATTGGTCTCCTGAGGCTATCTCAGCATTTCAGGAGCTTAAGCAGAGATTTACTTCAGCTCCAGTTTTATGGCAACCTGATGTCTCACTTCCATTTCAGGTGGAGGTAGATGCTTCTGAGATTGGTGCAGGAGCTGTTTTGTCCCAAAAAGACCCTGTGACTTCTAAGATGAATCCCTGTGCCTTCTTTTCTCGAAAGTTCTCCCCATCTGAACGTAACTATGACGTGGGGAATTGGGAATTGTTGGCCATGAAGTGGGCATTTGAGGAGTGGAGACATTGGTTGGAGGGAGCTAGACATCAAGTTGTGGTCCTCACCGATCACAAGAATTTGATTTATCTGGAGTCGGCCAAATGCTTGAATCCTAGACAGGCTAGATGGGCCTTGTTTTTCACGCGTTTTAATTTTGTGGTCTCTTTTCTTCCGGGTACTAAGAATGTTAAGGTAGACGCCATTTCTAGGAGTTTCTTTGACGATTCTCTTAGTGTGACCGAGCCTACTGCCATCCTAGGTGAGGGGGTAGTTCTTTCTGCCATTTCGCCCGATTTGAGACGTGCCCTGGAGGAATTTCAGGAGGATAAATCTGAGCATTGCCCTATGGGAAAATTGTATGTTCCTGACCAGTGGAGAAAGAGAGTGATGTCTGAAATTCATTGCTCTGCATTGGCTGGTCATCCAGGTATTTTTGGTACCAGAGATTTGGTGAGTCTGTCCTTTTGGTGGCCTGCCTTATCTCGTGACATCAGGAATTTTGTACAGTCCTGTGGGACTTGTTCTCGGTCTAAACCCTGTTCTCGTTCTAGTGGGTTGCTGATGCCCTTGCCGGTGCCCAAGAGGCCATGGACCCATATCTCAATGGATTTTATTTCTGATCTTCCTGTCTCTCAGAGAATGACTGTTATCTGGGTGATTTGTGATAGATTTTCGAAGATGGTCCATCTTGTACCACTCCCAAAGTTGCCATCTTCCGCTGAGTTGGTGCCCTTGTTTTTACAACAGGTGGTTCGGTTACATGGGATTCCTGAGAACATTGTGTCCGACAGAGGAGTCCAGTTTGTTTCCAGATTCTGGAAAGCCTTTTGTTCCAATCTGGGAGTTCAGTTATCCTTCTCCTCCGCGTTTCATCCCCAGACCAATGGACAGACTGAGAGAACAAACCAGACCTTGGAGTCTTATTTGAGATGTTTTATATCTGCTGATCAGGATGATTGGGTCTCATTTTTGCCCTTGGCCGAATTTGCACTGAACAATAGAGCTAGTTCTGCCACTTTGATGTCACCCTTTTTCTGTAATTTTGGGTTTCATCCTCGATTCTCTTCAGGGCAAGTGGAATCTTCGTCCTGCCCAGGTCTGGACACTGTGGTTAAGAGAATGCAGCAGATATGGGACCAAGTGGTGGATAAGTTGTCACTTTCTCAGGAAAAGGCCCAGCGATTTTCCAACCGGCATAGGACCATTGGTTCCCAGTTTAAAGTGGGTGATATGGTTTGGCTATCGTCTAAGAATATTCCTATGAAGATTGCATTTCCTAAATTTAAGCCAAGATTTATTGGTCCTTATAAGATTTTGGAAATTCTTAATCCTGTTTCGTTTCGATTGGCTCTTCCAGTTACGTTCAAGATCTATAACGTATTTCACAAATCCCTGTTAATGAGGTTTGTTGAGCCAGTGGTTCCTATGGCAGGACCTCCTGACCCTGTGTTGGTTGAAGGCAATGTGGAATATGAGGTAGAGAAAATATTGGATTCTCGTTTGGTTAGACGGAGACTCCAGTATTTGGTCAAATGGAAGGTTTATGGTCAGGAGGATAATTCTTGGGTCTCTGCCTCCGATATTCATGCCAATAGATTGGTTTGTGCTTTTCACTGGGCCCATCCTGATCGGCCTGGTGGCGTGGATGAGGGTTTGGTGACCCCTCCTCAAGGGGGGGTACTGTTGTGAGTTCATTCTCTGGTTCACCAGTTGTGAGTTCTCCTTCCAGACTCCCTCTGGTGGTAACAGGAGGTAGTGAAGCTGATTTGATCGGTGGAGATCTGCCACCTGAGAATGAGGATGACGATTGGACCTCAGGAGTCTCAGATTGGATTTAAGACAGCTGACGCCCTATTCAGTTGCTGGTGATTCCTTCTGGCTTGTCAGCTCTTGGTTTTCAGCTCTGTTCCAGTCATCTAAAGCTAAGTTTCTCTGCTAATGTTCACACTTGATTTTGTTGGTCTGTTCAGTTTTTTTTGGTGTGGTCAGCCAGCCCCTGCTGGGGGTTGAGCTGAATTTCCACTCTTATTTATCAGTATTTTGCCAATTTGCTTTTTGTCCCTTACTAGTTGGGTCTCTTTTTGCTCTGTCTCAGAATATTTCAGAGTGCTGATATAGTGGGAGAAGTCTAGTGACTTCAGGGTTATTTTTGCTATCAGACGGATTGGACATTATTTTTGTAGGTTTTTTGCAGGTTGCAGACAGTGTCTTTCAGAGAGCAGGTGAGCGGGCACCAACCAAATAAATGCTCATGCAGGGATCACCACATGCAAGTTAACTAGACAATTGTACAAAAAAGAGAAAGGGACTATGCATAAATGTGGGATCACCACGCCAAAACCAAGTATTTATAAAAATATAATTTTTATTATGAAATACAAAAAGCAGCAAGGAAGCAGCAAAAAACACCACACATAAAAACAATTAAAAAAATCTGATCAACATGTAGACCGCTGGCTGCAGAATGTAAAGGCACCAATATCGAATAATAACGTTCTCAATATCATAACATATAATACAGACAATATGATGGAGACGAAAACAACACACTGATGACTGGCCAGTTCAATAAGATCCTATACCAACATGTAAAGTGCATAGCACATAACCCAGAATATCAATCAAACCTTCCTGAAAGGAGCCCTGTAATGCTTGAAAAATGTATCTAATATGAGGAATATGAATAACAGATGTAACTCCCCATAGAATAAAGTCAGTAGCCCAAAAAAAGTGGAGGAGGGCTAGTAATGTATGGCAATTGAAGATCCCAAACAGGCATAAAATACATCACCCAAAGGCACAGTCAGTAAGTCCAGTCAAAGGTCGCCCCAGCGTCTGTGTATTGTGCCAGCAGCCACCGCGGTATACAAGGACCCACGCGTTCCGACACCGCTAGGTGTCTTTCTCAAGGTGAGTGCTATTACAGCCTCTAAGCGCCGCTTATTTAAGTCAGAGAAATCACAAATAAATCCAAACCAGGTGACGGCTGGCGGCGTACAGGGAGAATCATGAAGGCGGATGTGACCTAACAGCTTGATACGTATCTATTGCGCAGGCGCCGTCGCGCGGCAACCAGAGCGTATAGGTTGAAGTCTCATGAGACTAGAGTATCCCGCGCGTGCAGGGAGAATCATGAAGGCGGATGTGACCTCACAGGTTGACACATATCTATTGCGCAGGCGCCGTCGCGTGGCAACCAAAGCATATAGGTTGAAGTCTCATGAGACTGGAGTCTCCCGCGCCTGCGCAGTACGGTCAAACGGATAACCACAACCAATCTTGTGAGCGCTATCAGCGTCCATCAAGGGTCAACGTCTCATAAGATTAGCGAATCACACGCATGCGCAATTCAACCCTTAGATGGCCATGATGAGAGGGCAAGCAAAGTATCAAACATACATATGCGTAAACACCCTTGCAGCATGATGAGTAAATGTTAAAATAGTACACATTCAAAACCTGTGGGGGATGTGTATCCCACAGAAACACACTGCAGCAAGATGGGCACTAAGTTAATTATTTATGGGTAATAGCATTTATAAGTGTAACAGCAATTTATTGAAACACAGGAACCCACACCTGTTTGGTGAAGCACACGCATGCACACTCCCCCACAAGAATGTTTATCAAGACAATAAAGACAAGTATTATTCCATCAGCCAGATCCGCATTTGAAGTGGACTGAACCATACAAGCAACATAAGTAATAGTAGCTAGGCACCAATCAGGGTGTATACTAGTTGGCCCTAGATCAGGGTGTCAAGAAAGACACACATAGTGCACCGGTGCTACTGTATCAAAGGGGCAGCGCTTAATGAGATGTTCACCTAGATCTATACACTCAAAAAGGTAGTGGTCAAAAACGCCACACCAAGATGTCATATAGAACAGCAACAGTATGGAGCGCATTAGAGTTGATCTAAAACGACGGAAGACCGAACATCGTTATAATGACAAAAACGGAAAATCCCAAAGAAAAAAAGGGGCTGGGATCTGAAACCCAGTTAATGGATTTTATAGCAACGCTAAATGAGAATTGTTGGAACATCAGGCTTACCTGCACCTTCTCTTCCAGCTCGGTGGATTTTTTGGATCTTAGGATTGGAGTGTGCCAAAATCGCATTACTACAACGCTGTTCCGTAAAACAACGGCAACTAATAACGTATTACACTTTGAGAGTTTTCACCCTGCACATTTACGCAAGGGAATCCCGAAAGGACAATTTATTCGCATTAGGAGAAATTGCAGCTGTACGGAAGATTTTTTGAGGGAATCACGACAATTATCCAACAGATTTCGTGAGAGAGGGTATCCAAGGAGGATTGTATCTGGGGCCTTTGAGTTTTCCAGGAACAGACCCAGGGAGGAATTCCTCAATCCACGGGTAAGGGGAGTGCGCAATCGAGTTAGTCTCATCACGAGATTCCACAATCAGTGGAATGATGTTTACCAAATTCTTGGGAACAATTGGGGCATCCTGTTGAGTGACTCTAAGTTACGTCGCTTTATAGATGAACGCCCAAGTGTGGTGGCTAGAAGGGCGCAGAACCTTAAGGATATTCTATCCAATAGCCATTTCAGACGCCCAATTACCAAGATTCGTACTGGTAATGACACTAGGGGTACGTTTCCATGTGGGGACTGTTCCATCTGTCCTCGAATTTTGACTAACAGATTTTTGTCGGCGCTTTGTCTGCCCTCACAGATACAGCCGAAGGCGTATTTCAACTGCCGTTCTCGCAACATGGTCTACGCCCTGGTTTGCGGATGCAAGAAATTGTATGTGGGGCAGACAACGCAGGAACTACGACGCAGGACACAGCAGCATCTCTCGAATATTATGACAGCAAGGGCTGACAGAGGTAAGGGGAAACCGCTGACCTCTGTGGCCACCCATTTTCTTGACAACCATGGTGGCTCCCCTGACTCCCTTAGGGTTATGGGTCTGGAGGGGGTTCGTGTTAACATTAGGGGGGGTAACATCTCAGAAGAACTCCTCCGGCGGGAAGCGAGATGGATATATGACCTGGATTGCCTTTCACCACGTGGTCTTAACGAGGAGCTGCTGTATAATGGCTTCTATAAGAAACTATAGATTGGGCTGTTGCATCTCATTTACTAACTTTTTCTGCCGCCCTTTTTTTGTTCTTCCTCCCCCAGGTTTTAGGTCCGGGATTTCCCTTATACTGGAGCCTGTGACTGCTCTCGGGTTTTGGATTTTCAATTCTCCTTTATGTGGCTGTCTTCTAGCAATACTCCCTTGCCATGATGCTACAATTCACCCTGTGAAAAAAGAAAATCTTATGAGAGAAAAAATCATGAGGACTGCATTATAACGTGGCTGCTTCCCCCCCCCCCCTTTTTTTCTTTGGGATTTTCCGTTTTTGTCATTATAACGATGTTCGGTCTTCCGTCGTTTTAGATCAACTCTAATGCGCTCCATACTGTTGCTGTTCTATATGACATCTTGGTGTGGCGTTTTTGACCACTACCTTTTTGAGTGTATAGATCTAGGTGAACATCTCATTAAGCGCTGCCCCTTTGATACAGTAGCACCGGTGCACTATGTGTGTCTTTCTTGACACCCTGATCTAGGGCCAACTAGTATACACCCTGATTGGTGCCTAGCTACTATTACTTATGTTGCTTGTATGGTTCAGTCCACTTCAAATGCGGATCTGGCTGATGGAATAATACTTGTCTTTATTGTCTTGATAAACATTCTTGTGGGGGAGTGTGCATGCGTGTGCTTCACCAAACAGGTGTGGGTTCCTGTGTTTCAATAAATTGCTGTTACACTTATAAATGCTATTACCCATAAATAATTAACTTAGTGCCCATCTTGCTGCAGTGTGTTTCTGTGGGATACACATCCCCCACAGGTTTTGAATGTGTACTATTTTAACATTTACTCATCATGCTGCAAGGGTGTTTACGCATATGTATGTTTGATACTTTGCTTGCCCTCTCATCATGGCCATCTAAGGGTTGAATTGCGCATGCGTGTGATTCGCTAATCTTATGAGACGTTGACCCTTGATGGACGCTGATAGCGCTCACAAGATTGGTTGTGGTTATCCGTTTGACCGTACTGCGCAGGCGCGGGAGACTCCAGTCTCATGAGACTTCAACCTATATGCTTTGGTTGCCACGCGACGGCGCCTGCGCAATAGATATGTGTCAACCTGTGAGGTCACATCCGCCTTCATGATTCTCCCTGCACGCGCGGGATACTCTAGTCTCATGAGACTTCAACCTATACGCTCTGGTTGCCGCGCGACGGCGCCTGCGCAATAGATACGTATCAAGCTGTTAGGTCACATCCGCCTTCATGATTCTCCCTGTACGCCGCCAGCCGTCACCTGGTTTGGATTTATTTGTGATTTCTCTGACTTAAATAAGCGGCGCTTAGAGGCTGTAATAGCACTCACCTTGAGAAAGACACCTAGCGGTGTCGGAACGCGTGGGTCCTTGTATACCGCGGTGGCTGCTGGCACAATACACAGACGCTGGGGCGACCTTTGACTGGACTTACTGACTGTGCCTTTGGGTGATGTATTTTATGCCTGTTTGGGATCTTCAATTGCCATACATTACTAGCCCTCCTCCACTTTTTTTGGGCTACTGACTTTATTCTATGGGGAGTTACATCTGTTATTCATATTCCTCATATTAGATACATTTTTCAAGCATTACAGGGCTCCTTTCAGGAAGGTTTGATTGATATTCTGGGTTATGTGCTATGCACTTTACATGTTGGTATAGGATCTTATTGAACTGGCCAGTCATCAGTGTGTTGTTTTCGTCTCCATCATATTGTCTGTATTATATGTTATGATATTGAGAACGTTATTATTCGATATTGGTGCCTTTACATTCTGCAGCCAGCGGTCTACATGTTGATCAGATTTTTTTAATTGTTTTTATGTGTGGTGTTTTTTGCTGCTTCCTTGCTGCTTTTTGTATTTCATAATAAAAATTATATTTTTATAAATACTTGGTTTTGGCGTGGCGATCCCACATTTATGCATAGTCCCTTTCTCTTTTTTGTACAGTGTCTTTCCTTTCCTTTCTAGTTAGTTTGGGCCCCATCGTTTGCTCAGCCTATTTTCCTGCCTGTGCTTGTGCCTTCATCTTGTTTCACCGTCAATACATGTGTGGGGGCTATCTATTCCTTTGGGGTCTGCTCTGGGGCAGATAGTTTTCCCCTTTTCATGCTTCAGGCTTATTTAGTCCTCCAGCTGTGACAAAGCATCTAGGAACATCGTAGGTACGCTCCACGGCTGCTGCTAGTTGTGTGGTAGGATCAGGGATCTGCTATCTGCATAGATACCAACCTCTCTGGTTTTCTGTGACTTAGCTTGCTTTGCTTTTTTCTCCTCGGTGACCCATTCATAACAAACCCCGTCCTCTAGAGACACCGCTGAGACTTCACATGCCGCTGTTGTCGGTGCCACCGTTGGAGAACCATAACGCTGCAATCAAGACTACATGTCAGGATCCTGTCAGCGCTGGCATGCAGCCTTCGCTGAGCAGGGACTCACCCGCACTGTAGGGGGACCCGAGGTTAGGTACATCCGGAAAGTACAGATACACAGGACCTGTGGACACTGAAGTTAGCAAGCAGTCACAGGACCTACGGTCCTGTGACTGCAAGGGGGCGGGGCTTAGCATACTGCTTTCAGAGATGGCAGGACACTATACAGAAATACTCAGAGTCAGGCAAAACAGAGGTCATACACAGAGATATCAGTAAACTATCAGGGATGAGACAGAACGGATAGTCAGGGCCAAGCAGGGGTCAAAACCAAACAGACATAGAAGGTAACAAGCAGAATCCAAAGCAATATCCAGAGAACAGACCGAGTCATACACAGAGAATCAAGCAACCAGAACACAGCACAAACACACTCGGGTCACCACACTATGCCAAGGGTGAAAGTATAACTGACGGGGGATGGGAGCTTCCTGAGGCTATAAGAAGCTTTCCCAGCACCAATGATAGGCCACCATAATAGGTCCCAGGTGTGCAGGTAAGAGTCTGCACTGAGATCAAAACATTAACCCCAGAAGTGCCGGTCACCCAGCACTGGTATCATGATAGTACCCCCCTCTCAACGGGGGGCCTTTGGACCCCCAGGCTTGCCCGGGTACCTAGCATGGAAAGCCCGAACCAGGCGATCCGCATGCATCAACCGAGCCGGCACCAATGACCTGTCCTCCGGCCCATACCCCTTCCAATGAACTAGGTACTGTACTGACCGCCGTACCAAAGTAGAATCTACGATGTGACCAATCTCATATTCCTCATGTCCCTCAACCAAAAGCGGAGGAGCAGCGGACTCGGATTCACCCCGGACTGCTTCAAAAGGCTTCAGTAGAGATCTATGAAAGACGTTAGGGATCTTGAAAGAGGGTGGAAGGCACAGTCTGTATGCTACTGGATTGATTTTTTCCACAATCTTGTACGGGCCAATGAATTTGGGGCCCAACTTGGCTGACGGAATCTTTAGCTTAATATTGCGCGTGGAGAGCCAAACTTTCTCTCCAACCTGAAACATGGGACAAGGTGGTCGTTTCCTGTCCGCGAAAATCTTTTACCTGCCTTGAGACCTAGATATAAGCCGCTGGACTTCTGCCCATGTATCTTTTAACCGCTGAACAGAGTCCTCAGCCCCGGGACACCCCGAATCCAGATGAGAAAACTCACCAAAATGAGGACTGAACCCATAGTTGATCAAGAAAGGGGACATACTAGTGGATTGACTCACCCGACTATTGAAGGCAAATTCAGCCAACGGCAATATATCGCACCAGTCATTCTGTCTAGCAGAAATCAGACATCTGAGGATCTGTTCCAGAGACTGATTAGTACGTTCCGTCTGACCATTACTCTCAGGATGGTATGCAGATGAAAAGGACAGGGATATCCCTAATTTTTTGCAGAAAGCACGCGAAAACTTAATCACAAACTGCACACCACGATCAGACACCACATTCAGGGGTACCCCATGCAATTGGACCACATGCTGCACAAACAATCTGGATAAGGTCTCAGCAGAAGGTAATGCGGACAGGGGTACAAAATGAGCCAGCTTTGAAAATCTGTCCACCACTACCCATACCACCATATTTCCCCTGGAAGAGGGAAGATTGGTAATAAAATCCATGGACAGGTGGGTCCATGGTCTTTCGGGAACATCCAAGGGCATCAGCTCCCCCGCCAGCCGGCAATGGGAGCTTTTAGAATGAGCGCAGACCCCACAACCAGAAATGATTTTTTTTTATATCAGAACCAAGGGTAGGCCACCAGAAGATCCTAGCCACCGCCAGTCATGTGGCTAATATACCAGGGTGAGCACACAACTTGGATTCGTGGAACTCTTGCAAGAGTTTAAGGCGAAGTTGCTCTGGGACAAACAACTTGCCCCCTGGCTTTGCCGCAGGAGCCAGCGACTGGGCCCCCTCAATTTCCCATTCCAATTCAGACGAGATCTCTGCTAACACCACCCCAGGGTGCAGAATGGAGGACGGTGGCTCAGGGGCAGACACAGGGTGAAAACTACGAGATAAGGCATCAGCCTTGACATTCTTTGACCCTGGACGGAATGTAATAGTAAACTGGAAACAAGAAAAAAAAGTGATCAACGGGCCTGTCTGGGCATTAATCTTTCAGCAGACTCAATGTATGACAAATTTTTGCGATCAGTGATCACAGTAACCGGGTGACTGGCCCCCTCCAAAAAGTGCCTCCACTCCTCAAACGCCAACTTGACCACAAGAAGCTCTCTATTGCCTACATCATAATTTCTTTCAGCAGCAGAGAACTTCCTGGAAAAGAAAGCACATGGCCTGAGGTTGGTTAGAGTGGCAGGCCCTTGGGACAACACTGCCCCCACCCCCACCTTGGAGGCATCCACCTCCACCACAAATGGTTTGGACGGATCAGCTGTACCAACACAGGAGCAGACATAAAACATTTTTTCAGCGTCGCAAAGGCCTCTTTGGGAGCGAGGACCAATTTCTCACATCTGCACCTTTGCATGTTAGATCCGTGAGAGGTTTGACCACCTGCAAAAACCCCCGGATAAATTTGCGGTAATAATTGGCGAACCCCAAGAAGTGCTGAAGACCCTTAAGATCTCGGGGTTGCACCCAATCCGCAATGGCCTGCACCTTCTTGGGGTCCATGCGAAAACCCTCACAGGATACAATTAATCCCAAAAAAGACAATTCTTGCACACAAAATACAAATTTCTCCAATTTGGCATACAGATGATTTTCTCTCAGTCTTTGGAGAACAGTTCGTACATGTTCTAGATGAGAATGACTGTCGGAGGAGTATATCAAAATATCATCTAAGTAAATAACGACAAAACGATCAATGAGATCCGAGAATACCACGTTGATGAAATTCTGAAATATGGCGGGACATTGGTAAGACCAAACGGCATGACTAAATTTTCGGACATGAGGAACGCAGTTTTCCATTCATCCCCCTCTCGGACCCTTATCACATTATATGCCCCCCGAAGATCCAGTTTAGAAAACCACTTTGCCCATGATAGTTGGTTACACAAATTGGGAATCAACGGAAAGGGGTTCGTATTCCGTACAGTAATCTGATTAACCCTAGAACACATACCTGGGGCCTCACAGGCCCGCCCTGTTAATTGTTTTCTATTTTCTGCAAGATTACTTTAGTTAGAATTTTGAAACTCTAGGTATTCCTCAGGTATATAGTTGTTTGTCATTTCCAGTTGTTCATTTATTTTTATGTTACAGGCATTTCGGTATAACAACTCTTTTTTTGTGAATACCCCATATTCACATACCTGGGGCCTTTTAGGCCCATACTAGGTTCACATGTGATCCTAAGTCTTTTTGTCTTCACTGTTGCTGGGGAAGACTTTGACTCAGTCTTTATGACTCTGCTGTTGCTATGAAGAGTGTGAATTCCGCCTGACTACATGGTCATGTGATCTTGGGAAGGAGGCTCCCTTACAACGTCATGCGTCTCTGACATCATCATAGGTCCTGAACACTGTTCATTGTGTGCTACTTGCTGAAGAGACTTTAGAGGAAGGAGTCAGCTTTCTTGTTTCTTGAAAAAGAAACTTTCTGAGTTCCAAAAATCCAAAAGCTTCTACTGCACCTAAAAGAAAGTGGTGACCTGCTGAAGGTGAGAGGAGGGGTCTGCACTTTACCCTTAGCACACACACTAACAAAGAGTGTACAACCTTTATTGTAATCTTTTTTTTTTTTCATTTTAGTTTACTGACTTCTAAGGTTACCATGGCACAGTCTACATCCAGGGGTTTGACTGACCAAGAAATCGAAGCAATCATTTTTGACAGTGATGAAGACAGTGAACTTTCTTTGTCTGATGAAGAGTACATGCCACCAGCTAATGTCTCTACTTCTTCGTCCAGTGATTCTTCAGATGATGAAGAAGTAATGGATCCAGCAGAATGTACAAATAGAACATCCAAAACTAATGTTTTTTGGAACAGTACTGCTGAGGTTCTTAGACGAACCCTATCACATAATATTGTAAGAGTTGCTCAAGGAACTGTAGGAATTCCACAATTCTTGTCCAAAAGAGATATGTTCTGTAAATTTTTTTCAGATGATATTGTAGATGAGGTAGTTTTGTGTACTAACTTAGAAGGAAAACGTATCGCTTCAGGAGGAAAAAAAACATGGAAAAATATAACAAAAAAGGAACTGTATGCTTATATTGGCCTTACTCTTCTGGCAGGGAGTACAAAATCATACGATGTTCCTATCAGAGAACTCTTTATGAACCCTTTTTCAGATCCACATTACAAAGCTACAATGTCAGTCAATAGATTTGAGGATATTCGGAGAAGCCTTCGTTTTGATGACAAGAGAACTCATCCTGTCAGTTGTTGCGGTCATTAGTAAAGTAGAAAAGGAACCTTTGAAAAGAGATATTCCTGCAGCATGTTTACTGCAACTTTTATATAAAAAACTTTTAGACAAAAAAACATTATTATAAAGAGTTATATCGAATGTGTATATTGGGCGTTTTAAGCCCGTTCAGTTACTCTTTTGTTTTATTTTGCACATAGTAATGTTATGAATTATTCACATCTTAGGCTGTGTTCCCACTGGCGCTGGGGTCTGCCAGGAGGTGATCCGTAATGGATCTGATCTCTTGGTAACTCCAGTTAAGGCTGCTGGAATGCCGGGATTCCGCCAGCCTTAGCTGGGGTCACCAGGAGGTCAGATCCATTACAGATCTCCTCCTGGCAGACACCAGCGCTAGTGGGAATGCATCCTTACTTTGCAATTTTCAAATAAGCTTTGAAAATTATTTTTGTTTGTGTTATTCCATGTTATTTGCACACGGGCCTAAAAGGCCCCAGGTATGTGAAAGTGTAGATTTTTATGGTCATGCGTTCTAGGGTTAAGCTGCCGAAAATTGAGACAGGGACGTAACCCGCCATCTTTTTTCTTAACAAAAAATAAACCTGCCGCCACAGGTGAGACTGAAGGACGTATGTGTCCCTTGCGCAGACTTTCAGCAATGTACTCCTTCATAGCCAAGCGCCCAGGGCCGGATAAATTAAACAGACGGGCTTTAGGTAATTTAGCCCCCGGGACCAGCTCGATAGCGCAGTCAAAGGGTCTATGTGGCGGTAACGTCTCGGCCTCGCTTTCAGAGAATACATCTTCGAAGTCCTTCAGGCATTCCGGAATACCTTCCAGCTCGACAGATGATACAGACACAGATTTAACAGGTTCAACCAGCAGCGCGGATTTTTCACATAACTTAAAATCATTAAACCCCCATTGAACAATCTCCCCCGTTTTCCAGTTAATAACTGGGTTATGGCATTGTAACCAGGGCATGCCCAAGACCAACCCTGCAAGTAGATTGTCCAGAACAAAACAACTTAGGTTTTCCACATGAGTAGCGCCCACTCTGAGCGAAAACAAGTCAGACATCAAGGGAGTTCCCTCCTTAGTGAGGGGAGATGAGTCAATGGCCACCACCTTGATCGGAACATTGAGCCTAACTGTCCCTATCTTGCAGTGTGTGACCAATTGGGAGTCAATGAGATTAATCGATGATCTGCAGTCCACGAAGGCTGTAGAGGAAAAAGAACTACCGTCCACAAACAGTTCCACATGAAGTAGCACTTCAGAAAACGAGGAAAAGGGTACCTGAGGGTCTGAGTAGTCTCCCCGTTGACTATCCAGACCTAGTCCTTTCCCGCCGACCGGGTTGAAGACGGGCAATCAGGACACTCCCTTTTCCAATGTCCCGCTTTACCGCAGTAAAAGCATAACTGCTTGTCCTTCCGGCGTTTCCTCTCCGTATCCTTCAGGGAGAAGGCGCCTACATCCATGAGCTCAGGGGCAGTCTCTTTTCCACTGGGGAACAATGGAGTCTCCACCTGCATCACCCCTTTGGCCCGCAGCCTGTGGTCCATCCGGACGGCCTGGGTCATGGCATCCTCGAGAGAGTTAGGTGGGGGATGTAACGCCAAGGCATCCTGCAGCCGCTCGGACAAGCCTCTGCGAAAGAGTCCTCGGAGTGCGTTGTCGTCCCAAGAGACCTCTGCGGCCCAGCGGCAGAATTCAGTACAAAACCACTCAGCCGAGTGTTTCCCCTGACAGACGCTCATCACCATGTCCTCTGCCAATCGCACTCGGTCAGGCTCATCATAAATGTGCCCGAGGGCCTCAAAGAATGCATTCACAGACACACTCTCAGGGGCAGTGGGAGGAAGGGAGAAAGCCCAAGCTTGTGGGGACCCTCTTAATAACGACATATTGACCCCTACCTTCTGGTTTTCATCCCCAGAGGAGTGGGCTCAAACTAAAAAAAAGTTTGCACCCCTCCATGAAGACTCTGAACTCCTTTTTGTTCCCAGAAAAAAAGTCAGGCAGTTTAACAGGTGGTTCCGGGGACACCAGAACAACATCCCTCGCCCCAGCCCCTGGAGACCCAGCAGATAAAGCCCCTCGCAGAAACCTGCTGCTGAGAATGAGCCAGAGCTTGCTGCTCCAGAGATAAACCCTGAAACATCTGACTCAGACTTTTCATCTGGTCAGCCAGAGACTGTATGGGATCCATAACTCTGCACAAAAACCCCCCAAAAACTTAATGGTCAGTTATAATGTCAGGATCCTGTCAGCACCAGCGTACAGCCTTCGCTGAGCAGGGACTCACCCGCACTGTAGGGGGGCTCGGGGTCAGGTGCAGCCGGAAAGTACAGATACACAGGACCTGTGGACGCTGAAGTTAGCAAGCAGTCACAGGACATATGGTCATGTGACTGCAAGGGGGCGGGGCTTAGCATCCTGCTTTCAGAGATGGCAGGACACTATACAGAAATACTCAGAGTCAGGCAAAACAGAGGTCATACACAGAGATATCAGTAAAGTACCAGGGATGAGACAGAACGGCTAGTCAGGGCCACGCAGAAGTCAAAACCAAACAGACATAGAAGGTACCAAGCAGAATCCAAAGCAATATCCAGAGAACAGACCGAGTCGTACACAGAGAATCAAGCAACCAGAACACAGCACAAACACACTCAGGGGTCACCACACTGTGCCAAGGGCGAAAGTATAACTGACAGGGGATGAGAGCTTCCTGAGGCTATAAGAAGCTTTCCCAGCACCAATGAGAGGCCACCATAATAGGTCCCAGGTGTGCAGGTAAGAGTCTGCACTGAGATCAAAACATTAACCCCAGAAGTGCTGGTCACCCAGCTCTGGTATCATGACAGTACAGATTGATAAGTTTCTCCTTTTCCCTCCTATCCAACTCTTGATCTGCCTCCTCTCCGTGACGACATCCCAAGTTCCTGCAATTATCTACACAACCACAACTCATCCGGATATCACAGCCACAGTTGGAATTCTCTGCCGACCTGTAAGCAAGACACGCCAAAGAGACTGGAAAGTAATTCAGAGAATTCTTCAATATCTTAAAGAAACTCAAAGGCTAAATTTTAAGATATCTGCATCAGGAGATCTCACTCTCAGAGGTTATGTGAATGCAGATTGGGCTGGAGATTCAAGTGATTGGAAATCAACAAGTGGTTACTTGGTCAAGTTAGGAGAAAATTAAATTTGTTTATCCAGCAGAAAACAAGTGTCAGTTGTATTATCTTCTACAGGAGCAGAATATATGTCAGCTGCTTATGCAAGTCAAGAAGTAATTTGGTTGAAACAACTTTTGGAAGATTTCGGCAAGCCATTAGATCAACCAACAGTTATCAATGAGGACAACCAAGGATGCATTAACTTCATTCCTGTCTGAGTGTTTAGTTGATAGATTTGCATGCTGTTCATAAAGTTAGAACAAAAAAAACTCCCAGAGGCTCACACAGGGAGAGCATGTGTCTGTATTTCCTGTTTTTCCTGTGTCTGTGTATGAGAGAAGCAGCCTGCTATAGATGATGCACAGGTAGAGACATACAAATGATTTATTCCTGTTCTAATAAGCTTATCATATATTGATTAGTGATGAGCGAACATGCTAGCCACTACTCATTACTCTCCCGAGTATCACTGTGCTCGGTGTACTCGGTGAGCACTGAGTACTTCCAGGAATACTCGGCGGAACTCGGGTCTTCACCCAGCAATTTTGGCAGACTTTAGAGACTCAATCATGGTGCAGGGATTGTCTCTCAGGCCATGAAATGCTGTAGCCATCTTTGTTGTGGTCGTGCAGTGATTGGCTGGCTGCACAGCATCATCACGGGTATAAGGGACCAGACGCCGCCCTGCTCGCAGAATTTAGCTCTGGATTGAGAGAGTGTAGGGTGAGCGACTGCCTTGATAGGGTCAGAATTGGGCATTTCTTAGTTAGTTTGGGGTCTACCATCCTAAATACTCATATCCAGCTAAGCCAACAGTCTATCTAAGGACTAATTCCGAAGTATATGGGTTCCAGTGTTATGTAGGCATGGGAGTGTACGTCGCTGTATACACATCAGTGCAAGGCCTGCAGGCACTGTATGCGTGTATATAGAGCATTGCATACATCAAGAGGATCCATTCCCTTCATTTGTTGTGGTGCTGCTGCTGCCTGTGGGATATATCAGCTGTATATAGTTAGCCCCAGGTGCAATTGGAATACAGGCCACACATGTTTTGGTGTGGTATCTCTGTGCCAGCTCATATCTGTGTATGCTCAAACTTTGGCCAGTTTACGGCTGTTTTATTTTTTTGGGCTGGCTGTCACTTTTGTTTAAATACAGCAATATTTAGCCCACAAAAAAGGCCACACATTCATTGTAGTGGTATCTCCTGGCAGCTCATATCTGTGTGTGCTCAAGGTTTGGTCAGTTTACGGTTGCTTTATTTTTTGGGGCTGGCTGTCACTTTTGTTTAAAGGGAATCTGTCACCTATTTGTAGCCCTATAAGCTGCGGCCACCGCCATCAGGGGCTTATCTACAGCATTCTGCAATGCTGTAGATAAGCCCCACGATGTATCCTGAAAGATAAGAAAAACAAGTTAGATTATACTCACCGGGGGGCGCGTTCGGGTGCAGTGGGTGTCGCGGTCCGGTCTGGCGCTTCCCATCTTCTAGCGACAATGTCCTCCTTCTTACTTACGCCACAGCTCCTGCACAGGCGTACTTTATCTGCCCTGTTGAGGGCAGAGTAAAGTACTGCAGTGTGCAGGTGCTGGGAAAATTGATTATACTATATGTGGGCTGTATTATACTGTATCGAGGACTATGGGGAATACATTATATGAAGAACTATGGGGTGCATTATACTATGAGAAGTGAAATGTACTACATGGATTACTATGGAGGCACATTATACTATATGGAGCACTATGAGGAGTGTATTCTACTATATGGAGTACTGAGAAGTGTATTTTAATATATGGAGGGCTATGAGGAGTGTATTATACTATATGGAGGACTGTGGGGCTCATTATATTATATGGAGGACTATGGGGTGTAAACTGTAGATGTGCTGCTGATAACATGATACTGAATGGGGACAGATTGATCCATTAGTGACTGTTCTGTTCCCATCATTCTTTCTCAGACGGTGGAAAGAGGCCGTGAAACAAGTGTTGAACGACTTCAATATTGACGATCACACTCTTTTAGTGGCCGGAACTCAGCACATGTAAATACAATCGAAATGCTTCTGTGTGATGTGCAGTATGTTAGCATTTGGGGCCCCATTTTAAACTTTGCCTAGGGCCCCACTTTGCCTAAAACCGGCCCTGCACCCGGGTCTTCTACTGGTTGTGGATGATGAGGATGAGGATAAGGAGGAGGATAACACCAAACAGACCAAATCATGAAGTGGATACCCATGTGTGGTTGTGAAGAGATGCATGAGAACACTCGTCCGCAAAAAAGACAATGTATTTGAGGTTATGTTTCACTGCTTTCATTCGGTGGTGTACAGAAGTCCGTCCCAATCCATGCCTTCTTCATTTTTATAAAAGTCATCCTGTCAGCATTATCAGTTGACAGACGGATGCTCTTATCTGTTGTAATTCCACCAGCGGCACTAAAAAACCCCTCTGACAGAATGCTAGCAGCAGGGCAGGCCAGGACCTGCAAGGCGTAGAGAGCACGTTCATGCCACGTGTCCAGCTTGGATATCCAATAATTAAAAGGCACAGAGGAATCCCGGAGGACGTTTGTACAATCTGCAAGGTACTCATTGAGCATATTCCCAAACATTGCACTTCTTTTGCCAGCACCCCTTGCCTCTGTGCCGGCATGATGGGAGGGTCTGAGTAAAGTGTCCCAGAACTTTGCCATTGTTCCCCTGCCTGAGCTGGATTGTAAATCTGTCTTTGTCGCTTTGACTCCTTGGTTGTACAACAAACTCAGACGTCTGCTGCCAGCGTTCTCACATGGGAATTTTTTTTGCAGTCATTCTGCTACAAGAGCCCTCTGGTACAGCAACATTTTTGTACACCTCTCTACCTCTGTACGAAGAGATTGAAAGTTCTCCTTGTTACGTGTGTTTAGTTGTTTCACCAAACAGTAATGACTGTCACCAAAAATTTTTATAATGCAAGGGTCACGGGAAACACAGTGCAACATAAAGTCAGCCAAATGCGTCCCAGACTGCTAACAGGCAACACTTCCGTGTCCTCACCAATAGGACGACTGACCATACTGTCCTCCTCCTCCTTGTCCTCATGCCTACAACACTTGCAATGAACCTCAGTAAGATCATAGTACAAAGATCATTGTAAATACCTTCATGTAACTACATCCCTGTAGTTTAGATTGCTTAGATTGTAGGTTGTCATGAGCAGGATTGTTTTTTTTGGTTTAAATTAATATCATTGTTACTTAGGCTAGGTTCACATTATGTTAAGCAGCCCGTTCAATGCATAGCGTTGACAGGCTGCGTTAACGGTATAGCATAACGCGATCGCGTTATGCTATACCTGCTAGCGCAGAAGAATCATCTGTGCTAGCACAGATGATTCATCTGTGCTAGCGGTGACGGAGTCTCAGACACTGCAGTCCGCGTCCGAGGCTCCGTCAGTGAATGATGGCACATCGCGAACGCGTGCCACTTTACGGCATGCGTCGCGATGCACCCGACAATGGAGCTCAATGACAGCATTAATGGACTGCGGTACACCGCGTTATACCGCGGTGTAATGCAGTCCATCTAACGGATTGCCTAAACGCAGTGTGACCCCGGCCTTAGTGTAGATTGTAAGTTGTCACGAGCAGGATTGTTTTGTTTGGTTTCAAATATTGCTATCGTTGTTATTTAGTGTAGATTGTAAGCTGTGACAAGCAGGGTAGTTTTATTTGTGTTTAATTATTGGATTATTGATATCGTTATTATTTTGGACTGTTGTGTTTGAAACTGTTAAACTGTAAATATGTTTTCGCTCTATAATAACTTTCAATATTCAAACTAGAACACAGATAAGCAGGATGGAGACATTATGTTGTCATTGACGCTCAGCCTCTTGGTGGATTTCTCAAAGTTTTGGAGGATGGTACACATGTCATACATCCTGTTACGCGGGGCTTAGGTCAAAGAAGGCTGAAATACCCGGGGCCCCTGCAGAGTCCCTCCAACTAGGGAAAACCCTGTCTGACCCTCAACCCAGGGTTTTTGCTAATGGTGCAAATGCCTGAGCCTCAAACCTTTCCTTATCTCCTGCTCAGCCCTAAGCTGAACCCTCCACCCAGTGAGTCGTCAAACCACCAAAGCCCACACAGTAATGACAGTCAGGGAGAACTTAAACCGCACCGCGCCGCATACACACAGGACAATACCGTAATGTGAACAGGGCAAAACAAAACACAAATATAGGAAGGCGAAAAGGTAACAACGGATCATACGCCACCAGCTACGAATTTCTCTCTCCAACACCTCCTCTCCAGACCGGAACCACTTGGCATAAAACACAAGCTATAATCGGCGACGACGCCCATAAGCCAGCATGACTATTTAATGACCGTGGGCTTGACCAAACATCCCACCTGATTTCCAGCTAGATTATCCCCCAATAACCTGAGTAAAATCAAGCCGGCGCCACTGAGGCTATAGAGGACAGAGATGGAACTACCTCTGCCTGCCGGACGCTGTGGTGTGAATAGCGTCCGACATGACAGTACCCCGTCTTCTACAAGGGACCCCAGGGCCCTCAAGACTTATAGGACCCGGCTTGTCCGGATGATGGCGGTGAAACGAACTGACCAGCCGATCCGCATGTATGTCCGTGGCTGGTACCCAAGACCTCTCCTCCAGACCATACCCCCGCCAGTGTACCAAATACTGAAGAGTACGGTGCAGTACTCGAGAGTCCACCACCTTGGAGACTTCAAACTCTAAATCGCCATCCAACATGACTGGCGGTGGCATCGGCGTCGTGTCCACAGAGCCTACCACCTTTTTCAATAAAGCCCAGTGAAACACGTTGTGTATCTTGTATACCGCAGGAAGTTCCAGCAGATAAGCAACCAGGTAAATGATGGCAGCAATCTTAAAAGGGCCAATGAACCTTGGACCCAATTTCAATGATGGAATTTTGAGTTTTATGTATTAAGTAGCTAACCACACCCAATCACCCACACACAGGTCCGGACCTGGCACGCGTTTAGCGTCAGCCACTTGTTTGTACCTTGCACTCATGCTCAGCAATCGCTGTTTCACACTCCTCCAGACCGATGATAGTTGAACTCCTAGCTGGTCCTCCTCCGGGACGCCCCCAGAGCCACCCTGACGCAAGGTACAAAATTGAGGATGGTGTCCGTAAACACAAAAGAATGGAGACTCACCCGATGATTCTTGGCGGTGATTATTTAACGCGAACTCGGCCAATGGAAGGAATGTCGACCACTCCTCTTGGTTGTCAGACACAAAACATCGCAAATACTGCTCCAGATTTTGGTTCATGCGCTCAGTTTGACCATTTGACTGCGGATGAAATGCTGACGAATGAGACAACTTGAGGAAGGGGAAGAGTCTTGAGGAGATCAACGATCACTGGGTTTTGGCCGTTGCAGCTGAAAAGAGGAAATCGGAAAACCAGGGGAAGAGTCTTGAGGAGATCATTTGCATATTCCCAGTGCCTTCTGGGATAAGTGAAGAGTCTCCGCGAGCTCAACGATCACTGGGTTTTGGCCGTTGCAGCTGAAAAGAGGAAATCGGAAAACCAGGGGAAGAGTCTTGAGGAGATCATTTGCATATTCCCAGTGCCTTCTGGGATAAGTGAAGAGTCTCCGCGAGCTCAACGATCACTGGGTTTTGGCCGTTGCAGCTGAAAAGAGGAAATCGGAAAACCAGGGGAAGAGTCTTGAGGAGATCATTTGCATATTCCCAGTGCCTTCTGGGATAAGTGAAGAGTCTCCGCGAGCTCAACGATCACTGGGTTTTGGCCGTTGCAGCTGAAAAGAGGAAATCGGAAAACCAGGGGAAGAGTCTTGAGGAGATCATTTGCATATTCCCAGTGCCTTCTGGGATAAGTGAAGAGTCTCCGCGAGCTCAACGATCACTGGGTTTTGGCCGTTGCAGCTGAAAAGAGGAAATCGGAAAACCAGGGGAAGAGTCTTGAGGAGATCATTTGCATATTCCCAGTGCCTTCTGGGATAAGTGAAGAGTCTCCGCGAGCTCAACGATCACTGGGTTTTGGCCGTTGCAGCTGAAAAGAGGAAATCGGAAAACCAGGGGAAGAGTCTTGAGGAGATCATTTGCATATTCCCAGTGCCTTCTGGGATAAGTGGAGAGTCTCCGCGAGCTCAACGATCACTGGGTTTTGGCCGTTGCAGCTGAAAAGAGGAAATCGGAAAACCAGGGGAAGAGTCTTGAGGAGATCATTTGCATATTCCCAGTGCCTTCTGGGATAAGTGAAGAGTCTCCGCGAGCTCAACGATCACTGGGTTTTGGCCGTTGCAGCTGAAAAGAGGAAATCGGAAAACCAGGGTGAAGAGTCTTGAGGAGATCATTTGCATATTCCCAGTGCCTTCTGGGATAAGTGAAGAGTCTCCGCGAGCTCAACGATCACTGGGTTTTGGCAGTTGCAGCTGAAAAGAGGAAATCGGAAAACCAGGGGAAGAGTCTTGAGGAGATCATTTGCATATTCCCAGTGCCTTCTGGGATAAGTGAAGAGTCTCCGCGAGCTCAACGATCACTGGGTTTTGGTGGTTGCAGCTGAAAAGAGGAAATCGGAAAACCAGGCTCATCTTTCATCGTTCTTAAGAAATCTCAAGATGGAAGAGGCCAGGAGCCATTTGGTGAGCTGCATTTCTTGCTACATGTTCACAGACTTACCAATGGAAAAGCCAAACTTCACATGCCACAAATGCAAGCTTGTGTCCCTGTTGGAGGAAAAGTTGCAAAATCTCGAAGAGAGGTTGGCTATGTTGAAGATCATTAAGGAAGGTGAAGAGTTCTTGGATAGAGCAGAATTATCTCTTCATGTTACAGAAAGAGAAGAAATTCGAAGTGCACCTGAAGAAACAGAGGAATGGAGACATGTGACCCAGAGAAGCAGGAGGATCAGGAGGCAGTCAGCACCCATACTGCTCAGGAACCAGTACCAGGCTCTCACGCAGGAAAATGATGAAGAAATACATCAGGAAAAGACTTTGCCAACAAACAGCAACCTTGTACGCCTTCAGAGTCCTCCTGGATGGAGAAAGAAAAATGTTGTGAAGAAGAAACGGAGAGTGGTGGTCATGGGGGATTCCCTGTTGAGAGGAACAGAGGCCGCTATCTGCAGACCGGATATAACTTCAAGAGAAATTTGCTGTCTTCCAGGTGCAAAAATTAAAGATGTGTCTGACAGGATATCAGGACTCTTCAGACCTACAGATGACTACCCATTCCTGCTACTACATGTGGGGACAAATGACACCGCAAGAAACGACCTGGAAACCATCTGCAGAGACTTTGAAGACTTAGGCAAGAAAGTGAAAGAACTGGGAGCGCAGGTGGTCTTCTCTTCCATCCTCCCAGTGGATGGCCATGGAACAAGGAGGTGGAATAAGATTCTGCAGGTGAACAACTGGCTACGTCGATGGTGCCGTCAGCAACGATTTGGATTTCTGGATCACGGAGTGTACTACTTATACGATGGACTACTTGCTAGAGATGGGGTGCACCTTACGAAGACTGGAAAGCATGTATTTGGAAGTCGCCTTGCTACACTTGTAAGGAGAGCTTTAAACTAGAACAACATGGGAAGGGAAGCAAAAGACCAGAAAAAGCCATACACCTGACAAATGCTATTGAGAACTCTGCTAATAGAAGTGGAAAGGAAGAACAAAGACGAAAGAATCTAATTAATAAAAATATTGGAGAAAGAGAAACCAATCACAAACTAAAATGTTTCTATACTAATGCACAAAGCATGGGCAACAAACAAGGAGAATTGGAACTACTAACACAGGAAAAGAAATATGATGTCATTGGAATCACTGAAACTTGGTGGGACGATACACATGATTGGAATACAAGACTAGAAGGATACAACTTATTTGCAAGAAACAGACTTGATAAACGAGGAGGGGGTGTTGCATTGTATGTTAGAAACGCGTATTTCTGCACAGAGATTGAAGCTTCAGAGACTGGGAGTTCTGTGGAAACTGTTTGGGTAAGAATACAAGGACAGAACAATGGAAAGGACACCATTGTAGGCATTTACTACAGGCCGCCTGTGCAAGCTGAAGATATGGATGAACTCTTTATGCATCAAATGGCCAAGTTCTCCAAAAAATATGACATAGTTGTCATGGGAGATTTCAACTATCCAGACATTTGTTGGGAATCTCTCTCAGGCAAAACTAACAGGTCAAGGAAATTCTTATCCTCTCTTGCTGACAACTTTATCTTCCAAAAGGTAGGGGAGAAAACAAGGGGAACTGCTACCTTGGATCTAATCCTTATAAACAGGGAGGAAATGGTTGAGGAGGTAAAAGTGGCTGGAACCTTAGGAGGTAGCGACCATGCTATTTTAGAATTTTGGATAACTAGAGGCGGAAGACCTGTGAAGACTCAGACGTCAAGGTTAGATTTCAGAAAGGCAGATTTTAAGGGATTCAGAAAGATAATTGGAGGGATCCAATGGCTGGATATCCTTAAAGACAAAAATGTCCAGGAAAGATGGGAAATCTTGAAAAATGAAATTCTCAAAGCACAGTTGTTAACAATTCCGAAAAGAGGGAAGAATAGGAAGCATTTAAGGAAACCAGGATGGGTGAACACAGAACTTAAGCACATGCTAAAAAGGAAGAAAAAAATGTTTATAAAATGGAAAGAGGGAGGCATATCTAAAGAAGAATATTATGCTGTCTGCAGAATCTGCAGGGCACAAATCAGATTAGCTAAAGCTGAAAATGAATTGAGGCTTGCAAGAGATGTCAAAAGCAATAATAAAGGATTTTGGGGATATGTCAAAAGTAAAAGAAAAGTCAAAGATGCTATAGGATTTTTACAGGATGAAAATGATGAAATGGTAAGACAGGATGTTGAGAAGGCTGAACTTTTAAATTCCTATTTTGCATCTGTTTTCTCTCAGAAAGGAAATGTAACACCAACTGTTATTCACTGTCCTATTAAGGGAATAGAAGAATCCAGGATATCTATAAACAGAAAGATAGTGAGGAAACACTTAGCTAACCTAAATGAATTCAAGTCTCCAGGTCCAGATGAATTACACCCCAGAGTACTGAAGGAGATAGCAGAAGAAATTTCTGAACCACTCTCCATAATCTTTGAAAATTCTTGGAGAACAGGAGAAGTGCCAGAAGACTGGAGAAGAGCAAATGTTGTTCCTATCTTCAAAAAGGGTAAGAAGGTGGACCCAGGCAACTATAGGCCGGTGAGTCTGACTTCTATACCAGGAAAGATCTTTGAACAAATTATTAAACAACATGTAAGTCAATACCTGGATAAGAATGAAGTGATCAAACAGAGTCAGCATGGGTTTGTAACTAATAAGTCATGTCAGACTAACTTAATTTCCTTCTATGACGGTATCACTGATTGGGTGGATCAAGGAAATGCTGTAGATATAGTATATCTTGACTTCAGCAAAGCATTTGACAAAGTCTCTCATACAATCCTTATTGAAAAAATGACTAAGTATGGAATGGACAAGGCAACTGTTAGGTGGATTCATAGCTGGCTTAGTGATCGGACCCAAAGAGTGGTCGTAAATGGCTGCACATCCAGTTGGAAGAATGTCTCAAGTGGGGTACCACAGGGCTCTGTCCTGGGCCCTGTATTGTTCAACATCTTTATCAACGATTTAGATGAAGGAATTGAGGGTAAACTGATTAAATTTGCTGATGACACAAAGCTAGGAGGGATAGCTAATACTAGAGAAGAGAGAGAGAGGATTCAAAAAGATTTAAATAAACTGGAGAAGTGGGCAGTAACTAACAGAATGGTTTTTAACAGGGAGAAATGCAAAGTACTACATCTGGGCAATAAAAATGAAAAAAGCATATATAGAATGGGAGGAATAGGGCTAAGTGACAGCACATGTGAAAAAGACTTGGGTATACTAATAGATCACAGACTGAATATGAGTCAACAGTGTGATGCAGCAGCAAAAAAGGCAAATGCAGTTCTAGGATGTATTAACAGAAGCATACAGTCTAGATCACATGAAGTCATTATTTCCCTCTACTCCTCTTTGGTCAGACCTCATCTGGAATATTGTGTCCAGTTTTGGGCACCACATTTTAAAAAAGACATCAACAAACTGGAGCAAGTTCAGAAAAGAGCGACCAGAATGGTGACCGGTCTGCAAACCCTGTCTTATGAGGAAAGGTTGCAGGATTTGGGAATGTTTAGTTTGCAAAAGAGAAGACTGAGAGGAGACTTAATTGCTGTCTACAAATATCTAAAGGGCTGTCACATTGTAGAAGGATCAACTTTATTCTCATTTGCACAAGGAAAGACTAGAAGCAATGGGATGAAACTGAATGGGAGGAGACACAGATTAGATATTAGAAAAAACTTTTTGACAGTTAGAGTGATCAATGAGTGGAACAGGCTGCCACAAGAAGTGGTGAGTTCTCCTTCAATGGAAGTCTTCAAACAGAGGCTGGACAGACATCTGACTGGGATGATTTAGCGAATCCTGCTTTGAGCAGGGGGTTGGACCAGATGGCCCAGGAGGTCCCTTCCAACTCTACGATTCTATGATTCTATGATTCTATGATCCCCAATCGTGAGCAAAAAGCTTTCCAAAATTTCGCCACAAACTGGGTACCCCTATCAGACACTATGTCCGACGGAACTCCGTGTAGTCTGACCACCTCCTGCACAAAAACCTGAGCCAACGTCTTCACGTTGGGCAAGGAAGGCAACGACACAAAATGCGCCATCTTCGAAAATCGATCAACCACCACCAGGATGACAGTGGTCCCCGCCGAGGCAGGCAAGTCCGTGATAAAGTCCATGGAGATTCATGTCCATGGCCTACTAGGTACCCCCAGAGGCTGTAGAGTGCCAGCAGGATGGGATCTGGGCGACTTGGCCCTGGCGCACGTGATGCAAGCTGCCACGTACGAGACCACGTCCTGCCGGATCTTTGGCCACCAAAAGCGGCGCGATACCAGCTCCAAGGTGCCCCTAACCCCTGGATGACCGGCCAGGACAGAGTCGTGGTGTTCCCCCAACACCTTAAGACGAAGATGAAGGGGTGCGAATGACTTGTTAGCGGGAAGTCCTGGCGGTACCTCCTCCTGGGCCTCGGCAATCTCCACCTCTACCTCAGTCGTGAGAGCCGAAACCACTACACCCTCCTGGAGGATGGGTACCGGATCTTCCCGAGGTTCTCCCCCCCGGAAAACACCTGGACAAGGCATCTGCCTTGGTGTTTTTAGCCCCAGGACGGTAAGTCACCAGAAAGTTAAATCGAGTAAAAAACAATGCCCAGCGAGCCTGCCTGGGAGAAAGACGCTTGGCCGACTCCAGATAGAGCAGGTTTTTATGGTCGGTGATGACTGAGACCTGGTGGACCGCCCCCTCCAAGAAGTGTCGCCATTCCTCAAAAGCCAATTTGATGGTCAACAACTCCCTGTTGCCGATATTGTAATTCCGTTCGGCAGGCGACAGCTTCTTGGAGAAGTAGGCGCATGGACGCATATTGCTCAAGGACGAGCCCTGTGACAGTACTGCCCCCACTCCACCTCAGACGCATCGACCTCCACAGTAAAAGGTTTAGATACGTCCGGTTGCACCAGAATGGGGGCTGAAGCAAAACGGTTTTTCAGAAGCTCAAATGCACGCACCGCCACCTCAGACCAGATAGCGAGATTGGTACCTTTTCTCGTCATGTCCGTGAGCGGTTTGGCTATAGTAGAAAAATTCTTAATAAACTTCCTATAATAGTTGGCAAACCCAAGGAACCGCTGGAGCGCTTTTAGATTATCAGGCCATTCCCATTGCAGCACCGCTTGCACCTTCGCGGCGTCCATTTTAAACCCTGCTGCGGACACAATATGTCCCAAAAAAGGCAACTCCTGAACAAAAAATACGCATTTTTCAAGCTTAGCATAGAGCTTATTCTCACGGAGCAACTGTAACACCTGCCTGACATGCTCTAAATGAGTGTCCCGGTCGCTCGAATAAATGAGGATATCATCCAGGTACACAATTACAAATTTCCCCAGCACATGAGCGAATACATAATTTATGAAACGTTGGAAAACAGCAGGCGTGGTTGTCAACCCAAATGGCATAACTGGGCTTTCAAAATGACCCTCAGGGGTATTAAACGCCGTCTTCCACTCATCCCCCTGACGGACCCTTATGAGGTTGTACGCCCCCCTGAGGTCAAGTTTGGAAAACCACTTCGCACCAGCCACCTGGTTGAACAAATCAGGGATCAGAGGCATAGGGTAGGGATCACGGACCGTAATCTGGTTTAACTCCTGGAAATCCAGACACGGGCGTAACACCCCATCTTTCTTCTTAATGAAGAAAAACCCCGCTGCTACAGTAGAGGATGAAGGCCGGATGTGCCCTTTACTTAGACTCTCCGCGATGTAGTCTTTAAGAGCTTGTCTCTCCGGACCAGAAATACTAAACATCCTAGCCTTTGGCAATTTGGCCCTGGGTTTTAACCTAATCACACAGTCATAGGTTCGATGTGGAGGTAGTTCTGAGCAACCCCTCTCAGAGAATACGTCCGCAAAATCCAGCAATGCCTCCGGAAGGCTGGACTTCCTGGCGGACACACATATGGCCAAGCAATTTTCCTGGCAGAAACCACTCCACTGGACTATATCCTGGGTTCTCCAGTCAATCACCGGGTTGTGCTTGGACAACCATGGGAAACCCAGGACCATTTGTGCTGGGAGATTATTGAGTACCCTACATGTAACCCACTCAGAATGTAGGACCCCAATGTGGAGTTTAACCTCTGCTACAAACTCAGTAATCTCCCCCTGTGGGAGGGGAGCGGCATTAATGGTAACCACACGAATAGGATGAGGGACTTTTTCACTCCTCATCCATGAGATTGGTGGTGGAACCGCTATCCACAAACACAGATATTGGTAGCTCTCTGCCCGCAATAATAACCCTGGCAGGGAGCATACATTGAGATACCATCATGGAGGATATGCATACGCTCAGTTGGGCCTCCTCCATACCCTCTGAGCTTACCAGTTTTCCGCTGGTGCGACTTTCTTTGGTAGCACAGGACAAGCATTTACATAATGATCTCTTTTACCACAGTAAAAACATGCTCCTTGCTTCCTGAACCCAGGAACGCGACGCTTAACATGTGATACCCCAGCGATTTGCATAGGTTCCGTGGGCTCACCTGCAGCAACCACACTTGCACCCCTGCTTTCCCCCAGGGGCAGCGTCTCCTGCGCCCCCTGACGCAAACGGCGATCAATACGAATAACTAAACTCATGGCAGACTCTAACGATGCAGGAGTCTCATACATCAGGAGGGCCTGTTTAACTCTTCCTGAAACCCCATGAATAAACTGACTCCGCAGCGCTGGGTCATTCCACTGTGTGTCTACTGCCCAACGGCGAAATTCTGAACAATAGTCTTCCGCCATACGTTCCCCCTGATGGAGGGCGCAGATTTTAGATTCTGCTAGAGCCAATCTGTCGGGATCATCATAAATGAGCCCGAGTGCTGAAAAAACATTCTCAACCGAATGAAACGTAGCAGAGTCAGCTGGTAAGGAAAACACCCATGCTTGGGGGTCCCCACTCAGTAAAGATAACACCAGACCCACCCGCTGAGCCTCATTACCTGAGGAGACAGGGCGCATGCGAAAGTATAACTTGCAGGCCTCCCGAAAGATGACAAATTTGCTGCGCTCCCCAGCAAATCGTTCAGGCAGCGGAATCTTCGGCTCTGTACCTGCACCTCCAGAAGCCGCTTGCACATTAGCTACAACCAGGCCCTGCTGCTGAACTGCCCCCTTCAACTTGGAGACCTGTAAGGACAGCGCCGCCAACTGGCGGTTTATGGAAGTCATGGAATCCATGGACTACCAAAATATTGTGGGCCGATTATAATGTTACGCGGGGCTTAGGTCAAAGAAGACTGAAATACCCGGGACCCCTGCGGAGTCCCTCCAACTAGGGAAAACCCTATCTGACCCTCAACCCAGGGTTTTTGCTAATGGTGCAAATGCCTGAGCCTCCAACCTTTCCTTATCTCCTGCTCAGCCCAGCTACGAATTTCTCTCTCTAACACCTCCTCTCCAGACCGGAACCACTTGGCATAAAACACAAGCTATAATCGGCGACGCCCATAGGCCAGCACGACTATTTAAAGACCGTGGGCGTGACCAAACATCCCACCTGATTTCCAGCTAGATTAACCCCCAATAACCTGAGTAAAATCAAGCTGGCGCCACTGAGGCTATAGAGGACAGAGATGGAACTACCGCTGCCTGCCGGACGCTGTGGTGTGAATAGCGTCCGACATGACACATCCATGTCCACACCTCAGATGTTATGTGTGAAGGCAGAACTGAATACCGACAGTTGATGCTTTGTGCTAGATTAGTCACAAACTGCCCTCTTCTGCTCAGAAATCCTTTCCTACATCTGCAGTGAAGAGTTCCAAGGCCAGGGGGCATCACACACCAGTCGGTGATCCAGAAGCAGCAAGCGCTGCTGAATCACGGCAAGGGCGGATGAAGCTGTAGCTAACTTTCTAAAATGGGTAATTAGAGCGATGTATTTTTACAAGCAGATCTGCCAGCTCCACGTCGCTTTTCAAAAAACATTGGCCAATTTGGTTAAGCACATGAGCCACGTGTGTCAGCTCACCTCGCCAAAGAGCAGCCACCAGGTTACACCCATTGTCACACACAAACATGCCTGACTAAAGGTTCACCGGTCTCATCCACCAATATGCCTGCTGTTTCATAACTGTCCACAACTCTTCAGCATTTTGGCATTTTCCACAGAACATATTAGCTTCAGCACAGCCTGTTCCCGCTTTGATTAGGCAGTGCTGCAGTGCTTCCAGCTTGTGACTGATGTGCTACCTTTTTGAGCTGGAGTCTGAAGAGGAGGCGAAGTAGGGTAGTGCACTATGCACCCGAAGCGTCAACGCTGTGGAAAAATGCAGCAGACAGACCCGGTGACCTAGAGGCATGGGGACAGCTTAAGAGAAATCGGGCAAGACATCAAAGATTTTTGGCATGGACAAGCAGTGCATAGAAGGCTGAGTGGTGTGCTACGTCCTTACAGCGGTGGTGCTGCAAAGGACAGTTCCCATTGTCTACCGCCACTAAAAGCAGTACTGCCATTTCCAAAGGCGCCGTTTGGCCAGTAACTGCCAGAGAGCAATTTCATCCTTGCACGTGAGTAGACCGCACGTGCGCAGTAGAGAGAGCCAGTTCATGGCACGTGTTCAGCTAGGAAAACCAATAATTAAAAGGCACAGAAGAATTACAGAGGACGCTGGTACGGTCAGCAAGGTACTCCCTCAGCATTTTCAAAAACTTCCACTCCATGTGAGAGTGCCCTGGGACTCAGGCACAGGGTGATGGGAGGGTCTGAGAAAACTCTCCCCGAACTGTGGCAGTGTTCCACTGCCTCTGCTGGATTGGAGTTGTGTGTCTCTCACCTGTACTCCTTGCTTCGCCAATGAACTGTGACCTCTGCTACCAGCATTTTCATATGGGAATATTTTTAATAATTCTACAAGATGGGCCCTCTGGTCCTCCAACACTTTAATACACCTGTCTGCCTCTTGAATAAGAGATATAGAGTTCTACTTGTAGCGTGAGTGTAAGTGTCACCAATCAGTATTGCCCGTCACCCAAAATTTTGAGAATGTGAGGGTGACGTGAAAGGCAGCGTAACATAAACTCAGCCATGCGTGCAAGACTGCTAGCAGTCAATATTTCTGTGTCCTCACCAAGAGGATGACTGACCATGCTCTCCTCCTTATCCTCAGGCCTCCACGACTTTCGACCAACCTCAGTAATAGCATTGTAAAAACATCATTGTTAATACATTTTTGTAAATACACACCTGTTGTTTTTCTCTCCCCCACCTCATTGTAGATTGTAAGTTGTCCCAAAACATTTTCTATTTTTTTTAGTTTAATTATTGTTATCATTGTTACATACAGTAGATTGTAAGCTGTCATGAGCAGGGTTGTTTTATTTCTGTAGAATTCTTGCATTATTGTTATCGTTGTTACTTAGTGTAGATTGCAAGCTGTCACGAGCAGGGATGTTTTATTTTTGTTTATTTATTGTATTATTGTTATGGTTGTTATTTAGGACTGTTTTGTTTGAAAATGTTAAACTGAAAATATGTTTGCGATATATAAAGAACTATTAGAACACAGAGAAGCAGGATGGAGACGTTAATTACGGTGTTCTTTCCGCTCAACTTCTTGGTGGATTTCTCAAGGTTTGGGAGGATGGTCCATATGTCTGACATCCATGTCCACTCCTGAGATCTTATGTATGAAGTCAGAACTGAATACCGACAACCTTGTTGATGCTGGTAGACTAGTCACCAACTGCCCGCTTCTGCTCACAAATCCTTTTCAACATCTACAGTGTAGAGTTCCAATGCCTGAGGACATCACACACCAGTCAGTGAGCCAGAAGCTGCAAGCACTGCTGAAACATGGCAAGAGAGGATGAAGTTGTAGCTGACTTTTACAATTGGTACACAGAGCATTGTATTTTTACTACCAAATCTGGCGGCTCCGTGTCACTTTTCAGAAAACATTGAACAATGAGGTTAAGTGCATGAGACAGGCATGACACGTGTGTGAGCTCACCTCACCACAGAGCAGCCACCAGTTTCCAGCCATTGTCACACACAACCATGCCTGACTGTTGGTTCAGTGGTAGAACATGTAAAAAACAGCCGACAGCACACAGACTTCTCTGTAGTATGCACGCTCCAGAGTCGGACCCAACTGGACCAATTACTTGAGCAAACTCATAAAGGACAAACAGGATCCAATCCGGGTGAAAAAGACCATGTTATGGTCGAAACGTTGTACTGTTTACTGATGGCAGAATAAAGAACTTTTGAATAGAGATGAGCAACTTTGCCTTTTTTCGGGTCGAGTTGGGTTTCGGGAAACGCGACTTTCGCAAAAGTCGGGTCGAACGAAATCAGCCGACTATAGGGAAAAGTCGGGGGTCCGACTGAAACATGAAACCCAATGTAAATCAATGGGGAAGAACAGTCGGCAGTAAGAGGAGGACAGGAAACACACTTACAGTGCCCATTTGAATGCCAAAAGCATAAATTCTTATTACTGAAGCTTGTCATCCTTTATTTACTTCATAATACTAGTTATGCACTGAAAAATGGGGGTTATTTGGCTAAAGTTGTGGGGGGGAAGGGCTGGCTCCAGGTTTTCATGTGCCCTGGGCCAAAGAGCGCCCCTTTAACACATACCACAACTCATGATGCTCCGATACGGCAGAGAATTAGTGGTATACTACAATGAAAAATACTTCACTTTTTACATCTCATGACTGATATCCATTCTAAATTCTCCAATAGCTCCAAAAACGGACAGTATATTACTCCATACAGTATTATGGCCACCGCATAGGGCGCTATACAGAGTAACGAGGCCCATCTATTTCTCCATACAGAATCATTGGTCCCATATAATGTTTGAAACAGTATATGATGAGCTCCACATAATGCTACAGTATATGTTGGTCCCCATGGATGAAGCTCCACTGTCTTATGGGCCAAAATAATGCTCCATACATAATGGGCCCCATTTCTAATGCTCTAGTTTATAATGGGCCCTGTAAATGCTGCTCCAGTGTCTGATGTCGACCTTTGGAATGTTCCAGTGTATGGTGGGCCCCATCTATCATTCTCCAGATTATAGTGCTCCCCAAAAATTGCTGTCCCAACATTGAAAACAATGAAATAATTCTCCTCGCTAAGGAATCCCTGTACTAGTCTGGACTCCTCATCGTCCCCATCTTCCATCTCACTGCACTTGGCTGTTTAGGCAGAGGGCATACAGACGTGATGTCATTGCGCTCTCTGATCAGAATATCACTGCCAGGCAACGCGGAAGACGTCATGGCAGTGGAGCAGGGAGAGGTATTTCAACCTTGCAAGTACTGTGATCCTGAGCAAGCAGGGGGGGCCCACTCCTTGGCGACGGCACTGGCACAGGGCCCCTGATAGTACGGTGGTGTGTCTGACAGCGGGTGGGCCGAACCTGCACTTTCATCTGCAGCTTCCTCTTTGTCACCGTGTAAGGTGGAACAGTATATGGGAAGGATAACCTGAGTTTCATCAGGGTCAGATTCAGGCCGTGTAGAGTGCGAGGGGAATGTAATGGTCTGGGTCAATGTACCAGCAGAATCATCAAGCAGTGGCTGGGCATCAGAGAGACACTTGATTGCACTATGAGGGACCCTGTGCCAGTGCCCGCGCCCAAGAGTCGGCCCAACCACCTGTCCAGGGCAACGGCAATCGCACGGTTTCATGCGCTAGGTGGTGACCCCGGCCTTGGGGGGGGGAGGCAGCAAAGTTAGGGAGGTTTACAAAGTGGCATATGTTGATGTTGGACATTCAGCTGATGCAAAAGGCGAAAATGGTCAAGTCCCAGGAAGAGGAGGAACAAAGCAAGCCATTTTTCTATCAACATATGTGTCATCAGGGGAAGGTGGGACAAAATCCTTGGAAACCCATGCATGGTTCATTTTAATGAAGGTTAGATCATCCACATTTTGGGACGACAGACGGGTCCTTTTTTCTGTCAGGATTGATCCAGCAGCACTGAAGACTCTTTCCGATAGCACACTTGCACCTGGGCAAGCGAGCTCCTGTAACGCATATTGTGCCAATTCAGGCCAGGTGTCCAGTTTAGCGGCCCAATAGTCAAAGGGGAACGACCTGTAAGGGAGAACATCGACATGGGAGGAAAAGTAGTTTGTAACCATAGTTGACAAGTGCAGTCTCCTGTCATTTTCCATCGATGCAGTATTACCAGTCGTGTGAGCGGGACTTGAAAAATCAGTCCAACAACATGGTCATGAAACCCCTGTCTCCAACGCCACTTCTGATGTGTGCACCACGAACACCTCTTCCAAGCTGCCCCTGGCCCCTACGGCTCGTGTGAGAACCATCACCGCTGCTGTGTGCTGGGAATGCCTCAACCAACCGGTTTACCAGAGTAGCTTGTTTGTTAGCCAATATTAGGTCAAGGTTCCCCTGTGGCATGATGTTTTTGAATTTGCCTTTATAGCGTGGATCCAGGATGCTGGCAAACCAGTAGTCATCATCGTTCATCATTTTGGCAATGCAGGGATCCCTTTTTAGGATCTGCAAGGCATAATCTGACATGTGGGCCAATGTTCCCGGTGTCAATGATGCAGTGCGACTGCTAGGTGGAGGAGCACTTTCTGGCAAATCCACATCCCTCCAGTCATGCACAAACCCTGTACCAGACCTTGCCACGCCAACATTTTCTCTGGACACATGAGAAGCATCCTCCTCCCCTAAATAATCATCCCCATTATCACCCTCCTCTTCCTCTTCTTCCTCCACCTCATCCAGGAGAGGTCCCAGAGCAGACAATGGCTGACTGTCATCAAGGATTTCCTCCTCCTCTTCCTCCTCTTCGTCAACCTCGTCTGCAGACGCCTGCTCCTTAATGTGCGTCAAAGTTTGCATGAGCAGATGCATAAGTGAGATGCTCATGCTTATTATGGCGTCGTCTGCACTTACCAACCGTGTGCATTCCTCAAAACACTGAAGGAATTTACAGAGGTCTTTCAGCTTTGACCACTGCACACCTGTCAAATCCATGTCTGCCCTCAAAGTGCCTGTCCGGGTATCCTCCCACAAATGCATTACGGCCTGCCTCTCACAGCCACTCAACCATGTGCAGGGTGGAGTTCCACCTTGTTGCAACGTCGATAATTAGCCGGTGCATGGGAAGGTGTAGCAATCGCTGCAGCTTCTGCATACGACTGGAGTGTACGGGCGACCAGCGGATGTGCGAGCACAGTTTTCGAACCTTCTGGAGCAGGCCTGTTAACGCCGGATAATTATTGAGGAAGCACTGCACCACCAGGTTCAAGGTGTGAGCCAAGCAAGGTATGTGTCTGAGTTTTGAAAGGGCTATGGCAGCCACAAAATTACGGCCGTTATCGCTAACTACCTTGCCTGCCTCAAGATGTAGACTGCCCAGCCATGACTCAGTTTGTTGCTGAAAGTAGTTGGCCAGTACCTCCGCGGTGTGTCTGTCGCCCAAACACATCAGCTTCAACACAGCCTGCTGATGCTTTCCACTAGCTGATCGATAGGGGGACACCTCGTGTGCAACACTGGCAGCTGCGGATGGAGTGCTGCTGCGACTGCACTCTGGGGATGAGCTTTCGCTTCTAGAGGAGTAGGAGGAGGAGGGTCGAACGCCTACAGCCAACTGTTTCCTATACCGTGGGCTAGGCAGCACTGTCCCACCACCGCTGTCCCCTGTGGACCCTGCATCCACCACATTAACCCAGTGCGCAGTGATGGACACGTAACGGCCCTGGCCATGCCTACTGGACCATGCATCAGTTGTGAGGTGCACCTTTCCACTCACTGATTGCTTGAGTGCATGGACAATGCGGTCCTTCACATGAAGGTGGAGGGCTGGGATGGCTTTGCGAGAAAAGAAGTGGCGACTGGGTAGTTCATAGCGTGGTACTGCGTAGGCCATGAGTTCGCGGAAAGCTATGCTTTCCACCAACCGATAGGGCATCATCTCTAACGAGATTAGTTTGGCAATGTGGGCGTTCAAACCCAGTGTACGCGAATGAGAGGATGAGTACTTTCTTGTCCTACTCATAGTCTCTGGCAGGGTGAGATGGACTTGAGAGATGCCTATGGTGGAATTAGAGGTGGACAGGGCGGACTGAGAGAGAGTTGATGATGGTGATGGAGTTGGTGTTCTTTCTGATGGCCTAGATTCAGTTTTTCGTTGATATAACATTGTGATTCCCTGACAGCTTTGGCCTTGCAACGACACCTCAACATTTGCTGCTGTGCTAACCGGTGGGCTTACAGTGGGGGAAACAATGTAGCGTTGCTGACTACCTTCTTTGGGAGCATTTGCACATGTGGTATTTGAGGTTTGGTGTTCCGTCCACGCTTGCAAGTGCATGGTGGTTAAATGTCTAAGCATGCAACTGGTATTCAAATTTTTCAGATTTTTCCCTCGACTAAAGGTCTTTGCGCACTTCTTACAGATAACCTTGGCCTGATCATGAGGATTTTGTTCAAAAAAGTGCCACACTGCACTCTTCCTACTATGGAAGACATTTTGCGTCCTTGCACGCTGTGCTATTTTGACCGTCTGGCCAAGCAGTCCAGCAACTTTTTGGCTTTTTTGTAACCCATTTTTGGACTGCTCCGTGCCTGCCAGATAACAGCTGTTGCGATGTCGATGCCTGCTGCGGATGCTCCTCCTCCTCTTCGGAGCTATTGGCAGCGGCACCCTCTTCCCCCAATGGATGCCAATCTGGGTCAACAACTGGGTCATCCATCACCTCCTCTTCAATGTCATGTGCACCTTCCTCTGTGTCACCGTGTACGGTGGTATAATATGCGGGAAGGGGCACCTGAGTTTCATCAGGGTCAGAATCTGGCTCAGTACACTGCGAGGACAATGTCATGCTCTGAGTGAATGTACCAGCAGAATCATCTATCAGTGGCTGTGCATCAGTGCACTCCATGTCAGATTCATCTTGGCCTGGGTAATTCACCATTTCACTTGATAACCTAGGCATGGTATGTGAAAACATCTCCATGGAGTAATCTGTTGTGTGGCCTGCCGCATCCTTCAATTTTGGTTGGGGTGAAGGACACAAAGAAAGGTGTGGTTAGAATCATAGAATCATAGAATCGTAGAGTTGGAAGGGACCTCCTGGGCCATCTGGTCCAACCCCCTGCTCAAAGCAGGATTCGCTAAATCATCCCAGTCAGATGTCTGTCCAGCCTCTGTTTGAAGACTTCCATTGAAGGAGAACTCACCACTTCTCGTGGCAGCTTGTTCCACTCATTGATCACTCTAACTGTCAAAAAGTTTTTTCTAATATCTAATCTGTGTCTCCTCCCATTCAGTTTCATCCCATTGCTTCTAGTCTTTCCTTGTGCAAATGAGAATAAAGTTGATCCTTCTACAATGTGACAGCCCTTTAGATATTTGTAGACAGCTATTAAGTCTCCTCTCAGTCTTCTCTTTTGCAAACTAAACATTCCCAAATCCTGCAACCTTTCCTCATAAGACAGGGTTTGCAGACCGGTCACCATTCTGGTCGCTCTTTTCTGAACTTGCTCCAGTTTGTTGATGTCTTTTTTAAAATGTGGTGCCCAAAACTGGACACAATATTCCAGATGAGGTCTGACCAAAGAGGAGTAGAGGGAAATAATGACTTCACGTGATCTAGACTGTATGCTTCTGTTAATACATCCTAGAATTGCATTTGCCTTTTTTGCTGCTGCATCCCACTGTTGACTCATATTCAGTCTGTGATCTATTAGTATACCCAAGTCTTTTTCACATGTGCTGTCACTTAGCCCTATTCCTCCCATTCTATATATGCTTTTTTCATTTTTATTGCCCAGATGTAGTACTTTGCATTTCTCCCTGTTAAAAACCATTCTGTTAGTTGCTGCCCACTTATCCAGTTTATTTAAATCTTTTTGAATCCTCTCTCTCTCTTCTCTAGTATTAGCTATCCCTCCTTGGAGGTTCATGACCATGAGCCTCCAAAGACGACTCAGTGCTTTTATTTTTTAAAAGTTCAGAAGAGGAGGCGATAGAGCTGGAGGCCGAGTCAGCAATGTCGGCCAAAACTTGTTCCTGAAGCTCCGGCTTTAAAAGCGGTTTACCTACTCCCAGAAAAGGGAGCCTTCGAGGCCTTGTGGAGCCAGACGATGATGCAGGCTCAAACACCTCCTGCATTAGGTGTTAATTTGCTTTTGCCACTACCATCAGATCCAACACCAACACCATCATTAACAGCAGGCAACCCCCGCCCACTAACACGGCCTCTTACACCACACTTCCTCATTTTTTTGAAAAATGTACCCACAATTCCACCAACGATATGGAACTGTAAAACAAGGTACAAGGTGTATATAGGACAGGGGAGAATTTAATTCTCCTACCACTTCTGGACACTGATGTATTGTGTCAGGCCCAGTGTATATCACACCGCTGTATGACAGGCTGAATGTGGCAGGTGTGAAAAATGTTATATAGGACAGGAGAAATGGAATGTCCTTACACACTTCTGGACACTGATGTTTTGTGTCAGGCCCAGTGTATATCACACCGCTGTATCACAGGCTGAATTTGGCTGGTGTCAAAAATGTTATATAGGACGGGAGAAATGGAATGTCCTTACACACTTCTGGACACTGATGTATTGTGTCAGGCCCAGTGTATATCACACCGCTGTATCACAGGCTGAATTTCGCTGGTGTGAAAAATGTGATATAGGATGGGAGAAATGGAATGTCCTTACACACTTCTGGACACTGATGTATTTTGTCAGGCCCAGTGTATATCACACCGCTGTATCACGGGCTGAATTTGGCTGGTGTCAAAAATGTTATATAGGACGGGAGAAATGGAATGTCCTTACACACTTCTGGACACTGATGTATTGTGTCAGGCCCAGTGTATATCACACCGCTGTATCACAGGCTGAATTTGGCTGGTGTCAAAAATGTTATATAGGACGGGAGAAATGGAATGTCCTTACACACTTCTGGACACTGATGTATTGTGTCAGGCCCAGTGTATATCACACCGCTGTATCACAGGCTGAATTTGGCAGGTGTGAAAAATGTTATATAGGACGGGAGAAATGGAATGTCCTTACACACTTCGGGACACTGATGTATTGTGTCAGGCCCAGTGTATATCACACCGCTGTATCACAGGCTGAATTTGGCTGGTGTCAAAAATGTTATATAGGACGGGAGAAATGGAATGTCCTTACACACTTCTGGACACTGATGTATTGTGTCAGGCCCAGTGTATATCACACCGCTGTATCACAGGCTGAATTTTCGCTGGTGTGAAAAATGTGATATAGGATGGGAGAAATGGAATGTCCTTACACACTTCTGGACACTGATGTATTTTGTCAGGCCCAGTGTATATCACACCGCTGTATCACGGGCTGAATTTGGCTGGTGTCAAAAATGTTATATAGGACGGGAGAAATGGAATGTCCTTACACACTTCTGGACACTGATGTATTGTGTCAGGCCCAGTGTATATCACACCGCTGTATCACAGGCTGAATTTGGCTGGTGTCAAAAATTTTATATAGGACGGGAGAAATGGAATGTCCTTACACACTTCTGGACACTGATGTTTTGTGTCAGGCCCAGTGTATATCACACCGCTGTATCACAGGCTGAATTTGGCAGGTGTGAAAAATGTTATATAGGACGGGAGAAATGGAATGTCCTTACACACTTCGGGACACTGATGTATTGTGTCAGGCCCAGTGTATATCACACCGCTGTATCACAGGCTGAATTTGGCAGGTGTGAAAAATGTTATATACGACGGGAGAAATGGAATGTCCTTACACACTTCTGGACACTAATGTATTGTGTCAGGCCCAGTGTATATCACACCGCTGTATCACAGGCTGAATTTGGCTGGTGTGAAAAATGTTATATAGGACAGGGCAGGATTGGAATCTCCCTAGAGTGTAGGTCTATAAGAACGGCACAACTCGTCGACTTATCCTTACAGAGTCACACACTTAGTTTCAATTTTGCCGTGATAACAGCCATTACATGGTACTGAGAGTGCAGCGTGCACGTACACCGCTGTCCGGTGTATGTTAAATTGTCAAGCTCCGTGTTTTTGTATACGGACTGACACACGCTGTCTCTCTATAGTTTTGAATGTAACCAAACAGCAAATAGACTAGACTGTTTGAAAAACAGACAAAAATATAAGGTGGAGGTCTGTAAGAACGGAACAACTCAACTTATCCTTACAGAGTCACACACTTAGCTTCACTGTGGCCGTGATAACAGCCGTTACATGGTACTGTGTGAGGAGCGTACACCGCTGTACATTGTGAAAAAATGCACGCTAAGTATCTCACCAGGAAAAAAAAAAAAGGATTGCTTTTAAAAAAGCAGTTTGCAGAGCAGTGTGAAACCAGCAATGCAGCTATCAGGTAGCCTTATAAGGCAGCCTAACAACCAACAGAGCTGATCCACCAAAATATAGCCTCCCCTTGCACTGCACAGTGACTGGTGTGTTGTATAGGCAAAATCGCTAGCAGCAGCAGCTGATTTTTTTTCTTCTTCCCTGCCTAACGCTCTCCCTACAGAATCTGCAGCAGCAGCTAGCCCTATTCTGAGATCAGCAGAAGTAAGATGGCGGTCGGCTTGCACGCCCTTTTATACCCCCTGTGACGCCCCCCAAAGCAAGCCAATCACTTGCATGCCCTTCTCAAAGATGGTGGGGACCGCTGCCTATGTTATCACGTTGCCCACAGTGTCCGTTGTTCCTGATTGGCTGAAAAAGGGCGCTAAAGCATCATTTGAAACGCGACTTTGGCGCTAAAGTCGCCGACCTCGTGGCCGACCTCACCCTAGGGTCGGGTTTCGTTTCATGAAACCCGACTTTACCAAAAGTCGGCGACTTTTCAATTTTTTCGACCTGTTTCGCTCATCTCTACTTTTTCACCCGGATTGGATGCTGTTCCTCCCTTATGGGTTTGTTGGTTCAGTGGTGTCAGCCACAGATCTGCCTGCTCTCTCAGAGCTGTCCACAACTCTTCATGATTGTGCTGTTTGTCAACTAAGCATATTAGCTTCACCGCAGCCTGTTGCTGCTGTGATGAGGCAGTATTGCAGTGCTTCAAGCTTGTGACTGATGTGCTACTTTGGGAGATGGAGGCTGAAGAGGAAGCGAAGGAGGAGGTGCAGGAGCTGTAGACTGTGGGGGAAACCCGGATTGACGTAGGCCCACAATAATCTGGGTTGGGAGGACATGCACCATACCAAGGTTGGAGTGAGTCCCAGCTTCCACTATGTTAGCCCAGTGTGCCCTCAGTGAGATGTACCATCCCTGACCACAAGCACTTGTCCATGTGTCTGTGGTTAGTTGGACTTAATAAGTAGCAGCATTGTGGAGGGCACGGATAATGCTGTGGGACACGTGCCTGTGTAATGCTGGGACAGCACACCTGGACAAATAGTCCCGCGTGCTCGTGGCCTTGGGGTGATCCTCCACTCTTCCCTCTCTTTCAAGCTACATATCCAAGCCCTTGCCTCCTCATGCCCACTACAACTGTTAAACATTTCCTGGATCAGTACATTCCAAGAAACTTCAAAAATGTTTGTGCATACCCTCATGATCTCCCGCCTCGACTATTGCAACCTACTCTCTGGCTTCCCTTCTAGCACTCTTGCAACACTCAAATCTATCCTAAAATCTGCTGCCTGAGATCCAACTGTCCCTCCACTATTCTCCAGGTCCTCCTCTCTGCCAGGCCCTTCACTGCATTCCTATTGCCCATAGGCTACAGTTCAAAAACCTAACTATGACATACAAAGCCTTGCACAACCTGTCTCCTCCATACATCTGTGACATGGTCTCCTAATGTCTGACTGGGTCATGACTTCTTCTATGCGAACCCAGTGTGCCATCAGCGAGATGTATTGTCCTTGCCCACAAGGACTTGTCCACGTGTCGGTGGTTAGGTGCACTTTCCCTGTAACAGCATTGTTGAGGGCCCAGGCAATGTTGTTGGACATGTGCTTGCTTGTGTAATGTCATGACTAGAGTTGAGCGAAACAGGTCGAAAAATTTCAAAAGTTGCCGACTTTTGGTAAAGTCGGGTTTCATGAAACGAAACCCGACCCTAGGGTGAGTTCGGCCACGAGCTCGGCGACTTTAGCGCCAAAGTCGCGTTTCAAAAGTTTGTTTTCCGCCCTTTTTCAGCCAATCAGGATCCACGGACACTGTGGGCAACGTGATGACATAGGCAGGGGTCACCACCATCTTTGAGAAGGGCATGCAAGTGATTGGCTTGCTTTGGGGGGCGTCACAGGGGGTATAAAAGGGCGTGCACCTCTAACGCCATGTTACTCATGCTGATCTCAGAATAGGGAGAGCTGCTGCTGCTGCTGATTCTGTAGGGAGAGCGTTAGGCAGGGAAGAAGACACCAAAAACTGCTTCTGCTACTAGCGATTTTGCCTGTACAACACACCAGTTACTGTGCAGTGCAAGTGGAGGCTATATTTTGCAGGATCAGCTGTGTTGGTTGTTAGGCTGCCTTATAAGGCTTCCTGATAGCTGCATTGCTGTTTTCCCACTGCTCTGCAAACTGCTTTTTTAAAAGCAATCCAAATTTTTTTCTTTTGTCCTGGTGAGGTACTGAGCGTGCATTTGTTCACACCATACAGCGGTGTACGCTCCTCACACAGTACCGTGTAACGGCTGTTATCACGGCCACAGTGAAGCTATCTGTGTGTGACTCTGTAAGAATAAGTCGAGGACATGTTCCGTTCTTACAGACCTCCACCTTCTAGTTTTGTCTGCTTTTCAAACAGTTAAGTATATTTGCTGTTTGATCACATTCAAAACTATAGAGAGACAGTGTGTGTCAGTCCGTATACTTAAAAAACACGGAGCTTGACAATTTTACGGACACCGGTGTACGTGCACGCTCCTCTCTCAGTACTGTGTAACGGCTGTTATCACGGCCACAGTGAAGCTATCTGTGTGTGACTCTGTAAGAATAAGTCGAGGACATGTTCCGTTCTTACAGACCTCCACTCTAGGGAGATTCCTATTCTGCCCAATTCTATATACACCTTGTAGTTTGTCATACACTAGCCAATTTCTGCCTGTGACATAGCGGTGTGATATTCACTGGGCCTCACACAATCCAACAGTGTCCACAAGTGTGTTCAGAAATTCTACATCTGCCCTGTCCTATAGTGACATTTTTCACACCTGCGCGACATTGAGCCTGTGACATAGCGGTGTGATATTCACTGGGCCTCACACAATCCAACAGTGTCCACAAGTGTGTTCAGAAATTCTACATCTCCCCTGTCCTATATACACCTTGTACCTTGTTTTACATTACTATATAGTTTGTGGGATTTTGTGTACATTTTTAACAAAAGTGAGGAAGGCTGGTGGAAGAGGCCGTGGAATTGGGCGGGGGTTGCCAGCTGGTAATGATGGTGTTGGTGGTGGATCTGATGGTAGCGGCAAAAGCAAAATAGGACCGAATGCAGGAGGTGTTGAGCCTGCGTCATCGTCTGGCTACACAAGGCCTCAAAGGCTTAGTTTTCTAGGAGTTGGCAAACCGCTTTTAAAGCCAGAGCTTCAGGAAAAAGTTTTGGCTTACTTTGCTGACTCATCCTCCAGCTCTATCGCCTCCTCTTCTGAAGTTGTAAAAAATAAAAGCACTGAGTCGTCATTGGAGGCTCATGTTCATGAACCACACTTTTCCTTGTGTCCTTCACCCCAACCAAGATTGAAGGATGACGCAGGCCATACAACTGATTACTCCATGGAGCTGTTTTCACATACCATGCCTGGGTTATCAAGTGAAATGGTGAATTACCCAGGCCAAGATGAATCTGACATGGAGTGCACTGATGCACAGCCACTGATAGATGATTCTGCTGGTACATTCACTCAGAGCACTACATTGTCCTCGCAGTGTAATGAGCCAGATTCTGACCCTGATGAGACTCAGGTGCCCCTTCCCGCATTCTATACCACCATACACGGTGACACAGAGGAAGGTGTACATGACATTGAAGAGGAGGTGATGGATGACCCAGTTGTTGACCCAGATTGGCATCCATTGGGGGAAGAGGGTGCTGCTTCCAATAGCTCAGATGAGGAGCATCCACAGCAGACATCGACATTGCAACAGCTGTTATCTGGCAGGCCCGGAGCACTCCAAAGACAGGTTCCAAAAATCAAAAGAGTTGCTGAACAGCTTGTCCAGACGGTCAAAATAGCACAGCGTGCTAGGCCGCAAAATGTCTTCCAAAGTAGGAAGAGTGCAGTGTGGCACTTTTTTGAACAAAATCCTCATGATCAGGCCAAGGTTATCTGTAAGAAGTGCGCAAAGACCTTTAGCCGAGGGAAAAATCTGAAAAATTTGAATACCAGTTGCATGCTTAGACATTTAACCACCATGCACTTGCAAGCGTGGACACAACACCAAACCTCAAGTACCACATGTGCAACTGATCACAAAGAAGGTAGTCAGCAACGCTACATTGTTTCCCCCACTGTAAGCCCACCGGTTAGCACAGCAGCAAATGTTGAGGTGTCGTTGCAAGGCCAAAGCAGTCAGGGAATCCCACTGTTATATCAACGAAAGACTGAATCTAGGCCATCAGAAAGAACACCAACTCCATCACCATCATCAACCCTCTCTCAGTCCGCCCTGTCCACCACTAGTTCCACCATATGCAGCTCTCAAGTCCAGCTCACCCTCCCAGAGACTATGAGTAGGTCAAGAAAGTACTCAGTCTCTCATCCGTGTACACTGGGTTTGAACGCCCACATTGCCAAACTAATCTCGTTAAAGATGATGCCCTATTGGTTGGTGGAAAGCGTAGCTTTCCGCAAACTCATGGCCTATGCAGTACCACGCTATGACCTACCCAGTCGCCACTTCTCTCACAAAGCCATCCCAGCCCTCCACCATCATGTGAAAGACCGCATTGTCCATGCACTCAAGCAGTCAGTGAGTGGAAAGGTGCACCTCACAACAGATGCATGGTCCAGTCGGCATGGCCAGGGCCGTTACGTGTCCATCACTGCGCACTGGGTTAATGTGGTGGATGCAGGGTCCACAGGGGACAGCGGTGGTGAGACAGTGCTGCCTAGCCCACGGTATAGGAAACAGTTGCCTGTAGGCGTTCGACCCTCCTCCTCCTCCTCCAGAAGCGAAAGCTCGTCCACAGAGCGCAGTCGTATGAGCACTCCATCTGCAGCTGCCACTGTTGCACACGAGGTGTCCCCCTATCGAGCAGCTAGTGGAAAGCGTCAGCAGGCTGTGTTGCAGATGATGTGCTTGGGCGACAGACACACCGCGGAGGTGCTGGCCGAGTACTTTCAGCGACAAACTGAGTCATGGCTGGGCAGTATACATCTTGAGGCAGGCAAGGTAGTTAGTGATAACGGCCGTAATTTTGTGGCAGCCATAGCCCTTTCAAAACTCAGCCACATACCTTGCTTGGCTCACACCTTGAACCTGGTGGTGCAGTGCTTCCTCAACAATTATCCAGAGTTAACAGCCCTGCTGCAGAAGGTGCGAAGACTGTGCGCGCACATCCGCCGATCGCCTGTGCACTCCATTCGTATGCAGAAGCTGCAGCGATTGCTCCACCTTCCCAACCACCGCCTCATTATCGACATTGCAACAAGGTGGAACTCCACCCTGCACATGGATGAGCGGCTGTGCGAACAGAGGCAGGCCATAATGCATTTGTGGGAGGATACACGGCCAGGCACTTTGAGAGCAGACATGGAGTTGACAGGTGTGCAGTGGTCGAAGCTGAAAGACCTCTGTAAAGTCCTTCAGTGTTTTGAGGAATGCACACGGCTAGTAAGCGCAGACGACGCCATAATAAGCATGAGCATCCCATTTATGCGTCTGCTCATGCAAACTTTGACGCACCTTAAGGAGCAGGCGTCTGCAGCCAATGTTGACGAGGAGGAAGAGGAGGAGGGAATCCTTGTTGACATTCAGCCATTGTCTGCTCAGGGACCTCTCCTGGACGAGGTGGAGGAAGTAGAGGAGGAGGAGGATGATGATGGGGATGATTACTTAGGGGAGGAGGATGCATCTCGTGGGGCAAGTGAAAATGTTGGTGTGGCAAGGTCTGGTACAGGGTTTGTGCGTGACTGGAGGGATGTGGATTTGCCAGAAAGTGCTCCTCCAACCAGCACTCGCAGTGCATCATTGACACCGGGAACATTGGCCCACATGTCAGATTATGCCTTGCAGATCCTAAAAAGGGACCCCCGCATTGCCAAAATGATGAACGATGACGACTACTGGTTGGCCAGCATCCTGGATCCATGCTATAAAGGCAAATTACAAAACATCAAGCCACACGAGAACCTTGACCTAATATTGGCTAATAAACAAGCAACTCTGGTAATCCGGTTGGTTGAGGCATTCCTAGCACACAGCAGCGGTGATGGTTCTCACACAAGCAGTACGGGCTGGGAGCAGCTTGGCAGAGGTGTTCGTGGTGCACACAGCAGAAGTGGCGTTGGAGACACGTGTTTCATGACAATGTTGTGGACTGATTTTTCCAGTACCGCTCACACAACTGGTAATACTGCATCGATGGAAAGTGACAGGAGACAGCAGTTGTCAAGTATGGTTACAAACTACTTCTCGTCCCATATCGATGTTCTCCTGCACAGGTCATTCCCCTTTCACTATTGGGCCGCTAAACTGGACACCTGGCCTGAATTGGCACAATATGCCTTACAGGAGCTCGCTTGCCCAGCTGCAAGTGTGCTATCGGAAAGAGTGTTCAGTGCAGCTGGATCAATCCTGACAGAAAAATGGACCCGTCTGTCAACCCAAAATGTGGATGATCTAACCTTCATTAAAATGAACCATGCATGGGTTTCCAAGGATTTTGTCCCACCTTCCCTTGATGACACATAGGTTGCCAGAAAAATGGCTTGCTTTGGTCCTCCTCCTATTCCGTGAACTTGACCTATTTCGCCTTTTGCAGCAGCTGAATGTCCCACATCAACATATGCCACTTTGTAAACCACCCTAACTGGGCTGCCCCCCCCATGGCCGGGGTCACCACCTAGCGCACGAAACCGTGCGAGTGCCGTTGCCCTGGACAGGTGGGTAGGCCGACTCTTGGGCGCGGGCACTGGCACAGGGTTCCTCATAGTGCAATCAAGTGTCTCTGACGGTGGTGGTGCACACCCGCCATCAGACACACCGCCGTACTATGAGGGGCCCAGTGCCAGTACCGACGCAGACGAGTGGGCCCCCCTTGCTTGGGCAGGGCCCCAGCATTTGCAATGTTTACCTCTCCCTACTCCTCCGCTGTGTAGTCTGGGCTGTCAAATCCTTCACTGGGAGTGCCACTACAAATTGATTGAACTGAAAGATGATGGTTAAGATGTAGCTATGCCCTGTCCTGCTGGCTGGGCTCTAGCTCCAGATGATCAATGGCTTCCATTTCTTATGGACGTCGACTCACAATGACATGCAGTGGTGGTTTATCATCAGCTTTCACAGTTTTCCTACTCACAAACGTGTGACATTCCGGCGCACATTTTAAAATGTGCCCTCTCATGCCAATCAAATAGAATCGCCTATGGCCTGTGGCTTCTGTCTTTTGCACTCCAAAGTTACGTGACAGATCATGATAGCCAGTGAGCACCATGTTTACATCGCTCCCTGTGATAATAATTTGATTGAGATGAGTAACAGTGATGGAATCAACGAAAGTGCGATACAGCAAGACTTTATTCACAAAAAAATGTTTTCACTGTCTCAACACACAAATTAATTGAGGGTCAGCATCGCCTATGAGAATTGTGACGGAAGTTTTTCCCGTGAATAGTAATTCCTAGAATTCTGCAATCACTAGCCTTTATGTCAGTAATTGTATGCATCTCATTTCCTATTGCGGAGAGGCTGGACTGTATTACTGAGACAGAAATATATATGAAGATTTAAAAATAACACCAAAAGTATATAGTTGTGTACGCCTCAAATGCATTTCCTTTTTTCCACTTTTTAGATTGCTGTGTAATCCATACTGAGAACACAGAGATTTTACATGTTTAAACTATGCTATATATACCTGCTATCCAGTGATAAAGTACCCTTTCTCAACTCTGTACAATCTGGTCAAATCCATACTAGGCCTGAGAACATCTGAGTCTGCCTCCTGATCTATAGACATATATTTTTAATGTGTATACTAGGCCACATATATACGTGTTATCCGGTGAAACGGTACCCTTTATCAACTTTCTACAATGTTGTTGAATCCATACTGGGCCTGAGAACGGCTGCCGAACTGTTAAGCAAGCTACAGCACCTGTGGTTTGGACACGTAATTTTTTCAGGAATAACGGTTAGGCCTAACTCTGGAATTGCGGTTGACCTGAACTTACTGGGAAATCATCGTTCGTTCGCGGGGAACAATCTGAATCCCAGATCCCAATCACTACCAGAGTTCAGCAGGTTATCTGCACCTGTAAGCGAAAAAAGCTGGTCCTTTCAGTGTAGCGTGCATGCAGCCCTGGACATGTATGGGAATGCTAGACCTGTTATTGCTCGATCTCACATGCCAGAGCCTCGCTTATCCCTCTAGTAAGCTTGACGCGTTCTGCGGGGGCATGCCGGAGTCTCGGTTGTTAACGGAATAAAGCTGAGAAATCACTAGCACAACTACAAACACACATACCACACCACACACAGAATCGACACAGCTTTCAAAGTGTGCATCTTTTCTTTAGGTGGCATGGTTGTGGTTTCCCGGGTGGAGTCCAATTAAGCCACAGGCTCCACTCCTGGTGATGCCCTTTTGGACATTCCTTTAAGGTTCAGCTTTGCAATCATACTGCCCCCGGAAACCAAAAACTTTGCCTTCCTGGACGCTGTTTGGAGGTTCGTGGGAATAACGCCGCCCGATCAGCAGTCGGCATATGGGTCGCCCTCCCAGGGCTGTGGGGTACTCGGTACCGGGCCGGTGTCAGTGGGATGTGTCACAACAGCGGTGACCCGGACGGTGGCCCTGGGCGCCCATGTAAATGGCATGGTATAATGGTAAAGAGTTTATATAGATAGTTTGACGCCACCTGCGGTGTTCGGCAACATAGATGTTAGGCCGACGCTGCATGCAGATCCTCTGGGACTGATGTTGTGCAGCAAAGATGGTGAAGCTCCCCACAGGTGGAGCTGGAGTCCCAGGGAAGTGTAGATGTAGTGATGGGGGAAAGGCACAGGCGGTGTAGGTGCTGGTACCCAGATGTAGCGGTGCTGGAATAACTGTAGGACACCAGAGCGTGCAGTTCCAAAGCTTTACTCACAGTCTGCAGGTTACACAGATGCTTGCCTCTGTGCTGTGTCCTCCGGGTCAGGACCTCAGCCAACCTCCAGGACCAAAATGGAAAGCTCCCTTCCAACACTCCACCAACATGTACCTTCCTGAACGTCTCCTTTCTAGCGCTTGTGGGGGAAGCACTCACAGGACCGTGGTTCATTGAAGAGCCTCCTGTCTAACAGATGTTCCTCAGACTTTACTTGTATGGCAGACAGCTGTAGCCTTTTCCTTCTGGCTCCCACACGTCGATGCTGGGGCCTCCGAGCCTTAGTTGGGTACAGAGCATTTATAGCTGCTACTTCCCCCGGTTTCTGCTGCTGGAACGTCAGTGTCCCTACAAACTCGGAGACCGGAATCGGGACCATGCGCTCCAGCTAGGAGTGAGCCTTAACTCTGCTCATCCTCCAGCTCCCCTTCTCACGTCCACACACTTCCCCTTCCCTGCACAGAGTGCCCTAACTTACCTCCTCCCGACCACAGAGAGCAGCTCCTCAGCAGTCAGGTTCAGAGGTCTCCCTGCTAGCCTGGAGTGGGAAATGTGTTGTGTGTTGGTTTCACTGCTAGAGAGATCCTTTGTTGCTCCCAAGCTTGACAACACACTCCCTAGGAGGAAGGTAATGCCACAGTGGCGACCGTACTCTTGGGGACCCCACAAGTGCACTAAGGCCCAGCCACTGCTGGATGATGCTGCTGGTACATTGACCCAGACCACTACATTCCCCTCGCACTCTACACTGCCAGAATCTGACCCAGAGGAAACTCAGGTTCCCCTTCCCACATACTATACCACCTTACACGGTGACAAAGAGGAAGGTGCAGATGAAAGTGCAGGCTCCTTGAGCAGGTGGGGGGGCATACTCATGGGCGATGGCACTGGCACAGGGCACCGCATAGTACGCAAAAGTGTCTCTGCCGGTGGGAGGGCCAAAACAGCCAAGTGCAGTGAGATGGAAGATGGGGACGACAAGGAGTTCAGAGTAGTGCTGGGATTCCCTAGCAAGGAGACTTATGTAATTGTTTTCAATGTTGGGACAGCAATTTTTGGGGAGCACTATACTCTGGTGAATGATATATGGGGCCCACCATACACTGGAGCATTCCAAAGGTGGACATCAGACACTGGAGAAGCATTTACAGGGCCCATTATACACTAGAGCAGTGGAAATAGGGCCCATTATATATGGAGCATTATTTGGGCCCATAAGACAGTGGAGCTTCATCCATTGAGACCAACATATACTATAGCATTATGTGGAGCTCATCATATACGGTTTGAAACATTATATGGGATCAATGATTCCATATGGAGAAATATATGGGCCTCATTACTCTGTATAGCGCACTAAGTGCTGGCCATAATACTGTATGGAGTTATATACTGTCCGTTTTTGGAGGTATTGGAGAATTTAAAATGGATATCAGTCATGAGATGTAAGAAGTGAAGTATTTTTCATTGTACTATACTGCTATTTCTCTGCCGTATCGGAGCATCATGAGTTGTGGTATGTGTTAAAGGGGCGCTCTTTGGCCCTGGGCCCACGAAAACCTGGAGCCAGCCCTACCCCCCCACAACTGTAGCCAAATAACTCCCATTTTTCAGTGCGTAACTAGTATTATGAAGTAAATTAAGGTTGACAAGCTTAATTAATAAGAATTGATGCTTTTGGCATTCAAATGGGCACTGTATGTGTGTTTCCTGTCCTCCTCTCACTGCCGACTTTTATTCCCCATTGACTTACATTGGGTTTCGTGTTTCGGTCGGAACCCCAACTTATCCCTATAGTCGGCCGACTTTGCTCGACCCGACTTTTATAAAAGTCGGGTTTCATGAAACGAAACTCGACCCTAAAAAAACAAAAGTCGCTCAACTCTAGTCATGACGGCAGACCAGGAGAAAGAGTTGCGGGTGTTGACTGAGTACCTAGTTATGGTCACCGCCATCAGGTTGCGGAAAGCTTCCGTCTCCCATGAGCCTAAAATGCAACATTTCAAGTGCAAGCAGATGAGAAATGTGTGAATTTAGTACTGTGGCGTTGGCTGCGTATTTCCGTTTGCATTCCAAGGACTGGGGTATGGACAACTGAATTCTGTGTTGGGACAAGGACGTGGACATGCTTGTTAATAGTGCTAGTTGAGTTTGTGTGCAACTACAGATGCAGAGCAGGAGGCATCTTTGCATGCACCATGGACAGGTGATTGGCTTGCATGCACAACAGCGGAAGAAACAGTGGTATCACGCGCAGACACTGTTCATGGAGCCTGGTGTTCAACCAACATGTTGCCATGTCCCTGATCATGCTGGTGGTGGTAATGCTGGCAGTTTTGCTACTCCTGCTGATGAGAGCATAACGGCGGTGCAAGTGGCCTTTTTGGGGTTATCAGCAGAGTCTTTAAAAACCAATAAGACTGTAAGGGGGACATTCATTGTCTCCCTCTCCCACACCACCTCCTCAACTCGACACCTGTCTTTCGGTGTTCCCCAAGGCTCAGTTCTAGGACCCCTACTTTTCTCCTTCTACACCTTCACCCTGGGACAGCTGATGTAATGGCACGGTTTGCAATCTCATCACTACGCCGATGACAGGCACATCTACCTATCTGTACCTAACATCACCTCCTTACTGACCAAAATAACACATCTCCCTGACTAATCATCCTGATTATTGCTTTTGCTTCCTTGCTAGGCCTTCTTTGTGCCTGTATGGTGGCTCGCTGTTCTCAGGTCCACTACCATGTACTCTGGCGTACTTCCCAGCACGCATTCTACTCTGTCTTTTGCCCAGATGTGCTTCCCAGCAAACGCTCTGCTCTGTCTAGTACCCTGGCGTGCTTGACAGTAAAGGTCCTGCACCATCCTGTACCCAGAAGTGCTTCCCAGTACATGTCCTGCACCATCCTGTACCCTGCGTGCCCCCGTTTACATGCTCTACGCACTTCCATACCCAGCGTACCCCGAGTACACGCTTTACATATTCATGTACCCTGCGTGCCCCCGATTTCACCCTGCTTAACACCGTCTCTCGTGCCTCTTTCGAGCCGGCTGCCTGATTCCAGCAGTCTTGGTACTTTATTCCCCTGGCCCTGCCCCTGACACTCCCTGTATAGGGGGTGGTCCTCACTAGGTCAGCTCGCCCGGGGTGGGTTGGCATCATTGCCCAGAGGATCCACTCCAGGAGTCGTCACACGAACAAGGATGGGTGATTTTGCTGGGCTTAAAATACTTGTTATGGAAAAGGTTGAGGTGTACCTCACAGGGGAACATGTTTACCAGTCAACACACTTAGTGTATGGGCCTTTCAAGTCTACGACTCCCGCTCCTTTTTAATGGGACATTTTTTGTTAAGAGGCCCTCCTCCATGTTCCTTCCAAAGGGAGATTGGGGTTATTACGGTGCATATGACTTGGGGACATTTTTTAGGGGAGCCCTCCTTGACATCTCGAGAAAGGGGTATTGGGTGCATCATAATTCTTGGCAGCCTATCCACTCACTGTATAGGCTATAACAGTTTAGGAGACCCACTGTTTAATAATGGCCCTTTAAGCAGATTAATGCTGCCTGATGCCTCTGTAAAAATAGGCTCTGTGACTATAACAGTCCCTCCTTCAGAAATGAAACAAGATGTGTTTTTAGGTGTCACACAATACACGGCCAGCTAGTGTTGTTAAAGGTTACAATGACATTTCACATTGAATGCATGAGTATTGGTTGGAAAGCAATGTTAAAGTTAAAAAACGCTTAAAAAACGCTGCGTCTGAGCATAGCCCAAGTGGGGGAGGAACATTTTTGTCTGGGGTTAATTATTTTGCCTAATATACAAGTCATTAACCTGGAAAGGATGTTCCTTAACATATTTCCAAGCAAAATCCGTTTTGGTATGTTTTTTTGGTGCATCGGTAAAAATGGCATGAAACTCTGAAAAAATTGTTTAAAGCTGTGAACTAGGAGTCAGGAATGCTTCAAGGGGCAATTCCCATGATGTTCCCATGTCATTTGAGCAGTGCTTCCATCATTTTCAGTCAGTCATTTTTAGAGCCTAAAAGGACCCACGGGGGGAACGCGGTAAAAATGCTCTGGTCTCCCATAGACTTACATTGGGTTCGTTGTTCTGTCCGAGTACCCGAGTATTCCAATTTGCTCGACCCGGACAACGAATACAATTTTAATGCTCGCCCATCACTAATATTGATCCTGTTTGTTCCTGAATAAAGAAGCTCTGTTGTCACACGCTTGGAGACTATCCTTAATAATCTGCTGCCAACATCCAGCCACCTTCCAGAGAGCTATGGACCGGATCCTAACTCCCCACAAGAGGTATGCAGTGGCCTACCTGGATGACATTGTGATCTTCAGCCAGGATTGGGGAAGCTATGTGAGCAAAATCCAGGTGATACTTGATGCTCTACAGAAGGTGGGGTTTTCCATAAACATAAAGAAATGTGCCATGGAAATGGCGGAAGATAATTACCTGGACTGTGTCATAGGCAGGGGTGAAATAAAGCCCCCAAAAAATAAAGTTGACACGAACCAGAGTTGGCCACAGCACCTCTGAAAGAAGCAGGTCAGCGCCTTCCTGGGCATCATTGCTATTAACGCCACTTTATCTCTAACTTTGCCATGTTAGCAGTCCCTCTGATGGACCTCCTTAAAGGACCAAAGTCAGCTATGACTATGTGGTCTCCAGAAGCTGAGATAGCCTTCCAGGAACTGAAGCTAGCACTGTGTAAACAGTCAGTGCTGGTGGCATAGGATTACTCTAAGGGCGAGAACGCTGGGATCCAGGGAAAACAGCGGGTATCTAAGCGCTGTGCAGCTCTTAGTTACCCGCTGTTTACCATGGATATCCGATCAGGACCAGCGCGCACTCTGGTATCCAGGGTAAACAGTGGGTATCTAAGTGCCGCGCGGCTCTTAGTTACCCACTGTTTACCCTGGATACCAGCTCCCGGCATCTGCTGTATGGCGCTGGGAGCTCGCTGATCGTTGGTCTCTCGCTGTCCCACGCAGCAGTGTGTGCTGCCCAGCGGGAGACCAATGATAGATTTATGGCCAAGACCATTAGGCAACGATTAACGATCAGCCAACTGATCGTTGATCGTTGCTATGTGTCACACGCAACGATGTCATTTTGACATCGCTGCAAAGTCACCAAACTGGTGACATTGCAACGATATTGTTCACAATATCGTTGTGTGTAATGGGGCCTTAAGGAGTTTGTGATCCAGACGGAAGCGTCAGATGTCTGGCTGGGTGCTGTCTTATCACAAGAGGTAAACAGAGAAGAGCACCCTATAATGTATCTAAATCAGAAGTTGTCATCCTGAGATAAGAACGATTAGCAATCAAATGGGTGTTGGAGTCTCTAAGGTACTACTTCTTAAGCAGGAAGTTCAGACTAGTATCAGACCATGCCCCACTAAAGTGGATGAGTGAGAAGAAGGGGAATAATGCCCGAGTGACCAAGTGGTTCCTAGCACTTCAGAATTTTAGCTTCCATGTAGAGCTTAGGCTGGTTTCACATTTGCGTTTTTTTCGCGGTATTTTAGCGCTAAATAGCGCATGCGTTTTTTTTCCCTATACTTTGCATGGAATGCGCTTATGTGCGCATACACATGCGTTTGTACGCGTTTTACCGCGCATGCGTTTTTTTGCGGTATGCGCTCGGGCGCACAAAATGCAACCTGTTGCATTTTTTGAGCGTCCGACTTGCCTCAAAAAAACGCATGCGCGCGCAATGCGTTTTTTTACAGCAAGACACCCATTATAGGTAGGTGTTCATTGAGCTCAGCAGTGATTTTCAGAGCCGTGATCTTGCGATCCTCTCTCACAATTCGCTTTAGAGTCAACTTCGACTTTCGGCCGGACCTGTGCTTTGCTGCGGACGTTTTTCCTTCTCTTTCAAACGCAGTCATTACTTTGGAGACAGTACCTATTGACACGCCAAGCATTCGGTCACTTTCTGGTACACAAACGCCTGCCATACAAGCACCAGCAATTTGGCATCTTTGGCATCTTTGAAAATCCAAGAGGTCTGCCATTGGTATCAGGCTCTCATCAATGTTCTTACAATTCTGCAAAACAAACAGTTAATTTACATACACATATCACATAACACAAATAATCAACTACAAAACATTACCATATGTCACGGTTTGCATGTTTATAACATGTTCGAAGATTATGATGCCAAAACGTTAGGTGTATACATTATTTTGTCCAACCCCTGTATATATACTGTAGTGTTTTGTACTCATTCAGCTGTGGTTGAGATAGGCACAGGAAGCGGTTTCATTAAAATGTCCAAGCAAGTTTATTAGAACTGCATAAACCACTCAGCATAAGCAAACAAAAGACAGCACAAAAGTGAAAAAAAAACAGAATATAATCATTCCATTTAGTAGAACAGTGTCCTTCAGCAAACACACTGGAGGTCTACACACCTCCAGTCACAGACACTGTATAAGACACTTTGTCTCCATTTTATCTGCCAAACCACTCCCTTTACTCTCTCAGCAGTATACTTGCTGGAGTATGGTTTCCTGGGCTTACATCACTGAAGCTATCAACCATGATGAAGCATATCTCCCCTAAAGGACCTGTCCTGCGGGCATATTACATACTCCCCTCTGCCCAACTCCGGGGGGCATGGCTGAACTGCCATGCAGAATTGCCATGCAGTTTCCCTGGCCTAAGGCTAGTTTCACACTTGCTTTTTTTTGCAGCGCGTTTTTCCCGCAAAAAAACGCATTGAAAAAACGCATACAAAAGCATACAACTGCTGCGTTTTTTTCAAGCATTTTTATGAGCATGCATGAAAAAAACGCAGCGTTTTTATGCGTTTGTATGCGTTTTTAGTGCGTTTTTACCGCGTTTGCGTTTTTTTCCAACATTAGGTGGCCCCTCACACTAACCCAAACCATGACTTTACTAACCCTAACCCTGACCCTAACCCTAACCCTAACCCTGACCCTAACCTTAACCCTGACCCTAACCCTGACCCTAACCCTTAACCAAACCATACTTAACCCTAACCCAAACCCTAAACCCTAACTAATACTAACCCTGACCCTAAACCTAACCCTGACCCTAACCCTAACCCTGACCCTAACACTAACCCTAACCCTAACCCTGACCCTAACCCTAACCCTAACCCTAACCCTGACCCTAACCCTTAACCAAACCATACTTAACCCTAACCCAAACCCTAAACCCTAACTAACCCTAACCCTGACCCTAAACCTAACCCTAACCCTAACCCTAACCCTGACCCTAACCCTAACCCTAACCCTGACCCTGACCCTAACCCTAACCCTAACCCTGACCCTAACCCTAACCCTAACCCTGACCCTAACCCTAACCCTGACCCTAACCCTAACCCTAACCCTAACCCTGACCCTAACCCTAACCCTAACCCTGACCCTAACCCTAACCCTGACCCTAACCCTAACCCTAACCCTAACCCTGACCCTAACCCTAACCCTAACCCTGACCCTAACCCTGACCCTAACCCTAACCCTAACCCTGACCCTGACCCTAACCCTAACCCTTAACCAAACCATACCCTGATCCTAACCCTAACCCTAACCCTAACCCTAACCCTGACCCTAACCCTAACCATAACCCTTAACCAAACCATACCCTGATCCTAACCCTAACCCTGACCCTGACCCTAACCCTAACCCTAACCCTAACCCTAAACCCCCTTAACTAACCCTAACTCTAACCCAAACCCCTAAATTCCATTGTCTAAACTAATGGTAAAATAAAAAAACGCATGTGCAAAAAAACGCATACATAAGCATGCCAATGCGCACATATGCTCAACATAGACTTATAATGTATGCGTTTTTAGTGCGTTTTTACCGCGTTTGCGTTTTTTTCCAACATTAGGTGGCCCCTCACACTAACCCAAACCATGACTTTACTAACCCTAACCCTGACCCTAACCCTAACCCTAACCCTGACCCTAACCTTAACCCTGACCCTAACCCTGACCCTAACCCTTAACCAAACCATACTTAACCCTAACCCAAACCCTAAACCCTAACTAATACTAACCCTGACCCTAAACCTAACCCTGACCCTAACCCTAACCCTGACCCTAACACTAACCCTAACCCTAACCCTGACCCTAACCCTAACCCTAACCCTAACCCTGACCCTAACCCTTAACCAAACCATACTTAACCCTAACCCAAACCCTAAACCCTAACTAACCCTAACCCTGACCCTAAACCTAACCCTAACCCTAACCCTAACCCTGACCCTAACCCTAACCCTAACCCTGACCCTCTCCAATAGGGAGGTGCCTGAGAAACCACTATAGTATAGTCTTAGTGGTGTTGGTGTGTGCAACTGTATATTGCCAGGTCCCCAGTCCTTAGTCTGTTAAAGTTATTCCCATAACCTGTGTTCCAGTTAGCCTAGTATAGTTTGTCTATGTTCCTGTGACCGCTTCAGTGGTATTCTAATCCTGAAACCGCGTCTGTGGTACCTATACCCAGTCTCCTGCTCTCGGAGCAGCCAATCCTGTTTGCATTTTGCTTAGTCCTAGTGTGGCCAGCTCCAGAACTGTCTTCTGATATCTACTAGTGTGAACTAGTGTGAACAAAAAACCTATTTTCAATATCCAAGTTGTCAATACAGTCCAATAGTCTCTAATACCTGCTAGTCAGGAACCTCGGTCACATCTCCCTGTGTCAGCAAATCCAACCTCAGGAATAGGGAGCTGCAGTATGCCTAGGACTGGCACCTGGCAGCTATCTGCAGCTCCATCTATCTCCTCATGAGCTTCTGCGAACACCAGGTAGCCACTTAGCTACGCCTCCTCTAAGGCAGGCTCTCTGGTATAGTGGGTCCACAAACTTAAGTGCGTCAGCTGCGGGAGTGACAATATGTATATGTATGTATGTATATAAATATATATATATATATATACAGTATATATAATATATAGAGAGAGTAGTGTATATATACAGTGGCATGTAAAAGTTTGGCCATCCCTGGTCAAAATTATTGTTATTGCAAACATTTAAGCAAGTTGATGATGAAATGATCTCTAAAACACCTAAAGTTAAAGATGACACAGTTCCTTTGTATTTTAGGTAAATATATAAGTGGTGTACCGGGACCGTGTGATGCTCACCCCTTTTACCACATGTATATATGTTGTCTTGTATGTATATGACTGCTTTGTAATGTTGTATTTATTACTGTATTTTATCTAGTGCTATTATTTGTACAGTTTTAATAGGGAAAGCGTAGTACCTCAGTTATGACACTAGATGGGGTACATAGTAGAGTAGGAATAGGAAACTAGCATAGGAAATAGTTAACATAGAAGGGGGTCACTGTGGATAAGGCAGAGCTTTTCCTGGTTTGTAGGCAGTAGGGCCAGTGGGCCCAGACAGCTCGGGTGGGCCTAGAGCCCGGGCTATACAGGGACCATGCAACATTGAAGCAATGATCCCAGCCATCCAGGGCCCACTGGGCCAGAAGTACAGTCTTAGCAGCAGTGTGACAACAGTGAATCAACAGAGACTACAGCTGAGGCCACATCAGTACGGGGTGCAGGTTGCTCTATAATATGGCAGTTTACTGCATGGGCTGATGCCCTCGTATCCGGGGCGAAATGGACAAACTCCTAAGCATAGTAAGCCTAAACAGGGACTGTTGTGAATTCTCTTGGTCTGACTTCTGAGTCGAGGCTCCCTCTGGTGGTTACGGTGGGTAGTGGAGCTGGCCGGGTTGACAGAAGTCTGCCACCTGACAATGATGATTGGAAATCAGGGGTTACTGATTGGGAGGATATAAGTTAGCAGGCTTCCCTCAGTTGCTGCTGGTGATTTGTTTTTTCCTGTGCATTTTGAGGTCTGCTGTCTCCTGCCTGATCCTGCATTTTTCAGTTAAGTTGTTCATTTGCTAATCCTTTGCATCTGATCTGGTTTTGGCCTTTTTCTACTTTCTGCTTTGCTGTGTTGGTTCAGCGTGCTCCCTGCTGGGGCAGTGCTGGACCCCGCTTCATATGTTACAGCTTGTGTCAGTTTGTTCAGTCCCCTGTTATATTAGTCTCTTTTGTTTTGCTGCTAGCTCAGACCAGAATGCTGATATAGTGGGGGAGAGGTCGTGAGACCTCAGTGTTTTTTTTGTACATCAGACATGGTAGATTTTTTAGGGTTTTTGCGTGATTGCTGACAGTGTCTTTCCTGTCCTATCCTGTCTAGACAGTTTGGGCCCCATCATTTGCTCAGTCTATTTTCTACCTGCGTTTGTGCCTCATCTTGTCTCATTGACATTATATGATTTTAACATAGTTATTAAGGTTGAAGGAAGACTTTAAGTCCATCTAGTTCAACCCATATCCTATCCTAACCTGCCCTAACATGTTGATCCAGAGGAAGGCAAAAAAAACCCATGTGGCAAACAGTAAGCTTCACATTGAGGAAAAAATTTCCTTCCCGACTCCACATACGGCAATCAGACTAGCTCTCTGGATCAACGCAATATCAAGGAAACTAGTGTATATAACCTGTAATATTATATTTTTCAAGAAAGGCATCCAGACCCTTCTTAAATTTTAGTAGGGAATCACTCATTACAACATCATATGGCAGAGAGTTCCATAGTCTCACTGCTCTTACAGTAAAGAATCCGCATCTGTGAGTATGCTTAAACCTTCTTTCCTCCAGATGTAGAGGATGCCCCCTTGTCCCCGTCACAGGTATGGGGGCTATCTATTCCTTTGGGGTTCTACTCCAGGGCAGTTTAGATGTCACCTTTCTTGCTTTACCAAATGGTAATCAACTGATCCACCCTGCATGTATTAACTCCATTCACTGATAGCAAGCAGCCTGAATGGTACAACTCCCCACCTCTGCTGGCTGTCATTTCTGCTGTAATATATCCAAATGGTAATCAACTGATCCACCCTGCATGTATTCACTCCATTCACTGATAGCAAGCAGCCTGAATGGTACAAGTCCATACTTCTGCTTGCTGTCTGTCTTCTGCTGCTTTACCATTTTGCGACATATTTTAATGTGCCTGCTAAAGCTTTGGTATAATTCATTTGTTGTACTGTACTTAATACTTATTGCTTTATATCTGTGACTGGGGCCTCTCTCGCTCTTATCAGGTGAAAGGTGCTATAGCATATAGATGTAGCCTGTTCTAGTGCCTTTGATCATCTAACCATCTCCTGGTGTGCTGGCCTCAGCTGCTAAATTATCCCAAACAAGCTCCCACAATCCCTCTCTCCTGACCCTGTAGTGTGGCCTATATATGTAGTAGTTCCTACGGGGAAGCACACAGTGTGGGGTGCAGCACGCAAGCATCCCATAAGCAAAGCATCACAGAAGCTAAGCATCAAGAAAATGGCAGTTATCCATGGCAGTTAATCAGGGCAGGAGTCAGGTAACCCACACTTTGCTCTCCCCTTTATCCATGTGCTTTATTTCAAGCCTCCTGTGCTTCCTTGCCATCCACATTCACCACCCCATCTCCCCTCCATCATGACTCATACACATCAGCCCCTTTATACTTCCCTCTCCCATGTACAGCTCCCATGCACGCCTCACCTTCCTGAGAAACCTGAGCCCATCTTGCCCAAACACATCGTAGAAAAAAACTACTTACAATTCCAACATCTATTTGCTCTTTATCTTCCTACTCCTACTGATTTCAGGGGACATCTCCCCCAACCCTGGTCCACCATCCCCCAACCTCAACCCCTACCCTACCTCATATCGAAACCATAATAATCTTATTATTATTACTTGCACTTCCTCATCTCCATCCTTTAATTGTGCCCTCTGGAATCCACGGTCTGTTTGTAACAAGATTCCTTTCCTGCACAACTACTTTCTGAACAACTCTCTTAATCTGTTGGCCCTCACTGAAACCTGGCTTAAGGATTCTGACACTGTCTCTCCTGCTGCCATTTCCTATGGTGGCTTACAATTCTCTCATTCCCCGAGACCCACAAACAGACATGGTGTTGGAGTCGGCATACTCCTGTCCCCACAATGCATTTCCAGGTCATCTCCCCAGTTCCATCACTCATATTCCCTTCTTTTGAGGTCCAAACCATCAGGCTCTTCCGTCCCATCTCCGTCAGAGTAGCGGTCATATACCGGCCCCCAGGCTTACCCACCCACTTCCTTGACCACTTTTCAGCCTGGCTGCTGCACTTCATGTCCTCAGAGCTACCAATTCTTATCCTGGGAGACTTCAACATCCCCATTAACAGCCCTACTTCCACATCTGCATCCCAGTTTCTATCACTAACCACCTCACTATGCCTCTCGCAGCTTTCAACCTCTGAGACACACAAGGACAGTAACACCCTTGATCTCGTCTTTGTCCAGCTCTGTTCAATCTCCCACCTAAATAACTTACCGCTTCCTCTCTCTGACGACAACATTCTCTCCTTCATGCTCACAAATCATTGCCCACCCCAGCTCACTCCTACCTACCACACAGTCAGAAATCTACAAGCCATTAACCCTCAGACACTTACATACTCCCTACACTCATCACTGTCCCCAATCTCCTCTTTTTCCTGTCCTGATCTGGCTGTTCATCATTACAACGACACTCTTAGAAGCACCCTTGACCAAGTAGCTCCCCTCACCCTCAGAACCTCTAGGCACAGAGTAAAACAGCCCTGGCTCACATCACCAACTCAACTTCTCCAGCGATGCTCTAGGAGTGCTGAACGCCAATGAAAAACCAGCACACCAGAAGACTTCATCCACTTCAAATTTATGTTAAGAACCTATAACGCTGCCCTTCACCTCGCCAAACAGACCTACTTCACCACCCTGATCTCCTCACTAGCCTGCAACCCCATTAAACTTTTTGACACCTTTCACTCCCTCCTCAGGCTGAAAGCACAAGCTCCTATCACAGACATTTGTGCTGATGACCTGGCCTCCCACTTTCCAGAAAAAAATAGAAAATATCCGTCAGGAAATCTGCTCCCAACCACCAAATACTGTGACTCCCATCCCTTCCTGCATCTCCCCTGGCTCACTCTCCACATTTGATCCCATCACAGAAGAGGAAGTCTCCAGACTCCTCTCTTCCAGCCACATGCACTACCGACCCCATTCCCTCACATCTCCTCTAGTCACTCTCCAGTCGTCACAACTCACCTAACTGCAATCTTTAATCTCTCCCTCTCCTCGGCCATTTTCCCATCCTCCTTCAAACATGCCATTGTTATTCCATTACTAAAGAAACCCGCTCTTGACCCATCCTGCACAAACAACTACAGACCAGTCTCCAATCTCCCCATCATCTCTAAACTTTTGGAGTGCCTAGTTTACTCCCGCCTTACCTGTTACCTCTCCACTCACTCCCTTCTAGACCTTCACAGTACGGCTTCTTCCCCCTACATTCGACTGAAACTGCACTCATCAAAGTGACCAATGACCTTCTGACAGCAAAAAGTAACGGTGACCACTCTCTGCTCATTCTTCTAGACCTATCTGCAGCTTTCGACACTGTTGAACACCATCTCCTACTCTCTAGGCTTCAGTCACTAGGCATTAAGGACACTGCTCTCTCCTGGTTCTCTTCCTATTTTTCTGACCGCTCCTTCAATGTTTTGTTCTCTGGCTCCACGTCATCTCCTCTTCCTCTCACTGTCGGGGTTCCTCAGAGCTCAGTCCTTGGCCCCTTCTCTTCTCTCTCTACACAGCACCAATTGAACAGACCATCAACAGATTTGTCTTTCAGTATCATCTTTATGCTGATGACACAAAACTATATACGTCATTCCCCGACCTTACTCCCACTGTACTACAGAACACCAGTGACTGTCTGTCCGCAGTCTCCATCTGAAACTCAACCTCTCCAAAACTGAATTTCTTCTGCTCCCGCCATCTTCTAACCTCCCTAAATCTAACATTTCCCTCTCCGTGGGTGGCACCACAATAACACCCCGGCAGCAGGTGCGCTGTCTGGGTGTTATGTTTGACACCAATCTCTCCTTCACATCCCATAAACAATCTCTTGCCCGCTCTTGCCACTTACACCTAAAGAACATCTCTAAAATCTGCCCTTTTCTCACCATGGAAACAACAAAAACCCTCACTGTAGCATTGATCCACTCCCGCCTGGATTACTGCAACGCTCTATTAATTGGCCTTCCTGTTACTCGACTATCCCCTCTCCAGTTCATACTTAATGCAGCAGACAGGGTCATCTATCTGGCTAATTGGTACTCGGACATGTCTGCTCTTTGCCAGTCCTTACATTGGCTGCCCATTTATTATAGGATCCAATTCAAAGTACTTGTTCTCACCCACAAAGCTCTCCACAGTGCAACACCCCCCTACATCTCCTCCCTCATTTCTGTCTATCGACCTAACTGAGCGCTGCGCTCTGCAAACGACTTTCGACTAACGTCTGCACTAATCCGTACCTCCCACTCCCGACTCCAAGACTTCTCCCGTGCTGCGCCAATCCTCTGCAATGCTCTACCACAAGAAATTAGGACTATCCACAATTTGCATAGGTTTAGGCGCTGCCTCAAAATACATTTGTTCAGAGCGGCCTATCACGTTCACTAATCAAAGTCATTCTATGTGTAAGTGTGCATGTGTAGCCCATTCACTATCTCCTTCCATCCCTCACTCCCTCAAGATGACTGGACCATCATTGTAAATACACCATTGTAAATACAAATCTGTACTTTGTATCTCCCCCACCTCATTGTAGATTGTAAGCTCTCACGAGCAGGGTCGTCTTATTTTGCTTTAATTATTGTATTGTTAACGTTGTTACTTATGACTTGTGTTTTGAAACTGTTAAACTGTAAAGCGCTGTGGAATATGTTGGCACTATATAAATAAAGATTATTATTATTATTATTTAGGCTTAGCTAGTTCTCCGACTGTGCCGAGGCATCTAAGGCATCATAGGTATGCCCCACAGCTACTGCTAGTTGTGTTGTTAGGATTAGGGGTCTGCAATCCGCTAAGTTACCAATCTTTCTGGCTCCTGATGGCCTAGCCTATTCCTGCCATCCTCTCAGTGACCAGTTCATAACAGAATCACCAGCCAAAACTGTAGACTGTAGGGTACTCGCAAGAAGGAAAGAATTGTAAAAAAAGTGTCAGAATTTTTTGTATATTTTTTCATCTTTTTTTCTCCGGGGCCATAGGAGGATTTTTTCTTTAATGGAGACTAAGCAATTGTCTGATCGTGTTGAGCAGCTCGCTGCTGAAGTGCGGGGAATTTCTGCCTATCTCGCTCAATCATCTGCTGTAGAACCAAAGATCCCTACTCCTGATGTGTTTTCGGGGGATCGGTCAAATTTTTTGAATTTTAAGAATAATTGTAAACTATTTCTTGCTTTGAAACCTAACTCATCGGGGAGCTCGGTGCATCAGGTTAAAATTGTCATCTCCCTGCTGCGTGGCGATCCCCAGGACAGGGCTTTTTCTCTGACACCTGGAGATCCTATTCTGGCTAATGTGGATGCGTTTTTTCAAGCCCTGGGGTTGTTGTATGATGAACCTAATGTTATTGATCAAGCTGAGAAAACCTTATTGGCATTGAACCAGGGTCAGGATGCTGCAGAGTCATATTGTCAAAAATTCCGAACTTGGGAGGTCCTTACTAAATGGAATGATGATGCCCTAGCAGCTCTCTTTCGGAAAGGTCTGGCAGAAACCGTAATAGATGTTATGGTGGGATTTCCTGTCCCCTGTGGTCTTAACAACTATGTCATTAGCCATTCAAATTGATCGATGTTTACGTGAACATAAAACTACGCAAGAGGCGGTGCTGCCTTTCGAACAAACTTCTGAACCCATGCAATGTGGGTGCAACGTCAAGAGTTTATAAGTTGTAATAAGTTTTGCTTCTTTTGTGGGGACGCCTCTCATACTATTTCTGTCTGCCCTAAGCGAGAAAAACGTTTTGCTCACTCATTTGCCGTGGGCAGTGTACAGCCTAAGTTCCTGTTCGCGGTTACCTTGATCTGCTCCTTGTCTACATTTTCTGCTAAGGCTTTTGTTGATTCAGGAGCACCTTTGAATCTGATGGATTTTGACTTTGCCAAATGTTGTGATTTTCCCATGGTGCCCCTGCGGACCCCTATTCCTTTGAGGGGTATTGATGCTACCGCTTTGGCGGAGAATAAACCCCCGTTTTGGACCCAGGTGATAATGCTGGTCGCCCCGGACCACCAAGAGAATTGTAAAGTTTTGGTGTTGCACAATTTAAATGATATTATTGTACTGGGTTTTCCTTGGTTGCAAACCCATAATCCTTTTTTGGATTGGAAATCTGTGTCTTTGGTGAGTTGGGGTTGTCAATGTATTCATAGTGACACTCAGGTTTTCTCCACCTCTCCCCAGACTCAAGATGTTCCTGACTATTTGGCTGATTTTTCTGATGTAATTAGTGAGAGTATGTCCGCATCTTTGCCTCCTCATAGGAGTTATGACTGCGTAATTGAGTTAATGCCCGATTGTAAATTTCCCAAGGGTCGGCTTTTCAACTTATCACTACCTGAGCATGACGCTATGCGATCTTATATCAAGGAGTCATTGGAGAAGAGTCATATAAGACCATCCTCTTCACCTTTAGGTGCTGGGTTTTTTTTGTGACCAAGAAAGATGGCTCATTAAGGCCATATATTGACTATTGTTCCCTTAACAAAATCACTGTTAAATATCAATATCCGTTACACCTGATTTCTGATTTATTTTCCAGAGTTAAAAGAGCTTGTTGGTTTTCCAAACTTGACCTTATTCGCATCAAGCACAGGTATGAATGGAAGATGGCGCTTAATACTCCGGAGGGACATTTTGAGTACCTGGTGATGCATTTTGGGCTCACTAATGCCCCTTCCATCTGCCAATCTTTTATGAATTATATTTTCCGTTACTTTGTGGATAAGTTTTTGATCATTTATCTGGATGATATTTTGATTTTTTCCAGTGATTGGGATTCTCACGTGGAACATATCCGGACTGTGTTCCGGATTTTGAAGGAAAATACTCTGTAAGTTAAGGGATCAAAATGTTTCTTTGGTGTACAGAGGATTTCATTTTTGGGATTCATTTTGTCCCCGTCTTCTATTGAAATGGACCCGGCCAAGGTACAGGCCATTTATGATTGGGTTCAGCCCACTTCTCTGAAGGCTCTCCAGAAGTTTTTGGGTTTTGCTAATTTCTACCTTAAATTTATAAGTAATTTTTCTGGTATTGTTAAACCACTGACGGATTTGACCAAAAAGGGCGCTGATGTGGTGAATTGGTCTCCAGAGGCCGTTTCGGCATTTCAGGAGCTTAAGCGGAGATTCACTTCTGCTCCGGTTCTACGGCAACCTGATATTTCAGTCCCATTTCAGGTGGAGATAGATGCTTCTGAGATTGGTGCAAGAGCCATTTTGTCCCAAAGAGATCCGGTAACCTCTAAGATGAATCCCTGTGCCTTCTTTCCTTGAAAATGTTCCCCATCTGAACGTAACTATGATGTGGGAAATCGGGAATTGTTGGCCATGAAGTGGGCATTTGAATAGTAGAGACATTGGTTGGAGGGACATCAAGTTGTGGTCCTTACTGACCACAAGAATTTGATTTATCTTGAATCAGCCAAGCGCTTGAATCCTAGACAGGCTAGGTGGGCATTGTTTTTCACGCGTTTTAATTTTGTGGTCTCCTTTCTTCCGGGCTCTAAGAATGTTAAGGCAGACGCCCTTTCTTGGAGTTTCTTTGTGGATTCTCTTGATGTGACCGAGCCTACTACCATTCTAAATGAGGGTGTAGTTCTTTCCGCCATCTCACCCAATTTGAGACGTGCCCTGGAGGAATTTCAGGAGGACAAACCTGAATGCTGCCCTATGGGAAAATTGTATGTCCGAAGCAGTGGAGGAGAAGAGTAATGTCTGAAATTCATTGCTCTGCGTTAGCTGGTCATCCAGGTATTTTTGGTACCAGAGATTTGGTGAGTCGGTCTTATCTCGTGATGTCAGGAATTTTGTGCAGTCCTGTGGGACTTGTTCTCGGTCCAAGCCCTGTTCTAGTTGTAGTGGTTTGTTGATGCCCCTGCTGGTGCCCAGGAGGCCATGGACCCATATCTCAATGGATTTTATTTCTGATCTCCCTGTCTCTCAGAGAATGACTGTTATCTTGGTGATCTGTGATAGATTTTCTAAGATGGTCAATCTTGTACCACTCGCAAATTTGCCATCTTCTTCTGAGTTGGTGCCTTTGCTTTTACAACAGGTGGTTCATTTGCACTGGACTCCTGAGAACATTGTGTCGGACAGAGGAGTCCAATCTGTTTCCAGATTTTGGAGAGCTTTTTGTTCCAAACTAGGAATTCAGTTATCTTTCTCCTCTGCATTTCATCCTCAGACCAATGGGCAGACTGAGAGAAAAAAACAGACTTTGGAATCCTATTTGAGATGTTTCATATCTGCTGATCAAGATGACTGGGTCTCATTTTTGCCCTTGGCCGAATTCATGCTAAACAATAGGGCTAGTTCTGCCACTTTGATGTCTCCTTTTTTCTGTAACTTTGGGTTTCATCCTCGATTTTCTTCGGGGCAGATGGAGGCTTTGGCCTGCCCAAGTGTGGATTCTGTGGTAGAGAGAATGCAGCAGATGTGGGACCAAGTAGTGGATAAGTTGTCCCACTCTCCGGAAAAGGCCCAACAGTTTTCCAACCGGCATAGGACCATTGGTCCCCGGTTTAAAGTGGGTGATATGGTTTGGTTGTCCTCAAAAAATATTCCTATGAAGGTTGCGTCTCCAAAATTCAAGCGAAGGTTCATTGGACCTTATAAGATTTGGGAAATCCTTAACCCCGTTTCTTTTCGCTTGGCTCTTCCAGTTACGTTTAAGATTCATAATGTTTTTCATAAATCTTTGTTGAAAAGTTTTGTGGAGCCAGTAGTTCCCATGGTGGAACCCCCTGACCCTGTATTGGTTAAGGGTAATTTGGAGTATGAGGTAGAGAAGATATTGAATTCTCGTCTGGCTAGACGGAGACTCCAGTACTTGGTCATGTGGAAAGGTTATGGCCAGGAGGATAATTCTTGGGTCTCTGCTTCTGACATTCATGCCGAGAGATTGGTTTGTGCTTTTCACTGGGCCCATCCTGATCTGCCTGGTGGCTTGGATGAGGGTTCGGTGACCCCTCCACAAGGGGGGGTACTGTTGTGCATTCTCTTGATCTGACTTCTGAGTCGGGGCTCCCTCTGGTGGTTACGGCGGGTAGTGGAGCCGGCCAGGTTGACAGAAGTCTGCCACCTGACGGCGATGATTGGAAATCAGGGGTTACTGATTGGGAATATATAAGTGAGCAGGCTTCCCTCAATTGCTGCTGGTGATTTGTTTCTTCCTGTGCATTTTGAGGTCTGCTGTCTCCTGAATGATCCTGCATTTTTCAGTTAAGTTGTTCATTTGCAAATCATTTGCATCTGATCTGGTTTTGACCTTTTTCTTCTTTATGCTTTGCAGTGCGAGTTCAGCGTGCTCCCTGCTTGGGCTGTGCTGGACCCCGCTCCATATGTTACAGCTTGTGTCAGTTTGTTCAGTCCCCTGTTATATTAGTCTCTTTTTTTGCTTTGCTGCCAGTTCACACCAGAATGCTGATATAGTGGGTGAGAGGTCGTGAGACCTCAGTGTTTTTTTTGTACATCAGACATGTTGGATTTTTTAGGGTTTTTGCATGATTGCAGACAGTGTCTTTCCTTTCCTATCCTGTCTAGACAGTTTGGGCCCCATCATTTGCTCAGTCTATTTTCTACCTGCGTTTGTGCCTCATCTTGTCTCACCGTCAATATATGTTTTGGAGGCTATCTATTCCTTTGGGCTTCTACTCCGGGGCAGTTTAGATGTCACCTTTGCTTTAGGCTTAGTTAGTTCTCCGGCTGTGCTGAGGTGTTTAGAGCATCGTAGGTACGCCCCACGGCTGCTGCTAGTTGTGTTGTTAGGATTAGGGGTCTACAATCCACTAAGTTACCAACCTTTCTGATTTCCTGATGGCCTAGCCTATTCCTGCCATCCTCCTCAGTGACCAGTTCATAACAGAGAATGCTGCATTACCACTAGTGATGAGCATATGTGCTCGCCACTACGCATTACTCGCCTGAATATCACAGTACTCGGTGTACTTAGCGAGCACCAAGCATTTCCAGGATTACTCTGCGGTAACTCAGGTCTCCACCCAGCATTTTTGGCAGTCTTTGTTGACCCAATCACCATGCAGGGATTGTCTGCCAGGCACTGTAATGCCGCAGCCATCTTTGTTGTGGTCTTGCAGTGACTGGCTGGCCGCACAGCATCATCAGGGGTATTAGAGACCAGACGCCGCCCTGCTCGGCTCATTCAGCTCCAGATTGAGATAGTGTAGGGAGAGCTGCTGCCGAGATTGGATCAGATTTGGGGATTTATTAGTCAGTGTGGGGTCTACCATCCTAAACAACTCAAATCCAGCTAAACCAACAGTCCTTCTAAGGACAAATTCCAGAGTATATACCATATTTTTCGGATTATAAGACACACTTTTGTTCCCCCAAATTTTGGGAGAAAGTGAGGGGTGCATCTTATAATCCGAATCTGTGTGCTGCTGTGCTACAGAGCAGGGGGGGCGGCTCTGGAGTGGTGTCAGGGGGCTGGGGTGGTCTGGCTGCGGGCTGCAGAGAAAGCAGGTGGTCACCTCATTAGGCTCATGTAGTATTCACTGCACCCCCTGTCCATCACCTCAGTGCTGAAGCCACGCCAAGTTGGTAGACAGGGGAGCAGTGCATATTACATGAGCCTTCTCTCCCCCCCGCCCCGTCACTATATTCACCTTCCGATGATGACTCCTGCTTCCAGCATCCCCGTAGCTATTCCTGTGTCTGTGCTGACATCCTCCTCCTGCGAGGGCGTGCGGCAGGAGCTGCTCATTCAGGCAGCTCATCGTAGCTTCAGGACTTTCTGTCACGTGCCCAATAGGACCTGCGGTCACGTGACTCCCAGTGTGCACTGTAAGTCACGTGACCGCAGGTCCTATTGTTCACGTGACGAAAGGTCCTGAAGCTACAATGAACTGCCTGAATGAGCAGCTGCTGCCGCGCACCCTCACAGGAGGATGTCAGCAAAGACACAGGAAGAACCACAGGGATGCTGGAAGCAGGGGCCATCATCGGAAGGTGAGTTAAGTGTTTGTTATTTTATCATGTGCTTGCCAGCAGGGGGGGATATAGGGACGAGGGGCCATGTGCATGCCAGCAGGAAGGAATAAAGGGATGGGGGGCCGTGTGCATGCCAGCAAGGGGGAATAAAGGGAAGGGGGGCCCGTGTGCATGGTAGCAGGGGGGAATATAGGGACAGGGGGCCGTGTGCATGCCAGCAGGGGGACATAAAGGGATGGGAAGGCCCGTGTGCATGCCAGCAAGGGGGAATAAAGGGACAGGGGGGCTCGTGTGCATGCCAGCAGGGGGAATATAGGGACAGGGGGGCCGTGTGCATGCCTGCAGTGGGGAATATAGGAACAGGGGGGCATGTGAATGCCAGCAGGAGGGAATATAGGGATGGGGGGCCGTGTGCATGCCAGCACGGGGGCATATCGAGAGAGGGGGGCCATGTGCGTGCCAGCAGGGGGGCATATAGAAGGGGGGGCCATGTTAGTGCCAGCAGAGGGCACATAGTGACTGGGGGGCCATATACAGGATGGGATGGGGGGCTATGTGCCAGCACAAGGGGGGAATGTGCCAGGATGGGTTTATATAGATACCAGGATGAGGGACATATATATAATTTGAAAGTCGAACACTGGCATTATAGACACACCTCCATTTAACATAAAAAAAGTTTCTCTTTTTCTTCACTAAATTTGGGGGTGAGTCTTATAATCAGGTGCATCTTATAAAGTGAAAAATAGGTGGTTGGAGAGTTAGGTAGGCAGGGTAGTGTACGTCGCTCTATACATATCAGTGCAAGACCTGCAGGCACTGTATGTGTATATAGATATCATTGCATACATGAAATAATACAGGCCACATATTTGGCAGTGTGGTATCTCTGTGCCAGGCCTCATATATCTGTGTGCTCTAAGTTTGGGCATTTTAGGCCAGGATTCCATTTTTTTTGCTGTCTGTCATTCTAGTTATATACAGCACTATTTTGCATAAAAAAATACAAACCACATATTTGGCAATGTGGTATCTCTGTGAAAGGCCTCACATATCTTTGTGCTCTAAGTTTGGGCATTTTAGGCCGGTATTACATTTTTTTTGCTGTCTGTCACTCTAGTTATATACAGAATTATTTTGCATTATTTTTTTAAAAAAAACAGGCCACATATTTAGCAGTGTGGTATCTCCATGCCAGGCCTCATATATCTGCGTGGTCCAAGTTTGGCCATTTTAGGCTGGTATTCCAGTGTTTTCCTGTCTGTCACTCTAGTTATATACATAACTATTTTGCCTTTTTTTTAAAAAAAATACAGGCCACGTACTTGGCAGTGTGTTATCTCCTTGACAAGCCTCATTTATCTGTGCAAAAAATTTAGCAACTTTAGGCCTACATATTCTAGTGTTTTTGCAATCTGGTTCCATAATTATTGACACCAATTTGATAACCAAAAACACATTGTTAACTACAGTCCAGATAGGTTAAAGTGCGTTTTTCCCGCACACATATCACATGCAAATTCGCTCCCAATTCAACCATTTGTAGTGAATGTGTATAATATTCTAGTCCATTTACAATGGGCAAGGCACGTGGCAAGGGATGGGGAAGTGGACGTGATGGTGATGGTGCACTCTGAGGCCGAGGCCGTGGGCAAGCTGAAATTGGGCCACCAAAAACACCCACATCTTCTCGCTGGACCTTAGTGTCCGAAGTCCTAGGGGACCGCAGCAAGACAGCACAATTGAAGCCAGAGCAGTGTGAAAAGGTTGTTGGTTGGATAGCGGATAATACTTCCAGTTACTTATCCACCACCACCAGCACCCTGTCTTTTACACGGTCAAGTCAGAGCAGCCATGAATCTGGACCGCATATCTCTCAACCAGATCCTGCTTCCTCCCACCATGCTAAGTGCCCTGAGACAACTGATCCCACACTCGGACACTCCGAAGAGCTGTTCAGTTTTCCATTTATAGATTCGTGCCTCTGGCCTGGTCCAATTAAAATGAGGCAAGATGAGATTCCATGTAGCTATGCACAAATATTTGATCAGCCATAGTCACAAGAGGTGGACGATGATGAGACACAATTGCTGGAAAGTCAGGAGGAGGACCAGGGTGCGGAAGTGGAAGATGAGATGGTGGATGATATAGTATATGACCCAACCTGGCAGGAGGACATGCAGAGCGAGTACAGCAGCACACAGGGGGAGGGAGGCGTAGCACCACTTCAGGCAGGAAGAAGCAGTGTGGTGACTGCAGAAAGAAGGCGTGCAACCGTTTCTCGCAACACCAACATGACGGAAGTTAAAAGTCCAACAGTTAGGTCTTCCCGAGTCTGGCTATTTTTTAAAGACTCTGCTGATAACCCCAAACAGGCCATTTGCAACACCTGTCATGCCAGAATCAGCAGGGGTAGCAAAACAACCTGCCTTACCACCACTAGCATGATCAGGCACATGGCATCAAATCACCCGACTTTGTGGGAACAACCCCAGGCTCAAGGGACAGTGTCTGCGGGTGACACCACCTCTTCTTCCACTGTTGTGCATGTAAGCCAATCCCCTGTCCACAGTGCATGCAAAGATGCCTCCTGCCCTGCACCTGCCATTGCCCACAGTCAAACAGCACTATCATCAAGCATGTCCCCGTCCTTGTCCCAACGCAGCCTTCAGTTGTCCATGCCCGAGTGATTGGAACGCAAGCAGAAATACGCAGCCAACGCCCCACAGGCCACAGTACTAAATTCCCACATTTCTCATCTGCTTGCTCTAGAAATAATGTTGCCTTTTAGGCTCGTGGAGATGGAAGCTTTCTGCAATCTGATGGCGGTGGCTGTCCCATGGTACTCGGTCCCCAGTCGCCACTTTTTCTCCCGGTGTGCCGTCCCAGCATTACACATGCATGTGTCCCACAACATTACTTGTGCCCTCAACAATGCAGTTACTGGGAAAGTGCACCTAACCACGGACACGTGGACAAGTGCTTGTGGCCAGGGATGGTACATCTCACTGATGGTACACTGGGTAAACATAGTGGAAGCCAGTACCCTGTCAGACCATGACAAGGAACACATCCTCCCAACCCCAAGGATTGCGTGGATTCAAAAATGAGGGAGGAAAGACTGAAAATTACTGGTTTATCACCATTTTTGTAAAAATTTGACAAAGTCTGTATAGTCTGTATAGCCCTTATGGCTCAAGAATCTATAAGTTTTTCACATGTTTCTTATGTACCTCTCACTAATCCAGATGTTGAGCTTTTTGTAGTTGGTTCATCGAGCATCCGTAACGATGGATGATTCTACTCTGGGTATGCAGTGATCACACAGCATGAGATAGTAAAAGCAGAACCACTCCCTCCTCATGTGTCTACAAAAGAGGTGGAGTTGACGGCACTCATTGAAGTGTTTAAAGGGGCTCCAGGTAAACATTACACAATTTACACAAGGTTCAGATTTTGTTATGGGTAGCCCAAGACTTTGGCCCCATATGGAGAGCAAGGAACTTTCTTACACCAACAGGCACTCCTGTCAAGCATGGGCACCTTGCCAAACAGTTCATGGAGACCTTGCTGCCCCCAAAGGAGGTCTCCATAATGAAGGTAAGGGCACACACAGATTACAGGACCAGAAGTCAGAGCTATGGAAAAAGCAGACCGTGTGGCTAAGGAAGGAGCAAAGAAGCCAAGGCAATACGAGACCCCTGAGGTGCCTCCACTGGTCATGGTAAGCATCGAGTGTAATCAGATAGAGTTAAGTATCTTGCAGACTCTGACTGAGCAAGTCACCAGGGAAGAGAGAGAGATCTGGTCGAAGGCTGGAGCTTGGGACCATGAAGGTTTCTGGATGGTGGGACAGTGGGTATGCCTGCCAAGATCTTTGTATCTCACAGTGGCTCTAAAGGCTCATGGTCAAACGCACATGTCCAAGGATGACATGACAGCTCTGATTGATACACAATGGTTTGCTCCTGGTATCATAATGGTTGCTACTAGCTTTACACAGATCTGTTCCACATGTGCACGACACAGGTAGAATAGTAGACACCACAGAAACACATACCTAAGCTCCTCTACCTGTTTCAGTGACTGTAGACTGACTTCATAGAACTACCCTCAGGTAGGATTGTATGTGTGTGCTCGTGTGTGTTGATCTCTTCCCAGGGTGATCAGAAGTCCTTCTGATGTCAGAGCCACTCCAGCAGAGTGACCCTCTTCTAACGGAGAGGGAATGCAGAGTATTATGCATATGTTGGGAGTCACGTAAACCACATAGCAAGATTAGGCCTGTAGTTCCCCACAAGACACCGCACCTCCAGAGCAACAGCCTCACTAGCTGTGTCCAGAGCCTCCAAAGGAGACTCGCATCTGTGCATAAACAAGTCATTGATTCTATTTCCAAGAGACTGAAGGTCCTTTCCAAATTCTCCTCTCTACAGCCATACCAGTAAAAATTTGGGAAAGCCTACTTGGAGCCCTGCAAACCATTGCAAGGTCTTGGAGTGGTAGAATGAATCTGCCTTCTTCTGTTGATGCTAACAAGCCTACCACAGGATGGACAGATGGCTTCAAAAATAACCCAAAATGTAACAGACATGATCATGTGGTTTGATACCTCTGAGTCATCAGCGGCTTTTAGATTTGATTTGTTTAAAGTACTAAAATGCTCCTGGAATCTTAAATTTGGTAGAAAAAGTAATAATCCTAATTACAAATTCCTATCAAGGAGTGGGGGAGCTGCAATATATATTTGTGTAACTTGACCTGGGAATGAAAATTGTAATTCCTGGACAGATGCAGCTTGGAATACAGGAGACTCATGGGGATATAAGCCAGAGGAAGCTATGACTCGTGTTAATCAATCTGGAAAACCTCTTCTTGACAGGATACAAATAGTCATAGTTTCTCCAAGAACGGATTGCGATCCGGATGTGTTAACCTTGAGATTGTCTTGTAACCCCATCATCATAACCATAGATGAACCCTCTGTTGGGGATGACGGTCTTTACGTCTTAGGGTTACATTGCTCATGTAGTAATGCACTGCAGGGAAGATTTTGGTTAAAGGCTCTTCCTCAACAGGACAGTGAAAGTAAGGAAGAGAAGCCCCAAGAGTCAGCGACAGGAACACCAAAGATCGAAGTATCTGGGGATGTGAGTTATGAAGAGAAGTTAGCCATAGAAATAAGTTATACAGAAAGAAATGAATGGCTTATGTGGATGAAGTATACAGCAGAGCAGAATAATACATCTAACTGCACTGAATGTGAAACTGACCGACCCCATTTAGGGACAATTCCCCTCCAAGACCAAACAGTTCTGCAATGTATGATAGCCCTGTATAATGCCTCATATGACTCTAATGATAATACCTTGTGTCACCCTCTCTCAGCCTTGCATCCGATAGTAAAAACAGACCAAGTACCTCCTAGGGTCTTTCCATATCCAGGTAACTACACTTGTTTCCTAAGGCAAAGGACAGGGATGGGAAAGATAGTAGGAAATCTAACCTCAGAGTTTTGTGGAAGCAACATTCCCATAAACACAGATATGAATGGTTACAAAGCTAAATGGTTCGATAATCAGACTGCAGCAAGAAGTGACATATGGTGGATATGTGGGGACATGAGGTTGAGAGCCCGGTTGCCAACAACATGGGTTGGCATCTGTGTACTAGCCCAGGTACTCATGCCATTCCTAATAATTTCATCAGAAGAGATAAAAAGGGGTAACATGAATGTTGAGACTCTCCACAGAAACAAAAGGTCGACACATGCTGGGTCTTTTGATCCAATAATCTACATAGACAGAATAGCAGTTCCTACAGGGGTACCAGGTGAGTACAAAGCTAGGAATCAGATTGTAGCAGGATTTGAATCGGTTTTCTTCTGGTGGATTACACTAAATAAGAATGTGGATTGGATAAATTATATTTACTACAATCAACAAAGGTTTATAAACTACACTAGGGATGCAATAAAGGGGATAGCTGAACAATTAGACCAAACTTCTTTAATGACATGGCAGAATAGAATGGCCTTAGACATGTTGCTAGCGGAAAAGGGAGGAGTCTGTAAGATTTTTGGAACTTCTTGTTGCACCTTTATTCTGAATAATACAGTCTCCGAAGGAAGCATCACAAAAGCATTAGAGGGTCTTACATCGTTGTCTGATGAATTGGCAGAAAATTCTGGTATCGACAACCCATTCACTGATTGGTTGGAATCATGGTTTGGAAGATGGAAGCATCTTGTATCCAGTCTTCTTATCTCCCTGGCAGTTGTGACAGCTATATCCATGACCTGTGGCTGCTGCTGTATCCCATGCATCAGAGGACTACTTCAGAAACTGATTGATGCATCCATTTCCAAGACTATGAACATTGGATTGAGACTACAGATGAGCGACTTTGCCTTTTTTCGGGTCGAATCGGGTTTCATGAAACCCGACTTTCTCAAAAGTCGGGTCGAACGAAATCAGCCGATTATCGTGAAAAGTCGAAGGCCGACTGAAACGCGAAACCCAATGCAAGTCAATGGGGAAGCAAAGTCGGCAGGGAGTGGAGGACATTAAACACACGTACAGTGCCCATTTGAATGGCAAAAACATCAATTTTTATTACAAAATCTTGTCAACCTTAATTTACTTCATAATAATAGTTACGCACAGAAAACTGGGGGTTATTTGGCTAAAGTTGTGGGGGGTAGGGCTGGCTCCAGGTTTTCATGTGCCCTGGGCCAAAGAGCGCCCCTTTAACACATACCACAACTCATGATGCGCCGATACAGCAGAGAAATAGTGGTATAGTACAATGAAAAATATTTCACTTTTTACATCTCATGACTGATATCCATTTTAAATTCTCCAATAGCTCCAAAAACGGACAGTATATAACTCCATACAGTATTATGGGCACCACATAGTGCTCTATACAGAGTAATGAGGCCCATATATTTCTCCATTCAGAATCATTGGTCCCATATAATGTTTGAAACAGAATATGATGAGCTCCACATAATGCTACAGTATATGTTGGTCCCCATGGATGAAGGTCCACTGTCTTATGGGCCCAAATAATGCTCCATATATAATGGGCCCCATTTCTAATGCTCTAGTGTATAATGGGCCCTGTAAATGCTGCTCCAGTGTCTGATGTCCACCTTTGGAATGCTCCATTGTATGGTGGGCCCCATATATCATTCTCCAGAGTATAGTGCTCCTCAAAAATTGCTGTCCCAACATTGAAAACAATTAAATAAGTCTCCTCGCTAGGGAATCCCTGTACTAGTCTGGACTCCTCGTCGTCCCCATCTTCCATCTCACTGCACTTAGCTGTTTAGGCAGAGGGCACACAAACGTGATGTCATTGCGCTCTCTGATCAGAATATCACTGTCAGGACACGCGGAAGACGTGTCTCCATTCAATGTCAGCAAGCAGTTAATCCTGAATGCTATCTATGTGTTTTCAACTCTGCAAACTTATATCTGGTAACCAGCTTTTCCAATCTCTGCTCTGAATCCACTCCTGTGTCTCCATTCAATGTCAGCAAGCAGTTAATCCTGAATGCTATCTATGTGTTTTCAACTCTGCAAACTTATATCTGGTAACCAGCTTTTCCAATCTCTGCTCTGAATCCACTCCTGTGTCTCCATTCAATGTCAGCAAGCAGTTAATCCTGAATGCTATCTATGTGTTTTCAACTCTGCAAACTTATATCTGGTAACCAGCTTTTCCAATCTCTGCTCTGAATCCACTCCTGTGTCTCCATTCAATGTCAGCAAGCAGTTAATCCTGAATGCTATCTATGTGTTTTCAACTCTGCAAACTTATATCTGGTATATAGTTTTTTTCAACTTACTCTGCTTGTCCCCTTATGTTGTGAGGTCAAGAAACTTTTCAAAGTGCTTTATGATCCATGTAGTGCTGGACATGTGTTTATTTGACCACAACATTTTATTGGGTCCTGGTGTCTCAATTTAGTGTGATTGATTAACGAGAAGAGAGAGTCAAAAAAAAAAAACAAAAAAAAAAACTTAGCCTTAACCTCCTATATATTCAGACATAGCTAGGGGGAGCATTTATGCAGGGGTGGCATTATGCACATGTAATCGAAGTACATGTATCAAAATACTTCTGGCAGTTATAACATGGCAGTTAGACAGGGCAGGAGACAGGTAAGACATTTATATACATCTACTCCCTGTACATTAGGAGTACAACAAATATATACCATATGCATTTGTGTAATTTATATCCTGGCCGCTGCATTCACACACATCCACCGCCCTGGCATTAACTCTCCACACTCCATCCATATTGGCCCCTCGCTTCTTTCCTCTCCTATGTATAGCACTCACGCTCTTTTCACATTGTTAAATTGCACAGATCCAGGCAGTCCCACCATTCAACACCAGAGACGCTCTCACAAATCACTTAACCATCTGCTCACTCTTTCTATCCTCCTTCTCCTAGTCGCAGGAGACATTGCTCCCAACCCTGGTTCCCCATGTTATAGAAAGTCAAACCCCCCCACTGCTACACTCAGAAACCCCTCTAATCTTATTAATATTCCCTGCATGCCATCTGTCTCTCTTAATTGTGCACTTTGGAATTCTCGCTCAGTGTGTAACAAACTCTCCTTCATTCATGACTTCTTCCTTTCTAATTCTCTTAACCTCCTGGCTCTTACTGAAACCTGGATCCAGCAGTCAGATACTACCGCTGCTGCTGCTCTTTCATATGGGGGGCTACACTTCTCTCATACCCCAAGATCAGACAATAGAGCTGGTGGAGGCGTTGGTCTGCTCCTATCACCAAAATGTACCTTTCAAGTTATCCCTCAAGTACCCTCACTTGTCTTCCCTTCTTTTGAGGTCCATGCCGTCAGACTCTACACCCCCTTCTCCATGCAAGTGGCGGTGGTGTATCGTCCTCCCGGCCCCTCCCATCAGTTCCTGGATCATTTTGCCACTTGGCTTCCACATTTTCTCTCCTGTGACATCCCTACCCTCATCATGGGAGATTTCAACATCCCCATTGCTCTTCCCCTCTCCCCATCTGCTACTCACCTTTTATCTCTAACCTCCTCATTTGGCCTTTCGCAGCTTACTAATTCTCCAACGCATGAAGACGGAAACTCCCTCGACTTGGTCTTCTCTCGGCTTTGTGCAGTGGATGATTTTGCAAACTCCCCTCTCCCGCTCTCTGACCACAATCTTCTTTCATTCTCTATACAGAACTGCCAGGCTGCTCAGGTCACCCCCACTGTCCAGACTTATAGAAACATACAGGCCATTAACACCCAGAAACTTCTGAAGAACTTGCAGTCTTCATTGGCCCCTATCTCCTCCCTCTCATGTCCTGATTCTGCATTGAAGCATTACAATGAAACACTTCAAAGTGCCCTGGATGAATTTGCACCCCCTATAAATAGAACACCACAACACAGACGGCGACAACCCTGGCACACGGTGCAAACACGTTTCCTGCAGCGGTGCTCCAGGTGCGCCGAACGTCTGTGGAGAAAATCCAATCTACACGAAGATTTCATCCATTTTAAGTTTATGCTTAGAACATACAACACTGCCCTTCACCTCTCCAAACAAACCTATTTCAACACCCTCATCACCTCATTGTCCAATAACCCGAAACGTCTCTTTGACACTTTTCATTCTCTACTCAATCCAAGAGTACAGGCCCCAACCACGGAGCTCCGAGCTGACGATCTGGCCAATTACTTCAAAGAAAAAATTGACCAGATCCGACAGGAAATTATCTCCAAATCCCCTCATACCATGCACTGTCCTCCCTCCCCCACTGCATCTAACTCACTCTCTGATTTTGAACCAGTCACAGAAGAAGAAGTAAGCAGGCTCCTTGCATCTTCTCGCCCAACTACTTGCACCAGTGACCCATTTCCAGTCCCTTTCCCCTGCTGTCACCCCTCACCTAACTAAAATATTTAACCTCTCTCTCTCTTCTGGTATTTTTCCCTCCTCATTTAAGCATGCCATCATACATCCACTACTTAAAAAACCATCCCTCGACCAAAACTGTGCCGCTAACTATAGACCTGTCTCTAATCTTCCCTTCATCTCTAAACTCCTGGAACGCCTGGTCCACTCCCGTCTTATCCGCTATCTCTCAGAAAACTCTGTTCTCGACCCTCTCCAATCCGGTTTCCGCTCTTTACACTCCACTGAAACTGCCCTCACTAAAGTCTCTAATGATCTGCTAACAGCTAAATCAAATGGTCATTACTCCATGCTAATTCTCTTGGATCTCTCTGCAGCATTCGACACTGTGGATCATCAGCTCCTCCTCACTATGCTCCATTCCATTGGCCTCAAGGACACCGTTCTCTCCTGGTTCTCCTCCTATCTCTCCGACCGCTCCTTTACTGTTTCTTTTGCCGGTTCCTCCTCCTCTCACCTTCCCCTTACTGTTGGGGTTCCTCAAGGATCGATTCTAGACCCCTCCTCCTTGTACACTGCCCCTATTGGTCAAACAATCAGTAGATTTGGTTTCCAGTACCATCTCTATGCTGATGACACCCAATTATACGCTTTTTCTCCTGACATCACGCCAGCCTTTCTAGAAAACACTGGCGATTGTCTAAACGCTGTGTCTAATATCATGTCCTCACTATATCTGAAACTGAACCTGTCAAAGACTGAACTCCTGGTGTTTCCTCCTGCTACTAATGTACCTATACCCGACATTGCTATTTCTGTGTGTGGTTCCACTATTACTCCCCAGCAACATGCCCGCTGTCTTGGGGTCATACTTGATTCCGAGCTTTCCTTTGCCCCCCACATTCGATCACTGGCTCGCTCTTGTCATCTGCACCTCAAAAACATTTCTAGAATTCGACCTTTTCTTACTTTTGACTCTGCAAAAACTCTTACTGTTTCTCTTATTCATTCTCGTCTCGACTATTGTAACTCTCTTCTAATCGGTCTCCCTCTTACCAAACTCTCCCCTCTCCAATCTGTCTTGAATGCTGCAGCCAGGATCATATTCCTCGCCAATCGTTACACCGATGCCTCTACCTTGTGCCAGTCATTACACTGGCTACCCATCCACTCCAGAATTCAGTATAAACTTATTACCCTCACCCACAAAGCCCTCCATGGCTCAGCACCACCCTACATCTCCTCCCTTGTTTCAGTATACCACCCTACCCGCGCCCTCTGTTCTGCTGATGACCTGAGGTTAGTATCCTCAATAGTCAGAACCTCCCACTCCCGTCTCCAAGACTTTACACGTGCGGCGCCAATTCTTTGGAATGCACTTCCCAGGTCAATACGATTAGTCCCCAATCCCCACAATTTTAAGCGTGTCCTGAAAACGCATTTATTCAGACTGGTCTATCGCCTCAACACATTAACCTAACCTATCCCTGTGTGGCAGAGCCAAAAGTTTTACCATAACCAGGTTCCAAGCATCATGTTCCCACATGCTTTATGCATCCATTAGCCCTCTGTGTCTGTACTGTTACACACTTAACATTATGGCTGGTCCATACAATCAGAGCAACTGTTACCACCCACCTTTCGTGTCTCCCTCTTTCCTCATAGACTGTAAGCTTGCGAGCAGGGCCCTCACTCCTCTTGTTATTTGTTATAATCTACTGTATGTGATTATTGTTATGCTGTAATGTCTATTGTCTGTACAAATCCCCTCTGAAATGTAAAGTGCTGCGGAATATGTCGGCGCTATAAAAATAAAATTTATTATTATTATTATTATATGGCGGGGGAGCAGGGAGTGGTAAGTATTTCAACTTTGCAAGTGCTGTGATCCGGAGCAAACAGGGGGGGGGCCCACTCGTTGGCGACGGCACTGGCACAGGGCCCCTCATAATATGGCGGTGTGTGGTGGTGTGTCTGACAGTGAGTGGGCCCTCCCACCAGCAGAGACACTTTTGCGTACTATGAGGGGCCCTGTGCCAGTGCCGTCGCCCATGAGTATGCCCCCCCACCTGCTCAAGGAACCTGCACATTCATCTGCACCTTCCTCTTTGTCACCGTGTAAGCTGGTATAGCATGCGGGAAGGGGAACCTGAGTTTCCTCAGGGTCAGATTCTGGCTGTGTAGAGTGTGAGGGGAATGTAGTGGTCTGGGTCAATGTACCAGCAGAATCATCTAGCAGTGGCTGGGCATCAGTGCACTTGTGGCGTCCCCAGGAGTACGGTCGCCACAGTGGCATTACCTTCCTCCTAGCGAGTGTGATGTCATGCTTGGGAGCAAGGAAGGATCTCTCTAGCAGTTAAACCAACACACAACACATTTCCCACTCCAGGCTAGCAGGGAGACCTCTGAACCTGACTGCTGAGGAGCTGCTCTCTGTGGTCGGGAGGAGGTAAGTTAGGGCACTCTGTGCAGGGAAGGGGAAGTGTGTGGACGTGAGAAGGGAAGCTGGCAAATGAACAGAGTTAAGGCTCACACCTAGCTGGAGCGCATGGTCCGGATTCCGGTCTCCGAGTTTGTAGAGACACTGACGGTCCTGCAGCAGAAACCGGAGGAAGTAGCAGCTGTAAATGCTCTGTACCCAACTAAGGCTCGGAGGCCCTAGTATCGACGTGTGGGAGCCAGAAGAAAAAGGCTACGGCTGCCTGCCATACGAGAAAGTTCCAAAAGAGTCATAAGCGCTAGAACGGAGGCCACACTACCTATCTGCAGAGAGAGAATTCAAAATTGGCTTCCAGGCTGACCAACTCCTTCTCCATCTGTACTCTGGGTTCTGGACGGCACTTACCAAGTACAAGTAAAGTAACTGCACGACTGTATCTGTCATCTTTATCCTGCGCCTGGCGCACGGCTCTGTTACATCCTGCACTGCACACCATGTACCAACTCTTTCATCTGCCCTGCGACTACGGCCCTACCTGGGCAGGGTGTCTACATCTTAGCTGCACCACAACATCTGTCCCAGAGAAGCGACACTGCAGCGCTGGTCAATCTAATCAGAAACCACTGGTGGCATCACGTATCATTCACCTATAAACGTAATTCACCCTTTTGCATGGATGCCCAGGGCCATGGAACGGGTCACCACAACCATGACACATCCCTGTGAGACACCAGCCTGGTACCGATTAACCCCACTGCCCTGGCTGGCCACCCACACTCCATGTCAGATTCATCTTGGACTTGGGAATTCACGATTTGACTTGATAACCCAGGCATGGTATGATAGAAAGAGCTGCATGGACTAATGTGAAGTGTGAGTGATCACATTGTCAGTTAGAGTGATCAATGAGTGGAACAGGCTGCCACGAGAAGTGGTGAGTTCTCCTTCAATGGAAGTCTTCAAACAGAGGCTGGACAGACATCTGACTGGGATGATTTAGCGAATCCTGCTTTGAGCAGGGGGTTGGACCAGATGGCCCAGGAGGTCCCTTCCAACTCGACGATTCTATGATTCTGTGGCCTGCTGCATCATTCACTTTTGGTGGGGGTGAAGGACACAAGGAAAGGGGTGCTTCCTGACCAGGAGCCAGCACTTGACGACTCAGTGCTTGCATTTTTTGAAACTTCAGAAGAGGAGGGCATATTTGCTGGAGTCTGTTTCGGCAATGTAAGCCAAAACCAGTTCCTCATGCTCCGGCTTTAAAAGCGGTTAACCTACTCCCAGAAAAGGTAGCCTTCCAGGCGTTCCGGAGCCAGACCATGACGCAGGCTGAACACCTCCTGCCTTAGCTGCTATTGTGCTTTTGCCACTACCAGCAGATACACCACCACCATCAGCACCAGCTGGCCCCCCCACGCCCACGTCCGCAGCCTCTTACACCAAACTTCAAAATTTTGCAGAAAATAGACCCAAAATAACATCACATATTTGGCACTGTATCAGCAGCATACAGCTCTATTCAGTCAAAGGATAATTGTCAATCTCCCTATATATTCCATCAGTCACACAGAGACGCTCACAGACTCAGTATGGATTAGACAAGAATATAAAAATTAGACAAAGTGTACAGTGTCAACAGATAGCCGGTATATATAGTATAGTTTAAACATTCTAAATCTCCGTAGATAATTGAGGAGGCACACACAGACACTCTCAGGATCAGTATTTGATTACAACTAGTGTTGAGTAGTGTTGTGCGATACCATCCGATACCCTAAAATATCGGATCGGATGGTATCGGCCCGATACGAAAAAAGTATCGGGTATCGCCGATTCCGATACCGGAAGTCCCATTCAAGTCTATGGGACTTCTGGTATCGGAATAAGAAAACCCCTTTTCTGTCCTTTTACAGCCTCTCGGGGGGTGTGTACGGACCTTCCGGGGGTCTGTGCCGGCCTGCCGGGGGTCTGTGCCGACTGCCCGGGGGTCTGTGCCGACTGCCGGGGGTCTGTACCGGCCTGCCGGGGGGCTGTGCCGGCCTGCTGGAGGTCTGTGCCGACTGTCCGGGGGTCTGTGCGGACTGCCGGGGGTCTGTGCAGGCTGCGGGGGTCTGTACCGGCCTGCCGGGGGGCTGTGCTGGCCTGCCGGTGGTCTGTGCCAACTGTCCGGGGGTCTGTGCAGGCTGTGGGGGTCTGTGCAGGCATTGTCCGATGGGACTACAAGTCCCATTGGGCGATGCCTGCTACCATGACGGTGATTGACACATTAGCCAATGATGGGACAGTAGTAGTCCCATCATCCGGCTAATGTGTTGAATGTAAAAAAAAAATACATACTACATGCTACATACATGCAACATACATACTACATACATACAACATACATACTACATACATGCTACATACATACTACATATATACCACATGCATGCAACATGCATACTACATATATACCACATATATACTACATGCATGCAACATACAAATATACTACATATATACTACATGCAACATGCATACTACATATATACTACATGCATGCAACATACATATATACTACATGCAACATGCATACTACATATATACTACATGCATGCAACATACATACATACTACATATATACCACATGCATGCAACATACATATATACTACATATATACTACATGCAACATACATACTACTTGCATGCAACATACATACATACTACATATATACTACACGCATACTACATATATACCACATGCACGCAACATACATATATACAACATATATACTACATGCATGCAACATGCATACTACATATATACCACATATATACTACATGCATGCAACATACATATATACTACATATATACTACATGCAACATACATACTACATATATACTGCATATATACTACATGCATGCAACATTCATACTACATATATACTACATATATACTACATGCATGCAACATACATGCTACATATATACCACATATATACTACATGCATACTACATATATACCACATGCATGCAACATACATACATACAACATATATACCACATGCATGCAACATGCATACTACATACATACTACATATATACCACATATATACTACATGCATGCAACATACATATATACTACATAAATACTACATGCAACATGCATACTACATATTTACTACATGCATGCAACATACATACATACTACATATATACCACATGCATGCAACATACATATATACCACATATATACTACATGCATGCAACATACATATATACTACATATATACTACATGCAACATACATACTACATATATACTACATGCATGCAACATACATACTACATATATACTACATGCATACTACATATATACCACATGCATGCAACATACATACTACATACAGTCATATGTTAAAGTTTGGGCACCCCTATTAATGTTAACCTTTTTTCTTTATAACAATTTTTGTTTTTGCAACAGCTATTTCAGTTTCATATATCTAATAACTGATGGACTCAGTTATATTTCTGGATTCAAATGAGGTTTATTGTACTAACAGAAAATGTGCAATCTGCATTTAAACAAAATTTGACCGGTGCAAAAGTATGGGCACCCTTATAATTTTCTTGATTTGAACACTCCTAACTACTTTTTACTGACTTCCTGAAGCACTAAATTGGTTTTGTAACCTCATTGAGCTTTGAACTTCTTAGCCAGGTGTATCAAATCATGAGAAAAGTTATTTAAGGTGGCCACTTGCAAGTAGTTCTCCTATTTGATTCTCCTATGAAGAGTGGCATCATGGGCTCCTCAAAACAACTCTCAAATGATCTGAAAACAAAGATTATTCAACATAGCTTTTCAGGGGACGGATACAAAAAGTTGTCTCAGAGATTTAACCTGTCAGTTTCCACTGTGAGGAACATAGTAAGGAAATGGAAGAACACAGGTACAGTTCTTGTTAAGCCCAGAAGTGGCAGGCCAAGAAAAATATCAGAAAGGCAGAGAAGAAGAATGGTGAGAACAGTCAAGGACAATCCACAGACCACCTCCAAAGACCTGCAGCATCATCTTGCTGCAGATGGTGTCACTGTGCATCGGTCAACAATACAGCACACTTTGCACAAGGAGAAGCTGTATGGGAGAGTGATGCAAAAGAAGCTGTTTCTGCAAGCATGCCACAAACAGAGTCGCCTGAGGTATGCAAAAGCACATTTGGACAAGCCAGTTACATTTTGGAAGAAGGTCCTGTCGACTGATGAAACAAAGATTGAGTTGTTTGGTCATACAAAAAGGCGTTATGCATGGAGGCTAAAAAACACAGCATTCCAAGAAAAATACTTGCTACCCACAGTAAAATTTGGTGGAGGTTCCATCATGCTTTGGGGCTGTGTGGCCAATGCCGGCATCGGGAATCTTGTTAAAGTTGAGGGTCGCATGGATTCAACTCAGTATCAGCAGATTCTTGACAATAATGTGCAAGAATCAGTGACGAAGTTGAAGTTACGCAGGGGATGGATATTTCAGCAAGACAATGATCCAAAACACCGCTCCAAATCTACTCAGGCATTCATGCAGAGGATCAATTACAATGTTCTGGAATGGCCATCCCAGTCCCCAGACCTGTATATCATTGAAGAACTGTGGGATGATTTGAAGCGGGCTGTCTATGCTCGGCGACCATCAAACTTAAATGAACTGGAATTGTTTTGTAAACAGGAATGGTCACAAATACCTTCATCCAGGATCCAGGAACTCATTAATAGCTACAGGAAGCGACTAGAGGCTGTTATTTTTGCAAAAGGAGGATCTACGAATTATTAATGTCACTTTTATGTTGAGGTGCCCATACTTTTGCACCGGTCAAATTTTGTTTAAATGCAGATTGCACATTTTCTGTTAGCACAATATACCTCATTTGAATCCAGAAATATAACTGAGTCCATCAGTTATTAGATATATGAAACTGAAATAGCTGTTGCAAAAAAACAAAATTGTTATAAAGAAAAAAGGTTAAAATTAATAGTGCCCAAACTTTAACATATAACTGTATATACTACATGCATGCAACATACATACATACTACATATATACCACATGCATGCAACATGCATACTACATATATACTACATGCATGCAACATACATACATACTACATATATACTACATGCATGCAACATGCACACTACATATATACTACATGCATGCAACATACATATTACATATATACCACATGCATGCAACATGCATACTACATATATACTACATATATACTACATTCATGCAACATACTTATATACTACATACAATACATTCATACAATACATACATATAGACATACAGTACATATAACATAGAGTACATACTCACCATCACTTGTCACTTTGATCCCCGAAGCCAGTGTCATCTGTGGAATAAATATTAAAATAACAAACCACCAATATACTTACCCCTGATCCACAGAAGTCCACGAGTGTCACACGACGATCTTGCATGGAGAACAGCAGCATCAGCTCATGCTATTGTTTTCTACAGGCTCCAGGAATCCAATGACGGGAGGTAGGTATCCTTCCGCACTGTATTTCTCCTCCACTGTAAAAAAAAGTCCCTAGTCTCACTTTATAGCATTGCTGTGTGAGAAATTTCCCACTCAGTTTTTATATTTTGTCAAATATGTATGTTTCACTACTTCCATGCTCTTCACCTTCTTTTTTACTTCTCCCACACTTTCTCCTTCATCATCCTCAGCAGCAGCATCTTTTTCATCAACTTCTTCTTCACCTTGTTCATCTTCTTCTTCTTCACCTTCTTCCTATTATTCTTTTTTTTTACATTCTTCATATTCTTCTTATTCAACTATTATTCTTCGTCATTGCCTACTTCTTCATCTTCTTCCTATTCTTCTTCTTCTTCATCATCTTCTTATTCATGACAGGCATTCCTGTAGTTGTTATCTATAAAAGTTTGAAGATTACACCTTCAGTTCTGCCTGTCACAAAAGATTTACAACAGGATTTGTCCGCGTTCAGTTTGGCCTGCAGTAGCAGGCATTTTCCAGGGGCACCACGAGGAGGAACGGACTCACCCCCATACACTGCTTAGTAGTGTTGAGCATTCCGATACCGCAAGTATCGGGTATCGGCCGATATTCGCTGTATCGGAATTCCGATACTTATTTCCGATACTTTTATCATATCGAATACCGGAATTGGAAGTTCCCATAATGCTAGGAGCCCGCTCGATTTGATTCAGCCAATGGGGATCCTCAGAAGTGTGGGCACATCCTGTTAGGCATGTAGGTATGTTAACTACTGGCATGGCTGTGATTGGCTGCTGAAATGATGTCATGATGCACTTTAAAAACCGCAGCAGCCGCCATTTCGGGTTCACTCTGCTGTGAATTCAGTTAGGGACAGGCTGCTGTTGAAGACTGTGAGGGACAGTTAGAAATAGCGATCATCAAATATATCTATTGCTCTACCCAGGCTTCATAATCCACCACTGTAGCATTTTTGTAGCCCAGAAGCGCTGTTTTAATAGCTGTCTGCAAGGGCTGTGTGAGTGCAGACCCACGCTGTGTAGTGTGTCCTGCAGGCACGTCTGCTTGTAGGCTGCCCAGCGTGTGTCTCTGCCTCATACACATTTTTCTTTTATTGCTGCTTTTTTTTTCTCCTGTATAGTGTGCTTCCATATGTACCCATATACGTTGGTTGCAAACACTAAAGGAGTGGACAGCGGAGCCTTTCAGCAGCCTTTCAGTGCTATAGCCCATTTCTCTGCACTGTTTTTGGCTGTCTGATAGGTCTCTCTGTGTGAGAGCAGCTCACGTTGCAGTGTGTTCTACAGCCACCGCTGGTTGTAGTCCGCTCAGCGTGCGTCACTGCCTCATACATAGTCCTTTTTTTGCAGCTAATTTGTCCAGATTTTTGCTCCTATATTAGTGTGCTTCCATTCGCATCCATTGTCATTGGTTGGTTGCAAACACTATATAGGATTAGATAGAGGAGCCTTTTTGCTGGCTTGTGCCCTTCAGGGCCAGCCAGACTAGTATCACCCTATTTTTTGGAGCCTCATCAATTGCATTGTAGGTTAGCTTCCTGCATTGTAATCGCTCCAAAAAGTTTGTGATACTATAGCTTTCAAACTTTGGTCACATCCTTTTATTTTTCCCCCCCCAAAAAAAGGAAATAAAGTTCACCAAACACTCCACTTTAGAGTTGTGTAGGCCACATTAGATCATATTAAAGTGTAGTACACACACTCTTAGCAAAATTAGTGTTTCTTATACTGGTTAGCAGGTGTTCAGGAATAAGAACACTAAGCCCCCCTTTTTTACTTTTCTGCCTATCTTTATCAGTCTACCAAGATGATGAAGGCAGGGAGTAAGGCACGTGGTCGTGGCCGTGGAGATTCAGCAGGGAGAGGACGGGGGGATTCAGCAAGGAGAGGACGTGGGGTTTCGGTGTCTGCTGTGGCCACCAGTGACCCGGCATCCCCCATTTTTACCAGGCAACAGTCCTTCATGCGCAGCTTTGAAGGACCGCGCCGTACCCCACTGCTGCGTGACGAACAAACTGAAGCCGTTGTCGGATGGATGGCAGCTAATGCATCCACTTCAATGACTTCCGCATCCTCCCAGGGCCAGAGCACTGAAGAGCAACCATCTGTCTCTTCACCACCTGCCAAATTGCCCAGGCAGTCTGAGAACCCTGGACAGGAGCCATCTCAATCTTTACTTCTGTTCTCAGAATCTGTTGGCTTGGAAAGAGGTGGCCAGCCAAGCAGCATTCTAGAGCGTGAAGAAGAGGGAGTATGCAGTGATGCGCAACTACTTTGTCCCTCTGAATCTGAAGAGGCAGGTGGGCCAGTGCCTATTGTCAGCACACCTCAGTACTCATCTGATGATGATGAGACTCAGTTGCCAATTTCTGGTGCGTACGGTTCTGGCGAGACAACCCAGGACCAGCCGGTGCTTGAAGAGGGGAGTGGAGATGATGAGGTCCTTGACCCATCATGGCGTCAGCCACAGGAAGGTGGTGGGAGCAGCTCTGAGGAAGAGATTCCCCGAACGGCCAAAAGAGGAGGGAGAGGGCGAGGGCAGGCATGGTTGCCTGTAGCCTTCACTTTGGCACCCGTGAGGAGCAATCCTCTTCCAAAACAGAAAACGGGCGCTCCCAGGACTTGCAGTGCGTGGTCTTTTTTTGACACAGTTGCAGATGACATTTGCTTTGTCAAATGCAAGCTGTGTCATCAGAAAGTTAAATGAGGGAAAAATGTGAGCAACCTCAATACCACAAATATGTGGAAACATGTGCTTACCAAGCACGAGGTGGAGTTACACAGACACACTGAAGATGTAGGCCAACCTTCAGCAGCACCTACCACCTCTTCAGCTCGTGTTGGGGCCACTTCCTCCAGCTCACACACAGCTGGTTTGGCTTCCTCACTGGAACGCCATGGAAGAACCTCTGCCACTGTTGTCCAGAGACCCAGTGAAATTCCACCCACTGAACCACGTTCTCAGTCATCAGCACACTCCCAGGCCACTCACCAGCAATCGGTAGCACAGGCATGGGAGAAAAAGCGGCCATACTCAGCAAACCATCCCCGATCACTGGCTCTGAACGCTGGCATTGCCAAACTACTGGCCCTTGAGATGCTGTCATTCAGGCTGGTGGAGACTGACACCTTCCGGAACTTGATGTCATTGGTAGTTCCACAATACAATGTGCCCAGCCGCTTTTATTTCAGCAGGCAAGCCGTCCCTGCCCTGCAAAAGCATGTGGAGGTAAAAATTAAAAATGCGCTACTAAACGCCGTCAGTAGCAAGATCCACCTGACCACCGATGCATGGACCAGTAGCCATGGACAGGGACGATACCTTTCCCTCACTGCCCATTGGGTCAATGTTGTGGAGCCGGGTACAGATCTGGAGAGTGGCTCTGTACGTATTCTGCCAACTCCAAGGATTGCAGGAATGCAGTCTGTACATATTGAGTCCTCCTCCTACTCTAGTTCCTCGGAATCAGCACTGCATGAGCCTGTTAGGCCAGATATGAGCACAGGTGTGGCCAAACATCAACAGGCCGTCCTTAAATTAATATCTTTGGGGAATCGGAGCCACAAAGCACAGGAGCTCTGGAATGCCATCAAGCAGGAGAGCGACGTGTGGTTTGTGCCAGCGAATCTCCAGGCAGGTTTGGTAGTGAGTGACAATGGCCGAAATCTAGTGGCAGCTCTGGGCCTAGGCAACCTCACTCACATACCATGTCTGGCACACGTGCTCAATTCGGTCATGCAGAGCTTTCTGAGGGACTATCCGGATCTTGATGCACTGCTGCACAAGGTTCGCCTAGAGTGTGCTCACTTGCGGCGTTCCAGCATGGCAAGATCGCGCATTGCATCTCTGCAACGCCGATTCCGCCTGCCAGAACATCGCATCATATGTGACCTCCCAACCAGGTGCAATTCAACTTTACATATGTTGGAGCGGTTGTGTGAGCAGCAGGCAGCAGTAATGGAGTACCAGCTGCATCAGGCACAAACAAGCCGCACTGTGCGCCGGACACACTTCACCACCACTGAGTGGGCCACTATGAGGGACATCTGCCAAGTTTTGCGTGCCTTCGATGACTCCACGCGGATGGCCAGTGCAGATGATGCACTAGTCAACATGACTGTCCCCCTTATCTGTCTGCTTCAAAAAACCTTACAAGCACTAAGTGAGGAGGTTTTTGAAGAGGTCGAGGATGAGGAGTCAGAAATGCCATCTGCTTCTGGCAAGTCTGCGCAACTTGCTTCCACACAAAGGCCCAGGCAGGGGACACTTAGTGAGGAGGATGACGAGGAGTCAATGGAGGAGGAGGAACACATCTCTCCAGAGGAGGGAGGTACACAAGGCTCTAGTAGTCAGTGTGTACAGCGAGGGTGGGGTGATGCTGAGCAGGCTGAGATGCTGCCTCAAGCTGGGGACAGCGTTTCCGGTCCAGTTGGCAGTCTGCAGCACATGGTTGATTTCATGCTGCAGTGCTTGTTAAATGACCGCCGCATCGCCAACATTCTCCACACGGCTGATTATTGGGTGTACACCCTCCTAGATCCTCGCTACCGGGACAACTTACAAAGCCTCATACCACAGTTGAACCGAGAGTGTAAAATGCGGGAGTACCAAGAAACACTTGTGCAGGCCATCATGTTCTCCATTCCTCCCGCAAGTGTTGCTGGTAGTGCTTTTCAAAGCAGCCATGTGGGTAGAGGCAGTGGAGGAAACTCTGCACAAAGAGGCAGCAGAGGCAGTGCCGCAGGACAAGGCAAGGCCAGTATGGCCCAAATGTGGAAAAGTTTTGTGGGACCGCCACAAACGGCTACACCATCACAGACGGCTCCAGTCAGCAGGAGGCAACGTTTCCGTCAGATGGTGACGGACTACTTGTCTTGCACTGTTAGTGTTCTCCCAGACGGCTCTTCCCCATTCAAGTATTGGGTCTCAAGCTGGATACATGGCCAGAGCTTAGCCAGTATGCATTGGAGGTGCTGGCTTGCCCTGCTGCCAGTGTATTATCGGAACGTGTCTTAGTGCTGCAGGTGGTGTGATAACAGACCATCGCACGCGACTATCCGCCGATAATGTTGACCGGCTTACTTTTCTGAAAATGAACAAGGCCTGGATCTCACCTGAATTTGCCAGTCCTCTTCCAGAATAAATAATTGGCTGGCAACAGGATCCATGTCTCCTGTTGTGTTCACGTTTCTATGACCTGAACTTTATTTCCTGGGCTACAGCAACGCCCGTTGTAGCTCAGAAGTGCTGTCCACACAGACAAAACACTCGCTCATGTGTAAGTGGGGTTCGGTAACGTCAGCTGATCCCCTGCTGTGTGTACGGCAAACTCTCCTGCTGCCTACAACTTCTGACTACCTCTGATTTAATATGTTCTCTGATTTGCCCTCTGTCTCCACTCTGTTTTGAGTATTTCCTCCGGCCTACAACACCGCCTGTTTCTGCTCTCAAGTGCCGTCTGCACAATCCACACTTGTTCCTGTGGTACCTGGGTCCTGTAACATCTGCTCATCTCCAGAGTTGAGCACGGCAATGTCTCCTGCTTTGTCTACATTCCCACTACTTGTAGTGGAAATGTGGACAGAGCAGGAGACATTGCCTGACTCACCTCTAGGGAGAAGCTGCTGTTACAGAACCCCAGTAACACAGGAACAAGTGTGGGTTGTGCAGACGGCATTTCAGAGCAGCAACTGGCGTGGTTGGAAGCCAGAGGAAATACTCAAAACAGAGTGAAGACAGAGGCCTAATTGGAGTACGTTGACAGTTAGTAGTAGTCTAGAAACAATCGAAAACTGCCAACAAGTAGGCCTCAGCCTACTACCTGATTTTCCCTGGGCTCCGACACTGCCAGTTGGTGCTCAGGTGTGCTGTCCACACAGACAAAATACTTGCTCATGTGTAAGTGGGGTTCGGTAACGTCAGCTGATCCCCTGCTGTGTGTATGGCAAAGTGTCCTGCTCCCTCCACAGTCAAACAACCTCAGATTTACACCTGGCTCCAAGTAGGCCTCGGCCTACTACCTGATTTTCCCTGGGCTCCGACAATGCCAGTTGATGCTCAGAAGTGCTGTCCGCACAGACAAAACACTCGCTCATGTGTAAGTGGGGTTCGGTAACGTCAGCTGATCCCCTGCTGTGTGTACGGCAAACTCTCCTGCTGCCTACAACTTCTGACTACCTCTGATTTAATATGTTCTCTGATTTGCCCTCTGTCTCCACTCTGTTTTGAGTATTTCCTCTGGCCTACAACACTGCCTGTTTCTGCTCTCAAGTGCCGTCTGCACAATCCACACTTGTTCCTGTGGTAGCTGGGTCCTGTAACATCTGCTCATCTCCAGAGTTGAGCACGGCAATGTCTCCTGCTTTGTCTACATTCCCACTACTTGTAGTGGAAATGTGGACAGAGCAGGAGACATTGCCTGACTCACCTCTAGGGAGAAGCTGCTGTTACAGAACCCCAGTAACACAGGAACAAGTGTGGGTTGTGCAGACGGCATTTCAGAGCAGCAACTGGCGTGGTTGGAAGCCAGAGGAAATACTCGAAACAGAGTGAAGACAGAGGCCTAATTGGAGTACGTTGACAGTTAGTAGTAGTCTAGAAACAATCGCAAACTGCCACCAAGTAGGCCTCGGCCTACTACCTGATTTTCCCTGGGCTCCGACACCGCCAGTTGGTGCTCAGAAGTGCTGTCCGCACAGACAAAACACTCGCTCATGTGTAAGTGGGGTTCGGTAACGTCAGCTGATCCCCTGCTGTGTGTATGGCAAAGTGTCCTGCTCCCTCCACAGTCAAACAACCTCAGATTTACACCTGGCTCCAAGTAGGCCTCGGCCTACTACCTGATTTTCCCTGTGCTCCGACACCGCCAGTTGGTGCTCAGAAGTGCTGTCCGCACAGACAAAACACTCGCTCATGTGTAAGTGGGGTTCGGTAACGTCAGCTGATCCCCTGCTGTGTGTATGGCAAAGTGTCCTGCTCCCTCCACAGTCAAACAACCTCAGATTTACACCTGGCTCCAAGTAGGCCTCGGCCTACTACCTGATTTTCCCTGGGCTCCGACACCGCCAGTTGGTGCTCGGAAGTGCTGTCCACACAGAAAAACACACTCGTTCATGTGAAAGTGGGGTTCGGTAACGTCAGCTGATCCCCTGCTGTGTGGAGGGCAAACTGCTGCTGCCTCCAAATTGTAACTACTTCAGATTTAAACATTCTCTGATTTGGCCTCTGTCTCCACTCTGTCTCTAGTATTTCCCCTGACCTCCAACACCGCCAGTTCCTGCTCACTGTTGCCGTCCACGCATTCCACACTTGTTCCTGTGTTCCTGGTGTTCTGTAACGTGAGCTGATCCCCCAATGTGTGTCCGGCACTGTCTCCTGCGCTGTCCACCTTCCCACTGCAAGCGATGGGAATGTGGACAGAGCAGGAGACAGTGGCAGACACACATCAGGGGATCTGCTGACATTACAGAATCCCAGTAACACAGGAACACGTGTGGATTGGGCAGACGGCTGCTGTATGCATAAACTGGCGGTATTGGTGGTCACGTGAAATCCTGGAAACAGAGTGGAGACAGATGCCTAATTGGAGCACGTTGACAGTCTGTTGTAGCCTACAAACAATCTAAAACTACCACCAAGTAGGCCTCGGCCTACATCATGATTGTCCCTGGGCTCCAACAACGCCAGTTGGTGCTCGGCAGTGTCTTTGGCATGGGTACTCCCTGTTGCCCAGCCTGGTTCCAGCACGCCTGCTGTTTCCGGGTAGTGTCAAGGTCACTATGCCACCAATCCATTGTCCTGTCGTCTTGCGGCCGGGTTAGCCAACTCTACGGTGCCTGCAGTTTAGGTGACTCCTATGTGGGCTGCGGGAACTGGCACTGAAGGCTGGATCCGTAGTGTCAATGGGACATGGACCCCCTGTAGGACTGTGGGTTTCGGTAACTGCGGCCGGCTTGCGGCCTGGCTACTTTGCTTTGAATGGGTACCTTCTGCTACCCACCCGGGTTCCAGCACTCTCTGCTGGTTCTCATCAGAGCCTTTGGCCTAGCTGCCTCCATCTCGGTATTCGAGGTCCAGCACCGTCAGCTGGTCCTTGGTAGTGCTTTTTAGCACAGGTACCTCCTGCCTAGTAACCATGGTCCAGCACCGTCAGCTGTTCCTCGGTAGTGCCATTGGCTCTTGTAGCTTTTGCTACCCATCTGGGTTCCAGCACCGTCAGCTGATTCTCGGCAGTGTCTTTGGCCCGGGTACTCCCTGTTGCCCAGCCTGGTTCCAGCACGCCTGCTGTTTCCGGGTAGTGTCAAGGTCACTATGCCACCAATCCGTTGTCCTGTCGTCTTGCGGCCGGGTTAGCCGACTCTACGGTGCCTGCAGTTTAGGTGACTCCTATGTGGGCTGCGGGAACTGGCACTGAAGGCTGGATCCGTAGTGCCAATGGGACATGGACCTCCTGTAGGACTGTGGGTTTCGGTAACTGCGGCCGGCTTGCGGCCTGGCTACTTTGCTTTGAATGGGTACCTTCTGCTACCCACCCGGGTTCCAGCACTGTCTGCTGGTTCTTGCCACAGCCTTTGGCCTAGGTGCCTCCATCTCGGTATCCGAGGTCCAGCACCATCAGCTGGTCCTTGGTAGTGCTTTCTAGCACAGGTACCTCCTGCCTAGTAACCGTGGTCCAGCACCGTCAGCTGTTCCTCGGTAGTGCCATTGGCTCTTGTAGCTTTTGCTACCCATCTGGGTTCCAGCACCGTCAGCTAGTTCTCGGCAGTGTCTTTGGCACGGGTACTCCCTGTTGCCCAGCCTGGTTCCAGCACGCCTGCTGTTTCCGGGTAGTGTCAAGGTCACTATGCCACCAATCCGTTGTCCTGTCGTCTTGCGGCCGGGTTAGCCGACTCTACGGTGCCTGCATTTTAGGTGACTCCTATGTGGGCTGCGGGAACTGGCACTGAAGGCTGGATCCGTAGTGCCAATGGGACATGGACCCCCTGTAGGACTGTGGGTTTCGGTAACTGCGGCCGGCTTGTGGCCTGGCTACTTTGCTTTGAATGGGTACCTTCTGCTACCCACCCGGGTTCCAGCACTGTCTGCTGGTTCTCACCACAGCCTTTGGCCTAGGTGCCTCCATCTCGGTATCCGAGGTCCAGCACCGTCAGCTGGTCCTTGGTAGTGCTTTTTAGCACAGGTACCTTCTGCTTAGTAACCGTGGTCCAGCACCGTCAGTTGGTCCTCGGTAGTGCCATTGGCTCTTGTTCCTTCTGCTACCCATCCGGGTGCCAGCACTGTCTGCTGGTTCTCGCCACAGCCTTTTGCCTAGGTGCCTCCATCTCGGTATCTGAGGTCCAGCACCGTCAGCTGGTCCTTGATAGTGCTTTTTAACACAGGTACCTTCTGCTTAGTAACCGTAGTCCAGCACCGTCAGTTGGTCCTCAGAAGTGCCATTGGCTCTTGTTCCTTCTGCTACCCATCCGGGTGCCAGCACTGTCTGCTGGTTCTCGCCACAGCCTTTGGCCTAGGTGCCTCCATCTCGGTATCCGAGGTCCAGCACCGTCAGCTGGTCCTTGGTAGTGCTTTTTAGCACAGGTACCTTCTGCTTAGTAACCGTGGTCCAGCACCGTCAGTTGGTCCTCGGTAGTGCCATTGGCTCTTGTTCCTTCTGCTACCCACCCGGGTTCCAGCACTGTCTGCTGGTTCTCGCCACAGCCTTTGGCCTAGGTGCCTCTATCTCGGTATCCGAGGTCCAGCACCGTCAGCTGGTCCTTGGTAGTGCTTTTTAGCACAGGTACCTTCTGCTTAGTAACCGTGGTCCAGCACCATCAGTTGGTCCTCGGTAGTGCCATTGGCTCTTGTTCCTTCTGCTACCCATCCGGGTGCCAGCACTGTCTGCTGGTTCTCGCCACAGCCTTTGGCCTAGGTGCCTCCATCTCGGTATCCGAGGTCCAGCACCATCAGCTGGTCCTTGGTAGTGCTTTTTAGCACAGGTACCTTCTACTTAGTAACCGTGGTCCAGCACCGTCAGTTGGTCCTCAGAAGTGTTATTGGCTCTTGTTCCTTCTGCTACCCATCCGGGTGCCAGCACTGTCTGCTGGTTCTCGCCACAGCCTTTGGCCTAGGTGCCTCCATCTCGGTATCTGAGGTCCAGCACCGTCAGCTGGTCCTTGGTAGTGCTTTTTAGCACAGGTACCTTCTGCTTAGTAACCATGGTCCAGCACCGTCAGTTGGTCCTCGGTAGTGCCATTGGCTCTTGTTCCTTCTGCTACCCATCCGGGTGCCAGAGCTGTCTGCTGGTTCTCGCCAGTTTCTCAGCCTTCTTGTACCTTCTGCTACATTTCCAAGATCAAGCTTTTTGAAATTGTCTTTGGTAATCCTTATTGATCTCCATGACGACGACCCTGATGACAACGACCCTGAAGACCACACCAAAGAAGACCAGAAATATGACCCTAAATAATAAGACCAAGAGGACAAAGAACATGAAGACAACCACCAAGATACAGAACAAAAGACAGAAGAACAAGAAGCAGAAAAAGCAAAAGCAGAAGAACAGAAAGCAGAAGAACATTAAGCATAAGACTAAAAATCAGCATAGAAGAAATCAAAATTATAAGCAGAAGAAGACTAAGCAGTAAATGGGGGTGAGTCCGTTCCTCCTCGTGGTGCCCCTGGAAAATGCCTGCTGCTGCAGGCCAAACTGAACGCGGACAAATCCTGTTGTAAATCTTTAGTGACAGGCAGAACGTAAGGTGTAATCTTATAACTTTTATAGATAAGTACTACAGGAATGCCTGTCACCATAAGAAAATGAAGACAGAGAAGAATAGGAAGAAGATGAAGAAATAGCATATTAAAATTGATAATAGCTGAATAAGAAGAATATGAAGAATGGAAAAAAAAATTAATGGGAAGAAGATGAAGAAGAAGAAGATGAATAAGGTGAAGAAAAAGTTGATGAAAAAAATGCTACTGCTGCGGATCATGAAGGAGAAAGAATCATAGAATCATAGAATCATAGAATCATAGAATCGTAGAGTTGGAAGGGACCTCCTGGGCCATCTGGTCCAACCCCCTGCTCAAAGCAGGATTCGCTAAATCATCCCAGTCAGATGTCTGTCCAGCCTCTGTTTGAAGACTTCCATTGAAGGAGAACTCACCACTTCTCGTGGCAGCCTGTTCCACTTATTGATCACTCTAACTGTCAAAAAGTTTTTTCTAATATCTAATCTGTGTCTCCTCCCATTCAGTTTCATCCCATTGCTTCTAGTCTTTCCTTGTGCAAATGAGAATAAAGTTGATCCTTCTACAATGTGACAGCCCTTTAGATATTTGTAGACAGCTATTAAGTCTCCTCTCAGTCTTCTCTTTTGCAAACTAAACATTCCCAAATCCTGCAACCTTTCCTCATAAGACAGGGTTTGCAGACCGGTCACCATTCTGGTCGCTCTTTTCTGAACTTGCTCCAGTTTGTTGATGTCTTTTTTAAAATGTGGTGCCCAAAACTGGACACAATATTCCAGATGAGGTCTGACCAAAGAGGAGTAGAGGGAAATAATGACTTCACGTGATCTAGACTGTATGCTTCTGTTAATACATCCTAGAATTGCATTTGCCTTTTTTGCTGCTGCATCACACTGTTGACTCATATTCAGTCTGTGATCTATTAGTATACCCAAGTCTTTTTCACATGTGCTGTCACTTAGCCCTATTCCTCCCATTCTATATATGCTTTTTCCATTTTTATTGCCCAGATGTAGTACTTTGCATTTCTCCCTGTTAAAAACCATTCTGTTAGTTGCTGAGTGTCGGAGAAGTGTAAAAGAACGTGAAGAGCATGGAAGTTGTGAAACATACATATCTGACAAAATATAAAAAAGGTTAACATAGTCAATATCTTTTTAACTCCGAACGTACTGAAAAAAAAAATTGGAATTAATGCTATGCCATGTGATTTGAATAAACCACTATGCTTTTAATGTCTCCTCCACCTCCCACAATACATTCTACATGATTCTTATTTGTTTTCAATTATGTAGAATTAGCCAACAAGGAAATAAAGGGCTTTTTTTAATTCCGATACCGGAAGTCCCATTGACTTGAATGGGACTTCCGGTATCGGAATCGGCGATACCTGATATTTTTTTCGTATCGGGCGATACCATCCGATACGATATTTTTGGGTATCGAACGGTATCGCTCAACACTAGTCACAGCGCGTGCGTGGAGTGCGTCTGTGTCATGATGGCCAAATGAATCGGCACACAGCCAGTGTGTTCATTGCTGCCCGTTCGAAGTATAGAGGGGCAGACCCACAAATCAGAACCGCTCGCCAGCCGGGCACTGTATCCAGCGTCCCAAAGACATAAAGATAATATCCAAACTAAGGGAGATAAAGAGATCCTAACTAAATTAAACTAAATAGAAAGATGTATATATGATCAAAACTGTATGGTAAATGACTAATACATTGTGAAACAGAGCCATAAGGGGGCCTGAATCTAAATGCAAAGCGTCATATATATATTAAAAATAATAAAGTATAAACAAAGCATATAGATATGAATAATTAGTATAGCCGTTATTGTACAAAACTCACAAGAATAACGTACATGTATGAATCATATAACATATACAGTATATGAATTGAACGGGCAAAGAATATATGTCCATTGTCAAAAGTTCTCGAGGACAAAAATATCCATAATGATGAGTGGTTCTAGTTGGTTGCAGCAAAGGATCCGTTCCAAGGCAAAATAACAGTCAACATCAAAGGCATAGAGATACTGTAAGGAAGATAGAAAGAAGTTAAAAACCATAAAAATACCCTGACAAAATAGTGAAAAACTAAAAACAAAAACAGTGAGACTAAAGAAAATGCTTGAAGCTGATGACCTTGTTGAGACCTCTGGGAGAGAGCGTATCAAGGATTGTCATCCATCTGGTTTCTTTTTGATGCAATTTCTGCTTCACATTGCGGCCACGAATTCCCAAATAGACATGGTCTATACCCCGAACTGCAAGACCTTTCGAGTCACAGTTGTGTTTTTCAAAAAAGTGTTTGGGAATTGTTTTAAGGAGATGGGGATCAGAACAGTCAGATGCATTTTTGATATCTCTGGTATGTTCCTGCACACGTTTTTTAAGAGGTCTCGTCATCATACCTATATATATTAGCTCACAGGGGCAGCTAGCATGGTATATCATCGCCTCTGTGTTACAGGTAATGTGGTGAACGATCTTGAATTTTTTCTTTTTAGAAGAATCTAAAAATTCCTTAGTCCGCAAAATGTTAGGACAAGCTGAACACTGGCCACATGGGAAACAGCCCCATGGTGGTCCCTTACTAGATGTCAAAAAAAGGTTCTTGATCGGAGGAATATAGTGGCTGCGACATAAAGTATCGCTCAAAGAAGGAGACTTTCGCCATGTAAAAGATGGATATGTGGTCGAATGTTGTCGCAAATCTCTATCAGTTAGTAACATAGACCAGTGTCTTCTAAGGATATCATTGATATCCTTCCAGTTCGAATTGAATTTAGTAATAAATCGTGGTATATGACCGTTACTATCATTCGTTCTTTTAATAGGTTTGTGCAAGAGCGTATCTTTGTCGACACATGCTGCTCGAGAGAGACCTCTATGAATGTCTCTAATGTTGTAACGTCTGTCCTTGAAGTGGCGGGATAGTTCACCAGCTTGATGGCAAAACGTAATATCATCAGTAGAGTTGAGCGACTTTTGGTTTTTTAGGGTCGAGTTTCGTTTCATGAAACCCGACTTTTCCAAAACTCGGGTCGAGCAAGATCGGCCGATTATAGGGAAAAGTCGGGGTCGTCCCGAAACGCGAAACCCAATGTGAGTCAATGGGGAATAAAAGTCGGCAGTGAGAGGAGGACAGGAAACACACCTACAGTGCCCATTTGAATGCCAAAAGCATCAATTCTTCTTACTTAAGCTTGTCAACCTTAATTAACTTCATAATACAAGTTACGCACTGAAAAATGGGGGTTATTTGGCTAAAGTTGTGGGGGGGGTAGGGCTGGCTCCAGGTTTTCATGTGCCCTGGGCGAAAGAGCGCCCCTTTAACACATACCACAACTCATCATGCTCCGATACGGCAGAGAAATAGCGGTATAGTACAATGAAAAATACTTCACTTTTTACATCTCATGACGAGGCCCATCTATTTCTCCATACAGAATCATTGGTCCCATATAATGTTTGAAACAGTATATGATGAGCTCCACATAATGCTACAGTATATGTTGGTCCCCATGGATGAAGCTCCACTGTCTTATGGGCCCAAATAATGCTCCAAACATAATGGGCCCCATTTCTAATGCTCTAGTGTATAATGGGCCCTGTAAATGCTGCTCCAGTGTCTGATGTCCACCTTTGGAATGTTCCAGTGTATGGTGGGCCCCATCTATCATTCTCCAGAGTATAGTGCTCCCCAAAAATTGCTGTCCCAACATTGAAAACAATCGAATAAGTCTCCTCGCTAGGGAATCCCTGTACTAGTCTGGACTCCTCGTCGTCCCCATCTTCCATCTCACTACACAGTATTTCAACCTTGCAAGTGCTGTGATCCTGAGCAAGCAGGGGGGCCCACTCATTGGTGACAGCACTGGCACAGGGCCCCTGATAGTATGGTGGTGTGTCTGATGGCGGGTGGGCCGAACCTGCACTTTCATCTGCAGCTTCCTCTTTGTCACCATGTAAGATGGAACTGTATATGGGAAGGGTAACCTGAGTTTCATCAGGGTCAGATTCAGGCCGTTTAGCGTAGTGGTCTGGGTCAATGTACCAGCAGATTCATCGAGCAGTGGCTGGGCATCAGTGCACTTGTGTCGCCCCCAGGAGTACGGTCGCCACAATGGCATTACCTTCCTCCTAGGGAGTGTGATGTCATGCTTGGGAGCAACGAAGGATCTCTCTAGCAGGTTAACTGATTGGGCGGCGTTATTCCCACGAGTCATGACCCTCCAAACAGCGTTCATGAAGGCAAAGTGTTTGTTTTACGTGGGCAGTATGGTTGCAAAGCTGAACCTTAAAGGAATGTCCAGAAGGGCACCACCAGGAGTGGAGCCTACGGTTAAATTCGACTCCACCTGGGAAACCTCAACCATGCCAGCTACAGAAAAGATGCACACATTGCAAGCTTAATTCCGTTAACGAATGAGACTCCGTCATGCCCCGCGGTCCGAGTCCGGCTTACTAGAGGGACACGTGAGGCTCTGGCACATGAGATTGGCCAATAACTGGTGTGTCATGCCCTTACATGTCCGTGGCTGCATGTGCGCTACACTGAAAAGGCCAGCGTTTGTCGCTTACAGGTGCAGATAACCCACTGAACAACGTTAGTGATGGGGATCACTGATTACAATTATTACCCGCGAACGATGATTTCCCAGTAAGTGCAGGTCAACCGCAGTTCCGGAATTAGGCCTAACCGTCATTCCTGAAAAAATGAAAAACTTACGTGTGCAAACCACAGGTGCTGTAGCTTGCTTAACAGCTCGCCAGCCGTTCTCACGCCCAGTATGGATTACACGTGATTGCACAAAGGTGAGAAAAGGTACCGTATCCCCGGATAATATGTATGGATAGCGTACACATTCAAAATATATGTCTATACATCAGGAGGCAGGCTCAGATGGTGTTAGGCCCAGTATGGCTTGCACATGATTGCACAAAGGTGAGAAAGGGTACCGTATCCCCGGATAACATGTATGGATAGCGTACACATTCAAAATATATGTCTATACATCAGGAGGCAGGCTCAGACGGTGTTAGGCCCAGTATGGATTGCACGTGATTGCACAAAGGTGAGAAACGGTACCGTATCCCCGGATAACATGTATGGATAGCGTACACATTCAAAATATATGTCTATACAGCAGGAGGCAGGCTCAGACGGTGTTAGGCCCAGTATGGATTGCACGTGATTGCACAAAGGTTAGAAAGGGTACCGTATCCCTGGATAACATGTATGGATAGCGTACACATTCAAAATATATGTCTATACATCAGGAGGCAGGCTCAGACGGTGTCAGGCACAGTATGGATTTGACGGCCCAGACTACACAGCGGAGGAGCAGGGAGAGGTAAAGATTGAAAATGCTGGGGCCCCGCCCAAGCTAGGGGGGCCCACTCGTGGGCGTCGGTACTGGCACTGGGCCCCTCATAGTACGGCGGTGTGTCTGACGGCGGGTGTGAACCACCACCATCAGAGACACTTGATTGCATTATGAGGGACCCTGTGCCAGTGCCCGCGCCCAAGAGTCGGCCTACCCACCTGTCCAGGGCAATGGCACTCGCACGGTGTCGTGCGCTAGGTGGTGACCCCGGCCATGGGGGGGGAGGCAGCACAGTTAGGGAGTTTTAGAAAGTGGCATATGTTGATGTTGGACATTCAGCTGATGCAAAAGGCGAAATAGGTCAAGTCCCAGGAAGAGGTGGACCAAAGCAAGCCATTTTTCTGTCACCCTATGTGTCATCAGGGGAAGGTGGGACAAAATCCTTGGAAACCCATGCATGGTTCATTTTAATGAAGGTTAGATCATCCACATTTTGGGTTGACAGACGGGTCATTTTTTCTGTCAGGATTGATCCAGCTGCACTGAAGACTCTTTCCGATAGCACACTTGCAGCTGGGCAAGCGAGCTCCTGTAAGGCATATTGTGCCAATTCAGGCCAGGTGTCCAGTTTAGCGGCCCAATAGTCAAAGGGGAATGACCTGTGTGGGAGAACATCGATATGGGAGGAAAAGTAGTTTGTAACCATAGTTGACAACTGCTGTCTCCTGTCACTTTCCATCGATGCAGTATTACCAGTTGTGTGAGCGGTACTTGAAAAATCAGTCCACAACATTGTCATGAAACCCCTGTCTCCAATGCCACTTCTGCTGTGTGCACCACGAACACCTCTGCCAAGCTGACCCCGGCCCATACGGCTCGTGTGAGAACCATCACCGCTGCTGTGTGCTGGGAATGCCTCAAGCAACCGATTTACCAGAGTTGCTTGTTTATTAGCCAATATTAGGTCAAGGTTCTCCTGTGGCATGATGTTTTGTAATTTGCCTTTATAGCGTGGATCCAGGATGCTGGCCAACCAGTAGTCGTCATCGTTCATCATTTTGGCAATGCGGGGGTCCCTTTTTAGGATCTGCAAGGCATAATCTGACATGTGGGCCAATGTTCCCGGTGTCAATGATGCACTGCGAGTGCTGGTTGGAGGAGCACTTTCTGGCAAATCCACATCCCTCCAGTCACGCACAAACCCTGTACCAGACCTTGCCACGCCAACATTTTCACTTGCCCCACGAGATGCATCCTCCTCCCCTAAGTAATCATCCCCATCATCCTCCTCCTCCTCTTCTTCCTCCACCTCATCCAGGAGAGGTCCCTGAGCAGGAAATGGCTGAATGTCATCAAGGATTCCCTCCTCGTCAACATTGGCTGCAGACGCCTGCTCCTTAAGGTGCGTCAAAGTTTACATGAGCAGACTCATAAGTGGGATGCTCATGCTTAGGATGGCGTCGTCTGCGCTTACCAGCCGTGTGCATTCCTCAAAACACTAAAGGACTTTACAGTGGTCTTTCAGCTTCGACCACTGCACACCTGTCAACTCCATGTCTACTCTCAAAGTGCCTGGCCGTGTATCCTCCCACAAATGCATTATGGCCTGCCTCTGCTCGCACAGCCGCTCCACCATGTGCAGGGTGGAGTTCCACCTTGTTGCAATGTCGATAATGAGGCGGTGGTTGGGAAGGTGGAGCAATCGCTGCAGCTTCTGCATACGAACGGAGTGTACAGGCGACCGGCGGATGTGCGCGCACAGTCTTCGCACCTTCTGGAGCAGGGCTGTTAACTCCGGATAATTTTTGAGGAAGCACTGCACCACCAGGTTCAAGGTTCAGTTGTGAGGTGCACCTTTCCACTCACTGACTGCTTGAGTGCATGGACAATGCGGTCTTTTACATGATGGTGGAGGGCTGGGATGGCTTTGCGAGAGAAGTGGCGACTGGGTAGGTCATAGTGTGGTACTGCATAGGCCATGAGTTCGCGGAAAGCTGCGCTTTCCACCAACCGATAGGGCATCATCTCAAACGAGATTAGTTTGGCAATGTGGGCGTTCAAACCCAGTGTACGCGGATGAGAGACTGAGTACTTTCTTGACCTACTCATAGTGTCTGGGAGGGTGAGCTGGACTTGAGAGCTGCATATGGTGGAAGTAGCGGTGGACAGGGCGGACTGAGAGAGGGTTGATGATGGTGATGGAGTTGGTGTTCTTTCTGATGGCCTAGATTCAGTATTTCGTTGATATAACAGTGGGATTCCCTGACTGCTGTGGCCTTGCAACGACACCTCAACATTTGCTGCTGTGCTAACCGGTGGGCTTACAGTGGGGGAAACAATGCTGACTACCTTCTTTGTGATCAGTTGCACATGTGGCACTTGAGGTTTGGTGTTGTGTCCACGCTTGCAAGTGCATGGTGGTTAAATGTCTAAGCATGCAACTGGTATTCAAATTTTTCAGATTTTTCCCTCGGCTAAAGGTCTTTGCGCACTTCTTACAGATAACCTTGGCCTGATCATGAGGATTTTGTTCAAAAAAGTGCCACACTGCACTCTTCCTACTTTGGCAGACATTTTGCAGCCTAGCACGCTGTGATCTTTTGACCCTCTGGACAAGCTGTCCAGCAACTCTTTTGATTTTTGGAACCTGTCTTTGGAGTGCTCCGGGCCTGCCAGATAACAGCTGTTGCGATGTCGATGTCTGCTGTGGATGCTCCTCATCTGAGCTATTGGAAGCAGCACCCTCTTCCCCCAATGGATGCCAATCTGGGTCAACAACTGGGTCATCCATCACCTCCTCTTCAATGTCATGTGCACCTTCCTCTGTGTCACCGTGTATGGTGGTATAGTGTGCGGGAAGGGGCACCTGAGTCTCATCAGGGTCAGAATCTGGCTCTGTACACTTCGCGGACAATGTAGTGCTCTGAGTGAATGTACCAGCAGAATCATCTATCAGCGGCTGTGCATCAGTGCACTCCATGTCAGATTCATCTTGGCCTGGGTAATTCACCATTTCACTTGATAATCCAGGCATGGTATGTGAAAACAGCTCCATGGAGTAATCAGTAGTATGGCCTGCGTCATCCTTCAAACTTGGTTGGGGTGAAGATGACAAGGAAAGGTGTGGTTCATGAACATGAGCCTCCAATGACGACTCAGTGCTTTTACTTTTTACAACTTCAGAAGAGGAGGCGATAGAGCTGGAGGCTGAGTCAGCAATGTAAGACAAAACTTTTTCCTGATGCTCTGGCTTTAAATGCGGTTTGCCAACTCCTAGAAAACTAAGCCTTCGAAGCCTTATGGAGCCAGACGATGACGCAGGCTCAACACCTCCTGCATTCGGTCCTATTTTGCTCTTGCCATTACCATCAGATCCACCACCAACACCATCATTACCAGCTGCCAACCCCCGCCCAATTCCACGGCCTCTTCCACCAGCCTTCCTCATTTTTTGTAGAAATGTAGACAAAATCCAACAAACTATATAGTAATGTAAAACAAGGTACAAGGTGTCTATAGGACAGGGGAGATTTTGAATTTCTGCACACACTTGTGGACACTGGACACTTATGGATTGTGTGAGGCCCATTGAATATCAGAGCGCTGTCACAGGCTCGATGGCACAGGTGTGAAAAAAGTGACTACAGGATAAGGGAAATTTTGAATTTCTGCACACACTAGTGGACACTGGACACTTTTGGATTGTGTGAGGCCCACTGAATATCACAGCGCTATGTCACAAGCTCGATGGCACAGGTGTGAAAAAAGTGACTACAGGATCACAGAGATTTTGAATTTCTGCACACACTTGTGGACACTGGACACTTATGGATTGTGTGAGGCCCACTGAATATCACAGCGCTATGTCACAGGCTCGATGGCACAGGTGTGAAAAAAGTGACTACAGGATCACAGAGATTTTGAATTTCTGCACACACTAGTGGACACTGGGCACTTTTGGATTGTGTGAGGCCCACTGAATATCAGAGCGCTATGTCACAGGCTCGATGGCACAGGTGTGAAAAAAGTGACTACAGGATCACAGAGATTTTGAATTTCTGCACACACTTGTGGACACTGGACACTTATGGATTGTGTGAGGCCCACTGAATATCACAGCGCTATGTCACAGGCTCGATGGCACAGGTGTGAAAAAAGTGACTACAGGATAAGGGAGATTTTGAATTTCTGCACACACTAGTGGACACTGGACACTTTTGGATTGTGTGAGGCCCACTGAATATTAGAGCGCTATGTCACAGGCAGAAATTGGCTAGTGTATCACAAACTACAAGGTGTATATAGAATTGGGCAGAATAGGAATCTCCCTAGATTGTAGGTCTGTAAGAACGGAACAAGTCCTCCACTTATCCTTCCACTGTGACACACAGATAGCTTCACTGTGGCCGTGATAACAGCCGTTACACGGTACTGAGAGGACCATGCACGTACACGGCTGTCCGGTGTACGTAAAATTGTCAAGCTCCGTGTTTTTTAAGTATACGGACTGACACATGCTGTCTCTCTATAGTTTTGAATGTGATCAAACAGCAAATATATTTAACTGTTTGAAAGCTAGACAAAACTAGTAGGTGCAGGTCTGTAAGAACGGAACATGTCCTCGACTTATTCTCACAGAGTGACACACAGATAGCTTCACTGTGGCCGTGATAACAGCCGTTACACGGTACTGAGAGGAGCGTGCACGTACACGGCTGTCCGGTGTACGTAAAATTGTCAAGCTCCGTGTTTTTTAAGTATACGGACTGACACACGCTGTCTCTCTATAGTTTTAAATGTGATCAAACAGCAAATATATTTAACTGTTTGAAAGCTAGACATAACTAGTAGGTGCAGGTCTGTAAGAACGGAACATGTCCTCGACTTATTCTCACAGAGTGACACACAGATAGCTTCACTGTGGCTGTGATAAAAGCCGTTACGCGGTACTGTGTGAGGAGCGTACACCGCTGTATGGTGTGAAAAAATGCACGCTCAGTACCTCAGCAGGACAAAGAAAAAATTGGGATTGCTTTTAAAAAAGCAGTTTGCAGAGCAGTGGGTAAACAGCAATGCAGCTGTCAGGAAGCCTTAGAAGGCAGCCTAACAACCAACACCGCTGATCCACCACAATATAGCCTCCCCTTGCACTGCACACACAGTGACTGGTGTGTTGTACAGGCAAAATCGCTAGCAGCAGAAGCAGTTTTTTTTTCTTCTTCCCTGCCTAACGCTCTCCCTACAGAATCAGCAGCAGCAACCTCTCCCTATGCTAAGATCGGCAGAAGTAAGATGGCGGTCGGCGTGCACGCCCTTTTATAACCCCTGTGACGCCCACCAAAGCAAGCCAATCACTTGCATGCCCTTCTGAAAGATGGTGGGGACCCCTGCCTATGTCATCACGTTGCCCACAGTGTCCGTGGATCCTGATTGGCTGAAAAAGAGCGCAAAACAAACTTTTGAAACGCGACTTTGGCGCGTAAGTCGCCGACCTCGTGGCCGACCTCATCCTAGGGTCAGGTTTCGTTTCATGAAACCCGACTTTGCCAAAAGTCGGCGACTTTTGAAATTTTTCGACCCGTTTCGCTCAACTCTAATCATCCGTGCAAATGTGGCGCGCTCTCAGAAATTGGCCAATTGGAATAGAACTTTTTAGTTTTGGAGGATGGGAAGATGTATAATGCAACAAGGCATTAGTGGCTGTACTTTTTCGGAAAACATCCGTATGGAGAAACTCATCATGGCCTTTGGAAATCAAAAGGTCCAAAAAATCAATTTTTTGTTGCCTATACTTCCAAGTGGAGCGACGTGGAGCCTTGCCAAATAAACAAAATGTCATCGATATATCTCAGCCACGAGACAACGTGATTATGGCCAGGTGTGTCAAGGACCGTGTCCCTCTCCCACTGCCCCAGGAAAAGATTTGCATATGAGGGTGTACAAGCAGCCCCCATAGCAGTTCCCCGGAGCTGTAGGAAGGGGCGGTCCTTGAACACAAAAAAATTGTGAGTTAAAATAAAAAGTAACAAATCCAATATAAATTGTACCAGGTTTGACTCCAAGTTAGTCATTTCAAGAAAAAACTTGCTAGCCCGTATCCCGTGGCTGTGACATATCAATGTATATAAGGACTCCACGTCGCAAGTGACCAGCCACATATCCTCATCCAAAACAAGGCCATTTAATCTTCTGAGAACGTCTGTGGTATCCCGCACAAAAGAGGGAAGTGTTTCTACACATCTCTTGAGATGAGAGTCAATAAATCTGCAAGCTGGTTCACAAAGACCCCCCAGGCCCGAGACTATGGGTCTCCCTGGAGGGCAAAGGGGGTCCTTGTGAACTTTGGGAAGCAGATAAAAAGTAGGGACTATCGGGAAATCTAATAGCAAACCCTCCTTCATCTTTTTAGAAATTACATGATTCTCAACACCGTCATCGAGGACATGGGCAAGCTCGTTTTGAAAACCTGATATTGGTATTGAATCAAGGCGTCTATAACAATCCCTGTTATTAAGTTGTTTAAAAGCCTCTGCTTCATACATCTCCGTCGGCCACAAGACCACATTACCCCCCTTGTCTGCCCGTTTAATGACGACATCTTTCATCTCTTTTAATGAGTTGATCGCCTGTCTTTGTGGTCTAGAGAGATTATCATTTATAGCATGGAAATTTAGTTTAGAGATCTCATCTCTGACCAGCTTAACAAAGATTTCTACTTGTGGACAGGCAGACAAGGGGGGAAAGAATTGTGACCGACGGTGAAGATGCACGGGAACCAAAGGATTATCAGCCTGCATATTTTCCACCTCCAAAGATTCAAAATCACTTAATGCACGCAGTTCGGTTACAGACAATGAAGAGTCTGTTTTTGGAGAAAATTGTTTTTTCAAAATTAACTTGCGTGCGAAAAGTTCAAGATCTTTAATAAAAGTGAAGTGATCAGGACCCTCAGCCGGTGCAAATTTCTTTTGCCCTTAGATAATACTTCTATTTGTGCAGTGGAAAGTAAATGGTGTGACAAATTTATTACCTTTAACGTCTCCTTCCTCTTTTCTCTCTCATATTGTAGGGGTATGTGGTCTTTTTGTGACTGATACAGGGGGCTGCTGACGATAATTGCTTAATTGGCCGCCACCCTCGCTTGCTCCAGTTCTTTTGTCTAAAAAATGGTCTCCACATACTCCTTCAGAGGTGGTAGAGATACTAGAGATTGACTGTGATCTTGAAGATATTTTAGTACGATTAGTGCGCTGCTTAGAGCGCCATCGATACACTTTATTAAGTTGATAATCTTCAGAGTCTCGTAGATATTTCTTAGTTTTATTATTTTGAATCTCTAGTTCCCATTTATTCAAATCTTGCTCCAAAATTTGATCAAATTTCTTAATTTCATCATCAGAGGCTAATTCCTGAATTTTTTCGCATGAGGCTTCAATATCCCTTTCCAGAAGCTCTAAAGATTTCTTGTCAGCCCCTATAAGTAATTCAAGTAAGGTGCGGGAGCATATAGTGAGGGTATCTTCCCATTTGTCAATAAAAGAAGGATCATCTATCTCTAGTGTTGGAAAAAGTTGAACACGCAAACCTCTAGGTATAATATCCTTCTGTAGATAATTTTCAAGAGCGGCTTTGTTCCACCAGATTTTTGATCGCTTTTTAATGAGGTCTCTGATCCTCAGCTTCAAGTCTTTTAGGTCTATCGTTTCTCAATCCCTATTTTGACTCTCACCAAAAACCGTACCAAGTTGCGCTACCCATGCTTTGTCACGCTTCTTATAACCCATAAGACCTGTGCGGGAGTCTGTAAACACAATATGATCAAAACCAATTAAACCAAAAAACTATTCCACATAGTCAGGTGGAAGAGCCTCTAGACCAATAAATTGAACCGAAAAAAAACAAGAAAATGCAGGAAAGATATTAAAGAGGTATTAACTGAGCATGCTCAACATCAGCGAAATATAAATATATATTCATAGGGTTAAATGCTCAGAATACAATCATATATATCATAAGATCCTGAAAAAAAGATAGAGGCTCATAATAATTTCAGAAATAATGCAAAATTTATTAGTATAAATAACGTGTCTGGGTATGCACACAAAAAGGCAGGGAAAAGGGGAGAGGGAGAGGGAGAAAATGTCCGGGATAAAGATGCAAAATAACGAGATCACAGCGAAAGTATAATGTCCAGAATAGTAAAATTACATATAAGTTGATATAGTCATTTAATTATACCTTCATGTGAGCTAATAGAATATAAGCATACACCGGACATATAAAAAATTGAAAGAAAGCAGTCATCTGAGCTCCTAAGTAGTCATCTGAGCTCCTAAGTAGAAACACACCACGACCATGCAGATTTAATAGTAATACTGATCTAGCAAATCAGAATCCATTTCTATTGGACCGCCCATATCTCAATGAGGGTATATGCAACTGTATGCAAATCCGCATGATAGAAGGCAAGGTACTAGTGCAAATGTCACATTAATTGTATGAATAAATTACCTACAGACATGGTGCAACATGAGCGTGGAGCAAGAGACAGATGGCGCTTCCAAGGGCCTCGACGCGCTTTTCACCACCCTTGAGGTTTCATCAGGAGGCGTGGTTATAGTGTCGGCGTCAGGGGCTTAAGTACTCAAGCCTTGATGAGTTGACGAATCGGTGCACGTCCCGCATGTTGCACCCGCCTATGGGAGGGGAGGACACGCACGAAGCCCAGCGATAGGCAGGAGGATTTGTCGATCATCACTGCATATCGCGTCGGCATCGCGCACGCAACCCCGACACCACAGTCGGGACACAGCGCATGCGTGGAGTGCGTCTGTGTCATGATGGCCAAATGAATCGGCACACAGCCAGTGTGTTCATTGCTGCCCGTTCGAAGTACAGAGGGGCAGACCCACAAATCAGAACCGCTCGCCAGCCGGGCACTGTTTCCAGTGTCCCAAAGCCCGAAAAAGATCATGGTATACATAAAGATAATATCCAAACTAAGGGAGATAAAAAGATCCTAACTAAATAAAACTAAATAGAAAGATGTATATATGATCAAAACTGAATGGTAAATGACTAATACATTGTGAAACAGAACCATAAGGGGGCCTGAATCTGAATGCAATGCGTCATATATATATCTTAAAAATAATAAAGTATAAACAAAGCATATAGATATAAATAATTAGTATAGCCGTTATTGTACAAAACTCACAAAAATAACATACATGTATGAATCATATAACATATACAGTATATGAATTGAACGGGCAAATTGAAATATCGGAAATCGGCCCGATATTTGCGATATCGGAATTCCGATTTCCGATTCCGATATTTTTTTCACATCGGAAATCGGAAATCCCATAATCCTTCAGCCTCTGAGTGCTCTGTGGAGCCAATCAGGACCTGACAACATTGTGTAACTCCCCTAAGCTTGGTAGGAGGCGTCCAAACTTTCTAGCTAGGGGCTGCGCTGCGATTGGCTGGCTGGATGGTGTGATCATGCAGTATAAAAGGCTGTGCCTGCCATTTTAGCCTCACTCTACTGTGAAAGCAGATAGGGATAGGTTGCTGTTGGAGATAGGGAGAGATCTCGGATCTAATAGCAATAGAAATTGTTTTTCAGCGACTGTAGCAGCCCCTGTGTGTTACAGAAGCAGTCTTTTTCCTCACTGACCCCGCTCAGTTTCATTTTTTGTGCTGTGCCGGCTCTCAGTGAGGTGCTTAGTGAGACAGTGCAGAGCACATTCACCTCCTCTTGCTGCAGCACTGTGTGGTGTGTGTCTCACTGCCTTTTCTTTTCATCCCTTAAATCCGACTTCCCCTATTTTTTCCTAAAAGTTAAATACTATATAGGGATTGTGCTGTGAGGGACCCAAACAACCTCTGTGGCTGGTGCCACACAGCACCAGGCCCAGTCCCGGAGAATCCTTTTTTTTTTGGTATCACAGCAGTGTCATTTACTGCGCTGTGACATCCGACCGTAACGTGTACATCAATACCACAAACACACATTACTCTTTGTGTAGGCCACACTAGATTCAAATAAAGTGTAGCAGACACACCATCATCATACAGTGCCATTAGTGATTCTTATACCTGTTTGTAGTCCGACAGGAATAAGCACACTAATTCCTAATAATTACTTTCTTGCCGTTCTGAATCCATCGATAGAGATGAAGAAGGCAGGGGGAAAGGGACGTCCCCGTGGCGGCCGCGGAAGAGGTGCATCAGCAGCTAGACATGGTGCACATCCAGAGCAAGCAGCAGGCCCAAGTCACTCAGCACTTACTTTCAACTGGCAGCAGACATTTATGCGCAGCTTGTTAGGAGCACAGGGCCATAGGCTGATAAGAGAGAATCAAGTAGAAACCGTTGTTGGCTGGATGGCAGCTGAGGAATCCACCTCAATGAGCACAGCATCCTCCCAGGACCTCTCCACCACATCGGGTCAGGCCACTGAAGAGCAGCACCCATCTGCTTCTTCACCGCTCGCTAAATTGCCCAGACATTCAGAGGGCCAGGAGTCAACCTTAATCCTCTTCTCAGAGTCTGTTGGCTTGGAATCTGTGTGCCATCCAGACAGCATTCCTGCAGCTGAAGAAGAGGTAGTGTGCACAGATGCACAACCACTGTGTCCATCTCAGGAAGAAGTGGAGGGTGGGCCAGTGCCCACAGTGACCAGACACCAGGTAGCAGATGATGATGAAACTCAGCTGCCAGTTTCTGCTGACAAAAGTGTATTGGGTGACGAGGTCCTTGACCCATCATGGCATGCTGAGGGGCAGCAAGCAAGTGGGGATAGCTCAGAGGAAGAGCTTGCAGGTGTGGTGCAGCATGGCCGTCCACGTGGAAGAGGAAGAGGGAAAAATTGGTTGTCGGCTCCCTCAACTTCAACACCCGTTAAGAGCAGGGCTCTTTTAAAGGGGTGTGTCCAAGAGTTGTGGTGCATGGGACTTTTTCGACCAAGTTGCAGATGACGTTACAGTAGTCAGATGCAAGCTTTGTCGACAAACTGTGTGGAGAGGGATGAACGTCAGCAACCTTAATACCACCAACATGTTGACGCATGTCAGGAAGAGGCACCCTGTGGAGTGGCAGAATCACACCCAAGATGATTTGCCACCTGCAGCTGGTTCCCCACCTTCCACCTCTTCAGCCACAGCGGCCACCTCTTACTCCAGCTCGCAAACAGCTGCTCCTGCTTCCTCATCAGAATGCCAGGGTGCATCTGCAGGCAGTGTTGTACGGCGGCACACTGTCTGTACTTCGTCAGCATCAGCATCCCAATCGCTGGCATCCTCACACTCCCAATCCAGTGTGCAGCCATCTGTCACACAGGTGTGGGAGAAAAGGCGCCCTGTTGTGAGTTCATTCTCACCAGTTGTGAGTTCCCCTTCTGTACTCCCTCTGGTGGTGACGGGAGGTGGTGCGTCTGGTTTGATCGGTGGAGATCTGCCACCTGAGAATGAGGATGATGATTGGATCTCAGGATTCTCACATTGGATTTAAGACAGCCGACGCCCTATTCAGTTGCTGGTGATTCCTTCTGGCTTGTCAGCTCTTGTTTTCGGCTCTGTTCCAGTCATCTAAAGCTAAGTTTTTCTGCTAATGTTCACACTTTGTGGTCTATTCAGTTTTTTGTGTGGTCTGCCAGCCCCGGCTGGGGGCTGAGCTGAATTTCCACTCTTATTTATCAGTATTTTGCCAATTGGCTTTTTGTCCCTTACTAGTTCAGTCTCTTTTTGCTCTGTCTCAGAATATTCCAGAGTGCTGATATAGTGGGAGAAGTGTAGTGACTTCAGGGTTAATTTTGCTATCAGAAGTGTTGGACATTATTTTTGTAGGGTTTTTGCAGGTTGCAGTGACTTGCCTTTCCTTTCCTGTCTAGTTAGTTTGGGCCCCATCGTTTGCTCAGCCTATTTTCCTGCTTGTATTTGTGCCTTCATCTTGTTTCACCGTCAATACATGTGTGGGGGCAATTTATGCCTTTGGGGTCTGCTCTGGGGCAGTTAGTTTTTCCTTTTCTTGCTTTAGGCTTATGTCGTCCTCCGGCCGTGATGAGGTGTCTAGGAATATCGTAGGCACACTCCACGGCTACTGCTGGTTGTGTGGTAAGATCAGGGATCTGCAATCTGCATAGTTACCAACTTCTCTGGTTTTCTGTGGCTTTGCTTGTTTTGTTGTTTTTCTCCTCGGTGACCCATTCATAACAGCGCCCGTACTCGGCAAACCACCCACGAGCACAGGGCATGAATTCTCGCATTGCCAAACTGCTTGCAGTGGAAATGCTACCATTCTGGCTGGTGAGTAAGCCAGCCTTTATCGAAATGTTGGGGTTTGCAATCCCACAAAACAGCGTTCCCAGCCACTTCTACTTCAGCAGGCAAGCAGTCCCCGCCCTGCAACAGCATGTGGAGCTCAAAATTAAGCATGCGCTACAAAATGCAGTTAGTAGCAAGGTCCACCTGACCACCGACGCGTGGACCAGTCAACATGGCCAGGGACGCTACATTTCCATCACCGCCCATTGGGTAAATGTAGTTGAGTCTGGATCTGAAGTAGACAGTGCAAGTGCGCGGGTCCTGCCAACTCCACGAATTGCAGGCCTCTCCTCTGTACAAATTGACTCCTCCTCATACTCCTCGTCAGACTTGCCTGCACCCAGACATACCACAACAACCGATTTCAGTACTGCATCGATAATTGGTTTATCTGGGTGATGGTAGCCACATCGCAACCAAGCTGTGGAACACGCTCAAGGAGTAGAGCGACATGTGGCTTGTGCCGCTCAACCTCCAGCCAGGTATGGTGGTGTGTGACAACGGCCGAAACCTGGTCGCGGCACTGGGCCTAGGTGGTCTGACTCACATTCCATGCCTTGCCCATGTCCTAAACTTGGTGGTGCAGAGTTTCCTTAGGAACTATCCTGACCTTGAGGAGCTGCTGCACAAAGTCAGATACGAGTGCTCTCATTTGCGGCGTTCAAGCAAGGCTGCATCACGCCTTTCAGCAAATTGGGCCTGCCCGAGCACGGCATAATTGTTGACCTCCCACCAAATGGAATTCGACTTTGCATATGCTGCAGAGGTTGTGTGAGCAGCAACCTGCAATTATGGAGTTGCAGCTGCAGCAGGCGCAAAGTAGGCGACACACATCTCAGCCCTCCCACTTTACAACCACAGAGTGGGCATCCATGAAGGACATATGCACCATTTTGAAGTGCTTCGAGGACTCCACTCTGATGGTGAGCGCGGATACTGCCCTACTCAGCCTGACTATTCCCCTTATATGCCTTATAGAATCATCACTTAAAGGACTAAGGGATGAGGTTTCTCTGGAGGAGGAGGAGTATGATGAGACACTTGCACCAACCAGGTAATCTTCATTGGCCCGGTTGGTACAAAGCTCTGTGGGTGCCTCACAAAGGTCCAGGCAGGACACAGCAAGCGAGGAGGATGAGGAGGACTATGAGGATGAGCCAGAGGAGGAAAGTACACAGCGCTCTACTAGTAGTCACCAGATAGAGCGTGGATGGGGTGATGCAGAGCAGCCAGAGCACATTCCTCCAGCTGGTGACAGCGATGCATGGCCAGTTGGCAGCCTTCTGCACATGAGTGACTTCATGCTGCAGTGTCTGAGAAATGACCCACATGTGGCTCATATTTTCCACACAAATGACTACTGGGTGGCCACCCTCTTAGATCCACGTTACCGGGACAGCCTTCAAAGCCTAATTACACCGTTGAACCGGGCGCGTAAAATGCAGGAGTACCAAGATGCACTGGTTAATTCACTCATGTACTCTTTTCCACCGCATAGCAGTGATGCGCGTGCACTAGCAGGCACCTCAGTGCGTCCTGGGCCCAGTGGAATCCGTTCAGAAGCCGGTAGCAGAAGCAGTACATCTGCTACTGACAGGTTCAGTATACCCAACCTGTTCCAACGGTTTCTGAACCCGCAAAAAGTTCGGGCACCATCAGCACACAGTGCAACGCACTAGGAGGCAACGTTACCGTGACATGGTGGCACAATACCTCTCCACCCCTGTCATTGTGCTTCAGGATGGCTCTGCCCCCTTCAAGTTTTGGGTCTCCAAGTTGGATACATGGCCCGAACTTAGCCAGTATGCCTTGGAGGTCCTGGCTTGTCCTTGGTGCCAGTGTGATTTCTGAACGTGTCTTTTTGTGCAGCTGGCAATGTACTAACAGACCAATGTACCAGACTATCCGCTGCAAATGTGGATCGGCTTACATGCCTAAAAATGAACCAGGCCTGGATTTCTGGTGACTTTTGCTGCCCTGGGCCAGAGTAGACAGGTTACATGAATGGTTGGTAGCAGTATGCATGCTCTGTCAGGTGCCTATGTTGCACACAGCGTCATCTGTTATGCCAGTGCTCTGGCCTCTACTACCAACATCTAGCACCTGGTTCTGTGACTGACTCTTTCACCTCATACTGTTTTCCATGGTCTCTAGTACCGCCAGCTAGTGCCCATTTCCGTGACTGCTGATTTCACAGCATGCCGTGTTTCTGGGCTCTAGTACCGCCAGCTAGTGCCCATTTCTGTGACTGCCACTTTCACAGCATGCCGTGTTTCTGGGCTCTAGTACCGCCAGCAAGTGCCCATTTCCGTGACTGCTGATTTCACAGCATGCCGTGTTTCTGGGCTCTAGTACCGCCAGCTAGTGCCCATTTCCATGACTGCCACTTTCACAGCATGCTGTGTTTCTGGGCAACAGTAACACCAGCTGTACCTCGTTAGACCAAAGTGGAAAAAAAGGACTACAGATGCCAAACACCTATAGGCAGAAGCACAAGAGGCGGGATCCAGCCACGCCGGCTGTCTCCTGGCAGTGAAGTGCGGACACAGGTGCCTCCCCCGAGGGGTAAACCGAGTTCCAGCATCGCCAGCTGGTTCTCGGGAGTGCCCAAGGGCACGGGTACATCCTGCTCCAAACCGTGTTTCGACAATGCTCGCCATTACACAGTTGTGTCCGCCGCACTGTTCCACGCCCCCGCCGTACATCATTCCGGCTCAGTTTGCTGCTATCCGTGGTGTCGGCGCGCCCTACGTGGACTCCGGGACCTGGCGCTCAAGGCTGGTCTCGACAGTGCCAGTAGGCCCTCCTCCTCCCCTGCTGCGACTGCGGAGTAAAGAAGACTGTGTCCTGGTTGCGGGGGCAAATGTGGCTCTTGCACCTTCTGCCGAGAAGACATTACTCCGGTAGAAGACCCAAGACAGGAAGACAGATGCAGAAGACCCAAGACAGGAAGACAGATGCAGAAGACCCAAGACAGGAAGACAGATGCAGAAGACCCAAGACAGGAAGACAGATGCAGAAGACCCAAGACAAGAAGTCAGATGGAGATGTCCCCGGACTCCTGTCTTTTTGCTCTTGAACTTGTGTCTTTGTGGGGTTTTTTTGGGCTTCTCGGCAGTGCTTTTGGCTTATGTCACTACTACATTGTGGTATCCGGGCTACAGTAATGTCAGCTGTTGCCCAGTACAGCCACTGGCACTTTTACCTTCTGATGCTTATCTGGGTTCCAGTAACGTCAGCTGGTTCTCAGTAGAGTCAATGGCTTAGGTCCCTCCTTTGTGGTAACCGAGTTCCAGTAACGTCTGCTGGTCCTTGGTAGTGCATTCTGGCACAGGTTACCTCCTGCTTAGTTATCGGCCTCTGGTAACGTCAGCTGGTGCCCGTTAGTTCCATTGGCTCTTATGCTGATTTCTGCTGCCTATACGGGTTCCAGACTCACCAGCTGGTTCTCTCAAGTTCCTGTGCCTACTGTTACTTCTGCGTATTTCCTCTGGGTTTGGGACATTCTGCGACCAGCCAATAGCAGGATAACCATAGACAGAGGTTTAGGAAGCAGTAGGAGCAGATGTACATGAACCAAAAGCAGAATATCAATATGCCGAATTACTGAATAACAGTAATATAATCAGCAGAAGAAGACTAAGCATGGTTTAAAGGGAGTGTATCCGTTCCTCCACGTGGTGCTCCTGGAAACACCCTGCAAAGCAAGGTGAGCTGAATGCGGACACATGTCAGTCAAAGGGCATATTGACACCACCACCGGCAGTTTTAATTTAATAATATAAAATCACTAACCCTAACCCGTAACCGTTACCCTACTAACCATAACCCCTAACCCTACCCCAACTAATCCTAACCCAAAGAAAAAACACCGCTGTTAAGAAGACGGCGACCAGTTTTCCTGCTGCAGCTTTCGCTCTGTGCATTTTTCTAGTGATTTTTTTGCTCCTCTGCCTCAGCAAATTCCTTCCCCATTATCCTGTGGTGTTTCCCCTCCATTTTATCCATTATATAGCACTGTAGTGGTCATTTTGTAATTCCGATTTTTTTCTCCCATTGACTTGCATTGATATCGGAAATTCCGATATCCAATATTTTTTCAATATCGGAAATTGGAATTCCGATACGATATTGGGCAATATCGCTCATCCCTAGTTTTTATATAAAAAAGGTCAAAACTTGCTGAATTAGCAGCAATTAAGGTAATGAATCTATCAAAAGATCTTATTCCCTTTTTTAATCACCCCGAATACAAGAAAGTACTTATGGAATTTCCTGATTGCACTCCCAGTACACTGTTAGATCTTTCTATTCACGATGACACTCCTGATATTCCCTTTACCCCATTAAATATGGACACTATTTTAATTGATAATACTAATATTAACACTGCCACTGTTCCTTTTTTACCACGAGCACTCTCACTAAAGAATACACAAATAGAAAAATTATTTTCACCAAAACTAGGAAAAAGAAAAAAACACACTAGAGGGTGTAGAGGAGGGAGAAAAATAGAAAGGAAAAGTAAATTAAAAGAAAAAGAAAGTGTTAATCCTGAAACATCCATGAATATCTTTAATTTATCATCATATAAACTCTCAGATAGTGAAAAAATGGTCCTTTCCAAAGGTTTAACTTTATGTCCAACTCATAAAATGAGGGATTGTGATCTTTTTTTAGACCTCCAAGTTTTTATTAAAAAATTGACCCTAAAAGACATTTCTTTCTCAAAGAAATGAATCCAGCTCCTATAAATAATAATATAGATAATAGCCAATCAGCACAATTGGACTCTGAGTCAGAACCAATATTTCACTTGGAGGTACCTGTAAAATCGAATTTTTACCCTGTTGAGAATAAAGAGCATCATTTAATTGTTTCTAATGACATTGTACAGAGACAGTTTAAGGAAATCTCTCACGTAAATGGCAATCAAGCACAAATGAGGAAATATAATCTAACCAAGGAAGAAAATAGAGCGCTGAAAACACTAGCTTCTAACAGAGATATATTAATCCGTTCAGCGGATAAAGGGGGAGGGATTGTTATCCAGGATCGCAAAGACTACTGTAATGAGGCCTTTAAAATACTTTCGGACAACAAATACTATATAAAAAGTTCTATGGAAATTATTCCATCAATAAAAGGAAATTTTGATAAATTGATTGCAGAGGGAAAAAGTAAGAACATTTTTAATAAAAAATGAATTGAAATTCCTTAGTATAAAAAATCTGAGTATCCCTTTTCTTTACCATCTTCCAAAAATTCACAAAGACCAAAAAAATCCCCCAGTAAGACCAATTATATCAGGAATTAATTCCTTGACTAGCAATTTATCCCATTATATAGCTAGAATAATGGTGGTATACGTTCCCAAATTGAGAAGTTATATTCGAGATTTTACACATCTATTCCAATTTTTACGTGAAATACAATGGAAACCACAATATTTTTTTTGACAATGGATGTTTCCTCTCTGTATTCAAATATACCACATAATATTGGTCTTTCTTGTTTTTATAAGTTTTTAATAAAGGGGTCACAAAAACTTTTTAATAAAAGGAATGGAATTTATTTTAAAAAATAATTATTTTACTTTTCAAGGAACCCTATATCACCAGAGGAATGGGACTGCAATGGGCTCGAAGGTAGCACCAACTTATGCTAATTTTTATGGGAGTTTTCGAAGATTTTTATATTTTTTATTCAAAATGGTGCAATCACATAATTATTTTTAAAAGATTTATAGATCATTTATTTTTTTATATGGGATAACTAATAATGATATTGATTATTTTATATATGAATTAAATAATAATAACTGGGGGTTGTCTTTTTCCTCATCATATAACTGTAATATTAATTTTTTGACCTTTTTTAATAATGTTGATATTAATACTTATATACATTTTAATAGTGAACATTACTGTAAATGGTTGAGAAATATTCCCAGTAATCAATTTAGAAGAATTAGGAAAAATTGTTCTAGTGTTGAAGATTTCAAAGAACAAGCTATTATATTAAAAAATACATTCTTGGCTCAAAAATATCCTGAAAATTTAGTCAAGCAAGCCTACAATAATTGCATTGATTTACAGCAAGAATCATTAATGGGAAATACAATAAAAAATCTTGATCAGAATGAATTTACGACAAATATTATAACTCAATTTTCTTCTGAACACAACAAAATACGTAGTATCCTTAAAAAAAATTGTTATAAACTGTTGAATGATCCAATTCTCTATAAAATCCTTCCTAGAAATCCGGGTATTACTTTTAGAAGGGCACCGACTATTAAGAGTATAGTGGCCCCTAGTTTATAGCCAATGCACAATAGACTTGTGACATCATTCCCCACATGGTGGGGCTGGACACACCTTTTAGCTGGACATTTAAAAGAACTAGGACTCATGTGCTCGGCCTCTTTTGTCTCCTGGAGGATGAGTGGTCGACGTCTATCTGAATAATGTAACGTATGAATAATGCTTGTTTCTGATTAATGCATTATGTATTTATAGTTTTACACTGTTTATTATTTGATCTTATCACTTATTAAGTAAATCAATTTAGTAAATTCAATTCTTGTGTGAGCATTTTCTTATTCATTACAATCCATTGGAACCCTTACAATACACACATTAATACCTGCACTGAATGTGTCAAAAGTTTTCATAAATGTGTACTCAGAGATTCTTCTCTCTCTTTGAGACTGGAAGTTACCTTTTAATACAAGTAATTTAATGTCCACCATGCTATGACCAGGGATACAAAAATGTTTTGCCACAGGTAGATCCATTCTTTTTTCTCTTATTGTGTGGAGATGAGAATTCATCATTGTTCTCAGTTTTTGCCAGGTCTCCCCCACATACAGACCCCCAGTAGGACATTTAGTACAAATAATTCAGTACACCACATTAGATGTGATGCAGCTGAACGTACCAGGGATCTTGTAGTTCTGATGTGAGTTGGGGATCTTTATCTTGTCCATGGTCATTATAAATGGACAGGTTTTACATTTTTTCTGGTTGCAAGGAAAGGTTCCTGCAGCTGTTGGAGAGGACAGGGAGCTTCTGACAATTATGCTTCAACCTGCTGTACAGTAAAACAAACCTCATTTATAGAATTAATACAAATTTATGATTTCTCGAACATTTTTTCCTCATGCCCTGAGATATTGCCTGGTCTTTAGCTCTTTTTCTTTCTATACTATCACTCTCTTCTTTAATATAGTATTATATAAGTATTTAAACAATTTCTATTTAAGACTGTTAGGCTTCGGATTTCTGGCTCTGCACAGCAGGAATCCAGAGCCGTACATTCAGCGGTCTCTCATTCCGCTCTGGGCCCTGCTCAGCAATAACGGCGAGCCAGGCATGCTGCTCAGACTTGTTCTGTGAGCCTGGATGTTGCTGCCACCTCTGGTGCAGCATTGGTAGCGCAACCTGCTCAGCAGGGAACCGCTCCAGAGGTTAAGTCCTCGTGCCGTGCTACTGGGCATGCCCACAACTTGACCTCTAACTGGAGAGCAAAGGTCACGTGCTCAGGTCCTGCGTTGGATCTGATTGGTTCCTTCCAGGGTACTGGAAGGTCCCGGAAGCACATGGCTATAAAAAGCCCGCATGGCGGCTCGGCCATGCGCTAGTGTAGCATATTATGCTGAGTGTGAAGGATGCATGTTCTGATGACTGACTTATTAAGAAACCCCTTCCCTCTGATAATACGAATGGTGACAGAGTGTTGGTGATAGTCAGCTCCCATTACTGGCGAACCAAGCGCCACTGTGCTTGCTACACTGCACACTAGTGTCCGTCTGTGACCGGCCTTTCGGCGCCATCGTCTGGCATCTGTAGTTATTGCTGCGGTAGCAGCGTCCCGTGGCAGTTGCGGTTGCAACCACACCCGCTGGTTACCCTGTGAGTGCAACAGGGCCAGCGCCTTTGTATTGCTTTCTGTAAAGCGACTCTGTCTGAACAGAGCTGCTCTTTGCGTTCGGGTGACATTAACCCGAACGCAGTACTTCACCTTGTGGTGTATCTGCCATAGTCCAGCAGTGGTCTTATCATCTACCGCACGGTGGACCAAGGGCGGCAAACGCACCTTCCATTACTTATATCTGGTGCGTTCCGCCGACCCTAACAAAGACAAAGAGATTTTAATTAATTAAATTAACACAGTTTTTAAAAAAACATCAATTTTTTATTTGATCCTTTTTCATGAGACTTTTTTAAATTTATCAGATCAACGTGAGTTCTTTTTTGGAGAGATGTTTTCAGCTGTCCCGAGTATGGTCCAGAGGATTGATTGTCTTGTCAATTCTTGGTCTGATTTTTTTCAGACTGGTTCGTGTCCTTTTCTCCCCTCTTTTCTTCTTTTTTTCCCTTTTTTGTCTTTTTTCTTGATATATATACTGTATATATATATTTCATCTGTAATTTAAAAAAGAAATAATGTTATTTTATATATAACTAGCTGATGAGCCCGGCGCTGCCCGGGCGTAGTAACTAACTGTGGTTAGTTATAACAAATTATAATTATCCTCCATCCCATAGTCCCGTGCCCATATACCCATCACACATCCTCGATCCCATAGGCCCGTGCCCATATACCCATCACACATATCCTCCACCCCATAGTCGAGTGCCCATATACCCATCACAAATCCTCCATCCCATAGTCCCATGCCCATATACCCATCACACATCCTCCATCCCATGGTCCCATGCCCATATACCCATCATACATATTCGCCATCCCATAGTTGAGTGCCCATATGCCCATCATACATATCCGCCATCCTATAGTCCCGTGCCCATATACCCGTCATACATATCCTCCATCCCATAGTCCAGTGCCCATATACCCATCACACATCCTCTATCCCATAGTCCCGTGCCCATATATCCATCATACATATCCTTCATCCCATAGTACAGTGCCCATATACCCATCACACATCCTCCATCCCATAGTCCCGTGCCCATATACCCATCATACATATCCACCATCCCTTAGGACCATGCCCATATACCCGTCATACATATCCTCCATCCCATAGTCCAGTGCCCATATACCCATCACACATCCTCCATTCCATAGTCAACCATTATGACATCATAATGAGCGGCGGGGCTTGCAACCTATGATGACATCAGCGTCGCCATGGCAACCATTGTGACATCATAATGAGGGGCGGGGCTTGATACGCACATACTGTTTCCCCAGTATGTAGATAGGAGCATTATGACATCATAATGAGGGGCGGGGCTTGACGTGCACACACTTTTTCCGCCGTATGTAGATAGGGGCAAAATTGTTTGGTGAATTGGAACGCGCGAGGTTAAAATTTCACCTCACAACATAGCTTAGGACACTCTCGGGGTCCAGACGTGTGACTGTGCCAAATTTTGTGACTGTAGCTGCGACGGTGCGGATGCCTATCCCGGACATACACACATACATACATACATACATACATACATACACACTTTGAGCTTTATATATTAGATTAAATGATCGGTTATAATCATGTGATAGTGTATAGGTCATGGTATGAACTTTTTTCTAAAACATGTGACTCTTGGCGCCAGTTTTTTTCAAATGTGAAGTGTATTTAACTTGCAAGCAACGCTATTTTTTCTGTATATCATCCCCTGAGGAAGAAGTGATTTTCTCTTTGAAACGCGTTGTGAATATGAATAAAGCAGCGATCTGTTGATGTACGAGTAACTGTTTGTCATGTTAAGCAGCGCATAAAATCCACTAAAAGTGCCATTAAATCATTAGCCTAGTTATTGACACCCATTTGCTACAAAAAAAATACAGGCCAGATATTTGAAAGTGAGGTATCTCTGTCACAGGCCTCACATATCAGTGCGCTCAAAATTGTGCCATTTCAGACCTCCATTGCATTTTTTTGCTGTGTCTTAGCATAGTTATTGACACCACTTTGATGGAAAAAAACAGAAAAAGCTACAGACCAGATATTTGAAAGTGGGGTATTTCCATTACAGGCCTCACATATCAGTGCACTCAAAAATATGCCACTTCAGGCCTCCCTTGCTTTTTTTGCTTTGTCTTAGCCTAGTTATTGACAGTCGTTTTCTGCAAAAAATAATACAGGCGAGTCATTTGAAAGTAGGGTATCTCCGGGGGGGCATGGCCTGGGCTCTGAGCATGTAGGAGGCTAGAGCTCTAAGCTCCCACAGTCACACCCAAAAGCTACAAAAAAGCGTGCAAAGGTTTAACCAAGTTATCTATACTGGACCCTATCCTATTCCTGAAACTTGGGGGCACATTTTGAGCCTAATGCAAGGACCCTGGTCCAAACGGGACCGAAAAAATAAGCTTTTAAAAGATTGGGACACCGGTGATATAGGAGACAAAGAGGAACATCACCCCTCATCATCTGCCTTCCTGGAAGGAACTGAAGTGCTCCTGTTGGCTATATATTGAGGCTAGGACTGATCTGGAGGCTCATCGCTGGCAATAAGGACATTAGGGACTTTGTTTGGACCTCCCCGGTAAGGCACAATTGGATTTTATCTGCCTGCAATGCTTGGTATGTGCGGGGTGAGAGGATAACGGTGCAGCTGCAGTGGAGGGATACGGACACATGCATGATCTTCCCTGCTAATTTTTGAATGAGTGCCACCGAATTCTGAACAATCTTCGATTCGGTTGAGGAGAGCGGGGGCAGATGAGCTAATCTGGACCCTTTATTGAGTAGCACCACGAGGATTTAAGCAAAGGACACCGGTGGGGACTTTTTTTCTTGGAACGGAGCTGAGAGGTGGAGGGATACCACCGGACCCACCGAACAGACATCAGGAACGGCCAGGATCAGCTCTCAAAAGCTACAGAGAGGACCGGACAGGAGGCAAATAGCATCGGGGGAGCTTTGAGCATATAGGAGGTGAGGCACAAGTCAGATTGGGCCACTGAAACTGGCCTTTGATCAGCGATCACGGCCGCCATAGACTTCAATTGGAAGTAGATCCAGCCGCTCCCAGCTTGTCAGCAAGCACTGAACTGAACTGTGTTCATATGCCCTGCAGGGTTCACACAGCGGTCTCCCGGTGACAAACCCAGCTTTACATATGATCTGCACAACGCAGCAGTGACCTAACCCCATAGGTTCTGGGGAAAAGACTTAAGCATCTGGGAGGACGTGACTACATTCTTACAGTGGTCCAAGGGAACTTTCACTGGCCGATTTCAGCATATAAGTGGTGTAGCCATACAGCATAACAGAGCCTGCAGTTTATGGCTGGTGGTCCCGGTGCCATACAACCATCTGATCAGTGAATTATAATAGAAGAGTACCTTCATTCCAACTGAGGATCAGAGCTACAACGGACAGAGTGTACTATTACCACAGAATTGTGTGACTTTGTGCGCGCTCACTGAGGGTTTCTCGGTTGACTGCTTTAGTGAATTTTTTTTTACTTTTTTTCTTAACTTCATTCACTGTTCATTCTAAAAGGGTCATATATCTGATGTTTGGGAAGGCTACGGGGCAAACTAAGATGCAGTCGGGTAGGAGCAGAGCTATCAATAGCTCACGCAGGGTCACGAGGCCCAATTTTGGGGCATACTCTAAATCCTATGATGACATCCCTAAAATGTTAAGACCCACAAAATCTAGGTCACCCCTGAAGGGAGACGAGCCAAATACACCTTATCTAAAAAAACCTCATAACTAGTGTTGAGCATTCCGATACCGCAAATATCGGGTATCGGCCGATATTCGCGGTATCGGAATTCCGATACCGAGTATCGATATTTTTACAATATCGAATACCGGAATAGGAAGTTCCCATAATGCTATCAGCCAGTTGTGTTAGCCATATTAACTAATGGCATGGCTATGATTGGCTGCCGAAATGATGTCATCATGATGTGCGGTCTGTGCGGGCCTGCCAGGGGTCTGTATGGGCCTGCCGGGGGTCTGTGCGGGTTGCCGAGGGTCTGTGCGGGCCTGCCGGGGGTCTGTGCGGGCTGCCGGGGGTCTGTACGGGCCTGCCGGGGGTCTGTGCGGGCCTGCCGGGGATCTGTGCGGGCTGCCGGGGGTCTGTACGGGCCTGCCGGGGGTCTGTGCGGGCTGCCGAGGGTCTGTGCGAGCCTGCCGGGGGTCTGTGTGGGCTGCCGGGGGTCTGTGCAGGCTGCCGGGGGTCTGTGCGGGCCTGCCGTGGGTCTGTGCGGGCCTGCCGGGATGTGCAGGCATCGTCCGATGGGACTGCAAGTCCCATCGGGCTATGCCTGCTACAATGACAGTGATTCACATTAGTCAATGATGGAACAGTAGTAGTCCCATCATCCGGCTAATGTGTTGAATGTAAAAAAAAACCATACATACTACATACATACTACATTCATACAACGTACATACATACTACATACTACATACATTCTTCATATATACTACACTCATACAACATACATACATACTAAATGCATACTACATACATACTACATTCATACAGCATACATACTACATAATACATACTACATACACACTACATATATACTACATTCATACAGCATACATACTACATAATACATACATACTACATATATACTACATCCATACAACAAACATACTACATACATACTACATATATACTACATTCATACAACATACATACTGTGATAAAACACTCCGGGATCGCCTTTGCTGGTGTCAAAGGTCACGTGCGTTCAGCATGAAACTCAGGCGCAGAGCCGGGATCTGGGTATAACTGACACTGGGTCAGGTTTATTGACGGTGAAAGCAATGCATAAAGAAAAAAACATAAAACAAATCCTTGCCTGTCCGGCACTAACTAAACAAGGTACAACCTAACTACCAACTGGCGGGCTTCTCCCGTCCAGCCAAACCACAGTTGCAGTGGGCACTGCTTTTACTCACGTATGTCTCTCACACAGACAGGCTCTCTGTGTTCCCAGGCTGAGACACTCACACAACCACCTGGCAACCTTTTATATCCGCCTCCCATTATTCATTAGTCACCAGGTGAGATACTGACCAGACTAGGCCACATAGGAAAGGTATCTGGGCGAGATATACCTGCCCTCATCCACTATTCCCACATGATTCTCACATATCCCCCCTGCTCAGACCACTCTGGTCGAGCAATGACACCCGCCAAACAGTGCACTCGGGACAGGGCATCTGCATTCCCCATCTGTAGCCCTGGGCGGTGCTCCACCGTAAAAGTGTAGGCCTGCAGGGCAAGGAAACACCGGGTCACCCGGCTATTCCGTTCCTTGTGCAAGTGCATCCACTTGAGAGGGGCATGGTCAGTGATCAGTCTGAACTTTCTGCCCACCAGGTAATATTTGAGGGCCTCTAGAGCCCACTTAATGGCTAGGCACTCTTTTTCTACTACCGTATACTTTTGCTCATGTTTATTCAGCTTCCTGCTGAGATAGAGGACTGGGTGTTCTACTCCGTCCCTCACTTGTGAAAGTACAGCCCTGATACTGGTATCAGAGGCATCTGTTTGTACCACAAACTCGCTGCAGAAGTCCGGAGTCACCAGTACGGGTTGAGAGCAAAGTGCCCATTTTAGGCTATGGAAGGCTTCTTCAGCTGCTAAATTCCATTTAATCATGACTGAGTCTTCCCTTTGGTAAGATCCGTCAGGGGGGTAGCGATGGCTGCAAAATTGGGTATGAACCGGCGATAATAGCCGGCGACCCCCAGGAAGGCTTACACCTGCTTCTTGTTGACAGGTTGCGGCCAGTCCTGAATCGCTTGAATCTTATCAACCTGGGGTTTAACAACACCCCTCCCAATTACATACCCCAAATACCGGGCTTCTTCTAGCCCGATGTGACATTTCTTGGGGTCTAACCGCGAAGACCTGCCTCCCACAGGTCGTCAATCACAGCTTGTACTTTCTGGAGATGAGTCTCCCAGTCCAAGCTGTAAATGACAATGTCATCCAAATAGGCCGAAGCGTACTGCCTATGTGGCCTCAGGACTTGATCCATCAGTCTCTGGAAGGTCGCCGGTGCTCCGTGCAGTCCAAACGGCATATACACATACTGAAATAGACCTTCCGGCGTAGCAAATGTCGTCTTTTCCCTGGCAGCCTCCGCCAGAGGGATCTGCCAATACCCCTTTGTTAGGTCTAGGGTCGTAATATACCGGGCTTTTCCTAACCGATCTATTAACTCGTCGACCTGGGGCATATGGTAGGCATCAAATTTTGAGACCGCATTCAGTTTCCTGAAGTCATTGCAGAACCGGATTGTGCCGTCTGGTTTAGGAATTAACACAATCGGGCTGGACCAAGCACTGTGCGATTCTTCAATGACACCTAATTCTAACATTGCCTTCACTTCTCGGGAAACGGCTTCACGGCGCGCTTCCGGAATTCTGTAGGGTTTTACGTGAACAGTGACACCAGGTTCCGTTACAATGCCATGTTTCATTAGCGTCGTCTGCCCGGGTTTTTCTGAGAAAAACTTTTAGTTGTGAAGTAGAAACTGCCTGACCTCAGTCTTTTGCCGCTCCGAGAGAGTCTCTGCAACCCGTACCTCCGGTACGGTATGCGAGCAGACGGGACGGGCCAGCTCCGCTGACAAGGCAGACCGATCTTTCCAGGGTTTTATCAGATTTACATGATAAACCTGTTCAGGTTTCCGTTTACCTGCCTGGTATACTTTGTAGTTTACTTCACCAACTCTTTCCTTAATCTCAAAGGGGCCCTGCCACTTTGCTAGGAACTTACTGTCCACCGTGGGGCCCAGGATCAACACCCTATCTCCGGGTGCAAACGTACGGATCTTGGCTCCCCTATCATAAATTCTTTTTTGGGCTCCCTGAGCCTGCATCATGTGTTCTTTGACGATAGGCATAACAGCCGCAATACGGTCCTGCATTTGGGATACGTGATCTATCACCATTTTAAACGGAGTGACCTGACCCTCCCAGGATTCTTTGGCGACGTCTAACAGTCCGCGAGGACGTCGGGCATACAGTAACTCAAAAGGCGAGAATCCCGTGGATGACTGGGGCACTTCCCTGATGGCAAAAAGCAAATACGGAAGTAAATAGTCCCAGTTCTTCCCATCCTTGTCTATCGCCTTTCTCAGCATCTGCTTCAGAGTTTTATTGAACCGTTCGACCAACCCGTCTGTTTGAGGGTGATACACGGATGTGCGTAACGGTTCGATTTGTAACAACCGGCAGAGCTCCTTCATTACCCTGGACATAAAGGGGGTCCCCTGGTCGGTGAGTATCTGTTTTAGTATACCGACCCGACTAAACACATGCACCAGTTCCTTGGCAATCGTCTTGGTGGCCATGTTACGCAAAGGGATGGCCTCCGGGTAACGAGTGGCATAATCCAAGATGACCAGGATATGTTGGTGTCCACGTGCAGACCGTGGAAGGGGCCCAACTAAATCCATCCCAATCCTCTCAAACGGGACCACAATGATAGGTAGGGGTACCAAAGGGCTACAGAACCGGGGCTTTGGCGCCGAGGCTTGGCAGTCAGGACAAGACTCACAATATACACGAATATGGTGATGCATGCCTGGCCAAACAAAACAGTGTATTATCCTTTCGGTGGTTTTCTGGACACCCAGGTGACCTCCCATCACATGTCCGTGGGCCACGTCCAGCACCTGCCGCCAGTAGGGTTTGGGCACGACTAATAGTTGCACCGTGTCTTACCCCTTTTTCTCTATCTGATATAGTAAATCATTCTCCAGGACCATGTAAGGCTATGCCAGCCTAGAGCCAGGTTCTACGGGTACCCCATTTATGACTTTTACATTTGTCCTAGCCTGAGAAAGGGTAGGATCTTTTATTTGCTCGCTTTGGAAGTCATCTTTCTGAACTTCCAAATCCGGCAAACGGGGAGGTGGACGGCTGTCGGCCTCCTCCTCTTCCCTGGTCTCCTCCGTATCACCCGCCATGACTGAAAATGGGAACTGCAGGTCATTTCCAGCAGACTCTTCCCCCGAGTCTTCGGGGGGACCTCTTCCAGGGGTTTGGGACCCACATGCACCCTGGGAGAAGAATCATGTACACTAGTGTAATGACAAAAAATTTTTTTTTATGAAACCATGTGCAATGGAGGAACTTTTATGGGTTATTTAAGATTAAGTATTGCTTTTTTTTTGCTTTTTAAAAAAAGTTCCCCCTTTCATTCAAATGAAATAAGGCAAAAATTGTTTTTTCCCCCTAAAAAAGGACATGCAATTTTGCATTATTGAAACGATAATAGTAATAACTAAGCAACTTTTATTATTCGTTTTTCAACAAATACGGTATAAAACAGTTAATTATAAGTACAATATGTACAAAAGAAGTGTTTAAAAATTATTTTTTCCTATGAATTTTAGATTCAAAAATTCAATTTGTTTCGATTTCGCATGTAGTTCCTCCATCAGTTTTACAGCACGTTCAGCATTTTGGTTAGATCTGGGAATGTCAATTAATGACTCCTCGACCAACCAGTGCGCCTTCAAACACTTAATTGCCTTCTTCTTCTGCCTTCGCCGTTTCTCGCTGTTGAACAGAAAACTGAAGTTTCCAAGAATTTGGCAGTTCGTTGGCATCCGCGTGAGATTGGAGAGTTTTTCAACATATGGATTACTTGTATCCCTTTTATGTTGAGAATAGGAGGGCAGATTCCTCGTCCAGATAGACCTGTTTGCCTTTACACTGTTGCTGGAATTTCTAGAAGACATTTTCTGCACTTCTTGATCGTAAAACTTGAAGCTTTGCACTGAAAATGAAAAGATAATACTAAATTACAAAATATTTTAAAATATTCCAGAATGTTCTAGATGTGAATAAAATACCACTTTTTGTTACAACTTAGAAAGATATTTTCTTTATAGATTTAAATTAAAAATCTTTTTTTTGAAAATTTTGAAATGAAAAAGAGGGGGAACTTTTTTGAATATTTTACAAATTTGATGATACTAATGTCATTTGTATGGAATTGTTCCACCAATGTAAGGGGTTTCATTTTCGTTTTGCAAAATTTTTAAAATAGTCATCACCCTAATGTACACTATTACCCGAGGGCATCAACTGATTCTCCCACAATTGCCAGAAGTGGGGAAAATCTCGGCCCAAGATAACATCATGCAATAACGCAGGGACGAGTCCCACTTTATGTTGCACAGACCCATAGGAAGTAGTAATGCATATGACCGTGGTGAGGTACGAACAGGTGTCTCCATGCACACAAGTTACAGAAAATTTGTCTGATGGTCCAGTCGGGGCTGACACCAGACTGGCCTTCACCAGAGTCACCACAATTCCCGAGTCTAACAATGCCACCACATTTTTGTCATCAACAGTTAAATCACACAAGTGTTTTTCCACATCCTTTTGACCGGCATTCACACTCACTACCCGTGCAACCATAGACATGCGGTTTTTAGAGTCTGTGACGTCGCACTGCATGGGTTCAGTAGTGACCGGACAGTTTGCAGCAATGTGGCCCATCTCTTGGCAGCGGAAACACCTAACGGGCCCCTTGCTTAGACCATAGTTTGTTACTCTCGGCCTCGCATTGCGGGCAGTCCCGGTTTCCTCCCCCACTGTCTTAGGGATTTTTGCTTCTCCTCTACTCCCTGGAACAGTCTTACCGGTTCCACGTGGAGATGATGAAGAATGCGGAGGGGTAGCGTCGTCTCGGAGTCCTTCCGCCACGGAGTAACGTTCTACCAGATCTTCCAGTTGATCTGCCATCGTAGGATTTCCATGGCTTACCCACTTCCTCAGGGCTGGTGGTAGAGCTCTCAGGTACTTGTCCATGACGACTCTCTGGATTATCTCTGGCGCTGTCAACACCTCGGGTTGTAGCCACTTCTTCGTCACGTGGATCAGGTCGAACATCTGTGACCGTGGTGGTTTATCCGGCTGATAAGTCCATTGATGCACTCTCTGTGCACGGACAGCGGTCGTCACTCCCAGCCGGGCCAAGATCTCGGCTTTCAGTTTGTCAAAGTCCTGCGCAGCTTCAGGCTCTAAGTCATAATAAGCCTTTTGGGCCTCACCGGAAAGAAACAGGGCAATCAGGCCGGCCCATCGTGCCTTCGGCCATTTTTCTTGCACCGCCATCCGTTCAAACGTGGTCAGGTATGCTTCGACGTCATCTTCGGTCGTCATCTTCTGCCAGTACCGACTCACGTGAATCACTCTCGACTCTACTTCCAGGTTAACCTCAGGTAAGCTTGCCCACCACCTGCTGGAGAAGCGAACAATCGGTAGCTGTCATGTCCAGCAACTCCTTCAGCTGGGCCATCATCACCCGATTAGCTTCTTGCTGGACGGCGGTGGACTGTACCAGCGCTTTCACCACGTCCTCCATGCTCATGCTTGCAATGTGATGCCCGCATTCTCCCACACAATGTGATAAAACACTCCGGGATCGCCTTTGCTGGGGTCAAAGGTCACGTGCGTTCAGCATGAAACTCAGGCGCAGAGCCGGGATCTGGGTATAACTGACACTGGGTCAGGTTTATTAACGGTGAAAGCAATGCATAAAGAAAGAAAACATAAAACAAATCCTTGCCTGTCCGGCACTAACTAAACAAGTTACAACCTAACTACCAACTGGCGGGCTTCTCCCGTCCAGCCAAACCACAGTTGCAGTTGGCACTGCTTTCACTCACGTATGTCTCTCACACAGACAGGCTCTCTGTGTTCCCAGGCTGAGACACTCACACAACCACCTGGCAACCTTTTATATCCGCCTCCCATTATTCATTAGCCACAAGGTGAGATACTGACCAGACTAGGCCACATAGGAAAGGTATCTGGGCGAGATATACCTGCCCTCATCCACTATTCCGACATGATTCTCACAATACATACTACATATATACTACATTCATACAACATACAAACTACATACTACATGCATACATACTACATACATACTGCATTCATACAACATACATACATACTACATACTTACTTCATATTTACTACATTCATACAACATATACATACTACATACATACTACATATATACTACATTCATACAGCATACATACTACATACTACATACATACTACATATATACTACATTCATGCAACATACATACACATGTACTACATATATACAACATTCATACAGCATACATACTACATAATACATACATACTACATATATACTACATTCATACAACATACATACATACTACATGCATACTACATATATACTACATTCATACAACATACATACTACATACATACTACATATATACTACATTCATACAACATACATACATACATACTACATACTACATACTACAAACATACAACATACATGCAACATGCTACATACATACAACATACAACATACATACTACATACATACTACATACAATACATTCATACATTCATACAATACATACATATAGACATACAGTACATATATCATAGAGTACATACTCACCATCACTTGTCACTTTGATCCCCAAAGCCAGTGTCATCTCACTATAAAAAATATTAAAATAACAAAGAAGCAATATACTCCCTGATCCGCAGAAATCCACAAGTGTCCCACGACGATCTCCTGTAGTGCATCACTGAGAGGTTACTATAGTTCACTGGTCTCACTTTATGGCAAAAGCTGCATGGGAACTTTCTCACACAGCAATGCCAAAAGTGAGACTAGGGACTATTTTTTTTACAGTGGCGGAGGAATACAGTGCCAAAGGATACCTACCTCCCGTCATTGTATTCCTGGGGCCCCTAGAGAGCGGTCGCATTAGCTGATGCTGCTGTTCTCGACGGGAGATTGTCGTGGGACACTCTTGGATTTCTGCGGATCAGGGAGTATATTGCTTGTTTGTTATTTTAATATTTTTTTACAGATGACACTGGCTTCGGGGATTTATGTTGCATGAATGTAGTATATATGTAGTATGTATGTATGTATGTTGTATGAATGTAGTATATATGTAGTATGTATGTAGTATGTATGTATGTTGTATGAATGTAGTATATATGTAGTATGTATGTTGTATGAATGCAGTATATATGTAGTATGTATGTATGTTGTATAAATGTAGTATGTATGTAGTATGTATGTATGTGGTATGAATGTAGTATATATTTAGTATGTATGTATTATGTAGTATGTACAGTATGTTGTATGAATGTAGTATATATGCAGTATGTATGTAGTATGTATGTATGTTGTATATATGTAGTATGTATGTATATTGTATGAATGTAGTATATATGTAGTATGTATGCATGTATGTTGCATAAATGTAGTATATATGTAGTATGTATGTAGTATGTATGTATGTTATATGTATGTAGTATGTATGTATGTGGCATGAATGTAGTATATATGTAGTATGTATATATGTATGTTGTATGAATGCAGTATATATGTAGTATATGTATGTTGTATAAATGTAGTATGTATGTAGTATGTATGTTTGTGGTATGAATGTAGTATATATTTAGTATGTATGTATTATGTAGTATGTACAATATGTTGTATGAATGTAGTATGTAGTATGTATGTATGTTGTATGAATGTAGTATATATGCAGTATGTATGTAGTATGTATGTATGTTGTATATATGTAGTATGTATGTATATTGTATGAATGTAGTATATATGCAGTATCTATGCATGTATGTTGCATAAATGTAGTATATATGTAGTATGTATGTAGTATGTATGTATGTTGTATATATGTAGTATGTATGCATGTTGTATGAATGTAGTATATATGTAGTATGTATATATGTATGTTGTATGAATGCAGTATATATGTAGTATATGTATGTTGTATAAATGTAGTATGTATGTAGTATGTATGTATGTGGTATGAATGTAGTATATATTTAGTATGTATGTATTATGTAGTATGGACAGTATGTTGTATGAATGTAGTATGTATGTAGTATGTAGTATGTATGTATGTTGTATGAATGTAGTATATATGCAGTATGTATGTGTTATGTATGTATGTTGTATATATGTAGTATGTATGTACATATTGCATGAATGTAGTATATATGTAGTATGTATGCATGTATGTTGCATAAATGTAGTATATATGTACTATGTATGTAGTATGTATGTATGTTGTATATATGTAGTATGTATGTATGTGGTATGAATGTAGTATATATGTAGTATGTATGTATGTTGTATATATGTAGTATGTATGTATGTTGTATGAATGTAGTATATATGTAGTATGTATGCAGTATGTATGTATGTTGTATATATGTAGTATGTATGTATGTTGTATGAATGTAGTATATATGTAGTATGTATGTATGTTGTATGAATGTAGTATATATATGTAGTATGTATGTAGTATGTATGTATGTGGTATGAATGTAGTATATATGTAGTATGTATGTTGTATATATGTAGTATGTATTTAGTATGTATGTATGTTGTATGAATGTAGTATTTTTGTAGTATGTATGTATGTATGTTGTATGAATGTAGCATATATGTAGTATGTATGTAGTATGTATGTATGTTGTATATATGTAGTATGTATGTAGTATGTATGTATGTTGTATGAATGTAGTATATATGTAGTATGTATGTAGTATGTATGTATGTTGTATATATGTAGTATGTATGTAGTATGTATGTTGTATGAATGTAGTATACAACATACATATGGCCATGGCCAAAATTATTGACACCCCTGCAATTCTGTCAGATAATATTCAGTTTCTTCCTGAAAATGATTGCAAACACAAATTCTTTGGTATTATTATCTTCATTTAATTTGTCTTAAATGAAAAAACACAAAAGAGAATGAAGCAAAAAGCAAAACATTGATCATTTCACACAAAACTCCAAAAATGGGCCAGACAAAAGTATTGGCACCCTCAGCCTAATACTTGATTGCACAACCTTTAGCCAAAATAACTGCGACCAACCGCTTCCGGTAACCATCAATGAGTTTCTTACAATGCTCTGCTGGAATTTTAGACCATTCTTCTTTGGCAAACTACTCCAGGTCCCTGATATTTGAAGGGTGCCTTCTCCAAACTGCCATTTTTAGATCTCTCCACAGGTGTTCTATGGGATTCAGGTCTGGACTCATTGCTGGCCACCTTAGAAGTCTCCAGTGCTTTCTCTCAAACCATTTTTTAGTGCTTTTTGAAGTGTGTTTTGGGTTATTGTCCTGCTGGAAGACCCATGACCTCTGAGGTAGACCCAGCTTTCTCACACTGGGCTCTAAATTATGCTGCAAAATTTGTTGGTAGTCTTCTGACTTCATATGCCATGCACACGGTCAAGCAGTCCAGTGCCAGAGGCAGCAAAGCAACCCCAAAACATCAGGGAACCTCCGCCATGTTTGACTGTAGGGACCGTGTACTTTTCTTTGAATGCCTCTTTTTTCTCCTGTAAACTCTGTGTTGATGCTTTTGCCCTAAAAGCTCTACTTTTGTCTCATCTGACCAGAGAACATTCTTCCAAAATGTTTTAGGCTTTTTCAGGTAAGTTTTGGCAAACTCCAGCCTGGCTTTTTTATGTCTCAGGGTAAGAAGTGGAGTCTTCCTGGGTCTCCTACCATACAGTCCCTTTTCATTCAGATGCCGACGGATAGTATGGGTTGACACCGTTGTACCCTCGGACTGCAGGGCAGCTTGAACTTGTTTGGATGTTAGTGGAGGTTCTTTATCCAACATCCGCACAATCTTGCGTTGAAATCTCTTGTCAATTTTTCCTTTCCGGCCACATCTAGGGAGGTTAGCCACAGTGCCATGGGCTTTAAACTTCTTGATGACACTGCGCACGGTAGACACAGGAACATTCAGGTCTTTGGAGATGGACTTGTAGCCTTGAGATTGCTCATGCTTCCTCACAATTTGGTTTCTCAATTCCTCAGACAGTTCTTTGGTCTTCTTTCTTTTCTCCATGCTCAATGTGGTACACACAAGGACACAGGACAGAGGTTGAGTCAACTTTAATCCATGTTAACTGGCTGCAAGTGTGATTTAGTTATTGCCAACACCTGTTAGGTGCCACAGGTAAGTTACAGGTGCTGTTAATTACACAAATTAGAGAAGCATCACATGATTTTTCGAACAGTGCCAATACTTTTGTCCACCCTCTTTGTTATGTTTGGTGTGGAATTATATCCAATTTGGCTTTAGGACAATTCTTTTTGTGTTTTTTCATTTAAGACAAATTAAAAGAAGATAATAATACCAAAGAATTTGTGTTTGCAATCATTTTCAGGAAGAAACTGAGTATTATCTGACAGAATTGCAGGGGTGTCAATACTTTTGGCCATGACTGTATATGTAGTATGTATGTAGTATGTATGTTGTATGAATGTAGTATATATATGTAGTATGTATGTAGTATGTATGTATGTAGTATGTAGTATGTATGTTGTATGAATGTAGTATATATGTAGTATGTACAGTGGGGCAAAAAAGTATTTAGTCAGTCAGCAATAGTGCAAGTTCCACCACTTAAAAAGATGAGAGGCATCTGTAATTTACATCATAGGTAGACCTCAACTATGGGAGACAAACTGAGAAAAAAAAATCCAGAAACTCACACTGTCTGTTTTTTTTTCCTTTTATTTGCATATTATGGTGGAAAATAAGTATTTGGTCAGAAACAAAATTTCATCTCAATACTTTGTGATATATCCTTTGTTGGCAATGACAGAGGTCAAACGTTTTCTGTAAGTCTTCACAAGGTTGCCACACACTGTTGTTGGTATGTTGGCCCATTCCTCCATGCAGATCTCCTCTAGAGCAGTGATGTTTTTGGCTTTTCGCTTGGCAACACGGACTTTCAACTCCCTCCAAAGGTTTTCTATAGGGTTGAGATCTGGAGACTGGCTAGGCCACTCCAGGACCTTGAAATGCTTCTTATGAAGCCACTCCTTCGTTGCCCTGGCGGTGTGCTTTGGATCATTGTCATGTTGAAAGACCCAGCCACGTTTCATCATCAATGCCCTTGCTGATGGAAAGAGGTTTGCACTCAAAATCTCACGATACATGGCCCCATTCATTCTTTCATGTACCCGGATCAGTCGTCCTGGCCCCTTTGCAGAGAAACAGCCCCAAAGCATGATGTTTCCACCACCATGCTTTACAGTAGGTATGGTGTTTGATGGATGCAACTCAGTATTCTTTTTCCTCCAAACATGACAAGTTGTGTTTCTACCAAACAGTTCCAGTTTGGTTTCATCAGACCATAGGACATTCTCCCAAAACTCCTCTGGATCATCCAAATGCTCTCTAGCAAACTTCAGACGGGCCCGGACATGTACAGGCTTAAGCAGTGGGACACGTCTGGCACTGCAGGATCTGAGTCCATGGTGGCGTAGTGTGTTACTTATGGTAGGCCTTGTTACATTGGTCCCAGCTCTCTGCAGTTCATTCACTAGGTCCCCCCGCGTGGTTCTGGGATTTTTGCTCACCATTCTTGTGATCATTCTGACCCCACGGGGTGGGATTTTGCGTGGAGCACAAGATCGAGGGAGATTATCAGTGGTCTTGTATGTCTTCCATTTTCTAATTATTGCTCCCACAGTTGATTTCTTCACTCCAAGCTGTTGGCTATTGCAGATTCAGTCTTCCCAGCCTGGTGCAGGGCTACAATTTTGTTTCTGGTGTCCTTTGACAGCTCTTTGGTCTTCACCATAGTGGAGTTTGGAGTCAGACTGTTTGAGGGTGTGCACAGGTGTCTTTTTATACTGATAACAAGTTTAAACAGGTGCCATTACTACAGGTAATGAGTGGAGGAAAGAGGAGACTCTTAAAGAAGAAGTTACAGGTCTGTGAGAGCCAGAAATCTTGATTGCTTGTTTCTGACCAAATACTTATTTTCCACCATAATATGCAAATAAAAGGAAAAAAAAACAGACAATGTGATTTTCTGGATTTTTTTTTCTCAGTTTGTCTCCCATAGTTGAGGTCTACCTATGATGTAAATTACAGACGCCTCTCATCTTTTTAAGTGGTGGAACTTGCACTATTGCTGACTGACTAAATACTTTTTTGCCCCACTGTATGTAGTATGTATGTTTTTTTTTTTTTTACATTCAACACATTAGCCGGATAATGGGACTACTACTGTCCCATCATTGACTAATGTGTCAATCACTGTCATTGTAGCAGGCATAGCCCGATGGGACTTGTAGTCACATTGGACAATGCTTGCACACACATACAACCCCCGGCAGGCCCGTACAGACCCCCGGCAGTCCGCACAGACCCCCAGCAGGCCCGCACAGACCCCCGGCAGGCCCGCACAGACCCCCGGGAGGCCCGCACAGACCCCAAGCAGGCCCGCACAGACCCCCCGAGAGGCCCGTACAGACCCAGCCCGCACACACAGAAACGCACAGTGTCCGCCCACACACACCCACACTCTTCCCTCCCCCGAACTGGATGTGCAAGTAAAGAAAGGGTTTATTTTCATTCCGATATTTGTGCCCCATTGACTTGCATGGGTTTCCGGTATCGGAATCGGCGATACCCAATACTTTTTGGGTATTGGTCCGATCCAATCCGATCCGATACTTCACGATATCGGATGGTATCGCTCAACACTACTCATAACCCTGTATCTGTTAAAGCTGTAAAAGGGGGATCAGGTACTAATATCTCACCGGCAAAAAAATTATCTAAAGCACAACCTGAAATGCCCCAAACAAAGAAAAATTTAGGGGGCAACTTAAACCTCCCCCCAACTGAGGCCCTCGCGGAGTAAATGGACTCTTCCAAATCAAACAAAAGGAAGGAACCAGGCGATCAGGAAAACACTGGGAGCCACTCATCTGAGGACTCCAACAGTGTCTCAGCTGACTATACCCCAAACATGAGCCCTGAAAGGCAGAAGTCTAGAAGGGGCACTGGGGGTCTATTTCCTTTGTTTGAGGTTCCCCCTCCATCCATTAACCTGGGGGAATACAAGGGGTCCAACAAACAAGCCACTGAAGGAATCATGGCGAATCTCTTCCAGTCCTTCAGCGATGCCCTAAAAATAGGGTTTGAGACTTAGGCCAAGGCCCTACAGGAAACTTGCAGAAATCTTAGCCAAAAGGTTGAGAAATATGAGATAAAGATGGTACAGGGGGAGAGAGACATAGTCTACCACTCAAAGGAGAATTCACTCCTAAAAAGGAGGTTATTTCCCTTTAAAACAAATTGATAGATCTGGACGACCGAAGCAGGAGAAATAACAAAGATACGAGGTATTCCTGAGTCGGTATCCCAGGCAGATCTCTCTGATTACACTAAAAACTTGTTTAAAAAATTATCGCCAAAATTGACAGTATTAGAAGTAAATATCGATCGTATACACCGTTTACGACGTCCAAAAGGGGTCCCACAGGAAAAGCCTAGGGACACTGTCCTCAGGGTCCATTTTTTTGAAACCAAGGAGAAGGTTTTAAAATCTTTGCGAGAGAGAGGTTCACCTCCAGAGCAATATGAAGATCTAAAGATTTTCCAAGACCTCTCCAAAGAGACAATGGATGCAAGAAGGTCCTTTAGAGATCTAACCTCTAAACTCTGGGAACTTAGAGTGTCATATAGATGGGGTTTCCCTACTAAGCTATTAGTCTGGTATAATGACAAAACCTACCCCATCTACACTCCACATGAGGGTCAGAAGTTTCTTAAATTCCTGATGGATGAGCCAACATTTAGAGATAGGGATTAGGATTGATTTTGTCTTATGTTTGAATTTATATAGGGGCCACTATTATTTCCTTTTCCTGAACTTGAATATGTTAGTACCCGTATTTACAGTTTATTGATGTCACTGTGGGAACTTGCCACTTAATTTTTTCTCTTTTTTTCCCCTGATCTAAGGTGAGACACCAACCGGTTTGGAGTCCTCCAGGAGAACTCTCAAGTTCTAATTTTTTTCTGTATTTCACTATTTTACTTGTTTCCCATTTCCTGTTTTGATATTGCATTCTAACGTTGAAAATTTTATTGTACAATGTTAGGGGGTTCAACAGTCTGAATAAGAGGTATGCGGTATGGAAGGAGATCAATCGAACCCGGGCCAAATTGGTATGCCTTCAGGAGGTCAAATTGGCTTCCGATCGACACTCTGTCTTCTAGCACAAGAACTTTCCACATGTGTACAAGTCACTCTCCACAAAGAAAAAGGCTGGGGTCATCACATTGGTAGGTGGCACCGTTCCTTTTCAGCTCATCAAAGAAATACCAGACTCCTTGGGCAGGTATCATATACTCATATGCTTACTCCATGAAAGGCCATGCACAATAGTGAATGTATACGAACCTAACAAGGGACACATTCGTTTCTTGAACAAGCTTATCAAAAAAATAGATAAAGTCAAAACAGGTGAACTCATCGTACTGGGTGATTTTAATATTGTCCCAGACAGCAGCATTGATTCATCCTCATTAGTTTGCCACAAGGTTCCAGCTTCAAAAAAACTGGTTAATTCAAAATGAGCTTTATGATGCTTTTTGTTGCTTGAACACATCGTCTCATAAGTATTGTCACTTTTCAGATGTACATAAAACAGCTTCCAGGATAGATCTACTTCTCACTAACATATTCGCTCTAAAATTAAGGACATTCGCTACATGCAGAAGTCCATATCGGATCATACCCCGGTTCTTATTGAGTTCCTTGTGTGTCCTCCCCCTGACAAACCATTCCGCTGGAAGCTTAACTCAGCTTTGTTATAAATACCAGAGTACAAGCAAGAGATAGAAAACATTCTCTTAAACTATTTGAAGGAAAACGTACCTGGTGAAGTAGAACAGTTCACGGTCTGGAACGCCCATAAAGCGGTTCTGAGGGGGTGTCTTATGCAGATCCTCTCCAAACATAAGAAGAGAAATAGGGAAAATATTACAAACCTACAGGCCCAAATTAATGATCTAGTAAAAAACCAAAACAAATTTCCCAGTCCGTCCAGGCTGAGATTTTGAGACGTAGAAAAAGTCTGAGATCTGAAATCTACCAGGAATACGATGCAGCCATCAAAACATCTAGGTATAAAGGATATCCTGGAATATGTTGCAGTCTCCCCTTCATGTACCCGTAAGAAGACTTCAAAGTGCCTTCTGGCCAGGAGTCTCTTGCCACCTCCTGTCCATTCCTTTCCTGGCAGCACATTGCTATGGTCTTTATTATGACTCTTCCCATCTCTTCTGGCTGTTCCGCTCTCTGGGTTGTGATGGATCACTTTTCGAAAATGGCTCACTTCGTTTCTCTGTCTGGTCTTCCGTCTGCTCCTAAGCTTGCCGACTACTTCATGCAGCATATTTTCTATCTCCATGGGTTTCCTCTCCACATTGTGTCTGACAGTGGTGTCCAGTTTGCTTCAAAGTTTTGGAGGGCGATCTGTAAACTTTTGAAGGTGGAACTGTATTTTTCTTCTGCTTATCATCCTCAATCCAATGGGCAGGTAGAGAGGACCAATAAAATCATGTCCGGATTCCTGCCTCATTTCGTCTCCGTGCATCATGATGACTGGGTCAAGTTACTGCCGTGGGCGGAATTCTCTTACAATAATCATGTAAGTGAATCCTCTGGAAGGTCTCCCTTCCAGATTGTTTTTGGACTTCAACCCGGAATCCCTCTTCCCACCTCTGGGCCTTTGGGCATTCCAGCAACTGACATCTATGCAGAGGAGTTTTCTGAAGTGTGGAGAGATACCAAGTCCGCTTTGGAAAAAGCCTCACAACGAATGAAGAAACATGTGGACAAAAGATGCCTGTATGCTCCAAACTTTACATAGTAACATAGTAAGGCCTCTTTCACACTTCAGTTTTTTTGCATCAGTTCAAATCCGCCAAAAAGGCAGAGAAGCGGATCCGTTCTGAACTGATGTGAACGGATGGCAAAGGATCCGTTTTCAGACGGATCCTGAAAATGAGGAAATTGAATGGAAACGGTGGCCGGGACGAGAGAGAGAGTGAGAGAGAGAGAGAGAGAGAGAGTGAGTTTTTTTTTGTCCGGCAACCTGAAAGAATTTCGGGTTAAATTAGTCTCTGGAGGATCCGCCAGAAAAAAAACGTTGCAAGCTCCGTTTTGAAATCTTTGAGGATGGTGACGGACAGCAACTTTTGGCGGATCCTCAAAAAAAACGGATGCAACGGACGACAATCCGTCACAATCCGCCATTAATGTAAGTCAATGGGGGAAAAAACGGATCCTCAAAAGAAAATTGAGGATCCGTTTTTTTCAAAACCTGGCTGATTGTGACTGATTGTAAAAAACGGAAGTGTGAAAGAGGCCTTAGTAAGGCCGAAAAAAGACATTAGTCCATCCAGTTCAGCCTATAAAATTCTGGCAGAATAAATCCCCAGATCTACATCCTTCTAAAGAACCTAACAATAACTGTAAGATGCAATATTGTTACACTCCAGGAAGACATCCAGGCCTCTCTTGAACCCTTCGACTGAGTTCGCCATCACCACCTCCTCAGGCAGGGAATTCCAGATTTTCACTGCCCTAACTGTAAAGAATCCTCTTCTATGTTGGTGGAAAAACCTTTTCTCCTCCAGACACAGAGAATGCCCCCTTGTGACCGTCACCTTCCTTGGTATAAACAGATTCTCTGAGAGATATTTGTATTATTCACTTATATACTTATACATGGTTATTAGATCGCCCCTCAGTCGTCTTTTTTCTAGACTAAATAATCCTAATTTTGCTAATCTCTCTGGGTATTTTTTGATAGATATTTTTCTTTTGAAAATTTTTTTGGCAACATATACTCTTTGTTTCTCCTTGTTTTCAGCATATATTGAGTCGCCAAATATTATGGGTATTTGAGATTTACTGGTATTCTTGTATGCAATCTCTCTGGGTATTGTAGTTCTCCCATCCCCTTTATTAATTTTGTTGCCCTCCTTTGTACCCGCTCTAGTTCCATTATATCCTTCCTGAGCACCGGTGCCCAAAACTGTACACAGTACTCCATGTGCGGTCTAACCAGATATTTGTACAGAGGCAGTATAAGCTCTCATCATGTGTATCCAGACCTCTTTTAATGCACCCCATGATCCTGCTTGCCTTGGCAGCCCCTGGCTGGCACTGGCTGCTCCAGGTAAGTTTATCATTAAGTAGGATCCCCAAGTCCTTCTCCATGTCAGATTTACCCAGTGGTTTAACGTTCAGTGTGTAATGGTGATATTGATTCCTTCTTCCCATGTGTATAACCTTACATTTATCATTGATAAACTGCATCTGCCACCTTTCGGCCCAAGTTCCCAACTTATCCAGATCCATCTGTAGCAGAATACTATCTTCTCTTGTTTTGACTGCTTTACATAGTTTTGTATCATCTGCAAATATCGATATTTTACTGTGCAAACCTTCTGCCAGATCGATAATAAATATGTTGAAGAGAATAGGTCCCAACACCGACCCCTGCGGTACTCCACTGGTCACAGCAACCCAGTTAGAGAATATACCATTTATAACCACCCTCTGCTTTCTATCACTAAGCCAGTTACATTTACACACATTTTCCCCCAGACCCAGCATTCTCATTTTGTGTACCAACCTCTTGTGTGGCACGGTATCAAATGCTTTGGAGAAATCAAGATATACCACATCCAATGACTCACCTTGGTCCAGTCTATAGCTTACCTCTTCATAAAAACTGATTAGATTGGTTTGACAGGAGTGATTCCTCATAAACTCATGCTGATATGACATTAAACAGTTATTCTCATTGAGATAATCCAGAATAACATCCCTCAGAAACCCTTCAAATATTTTACCAACAATAGAGGTTAGACTTACTGGCCTATAATTTCCAGGTTCACTTTTAGAGCCCTTTTTGAATATTGGTACCACATTTGCTATGCGCCAGACCTGTGGAACAGACCCCGTCGCTATAAAGTCTCTAAATATAAGAAATAATGGTTTGTCTATTACATTACTTAGTTCTCTTAGTACTCGTGGGTGTATGCCATCCGGACCCGGAGATTTATCTATTTTAATCTTATTTAGCTGGATTTGCACCTCTTCTTGGGTTAGATTGGTGACCCTTAATATAGGGTTTTCTTTGTCTCTTGGCATTTCACCTAGCATTTCATTTTCCACCGTGAATACCGTGGAGAAGAAGGTGTTTAATATATTACCTTTTTCCTCATCATCTACAACCATACTTTCCTCACAATTTTTTAATGGGCCTACACATTCAATTTTGATTCTTTTACTATTGATATAGTTGAAGAACAGCTTGTGATTAGTTTTACTCTCCGTAGCAATGTGCTTCTCTGTTTCCTTTTTTGCAGCTTTAATTAATTTTTTAGATAAAGAATTTTTCTCCTTATAGTTTTTTAGAGCTTCAACGGTGCCATCCTGCTTTAGTAGTTTAAAGGCTTTATTTTTACTGTTAATTGCCCCTCTTACTTCTTTGTTTAGCCACATTGGGTTTTTCCAATTTATTGTCCTTTGATTCCCACAAGGTATAAACCGCTTACAGTGCCTATTAAGGATGTTCTTAAACATTTCCCATTTATTTTCTGTATTCTTATTTCTGAGGACATTGTCCAAGTCAACCAGATTAAGGGCATCTCTAAGCTGTTCAAACTTTGCCTTCCTAAAGTTCAGTGTTTTTGTGACTCCCGGACATGTCCCCCTAGCGAGAGACAAGTGAAACTGTATAATATTGTGGTCGCTATTTCCTAGATGCCCAACAACCTGCAGATTTGTTATTCTGTCAGGTCTGTTAGATAGTATTAGGTCTAAAAGTGCTGCTCCTCTGATTGGATTCTGCTCCAATTGTGAAAGATAATTATTCTTGGCTATTAGCAGAAACCTGTTGCCTTTATGGGTTTCGCAGGTCTCTGTTTCCCAGTTAATATCCGGGTAGTTAAAGTCCCCCATAACAAGGACCTCATTATGGGTTGTAGCTTCATCTATCTGCCCGGGGATAAAGTGTAGCTCTCCTCCAAGTAAATCTATTTGAAAATGCCCTTCTACAAATTGGGTCCCCGCTTCAGTGGTCCCTTTGAGGTCTTGAAACAAATCAACGCAGTCTCGTATAAATTGAAATTGCCTGCCTCATTACGTGTGCCTAATTCTTTTCATATTTCTTTCCTCAATCCAGTAGTCTTGTGCTCCTTCTTTAAGGACATGGGTACTGCTCCTGATCCCGTCAGTGATGAGAATGTCTTTAAGGTAGAGAATATTTTGGCCACAAAGAGGGTAAGGGGAAAAATCTTTTTCTTATTGGAATGGAAGAGCTTCGGTCCTGAGGAGAGGTCTTGGGAGTCCAAAGAGAATATCCAGGCTCCTCTCCTACTGGAGAGATTTCTTGCAGGCTTGAAAAAGAGGGGGCATAAAGGGGGTAATGTAGTGCCGGCACCCGTACCTCCGTGGGGGTCCCATCAGGGTCCCCGCTCTCGGTCCGCTCCCCGCTGCACAGACTCGATCCCTGGCTCTCCTCCTGCTGCTGCTTCCTGGCTCGCAGCCAGCACGTCTCTGAGTATGACTCTGAGGGTCCGCGTGTGCACGCTCCTGGTCTCTTAAAGAGACAGTGCACATTTTTCAAATATGCTCCGAACCAATGATAGAATAGTGAGTACTATTTCTGGCTCCTCTGCCATAGAGGAGGCATCGTAGCAACAAGTGTTTCCTGTTGCTAGGTTCCAGTTCCTTGTACTGTTGTGCCTGCGTCCTGTCTGTGTACTGCCAGTGTCCAACCAGTATCCTGCTAACAGTGCTTTTCTTCTCAGACTGTCTGCCGCTCACTACTCCGTTAGCTAGGACGATACCAGTGCTGCCTGTGCCAGTTCCATTTCGCTCAGCCGCTTGTCACTCCGTCACCCGGGACGACGTTGGTACTGCCTGTGCCAGTTCTGTCTTGCTCTGTCACTTGCCGTGGTCAAGACCACCGCTACCTGCTATTTTGGCTTGTCCACCTGTTCTGCTGGGTCAGCTACCACGTGTCAGTGGTCTAACTGGAAGTAGCACCTGCGTCCCTTGGACATTCCAATCTTACCCTGCTCGAGGGGTTTTACTATGGGTGTCTGGGGCTCACATAGTCATGCCCCCTTTGGAGCCCCTCCAGACCTTGGTCCTGTGGTTCCACTAAAATATCAATAAACGAATGTACACTGCAACATGTGTGCCTCCGCTTCCATTTGTTACAGGCTGTAGGTAATAATCATCATCATTAACAGAAATGAACTCTTAAAATAGATCAATCTGCTTGTAATGACTCTATATAACATATATTTCACTTTTTGTATTGAAGAACTGAAATAAATTAACTTTTTGATGATATTCTAATTTTGTGAGAAACACCTGTATACAGTCATGGCTGAAAGTGTTGGCACCCTTGAAATTGTTTCAGAAAATGAGGTAGTTATCCCAGAATATTATTGCAATTACGCATGTTTTGTTATACATACATCTCTAGTAAAACAGTGTAAACAATTGTATGCAAATATTTTGGCTCAGAAAAATACACCTCTATAAATGAAGGTTAGATCGATATAGAACTTGAAACAAACAAAAGTCTCACCTGCTATATTTGCATGATTGTGCTTTGCTCTGCAGTACCGAACATCAACAGATGCACATCTCCCATTTAAATCTCTTAAAATGTGCTCTGATGTCAACATGCTAAGCTGGATTTTCAATCTTCTCAGAAATGATGATCGGATTAAGAAGATAGACTTTTCCAAATGTCTTTTCTCCATTCAAGGCAGACACTAGAGGAACCTGTTACATGTTATGATTCTGCCTTACAAAAAACAGTATTTAATGCAATATATTTTTCTAAAGGAAATGTAGATCTAGTTTGAGTTATCTTAGGAAGCTTTGACTATTTTAATACTACATTGACATTGAAGAGTGGATCATATTCCATTCCTGAATGTGAGTATAAGAACTAGACAATTATTTTGGGGCTTTACCTTTTGTTTTCATAACTTTGCAATCCTATCTACTATAATGGAGATAAATATTGTTATAAAAATCATTGTCATTTAGCAATAACAAGCAAGGTTTTGCATTGATGTTTTAATGTCTAGTTTGTTTACTTAATTTTTTAGCAGCATTTTAATATACAAAATATACAACTACTTTTTATATAAATTGACTTTTTTTTATATAAATTGACTTATTTTCATTGTTGTGAAACCATGATTTTCATTATGGCTTATTAAACTATCTAGGCTAAGTGTACCAAATCTTTAATGCCATTTAAACTTTAATTATTTTTTGAATTAACTGATTTTTTCATCCTGTTAAGATAAATGGTTCTTTTATCTGGAAAACAAAATACAGAAAGAGAGGAAAAGATAGAAAAGCAAAGGTTAGAGGTGCCTACAATTGGAGAAGAGAATGATTCCACTGGCCTAGTAAAGGAAAAAAGTGAACTGGAGATAAAAGATGAAACTATTAATGAAGTACAAGATGATTTTTCATGGCGGGGTACAGGGGACCCACTGCCACAGCTTATTGCAGTTCTTCCTACCATGGAACATTGCATTACCACTTGCAATTCCAATTTAAATACAGATGAAGAATGTGAAGAATATGATGACTTTTGTGATGTTCGAAGTATCACTTCTGATGACTCCTTTTACCCACCAGATATTGAGACTCCTAGCTACTGGCAGCAAAGTGAAGACAATGAAGATGATGACCTGTTTGAACATGGAGATCTTGATACTGATAGTTATAGCAGTTTGGAAAGTGTGGGAAGTCCAGAACCTCTCACTCTATTTAAAGCATGCAGTACCAATAATATAATTATTTTAAAAGCTCTTATGCGCCAAGGCTTAACCAAAGAAGAAGTTGAAGAGTCTGACAAAAACAACAGAGTGAGTACAGTTTGGTATAAGTATGCATATATTATTTTTTATTATTTTAACAATTTCATAATGCTTGTAAAGCAACAAAAACAGCATTCTGGTTTAAACTAATAGTATTTTCTATGACAGTAAATTTCCAACACGTGAGTAAAGCTTGTTTCAAGATTATGCTAAAATTAAATCCGTATTAAGTTGAAAACACCTGCTGATCACTTAATAAGTTGAATAACAAAAATGTCTACATTGATATGCTATCAAGTATACTTTCTAAAAACAAATTATTCAGCTTTGCAATGTTTAGCTTGTAGAAAAATGAAAAATAATTGGCAAAATTTATGTCAAAATGATCACTATTAACAAAAAAAATAACGAACATATGTTTTCTGTGTTTTCCTCCATGAATGCCTCCAGGGACCAGCCAACATGTATCATACACAATAGATTTGTGTGGCCTGACAATATTGTGCATGGGCAGAATTATGGATCAAAAGTGTAAAACGGAGACATTTTAAATTGCTTTTTTACTATAATTAATTTAAGATGAGTGTAATCATTTATGTGCTAATTCCCTGCTTGTGTTATGGCTGATTGTTCACACACTACTAGAGGTCTTATCATCCAAACTGGCAGTATCATAATTGCCTGTAATGTTGTTGGTTCAACTTAAAAGACCTGCTGTCGGCCCAGAGTATTTGGCTGTAATATTGGCATAGAAATTACAGTGCGAGACAAAAAAAATCTTTACATTTCTGAGGCAAAAAAACTTTTATATGTAAACTCCGCATCATGATTTCACATCTCAAAAGTCGACAGAATGGGGGAGATAATCAAAAACTGTACAATAGCAAAACTGGCTTAGTTGCCCATAGCAACCAATCAAAGCACAACTTTCACTTGTCACACTGCTCTGGTAAAATGAAAGCTGCACTCTGAATGGTTGCTAGAGGAAACTAAACCAGTTTTGCTATTAGACACTTATTATCTCCCCAATGGGTTAGAAGAAGCTTAAAATGGAAGAGAAATCCAGCGCCTTGATGCTGCTCTGCTTTTAAAAAATGATCCCACTTATGGAAACTATTCGTTGAGTATAAAAAGTGGCATTATTCTTCATAGAAAATGTCTGCTCAGCGATAGTTAACTTTTGTTGGTTAATAAGGTGCAAAAGTGAAAATTGCAGAACAGTAAACTTATTACCGTAATGTAAAGGAATAACTTATGCTGCTTCATTTTTCCTGGATACACTTTTGGTTTTAGATAAAACGAAAACTCTGCTTCAGTGAATCACTTTCTAAATGTTGTTCCACAAATAGAATTTTTTTTGCTAGTTGCATTGTTGTATCACTCTTACATTTGATATTGTAAATTTTCTTTTCAATTTACTGTGATAAAGTATTAGCTGACAGCTGCAGGTTCCTACATGAAATGTTGCATGCTCCTTGTAAACCTTTTTTCATGTCTTATCCCATTGACTTCTCTATTGGAATTTTATAAATTCATAAGGCTAGGTTCCCATTGCGTTAGGGACATCCGTTTAAACGGATGCATTAACGCTGATGTCATTTTTGACATCTTTTGTGCCCTAGCGCTAATGGTATGTGCTAGCGCATGGTAGCATTTCGCTACCATGCGTTAGCCATACAGGTCTATGCACAGCGAACGCATCCATTCACTGTGCGCTAGACCCAATACACTTGAAAACGCAGACCGATATTGGCATGTGTAAGGATACGTTACTATAATTGCGGCCAATACTGGCGTTAACGCATCCGTTACATAGCGTTAGTGCCGCTATGTAACTGATGCGCTCAACGCGTGGCCCCTAACGCAATGTGAACCTACCCTAAGATAAACAAAAATTAATATTTGTAACAAAATCTGCCACAAAAATGCATGTGTGATTGTTTTGGACCAATTCCTGGGTTTGGCCAACAGATGAGTCAAAATTTGGATAGAAGCACTGCTGCTCTGGATAACCTGAGACCAGTCCTCCAGTGCCATAGAAATCTCTATATATAAAACTGAATGTGTATGTGTGTGTGCATCACCAACCAATCACGAAGCATCTTTCATTTCACCTGAGCTGTTTAAAAGAAGCTGAGCTGTGATTGGTTGCTATGAGCAAGTTTTCCCACTTGACAACACCTCAGCCAACACTGACATGGTGGGAGAAATCTAGCATCCCCGGAAACGTAAGGTCCAGCCATTGTCTGCCCCCTGAAAGGAGCAGAGAGCACATGACAGAAATGAATCCCTCCTAACATGTCTATATACGCATCACACATCCTCCATCCATAGGCACATCTTCCGTCTTAAAGGGATCTCCTGTATGGAAGTCAGGGCAAATCCATCCAGCACTCTGGTTTTGACCCCAGGCCTCTCTTAAAGGGATCCCCGGTAAGGAAGTTAGGACCGTTCCACTCAGCTCTGTGGTTCTGACCCCAGAGTCTCGTAAAGGGATCATTGGTATGGAAGTTGGGGCAAATCCACTCTGTGCTTTGGTACTGACCCCAGGCCTTTCTTAAAGGGATCCCCAGTATGGAAGTCTGGGCAATTGCCTTCAAATGCTCTAGTACTGTCACAGGCTCTCTTAAAGGGATCACCTGTTTGGAAGTTAGGGCAAATCCCTCAGTGCTCTGATTCTGACCCCAGGATTCTATTAAAGTTATCATTGGGATGCAAGTCAGGGCAAATCCACTCAACGCTCTGGTTCTGATCCCAGGCTCTCTTAAAGGGATCCCCAGTAAGGAAGTGAGGGCAAATCCACTCTGCGCTTTGGTACTGACCCCAGGCCTCTCTTAAAGGGATCTCTGCTATGGAAGTTGGGTAAATCCTTCAGCGCTCTGATTCTCACCCCAGGCTTCTATTAAAGGGATCATTGGTATGGAAGTTAGGGCAAATCCACTCAGCGCTCTGGTTCTGACACCAGGCCTCTCTTAAAGGGATCCCCGGAATGGAAGTTAGGTCTGTTCCACTCAGCGCTCTGGTTCTGACCCTTGGCTGATGTGGGACATTAGGGGTAGTAGTCTGGTGCCTCTAGCTGATGGGATGATGTGGGATATTAGAGGTAGTAGTCAGGTGGCTCTGGCTGACGGGATGATATGGCATATTAAGGGTAGTAGTCCGGTGGCTCTGGCTGATGGGAAGATGTGGGATATTAGGGGTAGTAGTCCGGTGGCTCTGGCTGATGGGATGATGTGGGATATTAAAGGTTGTAGTTTGGTGGCTCTGACTGATGGGATGATGTGGGATATTAGGAGTAGTAGTCTGGTGGCTGTGACGGGATCATGTGGGATATTAGTCTTAGTTGTCCAGTAGCTCTGGCTGACGGGATGATGTGGGATATTAGGGGTAGTAGTCCGGCGGCTGTGATGGGATGGTGTGGGATATTAATGGTAGTTGTCTGGTGGCTCTGGCTGATGGGACGATGTGGGATATTAGGGGTAGTAGTCCGGTGGCTCTGGCTGACGGGACAATGTGGGATATTAGGGGTAGTAGTCTGGTAGCTCTGGCTGACAGGATGATGTGGGATATTATAGTGAATGTGGCTATGCGGAGTGGGTGGGGCTCTACACTCAGCTTTATATATATATAGATATAATCATAATTTGTTATAACTAACCGTAGTTACTATGCCTGGGCAGCGCCGGGCTCTTCAGCTAGTCTCTATATATAAAAATGAATGTGTGTGTGTATCACCAACCAATCACAAAGCAGCTTTCATTTCACCAGAGCTGTTTAAAAGAAGCTGAGCTGTGATTGGTTGCTATGAGCAACAGTTTTCCATGCAAACAATCACTAAGCATCTCTCATTTCACCAGAGCTGGTTAAAAGTAGCTGAGCTGTGATTGGTAGCTATGACCAACAGTTTTCCCACATGACAACACCTCAGCAGACACTGACATGGTGGGAGAAATCAAGCATCCCTGGGAACATAAGCTCCCAGCCATTGTCTTCCCCCCAGAAAGGAGCTTAGAGCACATGACAGAAATGAATCCCCCCTCCCGTGCCTATATACACATCACACATCCTCCATCCAATAGGCACATCTTCCCTCTTAAAGGGATCATTGGTATGGAAGTTAGGGCAAATCCAGCCAGCGATTTGGTACTGACCCCAGGCCTCTCATAAAGGGATTTCCGTTATGGAAGTCAGGGAAAATCCCTCAGTGCTCTGATTCTGACCCCAAGCTTCTATTAAAGGGATCATTGGTATGGAAGTCAGGGCAAATCCATCCAGTGCTTTGGTTCTAACCTCAGGCCTCTCTTAAAGGGATCCCTGGTATGGAAGTTAGGGCAATTTCACTCAGTGTTCTGGTTCTGACAGCAGGTTCTCTTAAAGGGGTCCCCGGTATGGAAGTCAGGGCAATTGCCTTCAAATGCTCTGGTACTGACCCCATGCTCTCTTAAAATGGATCTCCTGTGTGGAAGTTAGGGCAACTCTCTCAACGCTCTGAATCTGACCCCAGGATTCTATTAAAAGGATCTTTGGTATGGAAGTCAGGGCAAATCCACTCAGCACTCTGTTTCTGATCCTAGGCTCTCTTAAAGGGATACCCGGTATGGAAGTGAGGGCAAATCCACATTGAGCTCTGATTCTGACCCCAGGCCCCTCTTAAAGGGATCCCCGGTACAGAAGTGAGGGCAAATCCACTCTGCGCTCTTGCTCTGATCCCAGGCTGATGGGATGATGTGGGATATTAGGGGGAGTAGTCCGGTACAGACACCAGGCCTCTCTTAAAGGGAACCCCGGTATGGAAGTTAGGGTAAATCCCTTAGCGCTCTGATTCTCACCCCAGGCTTCTATTAAAGGGATCCCTAGTATGGAAGTTAGGACCATTCCACTTAGCGCTCTGGTTCTGACCCCAGGCTGATGGGATGATGTGGGATATTAGGGGGAGTAGTCCGGTGGCTCTGGCTGACGGGATGATGTGGGATATTAGGGGTAGTAGTCCGGTGGCTATGGCTGATGGGATGATGTGGGATATTAGGGGTAGTAGTCGGAGACACCATACCAGAAGCGTATGATCAGTAAGCGGCACTAGTACAAATTGATGATTGATGATTACATGTATACGTCATCTCCAGCAACCAAGCTCCTTGTACTAGTGCCGATTCCTGATCATACGCTTCCGGCATGGCGGCTCCCACACTTCCCTGGTAAGCAGCACAACTTCAATGTATCAATGTATTTGTTGATTTAATTATAGCTATATAATGGGTACAGGTCACTAGCATTGACTACCCCTGACGAAGCCACCCTGAGTGGCGACACACGTCGGCTATTCCTTCTGCCTTGCCTGTCTCTATGTGTGCTCCACATGTTGCAGTCACTGTTGTCCCATGATATTCATTCATGGGCAGCTACTTTAGTGTTTAGTCTAATTCTTTATTATTTTTTTTCATTTAATCCCTCACCCTGCCTTTTTTCAATAGGTCCTGTTTGGGCTACTGATGATTTGTGCCCCACATTGGCTTTTTCCCTGATTGGACTAACCATTTTATATCTCTGTGCTTGTATTTGGTAAGCCATTCTGTGCATTTATATTTGGGTATGGATAGCCTATTTAATCAAGGAAAGGTGTGTTAGGACCCACAAATATGAGGAGCCGTGACATGGCTTGTGGGCTTATCTATTTTGGCCAAAATCTCAACCAATACCTCATTTAATGTATTTATCATATGCATTAATTTTTTGCACTTTTTATCCTATCAGTCTTTGCAGGATGCAGCTAGGCCTCTTTTTGGCTTGGTTTATTGTGGCGTCTGTCCCTGTGTTTTGCATACTATAGTGCTAGTACAGCACGCCTGATAATACTATGGGCATCATTAATAGGCTGCAAGCCAGACACTTTACATCACACTTACCTGTGTGACTGGCGTCCTATGCAAGCCATATCAATGTGCAATTTTTCCTACTAGGCAGCCAACCCCTCCATAGTCTGGTAGGTGTAGGGGGGGCTGTTTTTATCAGTAGTTTGCACCTGTGCTTCCCCTTGCCTTTATTAGTGGAGGCCTGCTGCATCCTGCTAGATGTGCATTTGTCATCAGACAGGGTTTTGGAAGGCCAAATCTCATGGTATGTGTGTTTTTTTGCTTTTTTTTATTTCTTTTCTATCTTAGCTGTTAGGTGTGTTTTCACATCTTTATGTGTGAGGGTTTTGGTCATTTGGCAATTTAGTGATGGTATGCTATTTATATAGTTATAGCAGAGGCGTAGCTAGGGGTTTGGTTCAGGGGGGACGAAACTTCTGATTGGGCCCCTAACCAGAGAACCTAAGCAGATGACCGCGCTGTTGCTAAAAATAATCTATATATAAAAAGACCAATATTGATATTACGTCTCCGCTGTGTGCTGGTCTGACTGCAGCACAGCTCCTGAAATTGGAGCAGAGTCGCCGCCGAAATCAGCGTGGGAGCAAGGAGGAGAGGTGAGTATAGTGGGGTTTTTTAATTTATATAGTGAGTCCTGGTTGCATGATTATGACACCCCGTATGTGGGGCGGTAGCACGATACCCGTATGAGGGGGCAGCATGATATACCCCATATGAGGAGGGGGCAGCATGATACCCAGTATAATGGGGGGCAGCATGATACCATGTATGAGGTGGGTAGTATGATACCCCACATGAGGGGGCGCAGCATGATACCCCATATAAGGGAGGGCAGCATGATACCCCATGAGGGAGGCAGCATGATACACCATGAGGGAAATGCATTATATTCTGAAGAGGCTACATTATATTCTTTGGGGGGCTGTATTATACCATATGAAGGGGGCTACATTATAAAGAAAGAAAGAACAGAGAGAGAGAAAGAACAGAGAGAGAAACAAAAGAAAGATTAGAGAGAGAAAGAAAGAACAGAGAGAGAGAAAGAAAGAAAGATTCTATAAAGATACTATAGCAGCCTGGCTCCCATTGTAATGCCCATCTGAGCCTCCCGGTGCAGGACATATCATGATCCGCTCACATGGCCGACATCCCCAAGTCCAAGGCGATCCCGCTGTCTGCGCTGGAGGAGGAGGACACGATGATGGATCTGAAGCATTCCCTGAAGTGCCTCCATGCTTCCCTCACAATCTCCTCCTGAAATTACCTCCTTTCTGGTCAGCTTCTAGCACATCACTTCGGGTGGAACGTCACATGTGAATTTTAAAGTGCTCCTCGGGGCTCTGCCATGTACTGCTGTGTCCGCGGAAAAAGTAAGCTCCTGGCCGGGGCAGTGGGGCAGACTCCCTCTCAAAATCGGGACTGTCCCACTGGATCCGGGATGGTTGGGAGGTATGAATGCTCCCCAACATAAACCTTTTACACACATGGCTCCGCACACCTCATACACACACAGTTCCACTTTATATAACTCGTACACACATGGCTCCGCTCCATACACCTAGCACACTCACGGCTCCACTCAGTACACACATGTGTTGTGAGTCCATTTTTCCCTTCACCATTGAGGTCTGATGAACTCCCTCCACTGGTGAAGGAAGGTAGTGAGGCTGATTACCAAACACATGGGCAGCTAGATGATGACTGGGTGGCTGGAATTGAGGACTGGATATAAGGCTGCCGACGCCCTTCTTCCTGGCTGGTGATTTTCCTGCTGGATTCTTGGAGACCAGTCTGATTCCTGCATCTCAAAGCTAAGTTTTTCTGCTCTGCTTTGTACTCTTCAGTTTTGTTTTTGTTTTGCCTTGTCTTTTGGGAGTTCTGCCATCCCCGGCTGGGGGTGAGCTGAATTCCATTTTTGTCTCTGATCTGTTGATCTTTTGCTCTGTCTTCAGAATATACCTGAGTGCTGATATAGTCTTTTGAAGCCTAGCGACTTCAGGGCCTGTTTTTCCTATCAGTCGGTTGGCTCATTTTCATAGGGTTTTTGCGGATGGCAGACAGCAGCTTTCCTATCCTGTCCTATGTAGTTAGCTTGGGCCCCATCATTTGCTCAACCTATCTTTTTATCTGTGTTAGTGTTTTCATCTTGCTTCACCGTCATTATATGTTGGGGGCTGCCTATTGCTTTGGGGTCTGCTCTGGGGCAGTTTAGTTTTTCCCCTTTCTGTCTTTAGGCTATATAGTTCTCCAGCTGTGATCGAGGGGTCTAGGGCACCGTAGGAACCCCCCACGGCTACTGCTAGTTGTTGTGGATAGGTTCAGGGGTCTGCAATCCGATAGCTGCCAACCTCTCTGGTTTTTCTGGACTTAGCTTGTATTTTGTTTTTTCCTCCTTCAGTGACTCATCATAACAGAATCACCAGCCAGGAAGAAGGGCGTCGGCAGCCTTATATCCAGTCCTCAATTCCAGCCACCCAGTCATCATCTTGCTGCCCATGTGTTTGGTAATCAGCCTCACTACCTTCCTTCACCAGAGGAGGGAGTTCATCAGACCTCAATGGTGAAGGGAAAAATGAACTCACAACAGTGTTTTCTCCACTTCTCCCCAGTCGCATGATGTTCCTGACTATTTGGCTGACTTTTATGATGTATTTAGTGAGAATGAGTCTGCGTCTTTGCCTCCTCATAGGAGGTATGACTGTGCAATTGAGCTGAACCCGGGGTGTAAATTCCCCAAGGGTCGGCTTTTCAATTTATCTGTACCCGAGCACGAGGCTATGCGATCCTATATTAAGGAGGCATTGGAGAAGGGTGATATTAGACCATCCTCTTCACCCTTAGGTGCTGGGTTTTTTTTCGTGGCTAAAAAGGATGGTTCATTAAGGCCTTGTATTAACTATCGTGCCCTCAACAAAATTACTGTTAAATATCAGTATCCGTTACCCCTGATTTCTGATCTATTCTCCAGAGTTAAAGGTGCTTGCTGGTTTACCAAGCTTGACCTCAGGGGGGCGTATAATCTTATTCGCATTAAGCATGGGGATGAATGGAAGACGGCGTTTAATACTCCGGAGGGACATTTTGAGTACCTGGTGATGCCTTTTGGGCTCACTAATGCCCCTTCTGTCTTCCAGTGCTTCATGAACAATATATTCCGAGACTTTGTGGATAAATTTTTGATTATCTATCTGGATGATATTTTGATCTTCTCCAAGAATTGGGACTCTCATGTGGAACATGTTCGGACTGTGTTCCGGATTTTGAGGGAGAATTCCCTGTATGTCAAGGGATCGAAATGACTTTTGGGGTACAGAGGATTTCATTTTTGGGATTTATTTTGTCTCCGTCAACTATTGAAATGGACCCGGCCAAGGTACAGGCCATTTATGATTGGGTTCAGCCCACTTCTTTGAAGGCCCTCCAGAAGTTTTTGGGTTTTGCTAATTTTTATCGGAAATTTATAGCTAATTTTTCTGGTATTGCCAAGCCATTGACGGATTTGACTAGGAAGGGTGCTGATGTGCTGAATTGGTCTCCGGAGGCTGTTTTTTCCTTTCAGGAGCTGAAGCGAAGATTCACTTCTGCTCCTGTTTTGCGGCAACCTGATGTCTCACTCCCGTTTCAGGTGGAGGTGGACGCTTCTGAGATTGGTGCAGGAGCGGTGTTGTCCCAGAAAGATCCTGTGACATCTAAAATGAATCCTTGTGCTTTCTTTTCCCGAAAGTTCTCCCCATCCGAACGTAACTATGATGTGGGGAATCGGGAACTGTTGGCCATGAAATGGGCATTTGAGGAGTGGAGACATTGGTTGGAGGGAGCCAAACACCAAGTCGTGGTCCTTACTGACCACAAGAATTTGATTTACCTGGAGTCGGCCAAGCGCTTGAATCCTAGACAGGCTAGGTGGGCCTTGTTTTTCACACGTTTTGATTTTGTGGTCTCTTTTCATCCAGGCACTAAGAATGTCAAGGCAGACGCCCTCTCTAGGAGTTTCCTTGCTGATTCTCCTGTAGTGACTAAGCCTGCTACCATCTTAGGCGAGGGGGTAGTTCTTTCTGCCATCTCACCCGATTTGAGACGTGCTCTGGAAGAGTTTCAGGAGGATAAACCTGAGCGTTGTCCCAGTGGAAAGTTGTATGTTCCTGACCAGTGGAGGAAGAGAGTGATGTCTGAAGTTCATTGCTCTGCATTGGCTGGTCATCCAGGTATCTTTGGTACTAGAGATCTGGTGAGTCGGTCTTTTTGGTGGCCCGCCTTGTCTCATGATGTCAGGAATTTTGTGCAGTCCTGTGGGACTTGCTCCCGGTCTAAACCTTGTTCTCGCTCTAGTGGCTTGTTGATGCCTTTGCCGGTCTCCAGGAGGCCATGGACCCATATTTCAATGAATTTTATCTCTGATATGCCTGTCTCTCAGAGAATGACTGTTATTTGGGTGATTTGTGATAGATTCTCTAAGATGGTCCATCTTGTACCACTCCCTAAGTTGCCATCTTCCTCTGAGTTGGTGCCCTTGTTTTTGCAACAGGTGGTTCGCTTGCACGGGATTCCTGAGAACATAGTATCTGACAGAGGAGTTCAGTTTGTGTCTAGATTTTGGAGGACTTTCTGTTCCAAGCTGGGAATTCAGTTGTCCTTCTCCTCTGCATTTCACCCTCAGACCAATGGGCAGACGGAGAGAACAAACCAGACTTTGGAGTCGTATTTGAGATGTTTTATTTCTGCCGATCAGGATGATTGGGTTTCATTTTTGCCCTTGGCCGAATTTGCTTTAAATAATCTATGGCTAGTTCTGCCACTTTGATGTCACCTTTCTTTTGTAACTTTGGTTTTCACCCTTGATTTTCTTCAGGGCAGGTGGAGCCTTCTGCCTGCCCAGGTGTTGACACTGTGGTGGAGAGAATGCACCAGATCTGGGACCAAGTAGTGGATAAGTTGTCTCTCTCCCAGGAAAAGGCCCAGTGGTTTTCCAACTGGCGTAGGACCGTTGGTCCCCAGTTTAAGGTGGGTGATATGGTTTGGTTGTCATCAAAAAGTATCGCTATGAAGGTGGCTTCTCCTAAGTTTAAGCCTAGATTTATTGGACCTTACAAGATTTTGGAGATTATTAATCCGGTCTCTTTTCAGTTGGCTCTTCCTGTCACATTTAAAATTCATAATGTGTTTCATAAGTCCTTGTTGAAAAGGTTTGTTGAACCAGTAGTTCCTGTGGTGGCACCTCCTGACCCTATATTGGTTGAAGGTAACATGGAATATGAGGTAGAGAAGATACTGGATTCCCGTCTGGCTAGACAGAGACTCCAGTATTTGGTTAAGTGGAAGGGTCAGGAGGATAATTCCTGGGTCTCTGCCTCTGATATTCATGCCGAAAGATTGGTGCTTGCCTTTCATCGGGCTCACCTGGATCGCCCTGGTGGCATGGATGAGGGTTCGGTGACCCCTCCTCAAGGGGGAGGTACTGTTGTGAGTTCATTTTTCCCTTCACCATTGAGGTCTGATGAACTCCCTCCTCTGGTGAAGGAAGGTAGTGAGGCTGATAACCAAACATATGGGCAGCTAGATGATGACTGGGTGGCTGGAATTGAGGACTGGATATAAGGCTGCCGACGCCCTTCTTCCTGGCTGGTGATTTTCCTGCTGGATTCTTGGAGACCAGTCTGATTCCTGCATCTCAAAGCTAAGTTTTTCTGCTCTGCTTTGTACTCTTCAGTTTTGTTTTTGTTTTGCCTTGTTTTTTGGGAGTTCTGCCATCCCCGGCGGGGGTGAGCTGAATTCCATTTTTGTCTTTGATCTGTTGATCTTTTGCTCTGTCTTCAGAATATACCTGAGTGCTGATATAGTCTTTTGAAGCCTAGCGACTTCAGGGCCTGTTTTTCCTATCAGTCAGTTGGCTCATTTTCATAGGGTTTTTGCGGATGGCAGACAGCAGCTTTCCTATCCTGTCCTATGTAGTTAGCTTGGGCCCCATCATTTGCTCAACCTATTTTCTATCTGTGTTAGTGTTTTCATCTTGCTTCACCGTCATTATATGTTGGGGGCTGCCTATTGCTTTGGGGTCTGCTCTGGGGCAGTTTAGTTTTTCCCCTTTCTGTCTTTAGGCTATATAGTTCTCCGGCTGTGATCGAGGGGTCTTGGGCACCGTAGGAACCCCCCACGGCTACTGCTAGTTGTTGTGGATAGGTTCAGGGGTCTGCAATCCGATAGCTGCCAACCTCTCTGGTTTTTCTGGACTTAGCTTGTATTTTGTTTTTTCCTCCTTCGGTGACTCATCATAACACACATGACTTCACTCCATAAACTTCGTACACATGTGGCTCTGCTCCGTACACCTTGCATACACGCGGCCACGCTCTGTACACTTTGTACACACAAGGCTCCACTCCGTAAACCTTGTAAACATGGCTCTGCTCCATACACCTCGTACACACGCAGCTCCACTCCATACACCCCATACACACATGGCTCTGCTCAGCTCCATACACTTTGTACACACAGGGCTCCATTTCGTATGCCCCATACACACGGCTCCGCTCTTTACACCCCATACACATGGCTTCGCTCCATACACACAAGGCTCTGCTCCATACACATGTGGCTCCACTCCGTACACACACAGCTCAGCTCCGTACACTTTGTACACACAGGGCTCCGTTCTGTACACCTCGTACACACACGGCTCTGCTCCGTACACCTTGTAAAAACACGGCTCTGCTACGTACACCTCCTACACATCTCCACTTCGTACACCTCAGACACACACGGCTCCACTTCGTACACACATGGCTCCACTTCGTACACTTTGTACACACATGGCTCCGCTCTGTACACCTCGCTTGTAAACACACGGCTCCACTCCGCACACCTCGTACACATACAGCTTTGCTCCGTACACCTTGTACACACATGCTCCGCTCAATACACCTTGTACACACACGGCTCTGCTCTGTACACCTCGCTTGTACACACACGGCTCTGCTCCATACACCTCTCCCGTACACACAAGGCTCCGCTCTGTACAACTCGTACACACACGGCTCCGCTCCGTACACTTCATACACACACGGCTCCACTCCATACACCTCGTACACATGCAGCCCCGCACACCTCGTACACAAGCGGCTCCGCTCCCTACAACTCGCTCATACACATGCGGCTCTGCTCTCTACACCTCGTACACACACAACTCCGCTCCGTACACCTTGCTCGTACACACATGGCTCCGCACACCTCGTACACACACGGCTCCGCTCCATACATCTCGTACACATGGCTCCGCTCCGTACACCTCATACACACATGGTTCCTCTCAGTATACCTCGTACACACACGGCTCCGCTCTGTACACCTCGCTCGTACACACATGGCTCCGCTCTGTACACCTCGTACACACATGGCTCCGCTCCATACACCTCGTACACACAGCTCCGCTCCGTACACCTCCTACACACATGGTTCCTCTCAGTACACCTCGTACACACATGGCTCCGCTCCGTACACTTCGCTCGTACAAACATGGCTCCGCTCTGTACACCTCGTACACACATGGCTCCGCTCCGTACACCTCGTACACACACGGCTCTGCTCCGTACACTTCGCACACACACAGCTCTGCTCCGTACGCCTCGCACACAGACGGCTCTGCTCCGTATACCTCGTACACACACGGTTCCGCTCCATACTCCTCATATACACGGCTCTGCTCCGTACACCTTGTACACACACAGCTCTGCTCCGTACACCTTGTACACACACAGCTCTGCTACATGCAAGCTGTAAGCCAATCCTGACCCCACACATAAACTTCACTTCATCCAGCACTATGACAACCAGCACACTGAGGCCCTTGATCATGTGACCCCTGACTCCTCCCTTCCTGTGTTCTCATCACAGGTCCTGTGCACACAGAAGAGAGAACAAAGCAGAGCAGGGAGGGAGATGATCGATTCTCCTTGCTCTGCAGCAGATACAGTTACAGTGGGTGGGCCGTCTCAGAGCGCGGGGCCCAAGGCCACTGCCCCCCCTGCCCCTGTGGTAGCTAGGCTACTAAGTTATAGAGTATATTTGCATACATATGAGTTTGGTTCAAGGTTTAAAGCTCCATTCTAAGCTTAAATGCTGTCTTGTTATCTCACATGTGTGACTATTTTAATGTTTTTTTGTTTGTCCCTTTGTACCTAATAAAATTTCTGCATAATATCCAAGTTTTGTGGTGATCCCCTTATTATGGCCTATATCTTTCTCTCTGCTGCACAGGTCAGCAGTCAGTATCACACAGGATAGGATTAGATACACAGCTCAGCAGACAGTATCACACAGGATAGGATTAGATACACGGTTCAGCAGTCAGTATCACACAGGATAGGATAAGATACACGGCTCAGCAGTCAGTATCACACAGGATAGGATTAGATACATGGCTCAGCAGACAGTAACACACAGGGTAGGATTAGATACACAGCTCAGCAGACAGTGTCACACAGGATAGTATTAAATACACAGCTCAGCAGTCAGTTACACACAGGATAGGATTAGATACATGGCTCAGCAGATGGTAACACAGAATAGGATTATGTACACGACTCAGCAGATGGTATCACACGATAGGCTTAGATACACAGCTCAGCAGACAGTATCACACAGGATAGGATTAGATGCACAGCTCAGCAGACAGTAACACAAAGGATAGGATTAGATACATGTCTCAGCAGACAGTATCACACAGGAGAGGATTAGATAGACGGCTCAGCAAATGGTATCACACAGGATAGGATTAATTACATGGCTCAGCACACAGTATCACACAGGAGAGGATTCGATAGATGGCTCAGCAGTTGGTATCACACAGGATAGAATTAGATACATGGCTCAGCACACAGTACCACACATCCTGATAGGATTAGATACACAGCTCAGAAGACAGTATCACACAGGATAGGATTAGATACCCAGCTCAGCAGACAGTATCACACAGGATAGGATTAGAAAAACGGCTTAGCAGACAATCTCCCATATAAAAAAAAATCATATCTATCCCTTCAGAGGTGCAGACACAAATGTGGAATAAGGAAGCTGTATATGCAGCTATATTCCGACAAGCCTACAACTTGCAGTAACCACCGATCCACCAAACCGCTGCATGACCAGCTCTACCCTCGCCTACTGTATCCTCACCCATCCCGTTGTAGATTGTGAGCTCTCGTGGGCAGGGTCCTCTCTCATCCTGTACCAGTCGTGACTTGTATTGTTTAAGATTGCTCTACTTGTATGTATTATGTATACCCCTCCTCACATGTAAAGCGCCATGGAATAAATTCTGCTATAATAAATAATAATAATAATAATAATAATAATAATAATAATAATAATGCAAGTTTAGCATGATAAACCACTAAGGCATATGTGTTGTGAATAGAGTTGAGCGATACCAGCCGATACTTGAAAATATCGGATCGGAATGGATCGGCCGATCTTAAAAAAAAGTATCGGCATCGCCGCTTCCGATACCAGGAACCAATGCAAGTCAATGGGGCCAAAATATCGGAATTAAAAAAAACCCTTTCTTTGAATGTATTGTGGGAGGTGGAGGAGACATTAAAGCCATCGAGGTTTAGCCCAATCAAATGGAATAGCAGGAATTAAACTTTTTTTTTAAAGACGTTAGGAGTTACAAAGATATTGACTATGTTAGCCTCATTTATATTTTGCCAGACATGTATGTCTTCTTCTTCTTTCTTCTTTCTTCTTCTTTCTTCTTCTTCTTCCTTTTTTTACCTTCTTCTTCTTCTTCTTATTCCTTTTTTTACATTCTTCTTCTTCTTCTTCTTCCTTTTTTTACATTCTTCTACTTCCTTTTTTTACATTCTTCTTCTTATTCCTTTTTTTACATTCTTCTTCTTCCTTTTTTTAAATTCTTCTACTTCCTTTTTTTACATTCTTCTTCTTCTTCCTTTTCTTACATTCTTCATATTCTTCTTATTCAACAATTATTATTCTACATATTCAACTTCTTCATCTTCTTCCTATTCTTCTTCATCATATTCTTATTTGTGTCAGGCATTCCTGTAGTTGTTACCTAGAAAAGTTAGAAGTTTACACCTTCCGTTCTGCCTGTCACAAAAGATTTACAACAGGATTTGTCCGCGTTCAGTTTGGCCTGCAGCAGCAGGCCTTTTCCAGGGGCACCACGAGGAGGAACGGACTCACCCCCATACACTGCTTAGTCTTCTTCTGTTTATAAATAAGATAATATCATTTGCTCAGAGTATTAGTCTTATGCTTAATGTTCTTCTGCTTTGTTTTTTTATGCTTCTTTGTCTTCTCTCTCTTGTTGTTCTGCATCTTGGTGGTTGTCTTCCTGTTCTTTGTTTAAACTAGAACAACATGGGAAGGGAAGCAAAAGACCAGAAAAAGCCATACACCTGACAAATGCTATTGAGAACTCTGCTATTAGAAGTGGAAAGGAAGAACAAAGACGAAAGAATCTAATTAATAAAAATATTGGAGAAAGAGAAACCAATCACAAACTAAAATGTTTCTATACTAATGCACAAAGCATGGGCAACAAACAAGGAGAATTGGAACTACTAACACAGGAAAAGAAATATGATGTCATTGGAATCACTGAAACTTGGTGGGACAATACACATGATTGGAATACAAGACTAGAAGGATACAACTTATTTGCAAGAAACAGACTTGATAAACGAGGAGGGGGTGTCGCATTGTATGTTAGAAACGCGTATATCTGCACAGAGATTGAAGCTTCAGAGACTGGGAGTTCTGTGGAAACTGTTTGGGTAAGAATACAAGGACAGAACAATGGAAAGGACACCATTGTAGGCATTTACTACAGGCCGCCTGTGCAAGCTGAAGCTATGGATGAACTCTTTATGCATCAAATGGCCAAGTTCTCCAAAAAATATGACATAGTTGTCATGGGAGATTTCAACTATCCAGACATTTGTTGGGAATCTCTCTCAGGCAAAACTAACAGGTCAAGGAAATTCTTATCCTCTCTTGCTGACAACTTTATCTTCCAAAAGGTAAGGGAGAAAACAAGGGGAACTGCTACCTTGGATCTAATCCTTATAAACAGGGAGGAAATGGTTAAGGAGGTAAAAGTGGCTGGGACCCTAGGAGGTAGCGACCATGCTATTTTAGAATTTTGGATAACTAGAGGCGGAAGACCTGTGAAGACTCAGACGTCAAGGTTAGATTTCAGAAAGGCAGATTTTAAGGGATTCAGAAAGAGAATTGGAGGGATCCAATGGCTGGATATCCTTAAAGACAAAAATGTCCAGGAAGGATGGGAAATCTTGAAAAATGAAATTCTCAAAGCACAGTTGTTAACAATTCCGAAAAGAGGGAAGAATAGGAAGCAGTTAAGGAAACCAGGATGGATGAACACAGAACTTAAGCACATGCTAAAAAGGAAGAAAAAAATGTTTATAAAATGGAAAGAGGGAGGCATATCTAAAGAAGAATATAATGCTGTCTGCAGAACCTGCAGGGCACAAATCAGATTTATCTAAAGCTGAAAATGAATTGAGGCTTGCAAGAGATGTCAAAAGCAATAATAAAGGATTTTGGGGATATGTCAAAAGTAAAAGAAAAGTCAAAGATGCTATAGGATTTTTACAGGATGAAAATGATGAAATGGTAAGACAGGATGTTGAGAAGGCTGAACTTTTAAATTCCTATTTTGCATCTGTTTTCTCTCAGAAAGGAAATGTAACATCAACTGTTATTCACTGTCCTATTAAGGGAATAGAAGAATCCAGGATATCTATAAACAGAAAGATAGTGAGGAAACACTTAGCTAGCCTAAATGAATTCAAGTCTCCAGGTCCAGATGAATTACACCCCAGAGTACTGAAGGAGATAGCAGAAGAAATTTTTGAACCCCTCTCTATAATCTTTGAAAATTCTTGGAGAACAGGAGAAGTGCCAGAAGACTGGAGAAGAGCAAATGTTGTTCCTATCTTCAAAAAGGGGAAGAAGGTGGACCCAGGTAACTATAGGCCAGTGAGTCTGACTTCTATACCAGGAAAGATCTTTGAACAAATTATTAAACAACATGTATGTCAATACCTGGATAAGAATGAAGTGATTAAACAGAGTCAGCATGGGTTTGTAACTAATAAGTCATGTCAGACTAACTTAATTTCCTTCTATGACGGTATCACTGATTGGGTGGATCAAGGAAATGCTGTAGATATAGTATATCTTGACTTCAGCAAAGCATTTGACAAAGTCTCTCATACAATCCTTATTGAAAAAATGATTAAGTATGGAATGGACAAGGCAACTGTTAGGTGGATTCATAACTGGCTTAGTGATCGGACCCAAAGAGTGGTCGTAAATGGCTGCACATCCAGTTGGAAGAATGTCTCAAGTGGGGTACCACAGGGCTCTGTCCTGGGCCCTGTATTGTTCAACATCTTTATCAACGATTTAGATGAAGGAATTGAGGGTAAACTGATTAAATTTGCTGATGACACAAAGCTAGGAGGGATAGCTAATACTAGAGAAGAGAGAGAGAGGATTCAAAAAGATTTAAATAAACTGGAGAAGTGGGCAGCAACTAACAGAATGGTTTTTAACAGGGAGAAATGCAAAGTACTACATCTGGGCAATAAAAATGGAAAAAGCATATATAGAATGGGAGGAATAGGGCTAAGTGACAGCACATGTGAAAAAGACTTGGGTATACTAATAGATCACAGACTGAATATGAGTCAACAGTGTGATGCAGCAGCAAAAAAGGCAAATGCAATTCTAGGATGTATTAACAGAAGCATACAGTCTAGATCACGTGAAGTCATTATTTCCCTCTACTCCTCTTTGGTCAGACCTCATCTGGAATATTGTGTCCAGTTTTGGGCACCACATTTTAAAAAAGACATCAACAAACTGGAGCAAGTTCAGAAAAGAGCGACCAGAATGGTGACCGGTCTGCAAACCCTGTCTTATGAGGAAAGGTTGCAGGATTTGGGAATGTTTAGTTTGCAAAAGAGAAGACTGAGAGGAGACTTAATAGCTGTCTACAAATATCTAAAGGGCTGTCACATTGTAGAAGGATCAACTTTATTCTCATTTGCACAAGGAAAGACTAGAAGCAATGGGATGAAACTGAATGGGAGGAGACACAGATTAGATATTAGAAAAAACTTTTTGACAGTTAGAGTGATCAATGAGTGGAACAGGCTGCCACGAGAAGTGGTGAGTTCTCCTTCAATGGAAGTCTTCAAACAGAGGCTGGACAGACATCTGACTGGGATGATTTAGCGAATCCTGCTTTGAGCAGGGGGTTGGACCAGATGGCCCAGGAGGTCCCTTCCAACTCTACGATTCTATGATTCTATGATTCTATGATTCTATTGTCCTCTTGAATAGAGTTGAGCGAAACGGGTCGAAAAATTTCAAAAGTCGCCGACTTTTGGCAAAGTCGGGTTTCATGAAACGAAACCCGACCCTAGGATTAGGTCGGCCACGAGGTCGGCAACTTACGCGCCAAAGTCGCGTTTCAAAAGTTTGTTTTGCGCTCTTTTTCAGCCATTCAGGATCCACGGACACTGTGGGCAACGTGATGACATAGGCACGGGTCACCACCATCTTTCAGAAGGGCATGCAAGTGATTGGCTTGCTTTGGTGGGCGTCACAGGGGGTATAAAAGGGCGTGCACGCCGACCGCCATCTTACTTCTGCCGATCTTAGCATAGGGAGAGGTTGCTGCTGATTCTGTAGGGAGAGCGTTAGGCAGGGAAGAAGAAAAAAAAACTGCTTCTGCTGCTAGCGATTTTGCCTGTACAACACACCAGTCACTGTGTGTGCAGTGCAAGGGTAGGCTATATAGTGGTGTATCAGTGGTGTTGGTTGTTGGGCTGCCTTCTAAGGCTTCCTGACATTCCTGCATTGCTGTTTACCCACTGCTCCGCAAACTGCTTTTTTAAAAGCAATCCCAATTTTTTTTTTTTTGTCCTGCTGAGAAGAAAAAAAACTGCTTCTGATGCTAGCGATTTGGCCTGCACAACACACCAGTCACTGTGTGTGCAGTGCAAGGGGAGGCTATATTGTGGTGTATCAGTGGTGTTGGTTGTTGGGCTGCCTATTAAGGCTTCCTGACAGGCTGGTATTGCTGTTTACCCACTGCTCTGCAAACTGCTTTTTTAAAAGCAATCCAATCTCCCTTATCCTCTAGTCACTTTTGTCACAGCTGTGCCATCGAGCATATGACATAGCGCTCAGATATCAGTGGGTCTCACACAATCCAAAAGTGTCCAGTGTCCACAAGTGTCTGCAGAAATTCAAAATCTCCCTTATCCTCTCGTCACTTTTGTCACAGCTGTGCCATCGAGCCTGTGACATAGCGCTCAGATATCAGTGGCCCTCACACAATCCAAAAGTGTCCAGTGTCCACAAGTGTGTGCAGAAATTCAAAATCTCCCTTATCCTCTAGTCACTTTGGTCACAGCTGTGCCATCGAGCCTGTCACATAGCGCTCAGATATTCATTGGGCCTCACACAATCCAAAAGTGTCCAGTGTCCACAAGTGTCTGCAGAAATTCAAAATCTCCCTTATCCTCTAGTCACTTTGGTCACAGCTGTGCCATCGAGCCTGTCACATAGCGCTCAGATATCAGTGGGCCTCACACAATCCAAAAGTGTCCAGTGTCCACAAGTGTCTGCAGAAATTCAAAATCTCCCTTATCCTCTCGTCACTTTTGTCACAGCTGTGCCATCGAGCCTGTGACATAGCGCTCAGATATCAGTGGGCCTCACACAATCCAAAAGTGTCCAGTGTCCACAAGTGTCTGCAGAAATTAAAAATATCCCTTATCCTCTAGTCACTTTGGTCACAGCTGTGCCATCGAGCCTGTCACATAGCGCTCAGATATTCATTGGGCCTCACACAATCCAAAAGTGTCCAGTGTCCACAAGTGTCTGCAGAAATTCAAAATCTCCCTTATCCTCTAGTCACTTTGGTCACAGCTGTGCCATCGAGCCTGTCACATAGCGCTCAGATATTCATTGGGCCTCACACAATCCAAAAGTGTCCAGTGTCCACAAGTGTTTGCAGAAATTCAAAATCTCCCTTATCCTCTCGTCACTTTTGTCACAGCTGTGCCATCGAGCCTGTCACATAGCGCTCAGATATCAGTAGGCCTCACACAATCCAAAAGTATCCAGTGTCCACAAGTGTCTGCAGAAATTCAAAATCTCCCTTATCCTCTAGTCACTTTGGTCACAGCTGTGCCATCGAGCCTGTCACATAGCGCTCAGATATTCATTGGGCCTCACACAATCCAAAAGTGTCCAGTGTCCACAAGTGTGTGCAGAAATTCAAAATCTCCCTTATCCTCTAGTCACTTTGGTCACAGCTGTGCCATCGAGCCTGTCACATAGCGTTCAGATATCAGTGGGCCTCACACAATCCAAAAGTGTCCAGTGTCCACAAGTGTGTGCAGAAATTCAAAATCTCCCTTATCCTCTCGTCACTTTTGTCACAGCTGTGCCATCGAGCCTGTGACATAGCGCTCAGATATTCATTGGGCCTCACACAATCCAAAAGTGTCCAGTGTCCACAAGTGTATGCAGAAATTCAAAATCTCCCTTATCCTCTCGTCACTTTGGTCACAGCTGTGCCATCGAGCCTGTGACATAGCGCTCAGATATCAGTGGCCCTCACACAATCCAAAAGTGTCCAGTGTCCACAAGTGTGTGCAGAAATTCAAAATCTCCCTTATCCTCTCGTCACTTTTGTCACAGCTGTGCCATCGAGCCTGTGACATAGCGCTCAGATATCAGTGGGCCTCACACAATCCAAAAGTGTCCAGTGTCCACAAGTGTCTGCAGAAATTCAAAATCTCCCTTATCCTCTAGTCACTTTTGTCACAGCTGTGCCATCGAGCCTGTCACATAGAGCTCAGATATCAGTGGGCCTCACACAATCCAAAAGTGTCCAGTGTCCACAAGTGTCTGCAGAAATTCAAAATCTCCCTTATCCTCTCGTCTCTTTTGTCACAGCTGTGCCATCGAGCCTGTCGCATAGCGCTCAGATATTCATTGGGCCTCACACAATCCAAAAGTGTCCAGTGTCCACAAGTGTGTGCAGAAATTCAAAATCTCCCTTATCCTCTAGTCACTTTGGTCACAGCTGTGCCATCGAGCCTGTCATATAGCGCTCAGATATTCATTGGGCCTCACACAATCCAAAAGTGTCCAGTGTCCACAAGTGTGTGCAGAAATTCAAAATCTCCCTTATCCTCTCGTCACTTTGGTCACAGCTGTGCCATCGAGCCTGTCACATAGCGCTCAGATATTCATTGGGCCTCACACAATCCAAAAGTGTCCAGTGTCCACAAGTGTGTGCAGAAATTCAAAATCTCCCTTATCCTCTCGTCACTTTGGTCACAGCTGTGCCATCGAGCCTGTGACATAGCGCTCAGATATCAGTGGGCCTCACACAATCCAAAAGTGTCCAGTGTCCACAAGTGTGTGCAGAAATTCAAAATCTCCCTTATCCTCTAGTCACTTTGGTCACAGCTGTGCCATCGAGCCTGTCACATAGCGCTCAGATATTCATTGGGCCTCACACAATCCAAAAGTGTCCAGTGTCCACAAGTGTGTGCAGAAATTCAAAATCTCCCTTATCCTCTAGTCACTTTGGTCACAGCTGTGCCATCGAGCCTGTCACATAGCGCTCAGATAGTCATTGGGCCTCACACAATCCAAAAGTGTCCAGTGTCCACAAGTGTGTGCAGAAATTCAAAATCTCCCTTATCCTCTAGTCACTTTGGTCACAGCTGTGCCATCGAGCCTGTCACATAGCGCTCAGATAGTCATTGGGCCTCACACAATCCAAAAGTGTCCAGTGTCCACAAGTGTCTGCAGAAATTCAAAATCTCCCCTGTCCTATAGACACCTTGTACCTTGTTTTACATTACTATATAGTTTGTTGGATTTTGTCTACATTTCTACCAAAAATGAGGAAGGCTGGTGGAAGAGGCCGTGGAATTGGGCGGGGGTTGGCAGCTGGTAATGATGGTGTTGGTGGTGGATCTGATGGTAGTGGCAAGAGCAAAATAGGACCGAATGCAGGAGGTGTTGAGCCTGCGTCATCGTCTGGCTACATAAGGCCTCGAACGCTTAGTTTTCTAGGAGTTGGCAAACCGCTTTTAAAGCCAGAGCATCAGGAAAAAGTTTTGTCTTACATTGCTGACTCAGCCTCCAGCTCTATCGCCTCCTCTTCTTCAGTTGTAAAAAGTAAAAGCAATGAGTCGTCATTGGAGGCTCATGTTCATGAACCACACCTTTCCTTGTGTCCTTCACCCCAACCAAGATTGAAGGTTGACGCAGGCCATACTACTGATTACTCCATGGAGCTGTTTTCACATACCATGCCTGGATTATCAAGTCAAATGGTGAATTACCCAGGCCAAGATGAATCTGACATGGAGTGCACTGATGCACAGCCGCTGATGGATGATTCTGCTGGAACATTCACTCAGAGCACTACATTGTCCTCGCAGTGTACAGAGCCAGATTCTGACCCTGATGAGACTCAGGTGCCCCTTCCCGCACACTATACCACCATACACGGTGACACAGAGGAAGGTGCACATGACATAGAAGAGGAGGTGATGGATGACCCAGTTGTTGACCCAGATTGGCATCCATTGGGGGAAGAGGGTGCTGCTTCCAATAGCTCAGATGAGGAGCATCCACAGCAGACATCGACATCGCAACAGCTGTTATCTGGCAGGCCCGAAGCACTCCAAAGACAGGTTCCAAACATCAAAAGAGTTACTGGACAGCTTGTCCAGAGGGTCAAAAGATCACAGCGTGCTAGGCCGCAAAATGTCTGCCAAAGTAGGAAGAGTGCAGTGTGGCACTTTTTTGACCAAAATCCTCATGATCAGGCCAAGGTTATCTGTAAGAAGTTCGCAAAGACCTTTAGCCGAGGGAAAAATCTGAAAAATTTGAATACCAGTTGCATGCGTCGAGGCGCTTCACGTATATGGCAGATGGCGTGTGACATGATGAGTATCTGCAGCATTGATCACTGAGTGTTTGAATTATGTATCTAATGGCACCGTATTTCTAATCTAGTGGCATGATCATTGTCATTTTGCATGCAAATTTTGGCTATTTAGTGATTTACCATTTGTTGAGTTTGCATTTTTGTGCCATTTGGATCTAACCTCATGTAAATGATATTTTATATGCTGTGGACCTTCTCTACTGTATTTATTTGAATCACGTCACCACGATGCCACCACTTTAATGCCAGTATATTAATGTGTTCCTTTTGTTTTTAATCCTCTTGGGGATTAGGGTCCTCCTTATTATAGTTGATCTCTGTCTAATGATAGGGGTCCCTTTAGCATCGGGGAAGGGATCCCTAGTGGCTGCAGGGTTTATCAGGGTCCCTAGGGACAGCCACCATTGAGCGGGGGCGCCACAACGTTCCCCCTAGGGTGCCAACCTCCGCGGCAAGGAAGGATTGAGCGTTAGACTGTATTAGGGACTCCTAGGTAACCCCCATTACATGTTTTTTGTAATTGGATGTTATTGGACACGTTGTTGTTTAGTTTTGTTCACTTTGTGGTGTGACCTTTGGTCTTTTAATAATAAAGTATCGTTTTTAGGGTTTTTTATATGATTTCTCAGTTGCATGCTTAGACATTTAACCAGCATGCACTTGCAAGCGTGGACACAACACCAAACCTCAAGTGCCACATGTGCAACTGATCACAACGAAGGTAGTCAGCAACGCTACATTGTTTCCCCCACTGTAAGCCCACCGGTTAGCACAGCAGCAAATGTTGAGGTGTCGTTGCAAGGCCACAGCAGTCAGGGAATCCCACTGTTATATGAACGAAAGACTGATTCTAGGCCATCAGAAAGAACACCAACTCCATCACCATCATGAACCCTCTCTCAGTCCGCCCTGTCCACCGCTACTTCCACCATATGCAGCTCTCAAGTCCAGCTCACCCTCCCAGATACTATGAGTAGGTCAAGAAAGTACTGTCTCTCATCCGCGTACACTGGGTTTGAACGCCCACATTGCCAAACTAATCTCGTTTGAGATGATGCCCTTTCGGTTGGTGGAAAGCACAGCTTTCCGCGAACTCATGGCCTATGCAGTACCACGCTATGACCTACCCAGTCGCCACTCTTCTCTCGCAAAGCTATCACAGCCCTCCACCATCATGTGAAAGACCGCATTGTCCATGCACTCAAGCAGTCAGTGAGCGGAAAGGTGCACCTCACAACTGATGCATGGTCCAGTCGGCATGGCCAGGGCCGTTACGTTTCCATCACTGCACACTGGGTTAATGTGGTGGATGCAGGGTCCACAGGGGACAGCGGTGGTGGGACAGTGCTGCCTAGCCCATGGTATAGGAAACAGTTGGCTGTAGGCGTTCGACCCTCCTCCTCCTCCTCCAGAAGCGAAAGCTCGTCCACAGAGCGCAGTCGTACGAGCACTCCATCTGCAGCTGCCACTGTTGCACACGATGTGTCCCCCTATCGAGCAGCTAGTGGAAAGCGTCAGCAGGCTGTGTTGCAGATGATGTGTTTGGGCAACAAACACACCGCCGAGGTGCTGGCCGAGTACTTGAAGCGACAAACTGAGTCATGGCTGGGCAGTGTACATCTTGAGGCAGGCAAGGTAGTTAGTGATAACGGCCGTAATTTTGTGGCAGCCATAGCCCTTTCAAAACTCAGCCATATACCTTGCTTGGCTCACACCTTGAACCTGGTGGTGCAGTGCTTCCTCAAAAATTATCCGGAGTTAACAGCCCTGCTCCAGAATGTGCGAAGACTGTGCGCGCACATCTGCCGGTCGCCTGTACACTCCGTTTGTATGCAGAAGCTGCAGCGATTGCTCCACCTTCCCAAACACCGCCTCATTATCAACATTGCAACAAGGTGGAACTCCACCCTGCACATGGTGGAGCGGCTGTGCGAGCAGAGGCAGGCCATAATGCATTTGTGGGAGGATACACGGCCAGGCACTTTGAGAGCAGACATGGAGTTGACAGGTGTGCAGTGGTCGAAGCTGAAAGACCTTTGTAAAGTCCTTCAGTGTTTTGAGGAATGCACACGGCTGGTAAGCGCAGACGACGCCATCCTAAGCATGAGCATCCCACTTATGCGTCTGCTCATGCAAACTTTGACGCACCTTAAGGAGCAGGCGTCTGCAGCCAATGTTGATGAGGAGGAAGAGGAGGAGGGAATCCTTGATGACATTCAGCCATTGTCTGCTCAGGGACCTCTCCTGGACGAGGTGGAGGAAGAAGAGGAGGAGGAGGAGGATGATGGGGATGATTACTTAGGGGAGGAGGATGCATCTCGTGGGGCAAGTGAAAATGTTGGCGTGGCAAGGTCTGGTACAGGGTTTGTGCGTGACTGGAGGGATGTGGATTTGCCAGAAAGTGCTCCTCCAACCAGCACTCGCAGTGCATCATTGACACCGGGAACATTGGCCCACATGTCAGATTATGCCTTGCAGATCCTAAAAAGGGACCCCCGCATTGCCAAACTGATGAACGATGACGACTACTGGTTGGCCAGCATCCTGGATCCACGCTATAAAGGCAAATTACAAAACATCATGCCACAGGAGAACCTTGACCTAATATTGGCTAATAAACAAGCAACTCTGGTAAATCGGTTGCTTGAGGCATTCCCAGCACACAGCAGCGGTGATGGTTCTCACACGAGCCGTACGGGCCGGGGGCAGCTTGGCAGAGGTTTTCGTGGTGCACACAGCAGAAGTGGCGTTGGAGACAGGGGTTTCATGACAATGTTGTGGACTGATTTTTCAAATACCGCTCACACAACTGGTAATACTGCATCGATGGAAAGTGACAGGAGACAGCAGTTGTCAACTATGGTTACAAACTACTTTTCCTCCCATATCGATGTTCTCCCACACAGGTCATTCCCCTTTGACTATTGGGCCGCTAAACTGGACACCTGGCCTGAATTGGCCCAATATGCCTTACAGGAGCTCGCTTGCCCAGCTGCAAGTGTGCTATCGGAAAGAGTCTTCAGTGCAGCTGGATCAATCCTGACAGAAAAAAGGACCCGTCTGTCAACCCAAAATGTAGATGATCTAACCTTCATTAAAATGAACCATACATGGGTTTCCAAGGATTTTGTCCCACCTTCCCCTGATGACACATAGGGTGACAGAAAAATGGCTTGCTTTGGTCCACCTCTTCCTGGGACTTCACTTATTTCGCCTTTTGCATCAGCTGAATGTCCAACATCAACATATGCCACTTTCTAAAACTCCCTAACTGTGCTGCCTCCCCCCCATGGCCGGGGTCACCACCTAGCGCACGACACCATGCGAGTGCCGTTGCCCTGGACAGGTGGGTAGGCCGACTCTTGGGTGCGGGCACTGGCACAGGGTCCCTCATAGTGCTATCAAGTGTCTCTGACGGTGGTGGTGCACACCCGCCGTCAGACACACCGCCGTACTATGAGGGGCCCAGTGCCAGTACTGACGCCCACGAGTGGGCCCCCCTTTCTTGGGCAGGGCCCCAGCATTTGCAATCTTTACCTCTCCCTGCTCCTCCGCTGTGTAATCTGGGCCGTTAAATCCATACTGTGCCTGACACCGTCTGAGCCTGCCTCCTGATGTACAGACATATATTTTGAATGTGTACGCTATCCATACATGTTATCCGGGGATACGGTACTCTTTCTAACCTTTGTGCAATCACGTGCAATCCATACTGGGCCTAACACCGTCTGAGCCTGCCTCCTGATGTACAGACATATATTTTGAATGTGTACGCTATCCATACATGTTATCCGGGGATACGGTACCCTTTCTAACCTTTGTGCAATCACGTGCAATCCATACTGTGCCTGACACCGTCTGAGCCTGCCTCCTGATGTACAGACATATATTTTGAATGTGTACGCTATCCATACATGTTATCCGGGGATACGGTACCCTTTCTAACCTTTGTGCAATCACGTGCAATCCATACTGTGCCTGACACTGTCTGAGCCTGCCTCCTGATGTACAGACATATATTTTGAATGTGTACGCTATCCATACATGTGATCCGGGGATACGGTACCCTTTCTAACCTTTGTGCAATCACGTGCAATCCATACTGAGCCTAACACCGTCTGAGCCTGCCTCCTGATGTATAGACATATATTTTGAATGTGTACGCTATCCATACATGTTATCCGTTTATACGGTACCCTTTCTAACCTTTGTGCAATCACGTGCAATCCATACTGGGCCTAACACCGTCTGAGCCTGCCTCCTGATGTATAGACATATATTTTGAATGTGTACGCTATCCATACATGTTATCCGGGGATACGGTACCCTTTCTAACCTTTGTGCAATCACGTGCAATCCATACTGTGCCTAACACCGTCTGAGCCTGCCTCCTGATGTATATACATATATTTTGAATGTGTACGCTATCCATACATGTTATCCGGGGATACGGTACCCTTTCTAACCTTTGTGCCATCACGAGCAATCCATACTGGGCCTAATACCGTCTGAGCCTGCCTCCTGATGTATAGACATATATTTTGAATGTGTACGCTATCCATACATGTTATCCGGGGATACGGTACCCTTTCTAACCTTTGTGCAATCACGTGCAATCCATACTGGGCCTAACACCGTCTGAGCCTGCCTCCTGATGTATAGACATATATTTTGAATGTGTACGCTATCCATACATGTTATCCGGGGATACGGTACCCTTTCTAACCTTTGTGCAATCACGTGCAATCCATACTGGGCCTAACACCGTCTGAGCCTGCCTCCTGATGTATAGACATATATTTTGAATGTGTACGCTATCCATACATGTTATCCGGGGATACGGTACCCTTTCTAACCTTTGTGCAATCACGTGCAATCCATACTGGGCCTAACACCGTCTGAGCCTGCCTCCTGATGTACAGACATATATTTTGAATGTGTACGCTATCCATACATGTTATCCGGGGATACGGTACTCTTTCTAACCTTTGTGCAATCACGTGCAATCCATACTGAGCCTAACACCGTCTGAGCCTGCCTCCTGATGTATAGACATATATATTGAATGTGTACGCTATCCATACATGTTATCTGGGGATACGGTACCCTTTCTAACCTTTGTGCAATCACGTGCAATCCATACTGGGCCTAACACTGTCTGAGCCTGCCTCCTGATGTATAGACATATATTTTGAATGTGTACGCTATCCATACATGTTATCTGGGGATACGGTACCATTTCTAACCTTTGTCCAATCACGTGCAATTCATACTGGGCCTAACACCGTCTGAGCCTGCCTCCTGATGTATAGACATATATTTTGAATGTGTACGCTATCCATACATGTTATCCGGGGATACGGTACCCTTTCTAACCTTTGTGCAATCACGTGCAATCCATACTGGGCCTAACACCATCTGAGCCTGCCTCCTGATGTATAGACATATATTTTGAATGTGTACGCTATCCATACATGTTATCTGGGGATACGGTACCCTTTCTAACCTTTGTGCAATCACGTGCAATCCATACTGGGCCTAACACCATCTGAGCCTGCCTCCTGATGTATAGACATATATTTTGAATGTGTACGCTATCCATACATGTTATCCGGGGATATGGTACCCTTTCTAACCTTTGTGCAATCATGTGCAATCCATACTGGGCCTAACACCGTCTGAGCCTGCCTCCTGATGTATAGACATATATTTTGAATGTGTACGCTATCCATACATGTTATCCGGGGATACGGTACCCTTTCTAACCTTTGTGCAATCACGTGCAATCCATACTGGGCCTAACACCGTCTGAGCCTGCCTCCTGATGTACAGACATATATTTTGAATGTGTACACTATCCATACATGTTATCCGGGGATACGGTACCCTTTCTAACCTTTGTGCAATCATGTGCAATCCATACTGGGCCTAACACTGTCTGAGCCTGCCTCCTGATGTACAGACATATATTTTGAATGTGTACGCTATCCATACATGTTATCCGGGGATACGGTACCCTTTCTAACCTTTGTGAAATCACGTGCAATCCATACTGGGCCTAACACCGTCTGAGCCTGCCTCCTGATGTACAGACATATATTTTGAATGTGTACGCCTCCATAAATGTTATCCGGGGATACGGTACCCTTTCTAACCTTTGTGCAATCACGTGCAATCCATACTGGGCCTAACACCGTCTGAGCCTGCCTCCTGATGTATAGACATATATTTTGAATGTGTACGCTATCCATACATGTTATCCGGGAATACGGTACCCTTTCTAACCTTTGTGCAATCACGTGCAATCCATACTGGGCCTAACACCATCTGAGCCTGCCTCCTGATGTACAGACATATATTTTGAATGTGTATGTTATCCGGGGATACGGTACCCTTTCTAACCTTTGTGCAATCACGTGCAATCCATACTGGGCCTAACACCATCTGAGCCTGCCTCCTGATGTACAGACATATATTTGGAATGTGTACGCTATCCATACATGTTATCCGGGGATACGGTACCCTTTATAACCTTTGTGCAATCACGTGCAATCCATACTGGGCCTAACACCGTCTGAGCCTGCCTCCTGATGTATAGACATATATTTTGAATGTGTACGCTATCCATACATGTTATCCGGGGATAGGGTACCCTTTCTAACCTTTGTGCAATCACGTGCAATCCATACTGGGCCTAACACCGTCTGAGCCTGCCTCCTGATGTACAGACATATATTTTGAATGTGTACGCTATCCATACATGTTATCCGGGGATACGGTACCCTTTCTAACCTTTGTGCAATCACGTGCAATCCATACTGGGCCTAACACCGTCTGAGCCTGCCTCCTGATGTACAGACATATATTTTGAATGTGTACGCTATCCATACATGTTATCCGGGGATACGGTACCCTTTCTAACCTTTGTGCAATCACGTGCAATCCATACTGAGCGTGAGAACGGCTGGCGAGCTGTTAAGCAAGCTACAGCACCTGTGGTTTGCACACGTAAGTTTTTCGTTTTTTCAGGAATGACGGTTAGGCCTAATTCCGGAACTGCAGTTGACCTGCACTTACTGGGAAATCATTGTTCAGCGGGTTATCTGCACCTGTAAGCGACAAACGCTGGCCTTTTCAGTGTAGCGCACATGCAGCCATGGACATGTAATGGCATGACACACCAGTTATTGGCCAATCTCGTGTGCCAGAGCCTCACGTGTCCCTCTAGTAAGCCGGACTCGGACCGCGGGGCATGACGGTGTCTCGTTCGTTAACAGAATTAAGCTTGCAATGTGTGCATCTGTTCTGTAGCTGGCATGGTTGAGGTTTCCCAGGTGGAGTCGAATTTAACCGTAGGCTCCACTCCTGGTGGTGCCCTTCTGGACATTCCTTTAAGGTTCAGCTTTGCAACCATACTGCCCACGTAAAACAAACACTTTGCCTTCATGAACGCTGTTTGGAGGGTCATGACTCGTGGGAATAACGCCGCCCAATCAGTTAACCTGCAAGAGAGATCGTTCGTTGCTCCCAAGCATGACATCACACTCCCTAGGAAGAAGGTAATGCCACTGTGGCGACCGTACTCCTGGGGGCGACACAAGTGCACTGATGCCCAGCCACTGCTCGATGAATCTGCTGGTACATTGACCCAGACCACTACATTCCCCTCGCACGCTACACGGCCTGAATCTGACCCTGATGAAACTCAGGTTACCCTTCCCATATACAGTTCCATCTTACACGGTGACAAAGAGGAAGCTGCAGATGAAAGTGCAGGTTCGGCCCACCCGCCATCAGACACACCACCATACTATCAGGGGCCCTGTGCCAGTGCCGTCGCCAACGAGTGGGCCCCCCCTGCTTGCTCAGGATCACAGCACTTGCAAAGTTGAAATACTGTGCAGTGAGATGGAAGATGGGGACGACGAGGAGTCCAGACAAGTACAGGGATTCCCTAGCGAGGAGACTTATTTGATTGTTTTCAATGTTGGGACAGCAATTTTTGGGGAGCACTATACTCTGGAGAATGATAGATGGTGGCCACCATACACTGGAACATTCCAAAGGTGGACATCAGACACTGGAGCAGCATTTACAGGGCCCATTATACACTAGAGCATTAGAAATGGGGCCCATTATGTTTGGAGCATTATTTAGGCCCATAAGACAGTGGAGCTTCATCCATGGGGACCAACATATACTATAGCATTATGTGGAGCTCATCATATACTGTTTCAAACATTATATGGGACCAATGATTCTGTATGGAGAAATAGATGGGCCTCGTCATGAGATGTAAAAAGTGAAGTATTTTTCATTGTACTATACCGCTATTTCTCTGCCGTATCGGAGCATGATGAGTTGTGGTATGTGTTAAAGGGGCGCTCTTTCGCCCAGGGCACATGAAAACCTGGAGCCAGCCCTACCCCCCCACACAACTTTAGCCAAATAAATCCCATTTTTCAGTGCGTAACTTGTATTATGAAGTTAATTAAGGTTGACAAGCTTAAGTAAGAAGAATTGATGCTTTTGGCATTCAAATGGGCACTGTAGGTGTGTTTCCTGTCCTCCTCTCACTGCCGACTTTTATTCCCCATTGACTTACATTGGGTTTCGTGTTTCGGGACGACCCCGACTTTTCCCTATAATCGGACGGTCTTGCTCGACCCGACTTTTGGAAAAGTCGGGTTTCATGAAACGAAACGCGACCCTAAAAAACCAAAAGTCGATTAACTCTACTCTTGAACCAGCTGACGGTACTGGCACCCGGAGGGGCAGCAGAAGGAACAAGAGCCAATGGCACTACCGAGGACCAGCTGACGGTGCTGGAACCCGGTTACTAAGCAGGAGGTACCTGTGCTACAAAGCACTACCAAGGACCAGCAGACGTTGCCGGAACTCGGATACAGAGATGGAGGCACCTAGGCCAAAGGCTTTGCCGAGAACCAGCTGACGGTGCTGGAACCCAGATGGGTAGCATAAGCTGCAAGAGCAAATGGAAATAGCGAGGACCAGCTGACAGTGCTGGCACCCGGAGGGGCAGCAGAAGGAATAAGAGCCAATGGCACAACCGAGGACCAGCTGACGGTGCTGGAACACGGTTACTAAGCAGGAGGTACCTGTGCTACAAAGCACTACCAAGGACCAGCAGACGTTGCCGGAACTCGGATACCGAGATGGAGGCACCTAGGCCAAAGGCTCTGCCGAGAACCAGCTGACGGTGCTGGAACCCGGATGGGTAGCATAAGCTGCAAGAGCAAATGGAAATAGCGAGGACCAGCTGACAGTGCTGGCACCCGGAGGGGCAGCAGAAGGAATAAGAGCCAATGGCACAACCGAGGACCAGCTGACGGTGCTGGAACACGGTTACTAAGCAGGAGGTACCTGTGCTACAAAGCACTGCCAAGGACCAGCAGACGTTGCCGGAACTCGGATACCGAGATGGAGGCACCTAGGCCAAAGGCTCTGCCGAGAACCAGCTGACGGTGCTGGAACCCGGATGGGTAGCATAAGCTGCAAGAGCAAATGGAAATAGCGAGGACCAGCTGACGGTGCTGGCACCCGGAGGGGCAGCGGAAGGAATAAGAGCCAATGGCACAACCGAGGACCAGCTGACGGTGCTGGAACACGGTTACTAAGCAGGAGGTACCTGTGCTACAAAGCACTACCAAGGACCAGCAGACGTTGCCGGAACTCGGATACCGAGATGGAGGCACCTAGGCCAAAGGCTCTGCCGAGAACCAGCTGATGGTGCTGGAACCCGGAGGGGCAGCTGAAGTTACCCCTGAAAAGCAAAGTTGGCATGCCGCAAGCTGGCCGCAGTTACCGAATCACACAGTCTTACAGGGGGTGCTTGTCCTACTAGCACTACGGAACAAGCCTTTCTTACCAGAACCCGCAGTCCACATAGGAAGCACCTAAACTGCTGGCACCCTAGCCTCGGCTAACCCAACCGCAACACGACATGGCAACTTGGGGTGGCAAACTGACATTGACACTTCCCGGAAACAGGCAGGGCTGGAACCAAGCTGGGCAGGAGGGAGTACCCGTACCAAAGTCAGTTATGAGCAGCAACTGGCGATGTTGGAGCCCAGGGACAAGCACTTAGCAGGCTGAGGCCTGATGTGCTGTCAATTGGGAGGCAGCAGGACAGATTGCCATCAAAACAGCAGGGGAACAGCTGATGTTACTGAACCCCACAAACACAGGAGCTAGTGTTTTACTCTGTGAAGACGGCACTTCCGAGCAACAACTGGCTGTGTTGAAGCCCAGGAAATAGGAGGGTGAAGGCAGAGGCCTACTGTGTTTGGAATGCGGAGACAGCAGGAGAGACTGCCATCCACACAGCAGGGGATCAGCTAGCGTTACTGAACCCCACTGAGACACGGGAGCAAGTGTCTCTTTCCGTGTGGACGGCACTTCCGAGCTACAACTGGCTGTGTTGAAGCCCAGGAAATAGGAGGGTGTAGGCAGAGGCCTACTGTCTTTGGAATGCGGAGACAGCAGGAGAGACTGCCATCCACACAGCAGGGGATCAGCTAGCGTTACTGAACCCCACTGAGACACGGGAGCAAGTGTCTCTTTCCGTGTGGACGGCACTTCCGAGCTACAACTGGCTGTGTTGAAGCCCAGGAAATAGGAGGGTGTAGGCAGAGGCCTACTGTCTTTGGAATGCGGAGACAGCAGGAGAGACTGCCATCCACACAGCAGGGGATCAGCTAGCGTTACTGAACCCCACTGAGACAGGGGAGCAAGTGTCTCTTTCCGTGTGGACGGCACTTCCGAGCTACAACTGGCTGTGTTGAAGCCCAGGAAATAGGAGGGTGTAGGCAGAGGCCTACTGTCTTTGGAATGCGGAGACAGCAGGAGAGACTGCCATCCACACAGCAGGGGAACAGCTGGCGTTACTGAACCCCACTGAGACACGGGAGCAAGTGTCTCTTTCCGTGTGGACGGCACTTCCGAGCTACAACTGGCTGTGTTGAAGCCCAGGAAATAGGAGGGTGTAGGCAGAGGCCTACTGTCTTTGGAATGCGGAGACAGCAGGAGAGACTGCCATCCACACAGCAGGGGATCAGCTAGCGTTACTGAACCCCACTGAGACACGGGAGCAAGTGTCTCTTTCCGTGTGGACGGCACTTCCGAGCTACAACTGGCTGTGTTGAAGCCCAGGAAATAGGAGGGTGTAGGCAGAGGCCTACTGTCTTTGGAATGCGGAGACAGCAGGAGAGACTGCCATCCACACAGCAGGGGAACAGCTGGCGTTACTGAACCCCACTGAGACACGGGAGCAAGTGTCTCTTTCCGTGTGGACGGCACTTCCGAGCTACAACTGGCTGTGTTGAAGCCCAGGAAATAGGAGGGTGTAGGCAGAGGCCTACTGTCTTTGGAATGCGGAGACAGCAGGAGAGACTGCCATCTCCACAGCAGGGGAACAGCTGGCAGTGCTGAACCCCACTAACACTTGAACGAATGTGTTTGGCTCTGTGGAGACAACACTTCTGAACACCAACTGACGCTGTTGGAGCCCAGGATTAGGCGAGGAGCAGGCTGGGGCCTGTTGCTTTTGGCAGGTGAAGGCAGCAGGAGACTTGCCATCTCCACAGCAGGGGAACAGCTGGCAGTGCTGAACCCCACTAACACTTGAACGAATGTGTTTGGCTCTGTGGAGACGACACTTCTGAACACCAACTGACGCTGTTGGAGCCCAGGATCAGGCGTGGAGCAGGCTGGGGCCTACTGGATTTTGGCAGGTGTAGGCAGCAGGAGACTTGCCATCTCCACAGCAGGGGAACAGCTGGCAGTGCTGAACCCCACTAACACTTGAACGAATGTGTTTGGCTCTGTGGAGACGACACTTATGAACACCAACTGACGCTGTTGGAGCCCAGGATTACGCATGCCGCATGCAGAGGCCAATGGGCAGCGGTTTTTATGGAGGTTGTTGACTACTACTGATTCTAACCATGCTCCACTTAGGCCTCTGGCTCCACTGTCTCTACTATTTACCTTGGCCTCCAACCCCGCCAGCTACATCTCTGAAGTGGCGTCAGCACAATCTGCACTTGTTCCTGTGTTACTGGTGCTCAGTCCCGTCAGTTGATCCCCTGATGTTTGTCCGGCAAGTTCGCCAGCTCTGTCCTCATTCCCACTACTGGTTATGGGAATGTGGACAGAGCAGGAGACCTTGCCGGACACACATCAGGGGATAAACTGATGGGACTGAGCCACAGGAACACAGGAACAAGTGTAGATTGTGCTGACGCCACTTCAGAGATGTAGATGGCGGGGTTGGAGGCCAGGGGAAATAGTAGAGACAGTGGAGCCAGAGACCTAAGTTGGGCACGGTTAAAAATCAGTAGTGGTTTGAATGTTGATGGAGCTGGTGACTTTGCCGTCCACACAGCAGGGGATCAGCTGGCGTTACTGAACCCCACTAACACAGGAGCTAGTGTGTTTCTCTGTGCAGACGACACATCTGAGCGACAACTGGCTGTGTTGAAGCACAGGGATTATAGTTCAGGTGGTAGAAAAATGAACACACCAGCAGACCTGGATACAGTTGCCAACCACTAATTTAGTCTGAAAGAGGAATGGCAAAGTCTCTGGAGATCCAGGCCTTGTTCATTTTCAGAAAAGTCAGCCGGTCAACATTATCGGAAGATAGTCGCGTGCGACGGTCTGTTAGTACACCACCTGCGGCACTAAAGACGCGTTCCGATAATACACTGGCAGCAGGGCAAGCCAGCACCTCCAATGCATACTGGCTAAGCTCTGGCCATGTATCCAGCTTAGAGACCCAAAACTTGAAGGGGGAAGAGCCATCTGGGAGTACAGTGACAGGGCAAGACATGTAGTCTGACACCATCTGACGGAAGCGTTGCCTCCTGCTGACTCGAGGCGTCGCTGATGGTGTAGACAATTGTGGTGGACACACAAAACTTTGCCACATTTGGGCCATAGTGGTCTTGCCTTGTGCTGCGGCGCTGCCTCTGCTCCCTCTTTGTGCAGAGTTTCCTCCACTGCCTCGACGCACAGAGCTGCTTTGTAAAGCACTAGCAACAATGCTGTCGGGTGGAATGGAAAACATTATGGACTGCACCAGTGACTCTTCGTACTCCCGCAGTTTACGCTCCCGGTTCAACGTTGGTATGAGCCTTTGTACGCTGTCCCGGTAGCGAGGATCTAGGAGGGTGTACACCCAATAATCAGCCAAGACGAGAATGTGGGAGATGCGGCGGTCGTTTCTCAGGCACTGCAGCATGAAATCAACCAAGTGCTGCAGACTCCCAACTGCCAAAGAACCGCTGTCCCCTGTTTGAGGCGTGACCTCGGCCTGCTCTGCATCACCCCACCCTCGCTGTACATACTGAGTAGAGGTTTGTGTACCTCCCTCCTCTGGAGAGATGTCTTCCTCCTCCATCGACTCCTCCTCATCCTCCTCACAAAGTGTCCCCTGCCTAGGCCTTTGTGAGGAAACACATAGCGCAGACTGTCCTGAAGCAGATGGCATTTGGGACTCCTCATCCTCCACCTCTTCCGAAACCTCATCCCTTAGTGCTTGCAGTGTTTGTTGAAGCAGGCAGATAAGGGGGACAGTCATGCTGACTAGTGCATCATCTGCACTCGCCATCCGCGTGGATTCATCGAAGGCACGCAAAACGAGGCAGATGTCCTTCATAGAGGCCCACTCAATGGTGCTGAAGTGTGAACGGCGCACAGTGCGACTTGTTTACGCCTGATGCAGCTGGTACTCCATGACTTCTGCCTGCTGCTCACACAACCGCTCCAACATATGTAACGTTGAATTCCACCGGGTGGGTAGGTCACATATGATGCAATGTTCCGGAAGGCCAAATCGTCGCTGCAGAGCAGCGAGGCGCGATCTTGCCGTGCTGGAACGCCGCAAGTGAGCGCACTCTATGCGGACCTTGTGCAACAGTGCATCAAGATCCGGATAGTCCCTCAGAAAGCTCTGCACGACCAAGTTAAGCACATGTGCCAGACATGGGATGTGTGTGAGGTTGCCTAGGCCAAGAGCTGCCACCAGATTTCGGCCATTGTCACACACTACCAAGCCCGGCTGGAGATTCGCTGGCCCAAACCACACATCGCTCCCTGCTTGAAAGCATTCCAGAGCTCCTGCGCTGTGTGGCTTCGATTCCCCAAAGAAATTAATTTGAGTACAGCCTGTTGACGTTTGGCCACGGCTGTGCTCATATCGGTCGTAACAGGCTCCTGCTCTGCTGTTTCTGAGGAACTTGAGTAGGAGGAGGAGTCTATGTGTACAGACTGGAGTCCTGCAATCCGTGGCGTTGGAAGAACACGTACAGCGCCACTCTCCAGATCTGTACCCGGCTCCACAACATTGACCCAGTGGGCAGTGAGGGAAAGGTATCGTCCCTGTCCATGGTTACTGGTCCACGCATCGGTGGTCAGGTGGACCTTGCTACTAACGGCGTTTAGTAGCGCATGTTCTATTTGGCCCTCAACATGTTTCTGCAGGGCAGGGACGGCTCGCCTGCTGAAATAAAAGCGGCAGGGCACGTTATATTGGGGGACTGCCAATGCCATTAAGTCCCGGAAGGTGTCAGTGTCCACCAGCCTGAATGACAGCATTTCAACTGCCAGAAGTTTGGCAATGCCAGCATTCAGAGACTGTGCTCGGGGATGGTTTGCCGAGTAAGGGCGCCTTTTATCCCATGCCTGTGCTACCGATGGCTGTGATGGATGGGAACGTGCTGCTATGGGTGGAATCTGACAGGGTCTCCGGACAACAGTGGCAGAGGTTCTTCCTTGGCGATCCTGTGAGGAAGCCGAACCAGCAGTGTGTGAGCTGGAGGAAGAGGCCCCAACACGAACTGAAGAGGTGGTAGGTGGTGCTGTACGTTGGCCTACGTCTTCAGGGTGTCTCTGCAACTCCAACTCGTGCTTGGTGTGCACATGTTTCCACATATTTGTAGTATTGAGGTTGCTGACATTTCTCCCTCCTTTGACTTTCTGATGACACAGCTTGCATTTGACAAAGCAAATGTCATCTGCAACTGTGTCAAAAAAGGACCACGCACTGCAAGTCTTGGGAGCGCCCGTTTTGCCTTTGGAATGAGGAATGCTCCTAACGGGTGCCGAAGTGGAGGGTACAGGCAACCAAGTCTTCCCCCTCCCTCTACCTCCTGTTTTGGCCGGTAGGGGAATCTCTTCCTCCGAGCTGCTCCCACCACTTTCCTGTTCCTCACGCCATGATGGGTCAAGGACCTCATCATCTTCCCTCCCCTCTTCAAACAGCTGCTTCTCCGGGGTTGTCTCGCCAGCACCGTACGCACCAGAAAGTGGCAACTGAGTCTCGTCATCATCTGATGCGTACTGAGGTGTGCTGACCATAGGCACTGGCCCACTCGCCTCTTCAGATTCAGAGGGACAAAGAAGTTGAGCATCACTGCATACTCCCTCTTCTTCACATTCAGGAATGCTGCTTGGCTGGCCCCCTCTTTCCAAGCCAACAGATTCCGAGAACAGAAGTAGAGACTGTGATGGCTCCTGTCCATGTCTCTCTGACTGCCTGGGCACTTTGGCAGGTGGTGAAGAGACAGATGGTTGCTCTTCGGTGCTCTGGTCCTGAGAGGCTGTGGAAGTAATTGAAGTCGATGCGTTAGCTGCCATCCATCCGACAACGGCTTCAATTTGTTCCTCCCGCAGCAGTGGGGTACGTTGAGGTCCTACAAAGCTGCGCATAAAGGACTGTTGCCTGCTAAAACTGGGGGATGCTGATCCACTGGTGCCCGCAGCAGGCCCAGAATCCCCACGTCCTCTACCTGCAGAATCCCCACGTCCTCTCCCTGCAGAATCCCCACGTCCTCTCCCTGCTGAAACTCCATGCCCACGCCCACGCCCACGCGCCTTACTCCCTGCCTTCTTCATCTTGCCAGACTGCTTAAGATAGGCAGAAAAGTTCAAAGGGGGGCCTTAGTGTGCTTATTCCTGAACAGCTGGTAACAGGTATAAGAAACACTAATTTTATGAAGTGTGTGTGTGTGGACTGCACTTTAATAGGAGCTGATGTGGCCTACACAAGTTCCAAATGTAGTGTTTGGTGAACTTTTTTTGTGGTTTCTTTGTTGGAAACAAACTCAAAGTATGTGAACAAAGAATTGAAACTGATAGTATCACCAACTTTTTGGAGCTATTACAATGCAGGCAGGTAACCTACAATGCAATAGATGAGGCTCCAAAAAAATTGGGTAATACTAATCTGGCTGCGCCGGCAGGGCACAAGCCAGAAAAAAAGGCTCCTCTATCTACTCCTATATAGTGTTTGCAACCAACCAATGTTGATGGATAGGAGAAGAAAAAATGAGCTGCACTCAAAGACAAATATGTGTGAGGCAGTGACGCACGTTGAGCGTCCTACAACCAGACGTAGCTGCAGGACACTCTACTCAGCATGAGCTGCACTCACACACAGTCAGAGACCTCTCAGACAGCCGTGAACAGTGCAGCTAAGTGGGCACTGGCAGGCTGCAGAAAGGCTCCGCTGTGTACTCCTATATAGTGTTTGCAACCACCGTAGATGGAGACGGATGGATGCACACTAATAGAAGAAAAAATGAGCTGCACTCAAATAAAAATATGTGTGAAGCACTGACGCACGCTGAGCGTCCTACAACCAGACGTAGCTGCAGGACACACTACTCAGCGTGAGCTGCACTCACACACAGTCAGAGACCTCTCAGACAGCCGTGAACAGTGCAGCAAAGTGGACACTAGCACTGAAAGGCTGCAGAAAGGCTCCGCTGTCTACTACTAGTGTTTGCAACCAACGTATATGGATACGGATGGAAGCACACTAGATTGAAATTATGTAAAAAATGCAGCTCAAAAATTAAAAGATGTATGAGGCAGCAGTGAGGCACGCTGGGCAGCCTACAACCTGACGTGGCTGCAGGACCCACTCCACAGCGTGAGCTGCACTCACACAGCCCTTGCAGACAGCTGTGAACACTGCTGCTAGGGCAAAGAAGGCTACAGTGGTGGTTTATGTAGCCTGGGTAAAGCACTAGATGTTTGGTGGAATCGCTATTTCTAACTGTCCCTCACAGTCTTCTACAGCAGCCTGTCCCTAACTGAATTCACAGCAGAGTGAACCAGAAATGGCGGCTGCAGTGGCTTTTATAGTGCATCATGACATCATTTCGGCAGCCAATCACAGCCATGCCAATAGTTAACATGCCTACATGCCTAACAGGATGTGCCCACACTTCGGAGGATTCCCATTGGCTTAATCAAAGCAAGCAGGCTCATAGCATGATGGGAACTTCCGATTCCGGTATCCGATATGACAAAAGTATCGGAAGTCAGTATCGGAATTCCGATACCGCTAATATCGGCCGATACCCGATACTTGCGGTATCGGAATGCTCAACACTAGTTGTGAATTCTCTCTCTGGCTTCCCTCTGGTGATTACTGAAGGTAGTGGAGCTGGTCAGAATGACAGAGGGGTTGCGCGTTCTCTTTCTGGGCTCCCTCTGGTGGTTACTGGAGGTAGTGGAGCTGATCTGATTGACGGAGGCTTGCCACCTGATAATGAGGAAGACAATTGGAGATCTGGGGTTTCTGATTGGGATTTAAGACAGCTGACTCCCTCTATCCCTGCTGGTGATTTTCTTCCTGTGCCTTCTGAGGTCCGATGTCTCCTGCTCTTTCCCTGCATGGTTCAGCTAAGTGGTTCATTTGCTATTCTGTTTGCATTTGATCTGGTTTTGACTATCTCTGCTTTATGCGGGTCAGCTAGCTCCTGCTGGGGCTGTGCTGAATCACCGTCCATATGTTACTGCTTGTGCCAGTTTGTTTTGTCCCCTGTTATATTGATCTCTTTTTGCTTTGCTTTCAGAATATACAAGAGTGCTGATATAGTGGGGGCAAAGTCGTGCGACTTCAGTGTTTTTTGTGCATCAGACGTGTTGGACATTTTGCAGGGTTTCTTGCGTGATTGCAGACAGTGTCTTTCCTTTCCTGTCCTGTCTAGTCAGTATCGGCCCCTAGTCAGTGTCGGCCCCATCGTTTGCTCAGTCTATTTTTCTGCCTGTATTTGTGTTTTCATCATGTCTCACCAACAATATATGCTTGGGGGCTATCTATTCCTTTGGGGTCTGCTCCGGGGCAGTTTAGATTTCCCCTTTCTTGCTTTAGGCTTATTTAGCTCTCTGGTTGTGCCGAGGCATCTAGGATCATAGTAGGTACGCTCCACGGCTACTGCTAGTTGTGTGGATAGGATCAGGGGTCTGCAATCCGCTTAGTTACCAACCTCTCTGGTTTTCTGTGGCTTAGCCTGGGCCTGCTATCCTCCTCGGTGACCCATTCATAACACATACAGTATGTATACTAATAGTGGCATGTTTAACCTTACCAAGTCGCAGAGACCCCACCGCAGTGCAAGTAAACAACCCGACGCTTATTTTGCCCACTAAATCACCATACTTTTTCAAGGGGAGGTGTTATCTGGTTACCTACAAGGACCTTTTGTATCCTAGGAAAGTCACGTCATTTTCCTAGGATCTGAAAATGTTTATTGCCATAAGCAGAGTGAAAGGAGGGCTCGGTGCTCAGTATAGGCCAATGTTTGGTCCAAATGGCTCTCATATTATTCCATTCATGATTAATTACAGATATAAAGCAAATTGCCTCATCTCCATTTTCCTTCGTTTTATGTTGATACAAGAGATTATTTCGGGGGTAGATTTTGCTCTATTTTATCCGTATCGGACGCATCGCTTACTATACCCAAACCGGGTTTTAAGATCTTGAACCTTTGTTTCAAGTTTGTTAACCGTGGAGCAAATTCACCTCATCCTCAGGAACTGTCCAACGGCCCTGATGGTGGCTTGGCAGTGTGATGATTTAGAGTGTATTAAAGCATTGAGAGATGTAGATTTATGGAACACATCAGTCTAGATGGATGAATGAACATCCACTTACAGATTGACATGAAAAAATTCAATTTTATGTACATCATACCGGTAAGTTAATTTTATATTGTAGGGATTTGTATTCAGCACAGCAATAAAATCCCTGAGCTGCTGCACCATTCCGCGCCAAAAAAACCCATCATCTATGTAACATAACCAGCACAGCACATGGTCAGCGACCTGTTGTGAATTCCCTTGCTTGGACTTCTGAGCCGGAGATCCCTCTGGTGGTTACTCGGAATAGTGGAGCCGGCCAGGTTGATGGAAGTTTGCCACCTGACGACGATGATTGGGAATCTGGGATTACTGGCTGGGAGCATATAAGTGAGCAGGCTTCCCTAAATGGTTGCTGGTGATTTCCTCCTTGTGCATTTGGAGTTCTTTTGTCTCCTGCCTGATCTGCATGGTTCAATTAAGTGATTCTTTTGCTAATCCTTTGTATCTAATCCGGTTGTGCCTTTTTTTTTGCTTTCTGCTTTGTCGTGAGGGTTCAGCGTACTCCCTGCTGGGGGCAGCACTGGGCCCCGCTCCATATGTTACAGCCTGTCAGTTTGTTCAGTCCCTTGTTATATTAATAGAACAGATAATATCATACCTGCTATAAATGGTTTACTCAAAGCATAAGAATTAAAGGGTAACTCCCCATATCATAGAAACCTACATAGAACTACAGGAGTCATATTGCCCCAACAAGAGACTAATTTATAAAATAGAATCTCACTTATCATTATTGTAAAAAATATTACATTTTATTAAACATCTTGTGCAAAAACATAATACAAAAATCTGACAGAATGAGTCTATTTCCAAGGTGGAGACACATCAGAAAGGCATGTCAGGTATAGGTATAAAGCACATATCAAAAAAATACTATCCTAAAATAGTTTATCACAATGAGTTGCACAGAAGAGAAAAATGAGATTCAAAGCAGGTATTTGTTGAAATGCATTATCTAAAAATACCTTCCCTCATATCCATCTTAGGGACCACCTTTAGATTCCGTAGCTATCAATCCACAACCAAAGATCCTCTAAAGTGCCGTTGATAGTGCCATGAAGGGGCCACACAGCCCCCCAAGGAAGCTCAGCAGGGCGAAACGCATCGGGCAGCAGGGAGGCTTGTCAGGACCCCACATGGGTAAGGTCACTTCATGGCACTATCAACGGCACTTTAGTGGATCTTTGGTTGTGGATGGTAGGAGGGGGTCACCTTGATATGTGTATGCAGGCATAGTTTGTGTATATAATTTTTCACCTTCTGCATTGACCGCTGTGGGAGCCTTTTGGGTGTTTTGTTGAGACTCCCAGTTGGGAATTGATAGCTACGGAACCCTAAGGTGGTCCCTAAGATGGATATGAGGGAAGGTGTTTTAGATAATGCATTTCAACAAATACCTGCTTTGAATATCATTTTTCTCCTCTGTGCAACTCATTGTGATAAATTATTTTAGGATAATATTTTTTTGATATGTGCTTTATACCTATACCTGACATGCCTTTCTGATGTGTCTCCACCTTGGATATAGACTCATTCTGTCGGATTTTTGCATTATGTTTCTGTACAAGATGTTTAATAAAATTTAATATTTTTTACAATAATGATAAGTAGTGTTGAGCGATACCGTTCGATACCCAAAAATATCGTATCGGATGGTATCGCCCGATACGAAAAAAATATCAGGTATCGCCGATTCCGATACCGGAAGTCCCATTCAAGTCAATGGGACTTCCGGTATCGGAATTTAAAAAAGCCCTTTATTTCCTTGTTGGCTAATTCTACATAATTGAAAACAAATAAGAATCATGTAGAATGTATTGTGGGAGGTGGAGGAGACATTAAAAGCATAGTGGTTTATTCAAATCACATGGCATAGCATTAATTCCAATTTTTTTTTTCAAGACGTTCGGAGTTAAAAAGATATTGACTATGTTAACTTTTTTATATTTAGTCAGATATGTATGTTTTGCAACTTCCATGCTCTTCACCTTCTTTTGTACTTCTCCCGCACTTTCTCCTTCATGATCCGCAGCAGTAGCATTTTTTTCATCAACTTTTTCTTCACCTTATTCATCTTCTTCTTCTTCACGTTCTTCCCATTAATTTTTTTTTTCCATTCTTCATATTCTTCTTATTCAGCTATTATTAATTTTCATATGCTATTTCTTCATCTTCTTCCTATTCTTCTTTTTCTTCATTTTCTTATGGTGACAGGCATTCCTGTAGTACTTATCTATAAAAGTTATAAGATTACACCTTACATTCTGCCTGTCACAAAAGATTTACAACAGGATTTGTCCGCGTTCAGTTTGGCCTGCAGCAGCAGGCATTTTCCAGGGGCACCACGAGGAGGAACGGACTCACCCCCATTTACTGCTTAGTCTTCTTCTACTTATAATTTTGATTTCTTCTATGCTTATTTTTTGTCTTATGCTTAATGTTCTTCTGCTTTCTGTTCTTCTGCTTTTGCTTCTTCTGCTTCTTGTTCTTCTGTCTTTTGTTCTGTATCTTGGTGGTTGTCTTCATGTTCTTTGTCCTCTTGGTCTTATTATTTAGGGTCATATTTCTGGTCTTCTTTGGTGTGGTCTTCAGGGTCGTCATCATCAGGGTCATCGTCATGGAGATCAATAAGGATTACCAAAGACAATTTCAAAAAGCTTGATCTTGGAAATGTAGCAGAAGGTACAAGAAGGCTGAGAAACTGGCGAGAACCAGCAGACAGTGCTGGCACCCGGATGGGTAGCAGAAGGAACAAGAGCCAATGGCACTACCGAGGACCAACTGACGGTGCTGGACCACTGTTACTAAGCAGAAGGTACCTGTGCTAAAAAGCACTACCAAGGACCAGCTGACGGTGCTGGACCTCGGATACCGAGATGGAGGCACCTAGGCCAAAGGCTGTGGCGAGAAACAGCAAACAGTGCTGGCACCCGGATGGGTAGCAGAAGGAATAAGAGCCAATGGCACTACCAAGGACCAACTGACGGTGCTGGACCACGGTTACTAGGCAGGAGGTACCTGTGCTAGAAAGCACTACCAAGGACCAGCTGACGGTGCTGGACCTCGGATACCGAGATGGAGGCACCTAGGCCAAAGGCTCTGGCGAGAACCAGCAGACAGTGCTGGAACCCGGGTGGGTAGCAGAAGGTACCAATTGAAAGCAAAGTAGCCAGGCCGCAAGCCGGCCGCAGTTACCGAAACCCACAGTCCTACAGGGGGTCCATGTCCCATTGGCATTACGGATCCAGCCTTCAGTGCCAGTTCCCGCAGCCCACATAGGAGTCACCTAAACTGCAGGCACCGTAGAGTCGGCTAACCCGGCCGCAAGACGACAGGACAACGGATTGGTGGCATAGTGACCTTGACACTACCCGGAAACAGCAGGCGTGCTGGAACCAGGCTGGGCAACAGGGAGTCCCCGTGCCAAAGACACTGCCGAGAACCAGCTGACGGTGCTGGAACCCAGATGGGTAGCAAAAGCTACAAGAGACAATGGCACTACCGAGGAACAGCTGACGGTGCTGGACCACGGTTACTAGGCAGGAGGTACCTGTGCTAGAAAGAACTACCAAGGACCAGCTGACGGTGCTGGACCTCGGATACCGAGATGGAGGCACCTAGGCCAAAGGCTCTGGCGAGAACCAGCAGACAGTGCTGGAACCCGGGTGGGTAGCAGAAGGTACCAATTGAAAGCAAAGTAGCCAGGCCGCAAGCCGGCCGCAGTTACCGAAACCCACAGTCCTACAGGGGGTCCATGTCCCATTGGCATTACGGATCCAGCCTTCAGTGCCAGTTCCCGCAGCCCACATAGGAGTCACCTAAACTGCAGGCACCGTAGAGTCGGCTAACCCGGCCGCAAGACGACAGGACAACGGATTGGTGGCATAGTGACCTTGACACTACCCGGAAACAGCAGGCGTGCTGGAACCAGGCTGGGAAACAGGGAGTCCCCGTGCCAAAGACACTGCCGAGCACCAACTGGCGTTGTTGGAGCCCAGGGACAATCATGGTGTAGGCCGAGGCCTACTTGATGGTAGTTTTAGATTGTTTGTAGGCTACAACAGACTGTCAACGTGCTCCAATTAGGCATCTGTCTCCACTCTGTTTCCAGGATTTCACGTGACCACCAACACCGCCAGTTTATGCGTACAGCAGCCGTCTGCCCAATCCACACGTGTTGCTGTGTTACTGGGATTCTGTAATGTCAGCAGATCCCCTGATGTGTGTCTGCCACTGTCTCCTGCTCTGTCCACATTCCCACCGCTTGCAGTGGGAAGGTGGACAGCGCAGGAGACAGTGGCGGACACACATTGGGGGATCTGCTGACGTAACAGAACCCCAGTAACACAGGAACACGTGTGGAATGCGTGGACGGCAACTGTGAGCAGGAACTGGCGGTGTTGGAGGTCAGGGGAAATACTAGAGACAGAGTGGAGACAGAGGCCAAATCAGAGAATGTTTAAATCTGAAGTAGCTAAAATTTGGAGGCAGCAGCAGTTTGCCCTCCACACAGCAGGGGATCAGCTGACGTTACTGACCCCCACTTTCACATGAACGAGTGTGTTTTTCTGTGTGGACAGCACTTCCGAGCACCAACTAGCGTTGTTGGAACCCAGGGACAATCATGGTGCAGGCCGAAGCCTACTAGGAGCCAGGTGTAAAGCTGAGGTATTTTGACTTTGGAGGGAGCAGGACACTTTGCCCTCCACACAGCAGGGGATCAGCTGACGTTACTGACCCCCACTTTCACATGAACGAGTGTGTTTTTCTGTGTGGACAGCACTTCTGAGCACCAACTAGCGTTGTTGGAGCCCAGGGAGAACCAGCGTGCAGGCCGATGCCTACTTGGTGGCAGTTTTAGATTGTTTGTAGGCTACAACAGACTGTCAACGTGCTCCAATTAGGCATCTGTCTCCACTCTGTTTCCAGGATTTCACGTGACTACCAACACCGCCAGTTTATGCGTACAGTAGCCGTCTGCCCAATCCACACGTGTTCCTGTGTTACTGGGATTCTGTAATGTCAGCAGTTCCCCTGATGTGTGTCTGCCACTGTCTCCTGCTCTGTCCACATTCCCACCGCTTGCAGTGGGAAGGTGGACAGCGCAGGAGACAGTGGCGGACACACATTGGGGGATCTGCTGACGTAACAGAACCCCAGTAACACAGGAACACGTGTGGAATGCGTGGACGGCAACTGTGAGCAGGAACTGGCGGTGTTGGAGGTCAGGGGAAATACTAGAGACAGAGTGGAGACAGAGGCCAAATCAGAGAATGTTTAAATCTGAAGTAGCTAAAATTTGGAGGCAGCAGCAGTTTGCCCTCCACACAGCAGGGGATCAGCTGACGTTACCAAACCCCACTTTCACATGAACGAGTGTGTTTTTCTGTGTGGACAGCACTTCCGAGCACCAACTAGCGTTGTTGGAACCCAGGGACAATCATGTTGCAGGCCGAGGCCTACTAGGAGCCAGGTGTAAAGCTGAGGTATTTTGACTTTGGAGGGAGCAGGACACTTTGCCCTCCACACAGCAGGGGATCAGCTGACGTTACTGACCCCCACTTTCACATGAACGAGTGTGTTTTTCTGTGTGGACAGCACTTCTGAGCACCAACTAGCGTTGTTGGAGCCCAGGGAGAACCAGGGTGCAGGCCGAGGCCTACTTGGTGGCAGTTTTAGATTGTTTGTAGGCTACAACAGACTGTCAACGTGCTCCAATTAGGCATCTGTCTCCACTCTGTTTCCAGGATTTCACGTGACCACCAACACCGCCAGTTTATGCGTACAGTAGCCGTCTGCCCAATCCACACGTGTTCCTGTGTTACTGGGATTCTGTAATGTCAGCAGATCCCCTGATGTGTGTCTGCCACTGTCTCCTGCTCTGTCCACGTTCCCACCGCTTGCAGTGGGAAGGTGGACAGCGCAGGAGACAGTGGCGGACACACATTGGGGGATCTGCTGATGTAACAGAACCCCAGTAACACAGGAACACATGTGGAATGCGTGGACGGCAACTGTGAGCAGGAACTGGCGGTGTTGGAGGTCAGGGGAAATACTAGAGACAGAGTGGAGACAGAGGCCAAATCAGAGAATGTTTAAATCTGAAGTAGCTAAAATTTGGAGGCAGCAGCAGTTTGCCCTCCACACAGCAGGGGATCAGCTGACGTTACCAAACCCCACTTTCACATGAACGAGTGTGTTTTTCTGTGTGGACAGCACTTCCGAGCACCAACTAGCGTTGTTGGAACCCAGGGACAATCATGGTGCAGGCCGAGGCCTACTAGGAGCCAGGTGTAAAGCTGAGGTATTTTGACTTTGGAGGGAGCAGGACACTTTGCCCTCCACACAGCAGGGGATCAGCTGACGTTACTGACCCCCACTTTCACATGAACGAGTGTGTTTTTCTGTGTGGACAGCACTTCCGAGCACCAACTGGTGTTGTCGGAGCCCAGGGAAAATGAGGTAGTAGGCCGAGGCCTACTTGGAGCCAGGTGTAAATCTGAGGTTGTTTGACTGTGGAGGGAGCAGGACACTTTGCCATACACACAGCAGGGGATCAGCTGACGTTACCGAACCCCACTTACACATGAGCGAGTGTTTTGTCTGTGCGGACAGGACTTCTGAGCACCAACTGGCGGTGTCGGAGCCCAGGGAAAATCAGGTAGTAGGCCGAGGCCTACTTGGTGGCAGTTTGCGATTGTTTCTAGACTACTACTAACTGTCAACGTACTCCAATTAGGCCTCTCTCTTCACTCTGTTTCGAGTATTTCCTCTGGCTTCCAACCACGCCAGTTGCTGCTCTGAAACGCCGTCTGCACAACCCACACTTGTTCCTGTGTTACTGGGGTTCTGTAACAGCAGCTTCTCCCTAGAGGTGAGTCAGGCAATGTCTCCTGCTCTGTCCACATTTCCACTACAAGTAGTGGGAATGTAGACAAAGCAGGAGACATTGCCGTGCTCAACTCTGGAGATGAGCAGATGTTACAGGACCCAGGTACCACTGGAACAAGTGTGGATTGTGCAGACGGCACTTGAGAGCAGAAACAGGCGGTGTTGTAGGCCGGAGGAAATACTCAAAACAGAGTGGAGACAGAGGGCAAATCAGAGAACATATTAAATCAGAGGTAGTCAGAAGTTGTAGGCAGCAGGAGAGTTTGCCGTACACACAGCAGGGGATCAGCTGACGTTACCGAACCCCACTTACACATGAGCGAGAGTTTTGTCTGTGCGGACAGCACTTCCGAGCACCAACTGGCATTGTCGGAGCCCAGGGAAAATGAGGTAGTAGGCCGAGGCCTACTTGGAGCCAGGTGTAAATCTGAGGTTGTTTGACTGTGGAGGGAGCAGGACACTTTGCCATACACACAGCAGGGGATCAGCTGACGTTACCGAACCCCACTTACACATGAGCAAGTGTTTTGTCTGTGCGGACAGCACTTCTGAGAACCAACTGGCGGTGTAGGAGCCCAGGGAAAATCAGGTAGTAGGCCGAGGCCTACTTGGTGGCAGTTTGCGATTGTTTCTAGACTACTACTAACTGTCAACGTACTCCAATTAGGCCTCTGTCTTCACTCTGTTTCGAGTATTTCCTCTGGCTTCCAACCACGCCAGTTGCTGCTGTGAAATGCCGTCTGCACAACCCACACTTGTTCCTGTGTTACTGGGGTTCTGTAACAGCAGCTTCTCCCTAGAGGTGAGTCAGGCAATGTCTCCTGCTCTGTCCACATTTCCACTACAAGTAGTGGGAATGTAGACAAAGCAGGAGACATTGCCGTGCTCAACTCTGGAGATGAGCAGATGTTACAGGACCCAGGTACCACAGGAACAAGTGTGGATTGTGCAGACGGCACTTGAGAGCAGAAACAGGCGGTGTTGTAGGCCGGAGGAAATACTCAAAACAGAGTGGAGACAGAGGGCAAATCAGAGAACATATTAAATCAGAGGTAGTCAGAAGTTGTAGGCAGCAGGAGAGTTTGCCGTACACACAGCAGGGGATCAGCTGACGTTACCGAACCCCACTTACACATGAGCGAGTGTTTTGTCTGTGCGGACAGCACTTCTGAGCAACAACGGGCGTTGCTGTAGCCCAGGAAATAAAGTTCAGGTCATAGAAACATGAACACAACAGGAGACCTGGATCCTGTTGCCAGCCAATTATTTATTCTGGAAGAGAACTGGCAAATTCAGGTGAGATCCAGGCCTTGTTCATTTTCACAAAAGTAAGCCGGTCAACATTATCGGCGGATAGTCGCGTGCGACGGTCTGTTACCACACCACCTGCAGCACTAAAGACACGTTCCGATAATACACTGGCAGCAGGGCAAGCCAGCACCTCCAATGCATACTGGCTAAGCTCTGGCCATGTATCCAGCTTAGAGACCCAATACTTGAACGGGGAAGAGCCGTCTGGGAGAACACTAACAGGGCACGACAAGTAGTCTGTCACCATCTGACGGAAACGTTGCCTCCTGCTGACTGGAGCCGTCTGTGATGGTGTAGCCGTTTGTGGCGGTCCCACAAAACTTTTCCACATTTGGGCCATACTGGCCTTGCCTTGTCCTGCGGCACTGCCTCTGCTACCTCTTTGTGCAGAGCTTCCTCCACTGCCTCTACCCACATGGCTGCTTTGAAAAGCACTACCAGCAACACTTGTGGGGGGAATGGAGAACATGATGGCCTGCACAAGTGTTTCTTGGTACTCCCGCATTTTTCGCTCCCGGTTCAACTGTGGTATGAGGCTTTGTAAGTTGTCCCGGTAGCGAGGATCTAGGAGGGTGTACACCCAATAATCAGCCGTGTGGAGAATGTTGGCGATGCGGCGGTCATTTAACAAGCACTGCAGCATGAAATCAACCATGTGCTGCAGACTGCCAACTGGACCGGAAACGCTGTCCCCAGCTTGAGGCAGCATCTCTGCCTGCTCAGCATCACCCCACCCTCGCTGTACACACTGACTACTAGAGCCTTGTGTACCTCCCTCCTCTGGAGAGATGTGTTCCTCCTCCTCCATTGACTCCTCGTCATCCTCCTCACTAAGTGTCCCCTGCCTGGGCCTTTGTGTGGAAGCACGTTGCGCAGACTTGCCAGAAGCAGATGGCATTTCTGACTGCTCATCCTCGACCTCTTCAAAAACCTCCTCACTTAGTGCTTGTAAGGTTTTTTGAAGCAGACAGATGAGGGGGACAGTCATGCTGATTAGTGCATCATCTGCACTGGCCATCCGCGTGGAGTCATCGAAGGCACGCAAAACTTGGCAGATGTCCCTCATAGTGGCCCACTCAGTGGTGGTGAAGTGTGTCCGGCGCACAGTGCGACTTGTTTGCGCCTGATGCAGCTGGTACTCCATTACTGCTGCCTGCTGCTCACACAACCGCTTCAACATATGTAACATTGAATTCCACCTGGTGGGGAGGTCACATATGATGCGATGTTCTGGCAGGCGGAATCGGCGTTGCAGAGATGCAATGCGCGATCTTGCCATGCTGGAACGCCGCAAGTGAGCACACTCTAGGCGAACCTTGTGCAGCAGTGCATCAAGATCCGGATAGTCCCTCAGAAAGCTCTGCACGACCAAATTGAGCACGTGTGCCAGACATGGTATGTGAGTGAGGTTGCCTAGGCCCAGAGCTGCCACTAGATTTCGTCCATTGTCACTCACTACCAAACCTGGCTGGAGACTCGCTGGCACAAACCACACATCGCTCTCCTGCTTGATGGCATTCCAGAGCTCCTGTGCTGTGTGGCTCCGATTCCCCAAAGAAATTAATTTAAGGACGGCCTGTTGACATTTGGCCACACCTGTGCTCATATCTGGCCTAACAGGCTCACGCAGTGCTGATTCCGAGGAACTAGAGTAGGAGGAGGACTCAATATGTACAGACTGCATTCCTGCAATCCTTGGAGTTGGCAGAATACGTACAGAGCCACTCTCCAGATCTGTACCCGGCTCCACAACATTGACCCAATGGGCAGTGAGGGAACGGTATCGTCCCTGTCCATGGCTACTGGTCCACGCATCGGTGGTCAGGTGGACCTTGCTACTGATGGCATTTAGTAGCGCATTTTTAATTTTTCCCTCCACATGCTTTTGCAGGGTAGGGACAGCTTGCCTGCTGAAATAAAAGTGGCTGGGCACATTGTATTGTGGAACTGCCAATGACATAAAGTTCCGGAAGGTGTCAGTCTCCACCAGCCTGAATGACAGCATCTCAAGGGCCAGTAGTTTGGCAATGCCGGCATTCAGAGCCAGTGCTCGGGGATGGTTTGCCGAGTATGGCCGCTTTTTCTCCCATGCCTGTGCTACCGATTGCTGGTGAGTGGCCTGGGAGTGTGCTGATGACTGCGAACGTGGTTCAGTGGGTGGAATTTCACTGGGTCGCTGGACAACAGTGGCAGTGGTTCTTCCATGGCGTTCCAGTGAGGAAGCCGAACCAGCTGTGTGTGAGCTGGAGGAAGAGGCCCCAACACGAGCTGAAGAGGTGGTAGGTGCTGCTGAAGGTTGGCCTACATCTTCAGTTTGTCTGTGTAACTCCACCTCGTGCTTGGTACGCACATGTTTCCACATATTTGTGGTATTGAGGTTGGTCACATTTTTCCCTTGTTTCACTTTCTGATGACACAGCTTGCATTTGACAAAGCAAATGTCATCTGCAACTGTGTCAAAAAAAGACCACGCACTGCAAGTCCTGGGAGCGCCCGTTTTGTGTTTTGGAAGAGGATTGCTCCTCACGGGTTCCAAAGTGGAGGCTACAGGCAACCAAGTCTGCCCCAGTCCTCTCCCTCCTCTTTTGGCCGTTCGGGGAATCTCTTCCTCAGAGCTGCTCCCACCACCTTCCTGTGGCTGACGCCATGATGGGTCAAGAACCTCATCATCTCCACTCCCCTCTTCAAGCACCGGCTGGTCCTGGGTTGTCTCGCCAGCACCGTACGCACCAGAAATTGGCAATTGAGTCTCATCATCATCTGATGCATACTGAGGTGTGCTGACCATAGGCACTGGCCCACCCGCCTCTTCAGATTCAGAGGGACAAAGCAGTTGTGCAACACTGCATACTCCCTCTTCTTCACGCTCTAGAATGCTGCTTGGCTGGCCACCTCTTTCCAAGCCAACAGATTCTGAGAACAGAAGTAAAGATTGAGATGGCTCCTGTCCAGGGCTCTCAGACTGCCTGGGCAATTTGGCAGGTGGTGAAGAGACAGATGGTTGCTCTTCAGTGCTCTGGCCTTGGGAGGATGCGGAAGTCATTGAAGTGGATGCGTTAGCTGCCATCCATCCGACAACGGCTTCAATTTGTTCGTCACGCAGCAGTGGGGTACGGCGAGGTCCTACAAAGCTGCGCATGAAGGACTGTTGCCTGGTAAAAGTGGGGGATGCCGGGTCACTGGTGGCCGCGGCAGATACCGAATCCCCACGTCCTCTCCCTGCTGAATCCCCCCGTCCTCTCCCTGCTGAAACTCCACGGCCATGACCACGTGCCTTACTCCCTGCCTTCTTCATCTTGGTAGACTGATAAGGATAGGCAGAAAAGTAAAAAAGGGGTGGCTTAGTGTTCTTATTCCTGAACACCTGCTAACCAGTATAAGAAACACTAATTTGGCTAAGAGTGTGTGTACTACACTTTAATATGATCTAATGTGGCCTAGACAACTGTAAAGTGGAGTGTTTGGTGAACTTTATTTCCTTTTTTTGGGTGGGGGGAAAGGAAAGGATGCGACCAAAGTTTGAAAGCTATAGTATCACAAACTTTTTGGAGCGATTACAATGCAGGAAGCTAACCTACAATGCAATTGATAAGGCTCAAAAAATAGGGTGATACTAGCCTGGCTGGCCCTGAAGGGCACAAGCCAGCAAAAAGGCTCCTCTATCTAATCCTATATAGTGTTTGCAACCAACCAATGACAATGGATGCGGTTGGAAGCACACTAATATAGGAGCAAAAATCTGGCTAAATTAGCTGCAAAAAAAGGACTATGTATGAGGCAGTGACGCACGCTGAGCGGACTACAGCTAGCGGTGGCAGTAGAACACACTGCAACGTGAGCTGCACTCACAGAGAGACCTATCAGATAGCCAAAAACAGTGCAGAGAAATGGGCTATAGCACTGAAAGGCTGCTGAAAGGCTCCGCTGTCCACTCCTTTAGTGTTTGCAAGCAACGTATATGGATACGTATGGAAGCACACTATACAGGAGAAAAAAAAGCAGCAATAAAAGAAAAATGTGTATGAGGCAGAGACACACGCTGGCCAGCCTACAAGCAGACGTGCCTGCAGGACACACTACACAGCGTGGGTCTGCACTCACACAGCCCTTGCAGACAGCTGTGAAAACAGCGCTGCTAGGGAAAAGCAAGCTACAGTGGTGGTTTATGTAGCCTGGGTTAAGCACTATATGTTTTGTGGAATCGCTATTTCTAACTGTCCCTCACAGTCTTCAACAGCAGCCTGTCCCTAACTGAATTCACAGCAGAGTGACGAGAAATGGCGGCTGCAGCGCTTTTTATAGTGCATCATGACATCATTTCAGCAGCCAATCACAGCCATGCCAGTAGTTAACATGCCTACATGCCTAACAGGATATGCCCACACTTCTGAGGATCCCCATTGGCTGAATCAAATCGAGCGGGCTCCTAGCATTATGGGAACTTCCGATTCCGGTATTCGATATGAAAAAAGTATCGGAACTAAGTATCGGAATTCCGATACAGCTAATATCGGCCGATACCCGATACTTGCGGTATCGGAATGCTCAACACTAATGATAAGTGAGATTCTATTTTATAAATTAGTCTCTTGTTGGGGCAATATGACTCCGGTATTTCTATGTAGGTTCCCCTGTTATATTAGTATCTTTTGCTTTGCTTCCATTTCACAACAGAGTGCTTATCTAGCGGGGTTGAGGTTGTGTGGCCTCAGGTTTTTTGTATATCAGATGTGTTGGATTTTTTAGGGTTTTTGCATGATTGCAGACAGTATCTTTTCTGTCCTGTCCTATCTAAACAGCTTGGGCCCCAAAATTTGCTCAGTCTATTTTCTGCCTATGTTTGTATCTCATCTTGTCTCACTGACAATAAATGTTTGGGGGCTGTCTATTTCTTTGAGGATCTGCTCCGGGGCAGTTTAGATTTCTTTAGGCTTAGTTAGTTCTCCAGCTGTGCCGAGGCGTCTAAGGCATCGTAGGAATGCTCCACGGCTACTGTTAGTTGTGTTGTTAGGGTCAGGGGTCTGCAATCCGCTTAGTTACTAAACTCTCTGGTTTTCTGGTGGCTTAGCCTGCTCCTGCCATCCACCTCGGTGACCCATTCATAACAGCGGCCCCTGCGTCTGTGCCTCCAAAAACCAACCTCTCCCATTTCCAATTATGAGTGAGAGGTATTCCGCCAATTTTGGGATGAACAGACTTACTCTAAATTAACTCATGATCCATTAAACTTCTTGGCTCAACTCTAGCTCATTCTTCAAAGGGCATATGAGGAGGGAGTAATTAACAAAAAGGGTTAGAGGGTTTGACCTTTGGTTCACCAGTGACATGAAGCAGAATTGTCATTATGGGAGAGGGATAAACATAAATTTTTGGAACAGTTCATAGATAACTTCAAGTCTCAGAGAGACAGAAGAGTCTGAAACTATAAATTTAGGACAACTTTTGACACACTCAGTGCAGGAATGAATGTGTCGCATGGATTTATGTCTTTTTACATCAATTAAGGAATTTGCTCTTCAGACATTCTGGGGTCATCACACAACACAGAACCAGACCCCAATCAGAGGGCAATAAAACTTTCACACTCCTTATCTATGAACTGTTCCAATATTTATGTTTATTCCTCTCCAATAATTACAATTCTGCTTCATGTCACTTTTCTTATCTATTGTGCTATTTCTGTGCTGTATTGTGTATAAATATGTGAATCTTCAGATGTTGTATTAGTCTAGCCTGATGAAGAGACCTGAGTAGTCTCGAAAGCTTGCAATTTGTTACCATCCTTTTAGTTAGCTATTAAAAGGTATCAACCACTGAGGAATCTCAATTCTAAATATTCTTTTAACTGCTGAACCACAGTGCCATCAGGCATTTGGGAACTGGGAATTCTGTTTATGAAGTAGTTCTGGGGTATGATACCAGAACATTAATATTTTAAATTTATTATCTTTATTTAGAGTGCAAATAGAGGATTTAGCTGCTTTGTCCCAAATGTGCTGTCAATACTGAAGGGCTCTGCTCCCTCCCAAGGACAGACTTCCATTTACTCACATAGAAATTTTTTTTGGGTGGGTCTACCTGAGGGGAGTTTATCATCCTACAGATATCAGATATCAACCACTTAATTAATGGTCCCCTTCTGCATAACCTCTCAAACTCATTTGGTTTAGTGATACTCATGGTGCCATATAGCTAAAACGCTAGATATTTAATCTGCATAAATTGGAAAAATTCTTGATTAGTGATGGGTGTCATGAGTTCATTTTCCCCTTCACCCTTGAGGTCTGATGAACTCCCTCTTCTGGTGAAGGAAGGTAGTGAGGCTGATTACCAAGCATCTGTGCAGGATGATGATGACTGGGTGACTGGAATTGCTGACTGGATATAAGGCAGCCGACGCCCTTCTGCCTTGCGGGTGATTTCTCTGAGGGATTCTAGGAGACCAGTCTGATTCCTGCTCCTCAAAAGCTAAGTTTTCTGCTCTGCTTTTTGCATTTTTGCTTTGGTTTTGCTTTGCCTTGTTTTTCTGGATTTCTGCCATTCCCTGCTAGGGTGAGCTGAATTCCATTTGCTCTGTCTTCAGAAAATACCTGAGTACTGATATAGTCTTTTTGAAGCCTAGCATCTTCAGGGCTTTTTTTCCCTATCAGTCTGTTGGCTCTTGTTTTGATAGGGTTTTGGGCGGATTGCAGACAGCAGCTTTTCTATCCTGTCCTATTTAGTTAGCTTGGGCCCCATCATTTGCTCAGCCTATCTTTCAATCTGTGTGAGTGTTTTTTCATCTTGCTTCACTGTCATTATATGTTGGGGGCTGCCTATTGCTTTGGGGTCTGCTCTGGGGCAGTTTAGATTTCCCTTTCTGTCTTTAGGCTATTTAGTTCTCCGGCTGTGATCGAGGGTTCTAGGACACCGTAGGAACCCCCCACGGCTACTGCTAGTTGTTGTTGATAGGTTCAGGGGTCTGCAATCCGACAGCTGCCAACTTCTCTGGTTTTCTGGACTTAGCTAGTATTTCTGTTTTTGCCTCCAACGGTGACTCATTCATAACAGAATCACCCGCCATACCGCAGATCCTAGGGTACTAAATAGCAGGAAAGAATTGTAAAAAAAAAAAAAAAGTGTGTATATTTTTTCCTCTATATCTCTGAGGCCGTAGGGGGAATTTTTTTTCTCTCAATGGAGATAAAGCAATTGTATGATCGTGTGGAGCAGCTCGCTGCAGAAGTGCAGGGAATTTCCGCCTACCTTGCTCATTCACATGCTGCTGAACCAAAGATCCCTATTCCTGATGTGTTTTTTGGGGATCGGTCTAAATTTTTGAATTTCAAAAATAATTGTAAATTATTTTTTGCCTTGGAGCCTAACTCGTCAGGGAGCTCCGCGCAGCAGGTTAAAATTGTCATCTCTTTGCTGCGTGGCGATCCCCAGGATTGGACGTTTCCTTTGAAACCAGATGATCCTATTCTTATTAATGTGAACGCATTTTTTCAAGCCTTGGGGTTGTTGTATGACGAACCTAATGCTATTGATCAGACTGAAAAGACCCTGTTGGCATTGAGCCAGGGTCGAGATTCTGCAGAATTGTACTGTCAAAAATTCAGAAAGTGGGCGGTCCTTACTACCTGGAATGATAATGCCTTGGCAGCTCTCTTTCGGAAGGGTTTGTCAGAAGCCGTAAAAGATACTATGGTGGGATTTCCTGTTCCCTCTGGTCTTGACGATTCTATGTCATTAGCCATTCAGGTTGATCGGCGTTTACGTGAACGCAGGACTGCACGAGAGGTGTTGCCACCTGTTGAACAAGTGTCTGAACCTATGCAATGTGATAGAGTTTTGTCCAGGGAACAACGTCAGGAGTTCAGAAGGCGTAATAAGCTGTGTTTTTTTGTGGAGATTCCTCGCATATTATTTCTGTCTGTCCTAAACGAGAGAAACGTTTTGCACACACGTTTTCTGTGGGTGGTGTTCAACCTAAGTTTCTTCTGGCAATTACTCTGATCTGCTCCCTATCCACATTTTCCGCCAAGGCTTTTGTGGATTCGGGAGCAGCCCTGAACCTAATGGATTTGGAAATTCATAATCCAGTTTTGGATTGGAAATCTGTGTCTGTGGTGAGCTGGGGTTGTGGGTGTGCCCTTAGTGATGCTCCTATTTTCTCCTCCTCTCCCCAGTCGCATGATGTTCCTGACTATTTGGCGGACTTTTATGTTGTATTTAGTAAGAATGAGTCTGCATCTTTGCCTCCTCATAGGAGTTATGACTGTGCAATTGAACTGAGCCCGGGGTGTAAATTTCCCAAGGGTCAGCTCTTCAATTTATCTGTACCCGAGCACGAGGCTATGCGATCCTATATTAAGGAGGCATTGGAGAAGGGTCATATTAGACCATCCTCTTCACCCTTAGGTGCCGGTTTTTTTTTTGTGGCCAAAAAGGATGGTTCATTAAGGCCTTGTATTGATTATCGTGCCCTCAACAAAATTACTATTAAATATCAGTATCCGTTACCCCTGATCTCGGATCTATTCTCCAGAGTTAAAGGTGCTTGCTGGTTTACCAAGCTTGACCTTCAGGGGGCCTATAATCTTATCTACATTAAGCATGGGGATGAATGGAAGACGGCGTTTAATACTCCGGAGGGACATTTTGAGTACCTGGTGATGCCTTTTGGGCTCACTAATGCCCCTTCTGTCTTCCAGTGCTTCATGAACGACATTTTCCGAGACTTTGTGGATAAATTTTTGATTATCTATCTGGATGATATTTTGATCTTTTCCAAGGATTGGGATTCTCATGTGGAACATGTTCGGAATGTGTTCCGGATCTTGAGGGAGAATTCCCTGTATGTCAAAGGATCGAAATGCCTTTTTGGGGTACAGAGGATTTCATTTTTGGGATTTATTTTGTCTCCGTCAACTATTGAAATGGACCCGGCCAAGGTACAGGCTATTTATGATTGGGTTCAGCCCACTTCTTTGAAGGCCCTCCAGAAGTTTTTGGGTTTTGCTAATTTTTATCGGAAATTAATAGCAAAATTTTCTAGTATTGCCAAGCCATAGACTGATCTGACTAAGAAGGGTGCTGATGTGTTGAATTGGTCTCCGGAGGCTGTTTCTTCCTTTCAGGAGCTGAAGCGAAGATTCACTTCTGCCCCGGTTTTGCGGCAACCTGATGTCTCACTCCCGTTCCAGGTAGAGGTGGACGCTTCTGAGATTGGTGCAGGAGCTGTTTTGTCCCAAAAGGATCCTGTAAAATCTAAAATGAATCCCTGTGCATTCTTGTCCGGAAAGTTCTCTCTATCTGAACGTAACTATGATGTGGGGAATCGGGAACTGTTAGCCATGAAATGAGCATTTGAGGAGTGGAGACATTGGTTGGAGGGAGCTAAACATCAAGTCGTGGTCCTCACTGACCACAAGAATTTGATTTACCTGGAGTCGGCCAAACGCTTGAACCCTAGACAGGCTAGGTGGGCCTTGTTTTTTACACGTTTTGATTTTGTGGTCTCTTTTCTTCCTGGCACTAAGAATGTCAAGGCTGACGCTCTCTCTAGGAGCTTCTTTGCAGATTCTCCTGTGGTGACCAAGCCTGCTACCATCTTAGGCGAAGGGGTAGTTCTTTCTGCCATCTCGCCCGATTTGAGACATGCTCTGGAAGAGTTCCAGGAGGACAAACCTGAGCGTTGTCCCAGTGGAAAGTTGTATGTTCCTGACCAGTGGAAGAAGAGAGTGATGTCTGAAGTTCATTGCTCTGCATTGGCTGGTCATCCAGGTATTTTTGGTACTAGAGATCTGGTGAGTCAGTCTTTTTGGTGGCCCGCCTTGTCTCGTGATGTCAGGAATTTTGTGTAGTCCTGTGGGACTTGCTCCCGGTCTAAACCTTGTTCTCGCTCTAGTGGGTTGTTGATGCCTTTGCCGGTCCCCAGGAGGCCATGGACCCATATTTCAATGGATTTCATCTCTGATATGCCTGTCTCTCAGAGAATGACTGTTATTTGGGTGATTTGTGATAGGTTATCTAAAATGGTTCATCTTGTACCACTCCCTAAGTTGCCATCTTCCTCTGAGTTGGTGCCCCTGTTTTTGCAACAGGTGGTTCGCTTGCACGGGATTCCTGAGAACATTGTATCTGACAGAGGAGTTCAGTTTGTGTCTAGATTTTGGAGGACTTTCTGTTCCAAGCTGGGAATTCAGTTGTCCTTCTCCTCTGCTTTTCACCCTCAGACCAATGGGCAGACGGAGAGAACAAACCAGACCTTGGAGTCGTATTTGAGATGTTTTATTTCCGCTGATCAGGATGATTGGGTTTCATTTTTGCCCTTGGCCGAATTTGCTATAAATAATAGAGCTAGTTCTGCCACTTTGATGTCACCTTTTTTTTGTAACTTTGGGTTTCATCCTCGATTTTCTTCAGGGCAGGTGGAGCCTTCTGCCTGCCCAGGTGTTGGTGTTGACACTGTGGTGGAGAGAATGCGCCAGATCTGGGACCAAGTGATGGATAAGTTATCTCTCTCCCAGGAAAAGGCCCAGCGGTTTTCCAACCGACATAGGACCATTGGTCCCCAGTTTAAGGTTGGTGATATGGTTTGGTTATCATCAAAAAATATCGCTATGAAGGTGGCTTCTCCTAAGTTTAAGCCTAGATTTATTGGACCTTACAAGATTTTGGAGATTATTAATCCGGTCTCTTTTCGTTTGGCTCTTCCTGTCACATTTAAAATCCTTAATGTGTTTCATAAGTCCTTGTTGAAGAGGTTTGTTGAACCAGTAGTTCCTGGGGTGGCACCTCCGGACCCTGTATTGGTTGAAGGTATAATGGAATATGAGGTAGAGAAGATACTGGATTCCCATCTGGCTAGACGGAGACTCCAGTATTTGGTTAAGTGGAAGGGTTATGGTCAGGAGGATAATTCCTGGGTCTCTGCCTCTGATATTCATGCCAAAAGATTGGTGCGTGCCTTTCATCGGGCTCACCCTGATCGCCCTGGTGGCGTGGATGAGGGTCTGGTGACCCCTCCTCAAGGGGGACGTACTGTTGTGAGTTCATTTTCCCCTTCACCATTGAGGTCTGATGAACTCCCTCTTCTGGTGAAGGAAGGTAGTGAGGCTGATTACCAAGCATCTGTGCAGGATGATGATGACTGGGTGACTGGAATTGCTCACTGGATATAAGGCAGCCGACGCCCTTCTGCCTTGTGGGTGATTTCTCTGAGGGATTCTAGGAGACCAATCTGATTCTTGTTCCTCAAAAGCTAAGTTTTCTGCTCTGCTTTTTGCATTTTTGTTTTGGTTTTGTTTTGCCTTGTTTTTCTGGATTTCTGCCATTCCCTGCTGGGGTGAGCTGAATTCCTTTTGCTCTGTCTTCAGAAAATACCTGAGTACTGATATAGTCTTTTTGAAGCCTAGCGTCTTCAGGGCTTTTTTTCCCTATCAGTCTGTTGGCTCTTGTTTTGATAGGGTTTTGGGCGGATTGCAGACAGCAGCTTTTCTATCCTGTCCTATTTAGTTAGCTTGGGCCCCATCATTTGCTCAGCCTATCTTTCAATCTGTGTGAGTGTTTTTTCATCTTGCTTCACCGTCATTATATGTTGGGGGCTGCCTATTGCTTTGGGGTCTGCTCTGGGGCAGTTTAGATTTCCCTTTCTGTCTTTAGGCTATTTAGTTCTCCAGCTGTGATCGAGGGTTCTAGGACACCGTAGGAACCCCCCACGGCTACTGCTAATTGTTGTTGATAGGTTCAGGGGTCTGCAATCCGATAGCTGCCAACTTCTCTGGTTTTCTGGACTTAGCTAGTATTTCTGTTTTTTCCTCCTACGGTGACTCATTCATAACAGATGGGGAATTTTGTCTTAGTAAAATCAAATGTGAGAGTCTCCAAAGTGTCCCTAAATCTGCGCATCTGAAAAGTCCTGCTGAAATCCATGGATGAACCATTGTTGGTTTTACGCTATTTGAGATCAGAGGTTGATATATAAAGGATATGAAAGCCAAGCTTCTGTTGTAAACTGCACAGGACCCAGAATGGGAGATGATATCTTGATAGACTTAGTTGTCCACAAAAGAGAATTCAGATGAATGAGAGCCAGCCATAACTTTGCTATTTCAGTCCATTTATAATAAGCCCATAATGAAGCCCACAAACAAATCATATTTAAGTGGGCTGTCCAATAATATTTAGTGATATCCGAGACCAACAGTCCCCCCTGTGATTTATGAGAAGTGAGAACTTGAGATTCTATGTAGTCTACCATTCCAGATGAATCTCATAATAGTGGCTTGGAGGAACTTACGGTCATGCAGAGAAACCCTGACTGGGAGAGTCTCAAAATAAAAAATTAGCTTAGAAAGAAGAGACATTTTAACCAAGGCTATGTGGCCTAGTAGTAAAAGTGGCATCCACTTATTCAGTAGCCTCTTCAATTCTTCAAAGAGAGGTGGGAAATTGTTGTATTATAAGTTACTATAGGAAGAGGATAAGTTAACCCCTAAATATTTAAAGGCCTCAGTTTTCCACCTACTCTTTAAGTTTGTTATTATTTGCTCTAAATTATTCGGTGGAATGTTCAAGGGTAAGGTTTCCATTTTGGAGGTGTTTTTTCTATACCCTGACAAACGGTCATATTCCTGAGGTTAGGGAGCATTGTATGAAGCTTATGGAGGGTCAGCAAAACATTATCTGCAAATAATGATATCTTAAATATCATTTCGTTAATTTTCACACTGAAATATTAGGTTTCTGTCGAATCACTGCTGCCAGGGGCTCAATACACATTGCATATAGAAAGGGAGAAAGGAGACACCCCTGTCTTTTTCCATTCAAGATGTTGAAACTAAGGGATATATGGAAAAGAAGTTTTATTGAGGCCAAATGGGATCTATAAAATGCCTTTAAGGCTACAAGAAAAGTATTTGAAATGCCAAACATCCACATTGTTTCAAACAACAAAGACCAGTAAAGGCAGTCAAAAGCCTTCTCTACATCTAGGCTTAGAATGAAAGTTTGTGTTTTACTTTTATTAATAACATTTCCCCTAGCGGAGAGTAACATGTTATGCATGCTGAGATGAGGAGACTTTTAAGCTGCAACGCTCCTCTAGAAAATCTGCAAATTGTCTCTGATGAGTGTCAGTACCTCGAAACACAGTGTCTGCAAATTGAGATTCTGGTTATGGCTTTTATCCTAAGTCATATGACAAGGCTCGTTAAAGGGTCGACATTGACTTTTAGGATTACTACTTCCTATAGCTGACACTAGAATTCTAGTTCTCTTGCTCTCTGAAGAGACAATTTACTTTTATTAGACACATCAATCAAATCTATCACCTATCTAGTGTTATCCCCTCCCTGACCAAAAGGCATAAAGCCTACCTAGTCTTTATTAATGAGTTGAGGTAGTCAATAGTTAAGCCTATTAGCCCACAAAAGCGTAAATATTTTCAAATCTGAATTTAAGAAGGCTATTGGATGAGAGCACAATCAAAGGGATCCCTACCTGATTTAGGAATGAAGATTAAGTATGAATGTGATGGACTATTTGGAATGAGTGATTTTTCCATGAATTAATTGAACAACCTAGCCATATAAGGAATTGACTAGCTCCTCTGAAAATTTTTTGTAGTATAGATGTGTCAACCCATCTGGCCCTGGAGACTTACCCAGGAGAAAGTCTTTCAAAATGTCTGATATCTCTTCCTGAGTAACTTGTTTGTTAAGGGCATTTGTTGCTTCTGAGAGGAGGACTGGTAATCTGAGGTCAGAAAAATAATTTTTCAGTAAAGTAAATTGACGATTTTGATTTGAGGGTAGTGTATCCTAGAGATTGTATAATTTTTGCTAAAAGTTATAAAATATATTCATTATTTCAGAGGGGTTATAATGGATTGCACCATCCTCGCCCCTAAAAGCCTGAGGACTCAAGGATGTGGCAAGATTTTTCAGTTGACGGTCTAGTAATGTGTGGGCCTTATTACCTTTTTTTCATAATATTTCTGTTTTGTGTACAGGAGCAGTCTTTCGACTTTTCATATAGGTAAATCTTTCAGTTTATCTCTAATCTCTATTACCTTTCTATTACCTTTCTCAAGTTATGTTCTAGAGTTTTAAGTTGGGAGGCCAGATTATTATATAAGAATTTTGTTTGCTTTTTTTTAATATAGACTCCTCCTTAATGCAATTACCGCTTATCACCAGCTTGTTTGCTTCCCATAAGGTAGAAAGGGAGGAAAATGACCCATCATTGAGCTGAAAAAAAAGATGATCAAATAACATTTTATTAGTATTGGGATCCTTCATCAAGAGTTCAAATGACAATCACACAACTGAGTTAAAGAATGGGAAATTTTCAATCTAACAATATTGGGGTGTGGTCAGTAAGTAATTGGACCCATTTGTATTTTTTCAAGTAACTTAATATTTATAATATTAGCAAAGAAGAAATCTATCCTTGTATGGGTGCGGGAGGTGGGTGAAATAGAAACACTAAGCACATTTTTAGGATGGTCTATTCTTCATAGATCAAATAGAGCGTTAGCGCTAATCAGTCTCCTAAACTCCAATGCTAGCCTGGACAAATTTGTTTTAGGGAGTGATAAACCCATTGAATGCCTATCAAAAATGTACAAAAAGTGGACAATATCCCCTTCTTGACATGTGCCGTACATATACTGCTCTGTGGGAAGTGCGTTCCCGCAAAGCGAAGTATATGTATGGTGCGGCGATCGCGCGGCCTCACTCTGAACGCCGCAGTGATCACGCGTGGGTGTCAGCTCTGTATGAGAGCTGTCACCCCGCAGCAATGCCCACGATTGGTGCTAGCACTGATCATGGGCATTTAACCTCTCTGATGCCGCTGTCAGTGGAGCAGAGTAGCATCGCGCAAGAATTCAGTTCCCTGTGCGCTTCTATCAGGAAACACGAAACCCAGTGCAAGTCAATGGGGAAGCAAAGTCGGCAGGGAGTGGAGGACAGTAAACACACCTACAGTGCCCATTTCAATGCCAAAAACATCAATTCTTATTACTGAAGCTTGTCAACCTTAATTTACTTCATAATAATAGTTACGCATTGAAAACTGGGGGTTATTTGGCTCAAGTTGTGGGGGGGGTAGGGCTGGCTCCAGGTTTTCGTGTGCCCTGGGCAAAAGAGTGTCAGTGCGCCCCTTTAACACATACCACAACTCCGATACGGCACAGAAATATAGGTATAGTACAATGACAAATACTTCACTGCTTACATGACATGACTGATCTATTTTAAATTGTACAATAGCTCAAAAAAAGGACAGTATATTACTCCATACAGTATTATGGCCACTACATTGGGTGCCATACAGAATAATGAGCCCCATATATTTCTCCATACAGAACAATTGGTCACATATAATGTTCCATACAGTATATGATGAGCTCCACATATTGCTACAGTATATGATGGTCCCCATGGACGATGCTCCAGTGTGTTATGGGCCCAAATAATGCTCCACATATAATGGGCTCCATTTCTAATGCTCCAGTGTATAATGGGCCCCGTAAATGCTGCTCCAGTGTCTGATGTCCCCAATCTGGAATGCTCCAGCATATGATGGGCCTCATGGATGATGCTCCAATGTATGATGGGCCCTAATAATGCTCCATATATAATGGGCTCCATTTCTAATTCTCCAGTGTATAATGGGCCCTGTAAATGCTGCTCCAGTGTCTGATGTCCCCCATTTGGAATGCTCCAGTATATGATGGGCCTCTTGGATGATGCTCCAGTGTGTTATGGACCCAAATAATGCTCAATATATAATGGGCCCCATTTCTAATACTCCAGTGTATAATGTGCCCCATAGATGCTGCTCCAGTGTCTGATCTGCCCCATTTAGAATGTTCCAGTATATGATGGGCCCCATGGATGATGCTCTAGTATCTTATGGGTCCAAATAATGCTCCATGTATAATTGGTTCCATTTCTAGTGCTTCAGTGTATAATGGGCCCTGTAAATACTGCTCCAGTGTCTGATTTCCCCCATTTGGAATGCTCCAGTATATGATGGGCCTCTTGGATGATGCTCCAGTGTGTTGTGAGTTCATTTTCCCCTTCACCCTTGAGGTCTGATGAACTCCCTCTTCTGGCGAAGGAAGGTAGTGAGGCTGATTACCAAGCACCTGTGCAGGATGATGATGACTGGGTGACTGGAATTGCTGACTGGATATAAGGCAGCCGACGCCCTTCTGCCTTGCGGGTGATCTCTCTGAGGGATTCTAGGAGACCAGTCTGATTCTTGCTCCTCAAAAGCTAAGTTTTCTGCTCTGCTTTTTGCATTTGTGTTTTGGTTTTGTTTTGCCTTGTTTTTCTGGATTTCTGCCATTCCCTGCTGGGGTGAGCTGAATTCCTTTTTGCTCTGTCTTCAGAAAATACCTGAGTACTGATTTAGTCTTTTTGAAGCCTAGCGTCTTCAGGGCTTTTTTCCCTATCAGTCTGTTGGCTCTTGTTTTGAGAGGGTTTTGTCGGATTGCAGACAGCAGCTTTTCTATCCTTTCCTATTTAGTTAGCTTGGGCCCCATCATTTGCTCTGCCTATCTTTCTATCTGTGTGAGTGTTTTTTCATCTTGCTTCACCGTCATTATATGTTGGGGGCTGCCTTTTGCTTTGGGGGTCTGCTCTGGGGCAGTTTAGATTTCCCTTTCTGTCTTTAGGCTATTTAGTTCTCCGGCTGTGATCGAGGGGTCTAGGGCACCGTAGGAACCCCCCACGGCTACTGCTAGTTGTTGTTGATAGGTTCAGGGGTCTGCAATCCGATAGCTGCCAACTTCTCTGGTTTTCTGGACTTAGCTAGGATTTCTGTTTTTGCCTCCTATGGTGACTCATTCATAACACCAGTGTATGATGGGCCCTAATAATGCTCCATATATAATGGGCTCAATTTATAATTCTCCAGTGTATAATGGGCCCCGTAAATGCTCAAGTATATGATGGGCCCCATTTTTAATGAACCCAGGCACGGCATGTGAAAAGAGCTCCATGGAGTAATCTGAAGTGTGTGCTGCCGCATCCTTCACTTTTGGTGTGGGTGAAGGACACAAGGACAGGGGTTGCTCCTGACCAGATGCCTGCACTGATGACTCAGTGCTTGCATTTTTTGAAACTTCAGAAGAGGAGGCTGTTTCAGCAATGTAAGCCAAAAACAGTTCTTGATGCTCCGGCTTTAAAAGCAGTCTACCTACTCCCAGAAAAGGGAGCCTTACAGGCCTTCCGGAGCTACACCATGATGCAGGCTCAACACCTCCTGCCTTAGGTGCTATTGTGTTTTTGGCACTACAGCAGATGCACCACCACCATCAGTACCAGGTGGCCCCACACGCCCATGTCCGCATCCTCTTCCACCATACTTCCTCATGGTTTGGAAAATGGACCCGAAATACCAGCAGATATATGGTACTTTATCAGAAGCGTACAGCTCTATACAGTCTAGGGATAACAGTAAATCTCCATATTTATTTCATGAGTCATACACAGACGCTCACAGGCTCAGTATGGACTACACAAAAAAAAGTTGAAAAAAGGTACAGTATCACCAGATACAAGGTATATATAGTATAGCATAAACATTCTGAATCTCCGTATATATTTCAGGAGGCAGACACAAAAGCTCTCAGGCCCAGTATGGATTATACAAGAATATGAAAAGCTGTAAATTGGTAATGTAACACAAGCGTACAGCTGTATACAGTGTTGGGGTAATCTTAAATCTCCAAATATATTTCCGGAGTAACAGACAGACGTTCATAGGCTCTTTATGGATTACATCAGAATCTAAATAGCAATAAAGGTTACTGTATCAGAAGCATACAGCTGTATACAGTGTTGGCCAAAATTTTAAATCTCGGTTTATATTTCCGGAGTCACCCTCAGGTGCTCACTCAGTCTGGGTTTGACCATAATAAAAAAATATTGTAAAAAAGGTACTGGATAACAAGATAGCAAGTATACAGTGGGGAAAAAAAGTATTTAGTCAGTCAGCAATAGTGCAAGTTCCACCACTTAAAAAGATGAGAGGCGTCTATAATTTACATCATAGGTAGACCTCAACTATGGGAGACAAACTGAGAAAAAAAAATCCAGAAAATCACATTGTCTGTTTTTTTTTCATTTTATTTGCATATTATGGTGGAAAATAAGTATTTGGTCAGAAACAAGCAATCAAGATTTCTGGCTCTCACAGACCTGTAACTTCTTCTTTAAGAGTCTCCTCTTTCCTCCACTCATTACCTGTAGTAATGGCACCTGTTTAAACTTGTTATCAGTATAAAAAGACACCTGTGCACACCCTCAAACAGTCTGACTCCAAACTCCACTATGGTGAAGACCAAAGAGCTGTCAAAAGACACCAGAAACAAAATTGTAGCCCTGCACCAGGCTGGGAAGACTGAATCTGCAATAGCCAACCAGCTTGGAGTGAAGAAATCAACTGTGGGAGCAATAATTAGAAAATGGAAGACATACAAGACCACTGATAATCTCCCTCGATCTGGTGCTCCACGCAAAATCCCACCCCGTGGGGTTAGAATGATCACAAGAACGGTGAGCAAAAATCCCAGAACCACGCGGGGGGACCTAGTGAATGAACTGCAGAGAGCTGGGACCAATGTAACAAGGCCTACAATAAGTAACACACTACGCCACCATGGACTCAGAACCTGCAGTGCCAGATGTGTCCCACTGCTTAAGCCTGTACATGTCCGGGCCCATCTGAAGTTTGCTAGAGAGCATTTGGATGATCCAGAGGAGTTTTGGGAGAATGTCCTATGGTCTGATGAAACCAAACTGGAACTGTTTGGTAGAAACACAACTTGTCGTGTTTGGAGGAAAAAGAATACTGAGTTGCATCCATCAAACACCATACCTACTGTAAAGCATGGTGGTGGAAACATCATGCTTTGGGGCTGTTTCTCTGCAAAGGGGCCAGGACGACTGATCCGGGTACATGAAAGAATGAATGGGGCCATGTATCGTGAGATTTTGAGTGCAAACCTCCTTCCATCAGCAAGGGCATTGAAGATGAAACGTGGCTGGGTCTTTCAACATGACAATGATCCAAAGCACACCGCCAGGGCAACGAAGGAGTGGCTTCGTAAGAAGCATTTCAAGGTCCTGGAGTGGCCTAGCCAGTCTCCAGATCTCAACCCTATAGAAAACCTTTGGAGGGAGTTGAAAGTCCGTGTTGCCAAGCGAAAAGCCAAAAACATCACTGCTCTAGAGGAGATCTGCATGGAGGAATGGGCCAACATACCAACAACAGTGTGTGGCAACCTTGTGAAGACTTACAGAAAACATTTGACCTCTGTCATTGCCAACAAAGGATATATCACAAAGTATTGAGATGAAATTTTGTTTCTGACCAAATACTTATTTTCCACCATAATATGCAAATAAAATGAAACAAAAACAGACAATGTGATTTTCTGGATTTTTTTTTCTCAGTTTGTCTCCCATAGTTGAGGTCTACCTATGATGTAAATTACAGACGCCTCTCATCTTTTTAAGTGGTGGAACTTGCACTATTGCTGACTGACTAAATACTTTTTTTCCCCACTGTATATATTACAGGGTACAATTGAAATCTCCATATACATAGTCCCGTAGTCACTCTCAGACGCTTACCCAGTATGGATTTGACCGTAATAGTAAATGTCGAACAAAGGTACTGTATAACAAGATACATGCTGTATCGAGTATAGGGTAAAAATTGGTATCTTCGATTCACCGTATATATAGAAGGCGTAAACCACACATGCTCACTCACTATGGATGATACCATAATAAAAAGTTTTGAACAAAGGTACTGTATCAACACATACCAGGTGATCCAGTCTAGGGGTAATTGTAAATTTCCGTCTATACTTCCGGATTCAGACACAGACACTCAAAGGCTCAGTATGTATTACACCAGAATTTAAAAAGTAGAAAAAGGGAAAGGTATTCGAAGCATACACCAGTATACAGTGTTGTGGTACTTTTAAATCTTCGTATATATTTCAATCTCAGTAAGCCAGTCCAGACTCTCTGCTACTGGAAACTGCATGGATACAAGTACAGACGGAAAGTCGAGTGTTTGCAGAAATTTGGGAATTACTCATCGCGGGAAAACCTCCCGGTAGATGTTGTAGAGGCTATGCAGACCCTCAATTACTGTGTCTGTGGAGACAGCGAAAACGGTTCTTTGTGAAGAATGGATTGCTTTATCGCAGTAACGTGGATCACATCACCATTACTCGTCTCCATCAAATTGTGATCACAGGGAGAGATGTAGACATGGTCCTCACTGCCTATCATGATGTGTCTAGTCATTTTGGAGTGCAAAAGACAGAAGCCACAGGCGGTAGGCAATTCTATTGGATTGGCATGAGAGGAGACATTGAAAAATCGTGGCAGGAATGTCACACGTCTGTGACTATCACAACTGTGAAAGGTGATCATAAAGCACCACTGCATCCGCTTGTAAGTTGATGTCCATTACAAATGGTAGCCATTAATCATCTGAAGGTAGAGGCCAGCAGGACAGGCCATAGGTACATCTTAACTATCATCGATCAATACACCAAATTTCTAGTGGCCATCCCTGTGAAGGATTTAACTGCCCCGACTACACAGCGGTGGAGCACAGAGAGGTAAGTATTGCAACTTGCAAGTGCTGTGGCCATGACCAAGCAGGGGGGCACACTCGTGGGCGACGGTACTGACACAGGGCCCCTCATAGTACGGTAGTGTGTCTGCCGGTGAGTGGGCCCCCAACCGTCACAGACACTGTATTGTACTATGAGGGGCCCTGTGCCTGTGCCGTCGGCCATCAGTGGGCCGATCCACCAGTTAAGAGCAACAGGACTTGCCCGGGTGCGCCAGGTGTTGACCCCAGCCCTTGGGGGGGTGGGCAGCCCAGTTAGGGAGGTTTAAAAAATGGCATATGTTGATGTGTAGGCAGGACATTCAGCAGCTGCAAATGGCGGAATTGGGCAAGTCCGAGGAAGAGGAGGACAAAAGCGAGGCAGTTTTCTGGCACCCTATTTGTCATCAGGGGAAGGTGGGACAAAATCCTTTGAAACCCATGCATGGTTCATTTTAATGAAGGTTAGATCATCAACATTTTGGGTCGAAGGACGGGTCCTTTTTTCTGTCAGGATTGATCCAGCAGCACTGAAGACTCTTTCAGATAACACACTAGTAGCAGGGCAAGCGAGCTCCTGTAAGACATATTGTGCCAGTTCAGGCCAGGTGTCCAGTTTAGAGGCACAATAGTCAAAGGGGAATGACCTGTGAGGGAGAACATCGATATCGGAGGAGAAGTCGTTTGTAACCATAGTTGACAACTGCTGTTTTAATCGATACAGTATTAGCAGTCGTGTGAGCAGTACTTGAGTAATCAGTCCACAACATGGTCATGAAACCCCTGTCTCCAACTCCACTTCGGCTGTGTGCACCATGAACACCTCTTCCATTGTGCCCACTACAGCCTGTGGGAGAACTAGCACCGCTGCTGTGTGCTGGGAAAGCCTCAAACAAACGGTTTACCAGAGTTGCTTGTTTGTTAGCCAATATTATCTCTTGGTTCTCCTGTGGCATTATGTTGTGTAATTTGTCTTTGTAGCGTGGATCGAGGACGCTGGCCAGCCAGTAGTCATTATCCTTCATCATTTTGGCAATGCAGGGGTCCCTTTTTAGGATCCACAAGGCATAATCGAACATGTGGGCCAATGTTCCAGGTGTCAATAATGCACTGCCACTGCTGGGTGGAGGAGCACTTTCTGGAAAATCCACATCCCTACAGCCACGCACATACCCTGTATCTGACCTTGGAGTGCCAACATTTTCTCTTGCCCCCTGAGAAGCATCCTCCTGCCCAAAATAATCATCCCCTCCTCCTCATCTTCCTCTTCTTCCTCCACCTCGTCCAGGATAGTTCCCTGACCAGACAATGGCTGACTGTCAGCAAGGCTTCCCTCCTCCTCCTCTTCCTCCTGTTCATCCTCCTCTGCTGCAGACACCAGATCCTTAATGTGCGTCAAACTTTGCATGAGCAGACACATAAGTGGGATGCTCATGCTTATGATGGCGTCGTCTGCACTTACCAGCTGTCTGCATTTCTCAAAACACTGAAGGACTTTACAGAGGTCTTTCAGCTTTGACCACTGCACACCCGACAATTTCATGTCTTCCCTCAAACTGCCTGCTCATGTATCCTCCCACAAATGCATTACAGCCTGCCTCTGTTCACACAGCCTCTCAACCATGTGCAGGGTGGAGTTCCACCTTGTTGCAACGTCTATGATTAGGCGGTGCTTGGGGAGGTGGAGCAATCGCTGCAGTTTCTGCATATGACTGGTGTGTACTGCCGAGAGATGGACGTGCCAGCACACTCTTCACACCTTATGGAGCAGGGATGTTAACTCTGGATTATTATTAAGGAAACACTGCACCACAAGGATCAAAGTGTGAGCCAGGCAAGGTATGTGTGTGAGTTTTGCAAGGGCTATGGCTGCCACAAAATTACGGCCGTTATCACTGACTACCTTGCCTGGCTCAAGATGTAGACTGCTCAGCCATGGCTCAGTTTGTCACTGCAAGTAGTCGGCCAGTACCTCCGCGGTGTGTCTGTTGTCGCCCAAAGACATAATCTTTAACACAGCCTGCTGACGCTGTTCGATAGTAGGACACCTCGTGTGCAACACTGCCAGCTGCGGATGGAGTGCTCATGCGACTGCGCTCTGTGGACGAGCTTTTGCTTATGGAGGATGAAGAGGAGGAGGGTCGAAAGCCTACAGCCAACTGTTTCCTATACTGTGGCCTAGGCAGCACTGTTCCACCGCCGCTGTCCCCTGTGGAGCCTGCATCCACCACATTATCCCAGTGCGCAGTGATGGACATGTAACGGCCCTGGCCATGCCTACTGTACCATGCATCTGTTGTGAGGTGCACCTTTCCACTCAATGATTGCTTGAGTGCATGGACAATGCGGTCTTTCACATGCAGGTGGAGGGCTGGGATGGCTTTTCGAGAAAAGAAGTGCCGACTGGGTAGGTCATATTATGGGACTGCGTAGGCCATGAGCTCGCGGAAAGCTTTGCTTTCAACCAAACGGTAGGGCATCATCTCTAATGAGATTAGTTTGGCAATGTAGGCTGTTGTGAGTTCATTTTCCCCTTCGTCACTGAGGTCTGGTGAACTCCCTATTCTGGTGAGGGAAGGTAGTGAGCCTGATTAGCAGGCACCTGAGCCTAATGATGATGACTGGCTGAGTGGAGTCACTGACTGGATATAAGGCTGCCGACGCCCTTCTGCCCTGCGGGTGATTTCTCTGTGGACTTCTAGAACACCAGTCTGATTCCTGCTCCTCTAAAGCTAAGTTTTCTGCTTTGCCTTTTTGCATTTGTGTTTTGTTTTTTGCCTTGCTTTTTGGATTCTGCCATTCCCTTCTGGGGTGAGCTGAATCTCTTTTGCCTGTTGCTCTGTCTTCAGAATATTCCTGAGTACTGACATAGGCTTTTTGAAGCCTAGCATCTTCAGGGCCTTTTTTACTGTCAGTCTGTTGGCTCTTATTTTCATAGGGTTTTTCACGGATTGCAGACAGCAGCCTTCCTGTCCTTTCCTATCTAGTTAGCTTGGGCCCCGTCTTTGCTCAGTCTATCTTTCTGTCTGTGTTGTGTTCTTTCTTCTTGCTTCACCATCATTATATGTGGGGGGCTGCCTTTTGCTTTGGGGTCTGCTCTGGGGCAGTTTAGATTTCCCTTTCTGTCTTTAGGCTATCTAGTCCTCCGGCTGTGATCGAGGGGTCTAGGGCATCGTAGGAACCCCCCACGGCTACTGCTAGTTGTGTTGATAGGTTCAGGGGTCTGCAATCCGATAGCTGCCAACCTCTCTGGTTTTCTGGACTTAGCTTGCTTTTCTGTTTTTGCCTCCTGCGGTGACTCAATCATAACAGTAGGCGTTCAAACACAGTGTACGCGGATGAGAGGATGAGTACTTTCTTGTCCTACTCAGAGTGTCTGGTAGGGTGAGCTGGACTGGAGAGCTGCATATGGGGGAAGTAGCGGTGGACCGAACGGAGTGAGAGGGGGTTGGTGATGGTATTGGTGGTGATGGCCTAGATTCTGTGTTGTGTTGCAAAACCATTGTGTTTCCCTGAGTGCTTTGGCCTTGCGACAACACCTCAACATTTAGTGCTGGTGGTGTGCTTAATGGTGGCTGTGGTCTTACAGTGGGGGAAGCGATGGAGTGTTGCTGGCTACCTTCAGTCGGAGCAGATGCTACCTGAGGTTTTGTAGTCTGTCCACGCTTGCAAGTACATGTTGGTTAAATGTCTAAGCATGCAACTGGTAATCAAATTTCTGAGTTGTTTACCTCGGCTAAAGGTCCTTCCGCACTTCTTTCAGGTAACCTTTGCCTCATCAGTAGGATTTTGGACAAAGAAGTGCCACACTGCACTCTTCCTACTATGGTATACATTTTCTGGCCTTGCACACTGTGCTAAGTTGACCGTCTGGCCAAGCTGTCCTGCAACTCTTTTAGTTTTTGGTCCACGTTTTTGGACAGCTACGGGCCTGCCAGATAACTGCTGCTGCGATGTCAATGCCTGCTGCAGATCCTTCTCCTTATCTGAACTATTGCCAGCACCACCCTCCTCCCCCAATGGATGCCAATCTGGGACAAGAACTGGGTCATCCATCACCTCTTCTTCAAAGTCATCTGCACCTTCCTCTTTACCTTCCTCTGTGTCACCGTGTAAGGTGGTATAGTATGCGGGAAGGGGCACCCGAGTTTCATCAGGGTCAGATTCTGGCTCAGTAGACTGCGAGGGCAGTGTAGTGTTCTGGGTCAATGTACCAGCAAAATCATCTAGCAGTGGCTTTGCATCAGTGCACTCCATGTCAGATTCATCTTGGACTGTGGAATTCAGGATTTGACTGGATAACTCAGGCATGGTATGTGAAAAGAGCTCCACAGAGTAATCTGAAGCTGCATCCGTAACTTTTGGTGGGGGTGAAGGACACAAGGAAAGGTGTTTTTCCTGACTAGAACCCTGCACTGACGACTCCGTGCTTGCAGGTTTTGAACGTTCAGAAGAGGAGGCAATAGAGCTGGTGGCTGTTTCGGCAATGTACGTCAAAACCTGTTCCTGATGCTCCGGCTTTTAAAGCGGTTTTCCTACTCCAAGAAAAGGGAACCTTACAGGCCTTCTTGGGCCAGATGATGGCGCAGGCTCAACATCTCCTGCCTTAGCTGCTATTGTGCCTTTGCCAGAACCAGCCGATGCACCACCACCATCAGTACCAGTCGCACCCCCTGCCCACGTCCGCGGCCTCTTCCACCATATTTTCTCATGTTTGGGAAAATGTACCAAAAATAACAGCAGAGATGGTACTGTATGAGGAGCGTACAGCTGTGTAAGGTGTATTAAAAAAATTAAATCTACGTATATATTTTGTTAGTCACAGGCGCTCCCCCAGTATGTATTTGACCGTAATCCAACAAGCAGATATACGGTACTGTATCAGAAGTGTACAGCTGTATATGTTTTTTGTGTAACTAGCAACCTCCATATACTGTATGTATTTACAGAGTGTCACACACACACGCTGACTCTGTATAGATGTGACTGTAATGCGAATAGCAGATATACAATACTGTTTGAGAATCGGACAGCTCAATACTGTGTATGGAGAAGTGGAAATGTCCGTATATGTATTTACGGAGTGTCTCACACACACACGCTGACTCTGTATAGATGTGACCGTAATGCGAACGGCAGATATACAATACTGTTTGAGAATCGGACAGCTCTATACGGTGTCTGTGTGGAAAATTTTAAATCTCCGTCTATTTTTATATGGAGTGACACACACTGTCTCTGTATAGTTTTGACCGTGATCAAACAGCAGATATACGAAACTGTTTGAAAAGCGGACAGCTCTATACAGTGTAGGTCTGGAAAAATGGAAAATCTCCTCGGTTTGTTTTTCCAGAGTCATACACAGATAGCTTGTATTTGTCCATGATACCAGCCGGTACACGGTAGTGTGTGAGGAACGTACACCGCTATACGGTGTGTGAAAAAATGAACGCTCGGTAACTGACCAGAACAAAATAATAAAAGTTGGAGTGCTTTGAAAAAAGCAGTTTGAACAGTAGTGTGCACACAGCAATGCAGCTATCAGGTAGCCTTAAAAGGCAGCCTAATCACCACCAGCGCTGCTGCACACAACAAAAATCCTCCCCTTTCACTGCACACTAAGGCTACTTTCACACATCCGGTGTGTGGGGTCCGGCGGAGTGTGGCGAAAAGCCAGGCCGCCGGATCCTTCCTGCAGCCGTGACACCGGATGTGTGTGCGGCGTCTGATACGGCTCGGACGTGATTTAAAGGAGCCGCAGGAGGAGGTGGACAGAGGCAGCCACTGAGAGAGACAGCTGCTGAAAGGGAGGTGAGGGGAGGGTAGGAGAGGAGAGGAGAGGGGAGGGGAGAGGAGAGGGGGGTGGAAAGAGAGAGAGACATGTGGGGTTAACACTTAGTGTCCAGGCGAGAGAATCTCTCTTTCTTGCCGGGCACTTGTGGGGTTAACCCCACAGAGAGATCTCTGTTATGAATGAGTCACCGTAGGAGGCAAAAGCAGAAATACAAGCTAAGTCCAGAAAACCAGAGAAGTTGGCAACTATCAGATTGCAGACCCCTGAACCTATCAACACAACTAGCAGTAGCCGTGGGGGGTTCCTACGATGCCCTAGACCCCTCGATCACAGCCGGAGAAATACATAGGCCTAAAGAAAGAAAGGGGAAATCTAAACTGCCCCAGAGCAGACCCCAAAGCAATATGCAGCCGCCAACATATAATGATGGTGAAGCAAGATGAAAATACTAACACAGACAGAAAGATAGGCTGAGCAAAGGCGGGGCCCCAAAACTACCTAGATAGGAAAGGGACAGGAAGGCTGCTGTCTGCAATCTGCCAAAACCCTATCAAAGACATAAGCCAACCAGCTGATATGAAAAAGGCCCTGAAGCAGCTAGGCTTCAAAAACTGAATCAGCACTCAGGTATTTTCAGAAGACAGAGCTAAATGAATTCAGCACACCCCAGCAGGGAATGGCAGAAATCCAGAAAAACAAAGTCAAAGCACAAAAGCAAAAGGCAGAGCAGCAAACTTAGCTTTGGAGGAGCAGGAATTCAGACTGGTCTCCAAGGATCCCACAGAGAAATCACCCGCAGGGCAGAAGGGCGTCGGCAGCATTATATCCAGTCCATAACTCCACTCAGCCAGTCACAATCATCAGCCTCAGGGTTTGACAATCAGGCTCACTACCTTTCTTTACCAGAAGAGGGAGTTCCTCGGGCCTCAGTAATGAAGGGGAAAATGAACTCACAACAGTACCTCCCCCTTGAGGAGGGGTCACCAAACCCTCAACTATGCCACCAGGGCGATCAGGGTGAGCCCGATGAAAGGCACGCACCAATCGTTTGGCATGAATATCAGAGGCGGAGACCTAGGAATTATCCTCCTGACCATAACCCTTCCACTTAACCAAATACTGGAGTCTCCGTCTAGCCAGACGGGAATCCAGTACTTTCTCTACCTCATACTCCATGTTACCTTCAACCAATACAGGGTCTGGAGGTGCCACCCCCGGAACAACAGGTTCAACAAACCTCTTCAACAAAGATTTATGGAACACATTATGGATTTTAAATGTGACAGGAAGAGCCAAACGAAAAGAGACCGGATTAATAATCTCCACAATCTTGTAAGGTCCAATAAACCTAGGCTTAAACTTAGGAGAAGCCACCTTCATAGCAATATTTTTTGATGATAACCAAACCATATCACCAACCTTAAACTGGGGACCAATGGTCCTATGTCGGTTGGAAAACCGCTGGGCCTTCTCCTGGGAGAGAGATAACTTATCCACCACTTGGTCCCAGATCTGGTGCATTCTCTCCACCACAGTGTCAACACCTGGGCAGGCAGAGGGCTCCACCTGCCCTGAAGACGATCGAGGATGAAACCCAAAGTTACAAAAAAAAGGTGACATCAAAGTGGCAGAACTAGCTCTATTATTCAAAGCAAATTCGGCCAAGGGCAAAAATGAAACCCAATCATCCTGATCAGCAGAAATAAAACATCTCAAATATGACTCCAAGGTCTGGTTTGTTCTCTCTGTCTGCCCATTGGTCTGAGGGTGAAAAGCAGAGGAGAAGGACAACTGAATTCCCAGCCTGGAACAGAAAGTTCTCCAAAATCTAGACACAAACTGCACTCCTCTGTCAGATACAATGTTCTCAGGAATCCCGTGCAAACGAACCACCTGTTGTAAAAACAGGGGCACCAGCTCAGAGGAAGACGGCAACTTAGGGAGTGGTACAAGATGAACCATCTTAGAGAACCTATCACAAATCACCCAAATAACAGTCATCCTCTGAGAGACAGGCATATCAGAGATGAAATCCATTGAAATATGGGTCCATGGCCTCTTGGGGACAGGCAAAGGCATCAACAACCCACTAGAGCGAGAACACGATTTAGACCGGGAGCACGTCCCACAGGACTGCACAAAATTCCTGACATCACGAGACAAGGAGGGCCACCAAAAAAACCGACTCACCAGATCTCTAGTACCAAAAATACATGGATGACCAGCCAAAGCAGAGCAATGAACTTCAGACATCACTCTCTTCTTCCACTGGTCAGGAACATACAACTTTCCACTGGGACAACGCTCAGGTTTGTCCCCCTGGAACTCTTCCAGAGCACGTCTCAAATTGGGTGAGATGGCAGAAAGAACTACCCCTTTGCCTAAGATGGTAGCAGGCTTGGTCACCACAGGAGAATCAGCAAGGAAGCTCCTAGAGAGGGCGTCTGCCTTGACATTCTTTGTTCCAGGAAGAAAAGAAACCACAAAATCAAAACGTGTAAAAAACAAGGCCCACCTAGCCTGTCTAGGGTTCAAGCGCTTAGTCGACTCTAGGTAAATTAAATTCTTGTGGTCAGTGAGGACCACGACTTGATGCTTAGCTCCCTCCAACCAATGTCTCCACTCCTCAAATGCCCATTTCATGGCCAACAGTTCCCTATTCCCCACATCATAGTTACGTTCAGATGGAGAGAACTTTCGGGAAAAGAAAGCACAGGGATTCATTTTAGATGTTACAGGATCCTTTTGGGACAAAACAGCTCCTGCACCAATCTCAGAAGCATCCACCTCTACCTGGAATGGAAGTGAGACATCACGTTGCCGCAAAACCGGGGCGGAGGTGAATCTTCGCTTCAACTCCTGAAAGGAAGAAACAGCCTCCGGAGACCAATTTAACACATCAGCACCCTTTTTAGTCAAATCAGTCAATGGCTTGGCAATACTAGAAAATTTTGCTATAAATTTCCGATAAAAATTAGCAAAACCCAAAAACTTCTGGAGGGCCTTCAAAGAAGTGGGCTGAACCCAATCGTGCATGACCTGTACCTTGGCCAGGTCCATTTCAATAGTTGACGGGGACAAAATAAATCCCAAAAAAGAAATCCTCTGTACTCCAAAGAGGCATTTAGATCCCTTAACATACAGGGAATTCTCCCTCAAGATCCGGAACACAGTCCGAATATGTTCCACATGAGAATCCCAATCCTTGGAGAAGATCAAAATATCATCCAGATAGATAATCAAAAATTTATCGACAAAATCTCGGAAAATATCGTTCATGAAGCACTGGAAGACAGAAGGGGCATTAGTGAGCCCAAAAGGCATCACCAGGTACTCAAAATGTCCCTCCGGAGTATTAAACGCCGTCTTCCATTCATCCCCATGCTTAATGCGAATAAGATTATACGATTATACGCCCCCCTGAGGTCAAGCTTGGTAAACCAGCAAGCACCTTTAACTCTGGAGAATAGATCAGAAATCAGGGGTAACGGATACTGATATTTAACAGTAATTTTGTTGAGGGCACGATAATCAATACAAGGTCTAAATGATCCATCCTTTTTGGCTAAAAAAAAAAACCCGGCACCTAAGGGTGACGAGGATGGTCTAATATGACCCTTCTCCAACGCCTCCTTAATATAGGATCGCATAGCCTCGTGCTCGGGTACAGATAATTTGAAGAGCCGACCCTTGGGAAATTTCCCCCCCGGGCTCAGTTCAATTGCACAGTCATAACTCCTATGAGGAGGCAGAGACACAGACTCATTCTCACTAAATACATCATAAAAGTCCGCCAAATAATCAGGAACATCATGCGACTGAGGAGAGGTGGAAAACACCGGAGCCTCACTAAAGGCACACCGACAACCCCAACTCACAACAGACACAGATTTCCAATCCAAAACTGGATTATGAATCTGTAACCAGGGAAACCCCAGAACAACAGTATCATGCAGATTATGCAACACCAGAAATCTGCAATTTTCTTGATGGTCTGGGGTGACCCGCATTACCACCTGGGTCCAAAACTGGGGTTTATTTTTAGCCAAAGGAGTAGCATCAATTCCCCTCAAAGGGATAGGCGTCTGCAGAGGTGTCATCGGAAATCCACAACGTTTAGCAAAATCCAAGTCCATTAGGTTTAGGGCTGCTCCCGAATCCACAAACGCCTTGGCGGAAAATGTGGACAGGGAGCAGATCAGAGTAATAGCCAGAAGAAACTTAGGTTGAACACCCCCAACAGAAAACGTGTGTGCAAAGCGTTTCTCTCGTTTGGGACAGACAGAAATAATATGCGAGGCATCTCCACAGAAAAAACACAACTTATTACGCCTTCTGAACTCCTGACGCTGCTCTCTGGAAAAAACTCTATCACATTGCATAGGTTCAGACATTTGTTCAACAGGTGGCAACACCTCTCGTGCAGCTTTGCGTTCGCGCAAACGCCGATCAACCTGAATGGCTAATGACATAGAATCGTCAAGACCAGAGGGAACAGGAAAACCCACCATAGTATCTTTTACGGCTACTGACAACCCCTTCCGAAAGAGAGCAGCCAAGGCATTATCATTCCAGGTAGTAAGTACTGCCCACTTTCGGAATTTTTGACAGTACAATTCTGCAGAATCACGACCCTGGCTCAATGCCAGCAGGGTCTTTTCAGCCTGATCTATGGCATTAGGTTCGTCATACAACAACCCCAAAGCTTGAAAGAATGCGTTCACATTAGTCAGAATAGGATCATCTGGTTTCAAAGAAAACGTCCAATCCTGGGGATCGCCACGCAGCAAAGAGATGACAATTTTAACCTGCTGCGCGGAGCTCCCTGACGAGTTAGGCTTCAAGGCAAAAAATAATTTACAATTATTTTTGAAATTCAAAAATTTAGACCGATCCCCAAAAAATACATCAGGTGTAGGAATCTTTGGTTCAGCAGCATGTGAATGAGCAAGGTAGGCGGAAATTCCCAGCACTTCCGCAGCGAGCTGCTCCACACGATCAGACAATTGCTTTATCTCCATTGAGAGAAAAAAAATTCCCCCTACGGCCTCAGAGATATAGAGGAAAAAATATACACACTTTTTTTTTTTTTTTTTTTACAATTCTTTCCTGCTATTGAGTACCCTAGAATCTGCGGTATGGCGGGTGATTCTGTTATGATTGAGTCACCGTAGGAGGCAAAAGCAGAAATACAAGCTAAGTCCAGAAAACCAGAGAAGTTGGCAAATATCAGATTGCAGACCCCTGAACCTATAAACACAACTAGCAGTAGCCGTGGGGGGTTCCTACGATGCCCTAGACCCCTCGATCACAGCCGGAGAAATACATAGGCCTAAAGAAAGAAAGGGGAAATCTAAACTGCCCCAGAGCAGACCCCAAAGCAATAGGCAGCCCCCAACATAAAATGACGGTGAAGCAAGATGAAAATACTAACACAGACAGAAAGATAGACTGAGCAAAGACGGGGCCCCAAAACTACCTAGATAGGAAAGGAAAGGAAGGCTGCTGTCTGCAATCTGCCAAAACCCTATCAAAAACATAAGCCAACAAGCTGATTATGAAAAAGGCCCTGTAGCAGCTAGGCTTCAAAAACTGAATCAGCACTCAGGTATTTTCAGAAGACAGAGCTAAATGAATTCAGCACACCCCAGCAGGGAATGGCTGAAATACAGAAAAACAAAGCAAAAACAAAGTCAAAGCACAAAAGCAAAAGGCAGAGCAGCAAACTTAGCTTTGGAGGAGCAGGAATTCAGACTGGTCTCCAAGGATCCCACAGAGAAATCACCCGCAGGGCAGAAGGGCATCGGCAGCATTATATCCAGTCCGTAACTCCACTCAGCCAGTCACAATCATCAGCCTCAGGTGTTTGACAATCAGGCTCACTACCTTTCTTTACCAGAAGAGGGAGTTCCTCGGGCCTCAGTAATGAAGGGGAAAATGAACTCACAACAGTACATGTAATGTTAAGATTTACCTCTAATGTTTCCTGAGTTAAATAATAAAATATCTTCCCCAAAAAAAATACATGTGTGCGTTTGTGGCGGCAGCGCATAAAGATACAAATAAAACAAGATACAGTGCAAACAAAATACAACTTTTATTTTACAAAATTTAACAAAAAAGAAGGATTAAGGTTGGGGTGATTGTTTTTTGCGTTGGAGTTTAAGTGAGGGTGAGATGGGGAGGACCTTAGGGGTGTGGAGCTGTGAAGCTTGAGTGGCAGTTGATGAGGAAGGGGTTACAGGGGAAGGGTCTACAGGGGAAGGGGCAACAAATTGAAGGATTTCATAAGGGATGGCAGTGGAAACATTGGGGATAGATGACAAAGTGGAATCATGGGAATCGATAGTCAAACTGGAAAGAACAGACAAAGACACAAGGGAAGGTAGTGACAAATTTGTAGGTGAAGGTGGTGGGTTCAATGTGGGAATGGTTTTTTGGCTCCTAGTTTTTGTTCTGGAGGAAATTTTTTTTTTTGACCTCTGTTTTCTTGGCTGAGTGGGAGTGGTGGCTTCGGTAGCAGTCATCTGGCATGGTGTTGGACTGGGCCGCATTGTGGATACTGCTGGCTGCAGGGGTGCTGGACTAGGCAGGGTTGCTGGACTAGGCAGGGTTGATGGACTGGGCAGGGGTGCTGGAGTGGGCAGCATCATGGATGCTGCTGGCTGCATGGGTGCTGGACTCTGGTGCATGGTGGATGCTGCCGACTGCAGGGTTGATGCACTCAGCAGCATGGTCACTCTGTGAACTGGAGGCCGTGGTGGTGGAGGATAGTTCGGTGCTGTGAGAGATGGAAAATAGATAGGCTGATGGTAATATCCTCTGGCCAGTTGATTGCAGCTTTGTGACTGCTGCTGGGACTGCTGCTGCAATGCATGGCTGTAAGCAGCCTGGCAGGCCTGCATGACATTCAGCTGGAGTTGAGGCATAAAGTTTTCCGACACGCTCCGCTCTATTGCAGAAAAAAAAATGTTGCGCTGGTCTCTCAAAGTCGGCTTCCAGGCGGTCAAGGCGCTTGTTGACATCCTTGAACCCACTCTTCACTCTGTCAGCAATCAACCTAATACCATACTGGAAGACCGATCAAACTCGGGCGTGCCTGATCTCTCCCAGGCCCTCTGTCGCAGACGAGAAGACCCAACAAAAGCAGCGGCAGAGGGCTGGGAGAAGGGAAAACCTGATGGACTGGCTGCCTGTTCCCCAGCCTGTGAAACCTGCAAGGTTGCTCCATCACTGGTGGATGATTGGGACTGCGTCTGTTCAGTGGCTGGTAGATGAGGGGCCGCTTCAACAGAGGATGATCAGGGTTGTGTTGTGCTGCACCAGGTTCTGTGTAGAAAAGACAAAATCATTAGTGAAAAAATCCAGGTCGTGTTGTGCTGCTCCAGGTTCTGTGTGGGGAAAAAAAAACATTATTAAAAAGAAAATAAAAAATAAATAAAGAAAAAATATATACTTAGGTTAGCTGAGCAAGCGCAGGCCTCAGAAATGCAAGATTCCGGTGGTATTTGCATTTCCTGAACTTTTGAGCAGCACCACTTCGAACCCAAATCTTCTCTCTCATGTCCTTGTTGAAGCGGTCCTTCACCAAGTGCCAACGGATTTTGATTCTCTTCTCTGTGAAGGGGAATAAAAAAAAAAAAATTAATATGAGAATACACATACATTAACAGGTTCACTGAGCACATTGCAGTACTTACCAAAATCATTTCTGGCACGTGGCGTGGCACGGTCCCAATCAGCCAGCAGCGATGTTGCCACTTCTTCCCAGAGATGTTGAATCACCACATTATCAGAGTGTTGATGATCATGGGTGTCCCACAATGGTACTCGCTCTTGCACAAGGTGTATTAGTTGCTCATTGTCTATATCCAGTGTGGCTTCTTCCCATTGTGAAACCTATAGATAAAATAGAAAAAAAGAATTTTAAGTAAAACTGAAAAAAAAATTCTAGTACAACTCTGATGAAAAGACTACTTACACCCCGACTTTCCTCCTGAGACACATGGGCCCGACGATCCTGGGAAACTTCATTTCCACTTGACTGCTCCTGCTCTTCATCACTGGAAGGTACCTGTAAAGAAATTACATGATTTAACACATGTGGAGTATTTCCAGTCAATACATACCAATCAGTATAGCAAATGTGATGACATAATCTTTGTCAGGTCCACCCTGGGAAGAAGTCAGTTCTTCGCTTGATGACATGTTTGAAGAGCAGGCAACAGTCAACTGAAACACTACAGAAAAGAACAGAGAGGAAAAACTAAACTTGTTAAGATCTAAACACAATGTTGGCAAAAAAAAAAAAAAATACATGGACACCAATTCTTATGGATCGCCCGCCAGGGCAGTGGGGTTACTTGGTACTGGGCCGGTGTCTCAGAGGGTTGTATCACAGTGGCGGTGACCTGGTCCGTGGCCCTGGGCATCCATGCAAAAGGGGTGAAACGTGGCTCAATAAAGTTTATAGGTGGATGATAGGTGACGCCACCCGTGGTGCTCGGCAATGAAGGGGTTAAGCCGACGCTGCAGGTAGATCCTCTGGGACAGATGGTGTAAGGCAACAAGATGTAAGAGCTCTAGAGTTGAGCGATACCAGCCGATACTTGAAAATATCGGATCGGAATGGATCGGCCGATCTTTAAAAAAAGTATCGGTATCGCCGATTCCGATACCGGGAACCAATGCAAGTCAATGGGGCCAAAATATCGGAATTAAAAAAAACCCTTTCTTTCCTTGTAGGTTAATTCTACATGAAAAAAAACAACTAAGAATAATGTAGAATGTATTGTGGGAGGTGGAGGAGACATTAAAGCCATAGAGGTTTAGCCCAATCAAATGGAATAGCAGGAATTAAACTTTTTTTTTAAAGATGTTAGGAGTTACAAAGATATTGACTATGTTAGCCTCATTTATATTTTGCCAGACATGTATGTCTTCTTCTTCTACTTCCTTTTTTTACATTCTTCTTCTTCTTCTTCTACTTCCTTTTTTTACATTCTTCTTCTTCTTCTTCTACTTCCTTTTTTTACATTCTTCTTCTTCTTCTACTTCCTTTTTTTACATTCTTCTTCTTATTCCTTTTTTAACATTCTTCTTCTTCTTCTTCTACTTCCTTTTTTTACATTCTTCTTCTTCTTCTTCTTCTTCTTCTTCTTCTTCTTCCTTTTCTTACATTCTTCATATTCTTCTTATTCAACAATTATTATTCTACATATTCAGCTTCTTCATCTTCTTCCTATTCTTCTTCATCATATTCTTGTTTGTGTCAGGCATTCCTGTAGTTGTTATCTAGAAAAGTTAGAAGTTTACACCTTCCGTTCTGCCTGTCACAAAAGATTTACAACAGGATTTGTCCGCGTTCAGTTTGGCCTGCAGCAGCAGGCCTTTTCCAGGGGCACCACGAGGAGGAACGGACTCACCCCCATACACTGCTTAGTCTTCTTCTGCTTATAAATAAGATAATATCATTTGCTCAGAGTATTAGTCTTATGCTTAATGTTCTTCTGCTTTGTTTTTTTTATGCTTCTTTGTCTTCTCTCTCTTGTTGTTCTGCATCTTGGTGGTTGTCTTCCTGTTCTTTGTCCTCTTGAACCAGCTGACGGTACTGGCACCCGGAGGGGCAGCAGAAGGAACAAGAGCCAATGGCACTACCGAGGACCAGCTGACGGTGCTGGAACCCGGTTACTAAGCAGGAGGTACCTGTGCTACAAAGCACTACCAAGGACCAGCAGACGTTGCCGGAACTCGGATACCGAGATGGAGGCACCTAGGCCAAAGGCTCTGACGAGAACCAGCTGACGGTGCTGGAACCCGGAGGGGTAGCATAAGCTGCAAGAGCAAATGGAAATAGCGAGGACCAGCTGACAGTGCTGGCACCCGGAGGGGCAGCAGAAGGAATAAGAGCCAATGGCACAACCGAGGACCAGCTGACGGTGCTGGAACCCGGTTACTAAGCAGGAGGTACCTGTGCTACAAAGCACTACCAAGGACCAGCAGACGTTGCCGGAACTCGGATACCGAGATGGAGGCACCTAGGCCAAAGGCTCTGACGAGAACCAGCTGACGGTGCTGGAACCCGGAGGGGTAGCATAAGCTGCAAGAGCAAATGGAAATAGCGAGGACCAGCTGACAGTGCTGGCACCCGGAGGGGCAGCAGAAGGAATAAGAGCCAATGGCACAACCGAGGACCAGCTGACGGTGCTGGAACCCGGTTACTAAGCAGGAGGTACCTGTGCTACAAAGCACTACCAAGGACCAGCAGACGTTGCCGGAACTCGGATACCGAGATGGAGGCACCTAGGCCAAAGGCTCTGACGAGAACCAGCTGACGGTGCTGGAACCCGGAGGGGTAGCATAAGCTGCAAGAGCAAATGGAAATAGCGAGGACCAGCTGACAGTGCTGGCACCCGGAGGGGCAGCAGAAGGAATAAGAGCCAATGGCACAACCGAGGACCAGCTGACAGTGCTGGAACCCGGTTACTAAGCAGGAGGTACCTGTGCTACAAAGCACTACCAAGGACCAGCAGACGTTGCCGGAACTCGGATACCGAGATGGAGGCACCTAGGCCAAAGGCTCTGACGAGAACCAGCTGACGGTGCTGGAACCCGGAGGGGTAGCATAAGCTGCAAGAGCAAATGGAAATAGCGAGGACCAGCTGACAGTGCTGGCACCCGGAGGGGCAGCAGAAGGAATAAGAGCCAATGGCACAACCGAGGACCAGCTGACGGTGCTGGAACCCGGTTACTAAGCAGGAGGTACCTGTGCTACAAAGCACTACCAAGGACCAGCAGACGTTGCCGGAACTCGGATACCGAGATGGAGGCACCTAGGCCAAAGGCTCTGATGAGAACCAGCTGACGGTGCTGGAACCCGGAGGGGTATCAGAAGTTACCCCTGAAAAGCAAAGTTGGCATGCCGCAAGCTGGCCGCAGTTACCGAATCACACAGTCCTACAGGGGGTGCTTGTCCTACTGGCACTATGGAACAAACCTTTCTTACCAGAACCCGCAGTCCACATAGGAAGCACCTAAACTGCTGGCACCCTAGCCTCGGCTAACCCAACCGCAACACGACATGGCAACTTGGGGTGGCAAACTGACATTGACACTTCCCGGAAACAGCAGGCAGGGCTGGAACCAAGCTGGGCAGGAGGGAGTACCCGTGCCAAAGTCAGTTATGAGCAGCAACTGGCGATGTTGGAGCCCAGGACAAGCACTTAGCAGGCTGAGGCCTGATGTGCTGTCAATTGGGAGGCAGCAGGACAGATTGCCATCAAAACAGCAGGGGAACAGCTGACGTTACTGAACCCCACAAACACAGGAGCTAGTGTTTTACTCTGTGAAGACGGCACTTCCAAGCAACAACTGGCTGTGTTGAAGCCCAGGGACAAGCATGGAGCAGGCTTAGGCTGCATTGAAGAAATTTTAAGATCGGTTGTAGACTACTAATTTGAACTAAGCTCCACTTAGGCCTGTGGCTTCACTGATTTTCGTATTTCCCCTGTCCTCCAACCCCGCCAGTTACAGCTCCGAAGTGGCGTCTGCACAATCCACACTTGTTCCTGTGTTACAGGTGTTCAGTCCGGTCAGTTAATCCCCTGACCGGGAATGTGAATGTGGACAGAGCAGGCGACATTGCCGGACACACATCAGGGGATTAACTGACCGGACTGAACACCTGTAACACAGGAACAAGTGTGGATTGTGCAGACGCCACTTCGGAGCTGTAACTGGCAGGGTTGGAGGACAGGGGAAATACGAGAGACAGTGGAGCCACAGGCCTAATTGGAGCACGGTTAAAAATCAGTAGTGGTACGACTGTGTAGGCAGCAGGAGACTTTGCCATTCACACAGCAGGGGATCAGCTGACATTACTGAACCCCACTGAGACACGGGAGCAAGTATCTCTTTCCGTGTGGACGGCACTTCCGAACTACAACTGGCTGTGTTGAAGCCCAGGAAATAGGAGGGTGTAGGCAGAGGCCTACTGTATTTTGAATGAGGTGACAGCAGGAGAGACTGCCATCCACACAGCAGGGGATCAGCTGACGTTACTGAACCCCACTGAGACACGGGAGCAAGTATCTCTTTCCGTGTGGACGGCACTTCCGAACTACAACTGGCTGTGTTGAAGCCCAGGAAATAGGAGGGTGTAGGCAGAGGCCTACTGTATTTTGAATGAGTTTACAGCAGGAGAGACTGCCATCCACACAGCAGGGGATCAGCTGACTTAACTGAACCCCACTGAGACACGGGAGCAAGTATCTCTTTCCGTGTGGACGGCACTTCCGAACTACAACTGGCTGTGTTGAAGCCCAGGAAATAGGAGGGTGTAGGCAGAGGCCTACTGTATTTTGAATGAGGTGACAGCAGGAGAGACTGCCATCCACACAGCAGGGGATCAGCTGACATTACTGAACCCCACTGAGACACGGGAGCAAGTATCTCTTTCCGTGTGGACGGCACTTCCGAACTACAACTGGCTGTGTTGAAGCCCAGGAAATAGGAGGGTGTAGGCAGAGGCCTACTGTATTTTGAATGAGGTGACAGCAGGAGAGACTGCCATCCACACAGCAGGGGATCAGCTGACATTACTGAACCCCACTGAGACATGGGAGCAAGTATCTCTTTCCGTGTGGACGGCACTTCCGAACTACAACTGGCTGTGTTGAAGCCCAGGAAATAGGAGGGTGTAGGCAGAGGCCTACTGTATTTTGAATGAGGTGACAGCAGGAGAGACTGCCATCCACACAGCAGGGGATCAGCTGACATTACTGAACCCCACTGAGACACGGGAGCAAGTATCTCTTTCCGTGTGGACGGCACTTCCGAACTACAACTGGCTGTGTTGAAGCCCAGGAAATAGGAGGGTGTGGGCAGAGGCCTACTGTATTTTGAATGAGTTTACAGCAGGAGAGACTGCCATCCACACAGCAGGGGATCAGCTGACATTACTGAACCCCACTGAGACACGGGAGCAAGTATCTCTTTCCGTGTGGACGGCACTTCCGAACTACAACTGGCTGTGTTGAAGCCCAGGAAATAGGAGGGTGTAGGCAGAGGCCTACTGTATTTTGAATGAGGTGACAGCAGGAGAGACTGCCATCCACACAGCAGGGGATCAGCTGACGTTACTGAACCCCACTGAGACACGGGAGCAAGTATCTCTTTCCGTGTGGACGGCACTTCCGAACTACAACTGGCTGTGTTGAAGCCCAGGAAATAGGAGGGTGTAGGCAGAGGCCTACTGTATTTTGAATGAGTTTACAGCAGGAGAGACTGCCATCCACACAGCAGGGGATCAGCTGACTTAACTGAACCCCACTGAGACACGGGAGCAAGTATCTCTTTCCGTGTGGACGGCACTTCCGAACTACAACTGGCTGTGTTGAAGCCCAGGAAATAGGAGGGTGTAGGCAGAGGCCTACTGTATTTTGAATGAGGTGACAGCAGGAGAGACTGCCATCCACACAGCAGGGGATCAGCTGACATTACTGAACCCCACTGAGACACGGGAGCAAGTATCTCTTTCCGTGTGGACGGCACTTCCGAACTACAACTGGCTGTGTTGAAGCCCAGGAAATAGGAGGGTGTAGGCAGAGGCCTACTGTATTTTGAATGATTTTACAGCAGGAGAGACTGCCATCCACACAGCAGGGGATCAGCTGACGTTACTGAACCCCACTGAGACACGGGAGCAAGTATCTCTTTCCGTGTGGACGGCACTTCCGAACTACAACTGGCTGTGTTGAAGCCCAGGAAATAGGAGGGTGTAGGCAGAGGCCTACTGTATTTTGAATGAGGTGACAGCAGGAGAGACTGCCATCCACACAGCAGGGGATCAGCTGACGTTACTGAACCCCACTGAGACACGGGAGCAAGTATCTCTTTCCATGTGGACGGCACTTCCGAACTACAACTGGCTGTGTTGAAGCCCAGGAAATAGGAGGGTGTAGGCAGAGGCCTACTGTATTTTGAATGAGGTGACAGCAGGAGAGACTGCCATCCACACAGCAGGGGATCAGCTGACGTTACTGAACCCCACTGAGACACGGGAGCAAGTATCTCTTTCCGTGTGGACGGCACTTCCGAACTACAACTGGCTGTGTTGAAGCCCAGGAAATAGGAGGGTGTAGGCAGAGGCCTACTGTCTTTGTAATGCGGAGACAGCAGGAGAGACTGCCATCTCCACAGCAGGGGATCAGCTGGCAATGATGAACCCCACTAACACTTGAACGAATGTGTTTGGCTCTGTGGAGACGACACTTCTGAACACCAACTGACGCTGTTGGAGCCCAGGATTATGCGAGGAGCAGGCTGGGGCCTACTGGATTTTGGCACGTGAAGGCAGCAGGAGACTTGCCATCTCCACAGCAGGGGAACAGCTGGCAGTGCTGAACCCCACTAACACTCTAACGAAGGTGTTTGGCTCTGTGGAGACGACACTTCTGAACACCAACTGACGCTGTTGGAGCCCAGGATTAGGCGAGGAGCAGGCTGGGGCCTACTGGATTTTGGCAGGTGAAGGCAGCAGGAGACTTGCCATCTCCACAGCAGGGGAACAGCTGGCAGTGCTGAACCCCACTAACACTCTAACGAAGGTGTTTGGCTCTGTGGAGACGACACTTCTGAACACCAACTGACGCTGTTGGAGCCCAGGATTAGGCGAGGAGCAGGCTGGGACCTACTGGATTTTGGCAGGTGAAGGCAGCAGGAGACTTGCCATCTCCACAGCAGGGGAACAGCTGGCAGTGCTGAACCCCACTAACACTCTAACGAAGGTGTTTGGCTCTGTGGAGACGACACTTCTGAACACCAACTGACGCTGTTGGAGCCCAGGATTAGGCGAGGAGCAGGCTGGGGCCTACTGGATTTTGGCAGGTGAAGGCAGCAGGAGACTTGCCATCTCCACAGCAGGGGAACAGCTGGCAGTGCTGAACCCCACTAACACTCTAACGAATGTGTTTGGCTCTGTGGAGACGACACTTCTGAACACCAACTGACGCTGTTGGAGCCCAGGATTAGGCGAGGAGCAGGCTGGGGCCTACTGGATTTTGGCAGGTGAAGGCAGCAGGAGACTTGCCATCTCCACAGCAGGGGAACAGCTGGCAGTGCTGAACCCCACTAACACTCTAACGAAGGTGTTTGTCTCTGTGGAGACGACACTTCTGAACACCAACTGACGCTGTTGGAGCCCAGGATTAGGCGAGGAGCAGGCTGGGGCCTACTGGATTTTGGCAGGTGAAGGCAGCAGGAGACTTGCCATCTCCACAGCAGGGGAACAGCTGGCAGTGCTGAACCCCACTAACACTCTAACGAATGTGTTTGGCTCTGTGGAGACGACACTTCTGAACACCAACTGAAGCTGTTGGAGCCCAGGATTACGCATGCCGCATGCAGAGGCCAATGGGCAGCGGTTTTTATGGAGGATGTGGACTACTACTGATTCTAACCATGCTCCACTTAGGCCTCTGGCTCCACTGTCTCTACTATTTACCCTGGCCTCCAACCCCGCCAGCTACATCTCTGAAGTGGCGTCAGCACAATCTACACTTGTTCCTGTGTTACTGGTGCTCAGTCCCGTCAGTTGATCCCCTGATGTTTGTCCGGCAAGTTCGCCAGCTCTGTCCTCATTCCCACTACTGGTTATGGGAATGTGGACAGAGCAGGAGACCTTGCCGGACACACATCAGGGGATAAACTGATGGGACTGAGCCACAGGAACACAGGAACAAGTGTAGATTGTGCTGACGCCACTTCAGAGATGTAGATGGCGGGGTTGGAGGTCAGGGGAAATAGTAGAGACAGTGGAGCCAGAGACCTAAGTTGGGCACGGTTAAAAATCAGTAGTGGTTTGAATGTTGATGGAGCTGGTGACTTTGCCGTCCACACAGCAGGGGATCAGCTGGCATTACTGAACCCCACTAACACAGGAGCTAGTGTGTTTCTCTGTGCAGACGACACATCTGAGCGACAACTGGCTGTGTTGAAGCAAAGGGATTATAGTTCAGGTGGTAGAAAAATGAACACACCAGCAGACCTGGATACAGTTGCCAACCACTAATTTAGTCTGTAAGAGGAATGGCAAAGTCTTTGGAGATCCAGGCCTTGTTCATTTTCAGAAAAGTCAGCCGGTCAACATTATCGGAAGATAGTCGCGTGCGACGGTCTGTTAGTACACCACCTGCGGCACTAAAGACACGTTCCGATAATACACTGGCAGCAGGGCAAGCCAGCACCTCCAATGCATACTGGCTAAGCTCTGGCCATGTATCCAGCTTAGAGACCCAAAACTTGAAGGGGGAAGAGCCATCTGGGAGTACAGCGACAGGGCAAGACATGTAGTCTGACACCATCTGACGGAAGCGTTGCCTCCTGCTGACTCGAGGCGTCGCTGATGGTGTAGACAATTGTGGTGGACACACAAAACTTTGCCACATTTGGGCCATAGTGGTCTTGCCTTGTGCTGCGGCGCTGCCTCTGCTCCCTCTTTGTGCAGAGTTTCCTCCACTGCCTCGACGCACAGAGCTGCTTTGTAAAGCACTAGCAACAATGCTGTCGGGTGGAATGGAAAACATTATGGACTGCACCAGTGACTCTTCGTACTCCCGCATTTTACGCTCCCGGTTCAACGTTGGTATGAGCCTTTGTACGCTGTCCCGGTAGCGAGGATCTAGGAGGGTGTACACCCAATAATCAGCCGAGACGAGAATGTGGGCGATGCGGCGGTCGTTTCTCAGGCACTGCAGCATGAAATCAACCATGTGCTGCAGACTCCCAACTGCCAAAGAACCGCTGTCCCCTGTTTGAGGCGTGACCTCGGCCTGCTCAGCATCACCCCACCCTCGCTGTACATACTGAGTAGAGGTTTGTGTACCTCCCTCCTCTGGAGAGATGTCTTCCTCCTCCATCGACTCCTCCTCATCCTCCTCACAAAGTGTCCCCTGCCTAGGCCTTTGTGAGGAAATACGTAGCGCAGACTGTCCAGAAGCAGATGGCATTTGGGACTCCTCATCCTCCACCTCTTCTGAAACCTCATCCCTTAGTGCTTGCAGTGTTTGTTGAAGCAGGCAGATAAGGGGGACAGTCATGCTGACTAGTGCATCATCTGCACTCGCCATCCGCGTGGATTCATCGAAGGCACGCAAAACGAGGCAGATGTCCTTCATGGAGGCCCACTCAATGGTGCTGAAGTGTGAACGGCGCACAGTGCGACTTGTTTGCGCCTGATGCAGCTGGTACTCCATGACTGCTGCCTGCTGCTCACACAACCGCTCCAACATATGTAACGTTGAATTCCACCGGGTGGGTAGGTCACATATGATGCGATGTTCCGGAAGGCCAAATCGTCGCTGCAGAGCAGCGAGGCGCGATCTTGCCGTGCTGGAACGTCGCAAGTGAGCGCACTCTATGCGGACCTTGTGCAACAGTGCAGCAAGATCCGGATAGTCCCTCAGAAAGCTCTGCACGACCAAGTTAAGAACATGTGCCAGACATGGGATGTGTGTGAGGTTGCCTAGGCCAAGAGCTGCCACCAGATTTCGGCCATTGTCACACACTACCAAGCCCGGCTGGAGATTCGCTGGCCCAAACCACACATCGCTCTCCAGCTTGATAGCATTCCAGAGCTCCTGCGCTGTGTGGCTTCGATTCCCCAAAGAAATTAATTTGAGTACAGCCTGTTGACGTTTGGCCACGGCTGTGCTCATATCGGTCGTAACAGGCTCCTGCTCTGCTGTTTCTGAGGAACTTGAGTAGGAGGAGGAGTCTATGTGTACAGACTGGAGTCCTGCAATCCGTGGCGTTGGAAGAACACGTACAGCTCCACTCTCCAGATCCGTACCCGGCTCCACAACATTGACCCAGTGGGCAGTGAGGGAAAGGTATCGTCCCTGTCCATGGTTACTGGTCCACGCATCGGTGGTCAGGTGGACCTTGCTACTAACGGCGTTTAGTAGTGCATGTTTTATTTTGCCCTCAACATGTTTCTGCAGGGCAGGGACGGCTCGCCTGCTGAAATAAAAGCGGCTGGGCACGTTGTATTGGGGGACTGCCAATGCCATTAAGTCCCGGAAGGTGTCAGTGTCCACCAGCCTGAATGACAGCATTTCAACTGCCAGAAGTTTGGCAATGCCAGCATTCAGAGACTGTGCTCGGGGATGGTTTGCCGAGTAAGGGCGCCTTTTATCCCATGCCTGTGCTACCGATGGCTGTGATGGATGGGAACGTGCTGCTATGGGTGTAATCTGACAGGGTCTCCGGACAACAGTGGCAGAGGTTCTTCCTTGGCGATCCTGTGAGGAAGCCGAACCAGCAGTGTGTGAGCTGGAGGAAGAGGGCCCAACACGAACTGAAGAGGTGGTAGGTGGTGCTGTACGTTGGCCTACGTCTTCAGGGTGTCTCTGCAACTCCAACTCGTGCTTGGTGCGCACATGTTTCCACATATTTGTGGTATTGAGGTTGCTGACATTTCTCCCTCTTTTGACTCTCTGATGACACAGCTTGCATTTGACAAAGCAAATGTCATCTGCAACTGTGTCAAAAAAGGACCACGCACTGCAACTCTTGTGAGCGCCCGGTTTGCCTTTGGAAGGAGGAATGCTCCTAACGGGTGCCGAAGTGGAGGGTACAGGCAACCAAGTCTTCCCCCTCCCTCTGCCTCCTGTTTTGGCCGGTAGGGGAATCTCTTCCTCCGAGCTGCTCCCACCACCTTCCTGTTGCTCACGCCATGATGGGTCAAGGACCTCATCATCTTCCCTCCCCTCTTCAAACAGCTGCTTCTCCGGGGTTGTCTCGCCAGCACCGTACGCACCAGAAAGTGGCAACTGAGTCTCGTCATCATCTGATGCGTACTGAGGTGTGCTGACCATAGGCACTGGCCCACTCGCCTCTTCAGATTCAGAGGGACAAAGAAGTTGCGCATCACTGCATACTCCCTCTTCTTCACATTCAGGAATGCTGCTTGGCTGGCCCCCTCTTTCCAAGCCAACAGATTCCGAGAACAGAAGTAGAGACTGTGATGGCTCCTGTCCATGTCTCTCTGACTGCCTGGGCACTTTGGCAGGTGGTGAAGAGACAGATGGTTGCTCTTCGGTGCTCTGACCCTGAGAGGATGCGGAAGTAATTGAAGTCGATGCGTTAGCTGCCATCCATCCGACAACGGCTTCAATTTGTTCCTCCCGCAGCAGTGGGGTACGTTGAGGTCCTACAAAGCTGCGCATAAAGGACTGTTGCCTGCTAAAACTGGGGGATGCTGATCCACTGGTGCCCGCAGCAGGCCCAGAATCCCCACGTCCTCTACCTGTAGAATCCCCACGTCCTCTCCCTGCAGAATCCCCACGTCCTCTCCCTGCTGAAACTCCACGCCCACGCCCACGCCCACGCGCCTTACTCCCTGCCTTCTTCATCTTGCAAGACTACTTAAGATAGGCAAAAAAGTACAAAGGGGGGCCTTAGTGTGCTTATTCCTGAACAGCTGGTTACAGGTACAAGAAACACTAATTTTATGAAGTGTGTGTGTGTGTGGACTAGACTTTAATAGGAGCTGATGTGGCCTACACAAGTTCAAAATGTAGTGTTTGGTGAACTTTTTTTGTGGTTTCTTTGTTGGAAACAAACTCAAAGTATGTGAACAAAGAATTGAAACTGATAGTATCACCAACTTTTTGGAGCTATTACAATGCAGGCAGGTAACCTACAATGCAAAAGATGAGGCTCCAAAAAAATTGGGTAATACTAATCTGGCTGCGCCGGCAGGGCACAAGCCAGAAAAAAAGGCTCCTCTATCTACTCCTATATAGTGTTTGCAACCAATCAATGTAGATGGATACGGATGGATGCACACTAATAGGAGAAGAAAAAATGAGCTGCACTCAAAGACAAATATGTGTGAGGCAGTGACGCACGTTGAGCGTCCTACAACCAGACGTAGCTGCAGGACACTCTACTCAGCGTGAGCTGCACTCACACACAGTCAGAGGCCTCTCAGACAGCCGTCAACAGTGCAGCTAAGTGGGCACTGGCACTGACAGGCTGCAGAAAGGCTCCGCTGTGTACTCCTTTATAGTGTTTGCAACCACCATAGATGGAGACGGATGGATGCACACTAATAGAAGAAAAAATGAGCTGCACTCAAATAAAAATATGTGTGAGGCACTGATGCACGCTGAGCGTCCTACAGCCAGACGTAGCTGCAGGACACACTACTCAGCGTGAGCTGCACTCACACACAGTCAGAGACCTCTCAGACAGCCGTGAACAGTGCAGCAAAGTGGACACTAGCACTGAAAGGCTGCAGAAAGGCTCCGCTGTCTACTACTAGTGTTTGCAACCAACGTATATAGATACGGATGGAAGCACACTAGATTGAAATTATGTAAAAAATGCAGCTCAAAAAATAAAAGATGTATGAGGCAGCAGTGATCACACTGGGTGGCCTACAGCCTGACGTGGCTGCAGGACCCACTCCACAGCGTGAGCTGCACTCACACAGCCCTTGCAGACAGCTGTGAACACTGCTGCTAGGGCAAAGAAGGCTACAGTGGTGGTTTATGTAGCCTGGGTAAAGCACTAGATGTTTGGTGGAATCGCTATTTCTAACTGTCCCTCACAGTCTTCTACAGCAGCCTGTCCCTAACTGAATTCACAGCAGAGTGACCAGAAATGGCGGCTGCGGTGGCTTTTATAGTGCATCATGACATCATTTCGGCAGCCAATCACAGCCATGCCAATAGTTAACATGCCTACATGCCTAACAGGATGTGCCCACACTTCGGAGGATTCCCATTGGCTTAATCAAAGCAAGCAGGCTCATAGCATGATGGGAACTTCCTATTCCGATTCCGATTCCGGAATCCGATATGACAAAAGTATCGGAATTAAGTATCGGAATTCCGATACCGCTAATATCGGCCGATACCCGATACTTGCGGTATCGGAATGCTCAACACTAAAGAGCTCCCAACAGGTAGAGCTGTAGTCCCAGGGCAGTAGCAAGAGTAGCAATAGGTGTTGAGGAAGAGGGTGCAGTGTTAGGCACAGAAAGCAGTGCTGAAGGGGTTGCAGGAAGAAGGCAATGACACAACAGGGTGCAGTTTCATTTACCTTTAGGGTATGTGCACATGCTGCAGATTCTGCTGCGGTTCTGCAGCGGATTTGGCCGCTGCGGATCCGCAGCAGTTTTTGCTGCGGTGTACAGTACCATAATATGGATATGGATATTATGGATATTAAAAACCGCAGTGCAGACGGTGCGGATTTTAGCGCGCGGTTTTCCAGCGGTTTCAAAACCGCAGAAAGAATTGACATGTCAATTCTTTCTGCGGATCCGCTGCGGTTTGCCATCTCCTCCAGCGTGGAGATGAAAAACCGCAGGGCAACACTGCAGGCCAATCCGCAGGTAAAACCGCAGGTCTTTTGACCTGCAGATTTACATGCGGATTTTACAAAATCCGCATAGCCAAATCCGCACCCCATTCCGCAGCGTGTGCACGTACTCTTACTTTGCTTTGTAAGTGCAGTCCAGGATCCAGATTACAGATGGAACAGGAGTTGATCAGCCTGAAAGCAACTTAGGAATCTCTCTATGCAGATGGGTTGTGTAGTCTCCTTCCTAGTGCTTATCTGAGGCACTTGCAGTACTGAGTTACACTGAAGTTCCTCTTGCTTGCTCACTTGTAGAACTCCCCTCATATGGCAGACAGCCGTAGCCTCCTTTTTCTGGCTTACACAAGTTGCTGCTGTGCCTCCGAGTCTTAGTTGGGAACAGAGCATTTTTAGCCTCACATTCCTTCGGTTTCTGCCGCAGGACCATCAGCATCCATACAACCTCGGATACCGGACTTCGGACCATGCGCTACAGCTAGAAATGAACCTGGATTCTGCTCAATCCTCCAGCTCCTCTCTCCACGTCTGAACTCTCTTCCCTCTTCACACGACCAGAACTAAATTCCCTTTCCTGGCCCCAGAGAGCAGCTCCTCTCCCAGTTTAGTTCATAGCTCCCTCTGCTGGCCTGGAGTTGGAACTGTGCTGTGTGCTGGATTTACCTGACAGAGAGATCCTTAATTGCTTCCAATCATGACATCACACTCCCTAGGAGGAAAATAATGCCACTGTTGCGACCATACTCCTGGGGGCACCACACTTACATCACAGGCAGTAGTCCCACAGCACAGCAGTCAGCACAGGCCAGGGACAAACAGCAGCACCAGGAGAAAACAGCAACACCAGGAGACAACAGCAGCACCAGGAGACAACCAGGAGAAAACTGCAGCACCAGGAGAGTCGACCAGTCTACAAGGAACAGAAAAAGCATTGGGAGAGACAGACATTTTCAAAGGTTCTATACTTACATAGACAATATTGTCCTCATCAGGACAGAAAGCAGCACAAGGAGACAACAACAGCAACAGGAGACAACCAGGAGAAAACCGCAGCACCAGGAGACGACAGCAGCAACAGGAAACAACCAAGAGAAAGCCGCAGCACCAGGAAACAACCAGGAGAAAACCACTGCACCAGGAGAGTCGACAGGTCTAAAAGTGACAGAAAAAAAAATAGTACAAAGTACTAGCAGCAGTGAGAGAGACAGACATTTTCAAAGGTTCTATACTTACATAGCTAGTCTTGTGCTACCTTCCAGAGACCAGAGAGTTATGACCTTGCAGTGTCCACACCTCCTTTTATAGAGCTATCAATTATTAGTTGGTTGAATCACTTCCTGGACCAACTCATTAAAATTACGCATGCATATTGAAAGCATGTGCATACGCATATCCTTGCGTACGCATGCGTTTCCATAGACAGTAATGCGATTTTTGACGCACTCATACGCATGTCGATCACTGCGCATATTTGACAGATTTTTGGAGCTTCAAAAAATGCAACAAGTTGCGTTCGCTGGAACTCGCTGCACACCGAGAAACGACATCAGTGTACACATGCAAACTGATGCAAACGCATTTCCCTGCGTACACCATGTTAAAGATAGGTACACATGACACATTTGGATTGCTGCAGATAAAACGCTGCGCACACAGACGCAAATGTGAAACCAGCCTTAGTGGTGTATGCCACTAATTTTGAGAAATGTGAACAGTCCTGGTTGAGTGTACATCTGCTAGGTTGGCTGTAGTGGAAGATGTGTTGGTCCCTATTATACTGTTTCTACTGTGGTGAAATATATGCCACTTTGGTGGTGTCACCCTCTAATTGTTTGAAATGTGAACACTCCGATTTGAATCTCTCCATTCTGGGTTGGCTGTAGTGGAAGATGTGTTGGTCCCTATTATAGTATTTCTACAATGGTAAAATGGTTGCCACTACTATTTCTACTGTTGTGAAATTGATGTCAATTTGGTGGTGTCTCTCACTATTTTTTTGAAATGTGATCACTCCTGATTGGGTCTCTTCATCTGCTGGGTTGTCTGTAGTGTAATAGGTGTCAGTCCTTATTATACTATTTCTACTGTGTTGCAACTGGGGCCACTTTGTTGTTGTCTGCCACTAATCTTTGGAAATGTGAACGCTCCTGTTTGGGTGTCCCGCTGCTGGGTTGACTGTGGGGGAAAAGATGTCACTCTCTATTATACTATTTCTACTGTGGTGAAATTAGTACCGTTTTGTTGGTGTCTGATGGTAATTTTGGGAAATGTGAACACTCCTGGTTGGGTGTCCATCTGCTGGGTTGGCTGTAGTGGAAGATTTGTCAGTTCCTATTATACTGTTTCTACTATTTTGGAATTTATGCCAATTTGGTGGTGTCTGCCACAAATTTTTAGAAATGTGAACATTCCTAGTTGGGTGTGTCCAGCTGCTGGATTGTCTGTCATGGAAATGACGTCGCTCCCCATTATACTATTTCTACTGTGCTGAAATTGGTGCCACTTTTTTTGTCTGCCACTTATTTTGGGAAATGTGAATACTCCTGGTTGGGTGTCCATCTGCTAGGTTGGATGTAGTGGGAGATTTCGTTCCTTATTATATTATTTCTACTATGGTGAAATTGATGCAACTTTGATGGTGTATGTCACTAAGTTTGGGAAATATGAACAGTCCTGGTTGGGTGTCCATCTGCCAGCTTGGCTATAGTGGAAGATGTGTTGGTCCCTATTATACTATTTCTACTGTGGTGAAATTGATGCCTCTTTGGTATTGTCTGCCATTAATTGTTTGAAATATGAATTCTCCTGATTGGGTCTCTACATCTGCTGGGTTGGCTGTAGTGGAAGTTGTGTAGGTCACTATTATACTATTTTTACTGTGGTGAAATTGATGCCACTTTGGAGGGGTGTGTCACTAATTGTTTGAAATGTGAGCACTCCTTATTGGGTGTGTCCATCTGCTGGGTTGGCTGTAGTGGAAGATGTGTCAGTTCCTATTATACTATTTCTACTATGGTGAAATTGATGCCAACTTGGTGGTGTCTGCCACTAATTTTTTGAAATGTGGACACTCCTGATTGGGTCTCTTCATCTGCTGGGTTGGCTGTAGTGTAAGAGGTGTCCGTTCCTATTATACTATTTCTACCGTGGTGAAATAGATGTCACTTTGTTGGTGTCTGCCACTAACTTTTGTCAACGTGAAGACCCCTGGTTGGGTCTCCTACTCTGTTAGTAATGTCCAACATCAATAAGATTGTCCTCAACGAGGTGTAGTTGGTGCGGCGCCTTGCCTTGATCAACCCTGTCATTTGGACTCCTCTGATCCTTTCTTCATTTTAGATTCCAAACTAGTGGAGGTGTTTATGAGGGTGAAAGAGCTTCCCAGTCCACAATCTTGTCAGGGTGCAGTCCCATAGCCTCGCAGAAAGCTGTCAGATCCTCCAAGGAACCCAGCATTACAGATATTCCTTCTCAACAGGGCAAAAGGGAAACATGTGTAGGGGATTTGCTGTTCAATTAGAATTTTTAGTAGGGGTTTAATGTATCTCCACTTCTGGAGGGTTATACTTGATAAATCTGGAAACAACTGTATTTTGGCACCTAGTTATATCCCTCTAAGACCTGGCTTTTGTCATTATCCTTTCTTTAGTCTCATCATCATGCAGGCAGTAGATGATGTCAAGAGGGCAAACTCAAAGGTTACACCATTCTAAAAACTGCACCCCTCAAGGTCCTCAAAACTACTTTCAAGAAGTGTATTAACCCTGCAGGTGCTTTTCAGGAAATAAAGCAACGTGGAAAGAAAAAAATTACCATTTTCCTTTTTTCACAAAAATTTTAATTAAGCCCAAAATGTCCTATTTTCACTCTATGTGGGGAAAAACTAGTGTCACTCTATGTGGGGAAAAACTAGTGTTTGGTCATATGGCAGGGCTCGGAAAGGAAGGAGCACCCTTTAACTTTTTGAAAGCAAAAATGGCTGGAATCAAGAGCAGACATCATGTCCCGTTTGGAGAACCCCTAATATACAAAAACAGTGGAAGCTCCCCACAAGTGATGCCATTTTGGAAACTCCACCCCTGAAGCAATTTACCTAGATGTGTGGTGATGTGTGGTAAGCACCTTGAACCCTCACGTGCTTCTTTGAACTTTATCATTTAAAAATAAACAATCACACTTACTGACCGCTGACGGGATAGTACGTCAGCGGTCAGTAACCCCTGCTTTGAGGTGGGCTCCGGCGGTCCCACCTTAAAGCCGTGACATGTCAGCTGTTTTAAACAGCTGACAAGAGCCCGCAATAGGCGCGAGCGGAATCGCGATCTGCCCGCACCTATTAACTAGTTAAATCCCGCTGTCAAACGCTGACAGCGGGCATTTAACTAGTACATCCCGCAAGCGGCCGGAAATGAGCGCATTGCCGACCCCCATCATGTGATCTGAGGTCACCGACCACATTGCCATGACAAACAGAGGTCTCATACATGCATATAGTTGTCAAATCATTGCAATTTTTGCCTCTACTGAGTTTTTTTGCAAATTTGGCAGTTAACATGTGTTGGGTTATCTTTTGCAGTATGAAACAAAACCTAGGCTATGCAACCTTACTGGCCCTGTGAACTGCACACTCATGACCAATGCTGGCCACATTCAGAGTTGGAGCTCAGAATGCAGTGCTTGTCATGGGTGCATCACTTTGTGTCTGTGGTTGAAGCCATAATGTAACCTCCTCTTCTTCCTCCTCCATGTCCTCTACTGAGCTGCTTAGCTGCATACCTCTGGGTTCACACCAAGTGGAATCTACAACTTCATTGTCATCCTCTCTATTCTCACACTCCTTACCCTGAGAGTCACTCTACTCCTCTTCTTTTGAGTCTTATTGTCACGATCCATTGCTTGGATCTGTGTCAGATCTGGATTTCCTCATATATAACCTTTTTCCTTTCAGGCCATTGGGGTTAATATCAGTTTTTGCCCCCAGTGGCCGCTGGTGTAATTGCATGGCTTGTCTATCTGTTGAGGCAGGTGGAAACCATTCCCACCTTCTGATATAAGCTCACCAGGTGCACCTGCTAACTGTTGGTGATATTATTCCTCTTTGGAGACCAACCAAGCTGGAGTCAGGAGCAGGCTGTGTTGCAGTGGAGCTCCAGCTATTTCCTTGTACTGGTGCCCAACTCTGTTGTTTGGTGCTTAGCAGCAGACAAAGCTACGTTTTGTTTTGTTTTACCCTGTGTGTTGGATCTTTACTTTGGTTTTTGTGCTGTGCGCTTTTTCCCTGTCTCACCACCTGGGTAGGGGGTTGGGGGTTTAGCTCAGGGCTAAACAGGAGATAGGGACAGGTCGGGTACTTGGGCCTCATACCATCAAGTGTACCCCCAAGTTAAGGAAAGTCAGGGCACCCCCCTAGCCTGAGGGGCAGTTCAGGGGCCCTAGTTCCATGTCTCCTGTTTTCCCCCTACTGCCCCGTGACATTATCACCAACCTTCCCATTTTTTTTTGGCCTGGTGAGCCATGGCCCAAATGCAGGCCTTTGCCACACTGTTTCAGTCCCTCACTGATGAGCTTAAGGTGCTGTGGGGTGAGGTGGTGCAGCAGCAGGTAGTGGGGTTCTGGACCTTGACTAGGGTTCAGGCTCAACCAGAACCCAAGATGTCTCTCCATGACAAGTTTTCTTAAGGGTGATCCCCAATCCTGGGCCTTCTCCCTGCCGACCGATTCACCATCATTACTGTCAGTAGGCAGGTTTTTTGCGGCTCTGGTGCTGGGGTATGGAGATCCTGATGGCATCTCCCTGGCAGAATCCCAACTCTGCAAAATCAAGCAGGGGGGGCCGGCTGGCTGAGGAGTATTGCTCTGAGTTTAGGAGGTGGGCCACGGATACTCAGTGGAATGACCCTGCCCTTAGTAGTCTTTTTGTGCAGGGTCTGTCCCCAAGGTTGCAGGATACTCGTACGCCCCCCCAGGTTGCTGGAGGCTGCCATATCCCTTGCCATCTGGGTGCATAGATGCCTCAGAGAGCGACATACACCATATGTGCCCCCTATAGTCCTTGCTAGGGAGGAGGACACACCTGAACTGTTGGAGGAACCCATGCAGCTCGGAGCAGTTGTTTCCAAAAAGGGGTTGCCTGCGATTCACCAAGGTGTGGGGGCATGTTTTTATTGTGGGCAGACTGGCCATTTTATAGGAGTCTGCCCAGTGCATGCCAAATCTTCCGTACCACCGAAGAAGCCACCTCCCCCTGGTCATGTGGAAGGAGACGACCAGGGAGTGTATATTTCCTCCATTTCTTCCCCACAGTGTACCCTATCGGCGGAGGTTGTGGTGGGTGGGGAAACTGAGGGCCTTCCGGTACTTGTGGACAGTGGAGCTGGTGTCAACCTGGTGGATGCCCACTTTGTCCAGACTCATGGCCTCAGGTGTAGGACGCTAGCCAAACCCTTAAGTGTCCAGGCCTTTGACTCTGTCCCACTAAGCCAGGGGAGCCTTACCCAAGTCGTGGACAATATGCATCTTCGTATAGGGACTCATCATGAGGAGTCCCTGTCATGCTACATCTTGGGGGGAATACCATCACCCATCATTTTAGGCCTCCCTTGGTTAAAGAAACACAACCCAGTGATAGATTGGCAGTCTGGGGAAGTTGTCAGCTGGGGCAGTCGTGTGAGGGCTGCTGCCTGGGGGCTACTGTCTCCACCGTCTTGCTACAACCATTCCCTTCTTCCCCAGTGGGGGCAGCAGAGGTGCTGCCCAGGAGTAGGGAACAGTCTCAACCCTCACCATTAGCTATCCCTGTTAGTCAGAGTCCTCTTAGGAGGAGGGAGCATCAGAGGGTGCTGGTTTCCTCTGAAAATCATGGGGGTGTGAGTGTGGTGACACAGGGGGACGCCTCTGTTGTCAGTCCTTCGAAGAGTTCACCATTTTCTGGCAAACGCATGAGTGGTAATAAACGTTCAGGTCCGGACCTGTGTGTGAACGAGTTTGTATGGGGGTCCACCAATCACATCCGGTGGCATTGTGCTGCTGGATTCTGGAATTCTCGAGTTATCGGTCCTTATTAGGTGTCTGCCATTCTCGGCCCAGCGACCTACCAGCTGGAGTTACCCTCTGTTATGTCCATATACAATTCGTTCCCTAGGTCGGCAATCCGGAGATGTGTGTCGCCTCCGGAACATATATATAACCGCATTTGACATAAACCTGTGAGTCAGGTGTTTACCTAGGTGAACTCAACTGTGTCCAGGAGTCCTCATCATAGGTTTTTTTTTTGGTGAGGCGCTATGTTGAGGGTCCAGAGGCCCTTCTTTGAGGGAGGGGTACTGTCACGATCCATTGCTTGGATCTGTGTCAGATCTGGATTTCCTCATATATAACCTTTCTCCTTTCAGGCCATCGGGGGTTAATATCAGTTTTTGCCTCCGGTGGCCCCTGGTGTAATTGCATGGCTGGCCTATCTGTTGAGGCAGGTAGAAACCACTCCCACCTTCCTATATAAGCTCACCAGGTGCACCAGCTAACTGTTGGTGATATTATTCCTCTTTGGAGACCAACCAAGCTGGAGTCAGGAGCAGGCTGTGTTGGAGTGGAGGTCCAGCTATTTCCTTGTGCTGGTGCCTAACTCTGCTGTTCGGTGCTTAGCAGCAGACAAAGCTAAGTTTTGTTTTGTTTTACCCTGTCTGTTGGATCTTTCCTTTAGTTTTTGTGCTGTGTGCTTCTTCCCTGTCCCAACTCCTGGGGAGGGGGTTGGGGGTTTAGCACAGGGCTAAACAGGAGATAGGGACAGGTTGGGGACTTGGGCCTCACTACCATCAAGTGTACCCCCAAGATAAGGAATGTCAGGGCACCCCCCTAGCCTGAGGAGCAGTTCAGGGGCCCTGGTTCCATGTCTCCTGGTTTCCCCCTACTGCCCTGTGACACTTATCAGAATCACCTCCACCCTTGGTGGATAACATCTGGTGATGAGTGTCTGGATTCTTCTCAAACCTTACTTCATCTGACCCCAGATCCAACATAAAAAAATTTTGGGCATCGGTGTAGATGCTTTCCTCCTCTGGCTTCTGAAATTCTTCGGAGCAGACTTCTGATGCCCATGTAATAGAATGAGTGAACAGCCTTGCAGAATGGCCCATCTGTGGTTCCCCACAATCAGTTGGGTGTTCAGAAATTTGTGACACAGGGGGAATCAAGAGTGGTTTGGGTACAACCTCTGAGGATTGTACTGTGTGTGATGTTAAGGTGCAGGAAGAGGAGGAGAGGCCACTTGATGCAGTGCTTGCCATCTACTGGAGCACATGCTCTTTCTGAGCCTCATCCACAAAGCGTACTGCTGTGTTGCTGCCAAAGAAACGGAGTGGAGTAGCCTGTCCAGTAACAGATGTTGTCAGTGATCTTTGGATAGGTCAAGATGGTGTTTGTACAGCTGAGCTTTCATTAACATTAGGCTATGTGCACACGTTGCGGATTTTGATGCGTTTCCGCAGCGTTTTTGAAAGCACAGAATTGAATCAAATCCGCAGTGTAGTGCACAAGCAATGTTAGTCAATGGGAATGACAGAATTGCTGTGTACATGCTGCAGAAAAATACGCGCCTATTTGTAATGTTTTATTGTCCGCAGCATGTTAATTCTTTTTGCAGATCTGCAGCGTTTCTGCACCCATTTACTTCCATTGAGTCAGTCAGATCTGCATCAAAACCGCAGGTGTAAAAAGATTTGCAGTTTTGATGCGGAGTTGTGTGTGAAAAACGCTGCAGATCGGGAGGAGGAAGAGTGTGTGGGAGGAGTGTGGGTGGAGACCATGTGCGTGTATGGGGGCGTCTGCATGTACAGTATGTATGTGTCTCAGTGTGTGTGTCCCTGTGTGTGTGCTGGTGTGTGTGGGTCTGTGTACCCAGGCATCATCTGATGGGACTACTGTTCCCATCCTGCTATGAATGCTGTTACATACCACAGTGACAGCATTAGCCGATGATGGGGCAATAGCCCCATCAGACGATGCATGTGTTCAATAGTAAAAAAAAATAAAAAACCATACAACATACAGTACATACTAACCAATCACCTAGTCCCCAATGCCCTCGTTCTCCTGTAACAAAAATAAAATAAGAAACCAACCAATACTTACCTTTCCGCCGTAGAACATTTAATAATGAGTGTCCCACGACGATCTCCCGTGTAGAACAGTGACATTGGGAGATGTCACTGTTCTACAAGGCCCTCTGGCATGGAGGTAATCCTCCGCACTGTATCCCTCCATCCCCGGCAGAGAGTTTACCTGAGTTCATGTTGTCACTGGCAACGCTGGCGTGAGAAAATTCTCACACAGTTTTGCCGTAAAGTGAGAGCCTGAACTCCGGTAACCTCTTCAATGATGCACTGCAGGAGCCATTACCTCCTGTCAGTGCATCATGGGAAATAATACAAATAACTTGGCACTCAACTGAATGATCCTTTGCACATGTGGTTAATTTATTTTTATATGTATTTCCTATGCAGTCCTAGAAAGACGTTTCGGCCCACAATCGGCCTTCGTCAGTCTGCTATAAAGAGAACAAAATACATATAGAGACAAAAAATTACAACAAGTCCTCACCAAGTGAGTGAATTAGACATTTTTTGAACAAATATACAATTCCATCCAACAATGGTAATATATTGCAACATTAAAATTGATGCTGTGCCAGGAGGGGAGGAGAAACAAGAACAAAAAAACAAAAGAAAAAAGGAAAAAGGAAAAATGAAAACATACCCGACTGCTATCAAGGTGAAGTAACCCGGTATCAAACCAAGTATTCATATAGGTATCTAAAAATAGAGTGGGGTGATAAAAATAAGTGGGTGCCTATTGGTGGTTGTGTCCATAGAAGAAAGTGGTACTTAGGTCATACCTGCTTCAAGAAATAGATCTATATTGTGCCTCCTATGATGATTAGAGAAATATGCTGTATCTAAATAGAAATAGGTGTATAAAACACTCATGTAGTACCAGTGTAAACGGATAAGGGTTAAATGCATGGGATTGAATATATACCTGATAGGTGAATATATATATACAGAAAGGGATTGTATAAATCCCATTTGAGAGTGCTGTTGATATTAGCCTGGAAAAAAATGTAAATGACGTTCACAATATAATAAAGAATAGAGTTGAGTGAAACGGGTCGAAAAAATTGAAAAGTCGCCGACTTTCGCCAAAGTCGGGTTTCATGAAACGGAACCCGACCTTAGCGTGAGGTCAGCCACGAGGTCGGCGACTTTAGCGCCAAAGTCGCGTTTCAAAAGATGCTTGAGCGCCCTTTTTGCAGCCAATCAGGAAGAACGGACGCTGTGGGCAACGTGATGACATAGGCAGCGGTCACCACCATCTTGGAGAAGGGCATGCAAGTGATTGGCTTGCTTTGTGGGGCGTCACAGGGGGTATAAAAGGGCGGGGACGCCGACCGCCATGTTACTCATGCTGATCTCAGAATAGGGAAAGCTGCTGCTGCTGCTGATTCTGTAGGGAGAGTGTTAGGCAGGGAAGAAGATACCAAAAACTGATTCTGCTGCTAGCGATTTTGCCTGTACAACACACCAGTCACTGTGCAGTGCAAGGGGAGGCTATATTTTGGTGCATCAGCTCTGTTGGTTATTAGGCTGCCTTTTAAGTGTGACCACTGCTGAGCAAACTGCTTTTTTCAAAGCAATCCAGATTTTATTGTTTTGTCCTTGTGAGTTACAGAGCGTTCATTTTTCACACACCGTACAGCAGTGTACGCTCCTCAAACAGTACCGTGTAACTGCTGTTATCACGGCCACAGTGAAGCTATCTGTGTGTGACTCTGTAAGGATAAGTCGAGGAGTTGTTCCATTCTTACAGACCTCCACCTTATAGTTTTGTCTGGTTTTCAAACAGTTTAGTATATTTGCTGTTTGATTACATTCAAAACTATAGAGAGACAGTGTGTGTCAGTTCGTATACTAAAACACGGAGCTTGACAATATTAAATACACTGGACAGCGGTGTGCGTGCACGCTCCTCTCTCAGTACCGTGTAACGGCTGTTATCACGGCCACAGTGAAGCTATCTGTGTGTGACTCTGTAAGGATAAGTCAAGGAGTTGTTCCGTTCTTACAGACCTCCACCTTATGGTTTTGTCTGGTTTTCAAACAGTTTAGTATATTTGCTGTTTGATTACATTCAAAACTATAGAGAGACAGCGTGTGTCAGTCCGTATACTAAAACACGGAGCTTGACAATTTTACATACACTGGACAGCGGTGTACGTGCACGCTCCTCTCTCAGTACCGTGTAACGGCTGTTATCACGGCCACATTGAAGCTGTGTGTGACTCTGTAAGGATAAGTCGAGGAGTTGTTCCGTTCTTACAGACCTACACTCTAGGAAGATTCCAGTTCTGCCCAATTCTATATACACCTTGTAGTTTGTCATACACTAGGCAATTTCTGCCGGTCACATTGCGGTGTTAAATAAACAGGGCCTGACTGAATCCCACAGTGTCCTGAAGTGTAGAGACATTCCAATTCTCCTCAGTCCTCTATACACCTTTCTAACAGCATAGAGAATCTGCCTGTCATATTGTGGTGCTAAATAAACAGGGCCTGACTGAATCCCACAGTGTCCTGAAGTGTAGAGACATTCCAATTCTACACAGTCCTCTATACACCCTTCTAACAGCATAGAGAATCTGCCTGTCATATTGCGGTGTTAAATAAACAGGGCCTGACTGAATCCCACTGTGTCCTGAAGTGTAGAGACATTTCAATTCTCCACAGTCCTCTATACACCTTTCTAACAGCATAGAGAATCTGCCTGTCATATTGCGGTGTTAAATAAACAGGGCCTGACTGAATCCCACTGTGTCCTGAAGTGTAGAGACATTCCAATTCTCCACAGTCCTCTATACACCTTTCTAACAGCATAGAGAATCTGCCTGTCATATTGCGGTGTTAAATAAACAGGGCCTGACTGAATCCCACAGTGTCCTGAAGTGTAGAGACATTCCAATTCTCCTCAGTCCTCTATACACCTTTCTAACAGCATAGAGAATCTGCCTGTCATATTGTGGTGCTAAATAAACAGGGCCTGACTGAATCCCACAGTGTCCTGAAGTGTAGAGACATTCCAATTCTACACAGTCCTCTATACACCCTTCTAACAGCATAGAGAATCTGCCTGTCATATTGCGGTGTTAAATAAACAGGGCCTGACTGAATCCCACTGTGTCCTGAAGTGTAGAGACATTTCAATTCTCCACAGTCCTCTATACACCTTTCTAACAGCATAGAGAATCTTCCTGTCATATTGCGGTGTTAAATAAACAGGGCTTGACTGAATCCCACAGTGTCCTGAAGTGTAGAGACATTCCAATTCTCCTCAGTCCTCTATACACCTTTCTAACAGCATAGAGAATCTGCCTGTCATATTGTGGTGCTAAATAAACAGGGCCTGACTGAATCCCACAGTGTCCTGAAGTGTAGAGACATTCCAATTCTCCTCAGTCCTCTGTACACCTTTCTAACAGCATAGAGAATCTGCCTGTCATATTGTGGTGCTAAATAAACAGGGCCTGACTGAATCCCACAGTGTCCTGAAGTGTAGAGACATTCCAATTCTACACAGTCCTCTATACACCCTTCTAACAGCATAGAGAATCTGCCTGTCATATTGCGGTGTTAAATAAACAGGGCCTGACTGAATCCCACTGTGTCCTGAAGTGTAGAGACATTTCAATTCTCCACAGTCCTCTATACACCTTTCTAACAGCATAGAGAATCTTCCTGTCATATTGCGGTGTTAAATAAACAGGGTCTGACTGAATCCCACAGTGTCCTGAAGTGTAGAGACATTCCAATTCTACACAGTCCTCTATACACCCTTCTAACAGCATAGAGAATCTGCCTGTCATATTGTGGTGTTAAATAAACAGGGCCTGACTGAATCCCACTGTGTCCTGAAGTGTAGAGACATTCCAATTCTCCACAGTCCTCTATACACCCTTCTAACAGCATAGAGAATCTGCCTGTCATATTGGTGTTTTAAAATAAACAGGGCCTGACTGAATCCCACAGTGTCCTGAAGTGTAGAGACATTCCAATTCTCCCCAGTACTATATACACCTTGTACCTTGTTTTACAGGACCAGAGAGTTGGTGTAAATTTGGGTAAATTTTTCAAAAAAATGAGGAAGTGTGGTGGAAGAGTTCATGGAAGTGGGCGGGGGTTGGCAGCTGGTAATGATGGTGTTGGTGGTGGATCTGCTGGAAGTGGCAAAAGCAAAATAGCACCTAATACTGGAGGTGTTGAGGCTGCGTCATCATCTGGCTCCACAAGGCCTCGAAGGCTCCCTTTTCTGGGAGTAGGTAAACTGCTTCTAAAGCTGGAGCTTCAAGAACAAGTTTTGTCTTACATTGCTGACTCAGCCTCCAGCTCTATCGCCTCCTCTTCTGAAGTTTTAAAAAATAAAAGCACTGAGTCATCATTGGAGGCTCATGGTCATGAACCACACCTTTCCTTGTGTCCTTCACCCCTACCAAAATTGAAGGATGTGGTAGGCCATACTATAGATTACTCCATGGAGCTGTTTTCACATTCCATGCCTGGGTTATCAAGTCAAATAGTGAATTACCCAGGCAAAGATGAATCTGACATGGAGTGCACTGATGCACAGCCACTGATAGATGATTCTGCTGGTACATTCACTCAGAGCACTACATTGTCCTCGCTGTGTACTGAGCCAGAATCTGATCCAGATGAAACTCAGGTGCCCCTTCCCGCATACTATACCACCATACACGGTGACACAGAGGAAGGTGCACATGACATTGAAGAGGAGGTGATGGATGACCCAGTTGTTTACCCAGATTGGCATCCATTGGGGGTAGAGTGTGCCACTGCCAATAGCTCAGAAGAGGAGGAGGAGCATCCGCAGCGGGCATCGACATCGCAACAGTTGTTATCTGGCAGGCCCGGAGCAGTCCAAAAACGGGTTGCAAAAACCCAAAAATTGCAGGACAGCTTGGCCAGACGGTCAAAAAAGGACAGCGTGCAAGGCCTCAAACTGTCTTCCCTAGTAGGAAGAGTGCAGTGTGGCACTTTTTTGAACAAAATCCTAATGATCAGGCAATGGTAATCTGTATGAAGTGCGCAAAGACCTTTAGCCGAGGGAAAAATCTGAGAAATTTGAATACCAGTTGCATGCTAAGACATTTAACCACCATGCACTTGCAAGCGTGGATGGACTACCAAAACTCACGTACCACATGTGCTACTGCTCCCAAAGAAGGTAGTCAGCAACGCAACATTGTTTCCCCCACTGTAAGTCCACCGGTTAGCACACCACCAACAGCAAATGTTGAGTTGTCGACGCAAAGGCAAATCATTCAGGGAATCACACTGTTATTGCAACGAAAGACTGAATCTAGGCCATCAGAAAAAACACCAACTCCATCACCATCATCAACCCTCTCTCAGTCCGCCATGTCCACCGCTACTTCCACCATATCCAGCTCTCAAGTCCAGCTCACCCTACCAGAGACTATGAGTAGGACAAAAAAGTACTCGTCCTCTCATCCGCGTACACTGGGTTTGAACACCCACATTGCCAAACTAATCTCGTTAGAGATGATGCCCTATCGGTTGGTTGAAAGCGCAGTTTTCCGCGAACTAATGGCCTACGCAGTACCACGCTATGAACTACCCAGTCGCCACTTCTTTTCTTGCAAAGCCATCCCAGCCCTCCACCTTCATGTGAAAGACCACATTGTCCATGCACTCAATCTGTCAGTGAGTGGAAAGGTGCACCTCACAACTGATGCATGGTCCAGTAGGCATGGCCAGGGCCGTTACGTGTCCATCACTGTGCACTGGGTTAATGTGGTGGATGCAGGGTCCACAGGGGACAGCGGTGGTGGCACAGTGCTGCCTAGCCCACGGTATAGGAAACAGTTGGCTGTAGGCGTTCGACCATCCTCCTCCTCCTCCAGAAGCGAAAGCTGGTCCACAGAGCGCAGTCACACGAGCACTGCATACACAGTTGACAGTGTTGCAAATGAAGTGACCCCCTATTGATCAGCTAGTGGAAAGCATCAGCAGGCTGTGTTGCAGATGATGTGTTTGGGCAACAGACACACCGCAGAGGTACTGGCCGACTACTTTCAGCGACAAACTGAGTCATGGCTGGGCAGTCTACATCTTGAGGCAGGCAAGGTAGTTAGTGATAACAGCCGGAATTTTGTGGCAGCCATAGCCCTTTCAAGACTCAGACACATACCTTGCTTGGCTCACACCTTGAACCTGGTGGTGCAGTGCTTCCTCACTAATTATCCGGATTTAACAGGCCTGCTCCTTAAGGTTTGAAGACTGTGCTCGCACATCCACCGGTCGCCGGTACACTCCAGTCGTATGCAGAGGCTGCAGCGATTGCTCCACCTTCCCAAGCACCACCTAATTATCAACATTGCAACAAAGTGGAACTCCACCCTGCACATGGTTGAGTGGCTGTGCGAACAAAGGCAGGCCGTAATGCATTTGTGGGAGGATACATGGGCAGGCAGTTTGAGGGCAGACATGGAGTTGACAGGTGTGCAGTGGTCGAAGCTGAAAGACCTCTGTAAAGTCCTTCAGTGTTTTGAGGAATGCACATGGCTGGCAAGCGCAGACGACGCCATCATAAGCATGAGCATCCCACTTATGCGTCTGCTCATGCAAACTTTGACGCACATTAAGGAGCAGGCAGCTGCAGCCGAGGTTGATGAGGAGGAAGAGGAGGAGGGAAGCCTTGATGACAGTCAGCCATTGCCTGGTCAGGGAACTGTCGTGGACTAGGTGGAGGAAGAAGGGGAACAGGAGGAGGATGATGATGGGGATGATTATTTAGGGGAGGAGGATGCTTCTCGTGGGGCAAGAGAATATGTTGGCTTTGCAAGGTCTGGTACAGGGTTTGTGCGTGACTGGAGGGATGTGGATTTGCCAGAAAGTGCTCCTCCACCCAGCACTCGCAGTGCATCATTGACACCGGGAACATTGGCCCACATGTCAGATTATGCCTTGCAGATCCTAAAAAGGGACCCCCGCATTGCCAAAATGATGAACGATGATGACTACTGGTTGGCCAGCATCCTGGATCCACGCTATAAAGGCAAATTCCAAAACATCATGCCACAGGAGAACCTTGACCTAATATTGGCTAACAAACAAGCTAATCTGGTAAACTGGTTGGTTGAGGCATTCCCAGCACACAGCAGCGGTGATGGTTCTCACATGAGCCGTAGGGGCCGGGGGCAACTTGGAAGCGGTGTTGGTGGTGGACACATCAGAAGTGGCATTGGAGACAGGGGTTTCATGACCATGTTGTGGACTGATTTTTCAAGTCCCGCTCACACGACTGGTAATACTGCATCGATTGAAGGTGACAGGAGACAGGACTTGTCAAGTATGGTTACAAACTACTTTTCCTCCCATATCAATGTTCTCCTTCACAGGTCATTCCCTTTTGACTATTGGGCAGCTAAACTGGACACCTGGCCTGAATTGGCACAATATGCCTTACAGGAGCTCGCATGCCCAGCTGCAAGTGTGCTATCGGAAAGAGTCTTCAGTGCTGCTGGATTAATACTGACAGAAAAAAGGACCCGTCTGTCGACCCAAAATGTGGATGATCTAACCTTCATTAAAATGAACCATGCATGGGTTTCCAAGGATTTTGTCTCACCTTACCCTGATGACACATAGGTTGCCAGAAAAATTGTTTTCTTTGGTCCACCTGTTCCTGGGACTTGACCAATTTCGCCTTTAGCAGCAGGTGAATGTCCCACATCAACATATGGCATTTTTTAAACCTCCCTAACTGGGCAGCCTCCTCCCCCCCAATGGCCGGGGTCACCACCGAGTGCACGCAACCGTGCGAGTGCCGTTGCCCTGGACAGGTGGGTGGGCCGACTCGTGGGTGCAGGCACTGGCACAGGGTCCCTCATAGTGCAATCAAGTGTCTCTGACGGTGGGGGTGCACACCCACCGTCAGACACACCGCCGTACTATGAGGGGCCCAGTGCCAGTGCCGACGCCCACGTGTGGGCCCCCCTTGCTTGGGCAGGGCCCCAGCATTTGCAATGTTTACCTCTCCCTGCTCCGCCGCTGTGTAGTCTGGGCTGTCAAATCCATCACTGCGACTGGCACTTCAAATTTGGTGAACTGATAGAAGATGATGGTTAAGACATAGCTATGCCCTGTCCCGCTGGCTGGGATCTAGCTTCAGATGATCAATGGCTTCCATTTCTTATGGACGTCGACTCACAATGAGATGCAGTGGTGGTTTCTCATCAGCTTTAACAGTTTTCCTACCCACAGACGTGTGACATTCCAGCGCACATTTTTAAATGTGCCCTCCCTCTCATGCCAATCCAATTGAATCGCCTACGGCCTGTGGCTTCTGTGTTTTGCAATTGAAAGTTACGTGACAGATCATGAAAGGCAGTGAGCACCATGTTTACATCTCTCCCTGTGATCAAAATTGGATGGATATGAGTAACGGCGATGGGATCAACGGTACTGCGATACAGTAACACTTTCTTCACAAAGAAAGGTTTTTGCTGTGTCCACACACTAATTAATTGAGGGTCAGCATCGCCTCTGAGAATTGTGACGGAAGTTGTTCCCGTGAATAGTAATTCGTAGATTTCTGCAATCACTAGACTTTAGGTAAATAATTGTATGCATCTAATTTCCTATTGCAGAGAGTCTGGGCTGTCTTACTGAGACAGAAATATAAATGAAGATTTAAAAGTACAACCAAATGTGTATCATGGTGTATGCTTGAAATACATTTCCTTTTTTCTAGTTTTTAGATTGTTGTGTAATCTATGCAGAGAACACGGAGATTTTAAATGTTTAAACTATGCTCTATATACCTGCTATCCAGTGATAATGTACCCTATCTCAACTTTGTACAATCTTGTCTAATCCATACTGGGCCTCAGACCGTCTGAGCCTGCCTCCTGATCGATACACATAGGTTTTTAATGTGTAAACTATGCAACATATATACGTGTTATCCGGTGAAACTGTACCCTTTATCAACTTTCTCAAATCTTGTAGAATCCATACTGGGCCTGAGAACGGCTGCAGAGCTGTTAAGCAAGCTACAGCACCTGTGGTTTGGACACGTAATGTTTTGCATTTTTTCTGGAATGGCGGTTAGGCCGAAATCAGGAATTGCTGTTGACCTGCACTTACTGGGAAATCATCGTTCACTGCGAATAATTGGAATCCCAGATCCCCATCACTAACGGTGTTCAGCGGGTTATCTGCACCTGTAAGCGACAAAAGATGGTCCTTTCAGTATAGCGCGCATGTAACCCCGGACATGGAAGGCCATGATAGCCCTGTTATTGCTCGATCGCGCGTGCCAGAGCCTCGCGTATCCCTCTAGTAAGCTTTACGCGTACCGCAGGGGCATGCCGGAGTCTCGTTCATTAACGGAATAAAGCTGACAAATCACTAGCACAAGTACAAACGACATACCACACCAAGCAACACACAATCGACAAAGCTTTCAATGTTTGCATCTTTTTTTGAGGTGGCATGGTTGTGGTTTCCCGGGTGGAGTCCAATTAAGCCGCAGGCTCCACTGCTGGTGGTGCCCTTTTGGACATTCATTTAAGGTTCAGCTTTGCAATCATACTGCCCCCGGAAAGCAAACACTTTTGCTTCATGGACGCTGTTTGGAGGTTCATGGGAATAACGCTGCCCGATCGCCAGTTGCCATAATTTATTGGTGGGAAGTACGACGGTATATGATCGTGTTCGTTTTCAGATTTTGTTTTTTTGGGTTTGGTTTTTACATTTTTAGTCCAGACTTTCTTGACCTCATAAGGGCATGACAAGCCTAGATCTGTGTCTCCTCCACCTCCTCCTTTTACTCCTCCACCTCTTTTGTAAATGTAGTTGCCCTTTTCCATATGTTATTTTTGTCTTCAGAGCATTTTGTCGGCTTTGGGACACCTTTTAAGGTGTTTTGTAATTGTTTTCTATGTGTTAGTATGTGTTTGTGTTTGCCTGCCATTGTTTTCAGTGTGGTTCGACGAACATTCGACGAACTTGCCTCCTGTGCTACGAACCAAAACACTAGCAGGATGGCTCAACACTACACATGATATATAGACATACATTGTTAATGTTTAAACTATGCTATATATACCTGCTATCTGATGATACTGTACACTTTGTCTACTTTTTATATTCTTGTCTAATCCATACTCAGCCTGGGAGTGTCTCTGTGTGACTGAGGGAATATATATGGAGATTGACAATTATCCTTTGACTGAATAGAGCTGTACGCTTCTGATACAGTACCATATATGTGATGTTATTTTGTGTCTATTTTGTGCTAAATTTGGAAGTCTGATGGAAGAGGCCGCGGATGTGAGCGTGGGGGGGGCAGCTGGTGCTGATGGTGGTGGTGCATCTGCTGGTAGTGGCAAAAGCACAATAGCAGCTAAGGCAGGAGGTGTTGAGCCTGCGTCATGGTCTGTCTACCAAACGCCTGGAAGGCTACCTTTTCTGGGAGTAGGTTAACCGTTTTTAAAGCCGGAGTGTTGTGAGTTCATTTTCCCCTTCGTCACTGAGGTCTGGTGAACTCCCTATTCTGGTGAGGGAAGGTAGTGAGCCTGATTATCAGGCACCTGAGCCTAAAGATGATGATTGGCTGAGTGGAGTCACTGACTGGATATAGGGCTGCTGACGCCCTTCTTCCCTGCGGGTGATTTCTCTGTGGACTTCTAGGACACCAGTCTGATTCCTGCTCCTCTAAAGCTAAGTTTGCTGCTTTGCATTTTTGCATTTGTGTTTTGTTTTTTGCCTTGCTTTTCTGGATTCTGCCATTCCCTGCTGGGGTGAGCTGAATCTCCTTTTGCCTGTTGCTCTGTCTTCAGAATATTCCTGAGTACTGACATAGTCTTTTTGAAGCCTAGCGTCTTCAGGGCCTTTTTCACTGTCAGTCTGTTGGCTCTTATTTTCATAGGGTTTTTCACGGATTGCAGACAGCAGCCTTCCTGTCCTTTCCTATCTAGTTAGCTTGGGCCCCGTCATTGCTCAGTCTATCTTTCTGTCTGTGTTGTGTTCTTTCTTCTTGCTTCACCGTCATGATATGTGGGGGGCTGCCTTTTGCTTTGGGGTCTGCTCTGGGGCAGTTTAGATTTCCCTTTCTGTCTTTAGGCTATCTAGTCCTCCGGCTGTGATCGAGGGGTCTAGGGCATCGTAGGAACCCCCCACAGCTACTGCTAGTTGTGTTGATAGGTTCAGGGGTCTGCAATCCGATAGCTGCCAACCTCTCTGGTTTTCTGGACTTAGCTTGCATTTCTGTTTTTGCCTCCTGCGGTGACTCAATCATAACAGAGAAAAAGGCCCTGAAGACGCTAGGCTTCAAAAAGACTATGTCAGTACTCAGGAATATTCTGAAGACAGAGCAACAGGCAAAAGGAGATTCAGCTCACCCCAGCAGGGAATGGCAGAATCCAGAAAAGCAAGGCAAAAAACAAAACACAAATGCAAAAAGGCAAAGCAGCAAACTTAGCTTTAGAGGAGCAGGAATCAGACTGGTGTCCTAGAAGTCCACAGAGAAATCACCCGCAGGGCAGAAGGGCGTCGGCAGCCCTATATCCAGTCAGTGACTCCACTCAGCCAATCATCATCTTTAGGCTCAGGTGCCTGATAATCAGGCTCACTACCTTCCCTCACCAGAATAGGGAGTTCACCAGACCTCAGTGACGAAGGGGAAAATGAACTCACAACACCGGAGCATGAGGAACTGGTTTGGGCTTACACTGCCGAAACAGACTCCAGCAAATATGCACTTCTCTGGGACAGAAGTTGTGGTGCAGCTAAGATGTAGAAGCCCTGCACAGGTATGGCCATTGTCGCAGGGCACATGAAAGAGTTGGTAGATGGTGTGCAGTGCAGGATGTAGCAGAGCCGTGCGCCAGGCGCAGGAGAAAGAGGACAGACACAGTCGTGCAGTTCCTTTACCTGTACTTGGTAAGTGCCGTCCAGGACCCAGAGTACAGATGGAGAAGGAGTTGGTCAGCCTGGAAGCCAATTTGGAATTCTCTCTCTGCAGATAGGTAGCGTGGCCTCCGTTCTAGCACTTATCTGCGGTACTCGCAGTGCTGATTTCAATGAAGTTCCCCCTGTTGACTCTCTCTTGGAACTTTCTCGTATGGCAGGCAGCCGTAGCCTTTTCTTTCTGGCTCCCACACGTCGCTGCTGGGGCCTCCGAACCTTAGTTGGGTACAGAGCATTTACAGCTGCTACTTCCTCCGGTTTCTGCTGCAGGAACGTCAGTGTCCCTACAAACTTGGAGACCGGAATCAGGACCATGCGCTCAAGCTAGGTGTGAGCCTTAACTCTGCTCATCCTCCAGCTCCCCTTTTCATGTCCACACACTTCCCCTTCCCTTCACAGAGTGCCCTAACTTACCTCCTCCCGACCACAGACAGCAGCTCCTCAGCAATCAGGTTCAGAGGTCTCCCTGCTGGCCTGGAGTGGGAAATGTGTTGTGTGTTGGTTGAACTGCTAGAGAGATCCTTCGTTGCTCCCAAGCATGACATCACACTCCCTAGGAGGAAGGTAATGCCACTGTGGCGACCGTACTCCTGGGGGCGCCACAAGTGTACTGAGGCCCAGCCACTGCTAGATGATTCTGCTGGTACATTGACCCAGACCACTACATTCCCCTCGCACTCTACACAGCCTGAATGTGACCCAGATGAAACTCAGGTTACCCTTCCTGTACCACCTTACACGGTGACAAAAAGGAAGGTGCAGCTGAAAGTGCAGGTTCGGCCCACCCGCCGTCAGACACACCGCCATACTATGAGTGGCCCTGTGCCAGTGCCGTCGCCAACGAGTGGGCCCCCCCTGCTTGCTCTGGATCACAGCACTTGCAAAGTTGAAATACCTCTCCCTGCTCCACCGCCATGACGTCTTCCGCGCTTCCTGACAGTGATATTCTGATCAGAGAGCGCTATGACATCACGTCTGTACGCCTAGACTAGTACAGGGATTCCCTAGCGAGGAGACTTATTTGAGGAGACTTATTTAATTGTTTTCAATGTTGGGGCAGCAATTTTTGGGGAGCACTGTACTCTGGAGAATGATATATGGGGCCCACCATACACTGGAGCATTCCAAAGGTGGACATCAGACACTGGAGCAGCATTTCCAGGGCCTATTATACACTAGAGCATTAGAAATGGGGCCCATTATATATAGAGCATTATTTGGGCCCATAAGACAGTGCAGCTTCATCCATGGGGACCAACATATACTGTAACATTATGTGGAGCTCATCATATACTGTTTCAAACATTATATGGGACCAATGATTCTGTATGGTGAAATATATGGGCCTCATTACTCTGTATAGCACACTATGCGGTGGCCATAATACTGTATGGAGTAAGATACTGTCCGCTTTTGGAGCTATTGGAGAATTTAAAAGGGATATCAGTCATGAGATGTAAAAAGTGAAGTATTTTTCATTGTACTATACCGCTATTTCTCTGCCGTATCGGAGCATCATGAGTTGTGGTATGTGTTAAAGGGGCGCTCTTTGGCCCAGGGCACATGAAAACCTGGAGCCAGCCCTACCCCCCCACAAATTTAGCCAAATAACCCCCATTTTTCAGTGCGTAACTAGTATTATGAAGTAAATTAAGGTTGAAAAGTTTCAGTAATAAGAATTGATGTTTTTGGCATTCAAAAGGGCACTGTAGGTGTGTTTCCTGGCCTCCACTCCCTGCCGACTTTGCTTCCCCATTGACTTGCATTGGGTTTCGTGTTTCAGTCGGCCTTCGACTTTTCACAAAAATCGGCCGATTTCGTTCGACCCGACTTTTGTGAATGTCGGGTTTCATGAAACCCGACTCGACCCAAAAAAAGGCAAAGTCGCTCAACTCTAATAAAGAATTTTCTGTGGCAAAAATATCTTGTACTAAGTTTAATATGAGAATACCTTTTTGGACTGACACAATGGGGCACAGTAAAGAAAAGAGTCCGTATGAGATTGTGGAGAGAGGACAAATATAATAAGTAGTGTTGAGCGATACCAGTCGATACTGAAAAATATCGCATCGGAATGGATCGGCCGATCTAAAAAAAGTATCGGGTATCGCCGATTACGATACCGGAAGTCCCATTCAAGTCTATGGAACTTCCGGTATCGGAATAAGAAAAACCCTTTTCTGTGCTTGTACAGCCTCTCGGGGGTGTTTACGGACCTTACGGGGGTCTGTGCCGGCCTTCCGGGGGTCTGTGCCGACTGCCCGGGGGTCTGTGCCGACTGCCGGGGGTCTGTACCGACCTGCCGGGGGGCTGTGCCGACTGTCTGGGGGTCTGTGCAGGCTGCGGGGGTCTGTGCAGGCATCGTCCGACGGGACTACAAGTCCCATCGGGCGGTGCCTGCTACCATGACGGTGATTGACACATTTTCCAATGATGGGACAGTAGTAGTCCCATCATCCGGCTAATGTGTTGAATGCAAAAAAAAACAAAAAAACATACTACATACATACTACATAGATACATACTACATACATACTACATACTACATATATATACTACATACATACTACATATATACATACTACATACATACTACATTTATACATACTACATACATACTACATTTATACATACTACATACATACTACATTTATACATACTACAAACATACTACATACATACATACTACATACATACTACATACATACTACATGCATACTACATACATACTACATATATACATACTACATACATACTACAAATATACATGCTACATACATACTACATACATACTACATACATATATATATATATATATATATATATATATATATATATGCAGTATGTATATTTGTAGTATGTATGTAGTATGTATATATGTAGTATGTATGTAGTATGCATGCAGTATGTATGCAGTATGTATGTAGTATGTATGTAGTACTACATACATACTACATACATACTACATATATATATACTACATACATACTACATATATACATACTACATACATATTACATACATACTACATATATACATACTACATACATACTACATATATTTCATACTACATACATGCTACATATATACTACATTCATACAACATACATATATACTACATACATACAACATGCTACAGACATACAACATACATACTACATACAATACATTTATACAATACATACATATAGACATACAGTACACACAACATAGAGTACATACTCACCATTACTTGTCACTTTGATCCCCGAAGCCAGTGTCATCTAAGGAAAAATATGAAAATAACAAACCACCAAATACTCCCTGATCCACAGAAATCCACGAGTGAGTGTCCCACGCCGATCTTCCGTGGAGAGCAGCAGCATCAGCTGATACGACCGCTCTCTACGGGGCTCCGGAATCCAGTGTCGGGAGATAGGTATCCTTCCGCACTGTATTCCTCCGCCGCTGTAAAAAAATAGTCCCTGGTCTCACTTTATGTCAAATGCTGCGTGGGAACTTTTTCACACAGCAATGCCAAAAGTGAGACTAGGGACTATTTTTTTACAGTGGCAGAGGAATACAGTGCGGAAGGATACCTACCTCCCGACACTGGATTCCTTGAGCCCCTAGAGAGCGGTCGCATCAGATGATGCTGCTGCTGTCCATGGGAGATCGGCGTGGGACACGCGTGGATTTCTGCGGATCAGGGAGTATATGGCTTGTTTGTTATTTTCATATTTTTCCTTAGATGACACTGGCTTCGGGGAGCAATGTGACAAGTATTGATGAGTATGTACTCTGTGTTATATGTACTGTATGTCTATGTATGTATTGTATGAATGTATTGTATGTATGTATTGTATGAATGTATGCATGTTGTATGTATGCAGTATGTAGTATGTATGTATGTTGTATGTCTGTAGCATGTTGTATGTATGTAGCATGTATGTAGCATGTATGTAGTATATATGTTTGCTGTATGAATGTAGTATATATGTAGCATGTATGTAGTATATATGTATGTTGCATGAATGTAGTATATATGTAGCATGTATGTAGTATGTATGTATGTTGTATGAATGTAGTATAGATTCAAGATTCAAAGAAGCTTTATTGGCAGGACTAAATATACATTAGTTTTGCCAAAGCAGGTGTACAGAAGGGAATTGGGATAGGGACTGTAGGGAAGGTGGATGGGGCAGATCCAGGATGGGGCTATAAAAGTCCATGGCATAGGGAAGGTGGATGGGGGATTGGGGCATATCCAGGATGAGGCTATAGAAGTCCATGGCATATCATAGTTCTCTTTCTCGCAGTCTATGGCATTCGCTCACATATTGCGCTGCTATCTCCACTGCTCTCTCTTCTTCCCCCAGCAGGATGTATGTTTTCTCTTCCTCCTTCATGGTGGTGAAATCCGGGAAGAGATGTGAGAGTCTCCTGAATGTCCCTCACTGCTGAGTACTTGGAGCAGTGTAGCAGGAAGTGGGTCTCATCCTCCAGGGCCTCCTGGTCACAGTGTTGGCACAGTCTTTCCTCCCTGGGCTTGTAGCTCTGCCTGTGTCGGCCGGATTCGATGGCCAGACTGTGGGCACTGAGTCTACACCGGCTCAGGATCTTGCGGTCTTTGGGGTCCGGGAGTTTCTCCAGGTATGGGGCCAGTCTGTAGTCTCTCTGTAGACTCCGGTACATGGTCAGTTTCTGTGAGCTGATGATGTCGTTCTTCCAGTCACTTACGTACCTCTCCTGGCCTTCGTCTACCATCTTCCTGATTCCGGCTTTTGTCAGGTTGTTGTGATTGGTTTTCTGGTCAGGTTGGGTTTGGGTGAGCTGTTCCGAGGGTCCTGGTTTTTCTGTTTCCCCTACATGTGTCAGGGCTTTATGGTGATGGGAGCTTGGATTGCTCCTACGTAGGTGAGCCCGGAATGACAGTGCACTCTTTAGAACCGTTAGGTGTAGAGGGAATCTGCCCAGCTCGGCCCGGCAAGCACTGTTGGAGGTGCTCCGATGGACTTGGAGAAGGTGCTTGCAGAATTCCAGGTGGAATATTTCTGTTGGGCTTGAATCCCACCTTGACCAGTCTGGGTAGGTGTGAGGACCCCAGACTTCGCTGCCATACAGGAGGATTGGGGCGATGATAGAATCGAAGATTTTTAACCAGACCCTCACTGGTGGCTTTAGATGGTAGAGTTTCCTTCGGATGGCATAGAAGGTTTTGCATGCCTTGTCATTCAGGGTCTCTATGGCTTGTTTGAAGCTCCCTGATCGGTGAATCTCTAGGCCCAGATAGGTATATTTGTCCGTATTTGTAGTATATATGCAGCAGGTATGTAGTATGTATGTACTATGTATGTATGTTGTATGCAGTATGTATGTTGTATGAATGTAGTATATATATAGCAAGTATGTAGTATATATGTATGTTGTATGAATGTAGTATATATGAAGCATGTATGTAGTATGTATGTTGTATGTAGTATATATGTAGTATGTAGTATATATGTATGTTGTATGAATGTAGTATATATGTAGCATGTATGTAGTATGTAGTATATATGTATGTTGTATATATGTATGTATGTTGTATAAATGTTGCATATATGTAGTATGTATGTAGCATGCATGTAGTATGTATGTAGTATGTATATAGTATGTACATAGTATGTATATATGTAGTATGTATGTAGCATGTATGTAGTATGTATGTAGTATGTATGTAGTATGTATGTAGTATATACAGTATGTATGTTGTATGAATGTAGTATATATGTTGTATGTATGTAGTATGTATGTAGTATGTATATATGTAGTATGTATGTAGTATGTATGTAGCATGTATGTAGTATGTATATATGTAGCATGTATGTAACATGTATGTAGCATGTATGTAGTATGTATGTAGTATATATGTATGTTGTATGTATGTAGTATGTATGTATGTAGTATGTAGTATATATGTATGTTGTATATATGTAGCATGTATGTATGTATGTTGTATAAATGTTGCATATATGTAGTATGTATGTAGTATGTATGTAGTATATATGTATGTTGTATGAATGTAGTATGTATGTAGTATGTATGTAGTATGTATGTAGTATGCATATAGTATGTATGTAGTATGTATATATGTAGCATGCATGTAGTATGTATGTAGTATATATGTATGTTGTATGTATGTAGTATGTATGTAGTATGTATGTAGTATGTATATAGTATGTACGTAGTATGTATATATGTAGTATGTATGTAGCATGTATGTAGTATTTATGTAGTATGTATGTAGTATATATGTATGTTGTAAGAATGTAGTATATATGTAGTATGTATGTAGTATATATGTATGTTGTATGAATGTAGTATATATGTTGTATGTATGTAGTATGTATGTAGTATGTATATATGTAGCATGTATGTAGTATGTATGTAGTATATATGTATGTTGTATGAGTGTAGTATATATGTTGTATGTATGTAGTATGTATGTAGTATGTATATATGTAGCATGTATGTAGCATGTATGTAGTATGTATGTAGTATATATGTATGTTGTATGTATGTAGTATGTATGTATGTAGTATGTATGTAGTATGTTTTTTTTTTTTACATTCAACACATTAGCCGGATGATGGGACTACTACTGTCCCATCATTGGCTAATGTGTCAATCACTGTCAGTGTAGCAGGCATCGCCCGATTGGACTTGTAGTCCCATCAAACGATGCCTGCACACACACAAGACCCCCGGCAGGCCCGCACAGACCACCGGCAGCCGGCACAAGCCCCCCGGCAGGCCCGTACAGACCCCCGGCAGGCCCACACAGACCACCTGCAGCCGGCACAGGCACCCGACAGTCGGCACAGACCCCCGAGAGGCCCGCACAGACCACCGGCAGCCGGCACAGGCACCCGGCAGGCCCGTACAGATTCACGACAGTCGGCACAGACCCCCCCGCAGTCGGCACAGACCGCGCATCATGATGCGCACAGACCGCGCATCATGATGACGTCATTTCAGCAGCCAATCACAGCCATGCCAATAGTTAACATGCCTAACAGGATGTGCCCACACTTCTGAGGATTCCCATTGGCTGAATCAAATTGAGCTGGCTGATAGCTTTATGGGAACTTCCGATTCCGGTATCCGATACGAAAAAAGTATCGGAAGTCAGTATCGGAATTCCGATACAGCTAATATCGGCCGATACCCAATACTTGCGGTATCGGAAAGCTCAACACTAATAATAAGCGGTACAATAAACATTACCGCACTGTATAGAAAACAAAGAGAGATGGCCTGCGAAAGCTTACCATGTGGGGCTGCTGTATCGGCGTGCCGGGCTAGACGCGGTTTCCCCCCGCTCGTCTGAAAGCCCTGTGTGCCATTGCCAGCGAGTTTAAGTAAATTGGAGGCGTGACAAAAGACCGCGCGCACCGGAAATAGAAAACCGGAGGTGCCCGGTTTCATGTGTCAGTCACATGCAGCGTCGTTCATTGTGACTGGGAGCTTGCTGTGCTCAAATGAGATGCAAGGAAGCAGATAACATGTGAAGACTGGGAGGGGCTAATGAGCTAGAATAACAATGACAGCAAACTAACATTATGTGTAAGCAAAGGATGACGTTTCAAAACAAGGGGAAAAAATAGGAGATAAGGCATCTCACTGTGCTTGTGGAGCATATACTGATTAAGAAAAAAGGGGGGACCACACTAAAGTTAATGTATGGTTAGGACATTCAGATATATGTTCTTGCCGATTATATATATTTTTCAAGAGAAGAAATGAAGTTTAATATAAGGTATAAGTTTATAATGAATGGATGTAGAGGTTATCGTTCCAAAGAAGTGTACATTATATTATTACAGTGAGTGTTTTATTAATACTAAAAAAAGGGAAAACAGAACACTATTACCAATATCTACTTATTACAGTCGGGTGGAAAGTGATAAAGTGATGTCCTGGTGGACGTGATACGTGAGGGTAGCAGTTTAAGATCAGTAGAGGCGGTTCTAGAATAAAGAGAAAAATAACGTAAATATTCATAATAAACAGCCATTCATTGATAGATATTAATCTATTATATCCTGGCATTACTCATCCTTATTGCCCAAGACAATAAAAGTGGACATTATGATCAAGAAAAGGAAAATGCAGTTTGTTATCATAAAGCTATAATCAATAAAATTGTAAATGCAAGTCACATCATCACATGATAGATAAAAGGTCGCAGTCCCTATTTAATCCCTTAGGGGCGAGAGTTTGCAACTCGTGAATCCAGTAGGACTCTCTACGTTCAACATTTTAATCCTGTCACCCCCACGTCTGGGGATTGGGACATGTTCAATGATCTGGAATTTTAATTGTGTGACGCTGTGTCCATTTGTATGAAAATGGTAAGGCAAGGGGGAGGAGTAGGTTTTTGCACCTGATTGTCGACTAATACTTACTTATCCTATCTCTTATGGCTTGAGTAGTTTACCCTACGTAGAGGAGCCCGCAAGGGCACTTTATAAGATAAACAACATAGTTAGTGTCACAGGTGGAAAAATCTTTGATGGGGTATTTTTTACCAGAATGTGGGTGAAAAAACGCATCTCCTTTTTGAACGTTATTACATTGATGACAGTGTAAACAAGGATATGTACCCATACGAGTGTTCTGCAAAAATCTCTGTGTGGATGGTCTTTGTCTGGGGCCAATGTCTGCTCTTATGAGGAAGTCACGTATGTTATTAGGTCTCTTGTAGCACAGAAGAAATGGATTGCGGAATTCTGGGACATCAGGGTATGCGGTAGATAATAGGCTCCAATGTTTTCTGATGGTTTTGTGTAAAATGTTTACATAAGGGTGGTAAGTATGTACAAATGGAATCCGGGAGGTAATGCCAGTGTTGGTGGTTTCTTTTGGTTCCGCGGCCTCCACCAATAATTCTTGTGGGTAACCCCGTTCTCTGAATTTCAAACTCATCTGTTGTAATCTTATCTCTCGTGTTTCAGGGTCAGATATGATTCTATGAACCCTTGTAGATTGTGATCTCGGAATGGCTTTTTTAACCGTTGGTGGATGTAAACTTGAATAAAAAAGAAGACTATTCCGGTCCGTGGCCTTAGAGTAGAGGTCAGAACTTAGATTGCCGTGTCCATCTTTTATGATCATTGTGTCTAGGAAACTAACTTGTGACTCACTTCTGGTCATGGTAAATGAGAGGCCTGCCCAGGAAGTATTGAGAGTATTGAAAAACTTGTCTAAGGACTCAGAAGAACCAGTCCAAATGCAGAACACATCATCGATATAGCGTTTACACACAGGACAATGTAATTGGAAAAGTGTGTTGGTGTAGACTACTTCATCCTCGAACATGGCCATGTAGGTGTTAGCATACGGGGGCGCCATGTTGGATCCCATGGCAGTGCCCCTAATTTGAAGAAAAAAATTCTCCTCAAACATGAAGTAGTTACGTGGCAACACTAACTTTAGGAGGTGTAGAATTAAGTCGGTGATATCGCCATGAACTTTGGCTTTAGTAAGTAGACTGTGAACACACTGTATGCCTTTGACATGCGGGATGGAAGTGTAAAAGTCCCTGACGTCAAAAGAAACTAATAGTGCTATAGATGGTATTGGACCTAATTCTTTAATTTTCTTTAGAAAATCACCCTTGTCTAAAAGGAAAGAGGGTGTGCCTTTAATAAAGGGTGTCAGAACTTTCTCAATAAAAATTGATAAAGGAGATAGAATGGACTCAGTGGATGCCACTATAGGGCGACCAAGGGGGATTGACCATAGATTTATGCACTTTCGGTAAAATATAGAAGACAGGGGTAATGGGATGGGAATTAGTAAGAAATTCCAATGTCTTTGTATCGATGATCCTACGTTGACAAAATTAAATTAATGCTTCCCTAATTAGTTCCCTTGTGTCTTGTAGAGGATCCTTCTCTAATCTCGTATACACTGTGGAGTCATTTAGTTGGCGGTAAACCTCCTTCATGTAGTCAGACGTATCCATGACCACTATGGCCCCGCCCTTATCTGCTGGTTTGATTATTATGTTCCTATCTGTTTGTAAACTTTGTAAAGCTTGAAAGTCAGTAGAGTCAAGATTTGGGTAATGATGGAGTGTATTATTGTTAATGTCCTGCCGAAGTTTATTAAACGACTTATTGACAAAATCAATAAACGTCTCAAGGGCATGTGACCCATGTGGAGGAATATAGGAACTCTTAGATCGTAAGCCTAAACTAGCGGCAGATACAAGGCATGAGTCCGTACTAGGTGTTGGTTGTGGTGGTCTAGATGTGTCATTCTTAGAGAAATGGGCCTTTAATCTTAGCGAACGATAAAATCTTTGCAATTCCATGTCCATTTTAAATGTGTCCAATTTGTACGAAGGACAAAATGATAGGCCCTTCTGTAGTAGACAATGTTCCGCTATACTCAAGACCCTAGAGGAAATGTTTATCACCTGTTGGTTAGTACCTGGGATCGTGTTATTCTGTTTGAATCGGGGTCTCTTCTTTCCTCTGCCCCTGCGGATCCTCTTCCCCGCTGTCTTCTTCGTCTTTGTCCTAAAAAACGATTCTGGTTGGTGAAGTGTTCACGTTGTTCGATCTCAGAGCCGGATGAGGATTGATCTGTTGAGGACCTAAATTCAAACCTGTTACTAAAGGGACGAGGGTTAGAACTAAATTGCCACCGATAAACCCGGCCCTGTTCGTAATCGTCCGTATCACGCTGGAATTTAACCCTCTTCCTGCTTTCAGTATCCCTCCTATGTTGGTCAGTCACAGTTTTTATATGAGTTTTTAATTCAGAAAGCTCTTCCACAGTCCCTATAGTACTTAGTTCGGACTCGATATTGTTGATAGATTCTTTAGAGGTTGTTATAGCCCATTGTAGATGTTCAATAGTCAAAGTCATTAGATCAAATGAACACTTATGAAGTATATATTCAAATTTCTGGCAAAATTCTGTTGATTCTCTAACTAAAGTTGGACGTAAAGGCACTTTTAGGCCCCTAGGGATCCTCTGCATGCATAGATATTCGCTCAGAGTAGCATAATGTAGCTCATAGTCGATCTGACGGCGTAGCTCACGTTCAAGGTCTCTCCCTCTGGTCTCCTTTGGTGGTAATTTAAGGAAGTCGCTGGAGAGATTCAACTTGGACAGAATATTAGAGGTTTCATCACTGTTATATGAAAAAGTATTGGAGGACATTACGTGTGGTGTGCTCACGAAAAGGAAAGAACTGTGTCAAGTATAGCGTGGCACCACCACAAGGTGCACAAGTAGGTTACCCAGCCCAAAGTGAAATAATACAAATAGCTTGGCACTCAACTGAATGATCCTTTGCACATGTGGTTAATTTATTTTTATATGTATTTCCTATGCAGTCCTAGAAAGACGTTTCGGCCCACAATCGGCCTTCGTCAGTCTGCTATAAAGAGTACAAAATACATACAGAGAAAAAATTACAAGTCCTCACCAAGTGAGTCAAATATACATTTTTTGTACAAATATACAATTCCATCCAACAATGGTAATATATTGCAACATTAAAAGTGATGCTGTGCCAGGAGGGGAGGAGAAACAAGAACAAAAGAACAAAAGAAAAAAGGAAAAATGAAAACATACCCGACTGCTATCAAGGTGAAGTAACCCGGTATCAAACCAAGTATTCATATAGGTATCTTAAAATATAGTGAGATGATAAAAATAAGTGGGTGCCTATTGGTGGTTGTGTCCATAGAAGAAAGTGTTACTAAGGTCATACCTGCTTCAAGAAATAGATCTATATTGTGCCTCCTATGATGATTAGAGAAATATGCTGTATCGAAATAGGTGTATAAAACACTCATGTAGTACCAGTGTAAACGGATAAGGGTTAAATGCATGGGATTGAATATATACCTGATAGGTGAATATATATATACAGAAAGGGATTGTATAAATCCCATTTGAGAGTGCTGTTGATATTAGCCTGGAAAAAAATGTAAATGATGTTCCCAATGTAATAAAGAATATCCTGTGGCAAAAATATCTTGTACTAAGTTTAATTTGAGAATACCTGTTTGGACTGACACTATGGGGCACAGTAAAGAACAAAGTCCGTATTAGACTGTGGAGAGAGGACAAATATAATAAGCGGTACAATAAACATTACCGCGCTGTATAGAAAACAAAGAGAGCTGGCCTGCGAATGCTAACCATGTGTGTGGGGCTGCTGTATCGGCGTGCCGGGCTAGACGCGGTTTCCCCCGCTCATCTGAAAGCCCTGTGTGCCATTGCCAGCGAGTTTAAGTAAATTGGAGGCGGGACAAATGCCCGCGCGCACCGGAAATAGAAAATCGGAAGTGCCCGGTTTCATGTGTCAGTCACATGCAGCGTCATTCATTGTGACTGGGAGCTTGCTGTGCTCAAATGAGATGCAAGGAAGCAGATCACATGTGAAGACTGGGAGGGGCTAATGAGCTAGAATAACAATGACAGCAAACTAACATTATGTGTAAGCAAATAGGAAATACATATAAAAATAAATTAACCACATGTGCAAAGGATCATTCAGTTGAGTGCCAAGTTATTTGTATTATTTCACTTTGGTCTGGGTAACCTACTTGGGCACCTTGTGGTGGTGCCATTCTATACTTGACACAGTGCATCATGGGAGGCTTATAGAGCTGTCACATCTCCCGATGTGCAGGCTCTATAGTAGAGATCGTTATGGGACACTCATTATTAGATGGATTACATCGGAACAGGGAGTATTTGTGCTTGTTTATTATTTTATTTTACTTTTTGCAGGTGATCGAGAGCTTCACAAGGATTAGCAGTACAATAAATATGAGAAAACTGTGTTTAGTATTTTATTTCATTAAAAGACTTTATTCTGGCTGTGTGTTTATTTAACCTTTTCAAAACTATAGGATTAGTAATGGATAGGTATCTTATTGACACCTCTCCATTACTAAGCCAGGCTTGATGTCACCTTATAATACAAAGGTGACATCAACCCCCAACTACTACCCTATATGCCACCACTACAGGGCAGTGAGAAGAGAGAGGCTAAGTGCTGGAATTAGCACATCTCAGAGATGTGCCATTTCTGGGGCGACCGTCAGCTGGTGTTTGTAGCCAGGGGAGTCAATATCCATGGCCCCTTCCTAGGCTATTAATATCAGCCCACAACTGTCTGCATAGCCTTTTCTGGCTATTAATTATAGGCTATCATTAATGTCATTTTTGGGGGGTCCCCCTATTTTAAGAACCAGTAAAGATTAAATATACAGCTGCAGGCTGATATTCATAGCCTGGGAAGATCCATGGGTATTAACCCCTTCCTAGGCTATAAACATCGCCCCCAGTCACTGGCGTTCCCTCTCTGGCGCAGAAAATTGCGTGGGAGCCCACGCCATTTTTTTTCATTCTTTTAAAATTAAACAGATAGTGTTTAAGGACGGGGTCACACTTGCGAGAAACTCGCATGGGTCTCGAACAACAATACCGGCACTGATGCCGGCACTCGGGACCGGAGTGTGCTGCTGCATGTATTTATATGAGGTTCGAGACTCATGCAAGTTTCTCGCAAGTGTGACCCCGGTTTAACGCAGATTTTGTGGGTGTGAGTGTGTGTGTGTCTTTATTTAACTCTCTGTGAACCATTTTATTATGTTCATTACTAAACATTGGGCTTGGTATTGTCTATCTATAGATACAGTCATGGCCAAAAGTTTTGAGAATGACACAAATATTAATTTTTGCAAAGTCTACTGCTTCATTTTTTCTAATGGCAATTTGCATACACTCCAGAATGTTATAAAGAGTGATCAGCTTAACAGCAATTACTTGCAAAGTCAATATTTGCCTAGAAAATGAACTTTAACCCCCAAAACACATTTCAACATCATTGCAGCCCTGCCTTAAAAGGACCAGCTAACATCGTTTCAGTGATTGCTCCATTAACACAGGTGTGGGTGTTGATGAGGACAGGGCTGGAGATCAATCTGTCATGATTAAGTAAGAATGACACCACTGGACACTTTAAAAGGAGGCTGGTGCTTGGCATAGAATCATAGAATCATAGAATCATAGAATCATAGAATCGTAGAGTTGGAAGGGACCTCCTGGGCCATCTGGTCCAACCCCCTGCTCAAAGCAGGATTCGCTAAATCATCCCAGTCAGATGTCTGTCCAGCCTCTGTTTGAAGACTTCCATTGAAGGAGAACTCACCACTTCTCGTGGCAGCCTGTTCCACTCATTGATCACTCTAACTGTCAAAAAGTTTTTTCTAATATCTAATCTGTGTCTCCTCCCATTCAGTTTCATCCCATTGCTTCTAGTCTTTCCTTGTGCAAATGAGAATAAAGTTGATCCTTCTACAATGTGACAGCCCTTTAGATATTTGTAGACAGCTATTAAGTCTCCTCTCAGTCTTCTCTTTTGCAAACTAAACATTCCCAAATCCTGCAACCTTTCCTCATAAGACAGGGTTTGCAGACCGGTCACCATTCTGGTCGCTCTTTTCTGAACTTGCTCCAGTTTGTTGATGTCTTTTTTAAAATGTGGTGCCCAAAACTGGACACAATATTCCAGATGAGGTCTGACCAAAGAGGAGTAGAGGGAAATAATGACTTCACGTGATCTAGACTGTATGCTTCTGTTAATACATCCTAGAATTGCATTTGCCTTTTTTGCTGCTGCATCACACTGTTGACTCATATTCAGTCTGTGATCTATTAGTATACCCAAGTCTTTTTCACATGTGCTGTCACTTAGCCCTATTCCTCCCATTCTATATATGCTTTTTTCATTTTTATTGCCCAGATGTAGTACTTTGCATTTTTCCCTGTTAAAAACCATTCTGTTTGTTGCTGCCCACTTCTCCAGTTTATTTATATCTTTTTGAATCCTCTCTCTCTCTTCTCTAGTATTAGCTATCCCTCCTAGCTTTGTGTCATCAGCAAATTTAATCAGTTTACCCTCAATTCCTTCATCTAAATCGTTGATAAAGATGTTGAACAATACAGGGCCCAGGACAGAGCCCTGTGGTACCCCACTTGAGACATTCTTCCAACTGGATGTGCAGCCATTTACGACCACTCTTTGGGTCCGATCACTAAGCCAGTTATGAATCCACCTAACAGTTGCCTTGTCCATTCCATACTTAGTCATTTTTTCAATAAGCATTGTATGAGAGACTTTGTCAAATGCTTTGCTGAAGTCAAGATATACTATATCTACAGCATTTCCTTGATCCACCCAATCAGTGATACCGTCATAGAAGGAAATTAAGTTAGTCTGACATGACTTATTAGTTACAAACCCATGCTGACTCTGTTTAATCACTTCATTCTTATCCAGGTATTGACATACATGTTGTTTAATAATTTGTTCAAAGATCTTTCCTGGTATAGAAGTCAGACTCACCGGCCTATAGTTGCCTGGGTCCACCTTCTTCCCCTTTTTGAAGATAGGAACAACATTTGCTCTTCTCCAGTCTTCTGGCACTTCTCCTGTTCTCCAAGAATTTTCAAAGATTATGGAGAGGGGTTCAAAAATTTCTTCTGCTATCTCCTTCAGTACTCTGGGGTGTAATTCATCTGGACCTGGAGACTTGAATTCATTTAGGTTAGCTAAGTGTTTCCTCACAATCTTTCTGTTTATAGATATCCTGGATTCTTCTATTCCCTTAATAGGACAGTGAATAACAGTTGATGTTACATTTCCTTTCTGAGAGAAAACAGATGCAAAATAGGAATTTAAAAGTTCAGCCTTCTCAACATCCTGTCTTACCATTTCATCATTTTCATCCTGTAAAAATCCTATAGCATCTTTGACTTTTCTTTTACTTTTGACATATCCCCAAAATCCTTTATTATTGCTTTTGACATCTCTTGCAAGCCTCAATTCATTTTCAGCTTTAGATAATCTGATTTGTGCCCTGCAGGTTCTGCAGACAGCATTATATTCTTCTTTAGATATGCCTCCCTCTTTCCATTTTATAAACATTTTTTTCTTCCTTTTTAGCATGTGCTTAAGTTCTGTGTTCATCCATCCTGGTTTCCTTAAATGCTTCCTATTCTTCCCTCTTTTCGGAATTGTTAACAACTGTGCTTTGAGAATTTCATTTTTCAAGATTTCCCATCCCTCCTGGACATTTTTGTCTTTTAGGATATCCAGCCATTGGATCCCTCCAATTCTCTTTCTGAATCCCTTAAAATCTGCCTTTCTGAAATCTAACCTTGACGTCTGAGTCTTCACAGGTCTTCCGCCTCTAGTTATCCAAAATTCTAAAATAGCATGGTCGCTACCTCCTAGGGTCCCAGCCACTTTTACCTCCTCAACCATTTCCTCCCTGTTTATAAGGATTAGATCCAAGGTAGCAGTTCCCCTTGTTTTCTCCCCTACCTTTTGGAAGATAAAGTTGTCAGCAAGAGAGGATAAGAATTTCCTTGACCTGTTAGTTTTGCCTGAGAGAGATTCCCAACAAATGTCTGGATAGTTGAAATCTCCCATGACAACTATGTCATATTTTTTGGAGAACTTGGCCATTTGATGCATAAAGAGTTCATCCATATCTTCAGCTTGCACAGGCGGCCTGTAGTAAATGCCTACGATGGTGTCCTTTCCATTGTTCTGTCCTTGTATTCTTACCCAAACAGTTTCCACAGAACTCCCAGTCTCTGAAGATTCAATCTCTGTGCAGACATACGCGTTTCTAACATACAATGCGACACCTCCTCCTCGTTTATCAAGTCTGTTTCTTGCAAATAAGTTGTATCCTTCTAGTCTTGTATTCCAATCATGTGTATTGTCCCACCAAGTTTCAGTGATTCCAATGACATCATATTTCTTTTCCTGTGTTAGTAGTTCCAATTCTCCTTGTTTGTTGCCCATGCTTTGTGCATTAGTATAGAAACATTTTAGTGTTTGATTGGTTTCTCTTTCTCCAATATTTTTATTAATTAGATTCTTTCGTCTTTGTTCTTCCTGTTCTTCCTTTCCACTTCTAATAGCAGAGTTCTCAATAGCATTTGTCAGGTGTATGGCTTTTTCTGGTCTTTTGCTTCCCTTCCCATCATTGTTTATCTTCTGTTAACCATGGTTATCTCTAAAGAAACACGTGCAGTCATCATTGCACTGCACAAAAATGGCCTAACAGGTAAGAGTATCGCAGCTAGAAAGATTACACCTCAGTCAACAATCTATCTCATCATCAAGAACTTCAAGGAGAGAGGTTCCCTTGTTGCCAAAAAGGCTCCAGGGCGCCCAAGAAAGACCAGCAAGCGCCAGGACCGTCTCTTAAAAGTGTTTCAGCTGCAGGATCGGGCTACCAGCAGTGCAGAGCTTGCTCAGGAATGGCAGCAGGCAGGTGTGAGTGCATCTGCATGCACTGTGAGGCGGAGACTCTTGGAGCAAGGCCTGGTCTCAAGGAGGGCAGCAAAGAAGCCACTTCTCTCCAGGAAAAACATCATGGACAGACTGATATTCTGCAAGAGGTACAGGGAGTGGACTGCTAAGGACTGGGGTAAAGTCATTTTCTCTGATGAATCCCCTTTTCGATTGTTTGGGACATCTGGAAAACGGCTTATTCCGAGAAGACCAGGTGAGCGCTACCACCAGTCTTGTCTCATGCCAACTGTCAAGCATCCTGAAACCATTCATGTGTGGGGTTGCTTCTCAGCCAAGGGAATGGGCTCTCTCTCAGTCTTACCTAAAAACACAGCCATGAATAAAGAATGGTACCAGAATGTCCTCCAAGAGCAACTTCTCCCAACCGTCCAAGAGCAGTTTGGTGATCAACAATGCCTTTTTCAACATGATGGAGCACCTTGCCATAAAGCAAAGGTGATAACTAAATGGCTCAGGGAACAAAACATAGAGATTTTGGGACCATGGCCTGGAAACTCCCCAGATCTTAATCCCATTGAGAACTTGTGGTCAATCATTAAGAGAAGGGTGGACAAACAAAAACCTTCAAATTCAGACAAAATAAAAGCATGGATTTTGCAAGAATGGACTGCTATCAGTCAGGATTTGATCTAGAAGTTGATTGAGAGCATGCCAGGGAGAATTGCTGAGGTCCTGAAGAAGAAGGGTCAACACTGCAAATATTGACTTGCTGCATTAACTCATTCTAACTGTCAATATAACCTTTTGCTACTCATAATATGATTGCAATTATATTTCTGTATGTGATAAAAACATCTGACAAACACACCTAAAAACCAGGGGCCAGCAGATCATGTGAAAATATAATATTTGTGTCATTCTCAAAACTTTTGGCCATGACTGTATATCTATCCATCTATCTATAGATATATCTATAGATAGATGGATAGATATATCCATAGATATATATCTATAGATAGAAAGATAGATATATCTATAGATAGATAGATATCTAACTATAGATATCTATTTATCCATCTATCTATAGATATATCTATAGATATATCTATGGATAGATAGTTAATAGATAGATAGATCTATAAATAGACAGATCTATAGATAGATAGATATATAGATAGATATATAGATATATCTATAGATATATCTATCTATAGATCTATCTATCTAGCTATAGATATATCTAATCTATCTTATCTATCTGTGTGTGAAAACTTTATTCTTCAATGGAGTATGTAAAAGAAGCGGTTGGACAAGGAAATGACATCACAATTCTTTTTTTTGTTAAATAATATATCTTTATTTAGCTTACAAAAGCGCATACAAATCTGCATGAAAATCTGCATCAAAAACATGCGTTTTCTGCCAAGAGATGCAGAACCTGCACAGAAAATTCCACAGGCAAATCCGTAACGTGTGCACATATCCTAACACCTAACCCATGTACAAGTCAAACAAAAAGCCTATTCCATCTTCGACCATGACCTTGCTTTTTCCCACTCATGTTTTAAGTGACCTTCCCCTTTTGTATTCTGCTGTTTCACAACCTTAGTCCCACAGCTGATAGTCATCTGTCCCTAAGTGAAGAATCACTATTTATTTTCTTATATAATGTGCCTGAAAAACACTGTTATACAAAACAATTTTTAAGTGGAAATCTAGCCTTCTAATGTGTCTGTGAAACACAGTTTTATCACAAACGACTTGGAGTAGCTAATTTGGCCCCGTGGCTGCTCTCCAATATTAGGCTAAATGATTTTACATGGAAATCTGGCTTTCTGATTTGCTACTGATACACAGTTTTGTCACCAAAAATTTGGAGTAGCTGATTGGGCCTTGTGGCTGCACCCCAATATTAAGCCTAATAATTTTTAAGTGGAAATCTAGTCTTCTGATTTGTCTCTGAAACACAAATTTATCACAAACAATTTGGATTAGCTAATTGCCCCTCCAGTATGCACCCCAATATTAGGCCTAAGTATTTTTAAGTGGAAATATGGCCTTGTGATTTCTCATCAAAAAACACAGTTTTATCACAAACAATTTGGAGTAGCTAATTTAGCTTTGTGGCTGCACCCCTATTTTAGGCCTAACAATTTTAAGTGGAAAGCTGGCCTTCTGATTTGTCACTGATACACACTTTTATCACAAAACATTTGGAATAGCTGACTGGGTCTCGTGGCTGCACCTCAAGTTAAGTTGAAATCTAGTCATCTGATTTGTATCTGAAACAGTTTTATAAAAAATTATTTGGATTAGCTAATTGCCCCTCCAGGCTACCCCCCAATATTAGGCCTAACGATTTTTCAGTGGAAATCTTGCCTTTTGATTTGCCACTGAAACCCAGTTTTGGCACAAACTATTTGTAATATCTTATTGCCCCTCCAGGCTGCATCCCAACATGAAGCCTAATGATTTTGAAGTGAAAATCTGGCCTTTTGATTTGCCCCTGAAACACAGTTTTATCACAATGAATTTGGAGTAGCTTATTGCCTCTTGATACTGCCACACAGTTTTTGCACATTCTAGTTCGATGCAGGTAGATCGATTTCACACAAGACAGGATTGTATCTGGTTAACTGCCAAATTCACTTTCAGAAAAAACAGAACAACTGGACATAAGGAAAAACAATAATAAATAAAAAATATATATTAATCCAGATATCAATAATGGATAACTATAGTTTATACGTCCAAAACACTGAATGGCAACACTCCAAGACAACTAAACCACAAACTCTGGATATGGGTAAAATGAATGAGAGATTTTATAAAAAATATAAAAATTAATATATAAAAAATTATTAATGTATAAAAAAATAGGGACAATAACGTTAATAATATAAAATGCCTTTGTTAGGCTAGTTTCACACTTGCTTTTTTTTGCAGCGCGTTTTTCCCGCAAAAAAACGCATTAAAAAAACGCATACAAATGCATACAAACGCTGCGTTTTTTTCAAGCATTTTTATGCGCATGCAGGAAAAAAATGCAGCGTTTTTGCGCGTTTGTATGCGTTTTTTGTGCGTTTGCGTTTTTTTACAGATTTTGGAAAAACCCCACAAAAATGAAAAAACAACCATTCAACAACACACAAGACCAATGGGACTTCATTGTGGGTGTGGTATGTTAATATATAGACCCTGTCTACAGTATTCTTCACATTTGCTTGATTCTTCTCGTGACCATGGATCTGCGCTGGAAGAGTTTTCACTTCAACTTGGATTTGGACATCGCGATGGCTCAGGCGTATGCAGTTGCTTGCCATGAACAAAGGAAGAGAGAGAGGCAGCGAAGACGGCGGCGTATGTGGATACATCCGATTGTTGAACTCCGGGAGAGCCGTGGGGCATACCACACCCTCTACAGCGAGCTACAGGCAAACCCGGAGAAATTTACAGATTATATCAGGATGTCCCACGAAAGTTTCATGGATTTGCTTGCTCGTGTCCAACAATCCATCCGGAGACAGGACACACAGCTCCGTCGTGCGATTCCTCCTGAGGAACGGCTACTGGTGACATTACGGTATGTTTTAAAAACCAAGGGGTGCGGTCTGATGGTTTTTTTTTAAATTTAGTATTCAAAACCGTGGGTAATTAGTTTTCGTGAATGTACTAATATTTTATTTTATAGTTTTTTAAAATAATATACATAAATATTAATTTTACTTCTTTGTCTGTTCACAGATTCCTGGCGACTGGAGAAACCCTATCTTCACTACACTTCCAGTACCGTATTGGAATCTCTACCTTGTCTGGAATTGTTGCTGACACCTGCCGGGCTCTCTGGAATGTTCTTTGCCCAGAATTTATGCCCCTGCCCACCGCTGAAAAGTGGATGGAAATTGCTGACAAATTCTGGACAGTATGCAATTTTCCCAACTGTTTGGGAGCTGTTGATGGTAAACACATACGGATCATCAAACCCCAAAGAACGGGATCTGAGTACTATAATTACAAAAAGTACTTTTCAATAGTACTCATTGCGATTGCGGATGCCGGATGTATGTTTGTAGCAGTGGACATTGGAGCATTTGGCCGTGGTAATGACTCACAGGCTTTTAAAAACTCAGACATGGGCCGGAGGTTGTATGGCAACCAATTTAATTTCCCTATGCCACGGCCTCTTCCTCACACCGAAGCTCCGCCACTGCCCTTTGTAATGGTTGGCGATGAGGCTTTTCAAATGTGCGGAAACTTACTGAAACCCTACTCCAGCCGGGACTTGGACCACACCAAAAAAATGTTTAATTACAGGCTGACCAGGGCCAGAAGAACTGTCGAGTGTGCTTTTGGGATTCTTGTCTCCAGATGGCGAATTCTGGGCACGGCCATTAATCTTAAACTTGAAACAGTCGATGAGGTGGTGAAGGCCTGTGTGGTTCTACATAACTTTGTGATGGCTAAAGAGCACCCGACCTTTGAACTGGACGATGATGCTCCTAACCCATTGCCTGAATTCACTCAGCACACTCTCAGGTCATCCGTTGAAGTTGGCCAAATGAGGGACCAATTTGCGGCCTACTTTATTTCTGATGTAGGACGGGTGCACTGGCAAGATGAAATGGTGTAATGTTTTTGTTTGTTTATGGTAATAAAAAACCTTATTTGATACCATTACTGAGTGCACTATATTTTTTAAACTCCAATTTAATAAAAAACTTCACATGTATAACTGAATTTTTTGATGTTCACACACCTGGGCAGGTAAATACACATATGAGTTAAAATGCAGCATTGCTAGTCTGCGTGAAATATATTGGAACGAGCAAAGCTGCAGGCCATGAATCAGGAAACCATTTTTTTTCAAGAGAAAATTGTGCAACTAGTTGAAAACAAAGTATGTGATTTTCTCAAAACACAACCCTCAAAACCCAACCCCAATGAAAGTCCATGGGGAATACAAGTCAGCATTGAGTGGATGAATGTAATCTGCTCCATTCCAACTTAAAAGTTATTACACTAGGCCTTGGAATGACTATACTAGGCCGTGGTATTTCAAATATGAGTATAGTATGCCTTGGGCCTACTAGTATAGTCATATGTGAAATACCACGGCCTAGTATAGTCATAACAAGGCATACTCAATTTTTGCCAACTAGGATCTTGTTTCACGAAAAACAAACGGGTGAAACTTGAAACCAACAGTTTGCTTTTCATGAAACCAGATTCTAGTTGGTAAAAATAGAGTTATTACACTAGGCCTTGTAATGACTACACTAGGCCGTGGTATTTCAAATATGAGTATAGTAGGCCTTGGGGCTAGTAGTATAGTCATATGTGAAATACCACGGCCTAGTATAGTCATACCAAGGCCTACTGTAATAACTCGATTTTTAACAACTAGCATCTTGTTTCACAAAAAACAAACTGGTGAAACTAGAAAGAAACTTATTTTTAAGACAAGTTTCAAAAGTTTGTTTTTCATGAAACCAGATCCAAGTTGATAAAACTCGAGTTATTACACTAGGCCTTGGTATGACTATACTAGTCCGTGTTATTTCACATATGACTATACTAGGCCTTGGGTTGGTTTTTAACATGTATTTACCCATCAGTGTGTGTGAGCGGCGCAAACAACATTAATGAAACTTAGTAATGGTGAACCACAAATGTAAATTTATTTTTTATCACAAAAATAAACCAAAAAATTATTTTTTCCGGCGTTTGGGGGCAGATGGTTTCAATTTGGGGGTGTGCAGGGAATATGCAACACTTGCTGTTGAAGACGGCGTTTGAGGGGAAGGGGCAACAAAACTTGTGGGGGAAGGTAGTCCAGTTAAGGGAATTAAACTTGGAACACTTGGAGGAGAGGAAATCTGTTCAGGTACATTAGTTGTAATGGCATGTCGCCGTAGGCTTGTGTGCCTGGACCGACTTTGGCCCAATGCCCGCCTTGATAGATTTCGCCTTGAACTAGGGGCAAATATTGAGTGTAGGTCCCCCGTCTGCAGGTGTGGCTGCTGCTGCTGCTGAGGTGGCGGCTGCTGCTGCTGAGGTGGCGGCTGCTGCTGAGGTGGCGGCTGCTGCTGAGGTGGCGGCTGCTGCTGAGGTGGGTGCTGCTGCTGAGGTGGTTGCTGCTGCTGAGGTGGCTGCTGCTGCTGAGGTGGCTGCTGCTGCTGCTGAGGTGGCTGCTGCTGAGGAGGCTGGAGCTGCTGCTGAGGTGGCTGCTGCTGCTGCTCTTCGTTGTCAGTGCTCGTCCTTGCAGGAGGACTGGTGGCGGCAGTGATGGTCCAGGTTTGCAGAGTGGTGGTGGCAGGGCTACTACATGTTGTTGTAGCGGCAGGGCTGTTCCATGTTTGCCTAGTGGTGGCTGAGCTCCACGCATGCATGGGAGTGGCGGTGGTGCTCCAGACAGGAGCAGCGCTTGCCATGGTGGTGTCGGTGAAGTGACCAGCTGCACTCAGACTTGTGGTGGTGTAACGGTGGGTGTCCTGGCTTTGAATAGAGGTGTCCGTGCAGTGGTATGCAGCACAAGTCGGTAGTGAGGTGAAGCGAGTCAATGGTGGCACAGGTGGAAAGGACACCACTGACTGCTGACCGTACCGATTATGCTGCATAGCCTGCAAGAAAGTGATGAGTTTGTGATTTGATGTTTATCTCTCAATGGGAGATCGATATGCTGGAAGGTTGCCAGATTATGGTCTGAGGCCTACTCGAGTAGCGGAGAACAAACACACACAGAGACAGGGTATGTATCTGCAGGATGTTCCCCCTTTCCTGATTTAATTAGGTAGCTTATATGCTCATTTGAGTAGGCGGTAACATTACATCATCACATTTCATTGGACAATTGATCATTCAACAGTAAGCATAAATGGTTCCAACCAATCATATTCATATTCGTTAACCAATCAGATTGTACTCGGCTGTTAATTATTAGTATTTGTGTAGACGTGCTGAAAGCTTTAATAGGTCTTGGGTAAATTACACAAGACCCCAATATCATTCTCATTAATCTAGCCTCATGACAGTTATAGCTCCATTAGCCTCATTAACCTGTCTTACTAAGTATTCATGGCCCCAGTATCTACCTAATATGCGGACGTGTAGTTTCAATGTCCAACTGGGTGCAGTAAACAGTTTATCCATCACGTACAATTTCTAATGAAGAATAAGGTTATAGGTGATCATCATCATGAGACAGCATTTTCATATACAGAGTATGCATGTAAGACCCCAGAAATACATTGATATTAAAAGGACATACAGAATTCCCTGTCAGTCCCCCTTTTGAGAACAGATATGACTCTACCATTCACATATAGGTACATTCAAAGGCCTAATGCCAGTGTCGGACTTCCTAACCCTTCTTCTGCCGAATTCCCCATAGGGAAAGGGAGATCATATCTAATTCTCAACCTCAAACCATTTGTTCATAATCATTATTGTAAGGTTTCATTGTAATATACATAGTTTTAGTAATAGACGCATCAATCAGTCTTTGGAGTAGTCCTCTGATACATGGTATGCAGCAGCATCCACAGGTCACAAGTACTGCTGCTACTACTGCCAGAGAGATGAGGAGGCTGGACACAAGATGACTCCATCTACCGAACCAGGATTCCAACCAGTCCATGAAGGGATTGTTGATACCCGAATTTTCTGCCAATTCTTCGGACAGGGATGTAAGACCCTCCAACGCCTTGGTGATACTCCCATCTGGACTTGTATTATTGGGGATGAAGGTACAGCAAAACGTTCCAAACATCTTGCACACGCCCCCTTTTTCCGCTAGCAACATATCCAAAGCCATCCTATTCTGATGTGTCATTAAAGAAGTTGGGCCTAATTGTTCAGCTATCCCTTTTACTGCATCCCTTGTTTAATTTATAAACCTTTGCTGATTATAATAAATATAATTTATCCAATCCACATTTTTATTAATTGTCACCCACCAAAAGAAGATTGATTCAAAACCTGCTGCTATCTGGTTCCTGGCCTTGTACTCATCCGGTACCCCTCTGGGTACCCCTATATTGTCTATATAAACTCTAGGATCAAAGGACCCAGCAGGTACTGACCTTCTATTTCTGTGTAGGGTTTCAACATTCATTCCACCTCCTTTAATCTCTTCTGATGAAATTATTTTAAATGGCATGAGCACTTGAACTAGAGCACAGCTGCCAACCCAACCTGGTGGCAACCTAGGCCTCAATTTCATATCTCCACATAACCACCATATGTCACTCCTTGCTATAGTTTGGTTTTGAAACCAACTGGCTTTAAAACCTCCTGTATCTGTATTTATTGGGATGGTGTTGTGACAAAACTCTGAAGTTAGATTTCCTACCCATCTTCCTGGTCCTGTTCTCAGGAAGCAAGTGTAGTCACCTGGATATGCATAAACTCTAGGTGGTACCTGATCAATTTTTGCTATTGGATACCGGACTGATAGAGATTGACACAGAACATTATCACTAGGGTCATATGTGGCATTATACAAAGCTAGAATACACTGTAAGTCTACTTGATCCTGTTCTGAATATCTGAGGGGAATAGTCCCTAAATGGGGCCTAGCGGTTGCACATGCAATACAATCAGTTTTGTTATTTTGCTCTGTAGTATACTTCATCCATAGCAACCATTCATTCCTCTCTGTGTAGCCTGTTTCTACGGCTAACTTCTCCTCATAGCCTAATTCTCCAATTCCATCAACATCCAACATTTCTCCTGACCTTTGGGGTTTGTCCTCCTCTTGTTCCTTGTCCTGTGCAGGAACAGCTTTTAACCAAAATGTTCCCTGCTGAACCTGTCTACCTGGGGTATACAGTCCCAATACATAGAGACCTTCATCTCCAAGAGAGGGTTCATCCAGTGTTATAAGGAGAGGATTGCAAGAGAATCTCCAGTCCAAAACCTCTGGATCACAACCCCATTTTGGAATGGGTACAGCAATATTCATCCTCTTGAGGAGAGGCTTTCCTGATGAACTAACACGAGTCATGGCTTCCTCTGGCTTATACCCCCATGACGTTCCCGTGTTCCAAGCTGCATCTGACCAAGAATTACAGTTCTCATTTCCAGGTCTAGTTACACAGATATATACCACCGCCCCTTCAACTCCTGTTAGATATTTATAATTGGGGTTGCTACTCTTCTTCCCAAATTTAAGATTCCATTGACACTTCACTATCCGACACAAGTCCACCCTAAATGTAGCTGTTGCTGCCTTGGTGTCAAACCACAAGGTTACTGATGTGCTGTTCTGAAGTGTCTCGTCCATTTGTCCTTCTTGCAGTAGAGCTGCCAACATCATCAGGGACAGGACCCATATTCTTCCACTCCAGGACCTCATAGTAGCTTGTGTAGACCGGTCTTCCGTTTAACTCTACGGATGTGGCTTAGCGGGGACCATCAACCAGTGGCTCCAGTGGTCTTCGTGTCTTTTGGTCAGCAACCAATGTCTGGATTAACTAAAATAGAATCAAAAACTTATTTGTACACAAATGGGAGTCCCTTTTGGACTCCGGACCTGCTGCAGGGGTTGTCAAATAGTTACAACATCTATGTGGACAAGAGAGTACCTCAGTTGTGGTAGCTTCTGACATCAGGAAGGCCTCCAGTCCCCTGAAAAGAGATCAACACACACGAGCACATACTTCATACAGATTCAGTAAACTGTTAACTCCTTAAGCTTATTACCTCCTGGTGCTCCTGCTAAAAATCCTATCTATGTTTTCTGGTTGATACTTGACTGTATTGGGGCGAAAAATTCTCGTGGCTTGTCCTAAAATGTAAAATGCCTATGGCTTGCGGACCCGTACTGACTGCACTTCGCTAACTCAATGTACAGACCGCACCTAGACCATATCTCTCTATCTGCCTCTTTCTCTGGTTGCTATTCACTTATTCTCTTAATATACGCTGTTACTGTGTGCCCACATCTCAACAAGTCTACTTCTTCTTTATCACTGTGCTTAGCAATATCTATGCCGACATAGACTGCGTACCGTTGTTATATGAGGTTCCCGCTCAATGTTTGAACTTGCGTGTCCTAAACTGAAACTGATCAGTTGATAGGCATCAAACCCATGGGAACCTTGATAAGAAGGTTAACTATTTAGTGGTCTGGCCATGACCCTCCTGGTCATCTAACACTAAATCTCTACGTACTCAGTATGAGATGGCACTTCTCTATAATTAGTCCTAGCGTATTCAGCAATTCTATATATCAACCAGAGAGCAAATCCAATTAACTATAGGCAGACTAATATGACCCAAATTTTCTTATTAGCCCAGTAAAAATCTTTTCCCTCAACTAAACCTGCTGAGCCTTGTATACTCAGAGATCTTATTTATCAACCAGAAGACTAAAGCTATCATTAGTATGCAGGCTAATGTAATCCCTACTACCTCAAAGTTCTTTAGCACCATTAGAGGGCAGTTTGTGCGTATCAGACAGAATAGAAGGTGGATAGACCTATCCTGTCTGTAACGGCGTTTTAACACCGTAATAGTACCTCTAGCACTCTCCAAGAGGACGTACGCAGCCTTCTTTATGCGTATGCCGCCAGAGACGTGTCCTCACATGAATCCTGGCAAGCCAGTTACCATGGAGAGACGCTCCCAAGGGGCAAAAACACAGTAAAGAATTCCTAGTACCCTCAAGGTTGGTTCAATCATTCATGCGCAATCATACGTAGCAGCTTTTAGGTTTCTCCCTCCAGCATACGTATTATGTATCACAAGGATATTCTACGGTTCTTAGCGCTGGTATTTAAGAAGACAGACTATACTGTACCCCAAAAGCCGGTTCAGAGCATTTAGCAGAGGGGAGACACAGAATTTGTAAGAATCAATGGCTCTTACCTTCACCGGTGATTTTGATCTGTGTGTCCTCTAGGCCGTCAGTCTGCGGGTGCCGGATTTCAGGATACTGGGGTCTTCTGTTGTAACCAGCCCGCCCAAGGAGACGCCAACTGATGAGTTTGTGATTTGATGTTTATCTCTCAATGGGAGATCGATATGCTGGAAGGTTGCCAGATTATGGTCTGAGGCCTACTCGAGTAGCGGAGAACAAACACACACAGAGACAGGGTATGTATCTGCAGGATGTTCCCCCTTTCCTGATTTAATTAGGTAGCTTATATGCTCATTTGAGTAGGCGGTAACATTACATCATCACATTTCATTGGACAATTGATCATTCAACAGTAAGCATAAATGGTTCCAACCAATCATATTCATATTCGTTAACCAATCAGATTGTACTCGGCTGTTAATTATTAGTATTTGTGTAGACGTGCTGAAAGCTTTAATAGGTCTTGGGTAAATTACACAAGACCCCAATATCATTCTCATTAATCTAGCCTCATGACAGTTATAGCTCCATTAGCCTCATTAACCTGTCTTACTAAGTATTCATGGCCCCAGTATCTACCTAAAATGCGGACGTGTAGTTTCAATGTCCAACTGGGTGCAGTAAACAGTTTATCCATCACGTACAATTTCTAATGAAGAATAAGGTTATAGGTGATCATCATCATGAGACAGCATTTTCATATACAGAGTATGCATGTAAGACCCCAGAAATACATTGATATTAAAAGGACATACAGAATTCCCTGTCAAAAGCATTGTTGCAGGCCTGCAGCACATTCAGCTGTTGATCAGGACTAAGGTGTTCCGCCATGCCCTTTTCAATCTTACTAAAAAAATGGTGTGCTGGTCTGTTGAGGTCGGCCTCCAGACGGTCAAGGCGCTGTTCTACAGAATTGAAGCGGTGTTCAAAGTGGTTAAAACCACGTTCCATGAGTGCAAAACCGCTTTCAACTCTGTCGGACAGTGACTTGAGGCTGGAATTAAATGTCTCGCTCAAATGCATAAACTCGGGCAAGACATTCCTGTCCAAGGCCCTCTGCCGCTGGCGGGTAGTGCCCGCATAACCAGTGGCAGAGACCTGGGACAGGGGAACACCTGATGGCCCAGCTTCCTGGTCACCAGCTGTGTGTGTGGTTGACCTGCAAGGTGCTTCCTGGCTGTCGGATGGCTGGGACGGGTCAGAGGACGTCCGAGGAAGGACCGCTCCAGGGCCAGGTTGCAGGGTGCTGCTCCAGGTGCTGTTGAAGAAAGGAAAATCATTACTACCATGCCTTTACAAGAAGCATCAGCTGTGGATTAGAAAAACACAGATTAATAAAAATAAAAACCCAAAATTTATAATACTTACGATCTCGTGGCAAGGACCGGTCTTAGGAACTGCAACGCGTGATAGTGACGGTATCTAGTTCTGGTCCTTGACGCAGATCCACTGCGAACCTGGCCCTCAGCACGAACATCACTGTTGAAGCGGTCCTTGATCGAACGCCAACGTGTTCGGACTTTGTCCACTGTTGATAAAAAAAAACAGTGCCGTCAAGGACAACAGTCACTGCGGCACAATGTAGCAATACAATACTCAAAGCAGTCACTGTAGACCCCGATGACACTGTTGGGTTTCCTGCTAGAATACACCTAGCACGAAACCCAACAGTGCCGTCAAGGACAACAGTCACTGCGGCACAATGTAGCAATACAATACTCAAAGCAGTCACTGTAGACCCCGATGACACTGTTGGGTTTCCTGCTAGAATACACCTAGCACGAAACCCAACAGTGCCGTCAAGGACAACAGTCACTGCGGCACAATGTAGCAATACAATACTCAAAGCAGTCACTGTAGACCCCGATTTCACTGTTGGGTTTCCTGCTAGAATACGCCTAGCACGAAACCCAACAGTGCCGTCAAGGACAACAGTCACTGCGGCACAATGTAGCAATACAATACTCAAAGCAGTCACTGTAGACCCCGATTACACTGTTGGGTTTCCTGCTAGAATATGCCTAGCACGAAACCCAACAGTGCCGTCAAGGACAACAGTCACTGCGGCACAATACAGAGCAGGGAAATACTCACTAAACGCCTTTTTGGAGGATGCTGTGGCGCTGTCCCAGCCATCCATCAATGCTGCGGCCACCTCATTCCATAGCCGCCGGGTCACCACAATGTCCTTGTGCAGCCGGTCATGGCTGTCCCACAACGGCGAACGCTCCTGGACCAGGCTGATGAGCTGCTCATTATCCAGGTAGACGTCTTCATCCCGTTGTGGAACCTAGACAAAACACATTCATTAGAATAATCAAATTTAAATTGAATAAAAAGTTACAAAAAAAGAAACATAAAAAAGAGTAAAAATAGAAGATAAAAAATAAAGAACATTACAAATCATTTGATACTTACATTCCGTATCACCACCGGGACTTGGCTTCGCTGCTCCTGCTCTTCGCCCTCACTAGTCCCGTCCGCAGAAGATGATGATGACGATGTCTTAAAAAAGTTGAAAAAAACGTAAGAGATTTGGAGAAGCAGCAGATATACTTACCAGATGCACGAAAATAATCACCTCACGGTCTGCTTGCGCCAATTCCTGCCGCGATGGGGAATACTCTGATTCTGAAGACATACTGCATGTAAAAATAATAAAAATCATTAGTACATACATAATTTAAAAGGACAGGCATATAATGTAATATACTCACATTCTTCGCTGATATAATGGGTTCTTGGTTGACTGTCTGCTCTTCAATCTGTCAGTGTAGTAGTGGCAGAGTTTTGGCAGGCACCTCCTTTATATAGACTTTTTTTTTTGACTTTAGAAGATTATAACTAGGACAACAAGTGGACACCACCAAAAAAACGCAGCGCTAAAAAAACGCATACCTGCGCATGCCAGTGCGCACGTATGCGCATCCATAGGCTATAATGGCCATTTTTAGCGCAAAACGTGCGCATACGTGCGCATGCGCTTTTTTCAAGGGCCAAAAAATGCAACATGCTGCGTCTGGAAAATACCAACGCACACCCCAAAAAAACGCAGCGCATGAAAATCGCATACATGCGCTTACCAGCGCGCAGGTATGCGCACCCATGTTAAATATAGGGGAAAAAACGCATGCGCATGTATGCGTTTTTTTCCAGCGCAAAAAAACGCAAATGTGAAACCAGCCTAAGAAGATGAGCCAGGACAGAGCCAGCGGTTCCCAGTACACTTTGTGGCTGGAACTGTCATCACTGTTGCCGGGGGACAATTCTTCCGGGAGGGGAGGACCTTTGCATTGGACAGCAGGGAGCGTGGGAAAGATAAAAGGGGCTGAGCGCAGGAACAAGAGGGAATTGACGGGAAGGCAGCAAGAGTACAAGTAGAAGGTTGACTCCCTCCCTACTGCTCCGACTGTTAACTCCTCATCATCTATCCCCCAGTGTTTGACTTACCTGCTGACTGTGACCTTGCTGAGCTGTTCCCGGACCTTCCTTTACTGGATGGCTCATTCCCGCTCTCAGTGCGAGATAATTTGACTCGTTGTGTACCGTGTGATTACTTCAGAGGTGCTAACGCTGCCGTGGCCTGCGGGCGTGCATGCTGTACGTGTTCTGGGCCATCACAGAGGAATCAACAAAAGAGACTGTTGCTATGTTCCAACGTACTCAATTCAAATGAGCCCGGATACATCGACATGGTCAGGAGAAAATGCCTTGAATTCCTCTGTAGCAGAGCCAGAGACATTGTCCACGATTTGCGACACCGGCGGAAGATATTCCAGCCTCCCTCCAACAAGAACTGCAAGCGATAAGTTACCTCTTTCGTACACCTTTCCCAAATTTTGTGTTTTTGTTCCAAAATCCTGTTGTTGCGCTCCATGTACCTGTGCGGAGTATCCCTTGTATCACAATAACCCGTTGTAGTAAACCGTGTTAACCCCTTCTCTGCCTTCGGCTCTTCACTGCATCCAACGTACCTCACTTGCGGCCCCCTTACACCTTTATTAAAAGTAATTTTGCAGGAATTGGCACTATATGCAAGAGTGCCCACATACATAAAATATAAAACAATTAAAAGGAGGTGAAAACACACATGTAATTCATTATTATAGACAGAACAGGGACCACATACAAATTTAGTTATAAAGGGACTATATTCCTGTCATTATTAATACATCTCAATTAAAAAAAATACAAGGTAATCATATGGATAAAGTCCCTAATGATATCAGGCCAAAAAGAGTTATATAACCAATTAAATATATAGATAAATACACCCAATATTCATATATATCAAACAGAGATGGTAATACAATTCCATAAGAATATCAAAGAAAAAATCGCTTGAATATACAGATCCATAACCCTTAGTAAAAATATCTAGATACAATATCAAATGCCTGAGTCAAAGGATTAAAAAAGGGGGTATATGTGCCAATATACACCAACTATAATGATATAAATCATAAAGATAAGCATTACCTGGTGGTATAGTGGTAGTTCCTGGATTTCTTTTTATAAAATCTCCCATTTATTGTACCCATATCCAGAGTTTGTGGTCAAGTTCACTTTCAGCAGCAGCACCATCTCAGGAGCGACCTATCTGCACTGTGACACTGAGACAATGGTGCCAGTAAAACAAGATGTCCGCTTTTTATATGGTCAGGGACACGTGACTTCAGAAGTCATTCACAGAAAACCTTGTGTCTTGATGCTGTGGATGGTTTCTGCTCCTTGATTGAATGCCAGAATCAACACACATAAAGTTAAGGAAAAAAAAGAGCTCAACGCTTCTCTAACATCTCCGTACACGTCTCTAATCTCTCCACACCCTCTCCCCTCATCAACCACGTTCCCTCGTCCCATCCACTCATCACACACCAACACTACCCTAGCCAAAGTAATAACAAAAGCATTAGTAGAAACACAATGATTTACCGAACTGCGATCAAATTTTGCTGACTTTGAGTAAAAATGCTCGTGAAAGCGAACACAAATCAGAATGTGCTACGTACGTGCCGAATTTGAGATTGGCAAATGTTTTCCAAACAAGTTCATTCATCTCTAGTGTTCTTCAGGTTGGCATACGTGAGTTGTGTAGTGTTCGTCAGGTTGGCATTTGTCAATTGTGTAGTGTGTGTCAAGTTGGCACACATGAGTTGTGTAGTGTTCATCAGGTTGACACACGTGAGTTATGGACTGTACGTCAGGTTGGCATACGTGAGTTGTGTAAGTCAGAAAATAATTTAGTAGTTCATGAATGTGTGGCACAGTCTGAAGCATTCTTTTTTCCAAAGGCCAGGTTTATTGGGGCAGGTACAGACTACCATTTCATCATACATGCAATGAAGAATAAAGGAGTGTATATTTAAATAATCAATGTATTAATCACACATTTATACAAAAGGATGTCTCAGGTCCAAATAAGACAAAAAACATGCCACTGCTCATTTTATGACCATATTAAAGGAAATCTGCATCCAGGCTCGGACTGGCCCACTGGAAAACCGGAGGATTCTCCGGTGGGCCAAGGCAATGACACCTGCTGGCATACTGGCCAGCAGGTGCCAAGGGCCCCCACTGCTCCAAGGGCCCCCACTGCTTGAGGGGCCCCCAAGTCAGTGGCTATGGGGCCCCTGAGTCAAGGGGGCCTGCCCTGTGCCAGCTAGAACCAGCGGGAGACAGGATCCTGTCCCTGCTGCTAAAGCGAAATGAATATTCACGCTTCTCCACACCCCTATGGGCGCGGAGAAGCATGTATACCATTCCTCTTTAATAGCGGGCAGCCCATCCCCACCACAGCACCACACACACAGCACGGCATCACTCTCTCACACTTGCACACAGCACCGCATCACTCTCTCACACTCACACACACCGCACCACATACACACGCAGACACACAGCACAGCTCACCTCCTCGCAGCTGCAGCACATCCCAGCTTTCGGGGCGGTTCCTGTCTGAGACAGCCCAGCTGGATGACATCATCATCCAGCGTGCTGTCTCAGAGAGAAAGCTGCCAGAAAGAAAGAGGCTTCTGGGATGTGCTGCTGCTGTGGGGAGGTGAGCTGTGCTATGTGTCTGCGTGTGTATTGGTGCGGTGTGTGTGTGAGAGTGATGCGGTGCTGTGTGTGTGAGTGATGCGGTGCTGTGTGTGTGTGTGAGAGTGATGTGGTGCTGTGTGTGTGTGTGATGCGTTGCTGTGTGAGTGTGAGTGAGTGATGGGGACCGGTGCTGTGTGTGTGTGAGTGGGGTGGTGAGGAAGGACAATGATATTGGTGGGGGGAGGCAATGATTGAGGTGATGGGCAATGATAGCAGGGGGGGAGACAATGATGGATGTGATGGGCAATGATATTGGTGGGGGGAGGCAATGATGGAGGTGATGTGCAATGATGGTGGGGAGGCAATGATGGAGGTGATGTGCAATGATGGCAGTGGGGGAGACAATGATGGAGGTGATGGGCAATGATATTGGTGGAGGGAGGCAATGATGGTGGTGGGGGAGGCAATAGTGGAGGTGATGGGCAATGATGACAGTGGGGGAGGCAATGATGGAGGTGATGGGCAATGATGGAAGTGATGGGCAATGATGGAGGTGATGGGTAATGATGACGGTGTGGGAGGCAATGATGGAGGTGATGAGCAATGATGGAGGTGATGAGCAGTGATGGAGGTGATGGGAGGCAATGATGGAGGTGATGGGCAATGATGGTAGGGAAGGAAATGATGGAGGTGATGGGCAATGATGGTGGGTGGAGGCAATGATGGAGGTGATGGGCAATGATTGGTGGGGGAGGCAATGATGGATGTGGGGGGAGGCAATAATGGAAGTGATGGGTAATGATGGTGGTGGGGAGAGGCAATAATGGAGGTGATGGGCAATGATGGCGGTGGGGGAGGCAATGATTGAGGTGATGGGTAATGATGTTGGTGGGGAGAGGCATTGATGGAGGTGATGCTGCATTATATTCTGTGTTGGTGCTGCGGCATTATATTATATGAGGGGGCTGCATTATACCCTATGAGGGTGCTACATTATATTCTATGGTGGGGACTGTGTTATACCTTATGAGGGGGTTGCATTATATTTTGTGGGGTGCTGCATTATACCCTATGAGGTGGGCTGCATTATATTTTATGAGGGAGGCTACATTAGATTCTATGAAGGGGCTACCCCTCTATGATTCTATCCCAACCCCTGCTACATAATTAAGATGTGTACTACCTTACATTCTACCCTGATATTAGCGTGTTTTACCACACAATTGGTGGTCTTGTATTTATTTCTATGTAGCTAAATAGTGGGCCCCAAGAATGATTTTCTCCGGTGGGCCCAAGGTGCTCCAGTCCGACGCTGTCTGCATCACTGTTGCACATAAAAAACACCTTAATACAATCAAATTTTACAATGCAGGTCTAATCATCAAAAATGACTTGTTATTGACCTAAAAACATCATTTTTAATAAAATATATAAAGTGTCACAGTGCTTACAAGTATATGCAAGGATTCCAAAACAATTCTACTTCATACTCCATTCACAAATTAACATAGGGCAAAATTTGTTACACCTCTAAAACAACTAATATATTAGTATCTCAATGCTTTGTTTGCACTCAAATTGCAAGTATGATTTGAATAAAGGGCATATACCAATTGTCATACTGACCCAATATGCTATTATATGTGCATCAATGCTTTGCTGCCAATCAAAATGATCACAGATTGACTAAAGGCTGCATGCTGCTAATAAGACAAAGCCTGCTATTGCATAAGTGCCTGAGTGCCCAACTAGTAAACCAATAGAGATTACAAATAAAGTGAAAAGTGCATGATAATCTTTACCTATAGTAGGAGAGCAGGGGAATGCCGTGTCTGTCACCTCAACGCGCGTTTCAAAATATCTTCTGGGGGCATATCCTATATTGCCTATATGCCCTTATTGGGGCAGGTGTTGCATTGATAAGTGGTGTCCTTGCTTATGTTGTCGCTACATTGGGCTCTGTTCTCGCCCTTCTTGAGCAGCTGCCCAATTAGCGTCTTAGGGAGGCCTCTCTGATTTTTGCGAACAGGCTGTGGTAGCTTCCACATAGAGGGCCGTGAAGAGTGGGACGCTAGTATAAAAGTTATCTACGTAAAGATGATAACCATGATAACCTTGATCCAGTAGTTTGTGCACCAAATCTCACACAATTTTCCCATTCACTCCCAGAACAGTGGGGCATTCAGGGTGTTCAATCCAGGAGTCCTTCCCTTTATAAGCCTTAAACTTGTGAGTGTACCCTGAGTTTGTACAGCTTAATTCCCTCTTACTGGTCAGGAATTGCCAGAATTTGAGCTCCCCCTTAAAATGGATTAGGGACTCACTAAAGCAGATTTCCAATTGGGGCATGTACACCTTAGCAAACTTGTTGCTGAAGTGCTCAATGACCGGCTGAACTTTGAAAAAACATTCAAGGTTGCAGTCACCTCATGGAGGACACTGTGAATTATCATTATAATGCAACATTTTTGGATGGCCTCAAAACGTTTACGGGTCATGGCCATTTGGAACAGTAGAGTTATACAAAACATCAACACTCCAATATTGCTGAAGTTCTGGCTTTTTCAGTAGCTCCATGTGAAGAACCAGGCCCCAAAATATCATAATTTCTACTGTGTCCACAGGAGTCCAGTTAGAAAATAATAAAGGGTGATTTTGTGCCAAAAATTGCTGGGCATACAAATTTGTTTGGCCCAACATGAGGTTTACAAAATCCTCAGAGAAAAAGACTTTGACAAAGTTTATTTCTGTGGGGCTATTGGTGTCAAGTTTTATTCTTAATTGAGCCACAAAATCAGGAATTAGTGACTTCAGGGGTGAGGTCCATACAGGGTCAGAAAAGGTGGGTGGTGGTTAAGTTTCTGTCCCGGAGTATCCACGTGGTATTATTGGAGGAAGAGGATGAGGAGGAAAAATAAAGGAAGGTGGGAGGTGGGATCCTTTCCCTCACTATCACCGCTGAGTACTGGGTTTGTGACAAGCGGGATAATTTTTTTACGTATGTGATGTTTTTGTGAGTGCCAAATATTATTTGTGTGGGTGTGAGTGCTTCGTGTAAACTTTTATCTTTTTTCTACATATAAAAAAGAAAAAAGCAGCATCTGAAGGGCGGTCAGTGATGTGCGTCATTGATTAATGCTCGACTGCTGTGGGACGGACGCATGGATGTGGTGTACAAAGGGATGAAAAAAAATATTCAGGAAAAAAAAAGTCCTTGCCAAAAATAAGAACTGGTACTAATCAGTGGTGTACGTCTGATCCACAGCTCGACGGCTGGGGGCCACATACACGGAGTAGTGATAAGGGCGGGGAGGAAGAAAATAGTGAAAAAAAAAAGTTGTGAAAAACAGCGAGCACGAGTGAGGACCAGTAATTTGCATCACTGATCAACGCTTAGCTGCTGCAGGATGCACGCATGGAGTTGGTGCAAAGATGAGGAGGGGAAATGGACAGGGACAGAAAGTCCTGGAAAACAGCGAGCATGGACGTTGATCACTGCAGGACGCACGGAAAAGAAAAAAACTGACAAAAATCGAAGATCATGTACTGATCAGCACTCAGCGGCAGAGGGGGGCTTTGGAGGTGGGAGACGGTTGCAAGGGGGAAAAGGGGGAGAGAGGTTTGGGGTGAATGAGGAGAGTTCAGGCAAGAATCAGGGATCAAGAATTCTTACTTCTTTCTTTAGCAGAAGCAGGAGAACGGGCATCAGCAGCAGGATCTGTAATATAAAAGGCTTCTGTGGCATCACAAGGCACTCTGATTGGTGTGATCTATGTCATCAGAGCTGGCTCTGGTAATCCTGGTATTGCCAGGCACCAGCCTATAATCTGTACTTTTACAGCACAGATCCGATGCTGGACATCAGTATCTCAGGCAATGTGATTGCCTGAAACACTGAGAAACTCTGCGATTGGCTCTTCAGAAATGAAGCCAATCACAGTTGCAGGCGGGTGTCGCCACCCTCGAGATGACAACGCCATATACCTTGAGGTAAGATGGCGCCAGAATTTTAATGCAAGCACCACAACTGCAGTCGCAGTGCTGCATTAAATATATGACGTATCCATATGTCCAAGGTTGGTAAGTACCAGGCGATCTAGACGCATGGATACGTCTAAGGTCGGAGAGGAGTTAATGGGGAAAAAAATCTCTGAGGTCCTCCACTATGTCCTTCAATTGTTGGCATCCCAGTCTAGGAGACCCACTCCTCAGTAATGGGAAAAAATGCTTTTCTGAGGCTCCACCTTCTAGTTGATGGAACATTTTTGGAAACAAAAAGAGCCAGTGGGTCTCTCTAATACATGATCCAGCGCCTCACACTGAGTTCTCACACTGCATTCATGATTTTACATCAGGAAAAGGAAACTTTGTACATAAAGTACAGAATCTCCTGGTCTCCTCCATATCAGGCTGAGTAAATGTGAAATGCTGCACTATATTCCCCAGCAGGGTTGATGAAATATCAGTCCTTGATGCTGCTATGTTAATTTAATAGCTTTTTCAGGGCTAATTCAAATAGATTCAATCCTCTAATAGCGCCCGAGCACTGTGCTTAGGCAGCGAACACACTTCCCCTCTATTAAAGGGGCTGCGTGCATCCTCCTAAAGTGTCCCCAGCAAATTGCTGGAGGACATTTACTGTATAAGGCACCTTCTCCAGCATGGCGGTGCCTGTGCAACATTGTAAGTTTGCTCCCTGAAACACTCTTGTTAGTCCGCAGGTAGTGCTAGTATCCCCATATACCTGCAAGTCTATCAGCCATGCTCGCCTTCTTGCCTGTCTCGGCTGTGCCAGCTCATCTGCTGAGCAGCCGTTCCAGTCCGCACCTGTCAGGGCTCTTCTTTCCATAAGCTGGTCCAAGTTCGCACCTGCTAGTGCTCTTCTGCTGATCAGCCAGTCCAGTCCGCACCTGCCAGTCAGAATCTGTGGTTCCCATGTTCCTTCAGTGCTTGCCTACATCTTATGTATCTTTCTTCAGGCCATCCTAGCTACCCATCTCTAGGGGTCAGCTGTCTGCTTCCCATGGTCAGTCCTAGAGAAGCACCAGGTCCACTTCTTTAGTCCCTCCTCGGACCTTGGTATCATCAGCCGCCAAGTGTCCGAGTTAGGATTTGGTGAGGCACCTAGTCACACCCCTCCAGGCTTTCTTTGGTCTACAGCACAGTGGTTCCACCACCCTGCCCGTTACAGTGAGGTGTCGCCATAGGGATAGCATATGACATGCATCTAGTTAAGAATTAAGAATAATTGCCTTATAAATAGTGTTGAGCGATACCACCCGATATTGAAAAATATCGGATCGGATTGGATCAGCCGATCTAAAAAAAATATCGGGTATCGCCGATTCCGATCCCGGAAGTCCCATTCAAGTCAATGGAACAGAAATATCGGAATTGAAAAAAACCCTTTCTTTCCTTGTAGGTTAATTCTACATGAAGAAAAACAACTAATAATAATGTAGAATGTATTGTGGGAGGTGTAGGAGACATTAAAGCCATAGAGGTTTAGCCCAATCAAATGGAATAGCAAAAATTTTTTTTTTTTTTTAAAGACGTTCGGAGTTACAAAGATATTGACTATGTTAACCTCTTTAATATTTTGTCAGATATGTATGTTTCACTACTTCCATGCTCTTCACCTTCTTTTTTACTTCTCCCACACTTTCTCCTTCATCATCCTCAGCAGCATCTTTTTCATCAACTTCTTCTTCACCTTATTCATCATCTTCTTCTTCTTCTTCTTCACCTTCTTCCTATTCTTTTTTTTACATTCTTCATATTCTTCTTATTCAACTATTATTCTTCTTCATATTCTACTTCTTCATCTTCTTCCTATTCTTCTTCTTCATCATATTCTTATTTGTGACAGGCATTCCTGTAGTTGTTATCGATAAAAGTTTGAAGATTACACCTTCCGGTCTGCCTGTCACAAAAGATTTATAACAGGATTTGTCCGCGTTCAGTTTGGCCTGCAGCAGCAGGCATTTTCCAGGGGCACCACGAGGAGGAACGGACTCACCCCCATACACTGCTTAGTCTTCTTCTGCTTATAATTTAGATAATATCATTTGCTCTTATTTTTAGTCTTATGCTTAATGTTCTTCTGCTTTTGGTTTTTCTGCTTTTTGGTCTTCTGTCTCTTGTTGTTCTGCATCTTGGTGGTTGTCTTCATGTTCTTTGTCCTCTTGGTCATCTTCTTGAGGGTCATCTTTATGGTCTTCTTCGGTGTGGTCTTCAGGGTCGTCGTCTTCAGGGTCATTGTCAGGGAGATCCAGAGTGAGAATCAAAAACCATTTCCACAAGCTTGAACTTGGAAAAGTAGCAGAAGGTACAAGAAGGCTGAGGATCTGCCGAGAACCAGCTGACGGTACTGGAACCCGGATGGGTAGCAGAAGCTGCAAGAGCAAATGAAACTTGCGAGGACCAGCTGACGGTGCTGGAACCAGGAGGGACAGCAGAAGGAACAAGAGCCAATGGCACAACCGTGGACCAGCTGACGGTGCTGGAACACGGTTACTAAGCAGGAGGTAACTGTGCTACAAAGCACTACCAAGGACCAGCAGACAATGCTGGAACTCGGATACCGAGAAGGAGGCACCTAGGCCAAAGGCTCTGCCGAGAAACAGCTGATGGTGCTGGAACCCGGATGGGTGGCAGAAGCTGCAAGAGCAAATGAAACTATCGAGGACCAGCTGATGGTGCTGGAACCAGGAGGGGCAGCAGAAGGAACAAGAGCCAATGGCACAACCGTGGACCAGCTGACGGTGCTGGAACATGGTTACTAAGCAGGAGGTACCTGTGCTGCAAAGCACTACTAAGGACAAGCAGACGTTGCTGGAACTCGGATACTGAGAAGGAGGCACCTAGGCCAAAGGCTCTGCCGAGAACCAGCTGACGGTGCTGGAACCCGGATGGGTAGCACAAGGTACCCATAATCAACAAAGTTGCAAGGCCGCAAGCAGGACGCAGTTACCGAAACCTACAGTCCAACAGGGGGTGCTTGTCCTATTGGCACTATGGAACCAGCCTTTATAACCAGAACCCGCAGGCCACATAGGAAGCACTGAAACTGCAGGCACCATAGACTCGGCTAACCCGACCGCAACACGACAGGACAACGTATTGGTGGCAAAGTGACGATGACACTACACGGAAACAGCAGGAGGGGCAGGAGGGAGTGCCCGTGCCAAAGACACTTCCGAGAACCAGCTGACGGTGCTGGAACCCGGATGGGTAGCAGAAGCTGCAAGAGTCAATGGAACTACCGAGAACCAGCTGACGGTGCTGGAACCCAGAGTGGCAGCAGAAGGAACAAGAGCCAATGGCACAACCGTGGACCAGCTGACAGTGCTGGAACACGGTTACTAAGCAGGAGGTACCTGTGCTACAAAGCACTACCAAGGACCAGCAGACGTTGCTGGAACTTGAATGCCGAGAAGGAGTCACCCAGGCCAAAGGCACTGCCGAGAACCAGCTGACGGTGCTGGAACCCGGATGGGTAGCAGAAGGTACCCATGAAAAAGAAAAAGTTGCAAGGCCGTGAGCCGGCCGCAGTTACCGAAACCCACAGTCCTACAGGGGGTGCTTATCCTATTGGCACTACGGAACCAGCCTTTTTTACCAGAACCCGCAGCCCACATAGGAAGCACCTAAACTGCAGGCACCATAGGCTCGGCTAACCCGACGGCAACACGACAGGACAATGTATTGGTGGCAAAGTGACGTTGACACTACCCGGAAACAGCAGGCACGCTGGAACCAGGCTGGGCAGGAGGGAGTACCCGTGCCAAAGACACTTCTGAGCAGCAACTGGCGAGGTTGGAGCCCAGGATCAATTACGGAGTAGGCTGAGGCCTAGTTGGAGCAAGTTTTATATCGGTTGTACACTACTACTGATTTAACCGTGCTCCACTTAGGCCTCTGGCTCTACTGTCTCTAGTATTTCCCCTGGCCTCCAACCGCGCCAGTTGCTGCTCTGAAGTGGCATCTGCACAATCCACACTTGTTCCTGGGTTACAGGGGCTCTATCACGTCAGTGGATCCCCTGATGTATGTGTGTCCGGCAAGGTCTCCTGCTCTGTCCACATTCCCACTACTAGTAATGGGAATGTGGACAGAGCTTGAGACATTGTCGGACACACATCAGGGGATCCACTGACGTGACTGAGCACCAGTAACACAGGAACAAGTGTGGATAGTGCAGACGCCACTTCAGAGCAGCAACTGGCGGGGTTGGAGGCAAGGGGAAATACTAGTGACAGTGGAGCCAGAAGGCATAAGTGGAGCATGGTTAAAAATCAGTAGTAGTGTGACTGTGTAGGCAGCAGGAGACTTTGCCATCCACACAGCAGGGGAGCAGCTGGCGTTACTGAACCCAACTGACACAGGAGCGAGTGTTTCTATCTGTGCGGACGGCACCTCCAAGCAACAACTGGCTGTGTTGAAGCCCAGGATCAATCATGGAGCAGGCTGAGGCCTACTTGGAGCAAGTAGAAAATAAGATGTGGTGTGATTTGGGAGGCAGCAGGAGACTTTGCCATCCACACAGCAGGGGAGCAGCTGGCGTTACTGAACCCCACTGACACAGGAGCAAGTGTTTCTATCTGTGCGGATGCCACTTCCAAGCAACAACTGGCTGTGTTGAAGCCCAGGATCAATCATGGAGCAGGCTGAGGCCTACTTGAAGCAAGTTTTATATCAGTTGTACACTACTACTAATTGTAATCATGCTCCTCTTAGGCCTCTGGCACTACTGTCTCCAGTATTTCCCCTGGCCTCCAACCCCGCCAGTTGCTGCTCTGAAGTGGCATCTGCACAATCCACACTTGTTCCTGGGTTACAGGGGCTCGGTCACGTCAGTGGATTCCCTGATGTGTGTCTGGCAAGGTCTCCTGCTCTGTCCACATTCCCACTACTAGTAATGGGAATGTGGACAGAGCAGGAGGCATTGCTGGACACACATCAGGGGATCCACTGACGTAACAGAGCCCCTGTAACCCAGGAACAAGTGTCGATTGTGCAGACGCCACTTCAGAGCAGCAACTGGCGTGGTTGGAGGCCCGGGGAAATACTAGAGACAGTGGAGCCAGAGGCATAAGTGGAGCATGGTTAAAAATCAGTAGTAGTGTGACTGTGTAGGCAGCAGGAGACTTTGCCATCCACACAGCAGGGGAGCAGCTGGCATTACTGAACCCCACTGACACAGGAGCGAGTGTTTCTATCTTTGCGGATAGCACTTCCAAGCAACAACTGGCTGTGTTGAAGCCCAGGATCAATCATGAAGCAGGCTGAGGCCTACTTGGAGCAAGTAGAAAATAAGATGTTGTGTGATTTTGGAGGCAGCAGGAGACATTGCCGTCTACACAGCAGGGGAACAGCAGACATTACTGAACCCCACTAACACAGGAGCTAGTGTGTTTTTCTCTGTGAAGATGGCACTTCTGAACACCAACTGGCGTTGTTGGAGCCCAGGATGAAGCATGGAGCAGGCTGAGGCCTGATGTTTTTGGCATGTGCAGGCAGCAGGAGACATTGCCCTCACACAGCAGGGGAACAGCAGACGTTACTGAACCCCACTAACACAGGAGCTAGTGTGTTTTTCTCTGTGAAGACGGCATTTCCGAACAACACCAACAGGCATTGTTGGAGCACAGGATCAATCATGCAGGAGGCGGAGGCGAACTTGCAGCAGGTTTTATATAGGTTGTAGACTACTACTGATTGTAACCGTGCTCCACTATGGCCTCTGGCTCCACTGTCTCTAGTATTTCCCCTGGCCTCCAACCCCGCCAGTTACAGCTCTGAAATGGCGTCTGCACAATCCACACTTGTTCCTGTGTAACTGGGGCTCAGTCCCGTCAGTTGATCCCCTGATGTGTGTCCGGCAAGGTCTCCTGCTCTGTCCTCATTCACACTACTAGTAATGGGAATGTGGACAGAGCAGGAGACATTGCCGGACACACATCAGGGGATCAACTGACGTGACTGAGCCCCAGTAACACAGGAACAAGTGTGGATTGTGCAGACGCCACTTCTGAGCAGCAACTGGCGGGGTTGGAGGCCAGGGGAAAAACTAGAGACAGTGGAGCCACAGGCCTAAGTGGAGCACGGTTAAAAATTAGTAGTAGTTTGAATGTGGATGGAGCAGGAGACTTTGCCATCCACACAGCAGGGGAGCAGCTGGCATTACTGAACCCCACTAACACAGGAGCTAGTGTTTTTCTCTGTGCAGACGACACTTCTGAGCGATAACTGGCTTTGTTGAAGCCCAGTTAATATAGTTCAGGTGATAGAAACATGAACACAACAGGAGACCTGGATACTGTTGCCAACCAATTATTTATTCGGGAAGAGGACTTGCAAATTCTGGTGAGATCCAGGCCTTGTTCATTTTCAGAAAAGTAAGCCGGTCAATGTTATCGGAAGATAGTCACATGCAACGGTCTGTTAGTACACCACCTGCGACACTAAAGACGAGTTCCGATAATACACTGGCAGCAGGGCAAGCCAGCACCTCCAATGCATAGTGGCTAAGCTCTGGCCATGTATCCAGCTTAGAGACCCAAAGCTTGAAGGGGGAAGAGCCATCTGAGAGTACACTGACAGGGCAAGACATGTAGTCTGTCACCATCTGACGGAAACGTTGCCTCCTGCTGACTGGAGCCGTCTGTGATGGTGTAGACAATTGTGGCGGGCACACAAAACTTTGCCACATTTGGGCCATAGTGGTCTTGCCTTGTGCTGAGGCACTGCCTCTGCTCCCTCTTTGTGCCGAGTTTCCTCCACTGCCTCAACGCACAGAGCTGCTTTGTAAAGCACTAGCACCACTGCTGTCGGGTGGAATGGAAAACATGATGGACTGCACCAGTGTGTCTTGGTACTCCCGCAGTTTACGCTCCCAGGTCAACGATGGTATGAGGCTTTGTAAGTTGTCCCGGTAGCGAGGATCTAGGAGATTGTACACCCAATAATCAGTCGTGTTGAGAATGTGGGCGATGCGGCGGTCGTTTCTCAGGCACTGCAGCATGAAATCAACCATGTGCTGCAGACTCCCAACTGCCAAAGAAACGCTGTCCCCTGCTTGATGCATCATCTCTGCCTGCTCTGCATCACCCCACCCTCGCTGTACATACTGACTAGAGGATTGTGTACCTCCCTCCTCTGGGGAGATGTCTTCCTCCTCCAATGACTCCTCCTCATCCTCCTCACAAAGTGTCCCCTGCCTAGGCCTTTGTGAGGAACCACGTAGCGCAGACTGTCTAGAAGCAGATGGCATTTGGGACTCCTCATCCTCCACCTCTTCCAAAACCTCCTCCCTTAGTGCTTGTAGTGTTTTTTGAAGCAGGCAGATAAGGGGGACAGTCATGCTGACTAGTGCATCATCTGCACTCGCCATCCGCGTGGAATCATCGAAGGCACGCAAAACGAGGCAGATGTCCTTCATAGAGGCCCACTCAGTGGTGCTGAAGTGTGACCGGTGCACAGTGCGACTTGTTTGCGCCTGATGCAGCTGGTACTCCATGACTGCTGCCTGCTGCTCACACAACCGCTCCAACATATGTAACGTTGAATTCCACCTGGTGGGTAGGTCACATATGATGCGATGTTCCGGAAGGAGTAATCGGCACTGCAGAGCAGCAAGGTGCGGTCTTGCCGTGCTGGAACGCCGCAAGTGAGCGCACTCTATGCGGACCTTGTGCAGCAGTGCCTCAAGATCCGGATAGTCCCTCAGAAAGCTCTGCACGACCAAGTTCAGCACATGTGCCAGACATACATGGGATGTGAGTGAGGTTTCCTAGGCCAAGAGCTGCCACCAGATTTCAGCCATTGTCACACACTACCAAGCCTGGCTGGAGATTCGCTGGCAGAAACCACACGTCGCTCTCCTGCTTGATGGCATTCCAGAGCTCCTGCACTGAGTGGCTTCAATTCCCCAAATAAATTAATTTGAGTACGGCCTGTTGATGTTTGGCCACGGCTGTGCTCATATCGGTCGTAACAGGCTCCTGAAGCGCTGTTTCTGAGGAACTTGAGTAGGAGGAGGAGTCAATGTGTACAGACTGGATTCCTGCAATCCGTGGAGTTGGCAGAACACGTAGAGCGCCACTCTCCAGATCTGTACCCGGCTCCACAACATTGACCCAATGGGCAGTGAGGGAAAGGTATCGTCTCTGTCCATGGTTACTGGTCCACGCATCGGTGGTTAGGTGGACCTTGCTACTGACGGCATTTAGTAGCGCATGTTGCATTTTTCCCTCCACTTGTTTTTGCAGGGCAGGGACGGCTCGCCTGCTGAAATAAAAGCGGCTCGGCACGGTGTATTGTGGGACTGCCAATGCCATCAAGTCCCGGAAGGTGTCAGTCTCCACCAGCCTGAATGAGAGCATTTCAAGTGCCAGTAGTTTGGCAATGCCAGCATTCAGAGCCTGTGCTCGGGCATGGTTTGCTGAGTATGGCCGCCTTTTATCCCATGCCTGTGCTACTGATGGCTGTAGAGTGGCCTGGGAGTGTGAGGAGGACTTGGAACGTGGTGCTGTGGGTGGAATGTCACGCGGTCTCCGGACAACAGTGCCAGAGGTTCTTCCTTGGCGATCCTGTGAGGAAGCCGAACCAGCTGTGTGTGAGCTGGAGGAAGAGGCCCCAACACGAGCTGAAGAGGTGGTAGGTGGTGCTGTACGTTGGCCTACGTCTTCAGTGTGTCTGTGTAACTCCACCTAGTGCCTGGTCCGCACATGTTTCCACATATTTGTGGTATTGAGGTTGCTGACATTTTTCCCTGTTTTGACTTTCTGATGACACAGCTTGCATTTGACAAAGCAAATGTCATCTGCAACTGTGTCAAAAAAGGACCACGCACTGCAAGTCTTGGGAGCGCCCGTTTTGCCTTTTGAAAGAGGAATGCTCCTACCGGGTGCCGAAGTGGAGGCTACAGGCAACCAAGTCTGCTCCCTCCCTCTCCCTCCTGTTTTGGCCGTTCGGGGAATCTCTTCCTCAGAGTTGCTCCCACCACCTTCCTGTTCCTCACGCCATGATGGGTCAAGGACCTCATCATCTACACTCCCCTTTTCAAACACCTGCTTCTCCTGGTTGTCTCGCCAGCACTGTACGCACCAGAAAGTGGTAACTGAGTCTGGTCATCATCTGATGCGTACTGAGGTGTGCTGACCATAGGCACTGGCCCACCCGCCTCTTCCATTTCCGAGGGACAAAGCAGTTGCACATCACTGCATACTCCCTCTTCTTCACATTCTTGAATGCTGCTTTGCTGGCCCCCTCTTTCCAAGCCAACTGATTCAGAGAACAGAAATAGAGACTGTGATGGCTCCTGTCCAGGGCTCTCTGACTGCCTAGGCACTTTGGCAGGTGGTGAAGAGACAGATGGTTGCTCTTTGGTGCTCTGGCCCTGAGAGGACGTGGAAGTCATTGAAGTCGATGTGTTAGCTGCCATCCATCCGACAACGGTTTCAGTTTGTTCCTCCCGCAGCAGTGGGGTACGGTGAGGTCCTACAAAGCTGTACATAAAGGACTGTTGCCTGCTAAAACTGGGGGATGCTGACTCACTGGTGCCCGCAGCAGGCACAGAATCCCCACGTCCTCTCCCTGCAGAATCCCCACGTCCTCTCCCTGCAGAATCCCCATGTCCTCTCCCTGCTGAAACTCCACGCCCACGTGCCTTACTCCCTGCCTTCTTCATCTTGCTAGACTGAGAAAGATAGGCAGAAAAGTACAAAGGGGGGGCTTAGTGTGCTTATTCCTGAAAAGCTGGTTACAGGTATAAGAAACACTAATTTTATGAATTGTGTGTGTGGACTACATTTTAATAGGAGATAATGTGGCCTACACAACTGTCAAATGTAGTGTTTGGTGAACTTTATTTATTTTTTTTTTTTAAACTAAAAGGATGTGACCAAAGATTTGAAAGTGATAGTATCACAAACTTTTTGGAGCTATTACAATGCAGGCAGGTAACCTACAATGCAAAAGATGAGACTCCAAAAAAATAGGGTAATACTAATCTGGCTGCAGCTGAAGGGCACAAGCCAGAAAAAAGGCTCCTCTATCTACTCCTATATAGTGATTGCAACCAACCAATGTAGATGGATACAGATGGATGCACACTAATTGGAGAAAAAAAAAGTAGCTGCAATAAAAGAAAAATGTGTGAGGCAGTGACGCACGCTGAGCGGCCTACAACCAGACGTAGCTGCAGGACACACTACTCAGCGTGAGCTGCACTCACACACAGTCAGAGACGTCTCAGACAGCCGTGAACAGTGCAGAGAAGTGGGCACTAGCACTGAAAGGCTGCAGAAAGGCTCCGCTGTCTACTCGTATAGTGTTTGCAACCACCGTATATGGATACGGATGGATGCACACTAATAGGAGGTTCGGATTACGGGGGATGTTAGTCTTAGGTCATTTGCCCTCCGTTCTACAAATGACCTAAGACTAACATCCCCCGTAATCTGAACCTCGCACCTCCGTCTCCAAGACTTCTCTCGTGCTGCTCCAGCTCTCTGGAATGCACTTCCCCAGACGATCAGACTGATACCTAGCCCTGACCTATTCAAGCGAGCTTTGAAAACCCATCTCTTCAAACAAGCCTACCACATCAACTACTCAGCAAGCTAACTTTGCCCTGTTCCCTCCTTCCAAATATTATTCTGAATCTGCACCCTACTATTCATCTGTCTCCACACCCTTCATGCACATGATAACTGCACTTGATACTTGTCTATTGCACTTAAACACACGGGCTGATGACCGGATCATGCAGCTTTATATGAAAATCCCTATTATAATTGCCAGACCTGAATTAACAAGCATTTCTCACCTACTGTGTCCCCCCATTTCCTTGTAGATTGTAAGCTTGCGAGCAGGGACCTCACTCCTAATGTCACTGTTTGAATTGTCTTAACTTGTATTGAATTTATTGTCTGTACATGTCCCCGCTTAATTGTAAAGTGCTGCGGAATATGTTGGCGCTATATAAATAAAAATTATTATTATTATTATTATTAATAGGAGAATAAAAAATGAGCTGCTATAAAAGAAAAATATGTGTGAGGCAGTGACGCACGCTGAGCGGCCTACAACCAGACGTAGCTGCAGGACACACTACTCAGCGTGAGCTGCACTCACACACAGTCAGAGACCTCTCAGACAGCGGTGAACAGTGCAGAGAAGTGGGCACTAGCACTGAAAGGCTGCAGAAAGGCTCCGCTGTCTACTACTAGTGTTTGCAACCACCATATATGGATACGGATGGAAGCACACTAGATAGAATTTATGAAAAATAAGCAGCTAGAAAAGAAAAATATGTATGAGGCAGCAGTGATGCACGCTGGGCGGCCTACAGCCAGACGTGGCTGAAGGACCCACTACACAGCATGAGCTGCACTCACACAGCCCTTGCAGACAGCTGTGAACACTGCTGCTAGGGAAAAGGAAGCTACAGTGGTGGTTCATGTAGCCTGGGTAAAGCACAATATTGTTTTGAGAATCGCTATTTCTAACTGTCCCTCACAGTCTTCAACAGCAGCCTGTCCCTAACTGAATTCACAGCAGAGTGACCAGAAATGGTGGCGGCGGTGGCTTTTACAGTGCATCATGACATCATTTCAGCAGCCAATCACAGCCATGCCAATAGTTAACATGCCTACATGCCTAACAGGATGTGCCCACACTTCTGAGGATTCCCATTGGATGAATCAAATCGAGCGGGCTCATAGCATTATGGGAACTTCCGATTCCTGTATTCGATATGAAAAAAGTATCGGAACTAAGTATCGGAATTCCGATACAGCGAATATCGGCCGATACCCGATACTTGCGGTATCGGAATGCTCAACACTAGAGTTGAGCGAAACGGGTCGAAAAATTTCAAAAGTCGCCGAATTTTGGCAAAGTCGGGTTTCATGAAACGAAACCCGACCCTAGGATGAGGTCGGCCACGAGGTCGGCGACTTACGCGCCAAAGTCGCGTTTCAAAAGTTTGTTTTGCGCTCTTTTTCAGCCAATCAGGATCCACGGACACTGTGGGCAACGTGATGACATAGGCAGGGGTCACCACCATCTTTCAGAAGGGCATGCAAGTGATTGGCTTGCTTTGGTGGGCGTCACAGGGGTTATAAAAGGGTGTGCATGCCGACCGCCATCTTACTTCTGCCGATCTTAGCATAGGGAGAGGATGCTGCTGCTGATTCTGTAGGGAGAGCGTTAGGCAGGGAAGAAGAAAAAAAAACTGCTTCTGCTGCTAGCGATTTTGTCTGTACAACACACCAGTCACTGTGTGTGCAGTGCAAGGGGAGGCTATATTGTGGTGGATCAGCGGTGTTGGTTGTTAGGCTGCCTTCTAAGGCTTCCTGACAGCTGCATTGCTGTTTACCCACTGCTCTGCAAACTGCTTTTTTAAAAGCAATCCCAATTTTTTTTTTTGTCCTGCTGAGGTACTGAGCGTGCATTTTTTCACACCATACAGCGGTGTACGCTCCTCACACAGTACTGTGTAACGGCTGTTATCACAGCCACAGTGAAGCTATCTGTGTGTCACTCTGTGAGAATAAGTCGAGGACATGTTCCGTTCTTACAGACCTGCACCTGCTAGTTTTGTCTAGCTTTCAAACAGTTAAATATATTTGCTGTTTGATCACATTCAAAACTATAGAGAGACAGCGTGTGTCAGTCCGTATACTTAAAAAACACGGAGCTTGACAATTTTACGTACACCGGACAGCCGTGTACGTGCACGCTCCTCTCAGTACCGTGTAACGGCTGTTATCACGGCCACAGTGAAGCTGTGTGTCACTGTGGAAGGATAAGTGGAGGACTTGTTCCGTTCTTACAGACCTACACTCTAGGGAGATTCCTATTCTGCCCAATTCTACATACACCTTGTAGTTTGTGATACACTAGCCAATTTCTGCCTGTGACATAGCGCTCTGATATTCAGTGGGCCTCACACAATCCAAAAGTGTCCAGTGTCCACTAGTGTGTGCAGAAATTCAAAATCTCCCTTATCCTGTAGTCACTTTTTTCACACCTGTACCATCGAGCCTGTGACATAGCGCTGTGATATTCAGTGGGCCTCACACAATCCATAAGTGTCCAGTGTCCACAAGTGCGTGCAGAAATTCAAAATCTCTGTGATCCTGTAGTCACTTTTTTCACACCTGTGCCATCGAGCCTGTGACATAGCGCTCTGATATTCAGTGGGCCTCACACAATCCATAAGTGTACAGTGTCCACGAGTGTGTGCAGAAATTCAAAATCTCTCCTGTCCGATAGACACCTTGTACCTTGTTTTACATTACTATATAGTTTGTTGGATTTTGTCTACATTTCTACAAAAAATGAGGAAGGCTGGTGGAAGAGGCCATGGAATTGGGCGGGGGTTGGCAGCTGGTAATGATGGTGTTGGTGGTGGATCTGATGGTAGTGGAAAGAGCAAAATAGGACCGAATGCAGGAGGTGTTGAGCCTGCGTCATCGTCTGGCTCCATAAGGCTTCAAAGGCTTAGTTTTCTAGGAGTTGGCAAACCGCTTTTAAAGCCAGAGCATCAGGAAAAAGTTTTGTCTTACATTGCTGACTCAGCCTCCAGCTCTATCGCCTCCTCTTCGTCATTGGAGGCTCATGTTCATGAACCACACCTTTCCTTGTGTCCTTCACCCCAACCAAGATTGAAGGATGACGCAGGCCATACTACTGATTACTCCATGGAGCTGTTTTCACATACCATGCCTGGATTATCAAGTGAAATGGTGAATTACCCAGGCCAAGATGAATCTGGCATGGAGTGCACTGATGCACAGCCGCTGATAGATGATTCTGCTGGTACATTCACTCAGAGCACTACATTGTCCTCGCAGTGTACAGAGCCAGATTCTGACCCTGATGAGACTCAGGTGCCCCTTCCCGCACACTATACCACCATACACGGTGACACAGAGGAAGGTGGACATGACATTGAAGAGGAGGTGATGGATGACCCAGTTGTTGACCCAGATTGGCATCCATTGGGGGAAGAGGGTGCTGCTTCCAATAGCTCAGATGAGGAGCATCCACAGCAGACATCGACATCGCAACAGCTGTAATCTGGCAGGCCCGGAGCACTCCAAAGACAGGTTCCAAAAATCAAAAGAGTTGCTGGACAGCTTGTCCAGAGGGTCAAAAGATCACAGCGTGCTAGGCCGCAAAATGTCTGCCAAAGTAGGAAGAGTGCAGTGTGGCACTATTTTGAACAAAATCCTCATGATCAGGCCAAGGTTATCTGTAAAAAGTGCGCAAAGAACATTTAGCAGAGGGAAAAATCTGAAAAATTTGAATACCAGTTGCATGCTTAGACATTTAACCACCATGCACTTGCAAGCGTGGACACAACACCAAACCTCAAGTGCCACATGTGCAACTGATCACAAAGAACGTAGTCAGCAATGCTACATTGTTTCCCCCACTGTAAGTCCACCGGTTAGCACAGCAGCAAATGTTGAGGTGTCGTTGCAAGGCCACAGCAGTCAGGGAATCCCACTGTTATATCAACGAAATACTGAATCTAGGCCATCAGAAAGAACACCAACTCCATCACCATCATCAACCCTCTCTCAGTCCGCCCTGTCCACCGCTACTTCCACCATATGCAGCTCTCAAGTCCAGCTCACCCTCCCAGACACTATGAGTAGGTCAAGAAAGTACTGTCTCTCATCCGCGTACACTGGGTTTGAACGCCCACATTACCAAACTAATCTCGTTTGAGATGATGCCCTATCGGTTGGTGGAAAGCGCAGCTTTCCGCGAACTCATGGCCTATGCAGTACCATGCTATGACCTACCCAGTCACCACTTCTTCTCTCGCAAAGCCATCCCAGTCCTCCACCATCATGTAAAAGACCGCATTGTCCATGCACTCAAGCAGTCAGTGAGTGGAAAGGTGCACCTCACAACTGATGCATGGTCCAGTCGGCATGGCCAGGGCCGTTACGTGTCCATCACTGCGCACTGGGTTAATGTGGTGGATGCAGGGTCCACAGGGGACAGCGGTGGTGGGAAGGTGCTGCCTAGCCCACGGTATAGGAAACAGTTGGCTGTAGGCGTTCGACCCTCCTCCTCTAGAAGCGAAAGCTCGTCCACAGAGCGCAGTCATACGAGCACTCCATCTGCAGCTGCCACTGTTGCACACGAGGTGTCCCCCTATCGAGCAGCTAGTGGAAGGCGTCAGCAGGCTGTGTTGCAGATGATGTGTTTGGGCGACAGACACACCGCCGAGGTGCTGGCCGAGTACTTGAAGCGACAAACTGAGTCATGGCTGGGCAGTGTACATCTTGAGGCAGGCAAGGTAGTTAGTGATAATGGACGTAATTTTGTGGCAGCCATAGCCCTTTCAAAACTCAGCCAAATACCTTGCTTGGCTCACACCTTGAACCTGGTGGTGCAGTGCTTCCTCAAAAATTATCCGGAGTTAACAGCCCTGCTCCAGAAGGTGCGAAGACTGTGCGCGCACATCCGCCGGTCGCCTGTACACTCCGTTCGTATGCAGAAGCTGCAGCGATTGCTCCACCTTCCCAAACACTGCCTCATTATCGACATTGCAACAAGGTGGAACTCCACCCTGCACATGGTGGAGCGGCTGTGCGAGCAGAGGCAGGCCATAATGCATTTGTGGGAGGATACACGGCCAGGCACTTTGAGAGCAGACATGGAGTTAACAGGTGTGCAGTGGTCGAAGCTGAAAGACCTCTGTAAAGTCCTTCAGTGTTTTGAGGAATGCACACGGCTGGTAAGCGCAGACGACGCCATCCTAAGCATGAGCATCCCACTTATGCGTCTGCTCATGCAAACTTTGACGCACCTTAAGGAGCAGGCGTCTGCAGCCAATGTTGACAAGGAGGGAATCCTTGATGACATTCAGCCATTGTCTGCTCAGGGACCTCTCCTGGACGAGGTGGAGGAAGAAGAGGAGGAGGAGGATGATGATGGGGATGATTACTTAGGGGAGGAGGATGCATCTCGTGGGGCAAGTGAAAATGTTGGCGTGGCAAGGTCTGGTACAGGGTTTGTGCGTGACTGGAGGGATGTGGATTTGCCAGAAAGTGCTCCTCCAACCAGCACTCGCAGTGCATCATTGACACCGGGAACATTGGCCCACATGTCAGATTATGCCTTGCAGATCCTAAAAAGGGACCCCCGCATTGCCAAAATGATGAACGATGACGACTACTGGTTGGCCAGCATCCTGGATCCACGCTATAAAGGCAAATTACAAAACATCATGCCACACGAGAACCTTGACCTAATATTGGCTAATAAACAAGCAACTCTTGTAAATCGGTTGCTTGAGGCATTCCCAGCACACAGCAGCGGTGATGGTTCTCACACGAGCCGTACGGGCCGGGGGCAGCTTGGCAGAGGTGTTCATGGTGCACACAGCAGAAGTGGCGTTGGAGACAGGGGTTTCATGACAATGTTGTGGACTGATTTTTCAAGTACCGCTCACACAACTGGTAATACTGCATCGATGGAAAGTGACAGGAGACAGCAGTTGTCAACTATGGTTACAAACTACTTTTCCTCCCATATCGATGTTCTCCCACACAGGTCATTCCCCTTTGACTATTGGGCCGCTAAACTGGACACCTGGCCTGAATTGGCACAATATGCCTTACAGGAGCTCGCTTGCCCAGCTGCAAGTGTGCTATCGGAAAGAGTCTTCAGTGCAGCTGGATCAATCCTGACAGAAAAAAGGACCCGTCTGTCAACCCAAAATGTGGATGATCTAACCTTCATTAAAATGAACCATGCATGGGTTTCCAAGGATTTTGTCCCACCTTCCCCTGATAAGACATAGGGTGACAGAAAAATGGCTTGCTTTGGTCCACCTCTTCCTGGGACTTGACCTATTTCGCCTTTTGCATCAGCTGAATGTCCAACATCAACATATGCCACTTTCTAAAACTCCCTAACTGTGCTGCCTCCTCCCCCCATGGCCGGGGTCACCACCTAGCGCACGACACCGTTCGAGTGCCGTTGCCCTGGACAGGTGGGTAGGCCGACTCTTGGGCGCGGGCACTGGCACAGGGTCCCTCATAGTGCAATCAAGTGTCTCTGACGGTGGTGGTGCACACCCGCCGTCAGACACACCGCCGTACTATGAGGGGCCCAGTGCCAGTACCGACACCCACGAGTGGGCCCCCCTTGCTTGGGCAGGGCCCCAGCATTTGCAACCTTTTTGAATGTGTACGCTATCCATACATGTTATCCGGGGATACGGTACCCTTTCTCACCTTTGTGCAATCACGTGCAATCCATACTGGGCCTAACACCGTCTGAGCCTGCCTCCTGATGTATAGACATATATTTTGAATGCGTACGCTATCCATATATGTTATCCGGGGATACGGTACCCTTTCTCACCTTTGTGCAATCACGTGCAATCCATACTGGGCCTAACACTGTCTGAGCCTGCCTCCTGATGTATAGACATATTTTGAATGTGTACGCTATCCATACATGTTATCCGGGGATACGGTACCCTTTCTCACCTTTGTGCAATCACGTGCAATCCATACTGGGCCTAACACCATCTGAGCCTGCCTCCTGATGTATAGACATATATTTTGAATGTGTACGCTATCCATACATGTTATCCGGGGATACGGTACCCTTTCTCACCTTTGTGCAATCACGTGTAAGCCATACTGGGCCTAACACCGTCTGAGCCTGCCTCCTGATGTATAGACATATATTTTGAATGTGTACGCTATCCATACATGTTATCCGGGGATACGGTACCCTTTCTCACCTTTGTGCAATCACGTAGAATCCATACTGGGCGTGAGAACGGCTGGCGAGCTGTTAAGCAAGCTACAGCACCTGTGGTTTGCACACGTAAGTTTTTCATTTTTTCAGGAATGACGGTTAGGCCTAATTCCGGAACTGCGGTTGACCTGCACTTACTGGGAAATCATCGTTCGTGGGTAATAATTGTAATCAGTGATCCCCATCACTAACGTTGTTCAGCGGGTTATCTGCACCTGTAAGCGACAAACGCTGGCCTTTTCAGTGTAGCGCACATGCAGCCACGGACATGTAAGGTCATGACATACCAGTTATTGGCCAATCTCATGTGCCAGAGCCTCACGTGTCCCTCTAGTAAGCCGGACTCGGACCGCGGGGCATGACGGAGTCTCGTTCGTTAACTGAATTAAGCTTGCAATGTGTGCATCTTTTCTGTAGCTGGCATGGTTGAGGTTTCCCAGGTGGAGTCGAATTTAACCGTAGGCTCCACTCCTGGTGGTGCCCTTCTGGACATTCCTTTAAGGTTCAGCTTTGCAACCCTACTGCCCACGTAAAACAAACACTTTGCCTTCATGAACACTGTTTGGAGGGTCATGACTCGTGGGAATAACGCCGCCCAATCAGTTAACCTGCTAGAGAGATCCTTCGTTGCTCCCAAGCATGACATCACACTCCCTAGGAGGAAGGTAATGCCACTGTGGCGACCGTACTCCTGGGGGCGACACAAGTGCACTGATGCCCAGCCACTGCTCGATGAATCTGCTGGTACATTGACCCAGACCACTACATTCCCCTCGCACGCTACACGGCCTGAATCTGACCCTGATGAAACTCAGGTTACCCTTCCCATATACAGTTCCATCTTACATGGTGACAAAGAGGAAGCAGCAGATGAAAGTGCAGGTTCGGCCCACCCGCCATCAGACACACCACCGTACTATCAGGGGCCCTGTGCCAGTGCCGTCGCCAAGGAGTGGGCCCCCCCTGCTTGCTCAGGATCACAGCACTTGCAAGGTTGAAATACTGTGCAGTGAGATGGAAGATGGGGACGACGAGGAGTCCAGACTAGTACAGGGATTCCCTAGCGAGGAGACTTATTTGATTGTTTTCAATGTTGGGACAGCAATTTTTGGGGAGCACTATACTCTGGAGAATGATAGATGGGGCCCACCATACACTGGAACATTCCAAAGGTGGACATCAGACACTGGAGCAGCATTTACAGGGCCCATTATACACTAGAGCATTAGAAATGGGGCCCATTATGTTTGGAGCATTATTTGGGCCCATAAGATAGTGGAGCTTCATCCATGGGGACCAACATATACTGTAGCATTATGTGGAGCTCATCATATACTGTTTCAAACATTATATGGGACGAATGATTCTGTATGGAGAAATAGATGGGCCTCGTCATGAGATGTAAAAAGTGAAGTATTTTTCATTGTACTATACCGCTATTTCTCTGCCATATCGGAGCATGATGAGTTGTGGTATGTGTTAAAGGGGCGCTCTTTTGCCCAGGGCACATGAAAACCTGGAGCCAGCCCTACCCCCCACAACTTTAGCCAAATAACCCCCATTTTTCAGTGCGTAACTTGTATTATGAAGTTAATTAAGGTTGACGAGCTTAAGTAAGAAGAATTGATGCTTTTGGCATTCAAATGGGCACTGTAGGTGTGTTTCCTGTCCTCTCACTGCCGACTTTTATTCCCCATTGACTTACATTGGGTTTCGTGTTTCGGGACGACCCCGACTTTTCCCTATAGTCGGCCGATCTTGCTCGACCCGACTTTTGGAAAAGTCGGGTTTCACGAAACGAAACTCGACCCTAAAAAACCAAAAGTCGCTCAACTCTACTCAACACTACTTATAAATGATAGTCCTTGATGCTGCTTTTTACCATACAATCATTGACAGATTTATGTTTTCAACTGTGATCTGTACTCAGAATTTCATCAAAGCAGGCAAAATTAACTGATTTAATGTGTCCTTTCTAGAGTTGAGCGATACCGTCCGATACTTCAAAGTATCGGATCGGAATGGATCGGCCGATCTTAAAAAAAAGTATCGGTATCGCCGATTCCGATACCGGAAGTCCCATTCAAGTCTATGGGACTTCCGGTATCGGAATAAGAAAAACCCTGTTTTTGCCTTGTACAGCCTCTCTGGGGTCTGTACGGGCCTTTCGGGGGGCTGTGCCGGCCTGCCAGGGGGTCTGTGCAGGCTCCGGTGGTCTGTGCCGGCCTGCCGGGGGGCTGTGCCGGCCTGCCGGTGGTCTGTGCAGGCTCCGGTGGGCTGTGCCAGCCTGCCGGGGGGCTGTGCCGGCCTGCAGGGGGGCTGTGCAGGCTCCGGGGGGCTGTGCCGGCCTGCCGGGGGGCTGTGCCGGCCTGCCAGTGGTCTGTGCAGGCTCCGGGGGGCAGTGCCGGCCTGCCGGTGGTCTGTGCAGGCTTCGGGGGTCTGTGCAGGCATCGTCCGATGGGACTACAAGTCCCATCGGGCGATGCCTGCTACCATGACAGTGATTGACACATTAGCCAATGATGGGACAGTAGTAGTCCCATCATCCGGCTAATGTGTTGAATGTAAAAAAAAATAAATAAATAAATAAAATTACATGCTACATACATGCTACATACATACAACATGCATACTACATGTAACATACATACTACATGCAACATGCATACTACATACATGCTACATTCATACTACATACTACATACATGCTACATTCATACTACATATATACTACATGCAACATACATACTACATATATACTACATGCATGCAACATACATACAGTACAACATATATACTACATGCATGCAACATGCATACTACATATATACTACATGTAACATACATACTACATATATACTACATGCATACTACATACATGCTACATACTACATGCATGCTACATACATACTACATGCATGCTACATACATACTACATACATACTACATGCATGCTACATACATACTACATATATACTACATACATACTACATGCATGCTACATACATACTACATGCATGCTACATACATACTACATACATACTACATACATACTACATGCATGCTACATACAATACATTCATACAATACATACATAGACATACAGTACATATAACATAGAGTAACATACTTACCAATACTTGTCACATTGTTCCCCGAAGCCATTGTCTTTTACGGAATAAATATTAACATAACAAACCACAAAAATACTCACCCACGATCCGAAGCAGTCCACGAGTGTGTCCCACGACGATCTTGGGTAGAGAACTGCAGCATCAGCTGATGCTGCCGTTCTCTACGGGCTGCAGGAATCCAATGACGGAAGGTAGGTATCCTTCCGCACTGTATTCCTCTGCCACTTAAAAAAAAAAGTCCCTAGTCTCACTTTATGCCATTGCTGTGTGGGAATTTCCCACGCAGCAATGGCATAAAGTGAGACTAGGGACTTTTTTTTTTAAGTGGCAGAGGAATACAGTGCGGAAGGATACCTACCTTCCATCATTGGATTCCTGCAGCCCGTATAGAACGGCAGCATCAGCTGATGCTGCAGTTCTCTACCCAAGATCGTCGTGGGACACCCTCGTGGACTGCTTCGGATCGTGGGTGAGTATTTTTGTGGTTTGTTATGTTAATATTTATTCCGTAAAAGACAATGGCTTCGGGGAACAATGTGACAAGTATTGGTAAGTATGTTACTCTATGTTATATGTACTGTATGTCTATGTATGTATTGTATGTAGCATGCATGTAGTATGTATGTAGTATATATGTGGTATGTATGTAGCATGTAGTATGTATGTAGCATGCATGTAGTATGTATGTAGTATATATGTGGTATGTATGTAGCATGCATGTAGTATGTATGTAGTATGTATGTAGCATGTAGTATGTATGTAGCATGCATGTAGTATGTATGTAGTATGTATGTAGTATGTATGTGGTATGTATGTAGCATGTAGTATGTATGTAGCATGCATGTAGTATATATGTGTTATGTATGTAGCATGTAGCATGCATGTAGCATGCATGTATTATGTATGTAGTATGTATGTAGTATGTATGTGGTATGTATGTAGCATGTAGCATGCATGTAGTATGTATGTAGTATATATGTGGTATGTATGTAGCATGTAGTATGTATGTAGCATGCATGTAGTATGTATGTAGCATGCAGTATGTATGTAGCATGCATGTAGTATATATGTAGTATGTATGTAGCATGCATGTAGTATATATGTAGTATGTATGTAGCATGTAGTATGTATGTAGCATGCATGTAGTATATATGTAGTATGTATGTAACATGTAGTATGTATGTAGCATGCATGTAGTATATATGTGGTATGTATGTAGCATGTAGTATGTATGTAGCATGCATGTAGTATGTATGTAGTATGTATGTAGTATATATATATTTTTTTTTTAACATTTAACACATTAGCCGGATGATGGGACTACTACTGTCCCATCATTGGCTAATGTGTCAATCACTGTCATGGTAGCAGGCATCGCCAGGTGGGACTTGTAGTGCCATCGGACGATGCTTGCACAGACCCCCGGACATCAGCACAGCCCCCCGTCAGGCCGGCACAGCCCCCCGGCAGGCCGGCACAGACCCCCACAGGGTGCACAGACCACCGGCAGGCCGGCACAGCCCCCCGGCAGGCCGGTACAGACCCCGGGCAGTCCACACAGCCCCCCGGCAGGCCGGCAGAGACCCCCGGCAGGCCGGCAGAGACCCCCGGAAGGCCCAAAATGACGGCGCATCATAATGCGCACACACCGCGCATCATGATGACGTCATTTCGGCTGTCAATCAACTTTGAACTTCCGATTCCGATGCCGACTTCCGATATTGAAAAAATATCGGAAGTCGGTATCGGAATTCCGATACAGCAAGTATCGGCCGATACCCGATACTTGCGGTATCGGAATGCTCAACACTAGTCCTTTCACAATTTGACTGTAGCAGCTGTATGTAAGAGGTAGTGGTGATTAGACTTTACGCTACTGGAGCTGAATTTACCATTTCTGATCTCTCCAGTTCTTTGCTTTTGTTTTCATCCATTTCTGGGTGCTTCTTTAAGTATGTTTGGAGTCATTGTCCTGCTGGAAGACCCATGACCTACCATGCAAACTCAGCTTTCTGACACTGGACACTACCATGCGACCCTAAATTCTTTGGGAATCTTCACATTTCATCAGGCCTTGCACACAGTCTAGACACACAGTGCAAGATTAAGCTAAACAAACCCAAAATATCTTTAAACCTCCACCATATTTGACTGTAACTACTGTGTTCTTTTATTTGTAGGCCTCATTCCATTTACAGTGAACAGTAGAATGAAGTGCTTTACCAAAAAACACTATCTTGGTCTCATTTGTCCATAAGACACCTGTTGGCCCTCTAAACAAATGGCTGCTGCCTGCTGGCCCTCTCTAAACTATGAGGGTCGGCTGCTTGCCCTATACAAATAGAGGGAGGGGTGCCTGATGGGCCTGAGCAAAAAAAATTGTCACTTTCAGAGTCCCGCCTTCATAAATTTAAGAGGATGAAGCAAAAAGGCGAAATGCGTGTCAGGGCGCGGGGGAAACGGTGGATCACCTGTACTCTTAACCCTTCACTTTCTATTACGGTGACTTCTCCTGGGCTAAGTTACTATACCTCTCTTGCATGTGCAAATATTATATTTGGTCAAATTTACTCTGCATAATTTGAATCATTTTACAGGGTGGGCCATGTATAATTCTCCCAATTCCTCACCTTATGAGAAGCATTGACCAATAGATCAGAACAATTTTTGATGATCTGGCATCAGTCGAACATCCCTTCTACTGATATTAGCGGATATTAGCTACTCACAAATACACCTAAATAAAATGGGAATGGTTGGTGATATCAACTTCCTGTTTGTGGCACATTAGTATATGGGAGGGGAAAACTTTTCAAGATGGGTGGTGACCATGGTGGTCATTTTGAAGTCGGCAATTTTGGATCCAACTTTATTTTTTCCAATGGGAAGAGTCATGTGACACATCAAACGTATTGAGAATTTCACAAGAAAAACAATGGTGTGCTTGGTTTTAACATAACTTTATTCTTTCATGAGTTATTTACAAGTTTCTTTTTGTTTACAGCCATTGAAATGTCGCAGAGGTTAACACGTGAAGAGCGGATAGAAATTTTGTTGATGCCTGGTGAACACAGTACCCTGGTCATTCCAGCAGATTTCAATGCAAGACACCCTATGCAAGAAAACTGTCAGCATTCCCATTTTATTTAGGTGTAACCATATAAATGGTCCACCCAAAAAAGTTTGCCTCATCACTGAACATAATGTTCTGTGTAAACTGAGGGTCCTGTTCTAATTTGTGTTTGGTTCATTCTGCAAATTCAGTGTGCCAATATAGGTCATCCTCGTTGAGATGCTGCAGCAGCTGGATTTTGTAAGGGTGCCATTTGTGAGTAGCTAATATCCACTAATATCAGTCGAAGTGATGTTCAACTGATGCCAGATCATCAAAAATCATTCTGATCTATTGGTCAATGCTTCCCATAAGGTGAGCAATTGGGAGAATAAACCTGTTATCTTACCGCAATATAGCCCTCAATTTGTCGATATTAAGAGGATTTTTTTCAAGTATCTTCCCATATTAGAGGAAGATGATATGTTGTCGAAAATGTTAAAATCTGGTTGTGCAGTGGTAGCCAAAAGAGCTCAAACTATGGGTAATATCTTGTCCAGCCCTCATCTTGCAAATAGAAGTGACAGACATACCTGGCTCAATTGTAGGAGATTTTATAGATGTGGTGAAAACCGATGTAGGATGTGCAAATTTGTGTCAGTGGTAAAAAGTTTTTCTAATTCCCCTGCATCTAAACAGTTCTCTATTAAGCAATATTTAAACTGAAAATGTTGTTTATATTATTTACTGTTCCATTTGTGACAAAAGGAATCTTAAGAAGCGTATTTCTGGACATTTGACTGATATATACAGCAATTCTGAGTCGTTCCGTACAATGTCTCAAGCTTCCAGACACTTTGTACAAGTACATGGGAGAAATACCTCATCCTTCCAAGTATATGCCATTAAAAAAGTCACTTTGACCAGAAGAGGAGGAGACATCAAGAAGCACCTCCGAGACAGGGAAGCTTATTGGATGTTTTATCTTAATACATGCAACCCACAGAGAATTATTATTTCATTATAAATTTTTGTGGTGTATATGTTTGTTTTTCAAATATTGCCTTGTATTTTTAATATATAGCTTTAGTTTTAAAATCACATGACTTGTGGGTGGGTGTGGTTTATGTCTACATCTGTATAAATTGGTAGATGGCTATTTAGTGTGCAGCTGTGACAAAGAACACAGTTGGTGTTTCATCTGGGTGCCATGTAATTTTTACAATTTCTGGAATAAATTACTATCCTTTCTCATCAGCTGGATTCATTCCATTTTTTTTTCATTACTTGCAAGTGGTCCTCTTGGAGTCCGGGCTGTCATGTGCCGTGGTTGGTGAGCTGGCGAATTCTCTCTTTTTTTTGACCAACCAGTGATGACTGTCAGCCAAAATTTTTACAATACGAGGGTCATGGGAAAGGCAGCACAACATAAAGTCAGCCATGCATGGCAGACTGCTAACAGGCAAGACATCCCTGTCCTCACCAAGAGGATGACTGACCATGCTCTCCTCCTCCCTGTCCTCAGACTATCCATGCTGAAAAGACGGTATGACAGTTGTACTTGTAGTACCGTCTATAGCGCATGAAATTAGCTCCTGTTCTTCTTCCTCCTCCTCTTCCTCATTATCAACCAATACATGTTGGGATGACTTGAGGCTGTGTGTAATCACCCTGTATGCTTTCTTGCTCCATCTCATCATGCTCAGCCTGCAATGCCATCTCTTTTATTGTGAGCAGAGAGCGTTTCAGTAGACCGAGAAGCAGTATGGTGATGTTAGTTATTGCATCATCGCCACTCACCATTTTGGTGGACTTCTCAAAGTTTTGTAGGATGTCTGACATCCATGTCCACTCCTGAGGTCTTATGTGTGGAGTCTGAACTGAATATCAATGGCTTTGTTGATGCTGGTAGTCAACAACTTTCCTCTTCTGCTCACAAATCCTTTCCAACATGTGCATTGTAGAATTCTAACACGTGGGGACATCACACACCAGTCGGTGAGCCAGAAGCTGCAAACGCTGCTGAAGCATGGCAAGGGTGGCGGAAGCTGGTGCTGACTTTTTAAATGGGCACACAGGTGGTGTACTTTCACAAGCAGATCCGGAAGCTCCAGGTAGCTTTTGAGAAACCGTTGAACAATGAGGTTAAGCACATGGGCCAGGCATGGTATGTGTGTGAGCTCGCCTCGCCTCAGAGCTGCCACCAGGTTACGGCCACTGTCACACACGACCATGCTTGGCTGTAGGTTCAGCGATGTCAGCCACACATCTGCTTGCTCTTTCAGAGCTGTCCACAACTCTTCAGTATTGTGCGCTTTGTCGCCTAAGCATATTAGCTTCAGTACAGCCTGTTGACGCTTGGCTGAAGCAGTGCTGCAGTGCTTCCAGCTTGTGACTGATGTGGTGATTTCGGAGATGGAGCCTGAAGGGGAGAAGGATGAGGTGCAGGAGCTGTAGACTGTGGGGGCAAACCTGATTGACATAGGGCCTGCAATCCTCGACGTCATGAGGACGTGTTCCATTCCAAGGTCCGTCTGGGTCTCGGCTTCCACTATGTTAACCCAGTGTGCCATCAGCGAGATGTGGCATCCCTGTCCACAAGCAATTGTCCATGTGTCCCTGGTTAGGTGGCCTTTCCCAGTAACTGCATTGTTCAGGGCACGGGTAATGTTGAGGGACATGTGCTGGTGTAATTCCGGGACGGCACACCGGGAGAAATAGTGGCAACTGGGGACAGAGTAACTTGGGATGGCTGCCGCCATCAGGTTACAGAAAGCTTCCATCTCCACGATCCTAAAAGGCAACAATTCGACCACAAATAGATGAAAAATTTGTGAATTTAGTACTATAGTTTGTGAGGCACTGGCTGCATATTTACACTTGAATTCCAATGACTGGAGTGTGGACAACTGAACACTGCGCTGGGACAAGGATGTGGGCATGCTTAATGATGGTGGTAGCTGAGTGTGGGCAATGACAGGTGCAGGGCAGGAGGCATCTTCACATACACAGTGAACAGGGGATTGGCTTGCATGCACAACAGTGGAAGAAGCAGTGTTTTCACCCATAGACAATGTTCCTGGAGCCTGGGGTTCGGCCCAAAAAGTCGGGTGCTTTGCTGCCATGTGCCTGATCATGCTGGTGGTGGTCACGCTGTTAATTTTGCTACCCCTGCTGAGTCAGGCATGGAAGGTGGTGCAAATTGCCTGTTTGGAGTTATCAGCAGTGTCTTTAAAATACAATCAGACTCAGGAAAACCTAACAGTTGTACTGCCAACTTCCGTCATGTTGGTGTTACGAGTACCGGTTGCCCACCTTCTGTCTAAGGCCACTACTGTCAGGATACTGTCAGCGCCGGCGTGCAGCCTCCACTGAGCAGGGACTCACCCACACTGTAGGGGGGCCCGGGGTCAGGTACAGCTGGAAAGTACAGATACACACGACCTGTGGACGCTGAAGTTTAGCAAGCAGTCACAGGACCTACGGTCTTGTGACTGCAAGGGTGTGGGGCATAGCGTCAGAGATGGCAGGACACTATACAGAAATACTCAGAGTCAGGCAAAACGGAGGTCATACACAGAGATATCAGTAAAGTACCAGGGATGAGACAGAATGGATAGTCAGGGCCAAGCAGAAGTCAAAACCAAACAGACATAGAAGGTACTAAGCAGAATCCAAAGCGATATCCAGAGAACAGACCGAGTCGTACACAGAGAATCAAGCAACCAAAACACAGCACAAACACACTCAGGGGTCACCACACAATGCCAAGGGCGAAAGTATAACTGACGAGGATGGGAGCGTCCTGAGGCTATAAGAACCAGGGAGAGGCTGCAATCATAGCCCCAGGTGTGCAGGTAAGCCTGCACTGGGATCACAACCTTTAACCCCAGAAATGCCAGTCATCAGCACTGGTTCCAGACATTAACCCCACGTGTTCGAGTCAAACCCGCACTGAGATGATGACAACTACACTGCTTTTTCCTGCTTGTTGGGATGCTATGCCTCCTTCCCCTGTGTGCTGCTGTCCTCACTCTACATGTCCTCCTGCCAGGTTGGGTTGGTTACTATATCATCCATCAACTTGGCTTCCACTTCCACACCGTGGTCCTCCTCCTGAATTGCTGGCAATTGTGCCTCATCATCGCGTCCACCTCTTGTGACACGTTCCCACCATTGCCTTCGTGTGACTGTGATGCTCAAATATTTGGGCATCGCTAAATGGATAAGTGAACAGCTCTTCGGAGTATCCAAGTATGAGATCAGCTGTCTCCAGCACTCAGCATGATGGGAAGAAGGAGGATCATAGTGAGGAATATCTGTTGCAAACTCACGGCTACTTAGACTTGACAGTGTGGAAGGCAAGGTGGTGGTCGTGGCAAACTGACTGGAAACATTATCCGCCATCCAACTACCAACCGTTTCACACTGCTCTGGTTTCAATAGTGATGTCCTGCTGCGGTCCCCTATTAATTAGGTCAGGAAGGTCGAGCGAGAAGATGTGGGTGTTTGTTGTGGCACAATTTCAGCTTGCCCACGGCCTCAGCATGCACCATCACATCCACTTCCCTGTCCCTTGCCACGCGCCTTGCCCATTTTAAATGGATTACAAAATTTTCCACGTTCTCTACAAATGGCTGAAATGGGAGCGAACTTGTATGTGATCCATGTGCAGGAAAACCACACTTTAAAATATCTGTACTGAAGGTGTCTTTTCTATTGCATTATTTCTGTGCTGTCTTGTGTATAAATATGTGATTCTTCAGATTTTGCATTAGTCTAGCCTGATGAAGAGACCTGAGTAGTCTCGAAAGCTTGCAATTTGATACCAGCTCTTCAGTTAGCCATTAAAAGGTATCAACCACTGAGGACTCTCAATTCTAAATATTCTTCTATCTACTGGCTAACACGGTACAAAGATATATAACTTTCCTGTATGGACTGAAGGTAAAAATTTATTTTTTGTTATCAAACTGGTGTCAATAACTAGGGTAAGACACAGCTAAAACAGTGGAAAAGAGGCCTGAAATGCAACAATTTGTAGGCTACAGATAGATGAGGCATCTGACAGAGATACCACAGTGTTCTATAAGTGGCCTGTATTTTTTTATTTTTACTACAAAATAATGTATAGACCTAGGGTAACAGACAGCAAATATAGTGGAATGGAGGCCTGAAATGCCACAATTTGTAGCCCACAGACAGATCAGGCATCTGCCGGAGATACCAGATTGTTGAATATGTGGCCTGTATTTTTTTTATATTTTTGCCCAGCTAAATTGTGTCAACAAGTAGGCTAAGACACAACAAAAAAATTCTATGGATGTCTGAAATGGTACAATTTTGAGCGCAGTGATAAGCGATCCATGTGGTGGACAAAACCCGGTGTAAAATATCTGCCCTGTAGATAAATATTTTTTTGACAGCTAAGTATTTTGGGGGCAGCAAAATGGTGTCAAGAAGTTCTATAAGACACTCCAAAAAAAGTAACAGTACCGCAAAAATGGCAGAAATTTCTGTGCACTCAGATGTGATGGCTGGGATGGGCAACTCCATTTAAAATAGCTGGATTTTCACGCTGTACTATGAAAAGTATCTGGCTGTATTCTGCAGTGTCAACAAGCTAATGGAGAAAAAAGGGGCTCTGGATTGCTTTGGAATAAAATAATCAGGAATAAAATGCCAAAAAAAATTATTCCCGGTCACTGATACCTGGGGCTAGGTATATACAGTCAATATATGTAATAGGCAGCGGCAGCAGACAGTAATGGAATGGACCCTCTTTATGTATGCAATGAATTATGGCACATAAAATGCCTGCCTGCTACTAATATCTATATAGCCACATACAGTGCCTGCATGCCTTGCAATGATGTGGATATAGCCACATACACTCCCTGCCTACCTAGCACTGCAATCTATATACCCGTAATTAGTACTTAGAAGGACTGTTGGTTTAGCTGGATATGTGGATTCAACAATGGTATACCCACACTAACTAATAAAAGTACAAATCTCTCCCTATCTCAGCAGCAACTCTCTCTACTCTGTGTGATTCTGGAGGTGACTGCACTGAGCAGGGCGGCACCAGGTTTAATATAGACTTGATGACGCTGTGCGGCCAGCCAATCACTGTAATACCACAACAAAGATGGCTGTGGCATTACAGTGGGAGGCAGACAATCCCTGCATGTTGATTGGCGCTCTAAAGAGCGCAAAACGTACAGGCGGGGACCCAAGCTCCCACCGAATAATCCCAGAAATGCTCGGTGCTCACCAAGTACCACGAGTACCGTGATACTCAAGTGATTACCGAGTAGTGGCAGACATGTTCGCTCATCACTAATACTGTGTAAAAAATTTGTTTATGGGCATCATAAACACCCTTTACAACAATAATGTGGGTGTTGCATCATGGCCACAGTCACCCTGGTAATATAGTGGTGGTAGATGACGAGGATGACGAGAGGAGGACAACAGCAAATAGGCCAAATCAGGAAGCATATACCCATGTGTGGGTGTGAAGAGGTGAATCGGAATAGACCTCCCAAAAAAGACACTGGATTTGTTTGTTATGCTGCTATCATTCGGTGGTGTTGAGAAGTCTGGCCCAAACCAGCTCTTGTTCATTTTTATTAGAGTCAGCCTGTAAGCATTTTCAGTTGACAGGTGGATGCACTAATCAGTTTTAACTCCACCAGCAGCACTAAATACCCGCTCTGACAAAACGCTAGCGGAAGGGCAGGCCAGGACCTCCAAGGCATAGAGAGCCAGTTCATGCGACGTGTCCAGCTTGGATACCCAATAATTATAAGGCACAGAGGAATCAAGGAGGATATTGGTATGGTCAGCAAGGTACTTGTCAGCATCTTCCAAAACTTTACACTCCTTGTGAGAGTACCCCACGCCTCAGGGCCAGTGCGATGGGAGCATCTGAGAAAAGTCTCTCAGAACTTTGCCAGTGTTCCCTTGCCTCTGCTGGATTGAAGATGTGTCTTTCTCACCTGTACTCCTTAGTTTTCCAATGAAGTGTGACCTCTGCTGCCAGTATTTTCAGATGGGAATTTTTTTAATAATTCTGCAACAAGGGCCCTCTGGTACTGCACCATTTTAGCCAGACTGCTAACAGGCAAGAATTCTGTGTCCTCACCAAGAGGACGACTGACTCCTTCTACTTCTCCTCCTCCTCCCTGTCCTCAGTCCGTCCACGCTGAACAGACAACATGACAGTTGTGCTTGTTGCACCGTCTAATCCAAAAGCTAGCTCCTCTTCTTCTTCCTCCTCTTCCTCATTGTCACCCAATCCACGTTGGGATGAGATGAGGCTGGGCTGTGTGTAATCACCCTGCATAGTTCCTTGCTCCGACTCATCATTCTCCACCTGCAATGCATCCTCTTTGATTGAGAGCAGTCTTTCACAACACAGAGAAGTGGGATGTGACGCTAATTATGGCGTCATCGCCGCTCATCATCTTGGTGGAGTCCTCAAAGTTTTGGAGGATGGTACATATGTCTGACATCCTTGTCCACTCCTGAGGTCTTATGTGTGGAGTCTGAACTGAATACTGACAGTCTTGTTGATGCTGTAGTCAACAACTGCCCTCTTCTGCTCACAAATCCTTTCCAACATAAGCAGTGTAGAGTTCCAATGAGTGGGGACATCACACACCAGTCGGTGAGCTGGAAGCTGCAAATGCCGCTGAAGCACAGCAAGGGCAGCGTAAGCTGCAGATGATTTTCTAAAATGGGCACACAAGGCAGCGTACTTTCACAAGCAGATCCATGCAGCTTTTGAGAAACCGTTGAACAATGAGGTTAAGCTAATGGGACAGGCATGGTACGTGTGTGAGCTTGCGTTGCTTCAAAGCCGCCACAAGTTTCCGTCCATTGTCACACACAACCATACCTGGCTGTAGGTTCAGTGGTGACAGTCACAGTTCTTCCTGCTCTTTCAGAGCTGTGCAGAGCTGAAGACAGCATTGTGCGGTTTGTCACTTAAACATATTAGCTTCAGTACAGTGCAGCAGTGCTTCCAGTTTGTGACTGATGTGGTCATTTTGGAGATGGATGCTGAAGAGGAAGAGGAGGTGCAGGAGCTGTAGACTGTTGGGGCAACCCTGATTGATGTAGGGCCTCCAGTTCACGGCGTTGGGAGGACGTGTTCCATCCCAAGGTCCAACTCAACTGGGTTTCGGCTTCCACTATGTTAACCCAGTGTGCCATCAGCAAGGTTTACCGTCCCTGCCCACAAACACTAGTCCACGTGTCCATAGTTAGATAGACTTTCCCAGTAACTGCATTGTTAAGGGCACGGCTAATGTTTTGAGACACGTACTTGTGTAATGTAGGGATGGCACACCAGGAGAAACAGTGGCGGCTGGGAACTGAGTACCGAGGGATGGCTGCTGTCAGCAGGTTGCGGAAAGCTTCCATCTCCACGATCATGAAAAGCAACATTTCAAGCAAAAGCAGACAAGAAATGTGTAAACTTAGTAGTGTGACCTGTGGGGCATTGGCTTGCTATTTGCGCTTGTGTTCCAAGGACTGGGTTATGGACAACTGAACACGGTGCTGGGACTAGGACGTGGATGCGCTTGATGATGATGCTAGTTGAGCGTGTGCAATGACAGGTGCAGGGCAGGAGGCATCACCTCATACACCATGGACAGGGGATTGGCTTTCATGCACAAAAGCGGAAGAAGCAGTGGTGTCACCAGCAGATACTGTTCGTGGACATGCACCATCATCACTTTCCCGTCCCTTGCCACGCGCCTTGTCCATTTTAAATGGAGTGCAATATTTTCAGTGTTCTGTACAAATTGCTGAATTTGGAGTGAACTTATATGTGTGAAATGGCACAATTTTGAGCGCACTGATATGTGAGGCCTGTGTCGGAGACACCCCAATTTCAAATATCTCGTCTGTATTTTTTTTTACAGAAAATTGCTGTCAATAATTAGGCTAATACACAGCAAAAAATATGCAATGGAGGACTGAAATGGCACAATTTTGAGCACACTGATATGTGTGGCCTGTGATGGAGATACACCACTTTCAAATATTTGGCTTGTATTTTCTTTTTGCAGCAAACGCGTGTCAATAACTAAGCTAAGACACAGCAAAAAAATGCAGTGGAGGGCTGAAAAGGCACAATTTTGAGCGCACTGACATGTGAGGCCTGTGACAGAGATACCCCTCTTTCAAATATCTGGCCTGTATTTTTTTACAGCAAACTGGTGTCTATAAGTAGGCTAAGACACAGCAAAAAAAATGCAGTGGAGGACTGAAATGGCACAATTTTGAACGCACTGATATGTGAGGCCTTTGGCGGAGATACCCCACTTTCAAATATGTGGCCTGTATTTTCCTTTTGCAGCAAACTGGTGTCCAAAACTAAGCTAAGGCATATAAAAAAAATGCAATGGAGTTACTGAAATGGCACAATTAAGAGCGTACTGATATGTAAGGTCTGTGTCAGAGATACCCCACTTTCAAATATCTGGCCTGTGTTTTTTTTTTTGCAGCAAACTGGTATCAATAACTAAGCTAAGACACAGCAAAAAAAAATGCAATGGATGACTGAAATGGCTCAATTTTCAGCGCACTGATGTGAGGCCTGTGTCAGAGATACCCCACTTTCACATATCTGGTCAGTATTTTTTTCAAGCAAACTTGTGTCAATAACTAGGCAAAGACACAGCAAAAAAAATGCAATGGAGGGCTGAAAATGCACAATTTTGAGCGCACTGACATGTGAGGCCTGTGACAGAGATACCCCTCTTTCAAATATCTGGCCTGTATTTTTTTACAGCAAACTTGTCAGGAACACCGCACTGAACTTGTTCACTGAGCCAGTGCTCATGTCCTGAGTAAAGCAAACTGTGCTCAATGATACCTGTGGAGCGGGCAGCAGCCGGGGAGCTGCGTACTTCAGAGCCGCAGGACCTGAAGCACGTGACTGCTGGGGGCGTGGCCAAAACTCCAGAGAGCTAGGAACTGCAAGAGAACTCCTAGCAGGGTAACTGCAAGACAAAGTTACCAAGGGGCATAGACAGGGAGGATAGTCAGGACGTAGCCAATGAGTCAAACACAGAGATAGCTGCAAGGTACCAAAGGGGCGAGCAGAGAGTAGTCAGGTCACAGGCAATGAGTCATGCACAGAGATAATAACGCAGTACAGAATCAACAGGCAAGCTCACAACGGGAAACAGTCGGGTCAAAACCAAATAAACAAGCTATAACAACAAACAGGCACAGGCACACAGGGGTCAACACACTAGGCCAAAGGCAGAGGTATAACTGGCAGGGATTGAAGCTTCCCAGGGGTTTAAGAAGCTCTCCCAGAACCAGAAAGAGGCCACCATCATTAACCCCATGTGTGCAGGTCAAAACCTGCACTGAGCTCCAGACATTAACCCCTGACGTGCAGCTCAAAAACCTGCACTGGGATCATGACAGTACCCCTTCCCCGGGTACTTGGCATGGAAAGCCCGAACGAGGCGATCTGCATGTACAGAGCGAGCAGGGACCCATGAGCGCTCCTCTAGTCCATATCCCTTCCAGTGGACCAGGTATTGCAAAGAGCGGCGCACCCGCCGAGAGTCCACAATATGTCCGACCTCATACTCCAATTGACCCTCCACCAGCACTGGAGGAACAGCAGACTCAGAGTCCTCTTTGACAGACCCTGCAGGTTTCAACAGAAATTTATGGAATACATTAGATATTGTTAAAGAGGCGGGGAGATGCAACCTTTATGCCATTGGGTTGACTATCTCCATAATCTCATATGGACCAATGAACTTTGGTCCCAACTTAGCTGATGGTACCTTTAAGTTGATGTTACGTGTGGAGAGCCAGACCTTCTCTCCCAGCTGAAACATGTCTCCCGAAGTTCTATTTTTATCAGCAAAATATTTGTATCTCCCCTGGGCCCGAGAGATATTACGCCGGACTTCAGCCCAGAGGTTTTTTAACCGTTGAACGGACCCCCCTGCCCCTGGACATAGTTAATCAGGAATGGGGACATGTTGGTGGACTGACTCACCCGATTGTTAAAAGCGAATTCCGCCAACGGTAACGCATCACACCAATCCTCCTGTCTGGCGGAGGTCAGACACCTGAGAATTTGTTCCAGAGATTGATTGGTGCGTTCTGTCTGACCATTACTCTCCGGGTGATATGCCGACCAGAAGGAGAGTGAGATGCCCAATTTCATAGAGAACGCCCTCCAAAATTTGGCCACAAACTGCACACCTCTGTCAGACACAACATCCAGGGGTACCCCATGCAATCGGACCACATGCTGCACAAACAACCTTGACAATGTTTCTGCTGAGGGTAATGCTGCCAAGGGAATGAAATGGGCCTGTTTAGAAAACCTATCTAGCACCCCCCAGATCACGGTATTACCCCTGGAAGGTGGAAGACCGGTAATAAAATCCATGGAAAGGTGAGTCCATGGCCTATCAGGAACCGGTAAAGGTATGAGTTCCCCAGCCGGTCGGTTATGCGAACTTTTGGAACGGGCACACATGCCACAAGCAGAAACAAAATCCTTGACATCGGACCTTAGTGAAGGCCACCAAAAACCCCTGGCTACTGCCTCTCTAGTGGCCGTGATACCTGGATGAGCACTCAGCCTAGACTCATGAAACTCCTGCAGAAGTCTAGGCCGCAACGAATCTGGAGCAAACAGTTTATCCCCTGGCCTGGTTGCCGGAGCTAGGGCCTGAGCCCTTAGAATTTCTTGCTCCGACTCAGTTGAGACTCCCGCTACTACCACCCCTGGGGGAAGAATGGAGGACAGCGGCTCAGGGGGAGACACTGGATCAAAACTTCTGGACAAGGCATCCGCTTTAACATTTTTGGACCCCGGTCGAAAAGTAATGGAGAACTGAAATCGTGAAAAAAAAGTGACCAACGGGCTTGTCTAGAAGTAAGCCTCTTAGCAGATTCAAGGTATGCCAAATTTTTGTGATCCGTGACAACCGTGATAGGGTGAGCCGCCCCTTCCAAAAAGTGCCTCCATTCCTCAAACGCCAGCTTGACCGCAAGAAGTTCTCTATTGCCTACATCATAGTTTTTCTCAGCTGAGGAGAACTTCTTGGAGAAGAAGGCACAGGGTTTGAGATTGGTAAGGGTGGCCGGACCCTGGGGGAGCACAGCCCCCACCCCCACTTCAGAAGCATCCACCTTCACAATGAATGGTTTGGGCGGGTCTGGTTGTACCAACACCGGGGCAGTCATGAAACATTTCTTAATCGCTGAAAAGGACTCCTTAGCGAGTACAGACCAATTTTTTACATCAGCGCCCTTCTGGGTAAGATCCGTGAGTGGTTTAACCACTTGTGAGAAACCTTTAATGAATCTTCGATAATAGTTCGCAAATCCTAAGAAGCGCTGGAGCCCCTTGAGATCTCGAGGCTGAACCCAGTCAGCGATCGCCAGCACCTTCTTAGGATCCATATGAAACCCCTCACAGGACACAATCAACCCCCAAAAAGACAGTTCCTGTACAAAAAACGATCATTTTTCCAATTTAGTGAACAATTGGTTCTCCCTGAGTCTCTGGAGAACTGTTCTTAGATGTTGCAAGTGAGATTGACTGTCCGGGGAATACACCAAAATGTCATCCAAATAAATAATAACAAAATGGCCTATCAGGTCAGAAAACACAACATTGATGAAATTCTGGAAAATAGCGGGTGCATTAGTTAACCCAAACGGCATAACCAGGTTCTCAAAGAGTCCTTCTGATGTGAGGAATGCAGTTTTCCACTCGTCCCCATCCCGAACCCTTATCAGATTGTAGGACCCCCACAGATCTAACTTTGAGAACCAATGGGCCCCCCGCTAACTGGTTACATAAGTCTGGGATGAGGGGAAGTGGGTAAGTGTTCCTAACCGTTATCTTGTTAAGTTCTCGAAAGTCGAGGCACGGCCGCAAACCACCATCTTTTTTCTTCACAAAGAAGAATCCTGCTGCCACAGGTGACACAGAAGGCCTGCTATGCCCTTTGCGGAGACTCTCAGCTATGTACTCCTTCATGGCTTGGCGCTCAGGCCCAGACAAATTGAACAGTCGAGCCTTAGGTAACTTGGTTCCGGGTACTAAATCAATGGCACAATCGTAGGGTCATGTGGTGGCAGCGCCTCAGCCTCACTTTCGGAAAAAACGTCTTCGAAATCCTTCAGGTACTCCGGAATACCTTCCAGACCGACAGATGATACAGACACGGATTTAACAGTGTTAAGAAGATGTCCCAGGTTATCACACTTATCATTGCATCCCCATTGAGTGATCTCCCCTGTAACCCAATCAATGGTAGGATTATGGCGTTGAAGCCAAGGCATCCCCAGTACCAGTCCTGCAGGCAAGTTATCTAGCACAAGACAACTTAGCTTTTCCACATGAGTGGAACCCACTTTTAGAGAAAAAAGTTCAGACCTGCAACAGATACCGCCCTGGGTAAGAGGAGACGAGTCAATTGCCACAAATTTAACAGGATCTTGAAGCCTGACTGTCCCTATCTTATTGAGAGTCATAACTTTGGTATCAATCAGATTCACAGCAGAACCACAGTCAACAAAAACAGTAGTCTGAACAGGACCATAACCAAGTTCCAGTTCCACCTGCAGCATCATTTTTGCACGTGAGGAAAATTGTACCTGAAGGTCTTGGTAGCCTTCTCCACTACTACCCAGACCTAGTCGTTTCCCGCCATCTTGGAGGATGATGGACAGGAGGGGCAGTCCTTCTTCCAGTGTCCGGATTCCTCACAATAGAAGCACAACTGCTTCTCCCGGCGGCGTCTTCTTTCTTTTTCCTCACAGGTGACAGTGCTCACCTCCATAGCCACAGGAAGAGTCTGGGTCTTATCTCCACTGAAGAATAATGGTGTTTCCCGTTGCATAATGCCTCTAGCCTGCAGTCTGCGATCCATGCGAACCGCTTGGGTCATGGCATCCTCCAGGGAGTCAGGCGGAGGATGGAGTGCCAAAGCATGCTTCAGACGTTCACACAGGCCTCTGTGGAACAGCCCCCGAAGGGCGGCATCACTCCAGGAAATCTCGGCTGCCCAACGTCTGAATTCAGTACAGAACCATTCGGCCGAGTGCTCCCCCTGACAGACACTCATCACCTTGTCCTCAGCCAAACACACTCTATCTGGCTCATCGTAAATAAGCCCTAAGGCTTCAAAAAACGCATCCACAGACATTCTCTCAGGGGCGGAAGAGGAAAGAGAAAATGCCCAGGCTTGTGGGGACCCCCTAAGCAGGGACATAACTACCTCCACCCTCTGTTTCTCATCCCCAGAGGAGTGGGGTCTCAAAGAGAAAAAGAGCTTACAGCCCTCCTTAAATGCCCTGAAATCATCTTTGTTAACAGAAAATGTATCTGGCAATTTAACCGGGGATTCGGGTGGGACCAAAATGACATTTCTATTCCCCACCTGCTGGAAGCCTGCGGAAAGCACCCCTTGAACTGAGTCCGCAACCTGCCGTTGGGACTGGGACAGAGCTTGGTGTTCCAAACTAAGCTTCCGCAGTGACTGAGTCAAGCATTTCACCTGCTTAGATAAAGCACACATTGGGTCCATGCTGCAGAAGGGAGGAGAGAAAAAAATTGCGGGCCAGTTATAATGTCAGGAACACCGCACTGAACTTGCTCACAGAGCCAGTGCGCGTGTCCTGAGTAAAGCGAACTGTGCTCAACGATACCTGTGGAGCGGGCAGCAACTGGGTAGCTGCGTACTTCAGAGCCGCAGGACCTGAAGCACGTGACTGCTGGGGACGTGGCCTAAACTCCAGAGAGCTAGGAGCTGCAAGAGAACTCCTAGCAGGGTAACTGCAAGACAGAGTTACCAAGGGGCATAGACAGGGAGGATAGTCAGGACGTAGCCAATGAGTCAAACACAGAGATAGCTGCAAGGTACCAAAGGGGCGAGCAGAGAGTAGTCAGGTCACAGGCAATGAGTCATACACAGAGATAATAACGCAGTACAGAATCAACAGGCAAACTCACAATGGGAAACAGAACCGGGTCAGAACCATATAAACAAGCTATAACAACAAACAGGCACAGGCACACAGGGGTCAGCACACTAGGCCAAAGGCAGAAGTATAACTGGCAGGGATTGAAGCTTCCCAGGGGTTTAAGAAGCTCTCCCAGAACCAGAAAGAGGCCACAATCATTAACCCCATGTGTGCAGGTCAAAACCTGCACTGGGATCATGACAAAACTGGTGTCAATAACTAGGCTAAGACACAGCAAAAAAAATCAATGGATGAATCAAATGGCATAATTTTGAGCGCACTGATATGTGACCCGTGTGGCGGACAAAGCCTAGTGTAAAATATGGCTGCGGCATTACAGTGCGTGGAAGACAATCCCTGCATGTTGTCTAAAGAGCACCAATCATGCAGGGCGGGGATCTGAGCTCCTGCCGAGTAACCCCAGAAATGCTTGGCACTCGCAGAGCATCACAAGCAGCACGATGCTCTGGCGGGCACCAAACACTACAGAGCATGCTTGCTCATCACTAGTACAGGGGCGTGCTAAGCTGTCAGTGTGTTGATTGACAGCTCGACTATCCAATCTGAGACTGTGAGGCATCATCGGTCTCAGGTGTTCATTATTCCAGTTAATGGCCATACTTGTTAGCTGAGCTGAGTTTCCCAGGACACTGACAGATATACATTCTTCTTGTGAGGTTTGTGCTGTGCTTTCCTGTGCCTTGAGTTCTGTATACTTGATCTGTTGCCTGACCTTCGTTCTGACCATCTGCCTGTTTAACCCCTTCAGCTCTGATCCATTATACTCCCTATACTCTGACTACGCTTTTGTCTCTTCCTTCTGTTTATGATGTACCCTCCTGGCACATTGTCTGGCCACTACTTTTTTCTTTTTCGCCAGTATGGATCCTGTTCACACGCTTTGTGACCAGCTGGCAAATTTGATGCAGATGACTCAGGATCTAACAAAGGATTGCCAGAGTCTGGAGTCAATGCAATATCAGTTGGCGTGTCAGATACAATAGTTGTGATGTCAGTACCCTCTGATGTACAGTTGGTCTCTCCCGAACCTGTCATATCCCTCACTGATGAATTTTCAGGAGAGCAAGACCAGTTTAGAGTATTCAGGGAGAGCTGTAAGTTAATTTTTATCCTGTGCCCACAGTCAGGGGAGGAGTTCCAGCAGGTGGGAATAATCATGTCTCTACTGCGAGGGGGTCCTCAGACCTAGGCATTTTCTTTGTCACTACAAGCTCCAGAACAGTTTTCCATTGATGCCTTTTTGACAGTTTAGGTCTGATATATAATTAACCCAACAGAATCCAGGTCACGTAGGCTAAGATCATGAACCTGGCACAGGGGGATCACACAGCTGAGGACTACTGTACTGAGTTTCAGCAGTGGTCCACCAAAGTTCTATGGAATGAAGCTGCTCTCAGGTGCCAGTTCCAAAGATGCCTTTCCGAGACACTCAAGGATGCTCTGGTCCTCCATGACTCCCTTTGTTCTCTGATGGAGGCCATGACTCAGACCATACGAATAGACCGTAGAATTAGTGAGAGACATGGTGAACAGCCGGCCGCATGTTATACATCCCCGGAGCAGGTCCATTTACCTGAGTTTAGAGTTACTTGTCATCGTGTTGTGGATAGAAGATGGAGACAAGATCTCGGACTCTGTCTATACTGTGGTCTCTCTAGACATTTTCTTAAGAATTTCCCAACTCGTGCTCAAGCCACCAAACCATAGGGAGAATGTCTGAGTCTGGGTGACAATTGAAGAGGTCACCCAGACTCCCAGATACCTTTTTCCTCTGATAAAGTACTGATAAATACAATGATTTCCTTCAAGAAACAGGTGTTATCAACATTGGCATTCATTGACTGTGGGTCTGCTGCTAACTTTATTGATTCGGAACTGGTTCTGAAGTTGGGGTTAGGGACAGTTAGTTTAGAAAGACCCATTCAAATCATCGCCCTTAACAAGACACCGTTTGCTCACAATTTGTTAAAGAGAGCAATGGTGGATTTCACTCTCCAAGTGGGAGCACTCCACTCTGAATCCATCTCCTGTTTTGTGTTAGATAATTTGCCTGCTGGATTAGTACTGGGGTTTCCATGGTTGCAGATTCACAATCAAGTTATTGATTGGTATCTGAAGGAGATTGTGAAATGGAGCCCCACCTGTTCCAAGAAATGTCTAAAAAATGCACAAATATGCTACGTTAGTCTGGAAGGTCTTTTGGGATACTTGAAGGACTATGGAGATGTGTTCTTAGAAAAAGAGGCAGAGATATTACCTCCCCATCGTCTCTATGATTGTACTATTGATCTTATTCCTAGCACCAAAGCTCGCCTTTACAATTTGACGGAGCCTGAATGGACCGCCATGAAAGAATATGGTAACGAAAGTTTACAAAAGGGTCATGTCTATCTTTCCTCCTCCCCTGTAGCTGCTGGATTTTTCTTTGTTAAAAAGAAAGATGGGGGTCTCCGACCTTGCCTTGATTTCCGAGAGCTAAACAAGATCACGGTTAAAAATACCTACCCACTTCTACTCATCCCAGACATATATAATCAGCTTACAATTTCAGACACATACAGAAGGGTGATGAGTGGAAAACAACATTCTTAATATCTGAGGGTCTGTTTGAAAACCTTGTCCTGCTGTCATGATCCAGACCAGGTTTTTCCTTTCGCTCCTGTCATCGGTCTGGTCATTCAGGGGTTAACTTTTCTCTGCCTCGTTCTGGTGTCAGGTTGTCTATTTCTCTGCGCTGCTTCCTGCAGGCAGTGTCAGTTTTGTTTCCTGCCTAGGGCTTGTGTAGCTGACTCTGTAGAACCCCTGGTTTGTCCTGCTGCGCTTAGCCGACTTTTCTTGCATCTGTGTTTTCCATCCCTGCCTCTCCCGTCTCTGCATGCTCTTGTGTGTTTGGATTCCCTGGTACCCGACTCTGCTTTGCCTGTGACCTGCTCCTGTCTTTTGCTTCTGGTATTTCTGCTTCTTACCGGTACTGACCATTTTGGTGTTCCTCTGACTCTGTTTTTGCTTTTTCCCTTTTGTACTGCGCTACACTCTGATATCAACTCAGCTTGCTTTAACGATTCTGTTGCCACCTGGTGGTGGCCTCACTGCAGTGCTGCTGGTCTGCTCTGTGCAGTATTTCAGCTTTCCCTCCACTCTGCTGTCATCTTGTGGAGTTTTCATTTACCTGCAAGCTGCAGCGTGACATTATAACTGACAGAAGACATTTCTTTTTCTTTTTCCTTTTTGCCATGGATCTGCTTTTTACCCTGGTGGATCAGATGTCAAAATTGACTTAAATGATGCAGGACTTGTCTGTAGAACATAGAACTTTGGCTACTTCCCATAATCAACTCTGTAGCAATATGTTATATGTTGATGTGGCCTATAGGGGTGTAAGAACTTGTTGGTTAGTTGTTGTTAGGAGACATCTTGTAATGGAGGAATGTATCACAAGTCTCATGTAATAAACAAGCCTGGAGATATCCAAGGAGTTTGATCCTTGACTGAAAACACATAACAGATCATGGTGGCAGCTGGGCACAGAACCTGCAAATCCTCAGAGCTTGTGTGAGGCTGGGACTGTACAGAGGATCACAGAGAATCACAGCACCTGTAAGTACAGACTCCCTGACATTACTGCAAAATGGAGACTGGTCTGAAGCCCCCTCAGGGACTGGATGTGACTTCATGTAATCTGTCCCAGACTTGGAGACATTGGAAGGAAGAGTTTACAATGTATGTGGATCTCACAGTGGCCCCCAGTAATGACAAATGAAAAGTGAAACTGTTTTATTACCTTATTGGGGAAAATGGCAGAGAATCAGCCCACACCTTACTCCCACACACAACCTCCTTCTAGAAGATATTGTGCAGGCATTTGATAAACACTGTGACCCAAAAATGAATGAGACAGTGGAAAGATATAACTTTTTCACAAGACATCAGGAGGATGGTGAAAATGTGGACTGATATCTGACAGAGCTAAGGAGGCTAGCAACAACATGTGGTTTTGGAGAGATCAGGGACAGTCTAATCAAAGACAGAATGGTGTGTGGCATAAGAGACAGTCATCTCAAATAAAGATTACTGAGAGAGGAAGACATGAATTTAGAGAAATGCATGCAAATCTGCAGGGCTGCTGAACTGACAAAACACAGCCTGAAGATGATGGATGGCACCAGTGATAGTGATGATGATAAGGTACATGCAGTATCTATGAAAGGAAAGACAAGACCAAGCTCCCCTATAAGCACTGTCCACTGCAAGTATTGTGGGAGAAGACATGAGAGAGAAAAACCCAAGTGTTCAGCATATGGTGAAACCAGCAGATTGTGTGGAAAGAAGAATCATTTCACAGCTGTCTGCAGGCAAGGAACAGGCAAACAGTACAGACAGCTCCACACTGTGACACTAGACACTGACAGTGCAGAGGACATTACATGACTACAACTGCAGCCTGCAGCAGAGAAAGTCAATGTAGTAGGCAAGGATGCCAAGCAGCTTTATGCACCATTCTTGTTGGATGAGAAGCCCATTAGATTTCAGCTAGATTGTGGAGCAAGGCAAGCTGCAATGTAATTCCATCTGCTCTGCTGAACAAACAGGTTTCTATTGAGCCTACTGACAAGGTACTGGTGATGTACAACAAAAGTGTTCTGAAACCGATGGGGACATGTAAGCTCAAAATACGGAACCCATGTAACAGAAAGAGTTATAGAGTTGAATTTACCGTCTTGCGTGGTGGTAACCATATACCATTATTGGGAGTAAAAGCTGTTCAGACAATGGACTTAATAAAAGTACAATCACAGAATATTATGTCTGTTGAAGTTTCCCAGGATATACCAAATCCCAAACTAAATGCAGAGCACAACTTGGATATGCAGAAAATAAAAGCGAAGTATGCTGATTTATTTGAAGGTGATGGGTGCTTTGAAGGTAAATATAGGCTAGAAATTGACAACACCGTGCAGCCTACCAGATTACCTACAAGGAGAGTGCCTGTAGCTTTAATGCAACCGGTGAAAGTAGGACTGCAAGATTTACAGAGAAGAGGCATGATAGCACCAGTCCATAAGTGCACAGATTGGATCAGCAGTTTGGTCATAGTGCAGAAACCATCTGGCAAGTTAAGAATATGCATTGATCCTAAGGCCTGTTTCACACTTCAGTTTTTTTGTGTCAGTTAAAATCCACCAAAATGGTGGAAAGCGGATCCGTTGCTAACTGATGTGAACGGATGCCACCGGACCGTTTTTTTTTACGGATCCGATGAATGAAGAATTTTAAAGGAACCGCATCCCGGGGAGGGGAGAGAGAGAGAGAGAGAGAATTTTTTTTTTCCAGCTGCAAGAACAGACTTTAGGGCTAAATTTCCTGCTGAGTGAAGTCTTTGGGGCATGTGCAGTGTGAAGTGCGGATCCTGCCGGCCGAAAAAACGTCACATGCTCCGTTCGGGCATGTCGGCGGACGGCAAAATTTTGGCGGATCCTAAAAAAACGGATCCAATGGATGGCCATCCGTCAAGATCCGCCGGTAATGCAACTCAATGGGAAAAAAAAGGATCCGCCAAACAAAATGGCGGATCCGTTTTTTTTTCAAAACGGCGGATCTTGACTGATGGACAAAAACTTAACTGTGAAACAGGCCTAAGCCACTCAACAAGGCGCTGAAAAGAAATCATTACTCCATGCCGACATTAGATGATGTTCTACCAGATCTATCAAAAGCTAAAATATTTTCTGTATGTGATGTGAAAAATGGATTTTGGCATGTGGCACTGACTGAAGAATCAAGTTTATTGATAACATTTTCTTCACCATTTGGACGTTGTAAATGGCTGAGAATGCCCATGGGACTAAAACCTGCTCCAGAGATGTTCCAGCAGACATTAATGCAGGCTTTGGAAGGACTTCCAGGAGTGAAGACAATAGCAGATGATATACTAATAATGGGAGAAGGTGAAGATATGGAATCTGCAATCAAGGATCGCGATCAGAAGATGATACAATTTTTGGACAGATGCAGAGCAAAACACATAAAGCTGAACTTGGACAAATTCAAACTGAAAATGACAGAAGTGGCCTATATGGGACATCGTCTGTGTTAGGAACGGCGGAAAGCACTAAAATAAAAAAAACTAATAAAGTGCGTTCGCCGCTCGGGGTCCACCGTGCAGTAGGTGATATAACCGCTGCTAAGTGGTGGCAGGAACAATATGGCGGAGGTGTGCACGGGGTTAAACTTCACCCAGGTGCGCAGAGCAATCTCTGTTGAGTCACAGAGATGTCAAACACAAGACAAATACAATAGGGCTGAGCCTGTTAAAGTCAGAGTGCTCAGAATAGTTGCACACACGGTATCAGGTCACAGAAGCAGAGCCAAGGACAGCAGGACTGCGTCCCTCTAGACCTACCGTGTGTGCGGCGTCACAACTGCGGATGCCAAGGAGTGCTGCTACTGCAGCGCGGCGTGGGACACTGCCGCTACACGACAATGCTAGTACACAAGCGCAATGTCGGACGCTAGCAACTGTGGATGATGAAGCAGAGGCATACTGGCGCTGGTACTAAACTCAATCCCTAACCACAAATGTAATATCAGAGGGTAGGGGTTTCAAAAGAGTCATTCACCAGAATCATGCATCCATCCTCATTCACACAGCAGCAAGTATGACTATACTAGCGCATGGCGGAACAGCCCTGCGTGCCTTTTATAGCAGCCGGGACCTTCCAGAAGCCTCCAGATCTCCGAGCTGGACCAATGAGATCTGAAGCAGGACCTGAGCACATGACTCCCGATCCCCAATGGGAGATCGTCTCATGAGCATGCTCAGAAGATGGACAGAAGGACTTAGCCTCTGGAGAGATTTGCTGCAAGGCAATCTCCTCTGCAGTAGATAAACAGCAGGAGAGTGCAGAATGTGAGGGTATGGATTCCTGTAGAGCCAACGCAGGAATCTGACGCCTAACATTACCCCCCCTCTTAGTGCCCCCTCCTCCCTGAGCCTTCCAATCCACCAGCTTGTGCCCATCAGAGGTATAGGCTTCAGACTTGTCCGAAGGCAAGTCTGATGTCCCGGTAGGTGACAGAGAAACCCGGGACACGTGGAAGGCATCAGGGGCGGCAAGATCGCCATGTTTGAGAAGGGACACGAGGGAGACAACGGGAGCGGAAGTTAAAGTGGAATGCCGCCGTATGTCGGCAGACATCGCCACTCTCTGTTTAAGGAGGCTACCCTGGGAACAAAAGGCACAGGCCCGAATATATTTTTTAACATCCTGAGCCCTATGCGGCCACCAGTAAGACCTTGCCAGGAGTTTTGTGGTCTGCATATAGCCGCAATGACCACCCATCCTGGACGCGTGTGCCCACGCGAGAACCCTCAGCCAATGGTGGGGAGGAGCAAAGGTCTTGCCCGGCAGCACAGAATTTGGCCATTGCGGGGCACTGTTGTCCTGGGAAACAGCGTGTTGATGGTGACAACCACAAATGGAGTGTTGTGCCGGACGCGCCTCGAGATGGCGCGAGACACCTCCATGGGCTCCGGGAGTGGAATCTCTGGCTCGGGTTGTTCCAGAGGCTCAAAAAAATTGGGAGCTGAGGTAACCTTCCGCTTGGATTGAGCATGCTCCATACCGCGCTCCGAAAAATGGAGGTCAGTGCAGGTGGCAATGGCAATCAGCTCTTCCAAACCTACAGGAACCTCTCTGGTGGAGAGAGCATCTTTAACATGCTCCTCCAAACCTCTCCAAAACACAGGGATGAGGGCTTTGTCAGACCACTCCATCTCGGAAGCCAGTGTCTAAAAACGGACGGCATACTGACAAACCGAGAGAGAACCCTGAGTTAAAGCAAGAAGCTGAAGAGACGTGTCGTGCGTGACCAATGGACCGAGGAATACCTGCTTAATAGCTGTTAAAAACTGAGCAGCAGTCCGGAACTCTGGGTCACCATGCTCCCACAGTGGCGTAGCCCACTCCAACGCCTTGCCCGACAGAAGGGAAACAAACCCCACCTTGGCCCACTCCGTATGGAACCACGCAGCCAGTAGTTCCAGCTGAATAGAGCACTGACTGATGAAACCCTTACAGGAGGCGCCATCGCCTGAAAATTTATTGGGCAACGGGAGGCGGGTAACTGTCGGTGCGAGGGAGGACGCGGACATACGTGAAACCGTGTCTGTAATTGCCTGTACAGCAGCTTCGGTGGATTGCGCAGCTGAGAGAGTCCTCTCAAGAGTGGCCAACCAGCCCTCAAGCTGCCGAATACACTGTAACAGTTGCTGCTGTTCTGCCATCACTAGCCAGACCCTGGTGCTAGTATAATGTTAGGAACGGCGGAACGCACTAAAATAAAACTAATAAAGTGCGTTCGCCGCTCGGGGTCCACCATGCAGTAGGTGATATAACCGCTGCTAAGTGGTGGCAGGAGCAATATGGCGGAGGTGCGCACGGGGTTAAACTTCACCCAGGTGCGCAGAGCAATCTCTGTTGAGTCACAGAGATGCCAAACACAAGACAAATACAATAGGGCTGAGACTGTTAAAGTCAGAGTGCTCAGAATAGTTGCACACACGGTATCAGGTCACAGAAGCAGAGCCAAGGACAGCGGGACTGCGTCCCTCTAGACCTACCGTGTGTGCGACGTCGCAACTGCGGATGCCAAGGAGTGCTGCTACTGCAGCGCAGCATGGGATACTGCCGCTACACGACAATGCTAGTACGCAAGCGCAATGTCGGACGCTAGCAACTGTGGATGATGAAGCTGAGGCGCGCTGGCGCTGGTACTAAACTCAATCCCTAACCACAAATGTAATATCAGAGGGTACGGGTTTAAAATGAGTCATTCACCAGAATCATGCATCCATCCTCATTCACACAGCAGCAAGTATGACTATACTAGCGCATGGCGGAACAGCCATGCGCGCCTTTTATAGCAGCCGGGACCTTCCGGAAGCCTCCAGATCTCCGAGCTGGACCAATGAGATCTGAAGCAGGACCTGAGCACATGACTCCCGATCCCCAATGGGAGATCGTCTCACGAACATGCTCAGAAGATGGACAGAAGGACTTAGCCTCTGGAGAGATTTGCTGCAAGGCAATATCCTCTGCAATCTCCTCTGCAGTAGATAAACAGCAGGAGACTGCAGAATGTGAGGGTCTGGATTCCTGCAGAGCCAACGCAGGAATCTGACGCCTAACAGTCTGACTTCAAACGGTGTAAAAGTAGATCCTGAAAAGGTGAGAGCAATGCAAGATTTGCCTACCCCTACTGATGTTTGTGGAGTACAACGATTTTTGGGCATGGTAAATTATCTCTCCAAATTTTGCAGTCATCTGTCAGACATGTGTGAGCCACTGTGACAGCTAACCCACAAAGAAGTGCTCTGGGAATGGATGAAAATCCAGGAGACTGCATTCCAATCAGAAAAGAAAGCTATTGCAGATGCAGCAACCCTAAAGTATTTCGATCCAGATTAAGAAGTAGTGGTACAATGTGATGCTTCAGAAAAAGCCCTTGGAGCTACATTAATGCAGAACAAACAGCCACTCACATTTGCAAGCAGAGCCCTTACAACAACAGAGCTGGGATATGCTCAGATTGAGAAGGAACTACTGGCTGTGGTATTTGGGTTGGAGAAGTTTCACCAATACACCTATGGTCGACGGCTAAGAGTACAGTCGGATCACAAACCTTTGGAGAGTATTACAAAGAAACCACTACTGAATGCCCCAAAGAGACTACAGCGCATGCTGTTATGACTTCAGAAATATGATTTTGACATCGGGTACTGTCCAGGAAAAGACTTACTGATTGCAGATAGGCTAAGCAGAGCTTACCTTCCTATCACAAATGATGAGGAGAAAGACATTGAAACCATCAATATGTGTAACTATCTTGCAGTGTCAAAAGAAAAGTTGAGGAAAATCCAGACTTTCACAGAGAAGGATAAAAGTCTCCATAGTTTAAAGACTGTCATCTTGCAGGGCTGGCCAAAATACAAGCAACATGCTCCAAAGGAAGTTTCACCATTCTTCCACATAAGAGATGAATTGTCAGTGCAGCAAGGAATCATCTTTAAAGGAGACAGGGCGGTTATACCAGAAGTTCTCAGAAGAGACATACTGAAAACATTGCACTCTTCCCACTTAGTCATGGAAGGATGTCTACGCCGAGCGCGAGAATCTGTTTATTGGCCAGGTATGAATGACCACATTAAAAATTATATAACACAATGTGAAATATGTGCATCCTGCAGTGAAAAACAACCAAAGGAGACATTGCAACCACATGAAATTCCACATAGGCCATGGTCAAAAATAGGAACGGACTTGTTCACATGGAATGACAAAGAATACCTGAATACAGTGGAGGTTGATTTGTTGCAGGACACAAGGGCGGGAACAGTGATTAAAAAACTCAAGGCCCATTTTGCCAGGTATGGCATTTCAGATGTCGTTTTCTCAGACAATGCGGCGCAGTTTACTTCGGAAGAGTTCAAAACCTTCAGCAAGAAATGGGAATTTGAACACCAGACGTCTTCTCCCAGATATCCTGAGAGTAATGGGAAAGCAGAGTCAGCAGTAAAAACAGCCAAAAGACTCATGCAGAAAGCAAAACAAGCAGGTACTGATCTATATCTGTCTATACTGGAACATAGAAACAGACCCACTCAAGGCCTAGACAGCAGTCCAGCACAGAGGCTCATGAGTAGGCGTACAAAGACACTCTTACCAATTGCTAGTCATCTGTTAAAGCCAAAGTTGCTGGGAAACATAAAAGCTAAATTACAGAAGAATCAAGATAGGCAAGCTTTCTATTACAATAAATCTGCAATGGAACTGCATGAGCTCCAGAGAAATGACAACATTCGGCTGCAGCCAAGCAGCTCGTTTGACAAACACTGGCAAAAGGCAAAAGTTTTCCAGAAACTAGGACCTCGGTCCTACGAAATTCTAACAGAGGAAGGATGAAGACTAAGGAGAAATCGGAGATACCTGAGGAAATCACCAGAAAGAGATCATTCATTTTCATGGCCTTTTGAGCAGTATCCTGACACCCAAGACGAGGCAGCAAGTACAAGTCAAGTACCAACAGTGACAGCTGACCATCAGGGTGAGGATTCTGGCAAGAGACAGATAATATCAGAAGGCATATTTCCAGAATGAGAAGAAGTACCAGATGTAGGCAGTGACTAGTGTTGAGCATTCCGATACCGCAAGTATCGGGTATCGGCCGATATTCACTTTATCGGAATTCCGATACTGAGTTCCGATACTTTTAGCATATCGAATACCGGAATCGGAAGTTCCCATAATGCTATGAGCCAGTTTGATTTGATTCAGCTAATGACAATCCTCAGAAGTGTGGGCACATCCTGTTAGGCATGTAGGCATGTTAACTCATGGCATGGCTGTGATTGGCTGCTGAAATGATGTCATGATGCACTATAAAAGCCGCCGCCGCCATTTCTGGTTCACTCTGCTGTGAATTCTTTTAGGTACAGGCTGCTGTTCAAGACTCTGAGGGACAGTTAGTGATAGCGATTTTCAAAATCCTATTATGCTTTACCCAGGCTACATTCTCAATAAGTGTAGCTTTCTTTTGCCTTGCAGCAGTGTTCACAGCTGTCTGTAAGGTCTGTGTGAGTGCAGCTCACGCTGTGTAGTGTGTCCTGCAGGCACGTCTGTTTGTATGCCGCTCAGCATGTCACTGCCTCATACATATTTTTCTTTTATTGCTGCAAATTTTTCATTCTCCTATTAGTGTGCAATTGCATCCATCCGTATCCATATACATTGGTTGCAACCACTATAGGAGTAGAGAGCGGAGCCTTTCTGCAGCCTTTCAGTGCTAGTGCCCATTTATCTGCACTGTTCACGGCTGTCTGAGAGGTCTCTGTGTGAGTGCAGCTCACGCTGTAGTGTGTCCTGCAGGCACGTCTGCTTGTAGGCTGCACAGCGCGCGTCACTGCCTCACACATATTTTTCTTTTATTGCAGCTAATTTTTAATTCTCCTATTAGTGTGCATCCATCCGTATCCATATACAGTGGTTGCAAACACTATAGGAGTAGACAGCGGAGCCTCTCTGCAGCCTTTCAGTGCTAGTGCCCACTTATCTGCACTGTTCACGGCTGTCTGAGAGGTCTCTGTGTGTGAGTGCAGCTCACGCTGAGTAGTGTGTCCTGCAGCTACGTCTGGTTGTAGGCCGCTCAGCGTGCGTCACTGCCTCAAACATATTTTTCTTTTATTGCAGCTCATTTTTTATTCATCCGTATCCATCTACATTGGTTGGTTGCAAACACTATATAGGAGTAGATAGAGGAGCCTTTTTTCTGGCTTGTGCCCTTCAGCTGCAGCCAGATTAGTATTACCCTATTTTTTGGAGCCTCATCTTTTGCATTGTAGGTTACCTTCCTGCATTGTAATAGTTCCAAAAAGTTTGTGATACTATCGCTTTTTCTTTGGTCACATCCTTTTAGTTTTTTTTTAAAGAAAAACAAAATAAAGTTAACCAAACATTACATCTGACAGTTGTGTAGGCCACATTAGCTCCTATTAAAGTGTAGTCCACACACACACTTCATAAAATTAGTGTTTCTTATACCTGTTACCAGCTGTTCAGGAAAAAGCACACTAAGCCCCCCTTTGTACTTTTCTGCCTATCTTTATCAGTCTACCAAGATGAAGAAGGCAGGGAGTAAGGCACGTGGGCGTGGAGTTTCAGCAGGGAGAGGACGTGGGGATTCTGTAGGGAGAGGACGTGGGGATTATGCAGGGAGAGGATGTGGGGATTCTGTGCCTGCTGTGGGCACCAGTGAGTCAGCATCCCTCAGTTTTAGCAGGCAACAGTCCTTTATGCGCAGCTTTGTAGGACCTCGCCGTACCCCACTGCTGCGGGAGGAACAAATTGAAGCCATTGTCGGATGGATGGCAGCTAACGCATCGACTTCAATGACTTCCACGTCCTCTCAGGGCCATAGCACTGAAGAGCAACCATCTGTCTCTTCACCACCTGCCAAAGTGCCTAGGCAGTCAGAGAGCCCTGGACAGGAGCCATCACAGTCTCTACTTCTGTTCTCTGAATCAATTGGCTTGGAAAGAGGGGGCCAACCAAGCAGCATTCAAGAATGTGAAGAAGAGGGAGTATGCAGTGATGCGCAACTTCTTTGTCCCTCTGAATCTGAAGAGGCGGGTGGGCCAGTGCCTATGGTCAGCACACCTCAGTACGCATCAGATGATGACGAGACTCAGGTGCCACTTCCTGGTGTGTACGGTGCTGGCGAGACAACCCAGGAGAAGCAGGTGTTTGAAGAGGGGAGTGTAGATGATGAGGTCCTTGACCCATCATGGCATGAGAAACAAGATGGTGGTGGGAGCAGCTCTGAGGAAGAGATTCCCCGAACGGCCAAAACAGGAGGGAGAGGGAGGGGGCAGACTTGGTTGCCTGTAGTCTCCACTTCGGCACCCATTAGGAGCATTCCTCTTCCAAAAGCCAAAATAGGCGCTCCCAAGACTTGCAGTGCGTGGTCCTTTTTTGACACAGTTGCAGATGACATTTGCTTTGTCAAATGCAAGCTGTGTCATCAGAAAGTCAAAACAGGGAAAAATGCTAGCAACCACAAATATGTGGAAACATGTGCGGACCTAGCACGAGCTGGAGTTACACAGACACACTGAAGACGTAGGCCAACGTACAGCACCACCTACCACCTCTTCAGCTCGTGTTGGGGCCTCTTCCTCCAGCTCACACACAGCTGGTTCGGCTTCCTCACAGGATCGCCAAGGAAGAACCTCTGGCACTGTTTTCCGGAGACCCAGTGACATTCCCACAGCACCACGTTCCCAGTCATCCTCACACTCCCAGGCCACTCTACAGCCATCGGTAGCACAGGCATGGGATAAAAGGCGGCTATACTCGGCAAACCATCCCCGAGCACAAGCTCTGAATGCTGACATTGCCAAACTACTGACCCTTGAAATGCGCTCATTCAGGCTGGTGGAGACTGACACCTTCCGGAACTTCATGGCATTGGCAGTCCCACAAAACACCATGCCCAGCCGCTTTTATTTCAGCAGGCAAGCCGTCCCTGCCCTGCAAAAGCATGTGGAGGGAAAACTAAAACATGCGCTACTAAACGCCATCAGTAGCAAGGTCCACCTGACCACCGATGCGTGGACCAGTAACCTTGGACAGGGACGATACCTTTCCCTCACTGCCTATTGGGTCAATGTTGTGGAGCCGGGTACAGATCTGGAGAGTGGCGCTGTATGTGTTCTGCCAACTCCACGGATTGCAGGAATCCAGTCTGTACACATTGACTCCTCCTACTCAAGTTCCTCAGAAACAGCGCTGCAGGAGCCTGTTACGACCGATATGAGCACAGCCGTGGCCAAACATCAACAGGCCGTACTCAAATTAATTTCTTTGGGGAATCGAAGCCACACAGTGCAGGAGCTCTGGAATGCCATCAAACAGGAGAGCGACGTTTGGTTTGTGCCAGCGAATCTCCAGCCAGGCTTGCTATTGTGTGACAATTGCCGAAATCACATCCCATGTCTGGCACATGTGCTGGACTTGGTCGTGCAGAGCTTTCTGAGGGACTATCCAGATCTTGATGCACTGCTGCACAAGGTCCGCATAGAGTGCCCTCACTTGCAGCGCCTATTACGCCTTCCGGAACATCACATCATATGTGACCTACCCATCAGGTGGAATTCAACGTTACATATGTTGGAGCGGTTGTGTGAGTAGCAGGCAGCAGTCATGGAGTACCAGCTGCATCAGGCGCAAACAAGTCGCACTGTGCGCCGGTCACACATCAGCACTACTGAGTGGGCCTCTATGAAGGACATCTGCCTCGTTTTGCATGCCTTTGATGATTCCACGCGGATGGCGAGTGCAGATGATGCACTAGTCAGCATGACTGTCCCCCTTATCTGCCTGCTTCAAAAAACACTGCAAGCACTAATGGAGGAGGTTTTGGAAGAGGTGGAGGATGAGGAGTCCCAAATGCCATCTGCTTCTGGACAGTCTGCGCTACGTGTTTCCTCACAAAGGCCTAGGTAGGGGACATTTTGTGAGGAGGATGAGGAGGAGTCATTGGAGGAGGAAGACATCTCTGCAGAGGAGGGAGGTACACAATGCTCTAGTCAGTATGTACAGCGAGGGTGGGGTGATGCAGAGCAGGCAGAGATGACGACTCAAGCAGGGGACAGCGTTTCTTTGGCAGTTGGGAGTCTGCAGCACATGGTTGATTTCATGCTGCAGTGCCTGAGACACGACCGCCGCATCACCCACATTCTCATCACGGCTGATTATTGGGTGTACACCCTCCTATATCCTCGCTACAGGGACAACTTACAAAGCCTCATAGCACCGTTGAACCGGGAGCGTAAAATGCGGGAGTACCAAGACACACTGGTGCAGTCCATCATGTTCTCCATTCCACCTGACAGCAGTGCTGCTGTGCTTTACAAAGCAGCTCTGTGCGTCGAGGCAGTGGAGGAAGCTCTGCACAAAGAGGGAGCAGAGGCAGCGCCTCAGTACAAGGCAAGACCACTATGGCCCAAATGTGGCAAAGTTTTGTGTGTCCACCACAAATGTCTACACCATCACAAATGGCTCCAGTCAGCAAGAGGCAACGTTTCCGTCAGATGGTGACAGACTACATGTCTTGCTCTGTCAGTGTACTCCCAGATGGCTCTTCCCCTTTCAAGTTTTGGGTCTCTAAGCTGGATGCATGGCCATATGTTGTGAGTTCATTTTCCCCTTCACCATTGAGGTCTGATGAACTCCCTCTTCTGGTAAAGGAAGGTAGTGAGGCTGATTACCAAGCACCTGGGCAGGATGATGATGACTGGGTGACGGGAATTACTGACTGGATATAAGGCAGCCGACGCCCTTCTGCCTTGCTGGTGATCTCTCTGAGGGATTCTAGGAGACCAGTCTGATTCCTGCTCCTCAAAAGCTAAGCTTTCTGCTCTACTTTTTGCATTTGTGTTTAGGTTTTGTTTTTGCATTGTTTTCCTTGATTTCTGCCATTCCCTGCTGGGGTGAGCTGAATTCCTTTTTGCTTTGTCTTCAGAAAATACCTGAGTACTGATATAGTCTTTTTGAAGCCTAGTGTCTTCAGGGCTTTTTTCCCTATCAGCTGTTGGCTCTTGTTTTGATAGGGTTTTGGTGGATTACAGACAGCAGCTTTTCTATCCTGTCCTATCTAGTTAGCTTGGGCCCCATCATTTGCTCAGCCTATCTTTCTATCTGTGTGAGTGTTTTTTCATCTTGCTTCACCGTCATTATATGTTTGGGGCTGCCTATTGCTTTGGGGTCTGCTCTGGGGCAGTTTAGATTTTCCTTTCTGTCTTTAGGCTATGTAGCTCTCCGGCTGTGATCGAGGGGTCTAGGGCACCGCAGGAACCCCCCACGGCTACTGCTAGTTGTTGTTGATAGGTTCAGGGGTCTGCAATCCGATAGCTGCCAACTTCTCTGGTTTTCTGGACTTAGCTAGTATTTCTGTTTTTGCCTCCTATGGTGACTCATTCATAACAGAATCACCAGCCATACCGCAGATCCTAGGGTACTAAATAGCAGGAAAGAATTGTAAAAAAAAAAAAAAAGTGTGTATATTTTTTCCTCTATATCTCTGAGGCCATAGGGGGAATTTTTTTTTCCTCTCTCAATGGAGATAAAGCAATTGTCTGATCGTGTGGAGCAGCTCGCTGCGGAAGTGCGGGGAATTTCTGCCTACCTTGCTCATTCACATGCTGCTGAACCAAAGATCCCTACTCCTGATGTGTTTTTTGGGGATCAGTCTAAATTTTTGAATTTCAAAAATAATTGTAAATTATTTTTTGCCTTGAAGCCTTACTCGTCAGGGAGCTCCGCGCAGCAGGTTAAAATTGTCATCTCTGCTGCGCGGCGATCCCCAGGATTGGGTGTTTTCTTTGAAACCAGATGATCCTATTCTGACTAATGTGAACGCACTTTTTCAAGCCTTGGGGTTGTTGTATGACGAACCTAATGCTATTGATCAGGCTGAAAAGACCCTGTTGGCATTGAGCCAGGGTCGAGATTCTGCAGAATTGTACAGTCAAAAATTCCGAAAGTGGGCGGTCCTTACTACCTGGAATGATAATGCCTTGGCAGCTCTCTTTCAGAAGGGTTTGTCAGAAGCCGTAAAAAATACTATGGTGGGATTTCCTGTTCCCTCTGGTCTTGACGATTCTATGTCATTAGCCATTCAGGTTGATTGGCGTTTACATGAACGCAGGACTGCACGAGAGGTGTTGCCACCTGTTGAACAAATGTCTGAACCTATGCAATGTGATAGAGTTTTGTCCAGGGAGCAATGTCAGGAGTTCAGAAGGCGTAATAAGCTGTGTTTTTTTCTGGAGATGCCTCGCATATTATTTCTGTCTGTCCTAAACGAGAGAAACATTTTGCACACTCATTTTCTGTGGGTGGTGTTCAACCTAAGTTTCTTCTGGCAATTACTCTGATATGCTCCCTGTCCACATTTTCCGCCAAGGCTTCTGTGGATTCGGGAGCAGCCCTGAACCTAATGGACTTGGATTTTGCTAAATGTTGTGGATTTCCTATGACACCTCTGCGGACGCCTATCCCTTTGAGGGGGATTGATGCTACTCCTTTGGCGAAAAATAAACCTCAGTTTTGGACCCAGGTGGTAATGCGGGTCGCCCCAGACCATCAAGAAAATTGCAGATTTTTGGTGTTGCATAATTTGCATGATACCATTGTTCTGGGGTTTCCCTGGTTGCAAATTCATAATCCAGTTTTGGATTGGAAATCTGTGTCTGTGGTGAGTTGGGGTTGTCGGTGTGCCCTTAGTGAGGCTCCGGTTTTTTCCACCTCTGCTCAGTCGCATGATGTTCCTGACTATTTGGTGGATTTTTATGATGTATTTAGTGAGAATGAGTCTGCGTCTTTGCCTCCTCATAGGAGTTATGACTGTGCAATTGAACTGAGCCCGGGGTGTAAATTTCCCAAGGGTCGGCTCTTCAATTTATCTGTACCTGAGCACGAGGCTATGCGATCCTATATTAAGAAGGCGTTGGAGAAGGGTCATATTAGACCATCCTCTTCACCCTTAGGTGCTTGGGTTTTTTTTCGTGGCCAAAAAGGATGGTTCATTAAGGCCTTGTATTGATTATCGTGTCCTCAACAAAATTACTATTAAATATCAGTATCCGTTACCCCTGATTTCGGATCTATTCTCCAGAGTTAAAGGTGCTTGCTGGTTTACCAAGCTTGACCTCAGGGGGTCATATAATCTTATCCGCATTAAGCATGGGGATGAATGGAAGACGGCGTTTAATACTCCGGAGGGACATTTTGAGTACCTGGTGATGCCTTTTGGGCTCACTAATGCCCCTTCTGTCTTCCAGTGCTTCATGAACGATATTTTCTGAGACTTTGTGGATACATTTTTGTTTATCTATGTGGATGATATTTTGATCTTCTCCGAGGATTGGGATTCTCATGTGGAACATGTTCGGACTGTGTTCCGGATCTTGAGGGAGAATTCCCTGTATGTCAAAGGATCGAAATGCCTTTTTGGGGTACAGAGGATTTCTTTTTTGGGATTTATTTTGTCTCCGTCAACTATTGAAATGGACCCGGCCAAGGTACAGGCCATTTATGATTGGGTTCAGCCCACTTCTTTGAAGGCCCTCCAGAAGTTTTTGGGTTTTGCTAATTTTTATCGGAAATTTATAGCAAAATTTTCTAGTATTGCCAAGCCATTGACTGATCTGACTAAGAAGGGTGCTGATGTGTTGACTTGGTCTCCGGAGGCTGTTTCTTCCTTTCAAGAGCTGAAGCGAAGATTCACTTCTGCCCCGGTTTTGCGGCAACCTGATGTCTCACTCCCGTTCCAGGTAGAGGTGGACGCTTCTGAGATTGGTGCAGGAGCTGTTTTGTCCCAAAAGGATCCTGTAACATCTAAAATGAATCCTTGTGCTTTCTTTTCCCGAAAGTTCTCTCCATCTGAACGTAACTATGATGTGGGGAATCGGGAACTGTTAGCCATGAAATGGGCATTTGAGGAGTGGAGACATTGGTTGGAGGGAGCTAAACATCAAGTCGTGGTCCTCACTGACCACAAGAATTTGATTTACCTGGAGTCGGCCACACGCTTGAACCCTAGACAGGCTAGGTGGGCCTTGTTTTTACACGTTTTGATTTTGTGGTCTCTTTTCTTCCTGGCACTAAGAATGTCAAGGCTGACGCTCTCTCTAGGAGCTTCTTTGCTGATTCTCCTGTGGTGACCAAGCCTGCTACCATCTTAGGCGAAGGGGTAGTTCTTTCTGCCATCTCGCCCGATTTGAGACGTGCTCTGGAAGAGTTCCAGGAGGACAAACCTGAGCGTTTTCCCAGTGGAAAGTTGTATGCTCCTGACCAGTGGAAGAAGAGAGTGATGTCTGAAGTTGATTGCTCTGCATTGGCTTGTCATCCAGGTATTTTTGGTACTAGAGATCTGGTGAGTCGGTCTTTTTGGTGGCCCGCCTTGTCTCGTGATGTCAGGAATTTTGTGCAGTCCTGTGGGACTTGCTCCCGGTCTAAACCTTGTTCTCGCTCTAGTGGGTTGTTGATGCCTTTGCCGGCTCCCAGGAGGCCATGGACCCATATTTCAATGGATTTCATCTCTGATATGCCTGTCTCTCAGAGAATGACTGTTATTTGGGTGATTTGTGATAGGTTCTCTAAGATGGTTCATCTTGTACCACTCCCTAAGTTGCCATCTTCCTCTGAGTTGGTGCCCCTGTTTTGGCAACAGGTGGTTCGCTTGCACGGGATTCCTGAGAACATTGTATCTGACAGAGGAGTTCAGTTTGTGTCTAGATTTTGGAGGACTTTCTGTTCCAAGCTGGGAATTCAGTTGTCCTTCTCCTCTGCTTTTCACCCTCAGACCAATGGGCAGATGGAGAGAACAAACCAGACCTTGGAGTCGTATTTGAGATGTTTTATTTCCGCTGATCAGGATGATTGGGTTTCATTTTTGCCCTTGGCCGAATTTGCTTTAAATAATAGAGCTAGTTCTGCCACTTTGATGTCACCCCCAGTTTAAGGTTGGTGATATGGTTTGGTTATCATCAAAAAATATCGCTATGAAGGTGGCTTCTCCTAAGTTTAAGCCTAGATTTATTGGACCTTACAAGATTTTGAAGATTATTAATCCAGTCTCTTTTCGTTTGGCTCTTCCTTTTACTGTCACGGCCACCGCTGATACTCACCTGCAGGGTCCTGTGCGCACCTCCCGGCGTGCACCCGCTCCCCGACGCGTCCCCGCTGCTGACCTCCGGCCTCCCCGACGTCGCTCCCACGCTCCTCTGGCCGGAGCTCTGACGGCGCCATGTGACGCGGTGGCTCCGCCCCCAACATGGCGGCGCCCATCGCCTATTTCTGGCAGGCGTCTCCCCAGGTAAGACGCCTGTGTATCATTCCCGGGCTGCTGTCCTTTTGGCCAGCGCTCTGTACGCTCTCAGGCCCTGCTACGCTGCACCTCCTAGCCCCGCTTAGTTAGGTTTCTTCTGCTGTTCTCTCTCTGGGTTCGCCCCTCTGGCTGTTCTGTTTTCCCTGCCATCTTCCCGGTGTGCTTGCGCCCCTGTGAACTCCTTGTCCATGCCCTCTCTTACCCTCTCTCTCTCTTGCAGCCTCCAGCCACTACCTGCTTCGAACCCTCCAAGTCTCTGCGTCCTTCTGGCTCCTACCACTGTTCTCCCGTGCCTCTGCTCCGCTGACTCTCCACCCTAGTTCCCCTGGTGCTCACCCAGTCATCCCCTTGGCTCCGGCTGTCACGGTTCCATCCCTTGTGGGCCTGCCCCTAACACTCCCTGTATAGGGGGTGGCTCCACCTGGTCCTGCTCGTCCGCAGGGGCTCTGGAGCCGTGACCCAGAGGGTCCACTCCGTGTTGCTCTCCTTATTTTTGCCATCCGAAACACACTCCGTAACAGATACACAGGCCATGGACCCCGCTGGAGACACGGCTACTCAGAAGGAGTTACTTTTTTTACGCGAGAATCAAACGCGCATAATGTCCTTCATGAAATCGATGGACGCGCGTCTCTCCGCTCTCCAAACCTCCGATCCTGGTAATGCGGCCCAGCTGGCTGGCTTACAGCAAGAGTTAGCGCAGCAGCGGGACGCACAAAGTCACATCCTCAGCTACATGGCTTCAGTTGATGGCCGCTTACTTGCGCTCCAGGCAGCCGTGGCTGCTCCTCCTCCAGTTACTGGCCCTCATCCCCTTCCACGGTTGGCCAAACCACCCCGTTATAACGGTGACGCAAAACTGTGCCAAGGTTTCCTGAACCAGTGTCGCCTCCACTTCGAGTTGCAGCCTGAAGCATACCCCACGGATCGCTCTAGAGTGGCCTTCATAATCTCCCACCTCGAGGGGGACGCTTTGGCATGGGTAAACCCCCTCTGGGAGCGTGATGACCCCCTGGTTACTCATTTGTCAAATTTTTGGGACACTTTTCGTCGCGTATTCGACGAGCCAGGTCGTCTCGCCTCCACCACCGAATCTCTGTTCAGTTTATGTCAGGGGTCCCTAACCGTGGGGCAGTATGCCATCCAATTCCGGACTCTGTCGTCCGATTTGGGTTGGAACAATGAGGCTTTGGTAGGAGCTTTTTGGAGGGGGCTTTTGGGTCGAATAAAGGACGAGTTGGCAGGCCGCGACACTCCCACGGCTCTTGAGGATCTAATCTCCTTGGCAACCCAAATCGATCTGCGGTTCCAGGAACGAGCTCGTGAAAGAAGACTCGCGCGCCGGCTGCCATCTCTTCGCAGACCACCCAGTCGTCGGTCTAGGGCTTTTCCCTCCGCGTCTGGACCCGAGCATATGCAAGTAGATCGCTTCAAACTCTCCGAACAACGACGCAAGGAGAGAAGTTCTCACGCTTATGTTTCTATTGCGGTAGCGGGTTCTCATTTGCTCCGTGCCTGCCCGGATCATCCGGAAAACTCCTCCGCCTAGGTCAGGTAAGAGAGGCCTCCCTAGGTGTGCATGATTCCTCTCAACCCCTATCTCTATCTGTCCTATTGCATGTGGGTGGCAAGCGGGTCTCCTTGGCAGCCTACGTGGACTCTGGCGCCGCTGGGAATTTTATTAGACTCGATTAGAGTTGAGCGAAACGGGTCGAAAAATTTCAAAAGTCGCCGACTTTTGGCAAAGTCGGGTTTCATGAAACGAAGCCCGACCCTAGGATGAGGTCGGCCACGAGGTCGACGACTTACGCGCCAAAGTCGCGTTTCAAAAGTTTGTTTTGCGCTCTTTTTCAGCCAATCAGGATCCACGGACACATATGTGATGACATAGGCAGGGGTCACCACCATCTTTCAGAAGGGCATGCAAGTGATTGGCTTGCTTTGGTGGGCATCACAGGGGTTATAAAAGGGCGTGCATGCCGACCGTCATCTTATTTCTGCCGATCTTAGCATAGGGGGAGGTTGCTGCTGCTGATTCTGTAGGGAGAGCGTTAGGCAGGGAAGAAGAAAAAAAAACTGCTTCTGCTGCTAGCGATTTTGCCTGTACAACACACCAGTCACTGTGTGTGCAGTGCAAGGGGAGGCTATATTGTGGTGGATCAGCGGTGTTGGTTGTTAGGCTGCCTTCTAAGGCTTCCTGACAGCTGCATTGCTGTTTACCCACTGCTCGGCAAACTGCTTTTTTAAAAGCAATCCCAATTTTTTTTTTGTCCTGCTGAGGTGCTGAGCGTGCATTTTTTCACACCATACAGCGGTGTACGCTCGTCACACAGTACCGTGTAACGGCTGTTATCACAGCCACAGTGAAGCTATCTGTGTGTCACTCTGTGAGAATAAGTCGAGGACATGTTCCGTTCTTACAGACCTGCACCTACTAGTTTTGTCTAGCTTTCAAACAGTTAAATATATTTGCTGTTTGATCACATTCAAAACTATAGAGAGACAGCATGTGTCAGTCCGTATACTTAAAAAACACGGAGCTTGACAATTTTACGTACACCGGACAGCCGTGTACGTGCACGCTCCTCTCAGTACCGTGTAACGGCTGTTATCACGGTCACAGTGAAGCTATCTGTGTGTCACTCTGTGAGAATAAGTCGAGGACATGTTCCGTTCTTACAGACCTGCACCTACTAGTTTTGTCTAGCTTTCAAACAGTTAAATATATTTGCTGTTTGATCACATTCAAAACTATAGAAAGACAGCGTGTGTCAGTCCGCATACTTAAAAAACACGGAGCTTGACAATTTTACGTACACCGGACAGCCGTGTACGTGCACGCTCCTCTCAGTACCGTGTAACGGCTGTTATCACGGCCACAGTGAAGCTATCTGTGTGTCACTGTGGAAGGATAAGTGGAGGACTTGTTCCGTTCTTACAGACCTACACTCTAGGGAGATTCCTATTCTGCCCAATTCTACATACACCTTGTAGTTTGTGATACACTAGCCAATTTCTGCCTGTGACATAGCGCTCTGATATTCAGTGGGCCTCACACAACCCAAAAGTGTCCAGTGTCCACTAGTGTGTGCAGAAATTCAATATCTCCCTTATCCTGTAGTCACTTTTTTCACACCTGTGCCATCGAGCCTGTGACATAGCGCTGTGATATTCAGTGGGCCTCACACAATCCATAAGTGTCCAGTGTCCACAAGTGTGTGCAGAAATTCAAAATCTCTGTGATCCTGTAGTCACTTTTTTCACACCTGTGCCATCGAGCCTGTGACATAGCGCTCTGATATTCAGTGGGCCTCACACAATCCATAAGTGTCCAGTGTCCACAAGTGTGTGCAGAAATTCAAAATCTCCCTTATCCTGTAGTCACTTTTTTCACACCTGTGCCATCGAGCCTGTGACATAGCGCTGTGATATTCAGTGGGCCTCACACTATCCATAAGTGTCCAGTGTCCACAAGAGTGTGCAGAAATTCAAAATCTCTGTGATCCTGTAGTCACTTTTTTCACACCTGTGCCATCGAGCCTGTGACATAGCGCTCTGATATTCAGTGGGCCTCACACAATCCATAAGTGTCCAGTGTCCACAAGTGTGTGCAGAAATTCAAAATCTCCCCTGTCCTATAGACACCTTGTACCTTGTTTTACATTACTATATAGTTTGTTGGATTTTGTCTACATTTCTACAAAAAATGAGGAAGGCTGGTGGAAGAGGCCGTGGAATTGGGCGGGGGTTGCCAGCTGGTAATGATGGTGTTGGTGGTGGGTCTGATGGTAGTGGCAAGAGCAAAATAGGACCGAATGCAGGAGGTGTTGAGCCTGTGTCATCGTCTGGCTCCATAAGGCTTCGAAGGCTTAGTTTTCTAGGAGTTGGCAAACCGCTTTTAAAGCCAGAGCATCAGGAAAAAGTTTTGTCTTACATTGCTGACTCAGCCTCCAGCTCTATCGCCTCCTCTTCTGAAGTTGTAAAAAGTAAAAGCACTGAGTCATCATTGGAGGCTCATGTTCATGAACCACACCTTTCCTTGTGTCCTTCACCCCAACCAAGATTGAAGGATGACGCAGGCCATACTACTGATTACTCCATGGAGCTGTTTTCACATACCATGCCTGGATTATCAAGTGAAATGGTGAATTACCCAGGCCAAGATGAATCTGACATGGAGTGCACTGATGCACAGCCGCTGATAGATGATTCTGCTGGTACATTCACTCAGAGCACTACATTGTCCTCGCAGTGTACAGAGCCAGATTCTGACCCTGATGAGACTCAGGTGCCCCTTCCCGCACACTATACCACCATACACGGTGACACAGAGGAAGGTGCACATGACATTGAAGAGGAGGTGATGGATGACCCAGTTGTTGACCCAGATTGGCATCCATTGGGGGAAGAGGGTGCTGCTTCCAATAGCTCAGATGAGGAGCATCCACAGCAGACATCGACAACGCAACAGATGTTATCTGGCAGGCCCGGAGCACTCCAAAGACAGGTTCCAAAAATCAAGAGTTGCTGGACAGCTTGTCCAGAGGGTCAAAAGATCACAGCGTGCTAGGCCGCAAAATGTCTGCCAAAGTAGGAAGAGTGCAGTGTGGCACTTTTTTGAACAAAATCCTCATGATCAGGCCAAGGTTATCTGTAAGAAGTGCGCAAAGACCTTTAGCCGAGGGAAAAATCTGAAAAATTTGAATACCAGTTGCATGCTTAGACATTTAACCACCATGCACTTGCAAGCGTGGACACAACACCAAACCTCAAGTGCCACATGTGCAACTGATCACAAAGAACGTAGTCAGCAATGCTACATTGTTTCCCCCACTGTAAGCCCACCGGTTAGCACAGCAGCAAATGTTGAGGTGTCGTTGCAAGGCCACATCAGTCAGGGAATCCCACTGTTATATCAACGAAATACTGAATCTAGGCCATCAGAAAGAACACCAACTCCATCACCATCATCAACCCTCTCTCAGTCCGCCCTGTCCACCGCTACCTCCACCATATGCAGCTCTCAAGTCCAGCTCACCCTCCCAGACACTATGAGTAGGTCAAGAAAGTACTGTCTCTCATCCGCGTACACTGGGTTTGAACGACCACATTGCCAAACTAATCTCGTTTGAGATGATGCCCTATCGGTTGGTGGAAAGCGCAGCTTTCCGCGAACTCATGGCCTATGCAGTACCACGCTATGACCTACCCAGTCGCCACTTCTTCTCTCGCAAAGCCATCCCAGCCCTCCACCATCATGTAAAAGACCGCATTGTCCATGCACTCAAGCAGTCAGTGAGTGGAAAGGTGGACCTCACAACTGATGCATGGTTCAGTAGGCATGGCCAGGGCCGTTACGTGTCCATCACTGCGCACTGGGTTAATGTGGTGGATGCAGGGTCCACAGGGGACAGCGGTGGTGGGACAGTGCTGCCTAGCCCACGGTATAGGAAACAGTTGGCTGTAGGCGTTTGACCCTCCTCCTCCTCCTCCAGAAGCGAAAGCTCGTCCACAGAGCGCAGTCGTACGAGCACTCCATCTGCAGCTGCCACTGTTGCACACGAGGTGTCCCCCTATCGAGCAGCTAGTGGAAAGCGTCAGCAGGCTGTGTTGCAGATGATGTGTTTGGGCGACAGACACACCGCCGAGGTGCTGGCCGAGTACTTGAAGCGACAAACTGAGTCATGGCTGGGCAGTGTACATCTTGAGGCAGGCAAGGTAGTTAGTGATAACGGTCGTAATTTTGTGGCAGCCATAGCCCTTTCAAAACTCAGCCACATACCTTGCTTGGCTCACACCTTGAACCTGGTGGTGCAGTGCTTCCTCAAAAATTATCCGGAGTTAACAGCCCTGCTCCAGAAGGTGCGAACACTGTGCGCGCACATCCGCCGGTCGCCTGTACACTCCGTTCGTATGCAGAAGCTGCAGCGATTGCTCCACCTTCCCAACCACCGCCTCATTATCGACATTGCAACAAGGTGGAACTCCACCCTGCACATGGTGGAGCGGCTGTGCGAGCAGAGGCAGGCCATAATGCATTTGTGGGAGGATACACGGCCAGGCACTTTGAGAGCAGACATGGAGTTGACAGGTGTGCAGTGGTCGAAGCTGAAAGACCTCTGTAAAGTCCTTCAGTGTTTTGAGGAATGCACACGGCTGGTAAGCGCAGACGACGCCATCCTAAGCATGAGCATCCCACTTATGCGTCTGCTCATGCAAACTTTGACGCACCTTAAGGAGCAGGCGTCTGCAGCCAATGTTGACGAGGAGGGAATCCTTGATGACATTCAGCCATTGTCTGCTCAGGGACCTCTCCTGGACGAGGTGGAGGAAGAAGAGGAGGAGGAGGATGATGATGGGGATGATTACTTAGGGGAGGAGGATGCATCTCGTGGGGCAAGTGAAAATGTTGGCGTGGCAAGGTCTGGTACAGGGTTTGTGCGTGACTGGAGGGATGTGGATTTGCCAGAAAGTGCTCCTCCAACCAGCAATCGCAGTGCATCATTGACACCGGAAACATTGGCCCACATGTCAGATTATGCCTTGCAGATCCTAAAAAGGGACCCCCGCATTGCCAAAATGATGAACGATGACGACTACTGGTTGGCCAGCATCCTGGATCCACGCTATAAAGGCAAATTACAAAACATCATGCCACAGGAGAACCTTGACCTAATATTGGCTAATAAACAAGCAACTCTGGTAAATCGGTTGCTTGAGGCATTCCCAGCACACAGCAGTGGTGATGGTTCTCACACGAGCCGTACGGGCCGGGGGCAGCTTGGCAGAGGTGTTCATGGTGCACACAGCAGAAGTGGCATTGGAGACAGGGGTTTCATGACAATGTTGTGGACTGATTTTTCAAGTACCGCTCACACAACTGGTAATACTGCATCGATGGAAAGTGACAGGAGACAGCAGTTGTCAACTATGGTTACAAACTACTTTTCCTCCCATATCGATGTTCTCCCACACAGGTCATTCCCCTTTGACTATTGGGCCGCTAAACTGGACACCTGGCCTGAATTGGCCCAATATGCCTTACAGGAGCTCGCTTGCCCAGCTGCAAGTGTGCTATCGGAAAGAGTCTTCAGTGCAGCTGGATCAATCCTGACAGAAAAAAGGACCCGTCTTGTCAACCCAAAATGTGGATGATCTAACCTTCATTAAAATGAACCATGCATGGGTTTCCAAGGATTTTGTCCCACCTTCCCCTGATGACACATAGGGTGACAGAAAAATGGCTTGCTTTGGTCCACCTCTTCCTGGGACTTGACCTATTTCGCCTTTTGCATCAGCTGAATGTCCAACATCAACATATGCCACTTTATAAAACTCCCTAACTGTGCTGCCTCCCCCCCCCATGGCCGGGGTCACCACCTAGTGCACGACACCGTGCGAGTGCCGTTGCCCTGGACAGGTGGGTAGGCCGACTCTTGGGCACAGGCACTGGCACAGGGTCCCTCATAGTGCAATCAAGTGTCTGACGGTGGTGGTGCACACCCGCCGTCAGACACACCGCCGTACTATGAGGGGCCCAGTGCCAGTACCGACGCCCACGAGTGGGCCCCCCTTGCTTGGGCAGGGCCCCAGCATTTGCAATCTTTACCTCTCCCTCCTCCTCCGCTGTGTAGTCTGGGCCGTCAAATCCTTACTGTGCCTGACACCGTCTGAGCCTGCCTCCTGATGTATAGACATATATTTTGAATGTGTACGCTATCCATACATGTTATCCGGGGATACGGTACCCTTTCTCACCTTTGTGCAATCACGTGCAATCCATACTGGGCCTAACACCGTCTGAGCCTGCCTCCTGATGTATAGACATATATTTTGAATGTGTACGCTATCCATACATGTTATCCGGGGATACGGTACCCTTTCTCACCTTTGTGCAATCACGTGTAATCCATACTGGGCGTGAGAACAGCTGGCGAGCTGTTAAGCAAGCTACAGCACCTGTGGTTTGCACACGTAAGTTTTTCATTTTTTCAGGAATGACGGTTAGGCCTAATTCCGGAACTGCGGTTGACCTGCACTTACTGGGAAATCATCGTTCGCGGGTAATAATTGTAATCAGTGATCCCCATCACTAACGTTGTTCAGCAGGTTATCTGCACCTGTAAGCGACAAACGCTGGCCTTTTCAGTGTAGCGCACATGCAGCCACGGACATGTAAGGGCATGACACACCAGTTATTGGCCAATCTCATGTGCCAGAGCCTCACGTGTCCCTCTAGTAAGCCGGACTTGGACCACGGGGCATGACGGAGTCTCATTCGTTAACGGAATTAAGCTTGCAATGTGTGCATCTTTTCTGTAGCTGGCATGGTTGAGGTTTCCCAGGTGGAGTTGAATTTAACCGTAGGCTCCACTCCTGGTGGTGCCCTTCTGGACATTCCTTTAAGGTTCAGCTTTGCAACCATACTGCCCACGTAAAACAAACACTTTGCCTTCATGAACGCTGTTTGGAGGGTCATGACTCGTGGGAATAACGCCGCCCAATCAGTTAACCTGCTAGAGAGATCCTTCGTTGCTCCCAAGCATGACATCACACTCCCTAGGAGGAAGGTAATGCCACTGTGGCGACCGTACTCCTGGGGGCGACACAAGTGCACTGATGCCCAGCCACTGCTCGATGAATCTGCTGGTACATTGACCCAGACCACTACATTCCCCTCGCACGCTACACGGCCTGAATCTGACCCTGATGAAACTCAGGTTACCCTTCCCATATACAGTTCCATCTTACACGGTGACAAAGAGGAAGCTGCAGATGAAAGTGCAGGTTCGGCCCACCCGCCATCAGACACACTACCGTACTATCAGGGGCCCTGTGCCAGTGCCGTCGCCAACGAGTGGGCCCCCCCTGCTTGCTCAGGATCACAGCACTTGCATGGTTGAAATACTGTGCAGTGAGATGGAAGATGGGGACGACGAGGAGTCCAGACTAGTACAGAGATTCCCTAGCGAGGAGACTTATTTGATTGTTTTCAATGTTGGGACAGCAATTTTTGGGGAGCACTATACTCTGGAGAATGATAGATGGGGCCCACCATACACTGGAACATTCCAAAGGTGGACATCAGACACTGGAGCAGCATTTACAGGGCCCATTATACACTAGAGCATTAGAAATGGGGCCCATTATGTTTGGAGCATTATTTGGGCCCATAAGACAGTGGAGCTTCATCCATGGGGACCAACATATACTGTAGCATTATGTGGAGCTCATCATATACTGTTTCAAACATTATATGGGACCAATGATTCTGTATGGAGAAATAGATGGGCCTCGTCATGAGATGTAAAAAGTGAAGTATTTTTCATTGTACTATACCGCTATTTCTCTGCCGTATCGGAGCATGATGAGTTGTGGTATGTGTTAAAGGGGCGCTCTTTCGCCCAGGGCACATGAAAACCTGGAGCCAGCCCTACCCCCCCACAACTTTAGCCAAATAACCCCCATTTTTCAGTGCGTAACTTGTATTATGAAGTTAATTAAGGTTGACAAGCTTAAGTAAGAAGAATTGATGCTTTTGGCATTCAAATGGGCACTGTAGGTGTGTTTCCTGTCCTCCTCTCACTGCCGACTTTTATTCCCCATTGACTTACATTGGGTTTCGTGTTTCGGGACGACCCCGACTTTTCCCTATAATCGGCCGATCTTGCTCGACCCGACTTTTGGAAAAGTCGGGTTTCACGAAACGAAACTCGACCCTAAAAAACCAAAAGTCGCTCAACTCTAGACTCTATGTAGTTTCCAAATTTTCGGTCCATGTGAAGGCCCTCGAGAATCCCCAAGTCCTTGCATCCGTAGACGGTAATCCCTTGCAAGAGACCGTCAAGTTAGTTACGCACGAGGTCGAGCTTCAGATTGGCGCCTTGCACAAGGAGAAAATCTCGTTTTTTGTTTTAGCCGGTATCTCTCATCCTATTCTCCTTGGTCTTCCCTGGTTGCGACTCCATGAACCCACTTTGGATTGGCGTAACGGCAATGTTTTGTGCTGGGGGGACTCTTGTCGGTCTCGGTGTTTGCAGCTTGTGCATCCGGTAGGTGTTCCCCGTCTCCTCCCTGGTCCCTCTAGTTTGCCTCCCGCATATCGGGTCTACGCGGATGTCTTCGACAAGAAAGAGGCTGAAGTTCTTCCACCTCACCGACTGTATGACTGCCCTATCGAGCTCATTCCTGGTGCCACTCCTCCCCGCGGCAGAATTTTTCCTCTCTCTTTAGCTGAGACGCAGGCAATGTCGGAGTACATCCAAGAGAACCTAGCCAAAGGCTTCATTCGAAAATCGTCCTCGCCTGCTGGTGCAGCCTTCTTTTTTGTGAAGAAGAAAGACAGGACTCTTCGTCCGTGTATTGATTATCGGGGCCTTAACCGCATCATGGTAAAAAACAAGTACCCGCTTCCATTGATTCCTGAACTCTTCGATCGCCTGACAGGAGCATGAGTCTTCACCAAGCTGGATCTGCGAGGAGCCTACAATCTAGTTCGTATACGGTCCGGGGATGAATTGAAGACCGCATTCAACACATGGGACGGGCATTACGAGTACTTAGTGATGCCATTTGGACTCTGCAACACTCCTGCAGTTTTCCAAGAACTCGTCAACGACATCTTTCGAGATCTCCTCTATGTCTGTGTAGTGGTCTATCTGGACGACATCTTGATTTTCTCTCCCGACTTGTCTACCCACCGCCGAGATGTCCGTCAGGTTCTACATCGTCTCAGGGAGAATTACCTGTTCGCTAAGTTGGAGAAGTGCCTCTTTGAGCAGTCCTCTCTACCGTTCCTTGGCTACATCGTTTCGAGCACTGGCTTGGAGATGGATCCTGAAAAGGTCTCTGCCGTTCTCAAGTGGCCGCGTCCCCAAGGAGTGAAGGCAATCCAGCGTTTTTTGGGCTTCGCCAATTTTTACAGGCAATTCATTCCACATTTTTCCTCCCTAGTCAAGCCTATCTCTGCTCTCACTCGCAAAGGGGTTAATCTCCACTCCTGGCCGAGGGAGGCTGATGCCGCTTTTAAAGATTTAAAGCAGGAATTCGCTAAAGCCCTAGTACTCCACCGTCCAGATGCCAGTAGGCCATTTTTTCTGGAGGTTGATGCCTCGTCTGTGGGTGCAGGAGCCGTTCTTCTGCAAAAAACCTCCTCTGGATGCGTGGTCACATGTGGGTTCTTCTCCAAGGTTTTCTCCGCCCTAGAACGTAATTACGCTATCGGAGACAGAGAACTACTGGCCATTAAACTCGCCCTTGAAGAGTAGCGCCATCTTCTTGAAGGAGCTGTCCATCCGTTTACCATATTCACGGATCATAAGAATTTGGCTTATGTTCAGACTGCCCAAAGGCTCAACCCGCGTCAAGCTAGATGGTCCTTGTTCTTCGGGCGCTTTGATTTTCTGCTCCACTTCCGGCCAGGGAATAAGAACGTCAAGGCTGACGCCCTGTCTCGGTCCTTTTCGCCTGTGGACACTGAAGATGACCCAGCACACATCATCAATCCAGCTAAGATTATCACTGTGGCTCCCCTAAGCGTACTTTCTCCACCACCCGGTAAGACCTTCGTTCCGGGTAGGGACAAGGCTAGGGTCTTACACTGGGGGCACTCATCTAAATTTTCTGGACACGCTGGAGTAAGGAAGACTCTCTATCTCATCTCTCGACATTATTGGTGGCCATCGCTTCGCCAAGATGTCCTGGACTTCATCACTTCCTGTCCTTCGTGTGCCAGGAACAAGGTTCCTCGATCCCGACCTTATGGGCTCCTACACCCATTACCCATACCCACGACTCCTTGGACCCACATAGCTATGGACTTCATCACTGATCTGCCAGAGTCCTCGAGGTGTTCGGTTATCTTAGTGGTCGTGGATCGGTTTTCAAAAATGGCTCACTTTGTTCCCTTGTCTGGTCTGCCTTCTGCCCCCAAGTTGGCGAAGATCTTCTTGCTCCACGTCTTCCGTCTCCATGGCTTTCCTCAGCACGTTGTCTCGGACAGAGGAGTCCAATTCACCTCTCGATTCTGGCGAGCCGCTCTCTGCGGATTGATGAAGATATCTCTGGATTTTTCATCGGCCTTTCATCCCCAGTCTAACGGACAAGTGGAACGGGTTAATCAAGTCCTGACTTCGTACCTTCGGCATTTTTCTAACGCGCACCAAGATGACTGGGTTTCTCTTCTTCCATGGGCTGAATTCACGTACAATAATCACCCCAGTGAAGCCTCTACCAAGTCCCCCTTTTTTGTGGTTATTGGTCAACATCCCGGCATTCCCCTTCCCGTTTCCCCCACCTCAGGTGTACAGGCGGCGGATGCTGTGTCGATAGATTTCTCCCAGATTTGGAGGGACACCAGTGAGGCCCTTGAGAGAGCCAGTCGCAAAATGAAGGATTACGCCGATAAGAGACGTTTAGATGCTCCTCCGTACTCCCCTGGGGAGAAGGTCTGGCTTTCCTCACGGCATATCAGACTAAAGGTTCCTTCCTATAAGTTGGGTCCACGTTTTATCGGTCCTTTTGAGATTCTAAGGCGCGTCAATGACGTGGCCTGCAAATTAAAATTGCCTGCCTCGCTAAGAATTCCCAATGTTTTTCATGTATCCCTCCTCAAGCCTGCGGTATTTAATCACTACCACTCAACCGCTTCACAAAATTTCCAACCCAGCAGTTCTGATAATACCTTTGAGGTTAAAGATATACTCGCCACTAAGACTGTTAGAGGTCGAACTTTGTTTTTGGTCGATTGGAAGGGTTTCGGCCCTGAGGAGAGGTCCTGGGAACCTCGAGAAAACATTAATGCTCCTCGGATCATGAAATGATTTCTCGACAACCTTCGGAGGGGAGGGGTACTGTCACGGCCGCCGCAGGGTCCTGTACACACCTCCCGGCGCACACCCGCTCCCCGGCGCGTCCCCGCTGCTGACCTCCGGCCTCCCCGACGTCGCTCCCACGCTCCTCTGGCCGGAGCTCTGACGGCGCCATGTGATGCGGTGGCTCCGCCCCCAACATGGCGGCGCCTACCGCCTATTTCTGGCAGGCGTCTCCCCAGGTAAGACGCCTGTGTATCGTTCCCGGGCTGCTGTCCTTTTGACCAGCGCTCTGTACGCTCTCAGGCCCTGCTACGCTGCACCTCCTAGCCCCGCTTAGTTAGGTTTCTTCTGCTGTTCTCTCTCTGGGTTCGCCCCTCTGGCTGTTCTGTTTTCCCTGCCATCTTCCCGGTGTGCTTGCGCCCCTGTGAACTCCTTGTCCGTGCCCTCTCTTACCCTCTCTCTCTCTTGCAGCCTCCAGCCACTACCTGCTTCGAACCCTCCAAGTCTCTGCGTCCTTCTGGCTCCTACCACTGTTCTCCCGTGCCTCTGCTCCGCTGACTCTCCACCCTAGTTCCCCTGGTGCTCACCCAGTCATCCCTTTGGCTCCGGCTGTCACGGTTCCATCCCTTGTGGGCCTGCCCCTAACACTCTCTGTATAGGGGGTGGCTCCACCTGGTCCAGCTCGTCCGCAGGGGCTCTGGAGCCGTGACCCAGAGGGTCCACTCCGTGTTGCTCTCCTTATTTTTGCCATCCGAAACACACTCCGTAACAGTTACATTTAAAATCCATAATGTGTTTCATAAGTCCTTGTTGAAGAGGTTTGTTGAACCAGTTGTTCCTGGGGTGGCACCTCCGGACCCTGTATTGGTTGAAGGTAACATGGAATATGAGGTAGAGAAGATACTGGATTCCCATCTGGCTAGACGGAGACTCCAGTATTTGGTTAAGTGGAAGGGTTATGGTCAGGAGGATAATTCCTGGGTCTCTGCCTCTGATATTCATTCCAAAAGATTGGTGCGTGCCTTTCATCGGGCTCACCCTGATCGCCCTGGTGGCATGGATGAGGGTTCGGTGACCCCTCCTCAAGGGGGAGGTACTGTTGTGAGTTCATTTTCCCCTTCACCATTGAGGTCTGATGACCTCCCTCTTCTGGTGAAGGAAGGTAGTGAGGCTGATTATCAAGCACCTGGGCAGGATGATGATGACTGGGTGACGGGAATTACTGACTGGATATAAGGCAGCCGACGCCCTTCTGCCTTGCTGTGATCTCTCTGAGGGATTCTAGGAGACCAGTCTGATTCCTGCTCCTCAAAAGCTAAGTTTTCTGCTCTACTTTTTGCATTTGTGTTTTGGTTTTGTTTTGCATTGTTTTCCTTGATTTCTGCCATTCCCTGCTGGGGTGAGCTGAATTCCTTTTTGCTCTGTCTTCAGAAAATACCTGAGTACTGATATAGTCTTTTTGAAGCCTAGCGTCTTCAGGGCTTTTTTCCCTATCAGCTGTTGGCTGTTTGATAGGGTTTTGGCGGATTACAGACAGCAGCTTTTCTATCCTGTCCTATCTAGTTAGCTTGGGCCCCATCATTTGCTCAGCCTTTCTTTCTATCTGTGTGAGTGTTTTTTCATCTTGCTTCACCATCATTATATGTTGGGGGCTGCCTATTGCTTTGGGGTCTGCTCTGGGGCAGTTTAGATTTCCCTTTCTGTCTTTAGGCTATGTAGTTCTCCGGCTGTGATCGAGGGGTCTAGGGCACCGTAGGAACCTCCCACGGCTACTGCTAGTTGTTTGTGATAGGTTCAGGGGTCTGCAATCCGATAGCTGCCAACTTCTCTGGTTTTCTGGACTTAGCTAGTATTTCTGTTTTTGCCTCCTACGGTGACTCATTCATAACAGCCAGAGCTTAGCCACTATGCATTGGAGGTGCTGGCTTGCCCTGCTGCCAGTGTATTATCGGAACACGTCTTTAGTGCTGCAGGTGGTGTACTAACAGACCGTCGCACGCGACTATCCTCCGATAACGTTGACCAGCTTACTTTTCTGAAAATGAACAAGGCCTGGATCTCGCCTGATTTTGCCAGTCCTCTTCCAGAATAAATAATTGGTTGGCAACAGTAGCCAGGTCTCCTGTTGTGTTCATGTTTCTACCACCTGAACTGTAATCCCTGGGCTTCAACACAGCCAGTTGTCGCTCAGAAGTGCCGTCTGCACAGAGAAAAACACTAGCTCCTGTGTTAGTGGGTATTACGCGCCCCGATGCTCACCTGGGGTCCCCCTCCTCCCGGCGCGTCCCTCCTTCATCCTCACGCCGTGCCCTGTCTGGCTTTGCAGGGTCACGGCGCGTCAGAGGCACGCACATGCGCACTCGCTCGTTTCTCACCGCGGGGCATCCTGGGAGCACGTGACCCGGTGGCTCCGCCTCCAACATGGCGGCGCCCACCGGGTATTTCTGTCTGGCGTCTGGAATGGTAAGACGCCTGTTTGTCTTCCTCTGTGGCGCTTAGCGTCCCTGCGCAGCGTCGCACCCGACTCTCAGGTCCCTCCTCTCTCTGGTCTGCGCTCTGCTCTCCGCTCCATAGCCCCGACTGGACTCCCGCTCAGTCCTCTCTGCTGCCTCCGTGCCTGTACCTCGCCTGGTCCTTCTCTGCTCCTGTCACCGGTGGTTCCTTAGCTAGGGTTCCGTCCTCACCCCTAGGTCAGTCCCCCCTAACCTTTCTTCCTTCTTTCTTCCAGCGTTCCTGCTCTGGCTCCATCCTGATCGGTCCTGGTTCCCTACGTTCTGTCTCCCTCCTGCTCCGGGCCTACTCTAGTCAGTATCCTTTGGCCTTTCCCTCTGTACACTCCCTGGGTCGTCCCTTTGGTTCCGGCTGTCGTGGTCTCACCCCCCCTTGGGCCTGCCCCTAACACTCCCTGTATAGGGGGTGGTCATCACCTGGGCCGCTCGCCCTCGGGGGCTCTGGAGCCACGACCCAGAGGGTCCACTCTCCGGTTCCTACTAGAATCGTAACAGAACAAACAGGCCATGGACCCCGCTGGAGCCGCTGCGGCTCAAAAGGAGTTGCTGTTTTTGCGAGAGAATCAAACTCGTATCATGGCTTTCATGAAATCCATGGATTCTCGTCTTTCCGGGCTCCAGTCCTCTGACCCTGGGAATGCCTCCCAACTGGCTGGACTGCAGCAGGAACTGGCCCAGCAAAGAGATACCCAGACCCATATCCTTAGTTATATGGCCTCCATAGATGACCGCTTACTCTCCTTACAGTCGGCCGCTGCAGCCCCCGTTCCAGCCCAGGCGCCTCACCCGCCACCCCGTTTAGCTAAGCCGCCCCGCTATAACGGGGATCCCAAGCTGTGCCGAGGTTTCCTGAATCAATGCCGCCTCCATTTCGAACTCCTGCCCCTGCAATATCCCACTGAGCGGGCTAAGGTGGCTTTTATTGTCTCCCATCTTGAGGGAGACGCTTTAGCGTGGGTTAACCCCCTCTGGGAACGTGATGATCCGGTAGTCTCCCAGCTAGGTACTTTCTTCGAGACGTTTCGTCGAGTGTTCGACGAGCCGGGTCGCCTGGCCTCTACTACGGAATCTTTATTTAACCTCCACCAAGGGTCCCAAACCGTGGGTCAGTATGCCATCCGATTCCGAACCTTATCTTCTGATTTGGGATGGAATAACGAGGCCTTGGTAGGGGCCTTTTGGCGAGGCCTCGCGGGTCGAATTAAGGATGAGTTAGCTGGGCGGGATACTCCCACTGCCTTAGAAGATCTCATTTCGCTAGCTACACGTATCGACCTTCGGTTCCAGGAACGTGCTCGCGAGAGGAGACTTCCCCGTGCCTCCCCAACTATCCGCGCTCTACCCTGTCTTCGACCCGGAATATCCGCTTCTGTTTCCATGCCAGAACCCATGCAAGTAGACCGGCTTAAGGTATCTGCACAACGCCGGGAGGAAAGACGCACTCACGGTCTCTGCTTCTACTGTGGTAGTGACTCCCATCTGGTCCGTACCTGCCCGGAACGTCCGGAAAACTCCTCCGCCTAGGTCAGGTAAGAGAGGCCTCCCTAGGTGTGTATGATACCTCTCTATGAGTCAACAGTGTGATGCAGCAGCAAAAAAGGCAAATGCAATTCTAGGATGTATTAACAGAAGCATACAGTCTAGATCACGTGAAGTCATTATTTCCCTCTACTCCTCTTTGGTCAGACCTCATCTGGAATATTGTGTCCAGTTTTGGGCACCACATTTTAAAAAAGACATCAACAAACTGGAGCAAGTTCAGAAAAGAGCGACCAGAATGGTGACCGGTCTGCAAACCCTGTCTTATGAGGAAAGGTTGCAGAATTTGGGAATGTTTAGTTTGCAAAAGAGAAGACTGAGAGGAGACTTAATAGCTGTCTACAAATATCTAAAGGGATGTCACATTGTAGAAGGATCAACTTTATTCTCATTTGCACAAGGAAAGACTAGAAGCAATGGGATGAAACTGAATGGGAGGAGACACAGATTAGATATTAGAAAAAACTTTTTGACAGTTAGAGTGATCAATGAGTGGAACAGGCTGCCACGAGAAGTGGTGAGTTCTCCTTCAATGGAAGTCTTCAAACAGAGGCTGGACAGACATCTGACTGGGATGATTTAGCGAATCCTGCTTTGAGCAGGGGGTTGGACCAGATGGCCCAGGAGGTCCCTTCCAACTCTACGATTCTATGATTCTATGATTCTATGATTCTATACCCCTCACTCTGTCTGTCTTGTTGCACGTTGGTGGAAAACGTTTTTCTCTGGCCGCCTATGTGGATTCCGGCGCAGCGGGAAATTTTATTAGGCTCGAAGAGGTTCTTAAATTTTCGGTCCCGGTCAAGACCTTAGAAACTCCACGGATCCTTGCTTCCGTGGATGGTAAACCTCTCCAAGAGACCATTACCTTGGTCACCCATGAGGTAGAACTCCAGGTAGGGGCCCTACACAAGGAGAGGATCGCTTTTTATGTCCTAGCGAGCATCTCTCACCCTATCCTTCTATGCCTTCCCTGGTTACGAGCCCACAGCCCTACCTTAGACTGGCATAAGGGTAATATCCTGCACTGGGGGGAGTCCTGTAGGTCTAGGTGTCTGCTGCCGGTGCGTCCCGTGGGTGGTTCTCCTTCCCCCTCCTTACCCCCCGGGTTGCCCATTGCTTACAGCTCTTTTTCGGATGTTTTTGACAAGAGGAAGGCCGAGAACCTTCCGCCTCACCGACCCTATGATTGCCCCATCGAGCTCGTCCCTGGAGCCACCCCTCCGCGGGGTAGGATTTATCCGCTCTCGCCGGCAGAGACGCAAGCCATGTCGGAATACGTGCAAGAGAACTTAGCCAAGGGTTTCATACGGAAGTCTTCCTCCCCTGCGGGCGCAGGCTTCTTTTTTGTCAAGAAGAAGGACGGGTCGCTCCGTCCGTGCATTGATTACAGAGGTCTGAACAGCATCACGATTAAGAACAAGTACCCGTTACCCCTCATCCCCGAACTCTTTGATCGCCTGAGAGGGGCGCAAATATTTACCAAACTTGATCTTTGAGGAGCCTATAACTTGGTCCGAATTCGCGCTGGGGATGAGTGGAAGACCGCATTCAACACCCGTGACGGTCACTATGAATACCTGGTGATGCCGTTTGGCCTCTGTAACGCACCAGCGGTATTCCAGGAGCTCGTTAACGATATTTTTCGGGATCTCCTTTACTCCTGTGTCGTGGTTTATCTCGACGACATTCTTGTCTTCTCTCCAGATTTCTCCACCCATCGACGAGATGTACGGCAAGTGTTGCAGCGTCTAAGGGAGAACCACCTATTTGCCAAGTTGGAGAAATGCGCCTTCGAACAACCGTCCCTGCCGTTCCTTGGGTATATCGTTTCAAAGTCTGGATTGAGGATGGATCCCGAGAAAGTGTCCACGATCCTGGCCTGGCCCCGTTCCCTTGGTCTCAAAGCCATTCAACGCTTTCTCGGCTTTGCTAACTATTATAGGCAATTCGTTCCTCATTTTTCCACCATAACCAAGCCCATCTCTGCTCTTGTGCGCAAAGGAGTCAATCCCCGCCTCTGGCCTCCCGAGGCAGAAGACGCCTTTCAAACTCTGAAGAGAGAATTCGCTACAGCGCCCGTTCTCCACCGTCCTGATGCAGAGAGACCCTTCATTCTCGAGGTCGACGCATCCTCCGTGGGAGCGGGGGCGGTTCTCCTGCAAAGAACCTCCTCTGGCCGGACTGTCACCTGTGGGTTCTTTTCTAAAGCCTTTTCTCCCCCCGAACGCAATTACTCCATTGGGGACAAGGAACTACTGGCAATTAAACTGGCTTTAGAGGAATGGCGTTACCTTCTCGAAGGAGCGGTCCATCCCTTTACGATATTTACCGACCACAAGAATTTGGCCTATGTTCAGTCTGCCCAAAGGCTCAATCCCCGGCAAGCCCGATGGTCCCTATTTTTTGGACGCTTTGATTTCGAGCTCCGCTTTCGTCCGGGTAATAAGAACATCAGAGCTGATGCCTTATCAAGATCATTTCTCCCGACCGATGAAGAGGAGAGCTCCGCTCACATCATCGATCCAGCAAAGATCGTCACCCTAGCCCCTCTAAGTTTGGTCAACCCACCACCAGGCAAGACCTTGGTATTGGACCATGACAGAGTAAGGGTTCTGCACTGGGGACACTCTTCTAAGATCACCGGGCATGTCGGAGCCAAGAGGACTCTATCCCTCATCTCCCGCCATTATTGGTGGCCTTCACTCCGCCAGGATGTCCTGGAATTTACCGCTTCTTGCTCATCCTGCGCCCGGAATAAGATTCCACGACAGCTACCCTCTGGTCTCTTACATCCTTTGCCGTTCCATCAGTTCCCTGGAGCCACATCGCCATGGATTTCGTCACGGATCTACCTCCATCTTCCGGCTGCTCTGTCATTTTGGTGGTGGTGGACCGTTTTTCCAAAATGGCTCATTTCATCCCGCTACCTGGTCTGCCTTCTGCGCCCGAGTTGGCGAAGATCTTCGTGCATCATGTTTTCCGACTTCATGGTTTTCCCCAGCACATCGTGTCTGACCGTGGTGTTCAATTCACCTCTCTTTTCTGGAGAGCTCTCTCTAGCTCAATGGGGGTAGTCCTGGACTTCTCCTCCGCCTATCATCCACAATCCAACGGCCAAGTGGAGCGGATCAATCAGGTGTTAACCACTTATCTTCGACATTTTTCTAATGCACACCAAAGTAACTGGGTCTCACTGCTACCCTGGGCGGAATTTGCTCACAACAATCACCCCAACGAGTCCTCTTCCAAGTCTCCCTTTTTTGTAGTTTTTGGGCAGCATCCGGGCATTCCTCTTCCCGTGTCCCCCACCTCGGGCGTGCCGGCGGCGGACTCCTTGTCCTCAGAATTCTCTAAAATTTGGGAGGAGACTAAGACGTCCCTTGAGAGAGCTAGCGATCGGATGAAAAGATACGCCGACAAGAGGCGCCTGGACACCCCTCCTTATCATCCAGGCGATAAGGTCTGGCTGTCCTCGCGCTTCCTCCGACTTAAAATCCCCTCTTATAAGTTAGGTCCACGTTACGTTGGTCCCTTTGAGGTTTTGACTCGCATCAATGATGTAACCTATAAACTAAAATTGCCTGCCTCCCTGCGGATCCCCAACACTTTCCATGTCTCGCTTCTCAAACCCACAGTGTTTAATCGCTTTCAGCCAGCCTCGTCCCACGCTCCGCAACCTAGCTCCGCTGGGGACGTCTTTGATGTCAGGGACATCCTGGCAAAGAAGACCGTTCGAGGTAGAACCTTGTTTCTGGTAGATTGGGAGGGATTCGGTCCTGAGGAAAGGTCATGGGAGCCCCGGGAGAACATCAATGCTCCTCATATCATGAGAAGGTTTCTATCCCGCCTGAAGAAGGAGGGGAGTAAGAGAGGGGGTACTATTACGCGCCCCGATGCTCACCTGGGGTCCCCCTCCTCCCGGCGCGTCCCTCCTTCATCCTTGCGCCGTGCCCTGTCTGGCTTTGCAGGGTCACGGCGCGTCAGAGGCACGCACATGCGCACTCGCTCGTTTCTCACTGCGGGACATCCTGGGAGCACGTGACCCGGTGGCTCCGCCCCCAACATGGCAGCGCCCACCGGGTATTTCTGTCTGGCGTCTGGAATGGTAAGACGCCTGTTTGTCTTCCTCTGTGGCGCTTAGCGTCCCTGCGCAGCGTCGCACCCGACTCTCAGGTCCCTCCTCTCTCTGGTCTGCGCTCTGCTCTCCGCTCCATAGCCCCGACTGGACTCCCGCTCAGTCCTCTCTGCTGCCTCCGTGCCTGTACCTCGCCTGGTCCTTCTCTGCTCCTGTCACCGGTGGTTCCTTAGCTAGGGTTCCGTCCTCACCCCTAGGTCAGTCCCCCCTAACCTTTCTTCCTTCTTTCTTCCAGCGTTCCTGCTCTGGCTCCATCCTGATCGGTCCTGGTTCCCTACGTTCTGTCTCCCTCCTGCTCCGGGCCTACTCTAGTCAGTATCCTTTGGCCTTTCCCTCTGTACACTCCCTGGGTCGTCCCTTTGGTTCCGGCTGTCGTGGTCTCACCCCCCTTGGGCCTGCCCCTAACACTCCCTGTATAGGGGGTGGTCATCACCTGGGCCGCTCGCCCTCGGGGGCTCTGGAGCCACGACCCAGAGGGTCCACTCTCCGGTTCCTACTAGAATCGTAACAGTGGGGTTCAGTAACGCCAGCTGCTCCCCTGCTGTGTGGACGGCAAAGTCTCCTCCTCCCTCCACAATCCAACTACTACTGATTTTTAACCGTGCTCCACTTAGGCCTCTGGCTCCACTGTTTCTAGTATTTCCCCTGGCCTCCAACCCCACCAGTTGCTGCTCTGAAGTGGCGTCTGCACAATCCACACTTGTTCCTGTGTTACTGGGGCTCAGTCACGTCAGTTGATCCCCTGATGTGTGTCCGGCAATGTCTCCTGCTCTGTCCACATTCCCATTACTAGTAGTAATGTCTCCTGATGCCTCCACATTCGAAAAACAGCAGGCTTCAGCCTGCTCCATGCTTGATCCTGGTCTCCAACAACGACAGTTGGTGTTCAGAAGTGCTGTCTTCACAGAGAAAAATACACTAGCTCCTGTGTTAGTGGGGTTCAGTAACGCCAGTTGCTCCCCTGCTGTGTGGACGACAATGTCTCCTGCTGCCTCCACATTCAAAAAACAGCAGGCCTCAGCCTGCTCTGTTGTGAGTTCATTTTCCCCTTCACCATTGAGGTCTGATGAACTACCTCTTCTGCTGAAGGAAGGTAGTGAGGCTGTTTACCAAGCATCTGGGCAGGATGATGATGACTGGCTGACCGGAATTGCTGACTGGATATAAGGCAGCCGACGCCCTTCTGCCTTGCTGGTAATCTCTCTGAGGGATTGTAGGAGACCAGTCTGATTCCTGCTCCTCAAAAGCTAAGTTTTCTGCTCTCCTGTTTGCATTTGTGTTTTGGTTTTGTTTTTCCTTGTTTTTCTGGATTTCTGCCATTCCCTGCTGGGGTGTGCTGAATTCCTTTTTGCTCTGTCTTCAGAAAATACCTGAGTACTGATATAGTCTTTTTGAAGCCTAGCGTCTTCAGGTCTTTTTTCCGTATCAGCTGTTGGCTCTTGTTTTGACGGATTACAGACAGCAGCTTTTCTATCCTGTCCTATCTAGTTAGCTTGGGCCCCACCGTTTGCTCAGCCTATCTTTCTATCTGTGTGAGTGTTTTTTCATCTTGTTTCACCGTCATTATATGTTGGGGGCTGCCTATTGCTTTGGGGTCTGCTCTGGGGCAGTTTTGTTTTCCCTTTCTGTCTTTAGGCTATGTAGTTCTCCGGCTGTGATCGAGGGGTCTAGGGCACGGTAGGAACCCCCCACGGCTACTGCTAGTTGTTGTTGATAGGTTCAGGGATCTGTAATCCGATAGCTGCCAACTTCTCTGGTTTTCTGGACTTAGCTAGTATTTCTGTTTTTGCCTCCTACAGTGACTCAATCATAACACTGCTCCATGCTTGATCCTGGGCTCCAACAACGCCAGTTGTTGTTCAGAGGTGCCGTCTTCACAGAGCAAAACACACTAGCTCCTGTGTTAGTGGAGTTCAGTAAAGCCAGCTGTTCCCCTGCTGTGTGGATGGCAATGTCTCCTACTGCCTCCACATTCAAAAAACAGCAGGCCTCAGCCTGCTCCATGCTTGATCCTGGGCTCCAACAACACCAGTTGGTGTTCAGAAGTGCCGTCTTCACAGAGAAAAACACACTAGCTCCTGTGTTAGTGGGGTTCAGTAATGCCAGCTGCTCCCCTGCTGTGTGGATGGCAAAGTCTCCTGCTGCCTACACAGTCACACTACTACAGATTTTTAGCCGTGCTCCACTTAGGCCTCTGGCTCCACTGTCTCTAGTATTTCCTCTGGCCTCCAACCCCGCCAGTTGCTGCTCAGAAATGGCGTCTGCACAATCCACACTTGCTCCTGTGTTACTAATAGTAGTGGGAATGTGGACAGAGCAGGAGACCTTGCCGGACACACATCAGGGGATCAACTGACGTGAATGGGCCCCAGTAAGACCCCCATCCGGGTTCCAGCACTGTCAGCTGGTTCTCGGCAGTGCCTTTGGCCGAGGTGCCTGCTTCTCGGTATCCGAGTTCCAGCAACGTCTGCTGGTTCTTGGTAGTGCTATTTAGCACAGGTACCTCCTGCTTAGAAGCCGTGTTCCAGCACCGTCAGCTGGTCCATGGTTGTGCCATTGGCTCTTGTTCCTTCTGCTGCCACTCTGGGTTCCAGCACCGTCAGCTAGTTTTCGGTAGTTCCATTGACTCTTGTAGCTTCTGCTACCCATCCGGGTTCCAGCACCGTCAGCTGGTTCTCGGCAGTGTCTTTGGCACGGGTACTCCCTCCTGCCCAGCCTGGTTACAGCATGCCTGCTGTTTCTGGGTAGTGTCAATGCCACCAATACATTGTCCTGTCGTGTTGCGGTGGGGTTAGCCGAGTCTTTGGTGCCTGCAGTTTAGGTGATTCCTATGTGGGCTGCGGGTTCTGGTAATAAAGGCTGGTTCCGTAGTGCCAATAGGACTAGCACCCCCTGTAGGACTGTGGGTTTCGGTAACTGCGGCCTGCTCGCAGCCTTGCAACTTTGTTTATTATGGGTACCTTCTGCTACCCATCCGGGTTCCAGCACCGTCAGCTGGTTCTCAGCAGTGCCTTTGGCCTAGGTGCCTCCTTCTCCGTATCCGAGTTCCAGCAGCGTCTGCTGGTCCTTGGTAGTGCTTTGTAGCACAGATACCTCCTGCTTAGTAACCGTGTTCCAGCACCGTCAGCTGGTCCACGGTTGTGCCATTGGCTCTTGTTCCTTCTGCTGCCCCTCCGGGTTCCAGCACCATCAGCTGGTCCTCGCTAGTTTCATTTGCTCTTGCAGCTTCTGCTACTCATCCAGGTTCCAGCACCGTCAGCTGGTTCTCAGCAGTGCCTTTGGCCTAGGTGCCTCCTTCTCGGTATTCAAGTTCTAGCAATGTCTGCTGGTCCTTGGTAGTGCTTTGTAGCACAGGTACCTCCTGCTTAGTAACCGTGTTCCAGCACCGTCAGCTGGTACACAGTTTTTCCATTGGCTCTTGTTCCTTATGCTGCCACTCTGGGTTCCAGCACCGTCAGCTGGTTCTCGGTAGTTCCATTTGCTCTTGTTCCTTCTGCTAACCATCCGGGTTCCAGTACCATCAGCTGGTACTCAGCAGTTCCTCAGCCTTCTTGTACCTTCTGCTACTTTTCCAAGTTCGAGCTTGTGGAAATGGTTTTTGGTTCTCACTCTGGATCTCCCTGACGATGACCCTGAAGACGATGACCCTGGAGACCACACCGAAGAAGACCAAAAAGATGACCCTGTTGAAGATGACCAAGAGGACAAAGAACATGAAGACAACCACCAAGATGGAGAACAACAAGAGACAGAAGACCAAGAAGCTGAAAAACCAAAAGCAGAAGAACCTTAAGCATAAGACTAAAAATCAGAGCAAATGATATTATCTAAATTATAAGCAGAAGAAGACTAAGCAGTGTATGGGGGTGAGTCCAATCCTCCTCGTGGTGCCCCTGGAAAATGCCTGCTGCTGCAGGCCAAACTGAATGCGGTCAAATCCTGTTGTAAATCTTTTGTGACAGGCAGAATGGAAGGTGTAATCTTCAAACTTTTATAGATAACAACTACAGGAATTCCTGTCACAAATAAGAATATGATGAAGAAGAATAGGAAGAAGATGAAGAAGTAGAATATGAAGAAGAATAGTTGAATAAGAAGAATATGAAGAATGTAAAAAAAAAGAATAATAGGAAGAAGGTGAAGAAGAAGAAGATGAATAAGGTGAAGAAGAAGTTGATGAAAAAGATGCTGCTGCTGAGGATGATGAAGGAGAAAGTGTGGGAGAAGTAAAAAAGAAGGTTTAGAGCATGGAAGTAGTGAAACATACATATCTGACAAAATATAAAAGAGGTTAACAGTCAATATCTTTGTAACTCCGAATGTCTTTAAAAAAAAAAATTTAATTCCTGCTATTCCATTTGATTGGACTAAACCTCTATGGCTTTAATGTCTCCTACACCTCCCACAATACATTCTACATTGTTATTAGTTGTTTTTCTTTATGTAGAATTAACCTACAAGGAAAGAAAGGGTTTTTTTTAATTCCGATATTTCTGTTCCATTGACTTGAATGGGACTTCCGGGATCGGAATCGGCGATACCCGATACTTTTGGATATCGGCCAATCCAATCCGATCCGATATTTTTCAATATTGGGTGGTATCGCTCAACACTAGCAGTGACACATCTTATGTTACTAGAGCTGGCAGAGTTATCAGAAAGCCGGCGCACCTCAAGGATTATATCTAATTTGACTTATTATGTTATAGCTCTAACATGGTCATGGTATACATTGTTTATTAATTTTATTGTTCTTTCAGTTAAAAGGGAAAGGATGTAGCAATATGTTATATGTTGATGTGGCCTCTAGGGGTCTCACTACTTTGATGTGTGTACTATAGAGTGTAAGAACTTGTTGGTTAGTTGTTGTTAGGAGACATCTTGTAATGGAGGAATGTATCACAAGTCTCATGTAATAAACAAGCCTGGAGATATCCAAGGAGTTTGATCCTTGACCGAAAACACATAACAGAACAAACTCCAGATAGAACTTACTGAGACAGCTAAGTCTGCTCAGGGTTCTGTGACACAATTAGCCTGTAAGCACTTGGACTCCATAGATGTCTCTTTGCACTCTCCTGAACCTACGGTAAGGCTCCCTGATATTTTCTTCTCGAGGGAAAAAATAAGTTCTGTACTTTCATAGAGAGTTGTAAGCTGCTTTTTTCCCTTAGACCCAGATCTTCAGGAGATGAGTCAACGGGTGGGGATAATTGTTTCTTTACTCAGGGAGGGTCTTCAAACTTGGGCTTTTTATCTACCCATGACTGCCCTGAACGAATGTCTATGGATAAGTTCTTTGAGGCTTTAGGACTGATTTACGAGGAAGCAGACCGGGTCAAGGTGGCAGAGGACACAATCATGGGTCTCTCCCAGGGTAAACTCACTGCCTAATGGTATTGTTCAGAGTTTAGACGGTAGTCCACCGAAGTGTCTTGGGACGACTCTACGTTTGGATGTCAGCTCAGGAGAGGACTGTCTGATTATCTTAAGGATTATTTAGCTCTTCATCCGCCACCCAACTACTTGGAGGAGGTCATAACTCAGGCCATTCATATGGATCGGAGGTTGCGGGAGAGAGAAGTAATCCAGCGAGAGGATCGTATGCATCTTCTTAAATCCAAAGTGATGCCCTATACAGGACCTATGGAGGTTGAGGCCACTGACCTCAAGGAGAGGGAGAGGAGGTGATGATGCAAAGTGTAGTTATGTTTTTACTGTGGAAGTCCAGGACATTGGAAAAAGGACTGCTGTGACCGAGTCTGGGTGATTGTCAAGGAGGTCACCTGGACTCTCAGGTACCTTTTTTTATTCCAAAAAATTTTGTTAAAGGTGGAACTTTGTTGTGGAGATTGCTTCACACCCACTACAGCTTTTTTTGGATTGTGAATCATCCATGAACTTCACTGACTCAAGTCTGGTATCCAGGAATAAGATAGGGGCAGTTAGGCTCCTATCCATATCATTGCCATTGATAAGACACCGCTGGCAAAAAATATTATTAAATTTGTCTCTGAAGAGTTTCTCCTCAATGTGAGGTCCTTGCATCAGGAACGAATGTAATGTTGTGTTCTGGATAATATTCCAGGCTTGTTAGGCTTTTAGGAGGTTTAAAAATATAACAGTAATTTTTAATTTTTTTAAGGAAAGTTACAAAATGTATTTTTTGAGGGACCTATTCAGGTTTGAAGTGACTTTGGGGGTGCTATATATTGGAAAACCCCAAAAAGTGATACCATTTTAAAAACAGCACCCCCTGACATATTGAAACATTCTGTCAGGTAGTTTATTAACCCTTCAGGTGATTTTCAGGAATTAATGCAAAGTGGTATAGCAGGAATGAAAAAATGTTTGTTTACCACCTAAATGTCGCTAACTTCTGAACTGACCACTATATCCGAGAGACACTAAAGGCCCCGTCACAATAAGCGACTTACCAGCGATCCCGACACCGATATGAAGGTGTCAGGATCGCTGGTAAGTCGCTATGTGATCGCTGGTGAGCTGTCACACAGAGCTTCACCAGCGATCAGCACAGCGATGCCGAGCGCCCGGCATCGCTTGCCATCGCTGTAAAAAATAGAATCAAAATAAAAAATATAGTTTATTCTCACCTTCCGACGTCCCGTTCAGCCATCCTGCCTCTCTCCACACTCCGGTCCCAGTGATCCTATGCACGAATGACCGCGAGATGTCACGGTCTCGAGGGATAACAAAGTCTCGCGGTCATTCGTGCAAAAGATCACTGGGACCAGAGCGTGGAGAGAGGCAGGATGGCTGAACGGGACGTCGGAAGGTGAGAATAACTATATTTTTTATTTTTTTTTATTATTTTTTACACCTGATCGCTGGTCTCCCGCTGTCACACACAGCGATGCGTGCTGGCCAGCGGGAGACCAGCGACCAAAGAAATGTCCAGAGGTTTCTTCCATCGATACCGGCAGGGGGGGCCGCTCGCTGATCGCTGTCACACACAGCGATCTCGCTGGTGAGATCGCTGTTACGTCACAAAAGTTGTGACTCAGCAGCGATCTCGCTACCGAGATCGCTTAGTGAGACGGGGCCTTAAGGCCGCTATTTGGCCATGAACTGCTATGGCAAACATCAGGACCACACAATCATAATCTTGGTGTGTCAATTAGATTAAAGAGGAAGCCCCCACAATCTTTTAAGCATTTTTCCAATGTAGTCAATTTTGACAGCAGCAACTAAGGGGTTAAACAGATATGGATGGTGCCAACACTGATCATTTGGCACCATCAAGTTGTGCAGCAAGTTGTCAGCTATAGTGGACAGCAAGTTGTCAGCTATAGTGGACAGCCAACAGCTGCTGGATTGTCACTAGAGTTGAGCGATACCGTCCGATACTTCAAAGTATCGTATCGGATGGTATCGGCCGATCTTTAAAAAAAGTATCGGTATCGCCGATTCCGATACCGGAAGTCCCATTCAAGTCTATGGGACTTCCGGTATCGGAATAAGAAAAACCCTTTCCTGCCCTTGTACAGCCTCTCTGGGGTCTGTACGGGCCTTTCGGGGGGCTGTGCCGGCCTGCCAGGGGGTCTGTGCAGGCTCCGGTGGTCTGTGCCGGCCTGCCGGTGGTCTGTGCAGGCTCCGGGGGGCTGTGCCGGCCTGCCGGGGGGCTGTGCCGGCCTGCCGGGGGGCTGTGCAGGCTCCGGGGGGCTGTGCCGGCCTGCCGGGGGGCTGTGCCGGCCTGCCGGGGGGCTGTGCCGGCCTGCCGGTGGTCTGTGCAGGCTCCGGGGGTCTGTGCAGGCATCGTCCGATGGGACTACAAGTCCCATCGGGCGATGCCTGCTACCATGACAGTGATTGACACATTAGCCAATGATGGGACAGTAGTAGTCCCATCATCCGGCTAATGTGTTAAATGTAAAAAAAAAAAAAAAAAAAAAATTACATGCTACATACATACAACATACATGCTACATTCATACTACATACTACATACATGCTACATTCATACTACATAAATACTACATGCAACATACATACTACATATATACTACATGCATGCTACATACATACTGCATGCTACATACATACCACATATATACTACATACATACTACATGCATGCTACATGCATGCTACATGCTACATACATAACACATATATACTACATGCATGCTACATACATACTACATGCTACATACTACATGCATGCTACATACATACTACATGCTACATACTACATATATACTACATGCATGCTACATACATACTACATGCTACATACATACTACATATATACTACATGCATGCTACATACATACTACATGCTACATACTACATGCATGCTACATACATACTACATGCTACATACTACATATATACTACATGCATGCTACATACATACTACATGCTACATACATACTACATATATACTACATGCATGCTACATACATACTACATGCTACATACATACTACATATATACTACATGCATGCTACATACTACATGCTACATACATACTACATATATACTACATTCATACTACATACTACATATATACTACATACATACTACATACATACTACATGCATGCTACATACATACTACATGCATGCTACATACATACTACATACATACTACATGCATACCACATATATACTACATACATACAATACATTCATACAATACATACATAGACATACAGTACATATAACATAGAGTAACATACTTACCAATACTTGTCACATTGTTCCCCGAAGCCATTGTCTTTTCCGGGATAAATATTAACATAACAAACCACAAAAATACTCACCCACGATCCGAAGCAGTCCACGAGTGTGTCCCACGACGATCTTGGGTAGAGAACTGCAGCATCAGATGATGCTGCCGTTCTCTACGGGCTGCAGGAATCCAATGACGGAAGGTAGGTATCCTTCCGCACTGTATTCCTCCGCCACTTAAAAAAAAAAAAGTCCCTAGTCTCACTTTATGCCATTGCTGTGTGGGAAATTCCCACACAGCAATGGCATAAAGTGAGACTAGGGACTTTTTTTTTTTAAGTGGCGGAGGAATACAGTGCGGAAGGATACCTACCTTCCGTCATTGGATTCCTGCAGCCCGTAGAGAACGGCAGCATCATCTGATGCTGCAGTTCTCTACCCAAGATCGTCGTGGGACACACTCGTGGACTGCTTCGGATCGTGGGTGAGTATTTTTGTGGTTTGTTATGTTAATATTTATCCCGGAAAAGACAATGGCTTCGGGGAACAATGTGACAAGTATTGGTAAGTATGTTACTCTATGTTATATGTACTGTATGTCTATGTATGTATTGTATGAATGTATTGTATGTATGTAGTATATATGTGGTATGTATGTATGTGGTATGTATGTAGCATGCATGTAGTATGTATGTAGCATGCATGTAGTATGTATGTAGCATGCATGTAGTATGTATGTAGTATGTATGTAGTATGTATGTAGTATGTATGTAGCATGCAGTATGTATGTAGCATGTATGTAGTATGTATGTAGTATATATGTAGTATGTATGTAGCATGTAGTATGTATGTAGCATGCATGTAGTATATATGTAGTATGTATGTAGCATGCATGTAGTATGTATGTAGTATGTATGTAGTATGTATGTAGCATGCAGTATGTATGTAGCATGTATGTAGTATGTATGTAGTATATATGTAGTATGTATGTAGCATGCATGTAGTATGTATGTAGTATGAATGTAGCATGCATGTAGTATGTATGTAGTATGTATGTAGCATGCAGTATGTATGTAGCATGTATGTAGTATGTATGTAGTATATATGTAGTATGTATGTAGCATGCATGTAGTATGTATGTAGTATGTATGTAGCATGCAGTATGTATGTAGCATGTATGTAGTATATATGTAGTATGTATGTAGCATGCATGTAGTATGTATGTAGCATGCATGTAGTATGTATGTAGTATTTTTTTTTTTTTTTTTTAACATTTAACACATTAGCCGGATGATGGGACTACTACTGTCCCATCATTGGCTAATGTGTCAATCACTGTCATGGTAGCAGGCATCGCCCGATGGGACTTGTAGTCCCATCGGACGATGCTTGCACAGACCCCCGGACATCAGCACAGCCCCCCGGCAGGCCGGCACAGCCCCCCGGCAGGCCGGTACAGACCCCCACAGGGTGCACAGACCACCGGCAGGCCGGCACAGCCCCCCGGCAGGCCGGTACAGACCCCGGGCAGTCCACACAGCCCCCCGGCAGGCCGGCACAGCCCCCCGGCAGGCCAGCAGAGACCCCCGGAAGGCCCGAAATGACGGCGCATCATGATGCGCACACACCGCGCATCATGATGACGTCAGGCCGTCAATCAACTGAACTTCCGATTCCGATGCCGAATTCCGATATTGAAAAAATATCGGAAGTCGGTATCGGAATTCCGATACAGCAAGTATCGGCCGATTCCCGATACTTGCGGTATCGGAATGCTCAACACTAATTGTCACCTGTGTGGGGATAATATTCTCTTATATCTCAGGTCAGTAAAAAGACGTATTGGCTATCATTAAGGGGTTAAACAGTGGGTCTCCTAAACTGTTATAGCTAGAGATGAGCGACTTTGCCTTTTTTCGGGTCGAGTCGGGTTTCATGAAACCCGACTTTCTCAAAAGTCGGGTTGAACGAAATCGGCCGATTATCGTGAAAAGTCGAAGGCCGACTGAAACACGAAACCCAATGCAAGTCAATGAGGAAGCAAAGTCAGCAGGGAGTGGAGGACATTGAACACACCTACAGTGCCCATTTGAATGGCAAAAACTTCAATTTTTATTACTGAAGCTTGTCAACCTTAATTTACTTCATAATAATAGTTACGCAATGAAAACTGGGGGTTATTTGGCTAAAGTTGTGGAGGGGTAGGGCTGGCTCCAGGTTTTCATGTGCCCTGGGCCAAAGAGCGCCCCTTTAACACATACCACAACTCATGATGCTCCGATACGGTAGAGAAATAGCGGTATAGTACAATGAAAAATACTTCACTTTTTACATCTCATGACTGATATCGATTTTAAATTCTCCAATAGCTCCAAAAACGGACAGTATCTTACTCCATACAGTATTATGGGCACCGCATAGTGCACTATACAGAGTAATGTGGCCCATATATTTCTCCATACAGAATCATTGGTCCCATATAATGTTTGAAACAGTATATGATGAGCTCCACATAATACTACAGTATATGTTGGTCCCCATGGATGAAGCTCCACTGTCTTATGGGTCCAAATAATACTCCATATATAATGGGCCCCATTTCTAATTCTCCAGTGTATAATGGGCCCTGTAAATGCTGCTCCAGTGTCTGATGTCCACCTTTGGAATGCTCCAGTGCATGGTGGGCCCCATATATCATTCTCCAGAGTATAGTGCTCCCCAAAAATTGCTGTCCCAACATTGAAAACAATTAAATAAGTCTCCTCGCTAGGGAATCCCTGTACTAGTCTGGACTCCTCGTCGTCCCCATCTTCCATCTCACTGCACTTGGCTGTTTAGGCAGAGGGCGTACAGACGTGATGTCATTGCGCTCTCTGATCAGAATATCACTGTCAGGACACGCGGAAGACGTCATGGCAGTGGAGCAGGGAGAGGTAAGTATTTCAACGTTGCAAGTGCTGTGATCTGGAGCAAGCAGGGGGGGCCCACTCGTTGGCGACGGCACTGGCACAGGGCCCCTCATAGTACGGCGGTGTGTCTGACGGCGGGTGGGCCCTCGGGTGGGCCCTCCCACCGGCAGAGACACTTTTGTGTACTATGAGGGGCCCTGTGCCAGTGCCATCGCCCATGAGTATGCCCCCCACCTGCTCAAGGAACTTGCACTTTCATCTGCACCTTCCTCTTTGTCACCTTGTAAGGTGGTATAGTATGCGGGAAGGGAAACCTGAGTTTCCTCGGGGTCACATTCTGGCTGTGTAGAGTGTGAGGGGAATGTAGTGGTCTGTGTCAATGTACCAGCAGAATCATCTAGCAGTGGCTGGGCATCAGTGCACTTGTGGCGTCCCCAGGAGTACGGTCACCACAGTGGCATTACCTTCCTCCTAGGGAGTGTGATGTCATGCTTTGGAGCAACGAAGGATCTATCTAGCAGTTCAACCAACACAACACATTTCCCACTCCAGGCCAGCAGGGAGACCTCTGAACCTGACTGCTGAGGAGCTGCTCTCTGCAGTCGGGAGGAGGTAAGTTAGGGCACTCTGTGCAGGGAAGGGGAAGTGTGTGGACGTGAGAAGGGGAGCTGGAGGATGAGCAGAGTTAAGGCTCACTCCTAGCTGGAGCGCATGGTCCGGATTCCAGTCTCCGAGTTTGTAGGGACACTGACGTTCTTGCAGCTGAAACTGGAGGAAGTAGCAGTTGTAAATGCTCTGCACCCAACTAAGGCTCGGAGGCCCCAGCATCGATGTGTGGGAGCCAGAAGGAAAAGGCTGTATGGTTGCCTGCCATACAAGAAAGTTCCAAAAGAGAGTCAACAGGGGGAACTTCATTGAACTCAGCACTGCGAATACCTGAGCTAAGCGCTAGAACGGAGGCCACACTACCTTTCTGCAGAGAGAGAATCCAAATTGGCTTCCAGGCTGACCAACTCCTTCTCCATCTATACTCTGGCACTTACCAAGTACAGGTAAAGGAACTGCATGACTGTGTCTGTCATCTTTCTCCAGCACCTGGCGCACGGCTCTGCTACATCCTGCACTGCACACCATCTACCAACTCTTTCATCTGCCCTGCGACTACGGCCCTACCTGTGCAGGGCTTCTACATCTTAACTGCACCACAACATCTGTCCCAGAGAAGCGACACTGCAGCGCTGGTCAATCTAATCAGAAACGACAGGTGGCGTCATGTATCATTCACCTATAAACGTAGTTCACCCCTTTGCATTGACGCCCAGGGCCACGGAACGGGTCACCACCACCGTGACACATCCCTGTGAGACACCGGCCCGGTACCAATTAACCCCACTGCCCTGGCTGGCCACCCACACTCCATGTCTGATTCATCTTGGACTTGGGAAATCACGATTTGACTTGATAACCCAGGCATGGTATGATAGAAAGAGCTACATGGACTAATGTGAAGTGTGGCCTGCTGCATCATTCACTTTTGGTGGGGGTAAAGGACACAAGGAAAGGGGTTCTTCCTGACCAGGAGCCAGCACTTGACGACTCAGTGCTTGCATTTTTTGAAACTTCGGAAGAGGAGGGCATATTTTCTGGAGTCTGTTTCGGCAATGTAAGCCAAAACCAGTTCCTCATGCTCCGCCTTTAAAAGCGGTTAACCTACTCCCAGAAAAGGTAGCTTTCCAGGCGTTCCGGAGCCAGACCATGACGCAGGCTCAACACCTCCTGCCTTAGCTGCTCTTGTGCTTTTGCCACTACCAGCAGATGCACCACCACCATCAGAACCAGCTGGCCCCCCGACGCCCATGTCCGCGACCTCTTCCACCAAACTTCAAAATTTTGCAGAAATAGACCCAAAATAACATCAGATATATGGCACTGTATCAGAAGCGTACAGTTCTATTCAGTCAAAGGATAATTGTCAATCTCCCTATATATTCCATCAGTCACACAGAGACGCTCACAGGCTGAGTATGGATTAGACAAGAATATAAAAATTAGACAAAGTGTACAGTATCATCAGATAGCAGGTATATATAGTATAGTTTAAACATTCTAAATCTCCGTAGATATTTGAGGAGGCACACACAGACACTCTCAGGCTCAGTATTGGATTACAACACAATCTAAAAAGCCGTAAAATGGTAATGGATCTCAAGAGTACAGCTGTACACAGTGTAGTTGTCATTGTTGTCAATTTCAGTATTTATTTCCACAGTCAGAAAATAACTCTCACTTGGTCAGTTTGGATTAGACCAGAATATAACAAGCAGTAAATGGGTAATGTATCCCAAGCGTAGAGCTGTATACAGTGTTGGGGTTATTTTTAAATGTACATCTAAATTGCAGGAGTAACCCATAGACACTCACACGCTCAGGATGGATCACACCACAATATAACAAGAAGATCCGCAAGAAATAATCACACATGTGGGACAATGTTCCAGGTGTCAAGGATACACTTAGAGTGTTGGTTGGAGGAGGACTTCCTGGCAGAAAGGGTACAGTATCACCAGATACCAGGTATATATAGCATAGTTTAAACATTAACAATGTACTTCGATATATCAGGAGTAGTGTTGAGCCACCCCGCTAGTGTTTTGGTTCATCGCACAGGAGGTAAGTTCGTCGAATGTTCGTCGAATGTTCGAAGAACACCGTCGAACCCCATTCAAAACAATGGCAGGCAAACACAAACACATACAAAGACATAGAAAACAATTAAAAAACACCTTTAAAGGTGTCCCAAAGCAGACAAAATGCTCAGAAGACAAAATAATAACATATGGAAAAGGGCAACTACATTTAGAAAAGAGGTGGAGGAGTAAAAGGAGGAGGTGGAGGAGACACAAATATAGGCTTGTCATGCTCTTATGAAGTCCAGAAAGGCTGGAATAAAAATGTAAAATACAAACCAAAAAAAAAAAAAAAATTCTGAAATCGAACACGATCATGTACCGTCGGACTGCCCACCAATAAATTATGGCAACTGCCGATGGGGCGGCGTTATTCCCACGAACCTCCAAACTGCGTCGATGAAGGCAAAGTGTTTGGTTTCCGGGGGGCTGTATGATTGCAAAGCTGAACCTTAAAGGAATGTCCAAAAGGGCATCACCATGAGTGGATCCTGTGGCTTAATTGGACTCCACCCGGGGAAAACCACAACCATACAAGCTACAGAAAAGATGGACAGATTGCAAGCTTTGTCGTTTCTGTGTGTGGTGTGGTATGTCCATTTGTAGTTGTGCTAGCGATTTCTCAGCTTTATTCCGTTAACGACCGAGACTCCGGCATGCCCCCGCGGTACGCGTCAAGCTTACTAGAGGGATACGCGAGGCTCTGGCACGCGGGATCGAGCAATAACAGGTCTATCATGCCCTTACATGTCCGGGGCTGCATGCGCGCTACACTGAAAGGACCAGCTTTTGTCGCTTACAGGTGCTGATATCCTGCTGAACACCGTTAGTGATGGGGATCTGGGATTCCAATTATTCCCCGTGAACGATGATTTCCCAGTAAGTGCAGGACAACCGCAATTACGGAATTAGGCCTAACCGGCATTCCTGACAAAATGAAAAAATTAAGTGTCCAAACCACAGGTGCTGTAGCTTGCTTAACAGCTCGGCAGCCGTTCTCAGGCCCAGTATGGATTCGACAACATTGTAGAAAGTTGATAAAGGGTACAGTTTCACCGGATAACATGTATATATGTAGCATAGTTTACACATTAAAAACCTACATCTATAGATCAGGAGGCAGGCTCAGACGGTCTCAAGCCCAGTATGGATTAGACGTGATTGGACAAAGGTGAGAAATGGTACATTATCACTGGATAGCAGGTATATATAGCATAGTTTAAACATTTAAAATCTCCGTGTTCTCAGTATGGATTAGACAACAGTCTAAAAAGTACCAAAAAGGAAATGTTTTTGAAGCGTACACCAGTATACACTTTTGGTGGTATTTTTAAATCTTCATATATATTTCTGTCTCAGTAAGACAGTCCAGCCTCTCCGACATAGGAAATGAGATGCATACAATTACTGTCATAAAGTCTAGTGATTGCAGAAATCTAGGAATTAACAATCACGGGAAAAACTGCCATCACAATTCTCTGAGGCGATGCTGACCCTCAATTAATGTGTGTGGAGACAGCGAAAACATAACTTTGTGAAGAAAGTGTTGCTGTATCGCAGTACCATTGATCCCATCAGCGTTACTCATCTCCATCAAATTTTAATCACAGGGAGAGATGCAAAACTGTTGCTCACTGCCTATCATGATCTGTCACGTAACTTTGGAGTGCAAAAGACAGAAGCCACTGGCCGTAGGCCTGTGGGATTGGCATGAGAGGGCACATTTAAATATGTGCGCCGGAATGTCACGCGTCTGTGAGTAGGAAAACTGTGAAATATGATGATAAACCACCACTGCATGTCATTGTGAGTCGAGGTCCATAAGAAATGGAAGCCATTGATCATCTGAAGCTAGAGCCCGGCCAGCAGGACAGGGCATAGCTACGTCTTAACCATCATCTTCTATCAGTTCAACAAATTTGTAGTGGCAGTCCCAGTGAAGGATTTGACAGCCCAGACTACACAGCGGAGGAGCAGGGAGAGGTAAACATTGCAAATGCTGTGGCCCTGCCCAAGCAAGGGGGGCACACTCGTGGGTGTCGGTACTGGCACTGGGCCCCTCATAGTATGGTGGTGTGTCTGACGGCGGGTGTGCACCCCCACCGTCAGAGACACTTGATTGCACTATGAGGGACCCTGTGCCAGTGGCCGCACCCAAGAGTCGGCCCACCCACCTGTCCAGGGCAACGGCACTCGCACGGTTGGGTGCGCTAGGTGGTGACCCCGGCCATGGGGGGGGCAGCCAAGTTAGGGTGGATTACAAAATGGCATATGCTGATGTTGGACATTCAGCTGCTGCAAAAGGCGCAATTTTGGCAAGTGCGAAGAAGAGGAGGAGCAAAGCAAGTCATTTTTCTGGCAACCTTGGTGTCATCAGGGGAAGGTGGGACAAAATCCTTGGAAACCCATGCATGGTTCACTTCAATGAAGGTTAGATCATCCACATTTTGGGTCGAGAGATGGGTCCTTTTTTCTGTCAGGATTGATCCAGCTGCACTGAAGACTCTTTCTGATAGCACACTTGCAGCTGGGCAAGTGAGCTCCTGTAAGGCATATTGTGCCAATTCAGGCCAGGTGTCCAGTTTAGCGGCCCAATAGTCAAATGGGAATGACCTGTGCGGGAGAACATTGATATGGGACGAGAAGTAGTTTGTAACCATAGTTGACAACTGCTGTCTCCTGTCACTTTCAATCGATGCAGTATTACCAGTCGTGTGAGTGGGACTTGAAAAATCAGTCCACAACATGGTCATGAAACCCCTGTCTCCAACGCCACTTCTGATGTGTGCACCACGAACCCGCCCCTACGGCGCGTGTGAGAACCATCACCGCTGCTGTGTGCTGGGAATGTCTCAACCAAACGGTTTACCAGAGTTGCTTGTTTGTTAGCCAATATTAGGTCAAGGTTCTCCTGTAGCATTATGTTTTGGAATTTGCCTTTATAGTGTGGATCCAGGATGCTGGCCAACCAGTAGTCGTCATCGTTCATCATTTTGGCAATGCGGGGGTCCCTTTTTAGGATCTGCAAGGCATAATTGTCACGTCGCTGTCAGACTCAGGGCCTGCTGTTCTGGCTTCGGCCACTAGGAGGCTCCGGACTGGCACGTCGCCGCCAGACTCAGGGCCTGCTGTTCCGGCTCCGGCCACTAGGAGGCACCGGACTGACACTTCGACGGCAGTTCCTGCCTCGACTACTGGGAGGCGCCTTGGTTTGCCTCAGGGGGAGGATGGTGACAGAGAAGAGACCCCTGCGCAGGCATCTGGTGGCTGCAGGCTCCGCCCCTCTGTCAATCATGTAGGGCTTACTGCATGTCCGTCTGGCCTGGTCCTGGGGGCGGTCCTGGTTACATCATCAGTCCGGGAACCTGTGAGAGATGACCTGATCCCTCAAATACCTTGGGACTGGTCTTGCAAGCCCCTGGATATATTCTTGGTTCCCCTGCGTGCTAATGTGTAATATGCTATAGTTAAACTCTGACCTCAGCCTGGATTTCTGTCCATTCTTTTGCCTGCCGTTTTTGTACCTCTGCCTCTATTCTGATATTTTGACGCTGACCTTTGCTTGGACTCTCCTTCTGCCTGCTGATTTTGTACCTTGCTGCCCTCGTGGTTTTACTGACCCTGGCCTGGAAGTTTGACTCTCCTGTCTGCTGATTTCGTACCTCTGCTGCCCTCTGGCCTCCCACTCCTGCCTCCTGACTTTGTTTATGGGTTTTAGTTTTGACCCCTTGGCGGCCGTCCTGCTCTGGTCCACTGCTCTTCTAAACAGCTAACCCCTGGGCCTTGCTACAATTCCAGATCCCTGTATAGGGGTTAAGGGTCTCGGGGTTACTTGGGGTGCTTTTCCTACTGCAGCCCAGATTCGCAGATGGCCGTCACAATAATCTGACATGTGGGCCAATGTTCCCGATGACTATGATGCACTGCAAGTGCTGGGTGGAGGAGCACTTTCTGGCAAATCCACATCCCTCCAGTCACGCACAAACCCTGTACCAGACCTTGCCATGCCAACATTTTCTCTTGCCCCTCGAGAAGCATCCTCCTCCCCTAAATAATCATCCCCATCATCATCCTCCTCCTCTTCCTCTTTTTCCTCCACCTCATCCAGGAGAGGTCCCGGAGCAGACAATGGCTGACTGTCATCAAGGCTTCCCTCCTCCTCTTCCTCATCTACCTCGGCTGCAGACGCCTGCTCCTTAATGTGCGTCAAAGTTTGCATGAGCAGACGCATAAGTGGGATGCTCATGCTTATGATGGCATCGTCTGCGCTTACCAGCCGTGTGCATTCCTCAAAACACTGAAGGACTTTACAGTGGTCTTTCAGCTTCGACCACTGCACACCTGTCAACTCCATGTCTACCCTCAAAGTGCCTGCCCGTGTATCCTCCCACAAATGCATTGCGGCCTGCCTCTGTTCGCACGGCCGCTCAACCATGTGCAGGGTGGACTTCCACCTTGTTGCAACGTCGATAATTAGGCGGTGCTTGGGAAGCTGGAGCAATCGCTGCAGCTTCTGCATACGACTGAAGTGTACCGGCGGATGTGCGAGCACAGTCTTCGAACCTTATGGAGCAGGCCTGTTAACTCTGGATAATTATTGAGGAAGCACTGCACCACCAGGTTCAAGGTGTGAGCCAAGCAAGGTATGTGTCTGAGGTTTGAAAGGGCTATGGCTGCCACAAAATTCCAGTTGTTATCACTAACTACCTTGCCTGCCTCAAGATGTAGACTGCCCAGCCATGACTCAGTTTGTCGCTGAAAGTAGTCGGCCAGTACCTCCGCAGTTTGTCGGTCGCCCAAGCACACCATCTGCAACACAGCCTGCTGATGCTTTCCACTAGCTGATCGATAAGGGGACACCTCGTGTACAACACTGGCAGCTGCGGATGGAGTGCTCGTTCGACTGCGCTCTGTGGACGAGCTTTCGCTTCTGGAGGAGGAGGAGGTGGGTCGAACGCCTACAGCCAACTGCTTCCTATACCGTGGGCTAGGCAGCACTGTCCCACCACCGCTGTGCCCTATGGACCCTGCATCCACTACATTAACCCAGTGCGCAGTGATGGACACGTAACGGCCCTGGCCATGCCTACTGGACCATGCATCAGTTGTGAGGTGCACCTTTCCACTCACTGATTGCTTGAGTGCATGGACAATGCGGTCTTTCACATGAAGGTGGAGGGCTGGGATGGCTTTGCGAGAAAAGAAGTGGCGACTGGGTAGGTCATAGCGTGATGCTGCATAGGCCATGAGTTTGCGGAAAGCTGCACTTTCAACCAACCGGTAGGGCATCATCTCTAACGAGATTAGTTTGGCAATGTGGGCGTTCAAACCCAATGGACGTGAATGAGAGGATGAGTACTTTCTTGTCCTACTCATAGTCTCTGGTAAGGTGAGCTGGACTTGAGAGCTGCATATGGTGGAACTAGCGGTGGAGATGGCGGACTGAGAGAGGGTTGATGATAGTGATCGAGTTGGTGTTCTTTCTGATGGCCTAGATTCAGTTTTTCTTTGATATAATATTGTGATTCCCTAACTGCTTTGGCCTTGCGACGACACCTCAACATTTGCTGCTGGTGGTGTGCTAAACAGTGGGCTTACAGTGTGGGAAACAATGTAGCGTTGCTGACTGCCTTCTTTGGGAGCAGTTGCACATGTGGTACGTGAGGTTTGGTAGTCCATCCACGCTTGCAAGTGCATGGTGGTTAAATGTTTAAGCATGCAACTGGTATTCAAATTTCTCAGATTTTTCCCTCGGCTAAAAGTCTTTGCGCACTTCTTACAGATAACCTTTGCCTGATCATTAGGATTTTGTTCAAAAAAGTGCCACACTGCACTCTTCCTACTATGGAAGACATTTTGAGGCCTTGCATGCTGTGCTATTTTGACTGTCTGGCCAAGCTGTCCTGCAACTCTTTTGCTTTTTGTAACCCGCTTTTGGACTGCTCCGGGCCTGCCAGATAACAGCTGTTGCGATGTCGATGCCTGCTGCGGATGCTCCTCATCTGAGCTATTGGAAGCAGCACCCTCTTCCCCCAATGGATGCTAATCTGGGTCAACAACTGGGTCATCCATCACCTCCTCTTCAATGTCATGTGCACCTTCCTCTGTGTCACCGTGTATGGTGGTATAGTATGCGGGAAGGGGCACCTGAGTTTCATCAGGGTCAGATTCTGGCTCAGTATACTGCGAGGACAATATAGTGCTCTGAGTGAATGTACCAGCAGATAAATCTAGCAATGGCTGTGCATCAGTGCACTCCATGTCAGATTCATCTTGGACTGGGGAATTCATGATTTGACTTGATAACCCAGGCATGGTATGAGAAAAGAGCTCCATGGAGTAATCTGTAGTGTGGCCTGCCGCATCCTTCACTTTTGGTAGGGGTGAAGGACACAAGGAAAGGTGTGGTTCCTGACCAGGAGCCTCCACTGACGACGCAGTGCTTTTATTTTTTGAAACTTCAGAAGAGGAGGTGATAGAGCTGGAGGCTGTGTCAGCAATGTAAGCCAAAACTTGTTCCTGAAGCTCCGGCTTTAAAAGCGGTTTACCTACTCCCAGAAAAGGGAGCCTACGAGGCCATGTGGAGCCAGACAATGATGCCGGCTCAACACCTCCTGCCTTAGGTGGTATTGTGCTTTTGCCACAATCAGCAGAAGCACCAACACCACCATCAGGACCAGCTGGCAACCCCCGCCCACTTCTACGGCCTCTTCCACCATACTTATTCATTTTTTTGAAAAAGGTACCAAAAATAACAACAGCTATATGGTACTGTAAAACAAGGTAAAGGGTCTACAGAGTATTGGTGAGAATTTGAAGCTCACTGTAGATTGGAGGACGCTGAACTATTGTCTCAGGCCCAGTATAGATTACACCGCAATGTGACAGGCAGAAATTGGCTGCTGTATGAGAAGGCAAAAGCTGTATAGAGTATTGGTGAGAATTTGAATCTCAATGTAGATTGGAGGACGCTGAAATATTGCCTCAGGCCCAGTATAGATTACACCGCTATGTGACAGGCAGAAATTGGCAGGTGTATGAGAAGGCAAAAGTTGTATAGAGTATTGGTGAGAATTTGAATCTCAATGTCGATTGGAGGACGCTGAACTATTGTCTCAGGCCCAGTATAGATTACACCGCAATGTGACAGGCAGAAATTGGCTGGTGTATGAGAAGGCAAAAGCTGTATAGAGTATTGGTGAGAAATTGAATCTCAATGTAGATTGGAGAATGCTGAACTATTGTCTCAGGCCCAGTATAGATTACACCGCAATGTAACAGGCAGAAATTGTCTGGTGTATGAGAAGGCAAAAGCTGTATAGAGTATTGGTGAAAATTTGAATCTGAATGTAGATTGGAGGACGGTGAACTATTGTCACAGGCCCAGTATAGATTACATCGCAATGTGACAGGCAGAAATTGGCTGGTGTATGAGAAGGCAAAAGCTGTATAGAGTATTGGTGAGAATTTGAATCTCAATGTAGATTGGAGGACGCTTAACTATTGTCTAAGGCCCAGTATAGATTACACCACTATGTGACATGCAGAAATTGGCAGGTGTATGAGAAGGCAGAAGCTGTATAGAGTATTGGTGAGAATTTCAATCTCAATGCAGATTGGAGGACGCTGAAATATTGCCTCAGGCCCAGTATAGATTACACTGCTATGTGACAGGCAGAAATTGGCAGGTGTATGAGAAGGCAGAAGCTGTATAGAGTATTGGTGAGAATTTTAATCTGACTGTAGATTGGAGGACGCTGAACTATTGTCTCAGGCCCAGTATAGATTACACCGCAATGTGACAGGCAGAAATTGGCTGGTGTATGAGAAGGCGAAAGCTGTATAGAGTATTGGTAAGAATTTGAATCTCAATGTAGATTGGAGGACGCTGAAATATTGCCTCAGGCCCAGTATAGATTACACCGCTATGTGACAGGCAAAAATTGGCAGGTGTATGAGAAGGCAGAAGCTGTATAGAGTATTGGTGAGAATTTTAATCTCAATGTAGATTGGAGGACGCTGAACTATTGTCTCTTGCCCAGGACAGATTACACCGCAATGTGACAGGCAGAAATTGCCTAGTGTATGACTAACTACAAGGTGTATATATAATTGGGCAGAATTGAAATATCCCTAGAGTGTAGGTCTGTAAGAACGGACAAACTCCTCGACTTTTCCTTACAGAGTCACACACGTAGATAGCATCAATTTGGCCGTGTTAACAGCCGTTACATGGTACTGAGAGAGGAGCGTGCACGTACACCACTGTACGGTGTATGTAAAATTGTCAAGCTCTGTGTTTTTGTTTACGGACTGACACACGCTGTCTCTCTCTAGTTTTGAATGTAATCAAGCAGCAAATACACTAAACTGTTTGAAAAATGGACAAAACTATAAGGTGTAGGTCTGTAAGAATGGACAAACTCCTCGACTTTTCCTTACAGAGTCACACACGTAGATAGCTTCAATTCGGCCGTGATAACAGCCGTTACACGGTACTGAGAGAGGAGCGTGCACGTACACCACTGTACGGTGTATGTAAAATTGTCAAGCTCTGTGTTTTTGTATACGGACTGACACACGCTGTCTCTCTCTAGTTTTGAATGTAATCAAACAGCAAATATACTAAACTGTTTGAAAAATGAACAAAACTATGAGGTGTAGGTCTGTAAGAACGGACAAACTCCTCGACTTTTCCTTACAGAGTCACGCACGTAGATAGCTTCAATTTGGCCGTGATAACAGCCGGTACACGGTACTGTGTGAGGAGGGTACACCGCTGTACGGTGTGTGAAAAAATGAACGCTCAGTAACTCACCAGGACAAAACAATAAAATTTTGATTGCTTTGAAAAAAGCAGTTTGCTCAGCGGTTTGAAAACAGCAATGCAGCTATCAGGGAGCTTTAAAAGGCAGCCTAATAACCAACAGAGCTGATGCACCGAAATATAGCCTCCCCTTGCACTGCACAGTAACTGGTGTGCTGTACAGGCAAAATCGCTAGCAGCAGAAGTAGTTTTTGGTATCTTCTTCCCTGCCTAACGCTCTCCCTACAGAATCATCAGCAGCAGCTCTCCCTATTCTGAGATCAGCATAAGTAACATGGCGGTCGGCGTGCACGCCCTTTTATACCCCCTGTGACGCCACACAAAGCAAGCCAATCACTTGCATGCCCTTCACAAACATGGTGGTAACCACTGCCTATGTCATCACGTTGCCCACAGTGTCTGTTCTTCCTGATTGGCTGAAAAAGGGTGCAAAAGCATCTTTTGAAACGCAACTTTGGTGCAATGGTCGCCGACCTCGTGGCCGACCTCACGCTAAGGCCGGGTTTCATTTCATGAAACCCGACTTTGGCGAAAGTTGGTGACTTTTGAATTTTTTCGACCCGTTTCGCTCAACTCTAGTTATAGCCTTTGCAGTGAGTGGATGGGCTGCCAAGAATTACGATGCACCCCAATACAACTTTCATGAGATGTCCAGGAGGGCTTCCATAAAAAATGTTGCATTGAATGCAAGGCCTGGCCTGCTACCAAGTTATATGCACCCCAACAACCCCAATCCCCCCTTGGAAGAAACATGGAGGAGGGCCTCTTAACAAAAAATGACCCATTAAAAAGGAGCGGGTCTCCTAGACTTGTAATGCCCATACCCTAAGTGTGTTGGCTGGCCAACATTTTCTCCTGTGGGATAGATATCAACATAGTGTGTACCTTTTTTTAGGGGCATCATAAACACCTTGCAAAACTTTAGCGTGGTTTCCTACACAGTTGCTGCTGGGAATATGCATGTTTTTAGTAACAATATGGCAGACGAATCATTGGATGAAGTGATCTATAAAAGGGGCATGGTGATGACAGGAATGGGAAAGTACATGATTAATAGCAGTGGATATGGGAGGTATGAGATCCAGGATACAGCCAACAATAATTTGTCGTTTAGCCACCATCATTTACCAGAATCGGTTTCATGCCCGTTTGAAGATCGGTGTTACAGATGTGCATGTGACACACGGCCTAAGAAATGCCCGTCCAAAATATGTTGCCACAGGCGCACGTGTTTGTATAATGGGCAAAGTGCAACATGTTCGTGAGATGCTGAATTAGAGAAAGCAGATCAGTGTTGGAGGAAAATCAAATAAACTACTGGATGCTCGTGGAAAACTACGTTTAAAGAGGAGTGCACCGTCCGTAACTATAAAAAACACACCAGTGGCACAAGCTTCTTCATCTTCACGCATACATATTACCAATAATATCCTAATGTTCCAGTCTAAAATTAGTTTTCCTAGTGTAACGAACACTGTTAAAGGAATGGCACAAAAGATACATAACTACGACCCTTGGAAACACCTGATTTCTTCTTTACAACATGTGGACAATGATGGTATTGATGAGGACTTAGAAATTTACCACATCCACACTAATAAGATGAAGATCACAGCTGCAAAAAATGTGCAAAAAAGGCAGTGAATGTCTGGAAATTCATTTGCTCTAGGGCAAAGTTTACATCTTACTAAAGTGGTACCGAATGAGGCATTGTCACGCCGCCTCCGCATACTCACCCGGCCTCTGCTCCCACGCCGCAGCCCCCCACTGCCCGACAGCCACTGTGGTCCCTTCTGACAGGCTCACAGCCAACGGGGTCTCTGCATGCAATGCGCATGCGCCATAGGCCGCGGCCGCGCCTCCCTCCTGTTACTTGTGCTCCGGCAATGCCCTGACCCGGAAGCACCTACAGACCAATGGCAGACCTGACAGGGCCATATCAGGCCACTTCCCCTGAGGGAGGTGCCTGATCGTTGTGTTTGCTAGCACACTGGGCCCTGTTTCCTCGTGTGCTCTCTGCAGTCTCGCAGTCCTGCCTTCCATGGTCCCTGTAGTAGCCCCGCAACCCGGTGCTCCGTGGGTCCAGCTATCTACACTCCAGTCCTGTCTATGGTGTTCCTGCTCCACCCTGCTATCCTCGCTCCAGTCCTTCAGTCCTACTCCAGTCTTGCCTCCGGTGTTCCTGCTCCACCCTGCTATCCACACTTCAGTCCTACTCCAGTCCCGCCTCCGGTGTTCCTGCTCCATTCAGCTATCCACACGCCAGTCCTTCAGTCCTACTCCATTCCTGCCTCTGGTGTTACTTCTCCATCCTGCTATCCACACTCCAGTCCTACTGTCCTACTCCAGTCCTGCCTCCAGTGTTCCTGCTCCGTCCTGTTGTCTATGCTCCAGTCCTGCAGTCCTACTCCGGTCTAGTCTCCAGTGATCCCGCTCTGTTGTCTACGCTTCAGTCCCGCACTCCTACTCCAGTCAGTCCAGAGCCGCCTCTCTCGGTACCGGCTATTGTGGTACCCAAACCCCTGGGCCTGCTCCTAACAATCCCTGTATAGGGGTCGGCTCCATCTGGCAGCTCGCCCGTGGCCCCTCGGTGCCACAGTCCAGAGGGTCCACTCCTGGAGATTTGTCTCCTGACCAGCCATGGTAACAGTACGATCAGGCCATGGACTCCGCCAGTGCTACTGCTGCTACCCAGAAGGAGTTGCTCTTTTTGCGAGAGAATCAGGGATGCATCATGCCAGTCATGAAGTCTATGGACACCCGTTTGTCGGCCCTGCAGGTGACTAATCCTGGAAATGCCACTCAACTGGCCAGTCTTCAACAGGAGCTGGGTCAGCAACGAGATACTCAAGCCCATATTCTGAGTTACATGGCCTCCTTTGATAGCCGCTTGTCGGTCCTCCAGTCTGCCACCGCGATCCCGACTCCTCCCCCGTGTCTACAGCTCTCCCGGCACCCCGCCTCGCCAAGCCGCCGCGGTTTACTGGTGATCCCAAACTCTGCAGGGGGTTCTTAAATCAGTGTAGCCTCCATTTTGAATGGTTGCCTCAGCAATATCCCTCTGACTAGGCCAAAGTGGCCTTTATTATGTCCCATCTGGAGGGAGAAGCCCTGTCTTGGCTGAATCCTCTCTGGGAACGTGACAATCCCGTCATCTCGAGTCTTCCGGTCTTCTTGGATACTTTTCGCAGGGTTTTTGACGAGCCGGGTCGGTTAGCCTCTCTCACCGAGTCTCTTTTTAACCTACATCAGGGTTCTCTCACGGTCGGGAATTACGCGATCCGCTTTCGCACTCTCACCTCCGAGCTCGGCTGGAACAACGCGGCTTTGGTAGGGGCATTCTGGCACGGTCTTTCAAGCAGAATAAAGGATGATCTCGCGTGTCGGGATACCCCGACCACCTTGGAGGACCTTATCTCACTGGCCACCCGCATTGACCTACGCTTCCAGGAGCGTGCCCGGGAGTCAGCGAGAGACAGGAGGTCCACCAGGCCAGCATCCTTTTCCATCCGGTCTGTCAGTCCCCATCCTGCCAGATCCTCATCTCCCTCCTCAGTCGAATCCATGCAGGTAGATCACCTCAAGTTGGCCAAGTTGCGTCGGAGAGAGAGGCGGGCACAAGGTCTATGCCTCTATTGCGGAGGACCGTCACAATTTGTCTGCACCTGTCCTGAGAAACAGGGAAAGAAACTCCTCCACTTAGGTCAGGTAAGAGAGGTCTCCCTAGGTGCTAATGATTCCTCTCAACCTCTTACTATATCTGTTATTTTGGTTTCAGGGGAGAGACGTGGGTCCGAGGTGGCCTATGTGGATTTGGGCTTGGCAGGTAACTTCATCCGGCGTGAAGAGGTGGACAAATACCAGATTCCTGTGGTTACCCTATCTAATCCTCGCCTGATTGCCACAGTGGATGGCAAACCGCTACAGGAGACCGTCACCTTGGTCACTGAGGAAGTGGAGTTGCAAGTCGGAGCCTTACATCGAGAGAAGATAGCCTTTTACATTCTGCCCAAGCTCTCCCATGCCATTCTACTCGGTCTTCCATGGTTAAGGACTCATCAGCCTGTCCTCGACTGGTCTTCAGGGGAGATACTCCGCTGGGGGCACCCATGCCAAGCTCGCTGTCTGACTCCTGTCTGTCTAGCAGACGCTCCTCGGCCACCCCCAGACCTTCCTTCAGCCTACAGTTCCTACGCTGATGTCTTTGATAAGAAGGAAGCAGAGATTGTTCCTCCACATCGGCCTTTTGACTGCCCAACTGAACTAGTCCCCGGTTCAACCCCCCTAAGGGGCAAAATCTACCCCCTGTCTCCCACAGAGACATTAGCCATATCTGAGTACATCCAGGAGAACCTCGCCAAAGGCTTTATACGGAAGTCCTCGCCCGCGGGAGTCGGGTTTTTCTTCATCAAGAAAAAGGACGGATCTCTACGGCCATGCATTGACTATAGGGGCTTGAACGAGATTACCATCAAGAACAGGTACCCTCTTCCACTCATTCCGGAGCTGTTTGACCACCTCAGAGGGCTCGGGTCTTCTCCAAGCTAGACCTCAGGGGAGCCTATAATCTGGTCCGTATCAACGCAGGTGACGAGTGGAAAACGGCTTTCAAAACTCGAGACTGCCATTATGAGTACCTGGTCATGCCCTTTGGTCTCTGCAATGCTCCTGTGGTGTTTCAAGATTTCGTCAACGAGATCTTCCAGGACCACTTGTACTCCTGTGTGGTCGTGTACTTGGACGACAGCCTCGTCTTCTCTCTGGATCTCCCGTCCCACAGAAAGAGTGTCCGTCTGGTGTTACAGCGTCTTCGGGAGAATTGCCTGTATGCTAAGATAGAGAAATGACTCTTTGAACAGACCTCTCTGCCGTTTCTGGGATACATTATCTCCGACGCTGGATTAAGGATGGATCCCGAGAAGCTGACTGCAATTCTCAAATGGCCTCGCCCTGTCGGAGTAAGGGCGATACAACGGTTTCTTGGATTCGCCAAAATTTACCGGCAATTCATCTCTCACTTTTCCGCAATAACCAGACCTATTTCCTGGTCTCACCTGTAAAGGGACTACTCCCAATGTTTGGACTCCTGAGGCGGAGGAGGCCTTTCAGACCCTAAAATGGTCTTTCTCCACGGCCCCGGTGCATTGTCTCGAGAGCAACCGACCCTTTGTACTCTAAGTGGACGCTTCCTCAACAGGAGCCGGGGCAGTATTGTCCCAGAGATCCGCCTCTGGTCGTCTGCACCCCTGTGGCTTCATCTCTAAGGCCTTCTCTCCATCCAAGTGTAACTACTCGATCAGCGACCGGGAACTCCTGGCCATAAAGTTCCCCTTAGAAGAATGGCAACATCTCCTGGAGGGGGCTGTCCATCCCTTTTTAATCTTCTCAGATCACAAAAATCTGGCCTATCGTCAGTCTGCTCAGACTCAACCCTCGTCAGGCCAGATGGTCCTTATTTTTTGCCTGATTTGACTTCGAGCTCCGTTTTCGCCCCGGCAACAAGAATACCAAAGCTGACGCACTGTCCAGGGTCTTCCAGCCACACAAAACAGTGGAGGAACCTTTGCATATCATTGACCCCACAAACTGATGGCGGTGACAGTAACAAGGTCCTCGGTCCCCAACTGCCACTATTTCTCCGTGTATGCCGTCACGACATTACCCGGGCCATCAACAATGCTGTTAAAGGGAAAGTTCACATAACAACGTAGACAAGTGCTTGTGGGCAGGAAGGGTACATCTCTCACACTGGCTTAATAATAATAATAATAATAATAATAATAATAATTTTATTTCTATAGCGCCGACTTATTCCGCAGCAATTTATATTTCAGAGGGGATTTGTACAGACATTAGACATTACAGCATAACAATAATCACCTAGATTATAACAAATACCAAGAGGAATGAGGGCCCTGCTCGCAAGCTTACAGTCTATGAGGAAAGAGGTAGACACAAAAGGTGGGTGGTAACAGTTGCCCTGATTGTGTGGACCAGCCATAATGTTAAGTTTGTGACAGTACAGACACAGAGGGCTAATGGATGCATAAAGCATGTGGGAACATGATGCGGGGAACCTGGTTATGGTAAAACTTTTGGCTGTGCCACACAGGGATAGATTAGGTTAATGTATTGAGGCGATAGGCCAGTCTGAATAAATGCATTTTCAGGGCACGCTTAAAATTGTGGGGACTGGGGACTAATCGTATTGACCTGGGAAGTGCATTCCAAAGAATTGGCGCAGCACCTGTAAAGTGTTGGAGAAGGGAGTGGGAGGTTCTGATTATTGAGGATGCTAACCTCAGGTCATCAGCAGAACGGAGGGCGCGGGTATGGTGGTATACTGAAACAAGGGAAGAGATGTAGGGTGGTGCTGAGCCATGGAGGGCTTTGTGGGTGAGGGTAATAAGTTTATACTGAATTCTGGAGTGGATGGGTTGCCAGTGTAATGACTGGCACAAGGTAGAGGCATCGGTGTAACGATTGGTGAGGAATATGATCCTGGCTGCAGCATTCAAGACAGATTGGAGAGGGGAGAGTTTGGTAAGAAGAGACCGATTAGAAGAGAGTTACAATAGTCGAGACGAGAATGAATAAGAGAAACAGTAAGAGTTTTTGCAGAGTCAAAAGTGAGAAAAGGTCGAATTCTAGAAATGTTTTTGAGGTGCAGATGACAAGAGCGAGCCAGTGATCGAATGTGGTGGGCAAAGGAAAGCTCGGAGTCAAGTATGACTCCAAGACAGTGGGCATGTTGCTGGGGAGTAATAGTGGAACCACACACAGAAATGGCAATTTCGGGTATAGGTACATTAGTAGAGGGAGGAAACACAAGGAGTTCAGTCTTTGACAGGTTCAGTTTCAGATATAGTAAGGACATGATGTTAGACACAGCGTTTAGACAATAGCCTGTTTTCTAGAAAGGCTGGTGTGATGTCAGGAGAAGAAGCGTAAAATTGGGTGTCATCAGCATAGAGATGGTACTGGAAACCAAATCTACTGATTGTTTGACCAATAGGGGCAGTGTACAAGGAGAAGAGGAGGGGGCCTAGAACCGATTCTTGAGGAACCCCAACAGTAAGGAGAAGGTGAGAGGAGGAGGAACCGACAAAAGATACAGTAAAGGAGCGGTCAGAGAGATAGGAGGAGAACCAGGAGAGAACGGTGTCCTTGAGGCCAATGGAATGGAGCATAGTGAGGAGGAGCTGATGATCCAGTGTCGAATGCTGCAGAGAGATCCAAGAGAATTAGCATGGGGTAATGACCATTTGATTTAGCTGTTAGTAGATCATTAGAGACTTTAGTGAAGGCAGTTTCAGTAGAGTGTAAAGAGCGGAAGCTGGATTGGAGAGGGTCGAGAAGAGAGTTATCAAAGAGATAGCGGATAAGATGGGAGTGGACCAAGCGTTCCAGGAGTTTAGAGATGAAGGGAAGATTAGAAACAGGTCTATAGTTAGCGGCACAGTTTTGGTTGAGGGATGGTTTTTTAAGTAGTGGATGTATGATGGCATGCTTAAATGAGGAGGGAAAGATAACAGAAGAGAGAGAGAGGTTAAATATTTTAGGTAGGTGAGGGGTGACAGCAAGGGAAAGGGACTGGAGGAGATGTGACGGAAATGGTCACTGGTGCAAGTGGTTGGGCGAGAAGATGCAAAGAGCCTGCTTACTTCTTCTGTGACTGGTTCAAAATCAGAGAGTGAGCTAGATGCAGTGGGGGGGGACAGTGCATGGTATGAGGTGATTGGGTGATAATATCCTGTCGAATCTGGTCAATTTTTTCTTTGAAGTAATTGGCCAGATCGTCAGCTCGGAGCTCCGTGGTTGGGGCCTGTACTCTTGGGTTGAGTAGAGAATGAAAAGTGCCAAAGAGACGTTTCAGGTTATTGGACAGTGAGGTGATGAGGGTGTTGAAACAGGTTTGTTTGGAGAGGTGAAGGGCAGTGTTGTACTGTATGTTCTAAGCATAAACTTATAATGGATGAAATCTTCGTGTAGACTGGATTTTCTCCACAGACGTTCGGTGCACCTGGAGCACCACTGCAGGAAACGTGTTTGCAGGGTGTGCCAGGGTTGTCGCCATCTGTGTTGTGGTGTTCTATTTATAGGGGGTGCAAATTCATCCAGGGCACTTTGAAGTGTTTCATTGTAATGCTTCAATGCAGAATGAGGACATGAGAGGGAGGAGATAGGGGCCAATGAAGCCTGCAAGTTCTTCATAAGTTTATGGGTGTTAATGGCCTGTATATTTCTATAAGTATGGACAGTGGGGGTGACCTGAGCAGCCTGGCAGTTCTTGATAGAGAATGAAAGAAGATTGTGGTCAGAGAGCGGGAGAGGGGAGTTTGCAAAATCATCCACTGCACAAAGCCGAGAGAAGACCAAGTCGAAGGAGTTTCCATCTTCATGCGTTGGAGAAGTTGAAATTGGAGAAGGCAATGAAGGGCATGGCAGAGAGGAGAGGCTGGGGAATAACGGAGTGACAGTTGGATTACTCTGGCAGCAGAGTTTTGGATAGATTTGAGCGATGCAAGAGTGCTAGAGGGGAGGCTAGAGAGTATAAAGTTTCAATAGTCGATGGGAGATCATGAGGGCGTGCACAAACATTTTTGAATTTTCTTGGAATGTACTGGTCCAGGAAATGTTTTTGAGTTGTAATGGGCAGGAGGAGGCAAGGGCTTGGATCTTAGCTTGAAAGAGAGGGCAGAGTCGAGTATCACCCCAGCGCATGAACATGCGGGAATATTTGTGCCCGTGTGCCGTCCCGGAATTACACGTGTCCCACAACATTACCTGTGCCCTCCACAATGCTGGTACTTGGAAAGTCCACCTATCCACAAACACGTGAAAAGTGCTTGTGGTCAGGGATGGAACATCTCTCTGAGGGCACAATGGGTTAATATAGTGGAAGCTGGGACCCATTCCAACCTTGGTATGGTGTACATCCTACATGCTGTCCCTACGTCAATCTGGGTTGCCCCCACAGTCTACAGCTCCTGGACTTCCTCCTCCTCCTTTGCCTCCTCTTTAGCCTCCAGAAAAAAAAATGGTAGCACATCAGTCACAAGCTGGAAGCACTGCACCCCTGCCAAATGAAAGCGGGAACATGCTGTGCTGAAGCTAATATGCTTCTGTGACAAACCCCAAAATGTTGAAGAGTTGTGGACAGCTCTGAAAGAGCAGGCAGATCAGTGGCTGAGAAGGCTGAACCAACACACAGGCATGGTTGTGTGTGACAATGGCTGGAACCTAGTGGCTGCTCTGTGTCGAGGCAAGCTCACACACGTGCCATGCCTGGCTCATTCACTTAACCAAATTGGTCAACGTTTTTTAAAAAGCGATACAGAGCTGGCAGATCTGCTTGGAAAAATGAAATGCTCAAAATACCCATTTTAGAAAGGCAGCTACAGCTTCATCCGCCCTTCCCGTGATTCAGCAGCACTTGCAGCTTCTGACTCAATGACTGGTGTGTGATACCCCCATGCCTTGGAACTCTGCACTGCAGATGTTGGAAAGGATTTGTGAACAGAAGAGGGCAGTTGTTGAATAGTCTACCAGCATCAACAAGGTTGTCGGTATTCAGTTCTGTCTTCACACATAACATGTGAGGAGTGGACATGGATGTCTGACTTATGTAACATCCTCCAAAACTTTGATGAATCCACAAAGAGGGTGAGCATCAATGATAATTAACATCTCCATCTTGCTTTTCTGTGTTCAGTCCAAAGTAGCAGCAATAACAATAAACCAATAATTAAACCAAAACAAAACTACCCTGCTAGTGACAGCTTACAATCTACACTAAGTAACAATGATAACAATAATTAAATCAAAAGAAAACTACCCTGCTCATGACAACTTACAATCTAAAATGAGGTGGGGGAGATAAAAAATTCAGGGGTGTATTTACAAGAAGGTATTTACAATGATGTTTGTACAATGATGTTAATGAGGTTAGTTCTAAGTGTTGGAAGCCTCTGACTAGAGTTGAGCAACTTTGGTCGGATCGGGTTTCATGAAACAAAATTTGAGTTGGATGAAACTGGTCCGACTAGGGCAAAAAAGTCGGAGTTTCGTCCGAAACCCGACCCCAATGCAAGTCAATGGGGAATAAAAGTCGGCATTGAGTGGATGAATGTCATCCGCACAATGCCGACTTTTATTTCCCATTGATTTGCATTGGGGTCGGGTTTCGGACGAAACTCCGACTTTTTTTGCCCTAGTCGGACCAGTTTCATCCGACTCAAATTTTGTTTCATGAAACCCAATCCGACCAAAGTTGCTCAATACTACTCAGGACAAGGAGTAGGAGGAGAGCATGGTCAGTCATTCTCTTGGCGAGGACACGGAAGTATTGACTGTTAGCAGTCTTGCACGCATGGCTGAGTATATGTTATGCTGTCTTTCCCGTCATCCACACGTTTTCAAAATTTTGGGTGACTGGCAATACTGATTGGTGACACTTCTAGACCCACGCTACAAGGAGAACTTTACATCTCTTATTACAGAGGCAGATGGGTATACTAAAATGTGGGAGGAACAAAGGGCCCTTCTCGTGGAATTATTAAAAAAATTCACATCTGAAAACACTGGCAGCAGAGGTCAAAGTTTGTTGGGCAATCAAGGAGTACAGGTGAGAGAGACACAACTCCAAGCCACCAAAGGTAGTGCAATACTGGCAAAGTTTGGGGAGAGTTTTCTCAGACCCTCACATTGCCCTGTCCCTGAGGTGCAGGGGACTCTCACATGGAGTACAAGTTTTGAAAATGCTGAGGGAGTACCTTGCTGACTGTACCAATGTCCTCTGTCATTCCTCTGTGCCTTCTAATTATTGGTTACCCACGCTGAACACGTGACTTGAACTTGCGCTCTCTACCGCGCACGTGTGCTGTACTCACGGTCAAGGAGCACTCTGGTGCCTTATTAAATGGCCGTACCACTTTTAGTGGCGGGAGACAATAGGAACTGTCCTTTGCAGCGCCACTGCTCTAAGGATGGAGCACGCTACTCAGCCTCCTATGTGCTGCTTGTCCACACCAAAAATCTTTGATGTCTTGCCCGATTTCTCTTAAGCTGGCCCCATGCCTTTAAGTCACTGGGTCTGTCTGCTGCATTGTGCCGCAGCATCGGTGCTTTGGGTGCATAGTGCACTGCCCCCCTTGCTGCTCACACTGTCATAGCTGGGGACTCACTCCTGCTTTCCTTTTTTTTCCCCTCAGCTTCCGGCCAGGTTCCCTGTCTAAACATGACCCCTCTTTCTGTGTAATGGGGTCTGTCCGTTACCCTATTCTTTCTGCCGGGAAACAGGGGACGCAGCCTTTACAGTTCCGGAAATGGCGCAGCACAGGTACCTGCAGCCCGGTCATCCTGACTCCGTACATAGCTGGCAAATCAGTTCTTTAATGCAAGCATCATAGAAGGCATGTACTTCCAATTTTCTGGAGAAAATTGTACAGTACATCCAGAACAGTTTCAATTTGAAGGACTTTGTGGCTCATATCATTCCACAAGATGACACTAGTCTAATACTATATAATTTTTGGTGGAAAACAATTTCCCCACTGATAGCTTGTGTATGTTTAGAATTATGTTACATCATTTGTGTGATTAATTATTCATACCTATTGGCTGCACAATATATTCATCTTTTTCTTCAAGGCTTTGGAATATAATGTTGCTAGAGTAAAAGAAACTTGTTGAAGTGTGTTTTACCTCAAATGTGAAACTACTTGTCAATTGTCATCTTTACTATTTCTCCATTCCGTGTGCTGCTAACCACCACATTGATGTTATTGAGTTTCTTTGTCAAGAAAACAACAGCTACACCAATACCACATGCTTTTCCTATTATTTCATCATGCTGCTGAAGTAGAGGTGAGATTAGGGACCTGCATAACATCTGGGGACTGTAGTCAACATGACATTGTGCCAACACCCACTGGGGTATAGCTAAAAAGCTGACTTAGTTTGTGCACAGCTGAACAGAGTCGTCAGAAAAAAAAATCCTTCAAAATAACATGTTTGATAGATTTTCTAGTGGAAACACCCATATAGTATTATTATTATTATTTAGTTACTTATATAGCGCCATTAATTCCATGGTGCTGTACATGACAAGGTGGTTACATACATAGTAATAGATATAGTTTACCCAAATAAAAATTACAATGAGAGACTGTTACAGAGAGGAGAGGACCTTGTACTTGCTGACTTTCATTCTGCGGGAGAATGGAAAAGAGACAGAAGGTGGTGGGTGCGGCACCTCGGGTGGTGGATAGGTGGCAGCTCGTGTGGTGATGTAGAAGTCACATCTACAACCACCATGCTCTCCAATTGACATCTCTTGAAATGCAGCCGAAATGTCAAAATCTCTAGCATCAGTTATAGAAAATGCATGGGCTCCTTTTAAACGTCATCCTGCAACCAGTTCAGTTTTAGTAGGTGAGGGTTTGTCAGAATCCTGACCAGGAACACCAGGCTTCAGTAGTAGCAAGTCCTGTCCCTGTGATCTTCAACATTATCTTGCTATGGCTCTTCCAGGCATGATTTCATCAAGAAGATTTAGCCTTCGTAATACAGAGACAGAGTACAATAAAGAGTACAACACCGCCTAAGCGTTCACCCTCTGCTACTCAGACTTTCTATCTGCTCAGTGACTGCCTCTAGGCTGCAGATGATGGTGGTAGTAGTTGGAGCTTTTAACACAGTCATGAAGCTGCCATAACAACTTGAAACAAATATTTTTACCGACATACCCCACTGTGAAAATTTTTTTTATTTTTTTTGGATACAAAAAAAGAGTGCTGGATATAACAAGAGGGCCAGACTGGCCAAAAAAGGGAAGTTAGGCCTAAAATGCCTCAATTTTTTGGCACACAGAAGTATAAGGCGTGTCACAGATAGACACAAAACTGGCCTGTTTTTAAAAATAATGGAACAGTGCTGTACAGTATATAACTTGAGTACCAGACAGAAAAACACTGGAGTACCGGCCTACAATCCACAAATTTTTATCACACAGACATATGAGGCGTGTCACCGATATACCACACTGTAAAAAATGTATTTTTTTTTCGGGTGTGTCAAAAGTGGGCTGGATATAACGACAGTGACAGACTGCCCAAAAAAGGGAATTTAGGCATAAAATGCCTAAATTTTTGACACACGGATGTATGAGGCGTGTCATAGATAGACCCCACTGTAAAATGTGGCCTGTTTTTTAAAATAATGCAACATAGTGCTGTATACAAGTATTGTGACACCCAGGACAAAAAAAGGAAAACTGCCATAAACTGGCCAAACTTTGAGCATGCACAGATATGAGCTAGAACGGAGATACCACTACGACAAATGTGTTTTTTTGTTTCTTTTTTGGGGGGCTAAATAGTGCTGTATATAAGTACAGTTTCACCCAGAACAAAAAAAGAAAAACGCCGTAAACTGGCCAAACTTTAAGCACACACAGATATGAGCTGCCACGGAGATAACACTAAAACAAATGTTTGGGCTGTATTTTTTTGGGCTAAATACTGCTATATTTAAGTACAGTGACAGCCAGGACAAAAAAATGCCGTAAACTGGCCAAACTTTGAGCACGCACAGATTTGAGCTGGCATAGAGATCTCTCTGCTGACATCCCCACCATCATCATGTGGGACTTCAATATCCCCATTAACACCCACCAGCCAGCAGCCTCCAAACTCCTGTCACTTATCTCATCCTTTGGACTTACTCAGTGGTCCTCCACAGCCACCCACACAGACGGATATACATTAGACCTCATCTTCACCAACCTCTGTTCCCTACCTAAGCTCACAACCTCTCCCTTCCCCTGTCTGACCACCATCTACTCACCTTCTCATCCTTGTCCTTCTCACCTGCCCCCCATGTCCAGCCACTAGCACATCCTCCCAGAAACCTTGCACACCTAAACACTCACAGACTCTCAAACTCTCTTCTACCTCTGTCCTCCATATCTTCACTCCACGATATGGACACCGCCACCGTTACAATGCCACCCTCACATCAGCCATAGACTCAGTCACCCCTCTCATGTATGGCAAAGTGCGACAAATCAATAGGCAATCCTGGCACAACAACCTCACCAAAAAACTTCGACAAGAATCCAGGGTTGTGGAGCAGCACTGGAAGAAAACACCTGCCAGACGATTTCACTGCTCTCAAACAAGCTACACTTGCCTTCAAATTAGTCCCCACCTTTGCTAAACAGACCTATTTCACAAACCTTGTATCTTCATTATCCCACAACCCAAAACAACTGTTCAGCACATTTAACTCTCTCCTCCACCCACCACTGCCATCTCCAACTCCCCTCATCCCTGCCGAGGACTCTGCCACCTACTTCAAAAACAAGATCGACCAAACAAGGCAAACCTTTACTGTTCCATCACCCCAACCACTCCACATACCAGACCTCTGCCCTCCTCTAATAACCTCCCTATCCAACATCACTGAAGGTGAGGTTACTCATATCCTTTCCAAATCACACCTCACCACCTGTGCACTTGACCCCATCCCTTCCCACCTGCTCCCTAACCTCATTAACATGCTCACCCCAGCTCTAACCCATCTCTTCAACCTATCACTATCTTCTGGTACCTTCCCCTCTGCCTTCAAACATGCCATCATCACACCCATCCTCAAAAAAACAAACCTTGACCCAACTGCTATGCCCAGTTATTGCCCCATATCACTGCTCCCGTTTGCTTCCAAACTCCTTGAACAGAATGTCCATGCTCAACTTTCCTCCCACCTCTCATCTAACCCCCTCCTTGACATCCTCAAATCTGGCTTCCGCCCCACCACTCCACTGAAACTGCCCTGACCAAAATTACTAATGACTTACTCACAGCCAAAGCCAACAGACAGTATTCCATCCTCCGCCTTCTTGACCTGCCCTCTGCCTTCGACACAGTCGACCACTGCCTAATGCTGCAGATTCTTTCTTCCCTTGGCATCAAAGACCTTGGCCTGTCCTGAATTGCCTCATACCTTTCTGACTGCACATTCAGCATTTCCCACTCCCACAATACCTCCTCATCCCACTCTCTCTCTGTTGGAGTCCCCCAAGGCTCTCTCCTGGGGCCCCTGCTTTTTTCCATTTATACCCTTGGCCTATGACATCTCATAAAGTCCCATGGCTTCCAGTGCCACCTGTATGCGGATGACACTCATCTGAATGTCATCCGCAGAGAGATCTCTACCTCTCTGACCCAGATGTCACCTCTCTGCTGTCCAGAATCCCGGATTGTCTATTAGCCATATCCTCCTTTTTCACCTCTCGCTTCCTAATACTCAATGTAAACAAAACTGAAATCATCATCTTTCCTCCATCTCGCGTATCTTCCCTACCCGATCTATCCATTATGGTAAACGGTATCACACTCTCTCCCGCACCTGAAATCCACTGCCTCGGAGTAACTCTCGACTCTGCCCTGTCCTTCAAACCACACATCCAAACTCTTGCCACCTCCTGTCGCTTCTAACTCAAAAATATTTCCAGAATCCATCCCTTCCTCAGCCCTCAATCTACTAAAACGCTTGTACATGTCCTCATCATTTCCTGCCTTGACTACTGCAACACTCTCCTGTGGCCTCCCTGCTAACTCTATTGAACCACTCCAGTCTGTCCTCAACTCTGCTGCCCAACTAATGCACCTCTCTCCTCGCTACTCCCCTGTCTCGCCCCTCTGCAAATCTCTCCACTGGCTCCCAATTCCCCAATGAATTCAGTTCAAACTACTAACACTGACCTAGAAAGCCATCCACAACCTGTCCCCTCCCTATACTGTATCTCTGAACTAATCTCACAATATCTTCCCTCATGTAATCTTCAATCCTACCAAGTAGAGATGAGTGACTTTGGCTTTTTTAGGGTTGAGTCGGGTTTCGTGAAACCCAACTTTCTCAAAAGTCGGGTCGAATGAAATCGGCCGACTATAGGGAAAAGTCGAGGGTCCGACTGAAACACGAAACCCAATGCAAGTCAATGGGGAAGCAAAGTCGGCAGGGAGTGAAGGACAGTAAACACACCTACAGTGCCCATTTGAATGCCAAAAACATCAATTCTTTTAACTGAAGCTTGTCAACCTTAATTTACTTCATAATACTATTTACGCACTGAAAACTGGGGGTTATTTGGCTAAAGTTGTTGGGGGGTAGGGCTGGCTCCAGGTTTTCGTGTGCCCTGCGCCAAAGAGCACCCCTTTAACACATACCACAACTCATGATGCTCCGATACGGCAGAGATATAGTGATATATTACAATGAACAATACTTCACTTTTTACATCTCATGACTGATATCGATTTTAAATTCTCCAATAGCTCCAAAAACGGACAGTATATTCCTCCATACAGTATTATGGCCACCGCATAGTGCGCTATACAGAGTAATGAGGCCCATATATTTCTCCATACAGAATCATTGGTCCCTCCAACCGGGAAACCACAACCATGCCACCTAAAGAAAAGATGCACACATTGAAACCTTTGTCGATTCTGTGTGTGGTGTGGTATGTCCGTTTGTAGTTGTGCTAGCGATTTTTCAGCTTTATTCCGGCATTCCAGAAAAAATGAAAAAATTTTGTGTCCAAACCACAGGTGCTGTAGCTTGCTTAACAGCTCGGCAGCCGTTCCTCAGGCCCAGTATGGATTCTACAACATTGTAGAAAGTTGATAAAGGGTACAGATTCACCGGATAACATGTATTTATGTAGCATAGTTTACACATTAAAAACCTATGTTTATATATCAGACGCGATTGGACAAAGGTGAGAAAGGGTACCGTATCACCGGATAACTGGTATGTATTGCATAGTTTACACATTAAAAACCTATGTCTATAGATCAGGAGGCAGGCTCAGACGGTCTCAGGCCCAGTATGGATTTGACGTGATTGGACACAGGTGAGAAAGGGTACCGTATCATCGGATAACTGGTATGTATAGCATAGTTTACACATTAAAAACCTATGTCTATAGAGCAGGAGGCAGACTCAGTCGTTTCAGGCCCAGTATGGATTTGACCAGATTGAACAAAGTTGAGAAAGGGTACATTATCACTGGATAGCAGGTATATACGAGCATAGTTTAAACATTTAAAATCTCCGTGTTCTCAGTATGGATTAGACAACAATCTAAAAAGTCAAAAAAAGGAAATGTATTTGAAGCGTAGACCAGTATACACTTTTGGTGGTATTTTTTAATCTTCATTTATATTTCTGTCTCAGTAAGACAGTCCAGACTCTCCGCAATAGGAAATGAGATGCATACAATTACTGACAAAGTCTAGTGATTGCAGAAATCTAGGAATTACTATTCACGGGAAAAACTTCCGTCACAATTCTCAGAGGTGATGCTGACCCTCAATTAATCAGTGTGTGGAGACAGCAAAAACCTTTGTTTGTGGAGAAAGTCTTGCTGTATCGCAGTACCATTGATCCCATCGCTGTTACTCATATCCATTCAATTTTGATCACAGGCAGAGATGTAAACATGGTGCTCACTGCCTATCATGATCTGTCACGTAACTTTGGAGTGCAAAACACAGAAGCCACAGGCCGTAGGCGATTCAATAGGATTGGCAAGAGAGGGCACATTTAAAAATGTGCGCTGGAATGTCACACATCTGTGGGTAGGAAAACTGTGAAAGCTGATGACAAACCACCACTGCTTCTCATTGCGAGTCGACATCCGTAAGAAATGGAAGCCGTTGATCATCTGAAGCTAAATCCCGGCCAGCGGGACAGGGCATAGCTACGTTTTAACCATCATCTTCTATCAGTTCACCAAATTTGTAGTGGCAGTCCCAGTGAAGGATTTGACAGCCCAGACTACACAGCGGAGGAGCAGGGAGAGGTAAACATTGCAAATGCTTGGGCCCTGCCCAAGCAAGGGGGGCACACTCGTGGGCGTCGGTACTCGCACTGGGCCCCTCATAGTACGGCGGTGTGTCTGATGGCGGGTGTGCACCCCCACCATCAGAGACACTTGATTGCACTATGAGGGACCCTGTGCCAGTGCCCGCGCCCAAGAGTCGGCCCGCCCACCTGTCCAGGGCAATGGCACTCGCACGGTTGCGTGCGCTAGGTGGTGACCCCGGCCATGGGGGGAGGAGGCAGCCCAGTTAGGGAGGTTTACAAAATGGCATATGTTGATGTGGGACATTCACCTGCTGCTAAAGGTGAAATTGGGCAAGTCCCAGGAAGAGGAGTACCAAAGAAAGCCATTTTTCTGGCAACCTATGTGTCATCGGGGTAAGGTGTGACAAAATCCTTGGCAACCCATGCATGGTTCATTTTAATAAAAGTTAGATCATCCACATTTTGAGTCGAGAGATGGGTTCTTTTTTTCTGTGAGGATTAATCCAGCAGCACTGAAGACTCTTTCCGATAGCTCACTTGCATCTGGGCAAGCGAGCTCCTGTAAGGCATATTGGGTCAATTCAGGCCAGGCGTCCAGTTTAGCGGCCGAATAGTCAAATGGGAATGACCTGTGAGGGAGAACATCGATATGGGACGAGAAGTAGTTTGTAACCATAGTTGACAAGTGCTGTCTCCTGTCACTTTCAATCGATGCAGTATTACCAGTCGTGTGAGCGGGACTTGATAAATCAGTCCACAACATGGTCATGAAACCCCTGTCTCCAACGCCACTTCTGATGTGTGCACCACCAACACCTCTTCCAAGTTGCCCCCGGCCCCTACAGCTCGTGTGAGAATCATCACCGCTGCTGTGTGCTGGGAATGCCTCAACCAATCGGTTTATCAGAGTTGCTTGTTTGTTAGCCAATATTAGGTCAAGGTTCTCCTGTGGCATGATGTTTTGGAATTTGCCTTTATAGCATGTGTAACGGGGTCTTCCAATCTTGGGTACCTCTTTCAGTACCACCCCGTGTGTCCGGAGGTCCACTCTGCTTTGGCTGGAGTCTGAATGAAGGACGCTGGCTGGAATTCCTTGGTTACATGGGCGCATATAAAAGATCACTGCTTCTCCACGTATTTCCAGTATGACAACACTTTACTCACAGGACACAGAATATATCCCACAGATACAGAGGGCAGGCCAATAGAAAAGCGGCAGGCCAGACATACATTACAATAGCGGCAGGTGGCCGGAGCCTGCCGATATTTACTGTGGGAATTACAAAGGTGGGGGGGCGGCTGGGCGCAGCCTGTGGGCTGATGCATTAGGGACATGCATCTCCCATGGAACCTTTTATACATACATAAAACTGCACAACATATTCTGGGTGCTGAGTGGTTCTGTAACATGGCTCCCCCTTTTCAGCGATGCGATCGGCATGCACAGTCTGATCCTTAACGGATCGGTTTGGGGATGACCGAAGTTTATGGGGTTGGTACAAGTTCCGTTTGCCGACTTAGTCCATCGGCGTTACCGTTTTGGTTGCCAGGTCTGTAGTGGATGGTGAAGTCCGTTGTCTCCGGAGACCCTATTAAGCCAGACTAGGGGATTATGGTCCGTTAGGAGGGAAAACTGTCGTCCATACAAATATGGTTGCAACTTTTTTAGTGCCCATACTACTGCCAGGCACTCCTTCTCGATGGCCGCATAGCTTACTTCACGGGGCAGTAGTTTCCGACTCAGGTAAGCTACCGGGTGTTCTTGGCCGTCCGGCCTGACTTGGCTCAGCACTGCCCCCAATCTAAACATAGAAGCGTCTGTGTGAACCAGGAAACGTTTAGTTCGATCGGGTGCGGCCAATACAGGGGTATTGGTGAGGGCGTCCTTTAGTTGGCGGAAGGCTTCCTCACACTCTGGGGTCCAGGTTACCTGGCGGGGTTGGTTCTTACGGGTCAGATCAATGAGGGGCTTGGCTACGCTGTTGTAATTGGGAACGAATTTCCTGTAATACCCCGCTGTCCCTAGAAACGCCATGACCTGGGTTTTAGTGCGTGGGGTGGGCCATTTGGCTATGGCCTCAATCTTGGCTGGCTCTGGTCGCTGTTTCCCACTTCCCACCCTATGCCATAAATACTGAACCTCTGCTTTGCCCACATGACACTTGTTTGGGTTCAGGGTGATTCTGGCCTGGTGGATCCTGTCCAATACTGTCTCTAGGTGATTTAGATGCTCTTCCCATGTCGCACTGTAGATGGCGATGTCGTCCAGGTAGGCACAAGCATAGTCCTGGATAGTCCTGGAGATCATCCAGAAGCCGGTCAGCCAGCCTTTGGAAGGTCGCCGGGCATTCTTCATCCTGAATGGCATAACTCGAAACTGGAATAAGCCGAACGGGGTGACAAATGTCGACTTGGGAATAGCGTCAGGACTAAGGGGAATCTGCCAGTAGCCTTTGTATAGATCGATGGTGGTCAAATACTTTGCCCCCGCCAGCCGGTCTAACAACTCATCCACACGTGGCATGGGATATGCATCCGTCACTGTTTTCTCATTGAGCTTATGATAGTCTAAACAAAACCGTGTAGTCCCATCCTTCTTGGGCACTAACACTACGGGGGATGCCCAGGGACTGACTCTTCAATGACCCCTAAACGCAACATCTCTTGTATCTCTTGTCGCATCCCCTCTCGTACAGACTCAGGGAGCAGAAGAGGTTTTGTCGCAGGGGGGTCTGATCCTGGGTCTCAACCTTGTGTTGTGCCAGGCAAGTGTTCCCTGGTCTCCCTGAAAACATCCTCTGTCGCTGCCTCAAAAACTCCTCCGCCTGTTGTCTCTCCAGGGGGCCTAGGTCTTCACCCAAGTGTACATGGTACCATGTTTTAGACTGAGTCCTGTCCCCTAAGACATCCGGCAAGGGAAGTCCAGCTAAATCCTCTGTTTCAGGTGCACAGATGGCCACTACCTCTTCAGGGCGCTCCCGGTAGGACTTCAGCATATTCACGTGGAACATGCGAATAACCCTGGGGTCATCACAATTGGCGACATTATAGGTTGTGTCGGCTATTTTCCCCACTACCTGGTAGGGCCCCTGCCATGCAGCTTGGAACTTGTTCTGCTTAGTGGACTCTAACACCAGGACCTTCTGTCCTATTTCCAAGGTGCGCTCTCTGGCCCTCCGATCGTACCATATGCGCTGGCGCCGCTGGGTCACCTGCATGTTCTCACGTACAGCTTGGGTCAGCTCCTGTAGGCGGTCCCGGAATTCCAGCACATAGGGTACAATAGTTACCCCTTCTATGAGGCTCTCCCCTTCCCAGTGTTCTAGCACTAAGTCTAGGGGTCCCAAAGTCCGTCTCCCGTATACCAGCTCGAACGGGGAGAACCCCGTGGATTCTTGGGGCACCTCCCGATAGGCAAACAGGAGGTGTGGCAAGAATTTCCTGTAGGTCCTGGTAAAAGTCCCAATGAGCTGTTTTAATGTCCCGTTAAAGCGTTCACACAACCCATTGGTTTGTGGGTGGTACGGGGAGCTTCTAATGGACTTTACGCCACACAGCTTCCACAGTTGGTTGGTCATCTCTGCTGTAAACTGGGTACCCTGGTCCTAGATAATCTCCCGGGGAAATCCAACCCGTGAGAAAACCTGGAGCAGGGCGGCCGCCACCGTCTCTGCCAGTATGTTAGGTAACGCAACCGCCTCTGGATACCATGTGGCATAATCTACCACTGTCATAGAATCATAGAATCATAGAATCATAGAATCGTAGAGTTGGAAGGGACCTCCTGGGCCATCTGGTCCAACCCCCTGCTCAAAGCAGGATTCGCTAAATCATCCCAGTCAGATGTCTGTCCAGCCTCTGTTTGAAGACTTCCATTGAAGGAGAACTCACCACTTCTCGTGGCAGCCTGTTCCACTCATTGATCACTCTAACTGTCAAAAAGTTTTTTCTAATATCTAATCTGTGTCTCTTCCCATTCAGTTTCATCCCATTGCTTCTGTCAATATATACCTTTTCCCTGACGGACTGGGTTTGGCTAATGGCCCTATCAGATCGACTGCTACTCGGCTAAATGGTTCCTCCACAATGGGGAGGGGGCGTAATTTGGCCTTGCATTGATCCCCCCTCTTGCCAATGCGCTGGCAACTGTCACAGGTCTGGCAGTACTGACGAGCATCATAGGTTACCCCCGGCCAAAAGAAGTTTTGTGTCAGACGATGCCTGGTGCGACTGACGCCGAAGTGCCCGGCCAAGGGTATGTCATGAGAGATTTGCAGTAACTCCTGCCTATACTTCTTGGGAACGACCAGCTGTCGTTTTATAGTGGAGCTCGTCCCTGTGTGGTGCTGCTCTGTGATCCGGTAGAGGAGTCCCTGCTTTCATACAAACTGTTCCCCTTCCAGTACCCCTCTCCCCTCCTGTGCCTTCCCACGATATCCCTCCAATGAAGGATCCTCAAGTAACTCCCTCTTAAATTCATCCGGGGTGGTCCAAGAAATGTGTCTGGCCATGGGAATACGTGTAGGGCTGGGATGTCTTACATGGGCCTCCTCTGAGTGTGATTCCGCCTCCGCAGCTCGAGCTTGTCTCCGGGTGGTCACAGGATATGTCTCAGCCAGAGGGGCAACCGAAAATGCAGACAACATGGGCCCCAAGTCGTTTCCCAGCAAGACGTCTGCAGGCAAAGCCTCCATCAAGCCGACCTCAACAAGGCCATCCCCGACTCCCCAGTTCAGGTGAATCCTGGCAGTGGGCAGTCGATGTATAGCTCCCCCTGCTACATGGACTGCCACTGTCCGGTCCGTCTTCTCTTAGTCCCGGACGAGATGAGGCTTCTCAAGGGTCAAAGTTGCCCCGGAATCTTAGTCCCTGCATACGTTTCCCATTAACCCACGCGACCTGTCGTTGCTGTTGTCGATTATCTGCCCGGGCTGCCTGCACGGGGTCTACTTCATGCAGCACTTCCTCCATCTATTCCACCCCTTGGTTAGTCGTAGCCCCCAATGCCGGGTCACCTTCGCCTTGGTAACAGTGTACAGCAGCCCGGCTGAAGGTAGCTGTTCCCGCCTTTGACCACTGGGTATGCTGAGTCCGGTTGGGACACTGTCTTTGCAGGTGGCCCAGCTGACGGCAGGTGTGGCATTGCGCCCCAGGGGGACTGTGGTAGGCCGGGTTTCTAGCTGGTCCCCCTACAATCGTCGGTGGTTTGGGGCCCTCCAGTTCCATGGGCGGGCCCCTAGTAACCATCTTTGATCCTGACAACTGAGGCCTCCTGGCATCATGATGTTCATCAGCCAGACGAGCGGCTTCCTACAGAGTCGTTGGCCGCCTGTCCCGAAGCCATTCCTGTGTCTCGGGGGTTAGTCCATTAAAGAATTGTTCTAACAAGAAGAGCTGGAGGACGTCCTCCTTAGTGGTTGCTTGGCTCCCTTGTACCCACTGTAGCAGTGACCGAAGTAGTTTACAGGCCCATTCAGCGTGGGTATCGGTTACGCGTTTTATAAGTCCACGGAACTTTTGGCGGTATGCCTCTGGTGTCAGCGCATACCGGGCCAAGATCACTTCTTTGATCCGCTCATAGTCCATACAGCCCTCATCAGGTACCGTGCGATAGGCGTCCACTGCCTGGCCTGTCAGCTTGCTGGCCAGAATCTGAACCCGTTCCTCTGGCTTTACTTGATGAAGGGCACACTGCCGCTCAAAGTCCTGCAAAAAACCATCAATGTCTTCCTCTGCCTCCCCCAACTGTCGGAAGGCATTATACTGGATCTTTTTGTGGCTTACTGTTGAAGTTACCTGGTCGAAGGCCAGAGCTCCCCCTGCTCGCTGACTCTCCTCTCTCCGCTCTGCCATCTCCATCTTGGCCAGCTCCACTTTGGTCCGCTCTGCCATCTCCATCTTGGCTAGCTCTATCCTGGTCCGCTCGGCCATCTTTTCCTTCAGATCAGTACGCACATCAGCCATCACCTCTCGTATGATCTCTACTGCAGGGTTCGGGCCATAGAACGCCAGTCTGTTCTTTACCTCCCTCTGGAATTCAGTCTCTTCCACGTTCAAATTGGGGGGAGCTGCACTGTCGTGTTCCATGATGGCTGCTATCAAATCCACTTTTGTTTTGTTGCTGGCGATCAACCCTCGGGCTTCTACCAGATCTTTTAATGTAGTCCTCTTTAACTTCAGGTAGTTGATTTCCATTCATTCCTTTCCTCCTGTAGAAGGGGTATCATATTCCTTGGGCTTCCACCAGATCTTTTAATGTAGTCCTCTTTAACTTATGGTAGTTGTTTTCCATTCGTTCCTTTCCTCCTGTAGAAGGGGTATCATATCCCACTACTGCCACCAGTGTAACGGGGTCTTCCAATCTCGGGTACCTCTTTTAGTACCACCCCGTGTTTCTGGAGGTCCACTCTGCTTTGGCTGAAGTCTGAATGAAGAACGCTGGCTGGAATTCCTTGGTTACATGGGCGCATATAAAAGATCACTGCTTCTCCACGTATTTCCAGTATGACAACACTTTACTCACAGGACACAGAATATATCCCACAGATACAGAGGGCAAGACAATAGAAAAGCGGCAGGCCAGACATACATTACAATAGCCGCAGGTGGCTGGAGCCTGCCAATATTTACTGTGGGAATTACAAAGGTGGGGGGGCGGCTGGGAGCAGCCTGTGGGCTGATGCATTAGGGACATGCATCTCCCATGGAACCTATTATACATACATATAGAATCATAGAATCATAGAATCATAGAATCGTAGAGTTGGAAGGGACCTCCTGGGCCATCTGGTCCAACCCCCTGCTCAAAGCAGGATTCGCTAAATCATCCCAGTTAGATGTCTGTCCAGCCTCTGTTTGAAGACTTCCATTGAAGGAGAACTCACCACTTCTCGTGGCAGCCTGTTCCACTCATTGATCACTCTAACTGTCAAAAAGTTTTTTCTAATATCTAATCTGTGTCTCCTCCCATTCAGCTTCATCCCATTGCTTCTAGTCTATAACTGCACAACATATTCTGGGTGATGAGTGGTTCTGTAACAGCGTGGATCCAGGATGCTGGCCAACCAGTAGTCGTCATTGTTCATCATTTTGGCAATGCGGGGGTCCCTTTTTAGGATCTGCAAGGCATAATCAGACATGTGGGCCAATGTTCCCAATGTCAATGATGCACTGCGAGTGCTGGGTGGAGGAGCACTTTCTGGCAAATCCACATCCCTCCAGTCATGCACAAAGCCTGTACCAGACCTTGCCACACCAACATTTTCTTTTGCCCCACGAGAAGCATCTTCCTCCCCTAAATAATCATCCCCATCATCATCCTCCTCTTCCTCCACCTCGTCCAGGAGAGGTCCCGGAGAAGACAATGGCTGACTGTCATCAAGGTTTCCCTCCTCTTCCTCATCATCCTCGGCTGCAGGCGCCTGCTCCTTAATGTGCGTCAAGGTTTGCATGAGCAGATGCATAAGTGGGATGCTCATGCTTATGATGGCGTCGTCTGCTCTTACCAGCCGTGTGCATTCCTCAAAACACTGAAGGACTTTACAGAGGTCTTTCAGCTTTGACCACTGCACACCTGACAACTCCATGTCTGCCCTCAAAGTGCCTGCCCGTGTATCCTCCCACAAATGCATTACAGCCTGCCTCTGTTTGCACAGCCGCTCCACCATGTGCAGGGTGGAGTTCCACCTTGTTGCAACGTCGATAATTAGGCGGTGCTTGGGAAGGTGGAGTAATCGCTGCAGCTTCTGCATATGATTGGAGAGTACGCGCGACCGGTGGATGTGCAAGCACAGTCTTTGAACCTTAGGGAGCAGGCCTGTTAACTCCGGATAATTATTGAGGAAGCACTGCACCACAAGGTTCAAGGTGTGAGCCAAGCAAGGTATGCGTCTGAGTTTTGAAAGGGCTATGGCTGCCACAAAATTACGGCCGTTATCACTAACTACCTTGCCTGCCTCAAGATGTAGACTGCCCAGCCATGACTCAGTTTGACGCTGAATGTAGTCGGCCAGTACCTCCGCGGTGTGTCTGTCGCCCAAACTCATCATCTTCAACACAGCCTGCTGACGCTTTCCACTAGCTGATCGATAGGGGGACACCTCGTGTGCAACACTGGCAGCTTCAGATGGAGTGCTCATGCGACTGCGCTCTGTGGACGAGCTTTCGCTTCTGGAGGAGGAGGAGGGTCGAACGCCTACAGCCAACTGTTTCCTATACCGTGGGCTAGGCAGCACTGTCCCACCACCGCTGTCCCCTGTGGACCCTGCATCCACAACATTAACCCAGTGCGCAGTGATGGACACGTAACTGCCCTGGCCATGCCTACTGGACCATGCATCAGTTGTGAGGTGCACCTTTCCACTCACTGATTGCTTGACTGCATGGACAATGCAGTCTTTCACATGAAGGTGGAGGGCTGGGATGGCTTTGTGCAAAAAGAAGTGGCAACTGGATAGGTCATAGCGTGGTACTGCGTAGGCCATGAGTTCGCGGAAAGCTGCGCTTTCAACCAAGCAATAGGGCATCATCTCTAACGAGATTAGTTTGGCAATGTGGGCGTTCAAACCCAGTGTACGTGGATGAGAGGATGAGTACTTTCTTGTCCTACTCATAGTCTCTGATAGGGTGAGCTGGACGTGAGAGCTGCATATGGTGGAACTAGCGATGGACATGGCGTACTGAGAGAGGGTTGATGATGGTGATGGAGTTGGTGTTCTTTCTGATGGCCTAGATTCAGTCTTTCGTTGCAATAACAGTGCGATTCCCTGACTGATTTGCCCTTGCGACGACAACTCAACATTTGTTTTTATGTGTGGTGTTTTTTGCTGCTTCCTTGCTGCTTTTTGTATTTCATAATAAAAATTATATTTTTATAAATACTTGGTTTTGGCGTGGTGATCCCACATTTATGCATAGTCCCTTTCTCTTTTTTGTACGACAACTCAACATTTGCTGCTTGGGGTGTGCTAACCGGTGGGCGTACAGTGGGGGAAACAATGTAGTGTTGCTGACTACCTTCTTTGGGAGCATCCAAATAGAGAGAGGAAGCCATATCCAAAATGTAAAAAATGCACAATCTTTATTGAAATATGATTAAAATTACATATGAAAATCAATGGAAATATAAAATGTGGGTACTGTGAAAATCACCACAACAAGAGGTAAAATACAAAGAGGAAAATAGGATATCAAGATAATATATAATTTTCTTGAAAAATACTGATCTAAATATAAATTGATAAACATTTACTCATTCAAAAACATACCAAGGTTTTTAGTATAAACAATAATTGCAAAAGTGCATATGTACAAGAAATAACATGAAAAGCGTAGTAAAGGAGTGGGATATCAAATGGCCAATGTGTGCCTGTGCAAGATATAGCGGAATGAGATAAAGTGGTCAGTATATGTTACCTCAATTGGTGGGCAGGAGGGTCCCCGACGCGCGTTTCGCGGCTGCTTTCTCAAGGGGCGCAAAGAGGGGCTGCTAAATCGTCTTTTTATATCGTAACCAAGCATTAGTGGTCAGCGTGTGACAGCGCTTCCGGTAGGCGGGCCAGAACAGAGCCGTCATGGGTAGGCGTCATGCCTTGCCGCGCCTCCTCACCGCTCGACGCGTCAGAGCAGGAAGGAGGCGGCGGCTGCATGAAGACGCGTCGCCATAGTGACGCCCCGGTCTGTACGCCGATGGAGCGCGTCCTGCTGCCACAGAGAAATGTGATGCTACAATGACAGCACTTAAAATAGAGTAAAAACCTCCATTAATGATAACATAATTAATTAAGCATAGGGTGTTAGAACGGGACAAAAAGATTGCACAATTGCATGTGAAAAAGTGTGAATATGCACAAAAGGAATAGAATATAAAAAGGTGTAAGATGTGAGACCATATTAGATAAATTGGAAATGCAACATTTTACATCTTTGAAGTGCAACATTATGTTAAGGACAAAGTAATAAAAATTGTGTCTAAAAAATACATACATAGGAGGTATTAGGTGTAGACCATATTTCATAAATAATAAGAAAGATATATTAAATTTATCACATGACAAATTAATCAAAAAACCTATCAAAGTGCAAAAGGAACAAAATAAAAAATAAAAAGAGAATAAGAAAATAAATAAAAGAAAAGAAATAACATATGAAGCGCAGGGACATCAGTTCAAGCTTGGAAAGGGACGAAGCCAGCTAGCATCTCTGAGATAAAATGAAAGCCATCTAAAAAATATTAAAAAGACAATGTTAAATATACAATAAAAGAGAAATAAAAATAAAAATAAAAGAAAGATAGTGAAACGGAGCTACAGAAAAGAGGCAAAACTGATGACCTCATTATTTTTATTTTTATTTCTCTTTCATTGTATAGTTAACATTGTCTTTTTAATATTTTTTAGATGGCTTTCATTTTTTCTCAGAGATGCTAGCTGGCTTCGTCCCTTTCCAAGCTTGAACTGATGTCCCTGCGCTTCATATGTTATTTCTTTTCTTTTTATTTATTTTCTTATTCTCTTTTTATTTTTTATTTTGTTCCTTTTGCACTTTGATAGGTTTTTTGATTAATTTGTCATGTGATAAATTTAATATATCTTTCTTATTATTTATGAAATATGGTCTACACCTAATACCTCCTATGTACTGTATGTATTTTTTATACACAATTTATATTACTTTGTCCTTAATATAATGTTGCACTTCAAAGATGTAAAATGTTGCATTTCCAATTTATCTAATATGGTCTCACATCTTACACCTTTTTATATTCTATTCCTTTTGTGCATATTCACACTTTTTCACATGCAATTGTGCAATCTTTTTGTCCCGTTCTAACACCCTATGCTTAATTAATTATGTTATCATTAATGGAGGTTTTTACTCTATTTTAAGCGCTGTCATTGTAGCATCACATTTCTCTGTGGCAGCAGAACGCGCTCCATCGGCGTACAGACCGGGGCATCACTATGGCGACGCGTCTTCATGCAGCCGCCGCCTCCTTCCTGCTCTGACGCGTCGAGCGGTGAGGAGGCGCGGCAAGGCATGACGCCTACCCATGACGTCTCTGTTCTGGCCCGCCTACCGGAAGCGCTGTCACACGCTGACCACTAATGCTTGGTTATGATATAAAAGGACGATTTAGCAGCCCCTCTTTGCGCCCCTTGAGAAAGCAGCCGCGAAACGCGCGTCGGGGACCCTCCTGCCCACCACTTGAGGTAACATATACTGACCACTTTATCTCATTCCGCTATATCTTGCACAGGCACACATTGGCCATTTGATATCCCACTCCTTTACTATGCTTTTCATGTTATTTCTTGTACATATGCACTTTTGCAATTATTGTTTATACTAAAAACCTTGGTATGTTTTTGAATGAGTAAATGTCTATCAATTTATACTTAGATCAGTATTTTTCAAGAAAATTATATATTATCTTGATATCCTATTTTCCTCTTTGTATTTTACATCTTGTTGTGGTGATTTTTACAGTACCCACATTTTATATTTCCATTGATTTTCATATGTAATTTTAATCATATTTCAATAAAGATTGTGCATTTTTTACATTTTGGATATGGCTTCCTCTCTCTATTTGGATGATTTAGTTTTGAAGCTTTTTTCTGCCTAGGCTTTTTCAATTTTGATTACTTCTTTGGGAGCAGTTGCACATGTGGTACGTGAGTTTTGGTAGTCCGTCCACGCTTGCAAGTGCATGGTGGTTAAATGTCTTAGCATGCAACTGCTATTCAAATTTCTCAGATTTTTCCCTCGGCTAAAGGTCTTTGCGCACTTCTTACAGATAACCTTTGCCTCATCATTTGGATTTTGTTAAAAAAAGTGCCACACTGCACTCTTCCTACTAGGGAAAACATTTTGAGGCCTTGCACGCTGTGCTATTTTGACCGTCTGGCCAAGCTGTCCTGCAACTCTTTTGGTTATTGTAACCTGTTTTTCAACTGCTCTGAGCCTGCCAGATAACAGCTGTTGCGATGTTGATGCCCGCTGCGGATGCTCCTCCTCCTCTTCTGAGCTATTGGCAGTGGCACCCTCTTCCCCAATGGATGCCAATCTGGGTCAACAACTGGGTCATCCATCACCTCCTCTTCAATGTCATGTGCACCTTCCTCTCTGTCACCATGTACGGTGGTATAGTATGTGGGAAGGGGCACCTGAGTTTCATCAGGGTCAGATTCTGGCTCAGTACACTGTGAGGACAATGTAGTGCTCTGAGTGAATGTACCAGCAGAATCATCTATCAGTGGCTGTCCATCAGTGCACACCATGTCAGATTCACTTTTGCCTGGGTAATTCATGATTTGACTTGATAACCCAGGCATCGTATGTGAAAACAGCTCCATGGAGTAATCTGTAGTGTGGCCTGCCGCATCTTTCGATTTTGGTTGGGGTGAAGGACACAAGGAAAGTTGTGGTTCATGACCATGAGCCTCCTATGACGACTCATGCTTTTATTTTTTAAAATTTCAGAAGAGGCGGTGATAGAGCTGGAGGCTGAGTCAGCAATGTAAGCCAAAACTTGTTCTTGAAGCTCCGGCTTTAAAAATGGTTTACCTACTCCCAGAAAAGGGAGCCTTCGAGGCCTCGTGGAGGCAGACGACGCAGGCTCAACACCTCCTGCATTAGGTGCTATTTTGCTTTTGCCACTACCAGCAGATCCACCACCAACACCAACATTACCAGCTGCCAACCCCCGCCCATTTCCACAGACTCTTCCACCACACTTCCTCATTTTTGGGGAAAATGTCCCCAAAAAACAACAACTCTAAACAACTCTATGGTCCTGTAAAACAAGGTACAAGGTGTATATAGTAGTGGGGAGAATTGGAATCTCTGTAGACTTCAGGACACAGTTGGATGCTGTCAGGCCCTGTTTATATTACACCACAATGTGACAGTCATATTCTGGTTGGTCTTAGAAAGGTGTATAGAGGACTGTTGAGAATTGGAATCTCTCTAGACATCAGGACACAGTTGGATACTGTCAGGCCTTGTTTATATTACACCGAAATCTGACAGGCAGATTCTGGATGGTGTAAGAAAGGTGTATAGAGGACTGTTGAGAATTGGAATCTCTCTAGACTTCAGGACACAGTTGGATACTGTCAGGCCCTGTTTATATTACACCGCAATGTGACCTGCAGATTCTGGATGGTGTAAGAAAGGTGTATAGAGGACTGTTGAGAATTGGAATCTCTCTAGACTTCAGGACACAGTTGGATACTGTCAGGCCCTGTTTATATTACACCGCAATGTGACAGGCAGATTCTGGATGGTGTAAGAAAGGTGTATAGAGGACTGTTGAGAATTGGAATCTCTCTAGACTTCAGGACACAGTTGGATACTGTCAGGCCCTGTGTATATTACACCGCAATGTGACAGTCAGAAAATGCCTAGTGTATGACAAACTACAAGGTGTATATAGAAATGGGCTGAATTGGAATCTCCCTAGAATGTAGGTCTGTAAGAGTGGACAAACTCCTTGACTTTTCCTTACAGAGTCACACACGTATATAGCTTCAATTTGGCTGTGATAACAGCCGTTACACGGTACTGAGAGAGGAGCGTACACGTACACCGCTGTACGGTGTATGTAAAAGTGTCAAGCTCTGTGTTTTTGTATACGGACTGACGCACGCTGTCTCTCTCTAGTTTTGAATGAAATCAAACAGCAAATATACTAAACTGTTTGAAAAACGGGCAAAACTAGAAGGTGTAGGTCTGTAAAAACGGACAAACTCCTCGACCTTTCCTTACAGAGTCACACACGTATATAGCTTCAATTTGGCTGTGATAACAGCTGTTACACGGTACTGAGAGAGGAGCGTACACGTAGACCGCTGTACGGTGTATGTAAAAGTGTCAAGCTCCGTGTTTTTGTATACGGACTGACGCACGCTGTCTCTCTCTAGTTTTGAATGTAATCAAACAGCAAATATACTAAACTGTTTGAAAAACGGACAAAACTATAAGGTGTAGGTCTGTAAGAACGGACAAACTCCTCGACTTTTCCTTACAGAGTCACACACGTATATAGCTTCAATTTGGCCGTGATAACAGCCGGTACACGGTACTGTGTGAGGAGCGTACACCGCTGTACAGTGTGTGAAAAAATAAATGCTCACTACCTCACCAGGACAAAATACAATTTGGATTGCTTTTAAAAAGCAGTTTGAACACCAGTGTGCACACAGCAATGCAGCTAGCCATAAAAGGCAGGCTAATCACCACCAGCGCTGCTGCACAAAAGCAAAAATCTTCACCTTTCACTGCCCAGTAACTACAGTGAAAAGCGCTATCAGCAGAAGCAGTTTTTTTTTCTTTTTGCCTCCCTAACGCTCTCCCTACAGAATCAGCAGCAGCAGCAGCAGCTCTCCCTATTCTGAGATCAGCATGAGTAACATGGCGGTCGGCGTGCATGCCCTTTTATACCCCCTGTGATGCCCCACAAAGCAAGCCAATCACTTGCATGCCCTTCTCCAAGATGGTGGTGACTGCTGCCTATGTCATCACGTTGCCCACAGTGTCTGTTCTTCCTGATTGGCTGCAAAAGAGCGCTAAAGCATCTTTTGAAATGCGACTTTGGCGCTAAAGTCGCCGACCTCATGGCCGACCTCACGCTAAGGTCGGGTTTCGTTTCATGAAACCTGACTTTGGCGAAAGTCGGCGACTTTTGAATTTGTTCGACCCGTTTCGCTCAACTCTACTACCAAGACCTCCTACTCTCCTGCACACTTATTCGTTCCTCACACAACCACCTCCAAGACTTCTCTGAAATATCCCTCATCCTCTGGAATTCCATGCCTCAACACGTCCGATTATCCACCAACCTCGGATCCTTCAAGCAGAACCTGAAAACCCATCTTTTCAGGAATGCTTACAGCCTGCAATAACCATTCTGCCGCCTCACCACCGCCCGAGCTGCCGCCTCATCACCAACAGAGCTGCTGCACCATGGACCTTATGTCTCTTCCCCATTATCCCATAGAATGTAAGTCCGCAAGGACAGGTCCTCTCCCCTCTGTACCAGTCTGTCATTGTAAATTTGTTTACTGTTAACGATATCTATAACTTTGTATGTAACCCTCCTCCTGACATGTACAGCACCATGTCATTAATGGTGATATATAAATAAATAATAATAATAGTAATAATACTACCACAATGACAAATGTGTTTTTTTGTTTCTTTTTTATGGCTAATAGTGTTGTATATACGTACAGTTTCACCCAGGACAAAAAAAGAAAACCGCCTTAAACTAGCCAAACTTTAGCACGCGCAGATATGAGCTGAAACGGAGAAACCAATACAACAAATGTGTTTTTGGTTTCTTTTTTTTTTTGCTAAATAGTGCTGTATATAAGTACAGTTTCACCCCGGACAAAAAAAGAAAAATGCCGTAAACTGGCAAAACTTTGAGCACGCACAGATATGAGCTGGAATGGAGATACCAGTATGACAAATGTGTTTTTTGTTTCTTTTTTTGAAGGGAGGGCTAAATAGTGCTGTATATAAGTACAGTTTCACCCAGGACAAAAAAGAAAAATGCCATAAACTGGCCAAACTTTGAGCACACGCAGATATGAGCTGACACGGAGATACTACTGTGACAAATGTGTTTTTTTTGTTTTGTTTTTTGAGGGGGCTAAATAGTGCTGTATATAAGTACAGTTTCACCCAGGACAAAAAAATGAAAAACGCCATAAACTGGCCAAACTTTGAGCACACACAGATATGAGCTGGCACAGAGATACCACTATGACAAATGTGGTTTTTTTTGGCTGAGTAGTGCTTTATATAAGTACAGTTTCACCCAGGACAAAAAGAAGAAAACAGCCGTAAACTGGCAAAACTGAGCACGCACAGATATGCGCTGGAACGGAGATACCAGTATGACAAATGTGGTTTTTTGTTTCTTTTGGGGGGGGGCTAAATAGTGCTGTATATCAGTACAGTTTCACCCAGGACAAAAAAATAAAAACACAGTAAACTGGCCAAACTTTGAGCACACACAGATATGAGCTGCATGGAGATATCACTACAACAAATGTGTGGGCTGTATTTTTTGGGGGGCTAAAACCTGCTGTATTTATGTACAGTGACAGCCAGGACAAAAAAAAGAAAACCGCCATAAACTGGCCAAACTTTGAGCACGCACAGATATGAGCTGACACGGAGATACCACTATGACAAATGTGTGGGTTTTTTTCTTTTTTTTGTGGTAAATACTGCTGTATATTAGTAGTTTCACCCAGGACGAAAGGATGGTGGTTTATGCCCTTGCATTGATTTTCAGGAACTAAATAAAATTACGGTGAGAAATGCCTACCTCCTCCCACTTATCCCTGATTTGTACAACTAATTATCTGGGGCTAAGTGGTTTTCCAAGTTGGACCTCAGGGTGGTGTATAACCTTATCCATATTCGGGAGGGGGATGAGTGTAAAATGGCATTTCTCACCTCTGAGGGTCTCACAAATGCACCAGCAGTTTTTCAGAATTTCATTAATGTATTTTCTGACTTCAATGCGTGTTCTATGGTGGTTTATTTAGATGACATTCTTGTATTTTCATCTGACAAAGAATCTCACTTGGGTCGTTTGCATGCAGTTCTACAGCTGTTACGGGAGGACTCTGTTCACTAAGCCTGAGAAGTGCTCATTTTTTGTCCAAGAGCTGTCCTTTCTGGGGTTCATCCTGTCTGCCAAGTAGTTTCGTATGGACCCTGGAAAGGTACAGGCCATTGTTGGTTGGGTGCAACCCAGAGACCTTAAAGGTCTTCAGCATTTTTTGGGTTTTGCCAATTATTATCACAAATTTATTAAGGTGTTTTCTAAGGTGATCAAGCCTCTCACTTATCTCACTCGTAAGGTGGCTGATCTTAAAAACTGGTCGGCCCCGGCAGTGGTAGCTTTTTCTACATTGAAAAAATGTTCCATGTCTGCTTATATATTGGTCCAGCCCAATCCATCTGAACCATTCATTGGTGAGATGGATGTGTGGGATGTAGGAGTGGAGGCGGTGCTGTCTCAGGGACCCATCACTTTTGTGCCTTTTTCTCCAAGAAATTTTCTCCTGCTGAGAGAAATTACGATGTCGGGAATTGGGAATTATTAGCCATAAAACTGGCTTTTGAAGAATGGAGGCACTTTTTGAAGGGGGCTGTTCATCGGATCACGGTGATTGCGGACCACAAGATCCTGTCTTAGATTGAGTCTGCCAAATGTTTGACTCCTAGACAGGTGAAGTCGTCAATTTTTTTTCACGTTTTCATTTTTCCATCACCTTTTAACCTGGATTCAAGAATGTCAAGCTTGGCCAGTTTTCAGCGGTTTTATTTTTTCATCCTGGCTATCACTGTACTTATATACAGCAGTATTTAGCAAAAAAGTAAAAAAAAATACAGGCCTCGCATTTTTCGGTGTGGTATCTCCATGGCAGCTCATATCTGTGTGTGCTCTAAGCTTGGCCAGTTTACGGCATTTTTCGTTTTTGTCCTTGGTGAAACTACTTATATACAGCAGTATTTACCACAAAAAAAAGAAAAAAACCCACACATTTGTCATAGTTATATCCCCGTTTCAGCTCATATCTGTGCATGCTCAAAGTTTGGCCAGTTTATGGCGCTTTTCTTTTTTTGTCCTGGCTGTCACTGTACGTAAATACAGCAGTATTTAGCCAAGAAAAAAAAACGCACACATTTGTTGTAGTGATATCTCTGTGGCAGCTCATATCTGTGTGTGCTCAAAGTTTGGCCACTTTACTGCATTTTTACGAGTTGGTGTGCCGAGCAAGGCGGCGTCCGGTCTCTTATACCCCTGATGATGCTGTGCGGCCAGCCAATCACTGCATGACCACAACAAAGATGGCTGTAACGTTTCATTGTCTGGCAGACAATTCCTGCATCGTGATTGGGTCTTTAAAGTCAGCCAAAAAAGTTGGGTGGGGACCCGAGTTCCCGCCGAGTAATCCCGAAAATGCTCGGGGCTTGCCAAGTACACCGAGTAACGTGATACTCGGGTGAGTAATGAGTAGTGGCGAGCACGTTCACTCATCACTACCACTAATCTTATTCCGGGTGCTAAATTGCCCAAGGCCCATTTGTACAATGTTTTTGACTCGAAACGTACTGCTAAGAAAAAATATATCTTTTAAAGTTTACACAAAGGTTACATCCAACCCTCTGTCTCTACGGTGGCCACTGGATTCTTTTTTGTTGAAAAAAAGGATGGTGGTTTATGCCCTTGCCTTGATTTTCAGGAACTAAATAAAATTACAGTGAGAAATGCCTACCTCTTCCCACTTATCCCTGATTTGTACAACTAATTATCTGGGGCTAAGTGGTTTTCCAAGTTGGACCTCAGGGTGGTGTATAACCTTATCCATATTCGGGAGGGGGGTGAGTGTAAAATGGCATTTCTCACCTCTGAGGGTCTCACAAATGCACCAGCGGTTTTTCAGAATTTCATTAATAATGTATTTTCTGACTTCAATGCGTGTTCTATGGTGGTTTATTTAGATGACATTCTTGTATTTTCATCTGACAAAGAATCTCACTTGGGTCATTTGCATGCAGTTCTCCAGCTGTTACTGGAGGACTCTCTGTTCACTAAGCCTGAGAAATGCTCATTTTTTGTCCAAGAGCTGTCCTTTCTGGGGTTCATCCTGTCTGCCAAGTGGTTTCGTATGGACCCTGGAAAGGTACAGGCCATTGTTGGTTGGGTGCAACCCAGAGACCTTAAAAGTCTTCAGCATTTTTTGATTTTTGCCAATTATCACAAATTTATTAAGGTGTTTTTTCAGGTGATCAAGCCTCTCACTGATCTCACTCGTAAGGTGGCTGATCTTAAAAACTGGTCGGCCCCGGCAGTGGTAGCTTTTTCTACATTGAAAAAATGTTCCATGTCTGCTCATATATTGGTCCAGCCTAATCCATCTGAACCATTCATTGTTGAGGTGGATGTGTGGGATGTTAGAGTGGAGGCGGTGCTGTCTCAGGGACCCATCACTTTTGTGCCTTTTTCTCCAAGAAATTTTCTCCTGCTGAGAGAAATTACGATGTCGGGAATTGGGAATTATTAGCCATAAAACTGGCTTTGGAAGAATGGAGGCACTTTTTGAAGGGGGCTGTTCATCGGATCACTGTGATTGCGGACCACAAGATCCTGTCTTACATTGAGTCTGCCAAATGTTTGACTCCTAGACAGGTGAAGTGGTCAATTTTTTTTCACGTTTTCATTTTTCCATCACCCTTTGACTTGGTTTCAAGAATGTCAAGGCCGATGCCTTATCTCACAGCTTGGATGCGATATCACCTTCCAAACCTCCTTCCTCCATTTGTCAGCGTAAGGTGGTCGTTGCGAGGGTGTCCTCCGAATTGGAGTGGGAAATTTGTGAGGCTCAGTCCCTTGCTCCTCCCTCTTTGCCTGATAACAAGCTCTTCATCCCTGATCAATATGGGTTGAGGGCGTTTCGGGAGTTCCACGATTCTGCTCTCAATGAGCAACCTGGAATCTTGGCTAGAGTTGAGTGAGTTTTGCTTTTTTAGGGTCGAGTTTCGTTTCATGAAACCACACTTTTCCAAAAGTCGGGTCGAGCAAAATCGGCCGACTATAGGGAAAAGTCGGGGGTCCGACCGAAACACGAAACCCAATGTAAGTCAATGGGGAATTAAAGTCGGCAGTGAGATGAGGACAGGAAACAAACCTACAGTGCCCATTTGAATGCCAAAAACATCAATTCTTATTACTTAAGCTTGTCAACTTTAATTTACTTCATAATACTAGTTAAGCACTGAAAAATGGGGTGTTGTGAGTTCTTTTTCCCCCTTCACCATTGAGGTCTGATGAACTCCCTCTTCTGGTGAAGGAAGGTAGTGAGGCTGATTACCAAGCATCTGGGCAGGATGATGATGACTGGCTGACGGGAATTGCTGACTGGATCTAAGGCAGCCGACACCCTTCTGCCTTGCTGGTGATCTCTCTGAGGGATTCTAGGAGACCAGTCTGATTCCTGCTCCTCAAAAGCTAAGTTTTCTGCTCTCCTTTTTGCATTTGTGTTTTGGTTTTGTTTTTCCTTGTTTTTCTGGATTTCTGCCATTCCCTGCTGGGGTGTGCTGAATTCCTTTTTGCTCTGTCTTCAGAAAATACCTGAGTACTGATATAGTCTTTTTGAAGCCTAGCGTCTTCAGGGCTTTTTTCCCTATCAGCTGTTGGCTCTTGTTTTGATAGGGTTTTGGCGGATTACTGACAGCAGCTTTTCTATCCTATCCTTTGTAGTTAGCTTGGGCCCCACCATTTGCTCAGCCTATCTTTCTATCTGTGTGAGTGTTTTTTCATCTTGCTTCACCGTCGTTATATGTTGGGGGCTGCCTATTGCTTTGGGGTCTGCTCTGGGACAGTTTAGTTTTCCCTTTCTGTCTTTAGGCTATGTAGTTCTCCGGCTGTGATCGAGGGGTCTAGGGCACCATAGGGACCCCCCATGGCTACTGCTAGTTGTTGTTGATAGGTTCAGGGGTCTGTAATCCGATAGCTGCCAACTTCTCTGGTTTTCTGGACTTAGCTAGTATTTCTGTTTTTGCCTCCTACGGTGACTCATTCATAACAGAATCACCAGCCATACCGCAGATCCTAGGGTACTCAATAGCAGGAAAGAATTGTGTAAGTGTGTATATTTTTTCCTCTATATCTCTGAGGCCGTAGGGGGATTTTTTTTTTTCTCCCAATGGAGATAAAGCAATTGTCTGATCGTGTGGAGCAGCTCGCTGCGGAAGTGCGGGGAATTTCCGCCTACCTTGCTCATTCACATGCTGCTGAACCAAAGATCCCTACTCCTGATGTGTTTTTTGGGGATCGGTCTAAATTTTTGAATTTCAAAAATAATTGTAAATTATTTTTTGCCTTGAAGCCTAACTCGTCAGGGAGCTCCGCGCAGCAGGTTAAAATTGTCATCTCTTTGCTGCGCGGCGATCCCCAGGATTGGGCGTTTTCTTTGAAACCAGATGATCCTATTCTGACTAATTTGAAAGCATTTTTTCAAGCCTTGGGGTTGTTGTATGACGAACCTAATGCTATTGATCAGGCTGAAAAGGCCCTGTTGGCATTGAGCCAGGTTCGAGATTCTGCAGAATTGTACTGTCAAAAATTCCGAAACTGGGCAGTCCTTACTACCTGGAATGATAATGCCTTGGCAGCTCTCTTTCGGAAGGGTTTGTCAGAAGCCGTAAAAGATACTATGGTGGGATTTCCTGTTCCCTCTGGTCTTGACGATTCTGTCATTAGCCATTCAGGTTGATCGGCGTTTACGTAAACGCAGGACTGCACGAGTGGTGTTGCCACCTGTTGAACAAGTGTCTGAACCTATGCAATGTGATAGAGTTTTGTCCAGGGAGCAACGTCAGGAGTTCAGAAGGCGTAATAAACTGTTTTTCTTGTGGAGATGCCTCGCATATTATTTCTGTCTGTCCAAACGAGAGAAACGTTTTGCACACACGTTTTATGTGGGTGGTGTTCAACCTAAGTTTCTTCTGGCAATTACTCTGATCTGCTCCCTGTCCACATTTTCCGCCAAGGCTTTTGTGGATTCGGGAGCAGCCCTGAACCTAATGGACTTGGATTTTGCTAAACGTTGTGGATTTCCTATGACACCTCTGCGGACGCCTATCCCTTTGAGGGGGATTGATGCTACTCCTTTAGCGAAAAATAAACCTCAGTTTTGGACCCAGGTGGTAATGCGGGTCGCCCCAGACCATCAAGAAAACAGCAGCTTTTTGGTGTTGCATAATTTGCATGATACCATTGTTCTGGGGTATCCCTGGTTTCAAATTCATAATCCAGTTTTGGATTGGAAACCTGTGTCGGTGGTGAGTTGGGGTTGTCGGTGTGCCCTTAGTGAGGCTCCGTTTTTTTCCACCTCACCTCAGTCGCATGATGTTCCTGACTATTTGGCGGATTTTTATGATGTATTTAGTGAGAATGAGTCTGCATCTTTGCCTCCTCACAGGAGTTATGACTGTGCAATTGAACTGAGCCCTGGGTGTAAATTTCCCAAGGGTCGGCTCTTCAATTTATCTGTACCTGAGCACGAGGCTATGCGATCCTATATTAAGGAGGCGTTGGAGAAGGGTCATATTAGACCATCCTCGTCACCCTTAGGTGCTGGGTTTTTTTTCGTGGCCAAAAAGGATGGTTCATTAAGGCCTTGTATTGATTATCGTGCCCTCAACAAAATTACTATTAAATATCAGTATCCGTTACCCCTGATTTCGGATCTATTCTCCAGAGTTAAAGGTGCTTGCTGGTTTACCAAGCTTGACCTCAGGGGGGCGTATAATCTTATCCGCATTAAGCATGGGGATGAATGGAGGACGGCGTTTAATACTCCGGAGGGACATTTTGAGTACCTGGTGATGCCTTTTGGGCTCACTAATGCCCCTTCTGTCTTCCAGTGCTTCATGAACGATATTTTCCGAGACTTTGCGGATAAATTTTTGATTATCTATGTGGATGATATTTTGATCTTCTCCAAGGATTGGGATTCTCATGTGGAACATGTTCGGACTGTGTTCCGGATTTTGAGGGAGAATTCCCTGTATGTCAAGGGATCGAAATGCCTTTTTGGGGTACAGAGAATTTCATTTTTGGGATTCATTTTGTCTCCGTCAACTATTGAAATGGACCCGGCCAAGGTACAGGCCATTTATGATTGGGTTCAGCCCACTTCTTTGAAGGCCCTCCAGAAGTTTTTGGGTTTTGCTAATTTTTATCGGAAATTTATAGCAAAATTTTCTAGTATTGCCAAGCCATTGACTGATCTGACTAAGAAGTGTGCTGATGTGTTGAATTGGTCTCCGGAGGCTGTTTCTTCCTTTCAGGAGCCGAAGCAAAGATTCACTTCTGCCCCGGTTTTGCGGCAACCTGATGTCTCACTCCCGTTCCAGGTAGAGGTGGACGCTTCTGAGATTGGTGCAGGAGCTGTTTTGTCCCAAAAGGATCCTGTAACATCTAAAATGAATCCCTGTGCTTTCTTTTCCCGAAAGTTCTCTCCATCTGAACGTAACTATGATGTGGGGAATCGGGAACTGTTAGCCATGAAATGGGCATTTGAGGAGTGGAGACATTGGTTGGAGGGAGCTAAGCATCAAGTCGTGGTCCTCACTGACCACAAGAATTTGATTTACCTGGAGTCGGCCAAACGCTTGAACCCTAGACAGGCTAGGTGGGCCTTGTTTTTTACACGTTTTGATTTTGTGGTCTCTTTTCTTCCTGGCACTAAGAATGTCAAGGCTGACGCTCTCTAGAAGCTTCTTTGCTGATTCTCCTGTGGTGACCAAGCCTGCTACCATCTTAGGCGAAGGGGTAGTTCTTTCTGCCATATCGCCCGATTTGAGACGTGCTCTGGAAGAGTTCCAGGAGGACAAACCTGAGTATTGTCCCAGTGGGAAGTTGTATGTTCCTGACCAGTGGAAGAAGAGAGTGATGTCTGAAGTTCATTGCTCTGCTTTGGCTGGTCATCCAGGTATTTTTGGTACTAGAGATCTGGTGAGTCGGTCTTTTTGGTGGCCCGCCTTGTCTCGTGATGTCAGGAATTTTGTGCAGTCCTGTGGGACTTGCACCCAGTCTAAACCTTGTTCTCGCTCTAGTGGGTTATTGATGCCTTTGCCGGTCCCCAGGAGGCCATGGACCCATATTTCAATGGATTTCATCTCTGATATGCCTGTCTCTCAGAGAATGACTGTTATTTGGGTGATTTGTGATAGGTTCTCTAAGATGGTTCATCTTGTACCATTCCCTAAGTTGACATCTTCCTCTGAGTTGGTGCCCCTGTTTTTGCAACAGGTGGTTCGCTTGCACGGGATTCCTGAGAACATTGTATCTCACAGAGGAGTTCAGTTTGTGTCTAGATTTTGGAGGACTTTCTGTTCCAAGCTGGGAATTCAGTTGTCCTTCTCCTCTGCTTTTCACCTTCAGACCAATGGGCAGACGGAGAGAACAAACCAGACCTTGGAGTCGTATTTGAGATGTTTTATTTCCGCTGATCAGGATGATTGGGTTTCATTTTTGCCCTTGGCCGAATTTGCTTTAAATAATAGAGCTAGTTCTGCCACTTTGATGTCACCTTTTTTTTGTAACTTTGGGTTTCATCCTCGATTTTCTTCAGGGCAGGTGGAGCCTTCTGCCTGCCCAGGTGTTGACACTGTGGTGGAGAGAATGCACCAGATCTGGGACTAAGTGGTGGATAATCTCTCTCCCAGGAAAAGGCCCAGCGGTTTTTCAACTGTCATAGGACCATTGGTCCCCAGTTTAAGGTTGGTGATATGGTTTGGTTATCATCAAAAAATATCGCTATGAAGGTGGCTTCTCCTAAGTTTAAGCCTAGATTTATTGGACCTTACAAGATTTTGTAGATTATTAATCCGGTCTCTTTTCATTTGGCTCTTCCTGTCACATTTAAAATCCATAATGTGTTTCATAAGTCCTTGTTGAAGAGGTTTGTTGAACCAGTAGTTCCTGTGGTGGCACCTCCGGACCCTGTATTGGTTGAAGGCAACATGGAATATGAGGTAGAGAAGATACTGGATTCCCGTCTGCCTAGACGGAGACTCCAGTATTTGGTTAAGTGGAAGGGTTATGGTCAGGAGGATAATTCCTGGGTCTCTGCTTCTGATATTCATGCCAAAAGATTGGTGCGTGCCTTTCATCGGGCTCACCCTGATCGCTCTGGTGGCGTGGATGAGGGTTCGGTGACCCCTCCTCAAGGGGGAGGTACTGTTGTGAGTTCATTTTCCCCTTCACCATTGAGGTCTGATGAACTCCCTCTTCTGGTGAAGGAAGGTAGTGAGGCTGATTACCAAGCATCTGGGCAGGATGATGATGACTGGCTGACGGGAATTGCTGACTGGATATAAGGCAGCCGACGCCCTTCTGCCTTGCTGGTGATCTCTCTGAGGGATTCTAGGAGACCAGTCTGATTCCTGCTCCTCAAAAGCTAAGTTTTCTGCTCTCCTTTTTGCATTTGTGTTTTGGTTTTGTTTTTCCTTGTTTTTCTGGATTTCTGCCATTCCCTGCTGGGGTGTGCTGAATTCCTTTTTGCTCTGTCTTCAGAAAATACCTGAGTACTGATATAGTCTTTTTGAAGCCTAGCGTCTTCAGGGCTTTTTTCCCTATCAGCTGTTGGCTCTTGTTTTGATAGGGTTTTGGCGGATTACAGACAGCAGCTTTTCTATCCTATCCTTTGTAGTTAGCTTGGGCCCCACCATTTGCTCAGTCTTTCTATCTGTGTGAGTGTTTTTTCATCTTGCTTCACCGTTGTTATATGTTGGGGGCTGCCTATTGCTTTGGGGTCTGCTCTGGGGCAGTTTAGTTTTCCCTTTCTGTCTTTAGGCTATGTAGTTCTCCGGCTGTGATCGAGGGGTTCAGGGCACCGTAGGAACCCCCCACGGCTACTGCTAGTTGTTGTTAATAGGTTCAGGGGTCTGTAATCCGATAGCTGCCAACTTCTCTAGTTTTCTGGACTTAGCTAGTATTTCTGTTTTTGCCTTCTACGGTGACTCATTCATAACATGGGGGTTATTTGGCTAAAGTTGTGGGAGATAGGGCTGGCTCCAGGTTTTCATGTGCCCTGGGTGAAAGAGCGCCCCTTTAACACATACCACAACTCATGATGCTCCGATACGGCAGAGAAATAGCGGTATAGTACAATGAAAAATACTTCACTTTTTACATCTCATGACGATGCCCATCTATTTCTCCATACAGAATCATAGGTCCCATATAATGTTTGAAACAGTATATGATGAGCTCCACATAATGCTACAGTATATGTTGGTCCCCATGGATGAAGCTCCACTGTCTTATGGGCCCAAATAATGCTCCAAACATAATGGGCCCCATTTCTAATGCTCTAGTGTATAATGGGCCCTGTAAATGCTGCTCCAGTGTCTGATGTCCACCTTTGGAATGTTCCAGTGTATGGTGGGCCCCATCTTTCATTCTCCAGAGTATAGTGCTCCCCAAAATTTGCTGTCCCAACATTGAAAACAATGAAATAAGTCACCTCGCTAGGGAATCCCTGTACTAGTCTGGACTCCTCGTCGTCCCCATCTTCCATCTCACTGCACAGTATTTCAACCTTGCAAGTGCTGTGATCCTGAGCAAGCAGGGGGGGCCCACTCGTTGGCGACGGCACTGGCACAGGGCCCCTGATAGTACCAGGCTCAATGTCGCAGGTGTGAAAAATGTCACTATAGGACAGGGGAGATGTAGAATTTCTGAACACACTTGTGGACACTGTTGGATTGTGTGAGGCCCAGTTAATATCACAGCGCTATGACACAGGCTCAATGTCGCAGGTGTAAATAATGTCACTATAGGACAGGGGAGATGTAGAATTTCTGAACACACTTGTGGACACTGTTGTGTGAGGCCCAGTTAATATCACACCGCTATGTCACAGGCTCAATGTCATAGGTGTGAAAAATGTCACTATAGGGCAGGGGAGATGTAGAATTTCTGAACACACTTGTGGACACTGTTGGATTGTGTGAGGCCCAGTTAATATCACACCGCTATGTCACAGGCTCAATGTCGCAGGTGTGAAAAATGTCACTATAGGACAGGGGAGATGTAGAATTTCTGAACACACTTGTGGACACTATTGGATTGTGTGTGGCCCAGTGAATACCACAATGCTATCTCACAGGCTCAATGTCGCAGGTGTGAAAAATGTCACTATAGGACAGGGGAGATGTAGAATTTCTGAACACACTTGTGGACACTCTTGTGTGAGGCCCAGTTAATATCACACCACTATGTCACAGGCAGAAATTGGCTAGTTTATGACAAACTATAAGGTGTAAATAGAATTGGGCAGAATAGGAATCTCCCTAGAGTGTAGGTCTGTAAGAACGGAACATGTCCTCGACTTATCCTTACAGACTGACACACAGATAGCTTCACTGTGGCCGTGATAACAGCCGTTACACGGTACTGAGAGAGGAGTGTGCACGTACACCGCTGTCCGGTGTCCGTAAAATTGTCAAGCTCCGTGTTTTTTAAGTATTCGGACTGACACACGCTGTCTCTCTAGTTTTGAATGTGATCAAACAGCAAATATACTTAACTGTTTGAAAAGCAGACAAAACTAGAAGGTGGAGGTCTGTAAGAAAGGAACATGTCCTCGACTTATTCTTACAGAGTCACACACAGATAGCTTCACTGTGGCCGTGATAACAGCCGTTACACGGTACTGAGAGAGGAGTGTGCACGTACACCGCTGTCCGGTGTCCGTAAAATTGTCAAGCTCCGTGTTTTTTAAGTATACGGACTGACACACGCTGTCTCTCTAGTTTTGAATGTGATCAAACAGCAAATATACTTAACTGTTTGAAAAGCAGACAAAACTAGAAGGTGGAGGTCTGTAAGAAAGGAACATGTCCTCGACTTATTCTTACAGAGTCACACACAGATAGCTTCACTGTGGCCGTGATAACAGCCGTTACACGGTACTGTGTGAGGAGCGTACACCGCTGTATGGTGTGAAAAAATGCACGCTCAGTACCTCACCAGGACAAAAAAAAAATTTGGATTGCTTTTAAAAAAGCAGTTTGCAGAGCAGTGGGAAAACAGCAATGCAGCTATCAGGAAGCCTTATAAGGCAGCCTAACAACCAACACAGCTGATCCTGCAAAATATAGCCTCCACTTGCACTGCACACACAGTGACTGGTGTGTTGTACAGGCAAAATCGCTAGCAGCAGAAGCAGTTTTTGGTGTCTTCTTCCCTGCCTAACGCTCTCCCTACAGAATCAGCAGCAGCAGCTCTCCCTATTCTGACATCAGCATGAGTAACATGGCGGTCGGCGTGCACGCCCTTTTATACCCCCTGTGACGCCCCCCAAAGCAAGCCAATCACTTGCATGCCCTTCTCAAAGATGGTGGTGACCCCTGCCTATGTCATCACGTTGCCCACAGTGTCCGTGGATCCTGATTGGCTGAAAAAGGGTGTAAATCAAACTTTTGAAACACGACTTTGGCGCTAAAGTCGCCGAGCTCGTGGCCGACCTCACCCTAGGGTCGGGTTTCGTTTCATGAAACCCGACTTTACCAAAAGTCGGCGACTTTTGAAATTTTTTGACCCGTTTCGCTCAACTCTAATCTTGGCCACTTGTAAAGCTATTCCTAAACTGTTTTAGTGGTCCTCCATGTCTTCTGACATCGCGGTGTTTGTGTCTGCTTGTGATACGTTTGCCCATATGTTAAAATTTCCCATAACCGGCCGACCGGAGAATTGGTGAAACTGCCAATTCCTGATAGACCTTGGACTCATTTGTCCATGGATTTTATCACTGATCTCCCTCCTTCCAATGGCAAAACTGTGGTCTGGGTAGTGGTTGACAGATTTAGCAAACAGGTGCATTTTGTACCTTTTGCAGGACTATCTAACACAGAAACAATAAGTTGTTTATTGAACACGTTTTGCGATTGCATGGCGTGCCTCTGAATTTGGTGTCTGAGAGAGGGGTGCAGTTTGTGTCCATATTTCAGAGGGCATTTTGTAAAAGATTGGGTAGCGTGACCTTCTCCTCGGCCTACCTTCCCGAAACCAACGGTCAGACGGAGAGGACCAATCAGTCACTAGAACAGATTTTGCGGTGTCTTGAAATGGCTAAGCAGGACGATTGTGTTCCTCATTACCCGTGGCTGAGTTTGCATTTAATAATTGAGTTAATCAGTCCACGGGCACTTCTCCATTTTTTTGTAACTACGGTTTTCACCCCCATTTTGTTGAATTTTCCAGGCTGGATTTGGGGTGTCCAGGGGCTGATTTGGTGGTTCAACGGTTGGGGGAGATGTGGCAGGAGGTCCAGAAGATTATTGAGGTAGCTCAGGGCAAATAGAAATATTTTACTGATAAGCGACGATCTGTAGGACCTACAGTATATTTCTGGTAGGAGATAAAGTGTGCTTGTCTACCAAGAACATACATCTGAAACGTTCTTCCGTTAAGCTGGGTCCAAAGTTTATTGGTCTTTATGAGATCATTGAGGTTGTCAATCCTTTCGCTTACGCTTACCTCCGTCGCTTCGTATCCCCAATGTGTTCCATAAGTCCCTGCTTAAGTAATTTGTACCTTCCTCTGCTGGGTCTCCATACCCTCCGTCTCCTGTCTTGGTGGATGGTCAGGCTGAGTATGAAGTGGAATGGATTGTTGATTCGCAGTTCGCTTCAGTACTTGGTACACTGGAGGGGTTACGGTCCTGAGGATCGATCTTGGGTCCCCGCGCGATCAGTCCATGCAGATTGGTTGATCTGGGCTTTTCATACGCGCTATCCTGAGAATCCTGGGGGTCAGGTGGCCCCCCTTGAGAGGAGGGTACTGTTATGATCCAGAGGGTACTGTCTCGATCGTAGAGTGGCTTACAATTTGATACGCATATGGAAGAGTGATAAGTGGAAAATGGCATTCTTAACATCTGAGGGTCTGCTTGAAAACTTTGTCATGCTGTCATGATCCAGACCAGGTTTTTCCTGTCTCTCCTTTTCCCGGTCTGGTCATTCAGAGATTAACTTTTCTCTGCCTTGTTCTGGTGTCAGGTTGGCTATTTCTCTGCGCTGCTTCCTGCAGGCTGTGTCAGTTATATTTCCTGCCTAGGGCTAGTGTAGCTGACTCTGGAGAACCCCTGGTTTGTCATCCTGCACTTAGCTGACTTTGCTTGTGTCTGTGTTTTCCATCCCTGCCTGTCCCATCTCTGTGTGTCGTTGTGTGATTGGATTCCCCTCTACCCGACTCTGCTTTGCCTCTGACCTGCTCCTGTCTTTTGCTTCTGGTATTTCTGCATCTGACCGGTACTGACCATTTTGGCATTCCTCTGACTGTGTTTGGTTTTTCCCTTTGTAATGCGCAACGCTCTGGTATCTACTCGACTTGTTTTGAGTATTCTGCTGCCACCTGGTGGTGGCCTCACTGCAGTGATGCTGGTCTGCTCCGTGAAGTATTTCAGCCTTCCCTCCACTCTGCTACCATCTTGTGGAGTTTGCAGTTATCTGCAGAGCTTCAGCGTGACACATGCCTTTCGGATTATTAAAATTTATGAATGATATTTTGCATTGGAAAATATGTTGTGATTTACCTCGATGACATTCTAATTTTCTCGCTAGACTTGTACACTCACTAGGAACCTGTCTGTGTTGTGTTACAGAGGCTGAGGAAGAACTCTATGTTTGCTAAATTAGAGAAATGTGGTTTTCTGTTCAAGAAATCTTTCTTGGGGTTTATCTTGTCAGCAGAAGGGTTTAAGATGGATCCTGGAAAGATGTAGGCCATAATTGACTGGGTTCAACCTCGTGATCTTAAGGCTTTGCAGCGTTTTCTGGGATTCGCCAACTATTATATCAAGGGGTTTTCACAAATTGCTAAACCACTTACTGACCTTACATGTAAGGGGGCGAATCTCAAGGTTTTGTCACAGGGTGTTATCAGGGCTTTTGAGATATTAAAAGAGTGTTTTATGTCCGCACCCATTCTGATCCAACCTTATCTCCAAGAACCATTCATTGTGGATGTGGATGCTTTGGAGATTGGAGTGGGTGCAGTCTTATCGTAGGGGCCCAAAACTCTGACTAACCTGCATCCATGTGCTTTTCTTTCTAAAACATTTTCACTGGTGGAGAGAAATAATGTTGGGAATCGGGACTTTCTTGCTGTCAAATTGGCCTTTGAGGAATGGAGGCATTTTTTGGAGGGGACAGTTCATCCTGTTACGGTGATTATGGATCATAAGAATTTAGCTTACATTGAATCGGCTAAAAGCTTAACTCCTAGACAGGCTAGATGGTCCTTGTTTTTCTCTCAGTTTATTTTTTCTATTACTTTCAGGCCAGGGTCTAAGAATGTGAAAGCTGACGCTTTACCTCATAGTCAGGATTCCATTTCTCCTCCAGAATCTCCATCCTCCATTATTCCTGAAGGTATTGTGGTGACTATGGTAACCTCAGAATTGGAAGAGGAGATTCGTAAAGTCCAGTAATTGGCTCCTTCCGCTTCCCCAGGGTCTAAGTTATTTGTGCATGTGTACTTAAGATTGCGGGTGTTACAGGAATTTCATGGTTCCATTTTAAGTGGTCATCCTGTGGGTTCTGCCACAAGGAAAGCCATTGCTAGACTTTTTGGTGGCCATCCATGCATAATGATATTAAAGATTTTGTATCTGCTTGTGAAATCTGTGCACGTGCCAAAGTCAGTCATAGCTGGCTGGCTGCGGAATTGGCTCAATTGCCTCTTCCTGAAATAAAAATGCCTGAGAAAGAATATATAAGGACCAAAATATTCAATAACAGACCAAGAAAGCACACAGTTGGTAAACCCCTAAATATTAACCTTTAATTCAATTTTTAAAAAAAGTTTTTAGAAGATTCTAAAAGACTGGGTGATATCGGGTTTACAGCAGTGCCAAAAAATTGACACAAAGAAAAAAATATTTATCTAAGGAAGGGGGGGTAACCTCACCCTAATACACCCTAATGTGTCTCTTCCTGACTGTGGAGGTTGGCACCCTAGTTGTTGACGATGTGGCGCCCGTGCTCAACGTCGGTAGCCCTAAAGACCCTTAAACAAAAAACTGATACACAGAAAAAAACACACATACAAATATACCCGAAAAAACACCCCTAATGGGTAGACATAAATATGTCTCATATGAGAAAAGTGCTGGAGTGCTGTAAACATCTCGTAGTCAAAAAAAACTATTATCTCAAAGTAGAGAAAATGCAGCTCATACAACTTATCTCATAGTAAACAATGTGTATGCTGCAAAAAAAGACAGAAAAAGTGCAGCTCATATAGCTTATCTCGCAGTAAACAATGCTTATGCTGCAAAAAAAGACAGACCATATGCTCAATATTATTGCCTAAAAACGTATACAATAAAGCATTAACCAGCCAGATGGGCTAATATATTACAGCATTAACAGCAACATTACTCCAAATAGTTGCAAACTAACTAATGCAAAAAGACAAATCTGTATAAATCAGGACCTAATAGTCCATCAATAACTCATTGCAGCTCAAATCAATAACATTCTACGGCAATTTTAGACTCCTATTATTCACCCCAGTATTAAGCAAACAATAAATATATTGCACTTCAAAAAACGTAGCCATAGATATAAAAGACAAACATTCAATATAGAGCTCATTTGCAATGCATAGTTGGTCTGTCAACCAAAATATCAGAATACTTATCAGCCACTGATGTAAAAAGAACGCCCGACGTGTTTCCCCCTCCTGGTCATTGAGGGTTCATTAGGGGCAAAACCATTGGGGTTTCCCCCCCCCCCCGGCTAAAAGAACAATGCAATGTGCGGCGTGTTCTGTACCTGAGACGCCGTCATTTGAAGATTCCCACAGCCCGTGTACAGCATCATATCCGGTCACATGCTGCCAGATGAATGGAGCGCAGAATGCGCTCCACAAAGTGGAAATATGTCAGAGAAGGGGCGGTTAATATGCCACATTACTCCCGATCAAATTTCAGCCCTGAAGTGAGACGCAAATGCTCTCCACAACGCGGAAGCGCCTCAGACTGGAGTGACATGCTATATGAGCTGCACGAGCTGCATTTTTTCTGTCTTTTTTTGCACCATATGCATTGTTTACTACGAGATAAGTTATATGACAGTGTGGCAGCTCACTAGCGACCACTTAGCGATGTACCAGCAATTCTGACCGCGTCATATCGCTGGTCGGGATTGCTGGTACATTGCTAAGTGTGACAGTACCTTTACAGTTGTGTTATCTACTGTGACCTCACCGTTCTTCTGTAATTATGGTTTTCATCCCCATTTTGGTGAATTTTCTAGGATTAGTTCTGAATGCCCTGGGGTGGAGGTCACCATGAAGAGACTTGGGGATGTCTGGAGGGAGGTTCAAAAAAATATTGGGACTGCCCAGATTTGCCAAAAACGAAAGGCAAATAGAGGACGTTCGGTAGGTCCTGTTTTTAAGATTGGACATAAGGTTTGGTTGTCTTCTAGAAAGATTAAAGTTTAAGTGACATCAGCAAAGTTGGGTCCAAAGTTCATTGATCCATTCGCGATCCTAAAGGTGGTCAATCCTGTGGAATTTAGATTAAAGTTTCCTCCATTCCTTCACATCCCTAAGGTATTCCATAAATCCCAATTAAAAGAATATGTACTGTATGTCCCTTCTGCTTTCTCTCCCTCATCCCCGCTTCCTCCGCTTTCAGTGGACGGCGGCCTGGAGTATGAGGTTCAGAAGGTTCTGGATTCTCGGAGGATCTGTAATTCCCTCCAGTACCTCATTCACTGGAGGGAATATGAACCAGAGGAAAGATCCTGTTTCCCTTCTTGAGATGTGAAGGTCGATCGGTAAGTTAGGGCCTGCCATCTAAAATTTCCTGGGAAGCCTGGGGGTTTGGTGGCATCCCTAGAAGAGAGGGTACTGTCATGGTTCCACCCCTCAACTTGTCTGAGATGCGGTTGCTGACAGCTCAGCCGTCCAATCTGGTATATGGGTGTGCTGAAGATGTCAGTGTGTTGATTGACAGCTCGACTATCCAATCTGAGACTTTGAGGCATCGGCTGTCTCAGGTGTTCATTACTCCAGGTAATGGCCATGCTTATTAACTGAGCTGAGTTTACCAGAACACTGCCAGATGTACATTCATATTGTGAGGTTTGCTGTGCTTTCCAGTGCCTTGATTTCAGTATGCTTGATCCGTTGCTTGACCTTGAACTTCGTTCTGACCATCCACCTGTTTAACCCCTTCAGCTCTGATCCATTATTCTCCTGGTACACTGACCTCGGAATGCTACCTGACTACGCTTTTGTCTCTTCCTTCTGTTTATGGCGTACCCTCCTGGCTTCTGACCTTGGACTCCTTGACCACTCTGAGACTCATGGCTTGGCAGTGAGAAGTGACTAGCATCACAATATTTCTGTGCAGCTGTTGCACAGTAAAAAAAAAAATTCTGTAGCTAAACCTGATACAGCCCATCATATCCCACCTTGTCATTTAGTAGCGGTGAAATTCATATCTCTGCACAGCTGTTGCACAGTAAAAAACTATTTTTATCTGTTGGTAAACGTTATACAGCCCGCCATATCTTACATTGTCATTTAGTGATGTGAAATTCAGCTGCCTTCAGAGCTCATGCAGATTAAAAAATCTATTTGCAACAACAAGGTATAGCAATGGGGCGGCGTGAGCCCCCTCGTATTCTAACCTTTTTTGGGGAAATTGGGAGAGAGAAATCTTTCAAAACGAATCCATCCAAGGGATTAACAAAATCCAAAAATGGATTTCTTTTATAGATGATGTTCTGTTTATCTTTCAATGCACGGTTGAAGAGTTAAATCAATTGATGGAAGAATTGAATACCAACAATTATAATAGCAAATTAACCTTCAAATATGGCAAAACAGTTGAATTTTTGGACTTACTAATTTCTACGGGTTTTGATGGACATGTAACCACTACTATATTTAGTAAACGCACAGCTACGAATTTGCTCCTTAAGGCTACATCTTCCCATCCAAGATCAACAATTAAGGGAATACCAGTTGGTCAATTTCTGAGTTTGAAGAGAATCTGCTCAGAAAAAGATGACTTTTTAACTCAATCAAAACAATTGTCAGCATGCTTTAAAGAACTAGGCTATAGCCATTGGATTATTAAAAATGGATTTCAAAGGGCAAAAAACACGTCAAGAAACTCTCTAGTATACAAAAAAGAATGCAGAAATCAAACTCGGACAACAGAAGATGAGATTACCAACTTCCACTCACAGTGGTATGGGTTTAAACAAATCATAGCCCGCCATTAGGAAATTTTATCCACCGATCCCAATTTAAAAAGAATTTTAACTCCTACTCCATCTATAGTGGCTAGACGCTCCAAAAATGTATGTGATCTTTTAGTCCACAGCCATTATTAATCGAGACAAGAAAAAAACAAAATCATGCATGAAAAGAATAGATTTTTTCCATGTGGGCTATGTAAAGCCTGTGCTAATCATATAAAATGTAAAGATTTCAAAAATCATGATGGCTCCAGGACATATGAGATAAGGAAACGCATAACATGCAGTTCCAAAGGAGTAATTTATCAGGCTGAATGCCCATGCAGGAGAATTTATGTTGGTCTCACAAGTAGAGAGGTAGAGAGTTAAAGGTGAGGACAAGAGAACATTTTTTTGGATAGAGAGAAAGCGAAAAGTATCACTGATGATTCCATCCTCAAAAACACTCCCCTGACATTTTAAAAAATTCCATCAATGTTGAAGATTAGAGGGATAGATTTGGTCACTATGCGATTTAGAGGGGGGGACTTGGGAAAACCTTTGGAAAAAAAGGAAAGTTGGTGGATTTTCCAACTAGGATCTTTGGCCCCACAGGACCTCTATGAAAGCTTTGGCTTTGGAACATTTTTGTAATCTCGAATATAAGGGTTTTTTTTATTTTGAAGGGATGTAGTTTTTAAAGTATTTATTGTATTTTAACTTATTTTTATCATTATTCTAGTGTGTATACACTTACATGTTTTGATGACATCGCTTATGTGGAAATCTGTTGACATCAAGTGGTCATTCACCAAACCTGGCAAAAAGGAATAAAGAGGAATATATAAATCATCTTCATTATGATCAAGACATCCCAGATAAAAGAAGAATTTCCTTTTCTAAGGATATTGTGTCCATTTTTTGAATTTTGAACAACTAATACTTTGCTTTCAAACAAAGTGACAAATCTATATGGACTTTTTATGGACTCTAATAGATTAATAATTAATAGGGTAAAGATCATATAACGAGCCTTTTATTTTTCCAGTAGATATAATTTTATGATGACTCCTTTAAATATTAGAATAAAATAATTTTTATGGTATATAATATCTAGTGTAGGTTTTTGTCACATATAACCTCTGGTCTTTCCAGTTTCACGCTTTTTTGTCACCAACATAATTTCTTTATCTATTTCATATTTTTTATTTTTAATATTTTTATTATTTTTTTGTAATTCCTTATTTATTTATTCCCGATTATTTTTCCTACACACTAATATTTTGGGATTTTTACAGTAACCATATTATCTTATTTCATCCCATTATTTAGTTTCACTTGATTAATCATGTATTTGCACTGATTTTACACTATAAGCAATATCCTTTCAATTATTTATTTTTTTATTCTATCCTTTCACATTTTACATTTTCCCCACACAATCACACTGTATCTGTGTTCAGTCATGGACTGGGATAGTTGGTGCGTGTCTTCGGGCTGCGAGACATTCAGCTCTGGCAGCATTGGTATGCATCACCTCCCCCCCACCATTAGAGTAAGCGGTGGAGAGGTTTTTGCTTTACCGAATCGCTGTATGCTGGGCTATGTTATGAAGAATGCAATGCGAAGCCTGCGCATGCGCTGATATAACTGACAACAGTCTGTCATCACACATTGATTTTTCTATTAGAGGATATTTTCTCCTTTCACACGCACGCACTACATTCAGCTGGAGGATGCATTCATTCAGGAGGACATTTTCTTCTTTCACGCACTTGCACTACATTCAGCAACTGCTGACGTCATTGTAAGCATTTTTCTTATTGGTGTTATTTTCTCCTTTCACGCAAGTGCACTACATTTAGCAACCGCTGATGTCATTTAGAGCATTTTTCTTATTGGAGGGACAGGGTATTGATGCACACATGCCTATCCATGCAGTAGACGCCCCAACCCCCGAAGAAGCAGGGCGAAGTGCGCGCATCAGGGCAGGAAGTTGAAGGTCCCTGACAGTGACACTAAACTTACAATTCAGACGTTCAGGTATTTAACTATCATATATGCATTTATTGTAGATATTGCGCATTTATTTTCAGATGTTATCTCATAGCATTTACTCTGCCTAGTTTCAATTAGTATTGGCAATGCAAATGCCCTAGTGATGAAGGAATATGCCATTTCATTAAATATATCACAGATCTAAAGATGCTTGTACAGTTTATATGCAGATGCCTTTCTTTTAGGGTCTGCAATATTTAATATAGCAAATTCTAAGGCTGTGTGCACACATTGCGATTTTTTAGCATTTTTGCAGTGTTTTTCTGCTGCGAAAATGCTAAGAAAACGCATCCCATACAATCCTATGGGATTCCGCATTGCTGTGCTAATACTGCGGATTTTTCCACTGCGGAATCGCATAGTGGAAAAATACGCAGCATGTTCATTCTTTGTGTGGAATCGCGGTGATTCTGCACCCATAGGATTGCATTGAAACACTCACTTTACACATGTGGCTATGTACAGTTCTGGTCTCCGGTGTATAAGAAAGACATAGCTGAACTAGAGCGGGTGCAGAGAAGAGCGACTAAGGTTATTAGGGAACTGGGAGGTCTGCAATACCAAGACAGGTTATTACACTTGGGGTTATTTAGTTTGGAAAATCGAAGGCTTAGGGGTGATCTTATTATAATGTATAAATATATGCGGGGACAGTACAAAGACTTTTCTAATGATCTTTTTATTCTTAGACTTGTCAAAAACTATGTTTGACAAGTGTGACCAACCTGTCAATCAGTTTACCAAGGTATGCTACAGATCGCTTGGAAAACGCTAGCATTCTGCAAGCTAATTACGCTTGCAAAACGCTAGTGTTTAGCGGGAGTGCGCATGCCAATTCCACATGCGTATTTCCTGCGGCAGGGAGTTGCGGAATTGCTGCAGAAATTTCCACGGCATTTCGGAATGTGTGCACAGACTAATTCATCATTGTATTGCTGTTTAAAAGGCAAACTTGCTCTAACAGTACCTCCTATTAGTTAATTTAGGCATGAACAACTATTATTATTTCTTCAACTTTATTTTTGTGAATGATAGCACTTTAATATTGCACTAGGCACTTTTTCTGAACTTTATTCATGGATACTGAAGAAGAATTTGGGCACTATGTTAGCAGTTTTTTCAGCATTATTGAGATCAAGCCTGATTTAAATTGATCATTTATTATATTCCAACTGTCAAGTGAGTTTGAAAATATACCAACATAAGGAGTCATTTATGGTCCTTGTTAACAACTTCTATTTTTTCAGTACCATTTCATTATTTTTAGCTATCTACATATATAATCACCAGTTGGCCGCTGTCACCGAATCCCATAAGGCACCGCGGCAGTCCCACTTGCGCAGGCGCAGTTCGTGAACAGCCTTGCATAGCAACGACGCGGCTGTTACTGCGTCTGCGTGGGAATAGCCGTGACGTGTATGTCACTTGCAGTTCGTGGTCACAAGTACCAGCCACTGTGGAGCGCCCCCCCACCCAGCGGGGTACTCGGTACTGGGCCCGTTGATCTCAATGGGAGTTGTCACGGAAGCTATGACCCGGTCCGTGGCCCTGGGACTCCATGGCAAAAAGGGGATGAAGGAACAATGAAATAAAGTTTATGAATAGTTTGTGACGCCACCTGTGGTGTTCAGTAAGTGAGGTGTTAGGCCGACGCTGCATGCAGATCCTCTGGGACTGGTGGTGAGTTGCAGCCAAGATGGTGAAGCTCCACACAGGTGGAGCTGTAGTCCCAGGGCAGTGTAGATTTTGCAATGGAAGAGAGGCACAGGCGGTGTAGAGGCTGGTGCCCAGATGTAGTAGTGCGGGGTGTGTTGGCGCAGGAATGAATGGAGGACAACAGGGCATGTAGTTCCAAAGCTTTACTCACAGTCTGCAGTTCACACAGATGCCTGCCTCCGTGCTGTGTCCTCCGGGTCCTGCGCTCAGTCAACCTCCAGGGAGGATAGGATGCTCCCTTCCAACACTCCGCCAACATGTACCTTTCTGAACGTCTCCTCTATAGCGCCTTTAAGTGAAGTACTCCTAGTACTGAGTTACACTGGAGTGCCTCCAAACCGATGTTCCCAAGAACTCTATTTGTACGGCAGACATCTGTAGCCTGCTTCGGGGACTCCTTACTCCTGAGTCCCGGCTCACTATCAATGTTGCTGTTGTGCCCCAAGTCTTAGATGGGAGTAGTGCATTTACAGCCCACTACTCCACCGGTGTCTGCTGAAGAACCATTAGTGTCCATACAACCTCGGGGACCGGGCCCCAGCCTTGCGCTTAGAACTTCTAGGCAGGGTTCTTCCTCTAACCCATGTCCTCTGTGTTCCCTTTTACTCCTACGTTCCGTACTTGTCTTTCTTTCTTATGGAAGCTCAGGATTCAGTTCAATGTCTTTCTCCTTCTTTCCTTTCCCGTGCCAGCTGGCTCAGGTCACTGAGGCAGCAGCAGCACTCCTTCCTCCATCCCTCTTCCAGGGATCTCCTCTCCTCACTCCTCTCTGAGTGAGTCTCCCTCTCTCTCTCTCTGACTGACTGACTCACTAAACCTTCCCGCTCTTTATGTATTCTAACTCCACCCACCTCCCAGCACGTTTCGTGTTTCCAAGCAGGGAACCACCAAAGGTGCTCTGCTACTCTCTAAAGCAAGGAGCCACAATGTGGCTTTGCTACACTACTTTGTGGTGAGGTGTGCAGGTGTTGGAGCGTGGTTAGGAGTTCCCAACTTACCTGGATGGTGGGGCACCACACCTCAGGAGGAGGTGCAGTACCTCTGTGGCGACTGAAGCCTCAGGGGCACCACATTTGCGCCTGCGCGCAGTTCATGGCCGCAAGGAACAGCCACTGCACCTGCATGGGGATTACCTCAGGCAGCAGTAAATTCTGACAGCCCCACATATACAACGTTTTTTTAAAAATAGCCACTGTGCCTGCGTGGGGATTACCTCAGGCAGCAGTAAATTCTGACAGCCCCACATATACAGCGGTTTTTGGAAAGCGCAAATGGTGTGAGACATGTCCGCTGCTCCTGTCAGCACCACTAAGCATACACAGATGTTTATTTCACCGCACTCCCGATGCTAGTGAATTAATACATTTAAGTATTTTAAATTATATTTCTGTCACTTCATTCATTTTTTTGTTCATCAAATTCATGAGGTATATACAAAAAAATAAGTAGTTATTTTGACCAGTGAGCTAGTCCTAGTTTGGTCAAACAATGCGACTATTGTCCATAGCAACCACTGATACTTGCAGTTTAGTACAATCAGCCTAATGTGGTTATCTTCATACTGAGAATTATGTTTACAGTTGTGCAGTGTTGTTGGATTTTTATTTACATAATCTATAACAATATTTTTTTATAATTTATACTATAATATAATATATAATATAATATTTATAGTTTATAATCTAGTGTTTATTTTTTCACATTTTTTAGCACCTGTTAGAAATATTTCAAGTGGTTTGGACTAGTGATGACATTATACAGTAAATATGAGATTCTATTTGTTTCAATTAATAGAATTTGCAAAATCCACTTTTTTCTGTATCATGTTGCCATATAAGGAATAGGTCATCCACATAGCGACCATACCACGTTATGTTATTGCAACAAATATTAGTAATTGCACGTAGATAATCCTCTTATCTCTAAGACATTTACTGGTTTGCCAATGAATACAAGAAGCTGCAGAACAATCTTGAATAATTAGAATAATCCATAACACTACCCAAAAAATTAACAAGAAATGTAATTTGAGTCTTAGGGACTGTTAGGGACGCCGGAACGCACTAAATATTAAATAATAGAAAGTGCGTACGCCGCCCGGGGTCTACCGTGCAGTAGGTGTTAAAACCGCTGCTAGACAATGGCAGACGCGCTATATGGTGGTATAACACACGCGGGTTATAACATCACCCGATGTGCGCTGGGCGTACTCTGTTGATTCACACAGTCGCTAAAGGCATGAACATAAATGCCGAGCCTGTTGACCTCACATGACTCAGCGGAGGGCACGCATGGTATGTGGTCACAGGACTAAACCCAAGACTCAGGGCGATGTCCGTCTAGACCTACCGTGCGTGCAGCGTCGCTACCGCAGACGCCAACTAGTGCTGCTACAGCAGCGCGGCGACTGAGCCAGCCGCAATGCAAAGTGACCAAGAGGGGCGCACTGTCAGACGCTAGTACTGTGGAGGATGTGCCGTGTGGCCAGTAACTTGCCATTGACTGGCGCTGACTCTATAACTAGATCTCTATACGCACTCATAATATCAGAGGGAGGGGAATCTTAATGAGTCATTCACAGTCCATACATCCATCATCATTCACACAGTAGCAATTAGAGCCTATACTAGCGCATGGCCGAGCGGCCATGCGGACCTTTTATAGCCATGCGCTTCCGGGACCTTCCAGATATCTGAGATGGACCAATCAGATCAGGAGAAGGACCTGAGCACGTGACTCCCGATCTCCAATGGGAGATTGTCTCATGAGCATGCTGTCATGGTATGCCTAGGTTACTTAGGCTAAAACCCTGGGGCCCCTGCGGTGTCCCTCAGACTAGGGAAAACCCTGTCTGTCCCTCAACCCAGGGTTTACACTGAAGGTGTGCCTGCCTGGGCCTCCACCCTGTCCCTGTCTCCTGTTCAGCCCTAAGCTGAACCCACCACCCTCCACCCAGTGAGGGGACCAGACACCAGACCCCACAAATACGTATGGACAGGGGTAAAAGAAATACCACACCGTTTATACACAAGGGAATACAATAATGTGCAAGGGCAACCAAATATATATATAACAGATAGGAGAAAGAACAACTGAGAAATATACTGCACCAGATATCAGATGCAAAACCACCACTGCTGACCAGTATTGCTAGCACTAGGCAAAAGCTATAGTCGGCGACGCCCATAGTCAGGAAGGACTATTTAAAGACCAAGGGCGTGGCCAAGCCCTCAGCCAGCATGACAACCTGGTTAACCCTATCCCGACTGGAACAGAATACCCAACAAAGTCCCTGAGCATACTGTAGTGGAATAGGGTATTACCGCTGTCTGCCGGACACCCTGGTGTGAACAGTGTCCGACATGACAGTACCCCGCCTTCTACGAGGGACCTCCGGAACCTCACCATGTCGAGGACCTGGCTTGTCCGGATGGCGACGATGGAACATAGTAACCAGTCGATCAGCATGAATGTCTGAGGCCGGCACCCATGTCCTCTCCTCAGGACCATAGCCACGCCAGTGGACCAGGTACTGTAGAGTGCGACGCACAACCCTAGAGTCCACCACTTTGGACACCTCAAATTCCAATGCGCCATCCACCAAGACGGGAGGTGGTGGCCCGGGAGAACCATCCACCAAACCCACGACCTTTTTTAGCAATGCTTTGTGAAACACATTATGAATCTTATACATAGCCGGCAACTCCAAACGAAATGCCACGGGGTTGATCACTGCGGAGATCCTAAATGGGCCAATGAACCTGGGACCCAACTTAAGTGACGGTATCTTGAGCTTGATGTTCCTTGTAGATAACCACACCCAATCACCCACACACAGGTCCGGACCTGGCACACGTCTGCAGTCAGCCACCCGTTTGTACGTGGAACCCACCTTCAACAAGCGCTGCTTGACTCTCCTCCAAACAGACGACAATTGAGCTCCCAACTGGTCCTCCTCAGGGACGCCAACCGAGCACCCCTGACGCAAGGTACAAAATTGAGGATGTTGACCATACACACAAAAAAAAGGAGATTCCCCAGACGATTCCTGGCAATGGTTGTTTATTGCGAATTCTGCCAGTGGAAGAAACGCTGACCACTCTTCCTGATTGTCGGAAACAAAGTAGCGCAAGTATTGCTCCAGGTTTTGGTTCATCCGCTCAGTCTGCCCATTCGACTGAGGGTGGAAAGCCAATGAATGAGATAATTTGATCCCAAGGCGAGAACAAAAAGCTCTCCAAAACTTTGCCACAAACTGCGTACCTCGATCAGACACAATGTCAGACGGGACACCATGAAGTCTGACCACCTCGCGAATAAATATCTGAGCAAGAGTCTTCGCATTGGGCAAAGATGGTAAAGCAACGAAATGTGACATATTGGAGAACATATCAACAATTACCAAAATGACCGAGTTCCCCGCCGAGGCGGGCAAGTCTGTAATAAAATCCATGGAAATCTCAGTCCACGGCTTACTGGGCACCCCGAGAGGCTGCAACCTACCAGTGGGACGGGAACGAGGAGTCTTGGCCCGTGCGCACGTGGTACAGGCAGACACATATGAGGCCATGTCCTGCCGGATTTTAGGCCACCAAAAACGACGCAATACCAGTTCCAGAGTGCTCTTAACCCCTGGATGACCTGCCAGTACCGTGTCGTGATGTTCGCCTAACACTCTTGAGCGTAGATGTAGTGGCACAAAAGATTTATTCGCAGGCAACCCCGGCGGTACCTCCTCCTGAGCCTCCGCAATCTCTGCCTCAATCTCTGTCGTGATGGCAGATACCACCACACCCTTTTGGAGAATAGGCACCGGCTCTTCACATCATTCTCCACCAGGAAAACACCTGGATAAAGCGTCTGCCTTAATATTCTTCGAACCAGGTCGATAGGTAACAATGAAGTTGAACCGGGTGAAGAATAATGCCCAGCGAGCCTGTCTGGAGGACAGGCGCTTAGCAGATTCTAAATAAAGCAAATTCTTATGGTCGGTTATCACAGTAATCTGATGAACAGCCCCCTCCAAGAAGTGTCGCCACTCCTCAAATGCCAATTTGATTGCCAACAATTCCCTGTTGCCAATATCAATATTACGCTCCGCAGGCGACAGCTTCTTGGAGAAGTAGGCACACGGATGCAACTTGGCCCAAGATGGGCCCTGAGACAGTACAGCCCCCACTCCAACCTCCGACGCATCCACCTCCACGACAAACAGTAAGGAGACATCGGGCTGCACCAGAATGGGCGCTGAGGCAAAACTATTCTTGAGGAATTCAAACGCCTGTACCGCAGGCTCAGACCAGTCAGAAAAGTCGGTACCCTTCTTAGTCATGTCAGTAAGTGGTTTGGCAATCATAGAGAAATTCTTAATAAATTTCCTATAGTAATTGGAGAAGCCAAGAAATCGCTGAAGCGCCTTAAGATTATCAGGCCGATCCCAATGTAGTACCGCCTGCACCTTTGCGGTGTCCATCTTAAACCCTGAGGCGGAGATTATATAACCCAAGAACGGTAGCTCCTGTACAACAAACACACATTTTTCAAGCTTGACATAGAGCCTGTTCTCTCTGAGCAACTGCAGGACCTGTCTAACATGCTCTATATGTGTATTATGGTCGTGAGAGAAAATGAGGATGTCGTCTAGATAAATTATAACAAATCTCCCCAACAAATGAGAGAAGACATCATTTATGAAATGTTGAAAGACCGCCGGTGCCATAGTCAACCCAAACGGCATTACCAAACTCTCAAAGTGACCCTCAGGGTTATTGAATGCCGTCTTCCACTCATCCCCCTGATGGACTCTTATAAGATTGTACGCCCCCCTGAGGTCCAGTTTGGAGAACCACTTGGCACCAACCACTTGGTTGAACAAATCGGGTATAAGTGGCATAGGGTAAGGATCACGAACCGTAATCTGGTTGAGTTCTCTGAAATCCAGACACGGGCGTAAACCGCCATCCTTCTTTTTAACAAAGAAGAAGCCAGCAGCCAGAGGAGAAGAGGAAGGTCTAATATGCCCCTTGCTCAGACTATCTGCAATGTACTCCTTGAGAGCTAGCCTCTCGGGACCTGAGATATTAAACATTCTAGCTTTAGGTAACTTGGCCCCTGGTTTCAACCTAATAGCACAGTCATAGGGGGTGATGCGGTGGTAGTTCTGAACAACCTTTTTCAGAAAATACATCCGCATAGTCCAGCAATGGCTCCGGGATACTGGGAGTCAAAGCGGAGATACATGTAGCCAGACACCTCTCCTGACACTCCCTGCTTCACTGAATTATGTCCTGGGTCTTCCAATCAATAACAGGATTATGCATTGACAACCATGGAAAGCCCAGAACCATCTGAGCCGGTAAGTTACTAAGCACCTTACAAGTTACCCGCTCTGAGTGTAATACTCCAATGTGGAGTTGTATATCCAACACACACTCTGTGATCTCCCCTTGAGACAACGGGGAAGCATTGATGGTAACCACCCGGATGGGGTTCGGCAATTTCTCCACCGGAAATCCCGCTGTATGCGCGAACTTCTCATCAATGAGATTGGCAGCTGAGCTACTATCAACAAACACTGTAATAGAGAGCATTTGCCCCCCAAGTGCTACCCTAGCAGGGAGCATACACTGGGAAACCATGACGGAGGATACACAAAGGCTCAGACTAGACTCCTCCAAACCCTCTGAGCCTATCAGTTTTCCGCCGGCGCGCCCATCTTAGGTACCAGGGGGCAAGCGTTAATAAAATGTCCTCCTTTGCCACAAAAAAAACAAACCCCCTGCCTTCTGTGCCAAGGACGTTTAGGCTTGTTACTCGGTGAATGTGCTATACCAGTGATCTGCATGGGTTCCACGGATTCACCCGAGGCAACCTCACGTGCAACTCCCCCACCTCCCGGAGGTAACGAAACCAGCGCCCCCTGACGGAGACGGCGGTCTATGCGTACGACAAGTGCCATCGCAGCCTCCAGAGAGGTGGGAGTCTCGTACATTAGGAGAGTCTGTTTAACCCTTCCAGAAACCCCATGCAAAAATTGACTTCTAAGCGCAGGGTCATTCCACTGCGTGTCCACCGCCCAGCGCCGGAATTCCGTGCAGTAATCCTCAGCTGGTCGCTCACCCTGTAGTAGTGAGTGTATCTTAGACTCTGCTAAGTTTAATCTATCCGGATCGTCATATATCAAACCCAGAGCAGAGAAAAAAAAATCTGCAGACTCAAATGCCGGTGAGTCAGAAGGGAGTGAAAAGGCCCAAGCCTGTGGATCACCACTCAGCAAAGAAATCACCAAGCCCACGCGTTGAGCCTCATTACCTGAGGAATGTGGACGCATACGGAAATACAATTTGCATGATTCACGAAAAACCGTGAACTTACCACGATCACCAGCAAATCGTTCAGGAACGGGAAACTTGGGTTCAGCTGCCCTGGCTGCAGCCTCAGCAGGTACTGCAGGAGCTGACAGGCCTTGTTGCTGGACCGCCCCCCTAAGTTCAGTGACCTGTATGGATAGAGCCTCCAGCTGCTTGGTTAGGGAAAGTATATGTTCCATAGTAAGTAACCCCTATATTCCCTATCTATCTATTTTTTTTTTTTTTTTTCTTCTCTCTTTTTTTTTTTTTTACTTTAGTATTTGGGCCGACTATAATGTCATGGTATGCCTAGGTTACTTAGGCTAAAACCCCGGGGCCCCTGCGGTGTCCCTCAGACTAGGGAAAACCCTGTCCGTCCCTCAACCCAGGGTTTACACTGAAGGTGTGCCTGCCTGGGCCTCCACCCTGTCCCTGTCTCCTGTTCAGCCCTAAGCTGAACCCACCACCCTCCACCCAGTGAGGGGACCAGACACCAGACCCCACAAATACGTATGGACAGGGGTAAAAGAAACACCACACCGTTTATACACAAGGGAATACAATAACGTGCAAGGGCAACCAAATATATATATATAACAGATAGGAGAAAGAACAACTGAGAAATATACTGCACCAGATATCAGACGCTCCAAAACCACCACTGCTGACCGGTATTGCTAGCACTAGGCAAAAGCTATAGTCGGCGACGCCCATAGTCAGGAAGGACTATTTAAAGACCAAGGGCGTGGCCAAGCCCTCAGCCAGCATGACAACCTGGTTAACCCTATCCCGACTGGAACAGAATACCCAACAAAGTCCCTGAGCATACTGTAGTGGAATAGGCACAATACTTGGGAGATGTTCCAGCAACTTCGACCAAAGGATGGTTAAAATCAAAAGACTTTATTCCAAAAAAATGATTAAAAACAGAATAGATGCATAAAAAACATATGGTTCACCAATGTGACAGACGCTTACGCGTTTCGGACTAGAGGGTCCTTACTCATAGCTTAACATCTTACAAATAAGCATATACCTATATACACTTGCTGGCTGAAGTAAAGTGGGAGGGAAACAAAATGGGCGGAGGTCCACAATAGCAGGAAGGGAGGATTTTCTCCACAAAAAAAAAAAAAAAAAAAAAAAAGGCATAGTATCTGAACATGGAGGAAATCACCACATCATCTTAATCATATATATATAAAAGATCAGATTTTAAATTCATGCCTGCGGGATATCGTGTTTTTAACTTAAAAATCCACATTGCTTCTTTGCGCTGCAATTCCTTTTTTCTATCACCTCCCCTCTTGGGGTTTGGGACAGTTTCTATTATATTAACCCTACAAGTACTGACATCTCCTCCATGTACAGAAATAAAATGCTGAGAGGCTCCCGAGGGACTCCTTGTAGTTTTATTACATGAATCATAAAGATGTTCAGAAATCCTTTTGCGAAGAGGACGTGTGGTGTTGCCCACATATTGAATGCAGCATGTTTCACATGTTATTAAATAAATAACATATGTGGAACTACAGTTGGCAAACATATTTATGACATATTCATTTTTTGTAACTGTGGATTTAAATGTAGACGTATTATACATGTATTTACATAAACCGCATGATCTTATTCCACAACGATAGCTACCAGAGACAGATAACCAGCTTGAATTATTTTCTGATGAAAAACGCAAAGTGTGATCACTGGGGGACAAAATATTCGCAATTGTAGTTCCTTTTTTAGGAATAAAATTGCAGCCTTTATCCAATATAGTTCTCAAAGTTGGATCCACCCGTAAAATAGGTAGATTTGATTTAATAATTTCCGTTATTTGATTAAGTTGATCACTATATTTAGTAATAAAAACTGGTTTCTCCTCAAAATTACTAAATTTTGATTTTATTTCCAAATAATCATCTCTTGTTTTTCTTTCTGCTACAATTTTACCCCTATTAATTTGATGCTTGCGATAACCTCTAGTCTTTAATCGTTCATCAATTACTTCACATTCCTGTCTGTAAAATGAATCAGTTGTGCAGCACCTCTTGGCACGCACAAATTCACCTACTGGGAGATTATTAATGACATGTTTGGGATGGTTGCTGCTAGCATGCAGCAAAGAATTACCTGATTGCGGTTTTCTATATAAACATACTTCAACCCTAAAATCTGCTTCATTTCCAATCAACATCATGTCAAGAAAAGCAATTCGTTCTTTATTCATATGATATGTAAATTTTAGATTATGATTATTAGTATTAAGGAATTTTATGAATTATTTTATATTATCTGGATCACCCTTCCATATTATTATCAGATCATCAATGAATCTTCCAAAAAATTCTATATGATCCATAAAAATATTTTCCTGACCATAAATCTTTTCTTCCTCCCACCAAGTAACAAATATATTTGCAAGCGATGGGGAAAATTTCGCCCCCATAGCACATCCTTGTAATTGAAGGAACAAATTGCTTTTCCTTTTAAACATAAAGTAGTTGTTTTTTAACAAAAATTCAGTTACAGATAAAATAAATTGCTGCAATTCCACACTGTATTTAGTATATTTAAGCAACTGATCCTGAAGTGCACGAATAGCTAGATGATGAGGTATAGATGAATACAGTGTAGCAATATCTGCAGTAACCCATGTATAATTACTATTCCACTTAATGTTCTTCATTACACGTAACACATGTTTGCTGTCCTTGATATAGCTAGGTGATCTCAATACTAGAGGTTGAAGTCGTGCATCCAACCAATCCCCCAAATTCTCCAATAATGACCCTATTCCAGATACAATAGGCCGCATAGGTGGGGGAAATACCCCCTTATGAACCTTGGGCAAGGCATGAAAAAGAGGAATTTTGGGGAAAGGTGGATTCATAAATTCCAATTGCTGACTAGTAAGAAAACCCATCAAATGTCCTTCTTCCAAAATTTTCATTAAAAGAACTCTTATCTCCTCTGTAGGATCCTTCAATAACGGCTTGTACACAACACTGTCTTGAAGCAACTTATGCACTTCTTGTTCATAAAGACCAGTGTCCAGTATAGTAGTAGATCCACCTTTATCTGAATTTTTTATAACAATGTTAGAATTTTTCTTCAATTCCTCCAATGCATTTTTTTGTTTTTTTGTTAAATTTTTTTTATTGTTCTGATTTTTATTTTCCAATGCCAATTTAGTAAGTTCACTTTCCACCACTATTTGAAATTCCTCCATCACTGTGCTACGTGACTGCACTGGGTAATAAGTAGGATTGGGAACCCTGTTTCCAAACAGACGGTCATTTATGTCCAAAAAATTTTTTTCTTCTTCTGACATTTCATACAAATTTTTTAAAATAATCTGGTCTGAAAAAGATTTTTCTGAATATTCATTCACAGGTGGAATCTCATCTTGGACAGTATGAATAGAGTCTTGTTCATCAAAAAAATGTTTCTTTATTGTTAAACCTCTGATAAATTTATTCATGTCCAGAATTGTGTCAAAAAGATTAAACTGTTTATTTGGGACAAAACCCAGTCCTTTCTCCAGAACTTCCACCTGTGCATCTGACAAAATTGTAGCTGACAGGTTTAGAACTGTTTGTTCCTCTTTTGGTAGTGCCTGGTGTAGTAATTTCGTCTTACGATATTTTCGCCCTGCCCGCCTCCGTTTTTTCTTGATGACAATACTTTGTTCTGTGAATCCAAGTTTTTTGTCAGGATAGAACTAGTAGTCGCTGCCTGTTCTTCTATGTCTACATCAGACTGATCAGTACACCCATCTGTATTATCAGTAGACGAAAAACTCACATGTCTTTGCGATTTATACCGCTTTCAAAAACTACTGTTCGGGGTGTTATTTCTATTGAATGTTTTCCAACTGTAGACCACATTTTCATCATAATCTCTAATGTCTCTTTTAAATTTTTCTTGTTTCCTTTTTACAATGTCCCCTTCCAGCATATTCAGATTATCAAAGATCTTCTTTTTAGATTTGATATAATAATCCGTTTTCTCAAATTGTATTAATTCGGTTTCAATATCTTTGATTTTTTTATCCAAAACGGAAACTTTTTCTTCCTCATACTGGATAATAAGGGACATTAATTTTATGGAACAATCTGACAGAATGTTATTCCACTTGTCAGAAAATGAGACATCAAATAGAACTGTGGAGCGTTTATTCAATCTTAAACCTCTAGGAATCATTTCATGACCTATATAATTTTGCAAAGTGGTCAGATCCCACCACGTTTTTAATCTGATGATCATTTGTTTTTCCAATTCTGATATAGATTTTTCAATATTATCATGATCCTTCAAATCCACTCTATTTGTTCTAGAAAACACAGCAGCGGCCTTGTTAAGTCTATCCACATTTTTTATAGTAAAAAATTCCGAGTCCTTAAAGGACACTTCACCTTCAGCCATATTATATAAATAGTCTTTATCTTTAGAAAATGAACTATTCACTCCAGAGAAAATTATTATTATAGATCAAATTCAGCTACTGGTTTATAGGAGCAAGACAACTACTTTATGTTTAAAAGGAAAAGCAATTTGTTCCTTCAATTACAAGGATGTGCTATGGGGGCGAAATTTTCCCCATCGCTTGCAAATATATTTGTTACTTGGTGGGAGGAAGAAAAAATTTATGGTCAGGAAAATATTTTTATGGATCATATAGAATTTTTTGGAAGATTCATTGATGATCTGATAATAATATGGAAGGGTGATCCAGATAATATAAAAGAATTCATAAAATTCCTTAATACTAATAATCATAATCTAAAATTTACATATCATATGAATAAAGAACAAATTGCTTTTCTTGACATGATGTTGATTGGAAATGAAGCAGATTTTAGGGTTGAAGTATGTTTATATAGAAAACCGCAATCAGGTAATTCTTTGCTGCATGCTAGCAGCAACCATCCCAAACATGTCATTAATAATTTCCCAGTAGGTAAATTTGTGCGTGCCAAGAGGTGCTGCACAACTGATTCATTTTACAGACAGGAATGTGAAGTAATTGATGAACGATTAAAGACTAGAGGTTATCGCAAGCATCAAATTAATAGGGGTAAAATTGTAGCAGAAAGAAAAACAAGAGATGATTATTTGGAAATAAAATCAAAATTTAGTAATTTTGAGGAGAAACCAGTTTTTATTACTAAATATAGTGATCAATTTAATCAAATAACGGAAATTATTAAATCAAATCTACCTATTTTACGGGTGGATCCAACTTTGAGAACTATATTGGATAAAGGCTGCAATTTTATTCCTAAAAAAGGAACTACAATTGCGAATATTTTGTCCCCCAGTGATCACACTTTGCGTTTTTCATCAGAAAATAATTCAAGCTGGTTATCTGTCTCTGGTAGCTATCGTTGTGGAATAAGATCATGCGGTTTATGTAAATACATGTATAATACGTCTACATTTAAATCCACAGTTACAAAAAATGAATATGTCATAAATATGTTTGCCAACTGTAGTTCCACATATGTTATTTATTTAATAACATGTGAAACATGCTGCATTCAATATGTGGGCAACACCACACGTCCTCTTCGCAAAAGGATTTCTGAACATCTTTATGATTCATGTAATAAAACTACAAGGAGTCCCTCGGGAGTCTCTCAGCATTTTATTTCTGTACATGGAGGAGATGTCAGTACTTGTAGGGTTAATATAATAGAAACTGTCCCAAACCCCAAGAGGGGAGGTGATAGAAAAAAGGAATTGCAGCGCAAAGAAGCAATGTGGATTTTTAAGTTAAAAACACGATATCCCGCAGGCATGAATTTAAAATCTGATCTTTTATATATATATGATTAAGATGATGTGGTGATTTCCTCCATGTTCAGATACTATGCCTTTTCTTTTTTTTTTTTTTTTTTTGTGGAGAAAATCCTCCCTTCCTGCTATTGTGGACCTCCGCCCATTTTGTTTCCCTCCCACTTTACTTCAGCCAGCAAGTGTATATAGGTATATGCTTATTTGTAAGATGTTAAGCTATGAGTAAGGACCCTCTAGTCCGAAACGCGTAAGCGTCTTTCACATTGGTGAACCATATGTTTTTTATGCATCTATTCTGTTTTTAATCATTTTTTTGGAATAAAGTCTTTTGATTTTAACCATCCTTTGGTCGAAGTTGCTGGAACATCTCCCAAGTATTGTGCCTACAAGATTTTCTGGAATCCAAGTTCCCTGCACCGCCCAGGATTGATTGCATTCCTCCAGACTTCGCATTTGCTACGGTTTGGTGAGCTGACAAAAAACTTTTTCCTTTGTGTAGTGGAATAGGGTATTACCGCTGTCTGCCGGACACCCTGGTGTGAACAGTGTCCGACATGACACATGCCCAGTAGTGCGACGAGAGGACTTAGCCTCTGGGGTGGCTTGCTGTAGGACAGCCTGAGCTGCTATTGCTGACCCAGAGGTGGCAGCAACAACCAGCCCTACAGAGCTGGTCTGAGCAGAGCATCTGGGATGCCGAGATTGCTGTGCAGGCTCCTGAGTGGTCGGTGGAGAATGGGAGACCACTGGATGCAAGGCTCTGGATTCCCACTGTGCAGCTGCAGGAACCCGATGCCTAACATTACCCCCCCTAGGGCCCCCTCCCCTCTGAACCTCGGTGCACTCAAACAACACGTGATCAGGAGCGGGGCGTGGAGGCTCCCAGGTCCGGGCCTCAGGACCATGACCCTTCCAGTCCACCAAATAAAATTTTTTGCCACGCAAAATCCTGCGTCCCATAATGGCGTTGACCTCAAACTCATCCGAGGACAGGTCTGATGTCCCGGCAGATGACTCGGAAAACCGAGCCATGTGAACAGGCTTGAGAAGGGCCACGTGGAAGATGTCAGAGATGGCCAAGTGTGGTGGAAGAGCCAGACGGTAGACCACGGAGCTGATGCGCTCGAGGACTTTGAAGGGACCAATGTATCATGGAGCAAACTTGCAGGACTCGGCCCGCAGCTTGATATTACGGGCAGAGAGCCACACCAAGTCACCAGGGGGCAAAAGTTGGAGCAGGACGCCGATGTGTGTCGGCAGACGCTCTCATTCTCTCTTTAGTGGCTCGAATAGCATCCTGGGTGCGATCACAAATGTCGTGAGCCTCCACTGCCCAGTCTGCCACCCTGGGGTCAGTGGAAGACACTGGCATCGGGACGGGGACGCGTGGATGCTGACCGTAATTATGAAGAAATGGCGTCTGACCAGTGGAATCAGCCACTGCATTATTCAGTGCAAATTCAACCCATGGTAGTAAGGATGCCCAGTCATCCTGCCTGGCAGAGACAAAATGTCACAGGTACGTGACCAGAGTTTGACTGGTTCTCTCAACCAACCCGTTCGTCTCGGGGTGATAGGCGGAGGACAAGTTTAGCTCGATACTGAGTAGACTGCAGAGCTCCCTCCAAAACCGAGATGCAAATTGGGGACCTCGGTCACTGACTATTTTGTCCAGCATACCGTGCAAACTAAAAACATGCCTTATGAACAGTGCGGCGAGACCGCGAGAGGAAGGCAGCCGCGTGAGTGGCACCAGATGCACCATTTTAGAAAAATGATCGGTAACCACCCAGATGACCATGCTGCCACCAGACTTGGGCAGGCCGACCACAAAGTCCATGTCCACCATCTCCCAGGGTCTGCCTGCCACTGGCAAGGGGTACAGCAACCCAGCCGGCCTTTGCCTAGAGGACCTGTTCCGAGCACAAGAGACGTATGCTGGAATGTACTCTTTTGTGTCCCGTGCCACGTGCGGCCACCAATAAGACCTTGCCAGTAGTTCTGTGGTCTGCTTAATGCCAAAGTGACCACCCACCCTGGATGCGTGTGCCCACGCGAGGACCTCCGGCCGCAGGCAAGAAGGTACGAAGGTCTTGCCCGGCGGAACAGCCTCAAGAGTGACCGGAGCCATGGTCCTCAGGCTCTCCGTGGGGACGATTAGCCAAGGCTCAGCCTCCTCTTCCTCCGCTGAGACCACCGAGCAAGAGAGAGCATCCGCACGGACGTTCTTCTCTCCAGAGAGGTAGTGCAAGGTGAAGCGGAAGCGGGAGAAGAAGAGCGACCACCTAGCTTGACGAGAGTTCAAGCGCTGGGCCGTTTGTAAATAGACCAGATTTTTATGGTCCGTATACACCTGGAAGGGAAACCGGGCTCCCTCCAGGAGATGTCTCCACTCGGAAAAGGCAAACTTCATTGCTAGCAGCTCCCTGTACCCCGATGGAGTAATTCCTCTCCGCCGGTGAGAAGGTCTTTGAGAAAAAGAAGCAAGGATGCTTCCGACCTTGAGCATCCTTCTATAAAAGGACTGCTCCTGCACCGACGGATGATGCATCCACCTCTACGATAAAGGGTTTATCCACATCGGGACGGTGGAGGATAGGAGCGCCAGCAAAATGGGACTTCAGAGAAGAAAAGGACGTGGAGACCTGCTCTGACCAAACCTTAGGATTGGCTCCTTTCTTGGTGAGAGTGACCAAAGGAGCTACCAGTGTGGAGAAATGGGGAATGAACTGACGATAATAATTAACGAACCCCAAAAAGCGCTGCACCGCTTTCAAAGAATGGGGCTCCTGCCTGTCCATTACTGCTTGCAATTTGTCAGGATCCATAGCCAACCCCTGGGCCAAGATGATGTAACCCAGGAATGGCAAGGACTCCTGCTCAAACTGGCATTTCTCCAGCTTGGCGAAGAGAGAATTCGCCCGCAAACGGTCGAAGACCTTGCAGACGTCTCTCCGGTGAGAGGTCAAATCTGGAGAAAAGATGAGAATGTCATCCAGATAGACCACCACCAAGGTGGAAAGCATATCGTGAAAGACGTCATTTACGAAGTCCTGGAAGACAGCAGGCGCATTACAGAGGGCGAAGGGCATGATGAAATACTCGTAGTGGCCATCCCTGGTATTAAAGGCTGTCACCCACTCGTCTCCTTCGCATATGCGGATCAGGTTGTACGCCCCCCATAGATCCAATTTTGTAAAGATCCGTGCCCCGCACAAACTGTCAAACAACTCAGTGATCAAAGGAAGAGGGTATTTGTTTTTTTACAGTAATGTCATTGAGACCTCTGTAGTCAATGAAGGGGCGCAACTCTCCACTCTTCTTCTGCACGAAGAAGAACCCTGCACCAGCCGGCGACACCGATTTTCTGATAAAACCTCTTGCCAGGTTCTCCCGGATATATTGTGACATAGCCTCCGTCTCGGGGAGAGATAGAGGATATACGCGTCCTCTAGGAGGTTCCGTGCCTGGCAATAGGTCTATCGGGCAATCGTATGGATGGTGCGGCGGAAGCGTCTCCGCTAGAGATGAGCGACTTTGCCTTTTTTCGGGTCGAGTCGGGTTTCATGAAACCCGACTTTCTCAAAAGTCGGGTCGAACGAAATCGGCCAATTATCGTGAAAGTCAAAGGCCGACTGAAACACGAAACTCAATGCAAGTCAATGGGGAAGCAAAGTCGGCAGGGAGTCGAGGACATTAAACACACCTACAGTGCCCAATAGAATGGCAAAAACATCAATTTTTATTACTGAAGCTTGTCAACCTTAATTTACTTCATAATAATAGTTACGCACTGAAAACTGGGGGTTATTTGGCTAAAGTTGTGGAGGGGTAGGGCTAGCTCCAGGTTTTCATGTGCCCGGGGTCAAAGAGCGCCCCTTTAACACATACCACAACTCATGATGCTCCAATATGGTAGAGAAATAGCGGTATAGTACAATGAAAAATTCTTCACTTTTTACATCTCATGACTGATATCAATTTTAAATTCTCCACTAGCTCCAAAAACGGACAGTATATTACTCCATACAGTATTATGGGCACCGCATAGTACACTATACAGAGTAATGAGGCCCATATATTTCTCCATACAGAATCCTTGGTCCCATATAATGTTTGAAACAGTATATGATCCACATAATGCTACAGTATATGTTGGGCCCCATGGATGAAGCTCCACTGTCTTATGGGCCCAAATAATGCTCCATATATAATGGGCCCCATTTCTAATGCTCCAGTGTCTGATGGGTCCTGTAAATGCTGCTCCAGTGTCTGATGTCCACCTTTGGAATTCTCCAGTGTATGGTGGGCCCCATCTATCATTCTCCAGAGTATAGTGCTCCCCAAAAATTGCTGTCCCAACATTGAAAACAATGAAATAAGTCTCCTCGCTAGGGAATCCCTGTACTAGTCTGGACTCCTCATCGTCCCCATCTTCCATCTCACTGCACTTGGCTGTTTAGGCAGAGGGCGTACAGACGTGATGTCATTGCACTCTCTGATCAGAATATCACTGTCAGGACACGAGCAAGATGTCATGGCGGTGGAGCAGGGAGAGGTAAGTATTTCATTGTTGCAAGAGCTGTGATCCGGAGCAAGCAGGGGGGGCCCACTTGTTGGCGATGGCACTGGCACAGGGCTCCTCATAGTACGGCGGTGTGTGGCAGTGTGTCTGACGGCGGGTGGGCCCTCGGGTGGGCCCTCCCTCGGGTGGGCCCTCCCACCGGCAGAGACACTTTTTCGTACTATGAGGGGCCCTGTGCCATTGCCATCGCCCATGAGTATGCCCCCCACCTGCTCGAGGGACCTGCACTTTCATCTGAACCTTCCTCTTTGTCACCTTGTAAGGTGGTATAGTATGCGGGAAGGGGAACCTGAGTTTCCTCAGGGTCACATTCTGGCTGTGTAGAGTGTGAGGGGAATGTAGTGGTCTGGGTCAATGTACCAGCAGAATCATCTAGCAGTGGCTGGGCATCAGTGCACTTGTGGCGTCCCCAGGAGTACGGTCGCCACAGTGGCATTACCTTCCTCCTAGGGAGTGTGATGTCATGCTTGGGAGCAACGAAGGATCTCTCTAGCAGTTAAACCAACACACAACCATTTCCCACTCCAGGCCAGCAGGGAGACCTCTGAACCTGACTGCTGAGGAGCTGCTCTCTGCAGTCGGGAGGAGGTAAGTTAGGGCACTCTGTGCAGGGAAGGAGAAGTGTGTGGACGTGAGAAGGGGAGCTGGAGGATGAGCAGAGTTAAGGCTCACTCCTAGATGAAGCGCATGGTCCGGATTCCGGTCTCCGAGTTTGTAGGGACACTGACGTTCCTGCAGCCAAAACCGGAGGAAGTAACAGTTGTAAATGCTCTGTACCCAAATAAGGCTCGGAGGCCCCAGCATCGACGTGTGGGAGCCAGAAGGAAAAGGCTACGGCTGCCTGCCATACGAGAAAGTTCCAAAAGAGAGTCAACAGGGGGAACGTCATTGAACTCAGCACTGCGAATACCTCAGATAAGCGCTAGAACGGAGGCCACACTACCTATCTGCAGAGAGAGAATTCCAAATTGGCTTCCAGGCTGACCAACTCCTTCTCCATCTGTACTCTGGGTCCTGGACGGCACTTACCAAGTACAGGTAAAGGAACTGCATGACTGTGTCTGTCATCTTTCTCCTGCGCCTGGCGCATGGCTCTGCTACATCCTGCACTGCACACCATCTACCAACTCTTTCATCTGCCCTGTGACTATGGCCCTTCCTGTGCAGGGCTTCTACATCTTAGCTGCACCACAACATCTGTCCCAGAGAAGCGACACTGCAGCGCTGGTCAATCTAATCAGAAACGACAGGTGGCCTCAAGTATCATTCACCTATAAACGTAATTCAACCCTTAGCATGGACGTCCAGGGCCACAGAACGGGTCACCACCACCACCGTGACACATCCCTGTGAGACACAGGCCCGGTACCAATTAACCCCACTGCCCTGGCTGGCCACCCACACTCCATGTCTGTTTCATCTTGGACTTGGGAATTCACGATTCGACTTGATAACCCAGGCATGGTATGAGAAAAGAGCTCCATGGAGTAATCTGTAGTGTGGCCTGCCGTATCCTTTACTTTTGGTAGGGGCGAAGGACACAAGGAAAGGTGTTGTTCCTGACCCGGAGCCTCCACTGACGACGCAGTGCTTTTATTTTTTGAAACTTTAGAAGAGGAGGCGATAGAGCTGGAGGCTACGTCAGTAATGTAAGCCAAAACTTGTTCCTGAAGCTCCGGCTTTAAAAGCGGTTTACCTACTCCTAGAAAAGGGAGCCTACGAGGCCTTGTGGAGCCAGACAATGATGCCGACCCACCACCTCCTGCCTTAGGTGCTATTTTGCTTTTGCCACAACCAGCAGAAGCACCACCACCAACACCACCATCAGGACCAGCTGGCAACCCCCGCCCACCTCCACGGCCTCTTCCACCATACTTCTTCATTTTTTTGAAAAAGGTACCCAAAATAACAACAGCTATATGGTACTGTAAAACAAGGTAAAGGGTCTATAGAGTATTGGTGAGAATTTGAATCTCAATGTAGATTGGAGGACGCTGAACTATTGTCTCAGGCCCAGTATAGATTACACCGCAATGTGACAGGCAGAAATTGGCTGGTGTATGAGAAGGCAAAAGCTGTATAGAGTATTGGTGAGAATTTGAATCTCAATGTAGATTGGAGAACGTTGAACTATTGTCTCAAGCCCAGTATAGATTACACTGCAATGTGACAGGCAGAAATTGGCTGCTGTATGAGAAGGCAAAAGCTGTATAGAGTATTGGTGAGAATTTCAATCTCAGTGCAGATTGGAGGACGCTGAACTATTGTCTCAGGCCCAGGATAGATTACACCGCAATGTGACAGGCAGAAATTGGCTGATGTATGAGAAGGCAAAAGCTGTATAGAGTATTGGTGAGAATTTGAATCTCAATGTAGATTGGAGGACGCTGAACTATTGTCTCAGGCCCAGTATAGATTACACCGCTATGTGACAGGCAGAAATTGGCAGGTGTATGAGAAGGCAGAAGCTGTATAGAGTATTGGTGACAATTTTAATCTCACTGTAGATTGGAGGACGCTGAACTATTGTCTCAGGCCCAGTATAGATTACACCGCAATGTGTCAGGCAGAAATTGGCTGGTGTATGAGAAGGCAAAAGCTGTAAAGAGTATTGGTGAGAATTTGAATCTCACTGTAGATTGGAGGACGCTGAACTATTGTCTCAGGCCCAGTATAGATTACACCGCAATGTGACAGGCAGAAATTGGCTGGTGTATGAGAAGGCAAAAGCTGTATAGAGTATTGGTGAGAATTTGAATCTCAGTGTAGATTGGAGGACGCTGAACTATTGTCTCTGGCCCAGGACAGATTACACCGCAATGTGACAGGCAGAAATTGCCTAGTGTATGAATAACTACAAGGTGTATATAGAATTGGGCAGAATTGGAATCTCCCTAGAGTGTAGGTCTGTAAGAACAGGGAAACTCCTCTACTCTTCCTTACAGACTCACACACGTAGATAGCTTCAATTTGGCCGTGACAACAGCTGTTACATGGTACTGAGAGAGGAGCGTGCACGTAAAACGCTGTACGGTGTATGTAAAATTATCAAGCTCCGTGTTTTTGTATACGGACTGACACACGCTGTCTCTCTCTAGTTTTGAATGTAATCAAACAGCAAATATACTAAACTGTTTGAAAAATGGACAAAACTATAAGGTGTAGGTCTGTAAGAACGGACAAACTCCTCGACTTTTCCTTACAGAGTCACACACGTAGATAGCTTCAATTTGGCCGTGATAACAGCCGGTACACGGTACTGTGTGAGGAGCGTACACCGCTGCACGGTGTGTGAAAAAATGAACGCTCAGTAACTCACCAGGACAATACAATAAAATTTTGATTGCTTTGAAAAAGCAGTTTGCTCAGCAGTGTGAAAACAGCAATGCAGCTATCAGGGAGTCTTAAAAGGCAGCCTAATAACCAACAGAGCTGATGCACCGAAATATAGCCTCCCCTTGCACTGCACAGTAACTGGTGTGTTGTACAGGCAAAATTGCTAGCATCAGAAGTAGTTTTTGGTATCTTCTTCCCTGCCTAATGCTCTCCCTACAGAATTAGCAGCAGCTCTCCCTATTCTGAGATCAGCATAAGTAACATGGCGGTCGGTGTGCACGCCCTTTTATACCCCATGTGATGCCACACAAAGCAAGCCAATCACTTGCATGCCCTTCACAAACATGGTGGTAACTGCTGCCTATGTCATCACGTCGCCCACGGTGTCCGTTCTTCCTGATTGGCTGAAAAAGGGCGCAAAAGCATCTTTTGAAACGTGACTTTGGCGCGATGGTCGCCGACCTCGTGGCCGACCTCACGCTAAGGTCGGGTTTCGTTTCATGAAACCCGACTTTGGCGAAAGTCATCAACTTTTGATTTTTTTCGACCCGTTTTGCTCAACTCTAGCCTCCGCAGACTTTTTGGAAAAAATGTCCGTGTACTGCCGGTAGTGTGTAGGAAGCGCGGAAAGGTACACGGGCGCTTCTGTGGAGGCTACATGGACACTGCCCCTCATGCATCTCCCCTCACAGTCCGTGCTCCAACCCAGTATATTCCCCGAAGACCAATCAATATGAGGGGAATGGTATCGGAGCCAGGGAACTCCGAGAAGCACCTGGTCGATGCCATCTGGCAAAATGAACAGGGACAAGGTCTCGTGGTGAGATGGTGAGATAGAGAGACCAAGAGGTGCTGTCTGGTGGGTGACCTGAGATGGTAAAGGTGCACAATTAACCACCCTGATAGTCATGGGATGGGGCAGTAGGACCAGCGGAATAGCGTGCTTTTGGGCGAAGGACGAAGACATGAAATTTCCTTCTGCCCCGGAGTCCACCATGACCTCTACCACCCAGGTGGAAGCACCGCTATCTAACATCCCTCGGAATACCGGTTTGGGAGAAAAGGGTTTCATATCAGATAGACCCCCTCCTACGACCACGGGGCAAGGTCGTTTTTTTGACCGCTGTGTTAGCCAAGTGACCAAACTGCCGGCACTGATAACAGTGTGCGGAGCTTCGCACCGGACGCGGCTTAGAGCCGGTGCGAGACACCTCCGTGGGTTCTAGAAGTATAGAGAAGGCAGGAGCCAACCTAACCCTCTGTCTGGATTGAGCTCGCTCCAACCCGCGCTCAATATAACGGAGATCAATACGGGTGGAGATAGTAATAAGCTCCTCCAGAGTTACGGGAACCTCCCTGGTAGCTAAAGCATCTTTGACATGCTCCGCCAAACCTCTCCAGAACACAGAGACGAGCGCCTTATCAGGCCACTCCAACTCGGACGCCAGTGTCCGAAAACGAATGGCATAGTGGCTGACCGAGAGGGAGCCCTGTGTTAAAGCTAATAGCTGGAGAGAGGTGTCGTGAGTGACCCGTGGTCCCAAAAAGACCTGTTTTAGAGAGGTGAGGAACTGAGCAGCGCTCAGAACCACGGGGTCACCACGCTCACACAGCAGCGTGGCCCATTCTAACGCCCTGCCCGACAAAAGGGTGACAATAAACCCCACCTTAGCCCACTCTGTAGGGAATCGCGCGGCCAGTAACTCAAGCTGGATAAAGCACTGGCTCACGAAACCCCTGCAGGCGACGCCCCTGGCACATTAACCCCTGGCACATTGCGATCAAACATGATCGCAATGTACCGGTGGTATAGGAGAGAAGCGCGCAGGGAGGGGTCTCCCTCCGTGCTTCCCTGCGACCTCCGAAGCGACGCGATGTGCTGCGTCGCTCTGAGAGTCCTCCTCCCTGCAGGCCCCCAGATCCAATATGGCCGCGGGGGCCTTCGGGGTCCTGCAAGGAAGCCTGCAGCAGCGCTTGTCAGATCGCCGATCTGACACAGTGCTGTTCAAAGTGTCAGATCAGTGATCTGACAAATGCCAATAATGTCCTCCCCTGGGACAATATAATAAAGTAAAAAAAAAACACGAGTAAAAATAATTTTAAAAAAAGTCACAAAATAAATTAAAAAAAAAAAAATTCCCTAATAAATTCTTCTTTTTCTAAAAAATAAAACAATAAAAGTACACATATTTAGTATTGCGGCATTCGTAATGACCCACCCTATAAAACTATCCCACTAGTTAACCCCTTTAGTGAACCCCTTAAAAAAAACAAAGCAAAAAACAATGCTTTATCATCATACCGCCGAACAAAAAGTGCAATAACGTGCGATCAAAAAGATGTATATAAATAACCATGGTACCGCTGAAAATGTCATCTTGTCCCGCAAAAAATGAGCCACCATACAGCATTATCAGCGAAAAAATTAAAAAGTTATAGCTCGCAGAATAAGCGATGCAAAAATAATTATTTTTCATATGAAATTGTTTTTATTGCATAAAAGCGACAAAACATAAAAAAAGAGACAAGTGAGGTATCTCTGTAATCGTACTGACCCGAAGAATAAAACCACCTTATCAATTTTACCACACTCGGAACGGTGTAAACGCACCCCCAAAAAAAATTAATGAAATGCTGGTTTTTGTTCATTCTGCGTCTCAAAAATCTGAATAAAAAGCGATCAAAAAATGTCACATGCCCGAAAATAGTACCAATAAAAACCTCAACTCGTCCCGCAAAAAATAAGACCTCACATCACTCTGTGGTTCAAAATACGGAAAAATTATAGCTCTCAAAATGTGGTGATGCAAAAACTATTTTTACAATAAAAAGCGTCTTTTAGTGTGTGACAGCTGCCAAACATAAAAACCCGCCATAAATAGTAAATCAAACCCCCCTTTATCACCCCTTTAGATTAGGGAAAAATAATAAAATTAAAAAAATGTATTTATTTCCATTTTCCCATTAGGGTTAGGGTTAGGGCTAGGGCTAGGGTTAGGTTTAGGGCTAGGGCTAGGGTTAGTTCTAGGACTGAGATTAGGGTTATGGGTGTGTTGGGGATAGGGTTGGAGTTATAATTGGGGGTTTCCACTTTTTGGGCACATCAGGGGCTCTCCAAACGCAACATGGCGTTTGATCTCAATTCCAGCCAAAAAAGTCAAATGGCGCTGCTTCCCTTCTGAGCTCTGCCATGCACCCAAATAGTGGTTTACCCCCACATATGGGGTATCAGCATACTCAGGACAAATTGCACAGAAACTTTGGGGTCCTGTTTCCCTTGGGAAAATAAAAATTGGGGGTGAAAAGATCATTTTTGTGGAAAAAATGTGATTTTTTTAATTGTACGGCTGTACGTTATAAACGTCTGTGAAGCCCCTGGGGGTTCTCACCACACATCTAGATAAGTTCCTTGGGGGGTCACTTGTGGGGGGTTTCCACTGTTTAGGCACATCAGGGGCTCTCCAAACGTGACATGGCACCCGATCTCAATTCCAGCCAATTTTGCGTTGAAAAAGTCAAACGGCGCTCGTTTCCTTTCGAGCTCTGCCATGCGCCGAAACAGTGGTTCCCCCCACATATCAGGTATCAGCATACTCAGGACAAATTGCACAATAACTTTTGCAGTCCAATTTCTCCTGTTACCCTTGGTAAAATAAAAAAAATTGGACCTTAAGTAATTTTTTTGTGAAAAAAAGTTAAATGTTAATTTTTTTAAACATTCAAAAAATTCCGGGGAAGCACCTGAAGGATTAATAAACTTCTTGAATGTGGTTTTGAGCACCTTGAGGGGTTCAGTTTTTAGAATATTGTACAGTTTCACTTGTCTTTCGCTAGGGGGACATGTCAGGGAGTCGCAAAAACACTGAAGTTTAGGAAGGCAAAGTTTGACCAGCTTAGAGATGCCCTTCATCTGGTTGACTGGGACAATGTCCTCAGAAATAAGAATACAGAAAATAAATGGGAAATGTTTAAGAACATCCTTAATAGGCACTGTAAGCGGTTTATACCTTGTGGGAATAAAAGGACAAGAAATAGGAAAAACCCAATGTGGCTAAACAAAAAAGTAAGATGGGCAATTAACAGTAAAAAGAAAGCATTTAAACTACTAAAGCAGGATGGCACTGTTGAAGCTCTAAAAAACTATAAGGAGAAAAATTATTTAGCTAAAAAAATAATTAAAGCTGCCAAAAAGGAAACAGAGAAGCATATTGCTAAGGAGAGTAAAACTAATCCCAAGCTGTTCTTCAACTATATCAATAGTAAAAGAATCAAAAGTGAAAGTGTAGGCCTATTAAAAAATTGTGAGGAAAGTATGGTTGTAGATGATGAGGAAAAAGCTAATATATTAAACACCTTCTTCTCCACGGTATTCACGGTGGAAAATGAAATGCTAGGTGAAATGCTGAGAGACAAAGAAAACCCTATATTAAGGGTCACCAATCTAACCCAAGAAGAGGTGCAAATCCGGCTAAATAAGAATAAAATAGATAAATCTCCGGGTCCGGATGGCATTCACCCACGAGTACTAAGAGAACTAAGTAATGTAATAGACAAACCATTATTTCTTATATTTAGAGACTCTATAGCGATGGGGTCTGTTCCATAGGACTGGCGCATAGCAAATGTGGTACCAACATTCAAAAAGGGCTCTAAAAGTGAACCTGGAAATTATAGGTCAGTAAGTCTAACCTCTATTGTTAGTAAAATATTTGAAGGGTTTCTGAGGGATGTTATTCTGGATTATCCCAATGAGAATAACTGTTTAACGCCATATCAGCATGGGTTTATGAGGAATCACTCTTGTCAAACCAATCTAATCAGTTTTTATGAAGAGGTACGCTATAGACTGGACCAAGGTGAGTCATTGGATGTGGCATATCTTGATTTTTCCAAAGCATTTGATACCATGCCACACAAGAGGTTGGTACAAAAAAATGAGAATGCTGGGTCTGGGGGAAAATGTGTGTAAATAGGTAAGTAACTGGCTTAGTGATAGAAAGCAGAGGGTGGTTATAAATGGTATATTCTCTAACTGGGTCACTGTGACCAGTGGGGTACCGCAGGGGTCGGTGTTGGGACCTATTCTCTTCAACCTATTTATTAACGATCTGGTAGAAGGTTTGCACAGTAAAATATCGATATTTGCAGATGATACAAAACTATGTAAAGCAGTCAATACAAGGGAAGATAGTATTCTGCTACATATGGATCTGGATAAGTTGGGAACTTGGGCCGAAAGGTGGCAGATGCAGTTTAACAATGATAAATGTAAGGTTATACACATGGGAAGAAGGAATCAATATCACCATTACACACTGAACGGTAAACCACTGGGTAGATCTGACATGGAGAAGGACTTGGGCATCCTAGTTAATGATAAACTTATCTGGAGCAGTCAGTGCCAGGCAGCGGCTGCCAAGGCAAACAGAATCATGGGGTGCATTAAAAGAGGTCTGGATACACATGATGAGAGCATTATACTGCCTCTGTACAAATCTCTGGTTAGACCGCACATGGAGTACTGTGTACAGTTTTGGGCACCGGTGCTCAGGAAGGATATAATGGAACTAGAGCGGGTACAAAGGAGGGCAACAAAATTAATAAAGGGGATGGGGGAACTACAATACCCAGAGAGATTAGCAAAATTAGGATTATTTAGTCTACAAAAAAGACGACTGAGGGGCGATCTAATAACCATGTATAAATATATAAGGGGACAATACAAATATCTCTCCGGGGATCTGTTTATACCAAGGAGGTGACGGTCACAAGGGGGCATTCTCTGCGTCTGGAGGAGAAAAGGTTTTTCCACCAACATAGAAGAGGATTCTTTACTGTTAGGGCAGTGAGAATCTGGAATTCCCTGCCTGAGGAGGTGGTGATGGTGAACTCAGTCGAAGAGTTCAAGAGAGGCCTGGATGTCTTCCTGGAGCATAACAATATTGTATCTTACAGTTATTGTTAGGTTCTTTAGAAGGGCGTAGATCTGGGGATTTATTCTGACAGAATTTTATAGACTGAACTGGATGAACTAATGTCTTTTTTCGGCCTTACTAACTATGTTACTATGAATGGTGTCACTTTTAGATTTTTTCTATCATATTGACCCCTCAAATTGACTTCAAATGTGATGTGGTCCCTAAAGATAAAATGGTGTTGTAAAAAGGAGAAATCGCTGGTCAACTCTTAACCCTTATAACTTCCTAAAAAAAAATTTGGTTCCAAAATTGTGCTGATGTAAAGTAAACATATGGGAAATGTTATTTTTTAAGCTTCTTGTGTGCCATATCTCTGATTTAAGGGCATAAAAATTAAAAGTTGGAAAATTGCAAAATTTTCAACATTTTCGCCAAATTACCGTTTTTTTCAAAAATAAACGGAAGTTATATCAATGAAATTTTACCACTAACATGAAGTACAATATGTCACGAGAAAACAATGTCAGAATCACCGGGATCCATGGAAGCGTTCCAGAGTTATTACCTCATAAAGAGACAGTGGTCAGAATTGTAAAAATTGGCCCGGTCATGAACGTGCAAACCACCCTTGGGAGTAAAGGGGTTAATTTACTTACTTTTCTGTTTGGTTGAATGTCAAAATTACTTGACTAGGGTACTGTAAAGTGTCTATGACTTTATGAAATAAGACATAACTCTGAGTAATGTGTAAATATATGACCACAGCAGCCTTTGCTGATTAGAACATGTATTAAAAAGAACCATAAAAAAACATAAAATGCTCTTTTTTTCTGATCTGAGGAGATCCTTAATGGCTTAACAACAAGGCACAGCACCAAAATAATTAGTCCCCAGTCACACCACTCCAACTCGGGGTTGAAAAATGTCACTGTGCTGTCTCTTCTCCAATGTTTGCCTGCTCCCCGAAACGTTCCCGGCAGGAACTAAACCATAACTCAACAATGAAGTGTCAACATACCTACCATGTTACCTGCACTACCTGCAATGTTACCCTACCCCATTAACCAAGGCTGTCCCTGACCTCCTCGCCTCCAACACGATTAGGCATGAAATCTTGTGCCTGAGAGTCCCGACAAACTCTAACTGCCTTGTCCACTCCTTCCCTTAAATCCAAAGGTCCAAACTCAATTAATTTAAGGAAATCCAGATCTGGAAATTCCAGTTCACTATGCAGCACCTCCATAACCCCACTCCTACTAATAAAGTTAGACACTGTTTTATTGACTCTAACCCTGGCTTTATTAATTTTATCTGCTGAATGAGTATTACGTCAGTTAAGGCAGGCTGCAATTTCTGACCATACCTCAATTACATTTGGGAAGAAGGCCCAAAGACAGAGCAAATCAAAATTTATGTTTCTAATAATTTCCCTTGATGACCGAACACCAAGATCATTCCCTCCAACATGTAAAACAAAAACATCTGGAGGGCAATTGAGTGTGGAATAATAATGTAATTGAGGTAGAATCCCCCCATAACATAACCCAAATGCTGATCCAATGCACCTGTTAAGGCCTAGCAATCTGCTCTTCGTTAATGCATCAGCTCGCAAGGCACCCCAATACATGAATGAGTGACCCATAATCCACAACAAATAGGTATCTGAAGCTGTGGGAAAAATTAATTGGTAACACCAACATGTAATATACCACCATACCAGGAAAATTGCAAAAAACGGAGGGCACAGCTTTGGTAATGCGGGTTCACCACAGATGTACAAAAACAAGATAAATGAAAAACTGAGAAGAGAGGTACATCCTCTGACTATAGCACTCAATATGTGTGCACTAGCCATGTTTAAGCAGAAAAGGCCCTAAAATACAAGGCAGCACATTAAACACAGCACCATGCAAAAGAAGTATATTGGCAATGCCAGTTTCTTAAGACAGCTAACAAATGTTAAACTAGTCAAATAAAGGTCTGATAACCCCTGAATAAAAGGCAAGCAAGTGCTCCCCCCACTTTATACCCCGCAGGTTACTACCACCATCTCTTGGCTTTTTCCTCAGCACTCCATTCCCGGACATGTAAAGGTTTTTGCTTGCCTTTTTTTTATAGTCATTGTTTTTTTGGTAGCCTGCTATACTCATACATATATATCTTTATAATATTACGAGATAGGGGTACCTACTGTTGGAGAGTCACTATGTCAGTATTACATGATTGTGACATGCTTTTTGTGTGTTTTTAATTGTTTTTATCTTTTTGCTATTTTGTATACATTTTTATCACAAATATTCCCATAAATTCTGGATACAACAATGTCACCTCATAAACTCCAGATACAATGCAATAACACACACTTCTTCTAGCTAATTATAGCAAAAAGAAACAACGAGTATTTAGAAAAAATGTATGAACAATTTTATTGAAATATATTAAAATTTACACCAAAAAACAGAGTTTCCCACTAAGCAGGCATGTAACACGGGGTTAATCCAAAATGAACAGTTCAGATAGTCTTGAATAGCTGAAAACATATACTATCAGCCTGCAAGCATCCTAAAATATATTTATTTTTCCATGCTGACATATAAAATGCAGACTTTTAACTATACAAATAGGCTCACTGCATAATCAAACCAAGTACAAAGTGCAAATAGTGCTTTTGTAGTGCAAATAAGGCTAATTAATACATAAAAGAGAGCGTCATGTAATTTTCCAGTGCTAGCAATATGCAATACAAACTGGATACTACAACTAATAGACAATTATATGCTGCTGCCAGTGCTTAAACCGTGACCCAGACAAAAACGCCTGCAATTAAATCTGTGCACTGTACTTACATCTGATCTGTGAACAAGGATTCCCCTAGGGGCGGCAGGCCAGGGGAATGCTTGTTCACAGATCAGATGTAAGTACAGTGCACAGCTTTAATTGCAGGCGTTTTTGTCTGGGTCACGGTTTAAGCACTGGCGGCAGCATATAATTGTCTATTTGTAGTGGGCTTATTTAGTTGTAGTATCCAGTTTGAATTGCATATTGCTAGCACTAGAAGATTACATGACGCTCTCTTTTATGTATTAATTAGCCTTATTTGCACTACAAAAGCACTATTTGCACTTTGTACTTGGTTTGATTATGAAGTGAGCCTATTTGTATAGTTAAAAGTCTGCATTTTATATGTCAGCATGGAAAAATAAATATATTTTAGGAAGCTTGCAGGCTGATAGTGTCATGTCGGACACTGTTCACACCAGGGTGTCCGGCAGACAGCGGTAATACCCCATCCTACCACATGGTTCTCAGCGGCGCTGGTTGGTCTTCTGATCCGGCTTGGATTGGGTTAACCAGGCTGTCATTCTGGCTGAGGGCTTAGCCACGCCCTCTGTCTTTAAATTGCCCTGTGTGACTATGAGCGTCGCCGACTATAGGTCTTGCCTTGTGCTAAGCGATACCGGTCTGGAGTGGTGGTCTAAGGAGCATACGGTTGCTGGTGTAGTATATTCCATTGTTGCCATTTTGCCTCCCTGTGTTGTATTATTTGGTTGCCCTTGCACATTACTGTATTCCCCTGTGTGTACGCAGTGTGGTGCATTTCCGTTATCCCTGTCCATACTTATTTGTGGGGTCTGGTGCTTGGTCTCCTCACTGGGTGGAGGGTGGTGAGTTCAGCTTAGGGCTGGACAGGAGACAAGGACAGGGTGGAGGCCCAGGCAGGCACACCTTCAGTGTAAACCCTGGGTTGAGGGACAGACAGGGTTTCCCCTAGTCTGAGGGACACCGCAGGGGCCCCGGGGTTTCAGCCTAAAGTTACCTAGGCTTCCCATGACATTATAGTCGGCCCAAAAAGAAAAAAAAAATAATTATTTACCATGGATCCTATAGTCTCCATAACCAAGCAGCTGGAGGCTCTGTCCATACAGGTCACTGAAGTGAGGGGGGCGGTCCAGCAACAAGGCCTCTCAGTTCCTGCTGTGCAATCTGAGGCAGCAGTCAGGGCAGCTGAACCTAAGTTACCTCTCCCTGAACGATTTTCTGGTGATCGTTGTAAGTTCGTTGCATTTCGTGAATCCTGCAAATTGTATTTTCACATGTGTCCTCTCTCCTCAGGAAATGAGGCTCAGCGTGTGGGCTTGGTAGTTTCCTTGCTGGGTGGTGACCCACAAGCATGGGCGTTTTCACTACCTTCTGATTCACCTGCATTTGAGTCCGTAGACCTTTTTTTTTCTGCTCTGGGTTTAATCTATGACAATCCTGACAGACTGGTGTTAGCAGAATCTAAAATACGCTCTCTACTCCAGGGTGAGCGACTGGCGGAGGATTACTGTACTGAATTTCGTTGCTGGGCTGTGGACACGCAATGGAATGACCCTGCACTAAGGAGTCAATTTTTGCATGGGGTTTCTGAAAGGGTTAAACAAGCTCTGCTAATGTATGAGACTCCCGCTTCTCTGGAGGCTGCTATGGTGCTTGTAGTACGCATTGATCGCCGCTTTCGTCAGAGGTCTCAGGAGACATTGCCTGTGGGGGGAGGGGCAGTCTCTGGTGAGGTTGCCTCAGGTGAATCCGTGGAACCTATGCAGATCGCTGGTATATCACATACACATAATAACAAGCATAAATGTCCCTTGCCCAGAAAGCAAGGGGTCTGTTTTTTTTGTGGCAAAAAAGGACATTTTATTAATGCTTGCCCCCTGGTACCTAAGAAAGACATGCTGGCGGAAAACTGCTAGGCTCAGAGGGTTTGGAGGAGTCTAGTCTGAGCCTTTGCATATCCTCCGTGGTGGTCTCCCAGTGTATGCTCCCTGCCAAGGTAGTTATCGGGGGCCAAGAGCTGTCAATTACTGTATTTGTGGTTCAGCCGCTAATCTCATTGATGAAAAGTTTGCGCGTACTGCGGGATTTAAGGTGGAGACGCTGCCTAATCCTATCCGGGTGGTTACCATCAATGCCTCCCCTCTCTCACAAGGGGAGATTAAAGAGTTTGTGGCTGATGTAAAACTCCACATTGGGGTCCTACACTCTGAGCGGGTAACATGTAAGGTGCTCAGTAATTTACCTGCTCAGGTAGCTCTGGGGTTTCCATGGTTGTCTATGCACAATCCGGTGATTGATTGGAAAACCCAGGACACAATTCAGTGGAGCAGATACTGCCAGGAGAGTTGTCTGGCCACGTGTATCTCCGCTGTGACTCCCAGCATCCAGGAGCCACTGCTGTACTTTGCTGATGTATTTTCTGAAAGAGGTTGTTCAGAGCTGCCACCGCACCGACCCTATGACTGTGCTATTAGGTTAAAACCGGGGGCCAAGTTACCAAAAGCCAGGATGTTTAATATCTCAGGTCCTGAGAGGCAAGCTCTCAAAGAATACATTGCAGAAAGTCTAAGCAAAGGGCACATCAGGCCTTCATCATCTCCATTGGCGGCGGGGTTCTTCTTTGTCAAGAAGAAAGATGGCGGATTACGCCCGTGTCTGGATTTCAGGGAACTAAACCAGATTACGGTTCATGACCCCTACCCGATGCCACTGATACCCGATTTGTTCAACCAGGTGTCTGGTGCCAAATGGTTTTCCAAGCTTGACCTCAGGGGGGCGTACAATCTCATAAGAGTCCGTCAAGGGGATGAATGGAAGATGGCATTTAATACCCCTGAGGGTCATTTTGAGAATTTGGTGATGCCATTTGGGTTGACGAGCGCGCCAGCAGTATTTCAACATTTCATAAATGATGTCTTTTCTCATCTCTTGGGGAAATTTGTTATTATATACCTTGATGACATTCTTATTTACTCACCCGACCGTGATGCACACATAGAGCATGTTAGGCAGGTGTTGCAGTTGCTCAGGGAAAACAAGCTCTATGCCAAGCTTGAGAAATGTGTATTTGTCATCCAAGAATTACCTTTTTTGGGTTATGTAATTTCCGCCTCAGGGTTTAAAATGGACACCGCTAAGGTGCAAGCGGTGCTGCAGTGGGATCGGCCTGATAATCTCAAGGTGCTTCAGCGATTCCTGGGCTTTTCAAACTATTATAGGAAATTTATTAAGAATTTTTCTATGATTGCTAAGCCGCTCACCGACATGACTAAAAAAGGTACCAATTTTTCTGACTGGTCTGAGGCTGCTGTGCGCACGTTTGAATTCCTCAAAAACAGTTTTGCTTCAGCTCCCATCCTGGTTCAGCCTGATGTCTCCCTACCATTTACCATGGAGGTGGATGCATCTGAGGTTGGAGTGGGGGCGGTACTGTCTCAGGGTCCATCCTTGGGCGAATTGCATCCGTGTGGCTACTTCTCCAAGAAACTGTCGCCGGCCGAGCGTAATTACGATATTGGTAACAGGGAATTGTTGGCCATCAAGTTTGCATTTGAGGAATGGCGACACTTCTTGGAGGGGGCTGTCCATCAGATTACTGTTATAACAGACCATAAGAATCTGCTTTATTTAGAGTCTGCTAAACGCCTGTCCCCCAGACAGGCTCGCTGGGTGTTATTCTTCACCCGGTTCAATTTTTTTGTGACATATCAACCAGGTTCTAAGAATACTAAGGCGGACGCCTTGTCCAGATGTTTTCCGGGTGGAGAGCCACGTGAGGATCCGGTGCCTATCCTCCAAAAGGGAGTTGTGGTCTCGGCTCTCACGACAGAGGTTGAGGCAGAGATTGCTGATGCTCAGGAGGAGGTACCGCCGGATCTGCCTCCTAATAAATCATTTGTGCCACTACACCTATGCTTAAAAGTGTTAGGGGAACATCACGATACTGTCCTGGCGGGTCACCCAGGAGTTAAGGGCACTCTGGAACTTGTATCACGTCGTTTTTGGTGGCCCAAAATCCGGCAGGATGTGGCCTCATATGTGTCAGCCTGTACCACGTGCGCACGGACCAAGACACCACGCTCCCGTCCTGCTGGCACATTGCATCCTCTCGGTGTGCCCAGTAAGCCATGGACTGAGATTTCCATGGATTTCATTACGGATTTGCCCTCCTCGGCTGGGAACACGGTCATTCTGGTAATAGTTGATCGGTTCTCTAAAATGTCGCATTTCGTTGCTTTGCCATCTTTGCCCAATGCGAAGACCCTTGCTCAGGTATTTATTCGTGAGGTGGTCAGACTTCATGGTGTCCCGTCTGACATTGTATCTGATAGAGGTACACAATTTGTGGCAAAAGCTTTTTGTTCACGCCTAGGGATTAAATTGTCTCATTCATCGGCTTTCCATCCTCAGTTGAATGGTCAGACTGAGCGTATAAACCAAAACCTGGAACAATACTTACGCTGTTTTGTGTCTGACAATCAGGAAGAGTGGTCGGTAGAGTTGAGCGAAGCGGGTCGAAAAAATTCAAAAGTCGCCGACTTTTGGCAAAGTCGGGTTTCATGAAACGAAACCCGACCCTAGGATGAGGTCGGCCACGAGGTCGGCGACTTACGCGCCAAAGTCACGTTTCAAAAGTTTGTTTTGCGCTCTTTTTCAGCCAATCAGGATCCACGGACACTGTGGGCAACGTGATGACATAGGCACGGGTCACCACCATCTTTCAGAAGGGCATGCAAGTGATTGGCTTGCTTTGGTGGGCGTCACAGGGGGTATAAAAGGGCGTGCACAACGACCGCCATCTTACTTCTGCCAATCTTAGTATAGGGAGAGGTTGCTGCTGATTCTGTAGGGAGAGCGTTAGGCAGGGAAGAAGACAAAAAAACTGCTTCTGCTGCTAGCGATTTGGCCTGCACAACACACCAGTCACTGTGTGTGCAGTGCAAGGGGAGGCTATATAGTGGTGTATCAGTGGTGTTGGTTGTTGGGCTGCCTTTTAAGGCTTCCTGACAGGCTGGCATTGCTGTTTACCCACTGCTCCGCAAACTGCTTTTTTAAAAGCAATCCCAATTTTTTTTTTTTGTCCTGCTGAGAAGAAAAAAAAACTACTTCTGCTGCTGATAGCAATTTGGCCTGCACAACACACCAGTCACTGTGTGTGCAGTGCAAGGGGAGGCTATATAGTGGTGTATCAGTGGTGTTGGTTGTTGGGCTGCCTTCTAAGGCTTCCTGACAGGCTGGCATTGCTGTTTACCCACTGCTCCGCAAACTGCTTTTTTAAAAGCAATCCAATCTCCCTTATCCTCTAGTCACTTTTGTCACAGCTGTGCCATCGAGCCTGTCACATAGCGCTCAGATATTCATTGGGCCTCACACAATCCAAAAGTGTCCAGTGTCCAAAAGTGTGTGCAGAGATTCAAAATCTCCCTTATCCTCTAGTCACTTTTGTCACAGCTGTGCCATCGAGCCTGTCACATAGCGCTCAGATATCAGTGGGCCTCACACAATCCAAAAGTGTCCACTGTCCACAAGTGTGTGCAGAAATTCAAAATCTCCCTTATCCTCTAGTCACTTTTGTCACAGCTGTGCCATCAAGCCTGTCACATAGCGCTCAGATATCAGTGGGCCTCACACAATCCAAAAGTGTCCACTGTCCACAAGTGTGTGCAGAAATTCAAAATCTCCCTTATCCTCTAGTCACTTTTGTCACAGCAGTGCCATCGAGCCTGTCACATAGCGCTCAGATATCAGTGGGCCTCACACAATCCAAAAGTGTCCAGTGTCCAAAAGTGTTTGCAGATATTCAAAATCTCCCTTATCCTCTAGTCACTTTTGTCACAGCAGTGCCATCGAGCCTGTCACATAGCGCTCAGATATCAGTGGGCCTCACACAATCCAAAAGTGTCCAGTGTCCAAAAGTGTGTGCAGAGATTCAAAATCTCCCTTATCCTCTAGTCACTTTTGTCACAGCAGTGCCATCGAGCCTGTCACATAGCGCTCAGATATCAGTGGGCCTCACACAATCCAAAAGTGTCCACTGTCCACAAGTGTGTGCAGAAATTCAAAATCTCCCTTATCCTCTAGTCACTTTTGTCACAGCTGTGCCATCGAGCCTGTCACATAGCGCTCAGATATCAGTGGGCCTCACACAATCCAAAAGTGTCCAGTGTCCAAAAGTGTGTGCAGATATTCAAAATCTCCCTTATCCTCTAGTCACTTTTGTCACAGCAGTGCCATCGAGCCTGTCACATAGCGCTGAGATATCAGTGGGCCTCACACAATCCAAAAGTGTCCAGTGTCCAAAAGTGTGTGCAGATATTCAAAATCTCCCTTATCCTCTAGTCACTTTTGTCACAGCAGTGCCATCGAGCCTGTCACATAGCGCTCAGATATCAGTGGGCCTCACACAATCCAAAAGTGTCCACTGTCCACAAGTGTGTCCTATAGACACCTTGTACCTTGTTTTACATTACTATATAGTTTGTTGGATTTTGTCTACATTTCTACCAAAAATGAGGAAGGCTGGTGGAAGAGGCCGTGGAATTGGGCGGGGGTTGGCAGCTGGTAATGATGGTGTTGGTGGTGGATCTGATGGTAGTGGCAAGAGCAAAACAGGACCGAATGCAGGAGGTGCTGACCCTGCGTCATCGTCTGGCTACATAAGGCCTCGAACGCTTAGTTTTCTAGAAGTTGGCAAACCGCTTTTAAAGCCAGAGCATCAGGAAAAAGTTTTGTCTTACATTGCTGACTCAGCCTCCAGCTCTATCGCCTCCTCTTCTTCAGTTGTAAAAAGTAAAAGCACTGAGTCGTCATTGGAGGCTCATGTTCATGAACCACACCTTTCCTTGTGTCCTTCTTCCCAACCAAGATTGAAGGATGACGCAGGCCATACTACTGATTACTCCATGGAGCTGTTTTCACATACCATGCCTGGATTATCAAGTGAAATGGTGAATTACCCAGGCCAAGATGAATCTGACATGGAGTGCACTGATGCACAGCCGCTGATGGATGATTCTGCTGGTACATTCACTCAGAGCACTACATTGTCCTCGCAGTGTACAGAGCCAGATTCTGACCCTAATGAGACTCAGGTGCCCCTTCCCGCACACTATACCACCATACACGGTGACACAGAGGAAGGTGCACATGACATAGAAGAGGAGATGATGGATGACCCAGTTGTTGACCCAGATTGGCATCCATTGGGGGAAGAGGGTGCTGCTTCCAATAGCTCAGATGAGGAGCATCCACAGCAGACATCGACATCGCAACAGCTGTTATCTGGCAGGCCCGGAGCACTCCAAAGACAGGTTCCAAACATCAAAAGAGTTGCTGGACAGCTTGTCCAGAGGGTCAAAAGATCACAGCGTGCTAGGCCGCAAAATGTCTGCCAAAGTAGGAAGAGTGCAGTGTGGCACTTTTTTGAACAAAATCCTCATGATCAGGCCAAGGTTATCTGTAAGAAGTGCGCAAAGACCTTTAGCCGAGGGAAAAATCTGAAAAATTTGAATACTAGTTGCATGCTTAGACATTTAACCAGCATGCACTTGCAAGCGTGGACACAACACCAAACCTCAAGTGCCACATGTGCAACTGATCACAACGAAGGTAGTCAGCAACGCTACATTGTTTCCCCCACTGTAAGCCCACCGGTTAGCACAGCAGCAAATGTTGAGGTGTCATTGCAAGACCACAGCAGTCAGGGAATCCCACTGTTATATCAATGAAATACTGATTCTAGGCCATCAGAAAGAACACCAACTCCATCACCATCATCAACCCTCTCTCAGTCCGCCCTGTCCACCGCTACTTCCACCATATGCAGCTCTCAAGTCCAGCTCACCCTCCCAGACACTATGAGTAGGTCAAGAAAGTACTCAGTCTCTCATCCGCGTACACTGGGTTTGAACGCCCACATTGCCAAACTAATCTCGTTTGAGATGATGCCCTTTCGGTTGGTGGAAAGCACAGCTTTCCGCGAACTCATGGCCTATGCAGTACCACGCTATGACCTACCCAGTCGCCACTTCTTCTCTCGCAAAGCCATCCCAGCCCTCCACCATCATGTGAAAGACCGCATTGTCCATGCACTCAAGCAGTCAGTGAGCGGAAAGGTGCACCTCACAACTGATGCATGGTCCAGTCGGCATGGCCAGGGCCGTTACGTGTCCATCACTGCGCACTGGGTTAATGTGGTGGATGCAGGGTCCACAGGGGACAGCGGTGGTGGGACAGTGCTGCCTAGCCCACGGTATAGGAAACAGTTAGCTGTAGGCGTTCGACCCTCCTCCTCCTCCACCTCCTCCAGAAGCGAAAGCTCGTCCGCAGAGCGCAGTCGTACGAGCACTCCATCTGCAGCTGCCACTGTTGCACACGATGTGTCCCCCTATCGAGCAGCTAGTGGAAAGCGTCAGCAGGCTGTGTTGCAGATGATGTGTTTGGGTGACAGACACACCGCCGAGGTGCTGGCCGAGTACTTGAAGCGACAAACTGAGTCATGGCTGGGCAGTGTACATCTTGAGGCAGGCAAGGTAGTTAGTGATAACGGCCGTAATTTTGTGGCAGCCATAGCCCTTTCAAAACTCAGCCACATACCTTGCTTGGCTCACACCTTGAACCTGGTGGTGCAGTGCTTCCTCAAAAATTATCCGGAGTTAACAGCCCTGCTCCAGAAGGTGCAAAGACTGTGCGCGCACATCCGCCGGTCGCCTGTACACTCCGTTCGTATGCAGAAGCTGCAGCGATTGCTCCACCTTCCCAACCACCGCCTCATTATCGACATTGCAACAAGGTGGAACTCCACCCTGCACATGGTGGAGCGGCTGTGCGAGCAGAGGCAGGCCATAATGCATTTGTGGGAGGATACACGGCCAGGCACTTTGAGAGCAGACATGGAGTTGACAGGTGTGCAGTGGTCGAAGCTGAAAGACCTTTGTAAAGTCCTTCAGTGTTTTGAGGAATGCACACGGCTGGTAAGCGCAGACGACGCCATCCTAAGCATGAGCATCCCACTTATGCGTCTGCTCATGCAAACTTTGACGCACCTTAAGGAGCAGGCGTCTGCAGCCAATGTTGATGAGGAGGAAGAGGAGGAGGGAATCCTTGATGACATTCAGCCATTGTCTGCTCAGGGACCTCTCCTGGACGAGGTGGAGGAAGAAGAGGAGGAGGAGGAGGATGATGGGGATGATTACTTAGGGGAGGAGGATGCATCTCGTGGGGCAAGTGAAAATGTTGGCGTGGCAAGGTCTGGTACAGGGTTTGTGCGTGACTGGAGGGATGTGGATTTGCCAGAAAGTGCTCCTCCACCCAGCACTCGCAGTGCATCATTGACACCGGGAACATTGGCCCACATGTCAGATTATGCCTTGCGGATCCTAAAAAGGGACCCCCGCATTGCCAAAATGATGAACGATGACGACTACTGGTTGGCCAGCATCCTGGATCCACGCTATAAAGGCAAATTACAAAACATCATGCCACACGAGAACCTTGACCTAATATTGGCTAATAAACAAGCAACTCTGGTAAATCGGTTGCTTGAGGCATTCCCAGCACACAGCAGCGGTGATGGTTCTCACACGAGCCGTACGGGCTGGGGGCAGCTTGGCAGAGGTGTTCGTGGTGCACACAGCAGAAGTGGCATTGGAGACAGGGGTTTCATGACAATGTTGTGGACTGATTTTTCAAATACCGCTCACACAACTGGTAATACTGCATCAATGGAAAGTGACAGGAGACAGCAGTTGTCAACTATGGTAACAAACTACTTTTCCTCCCATATCGATGTTCTCCCACACAGGTCATTCCCCTTTGACTATTGGGCTGCTAAACTGGACACCTGGCCTGAATTGGCCCAATATGCCTTACAGGAGCTCGCTTGCCCAGCTGCAAGTGTGCTATCGGAAAGAGTCTTCAGTGCAACTGGATCAATCCTGACAGAAAAAAGGACCCGTCTGTCAACCCAAAATGTGGATGATCTAACCTTCATTAAAATGAACCACGCATGGGTTTCCAAGGATTTTGTCCCACCTTCCCCTGATGACACATAGGGTGACAGAAAAATGGCTTGCTTTGGTCCACCTCTTCCTGGTACGTCACCTATTTCGCCTTTTGCATCAGCTGAATGTCCAACATCAACATATGCCACTTTCTAAAACTCCCTAACTGTGCTGCCTCCCCCCCCATGGCCGGGGTCACCACCTACCGCACGACACCGTGCGAGTGCCGTTGCCCTGGACAGGTGGGTAGGCCAACTCTTGGGCGCGGGCACTGGCACAGGGTCCCTCATAGTGCAGTCAAGTGTCTCTGACGGTGGTGGTGCACACCCGCCGTCAGACACACCGCTGTACTATGAGGGGCCCAGTGCCAGTACCGACGCCCACGAGTGGGCCCCCCTTGCTTGGGCAGGGCCCCAGCATTTGCAATCTTTACCTCTCCCTGCTCCTCCGCTGTGTAATCTGGGCCGTCAAATCCATACTGTGCCTGACACCGTCTGAGCCTGCCTCCTGAGACATATATTTTAAATGTGTACGCTATCCATACATGTTATCCAGGGATACGGTACCCTTTCTAACCTTTGTGCAATCACGTACAATCCATACTGGGCCTAACATCGTCTGAGCCTGCCTCATGCTGTATAGACATATATTTTGAATGTGTACGCTATCCATACATGTTATCCAGGGATACGGTACCCTTTCTAACCTTTGTGCAATCACGTGCAATCCATACTGGGCCTAACACCGTCTGAGCCTGCCTCATGCTGTATAGACATATATTTTGAATGTGTACGCTATCCATACATGTTATCCAGGGATACGGTACCCTTTCTAACCTTTGTGCAATCACGTGCAATCCATACTGGGCCTAACACCGTCTGAGCCTGCCTCCTGAGACATATATTTTGAATGTGTACACTATCCATACATGTTATCCAGGGATACGGTACCCTTTCTAACCTTTGTGCAATCACGTGCAATCCATACTGGGCCTAACACCGTCTGAGCCTGCCTCATGCTGTATAGACATATATTTTGAATGTGTACGCTATCCATACATGTTATCCAGGGATACGGTACCCTTTCTAACCTTTGTGCAATCACGTGCAATCCATACTGGGCCTAACACCGTCTGAGCCTGCCTCATGCTGTATAGACATATATTTTGAATGTGTACGCTATCCATACATGTTATCCAGGGATACGGTACCCTTTCTAACCTTTGTGCAATCACGTGCAATCCATACTGGGCCTAACACCGTCTGAGCCTGCCTCCTGAGACATATATTTTGAATGTGTACACTATCCATACATGTTATCCAGGGATACGGTACCCTTTCTAACCTTTGTGCAATCACGTGCAATCCATACTGGGCCTAACACCGTCTGAGCCTGCCTCATGCTGTATAGACATATATTTTGAATGTGTACGCTATCCATACATGTTATCCAGGGATACGGTACCCTTTCTAACCTTTGTGCAATCACGTGCAATCCATACTGGGCCTAACACCGTCTGAGCCTGCCTCATGCTGTATAGACATATATTTTGAATGTGTACGCTATCCATACATGTTATCCAGGGATACGGTACCCTTTCTAACCTTTGTGCAATCACGTGCAATCCATACTGGGCCTAACACCGTCTGAGCCTGCCTCATGCTGTATAGACATATATTTTGAATGTGTACGCTATCCATACATGTTATCCGTGGATACGGTACCCTTTCTAACCTTTGTGCAATCACGTGCAATCCATACTGGGCCTAACACCGTCTGAGCCTGCCTCATGCTGTATAGACATATATTTTGAATGTGTACGCTATCCATACATGTTATCCGGGGATACGGTACCCTTTCTAACCTTTGTGCAATCACGTGCAATCCATACTGGGCCTAACACCGTCTGAGCCTGCCTCATGCTGTATAGACATATATTTTGAATGTGTACGCTATCCATACATGTTATCCAGGGATACAGTACTCTTTCTAACCTTTGTGCAATCACGTGCAATCCATACTGGGCCTAACACCGTCTGAGCCTGCCTCATGCTGTATAGACATATATTTTGAATGTGTACGCTATCCATACATGTTATCCAGGGATACGGTACCCTTTCTAACCTTTGTGCAATCACGTGCAATCCATACTGGGCCTAACACCGTCTGAGCCTGCCTCATGCTGTATAGACATATATTTTGAATGTGTACGCTATCCATACATGTTATCCAGGGATACGGTACCCTTTCTAACCTTTGTGCAATCACGTGCAATCCATACTGGGCCTAACACCGTCTGAGCCTGCCTCATGCTGTATAGACATATATTTTGAATGTGTACGCTATCCATACATGTTATCCGGGGTTATGGTACCCTTTCTAACCTTTGTGCAATCACGTGCAATCCATACTGGGCCTAACACCGTCTGAGCCTGCCTCCTGAGACATATATTTTGAATGTGTACGCTATCCATACATGTTATCTGGGGATACGGTACCCTTTCTCACCTTTGTGCAATCACGTGTAATCCATACTGGGCGTGAGAACGGCTGGCGAGCTGTTAAGCAAGCTACAGCACCTGTCCAGACAAGTACAGGGATTCCCTAGCGAGGAGACTTATTTGATTGTTTGCAATGTTGGGACAGCAATTTTTGGGGAGCACTATACTCTGGAGAATGATAGATGGGGCCCACCATACACTGGAACATTCCAAAGGTGGACATCAGACACTGGAGCAGCATTTACAGGGCCCATTATACACTAGAGCATTAGAAATGGGGCCCATTATGTTTGGAGCATTATTTGGGCCCATAAGACAGTGGAGCTTCATCCATGGGGACCAACATATACTGTAGCATTATGTGGAGCTCATCATATACTGTTTCAAACATTATATGGGACCAATGATTCTGTATGGAGAAATAGATGGGCCTCGTCATGAGATGTAAAAAGTGAGGTATTTTTCATTGGACTATACCGCTATTTCTCTGCCGTATCGGAGCATGATGAGTTGTGGTATGTGTTAAAGGGGCGCTCTTTCGCCCAGGGCACATGAAAACCTGGAGCCAGCCATCCCCCCCCACAGTTTGTAGCCAAATAACCCCCATTTTTCAGTGCGTAACTTGTATTATGAAGTTAATTAAGGTTGACAAGCTTAAGAAAGAAGAATTGATGCTTTTGGCATTCAAATGGGCACTGTAGGTGTGTTTCCTGTCCTCCTCTCACTGACGACTTTTATTCCCCATTGACTTACATTGGGTTTCGTGTTTTGGGACGACCCCGACTTTTCCCTATAATCGGACGATCTTGCTCGACCCGACTTTTGGAAAAGTCGGGTTTCACGAAACGAAACGCGACCCTAAAAAACCAAAAGTCGCTCAACTCTAGTGGTTGGCGTTTCTTCCTCTGGCTGAATTCGCGATAAACAATCATTATCAGGAATCGTCTGGGGAATCTCCTTTCTTTTGTGTTTATGGTCAACATCCCCAATTCTGTACCTTGTGCCAAGGGAGCTCTGCGGGCGTCCCTGAGGAGGACCAGTTGGGAGCACAATTGTCATCCGTTTGGAGGAGAGTAAAGCAGCGCTTGCTGAATGTAGGTTCTAGGTATAAACGTGTGGCTGACGGTAGACGTGTGCCTGGTCCGGACCTGTGTGTGGGTGATTGGGTGTGGTTGTCTACAAGGAACATCAAACTCAAAATACCATCACTTAAGTTGGGGCCCAGGTTCATTGGTCCATTTAGGATCTCCGCAATTATCAACCCTGTGGCATTTCGTTTAGAGTTACCTACCGTATACAAGATACATAATGTGTTTCACAAGGCGTTACTTAAGAAAGTCGTGGGTGCTGTTGATGTTTCTCCCGTGCCACCACCTCCCGTCTTGGTGGATGGCACGTTGGAGTTTAAGGTGTCCAAGGTGGTTGACTCTCGAGTAGTGCGCCGCACTCTACAGTACTTGGTCCACTGGCGTGGCTATGGTCCTGAGGAGAGGACTTGGGTGCCGGCCTCGGACATACATGCGGACCGACTGATTACAGTGTTTCATCGCCGCCATCCGGACAAGCCGGGTCCTCGACATTGTGAGGTTCCTGGGGTCCCTCGTAGAAGGCGGGGTACTGTCATGTCGGACACTGTTCACACTAGGGTGTCCGGCAGACAGCAGTAATACCCCATCCTACCACATGGTTCTCAGCGGCGCTGGTTGGTCTTCTGATCCGGCTTGGATTGGGTTAACCAGGCTGTCATTCTGGCTGAGGGCTTAGCCACGCCCTCTGTCTTTAAATTGCCCTGTGTGACTAAGGGCGTCACCGACTATAGCTCTTGCCTTGTGTTAAGCGATACTGGTCTGGAGTGGTGGTCTAAGGAGCATACGGTTGCTGGTGTAGTATATTCCATTGTTGCCATTTTGCCTCCCTGTGTTGTATTATTTGGTTGCCCTTGCACATTACTGTATTCCCCTGTGTGTACGCAGTGTGGTGCATTTCCGTTATCCCTGTCCATACTTGTTTGTGGGGTCTGGTGCTTGGTCTCCTCACTGAGTGGAGGGTGGTGGGTTCAGCTTAGGGCTGGACAGGAGACAAGGACAGGGTGGAGGCCCAGGCAGGCACACCTTCAGTGTAAACCCTGGGTTGAGGGACAGACAGGGTTTCCCCTAGTCTGAGGGACACCGCAGGGGCCCCGGGGTTTCAGCCTAAAGTTACCTAGGCTTCCCATGACAGATAGTCTTGAATAGCTGAAAACATATACTATCTGAACTGTTCATTTTGGATTAACCCCGTGTTACATGCCTGCTTAGTGGGAAACTCTGTTTTTTGGTGTAAATTTTAATATATTTCAATAAAATTGTTCATACATTTTTTCTAAATACTCATTGTTTCTTTTTGCTATAATTAGCTAGAAGAAGTGTGTTATTGTTTTGCATACATGTAACCAATAAAAATTGTTATATATTTTTTGTCCAAATTGTGTACTGGAGTTCTCATTTTGTGGATGTACCTCTCCTCAGTTTTTCCTACCACCATACCAAAGCAATAGAAGAACTCTTACTTTGCACCTTCACAAACGAATATACATTGTTTATCTTATTGACTGCCATCGGCCATTTTGCTTAAAAAGGCTTTTGGTTAAGCCTCACCTAGCTGCCTCTGTTGCTGCCCCTATTCTAAATGAATGAGAAGCAAAGGCTTTATGATTAAAACCCATACCATATTGCACCCCTTCCTAATAGTAGCAGGTCCTACTGATTGCACCATCAAATCAAAGTCTATCTGGAGACTAAGGCTGGAGTCACACTAACCTGCGCAAAATACGGTCAGTATTTTACATGCGTAATACGGATCAATGACCACTAAATAGTGGTCCGTAGGTCATCCGTAAGCAAGGTGAGGTCGCGTATTTTGCGCATGTGTGTATCCGTATGTAATCCGTAATCAATCCGTATGGCGAGATTTTCTCGCATCCTTGCAAAATGGACATTTAACGGTTTTGAGGCCTGCAAACAATTTAAATCATTAGCCTGCACCCTATTTAGACACTCAGAAACAGGTGGCTGCCTACATTCTGTACATTTCTCACCTTGCTTTCACAAGGTGTGTTGGTGTTCTTTGTGCAGCATGGCCGAGGGTCTGACATTCAATACAACCGAGCAGGTTCTCTTTACCTGGCTTTTGTCACGGCGCTTTGGCCAACCATATCCTGTGATAGTGGATCCACGGAGGAGGAGACGCGTGTGGGTACATCCACTTTTGAGGCAACGACTCACAAGAGGTCATTTTCACCGCCTCTATTCGTCTCTGCGGGAGCATCCAGACAAATTTTACCAGTACTGTCGAATGAGCATTTCCACATTTGATCGCCTCTTGGAGACAGTGCGCCCTGGGATCACCTTTCAGGACACTAGGATGCGCAAAGCCATATCTGCAGAGGAGCGACTTCTACTCACAATACGGTATGTACTCCACGACCACATTCTCTATGTTCATAATGTGTGTGTTAATTTATGTTTTTTGGCCTTCTTGGACAAAGTTTAATACCCTCATCTTACTCAAAATATGTTTCACCTGGCACAGCAGAATGTTACATCTAATATGTACTGCATATCACTTAGTCATTGTGCCACCAAATATGTGTGTGTTGTTCTCTCTCATTTCCTACCAAGTTTGGTCGGCATGTAACTGATTTTTTTTTTACTTTAGCCATTCTAACATGTACTATTTCTGTTGTTCTACAGCTTCCTGTCCACTGGCCTGTCTTATGCCGCCCTCCACCATGAGTTTCACATTGGAAAGTCAACCATTTCAGGCATAGTGAGGTCTACATGTGCAGAAATCTGGACAAGACTCCATCAGGTGGTCCTACCCGAGCCCAGGATGGAAGACTGGTTAAGGATTTCAAGGGACTTTGAGGAGGACTGCCAGTTTCCAAATTGTATTGGGGCCCTGGATGGCAAACATATCAGGGTGCATAAGCCACCGAACTCAGGCTCCCAATTCTTCAATTATAAGCAATACTTTTCTGTTGTATTGTTGGCTCTGGTAGACCCTCAATACAAGTTTATAATTGTTGACATTGGGGCCTATGGAAGGACGGGAGACTCTAGAGTCTTCAATACTTCCATAATGGGTCGGCGGCTACGCACCAACCAGTTGGATCTACCACCACCACGCCAGCTACCAGGCTCCCCCGAACAATCAGTCCCTTATGTCCTTGTGGCAGATGAGGCCTTTCAGTTATCACGTAATGTCATGAGGCCATATCCCCGGCGCAACCTTGACCACAGGCGCAGAATTTTTAACTTGCGCCTATCACGTCCTAGGCGACTGGTGGAGTGTTCCTTTGGGATTCTTTGTGCCAAATGGCGGGTACTCCAGTCTGCCATTTAGTTGAGTGAGCAAAATGTGAATGAAGTTGTCAAAGCCTGTGTTGTTCTGCATAACTTCACCAGGATACATGATTGTTCCTCCTCTGATGGTGTTGTGCGTAGGCCGGACAATGTGCGCAGGGTGAGACCACCTATCATCCCTCAACGTAGACCGCTCTCTGGCCTCAAAGTGCGTGATATATTCACGAATTACTTTATCTCACCTGAGGGGGAAACTTCTTGGCAAGAGAATGCTGTGTCTATGTTATAATTTTTTTTTTTCAAAGTGTGTCTAAATATATATTACTCAAGCCTTTTTATGATTCTATGAGTGTTTCTTTGCATTGGTTGGTGTCTGTTAGTATGTTGTGAGGGATAGTGAGAAATCACACAGAGACGTTAACTAGAGTAGCCAAATTTTTAGTTTTGCCTTTTTTTTTTTGGTTTTGCTTAAAGGCAAACATAATTTTGCCATAACACAAATTTGGCAATGGCCAAAATGACCCTTTGGGCCTTCTTTAACTTGGTGTAACATTAACATTACAGAAAAAACTGCAACAAACATTATGCAATAACAACATTGCTGCATGCCTACATTAACCTTGATTAGGCAACAAAGGGTGAGCTCCATCACCTAAATAAAGTCAATAAGATAACACTCACATTTCCTCATAATGTTTTCCAATCATAGAAAGATTCCACCATGACAGGCAAGGCTACCTCACATCTTTCACACAGATATTACCTGTCTGTAGAACAGACAATATTTAAGCATGCTATACTGGAAAGGATGAAAATACAAAACTCACTTGTTAAGACATAGAGAGAGCGTGATATTGTGAATGCTGGTTGCCTCAAATTGGTTTACTAGAGATTGCTAATAACAAAGTTGACTACTTAACTAAAGGCAAGCACGCCTTTCCTATGCATTAGCAAGTGAGTAGTGTATTTTCATCCTTTCATATAACAGTATAGCGCATTTAAATATTCTCTTTTATACACACATGTAATATCTGTGTGAAAGGCGTGAGGTAGCGTTGCCTGTCATGATGGATTGTTTCATATGTTTGGAAAACATTGTTTAAAAATGTGAGTGTTAAATTATGTTCTAAATGTTGGTGAAGGAGAACACCTGTTTTTTTGTCTAGATTAGAAGCACCAGTTACCTGTTACTGGACATCTCCAAACTTTTGATTCATAAATCCTCATATGTAGGGGAAGGGGAACGGGGAGGAACAGCCTGTGGGTGCTGCTGGACATTGTGGCCAACATCGCCCTGTGTGGGGCCATACTGTTGCCCATGATGCTGTAGTTGTCCAGCCTCCTGGGCCTGTTGGTGATACTGGCCAGAGTAATAATGATGATGGTGAGGGGCTTCTTGTTGGCTCTGGTAGGCCCGTGGCTCATACCCACCAAGATAGCCAGATCGTCCCCAACCAGGTTGGGACCAGCCTCCAACACTGGGTGGGTACAAGTGGCCATATTGGTGGGGTTGGCTTGATGAAGACATTTGGGGCTGTGGAATAGAAGGATGGGTAGGGGGAGGAAGGGGTTGAGGTGTTGGCCCACGTATTAGGGGCTGTTCAGACCCTGCTTGAGCAAGCATCTGTGTGGATGGTCTCATGCGCACTAAATTTCTTGGTGAAAGCTGCCACCTCTCCAGAAATTCAAACACCTCATATGGGGTATTGGGGGGGGTGCTGGCATCAAGCAGGATCTGAATACACCCCCTAATACGGAGCTTGACCTCACGGGTAAGGGCACGGAGATAAAGGGTGAGGCTACATGCATAGGCCTCCTCACCATCATCTGTTGTTACTCTAGACAAGTAATTCAGCACCCCAGTGTCCACATTGGTCCTGCTTTCTTGAATGGTGACCTGGCGCCTTCTTCTTATTCGCCGTGATGCTAGAGCAGCCTGTGGGGAGGGCCTGATCTGGGCAGTTGGGCTGCTGCTCAAGTTGCCCATCTCTTCCAGGATGGGTGAGGTTGCAGCTGCAGACCGTCCTGGTGGTGTGTTGTGTAGGGCAGCCATTGTGTGTTCTGGTGATGCCTCCTCTTCAGCCATCCTTCTTGTAGGGGGAGAAGATGGGCCAGCCACCTCATCCCCTACAGGATCTATAATGGGCTCTGCCTCTGAGGCCGTTCCTCGATCCGTAAGGTTGGATTAAGTTCTGCTATGAAATAGGACAGAGGCAAAAATACATCAATATTTTTGTCCCTGTAAAGTATTTGTGTAATGTTTTTGTGTCATGTGGTGTGAGGTATGTACTTACGGTCTCAGAGCCAGAATTGGGGCGAGGAAGTTCAGCCGGTCATAGTATATATATTTGCGCTTGACATGGCCAGCATCCCCACTCCTGGACCGCTGCTGGCGTTCCCGGCGGTACTGGTCCCGGATGCTTCTCCACCGTTTCATCACATCTTCCACTGCAATGTGACAGGAAAGATTGTCAAAATCAGATATTTGAGAGGTCACATTTTCAAACAGTAGTCTAGGCATGGGGCCTTATGGGGTGTGCGTTCTACCCATGGTGGCATATGTAATTGTGAAGATACCCAGGGTCTCATTAGCTCCCCTGAAACAAATTTTAGTGGCTAGGAGGATGAGGAGCTTGTGGCCTAACCCCTAATTATGGCTGTGTGAAGCCACGTGTCACATCCTAATGTAACGGCCTCATGAGGCTAATAAAAGTACATGCACAGGAAGGGGGGGGGCTGATTGTAGATTCATTTTATAGCGCGCGCTAACGTTAATTATATTTTTATGGTTGCACTTACGAATTTTATGCTGCTCATCACGTGGTCTGTCACCTAAGTCATGGTACATCTGGAGACAGATGCGCCTCCATGACGCCTCCTTTCTTGTGCGGTTCGCATAGTTTGCGTCGCGTGGGTCCCATATTTCTGGACGCTCCTGCACCAGCACAATTAGCATCTCTACATTAATATATGTGGACGCCATGCTGCTGCTGTACTCCGTGGAGGCGTACTTCCTGGATGTCTGGAGCGCTTTTTGAGCTCATTTGCATGTCTACGCTTCCTGATGATGGATTGGCCCATTTCCTGTTCACCAGCCAAAAGACCTGCGTATTGCTCGCAGGTCACACGTGTGTTCCGTGTGTAATGCGTATTTTTTGCGCACCCATAGACTTGCATTGGCGTACTACGGGCGTAGTACGCTGACAATCGCAGCATGCTGCGAGTGGCACGGAGCGTAGGATACGGAGGAGAAATATACGGCTGGTGCGAGTGACCCCATAGAGAATCATTTGTCCGTGTCTAATGCGTGCTTTTAGCGCCTCTCACTCTCCCGCATTCCTCGCCAGTGTGACTCCGGCCTAAACTCCATTCATGAGCCGGACAGGTGGTGGCGCACTGTTCCGCTTTCGGTGCCAGCGTCAGAAAGTGATCCCACTGAAAACGAGAAATGAAGTCAATGGAGCTAAACAATTTTGCATACCCAGCACATGTCTAGCACTCAACAATGCATTTAATTCTAAACACTACAAAGCCATGTGCCTGAGAAGGTTCACTATAGGAGGAGAGGAAGCAGACAAACCATTAATAAACTATACCACATCCAAATAATCGCAGCAAAATTTAACTTTCTTGTTATGAAACAACTCACCTCAAACTTCAATTGTTGCCAGAATTGGGAATAATTCCAAATGCACCATATTGTGCACCATGCCCTTTTCCCTTCACTTCTGTGGCTATGTACCACTTTCCTTGAAAATAAGCGCCAAAACCAGGAGTTCATAAGGCATCGGTGAACAATTTCAAATCCTGACTGTACCCATTTCTCCATCAAAACGAATCTGCCATTAAACGAATACAAAAATGAGGTCCACATCCCATCCTCAAATTCTCCTTGTGATTAGAAAATAGCTGGATAAAATGAGCCAGATTACGGACTCCAGGAGTAGCTGTTGCCAACCTCCTACAAAAAATGAGACCCATTGGCAAGATGCGTCATGCAAACTGAGGTTTAGCCATTAATGACTGAAGCTGCTTTAACCCCTTCCTGACATCAGACGTACTATCCCGTCCATGGGACCCGGGCCCCTATGCCCATGGACGGGATAGTACGTCTACCGCGATCAGCGGCGCCCACGTGGTGAGCGCCGCTGATCGCGGCCGGGTGTCAGCTGATTATCACAGCTGACACCCGGCACAATGTGTCAGGGGCGGTCATGGACCGCCCCGACACGTTAACCCCTTGCACACCGCGATCAAACACGATCGCGGTGTTCCGGGGGTTAAAGGGAAGCATCGGCAGGGAGGGGGCTCCCTCCGTGCTTCCCTGAGCCCCCCACGGCAGCGCAATGTGAAGCGCTGCTGCGGGGGGCTCCTTTCCTGCAGGCCCCCGAATCCAAGATGGCGACGGGGGCCTGCAGAAAGCTGGCTTCCTCAGTGCCTGCAAAGCGCAGGCATGAGGAAGCCTTCGGCACTGCCTGTGACAGATCGCTGAGCTGTCACAGTGATCTGTGATGTGACAGATCAGCGACCTGTCACAGGACAGTGATGTCCCACCTGGGACTATTTAATAAAATTAAAAAAAAAATAAAAAAGAGTGTTAAAATAATTAAAAAAAAATTGCCAAATAAATTAGAAAAAAAAAATATATATTCCCCCAAATAAATCCATTTTTTGGAAATAAAAAAAACAAAAACAATAAAAGTACACATATTTGGTATCACCGCATCCGTAATGACCCGCCCTATAAAACTGTCCCATTAGTTAACCCCTTTAGCGAACCCCTTAAAAAATAAAAATAAAAAAGAAGCAAAAAAATAATAATTTATTATCATACCGCCAAACAAAAAGTGTAATAACGCGCGATCAAAAAGACACATATAAATATCCATGGTACCGCTGAAAACGTCATCTTGTCCCGCAAAAACGAGCCACCACACAGCATCATCAGCGAAAAAATAAAGTTATAGCTCGCAGAATAAAGCGATGCAAAAATAATTATTTTTTATATAAAATAGTTTTCATTGCAAAAAACCGACAAAACATAAAAAAACGACCTAAATGAGGTATCGCTGTAACCGTACTGACCCGAAGAATAAAACCGCTTTATCAATTTTACCGCATGCGGAACGGTGTAAACGCAACCCCCCAAAAGAAATTCATGAAACTCTGGTTTTTGTTCATTCTGCGTCCCAAAAATCGGAATAAAAAGCGATCAAAAAAGTCACGTGCCCGAAAATGGTACCAATAAAAACGTCAACTCGTCCCGCAAAAAATAAGACCTCACATGACTCGGTGGGTCAAAATACGGAAAAATTATAGCTCTCAATATGTGGTGATGCAAAAACTATTTTTACAAGAAAAAGCGTCTTTTAGCGTGCGACAGCTGCCAAACATAAAAAACGCCATAAATAGTAAATCAAACCCCCCGTTATCACCCCCTTAGTTAGGGAAAAATAATAAAATAAAAAAAATGTATTTATTTCCATTAGGGTTAGGGCTAGGGTTAGGGTTAGGGTTAGGGCTACGGTTAGGGTTAGAGCTGAGATTAGGGTTAGGGGTGTGTTGGGGTTCGGGTTGGAGTTAGAATTGGGGGTTTCCACTGTTTGGGCACATCAGGGGCTCTCCAAATGCAACATTGCGTCTGATCTCAATTCCAGCCAATTCTGAGTTGAAAAAGTCAAATGGTGCTCCTTCCCTTCCAAGCTCTGCCATGCGCCCAAACAGTGTTTTACCCCCACATGTAGGGTATCAGCCTACTCAGGACAAATTGCAAAACAATTTTTGGGGTCTAATTTCTCCTGTTACCCTTAGGAAAATAAAAAATTGGGGGCAAAAATATCATTTTTGTGGAAAAAAATGATTTTTTTATTTTCACGTCCGAGCGTTATAAACTTCTGTGAAGCACTTGGGGGTTCAAAGTGCTCACCACACATCTAGATAATTTCCGTGGGGGGTCTAGTGTCCAAAATGGGGTCACTTATGGGGAGTTTCAATAGTTTAGGTACATCAGGGGCTCTCCAAATGCACATGACACCCGCAGACCATTCCATCAAAGTCTGCATTCCAAAACGTCACTGCTTCCCTTCCGAGCCCCGACGTGTGTCCATACAGTAGTTTTCTCCCACATATGGGGTGTCAGCGTACTCATGACAAATTGGACAACAACTTTTGGGGTCCAATTTCTCCTGTTACCCTTGGGAAAATGAAAAAATTGGGGACTAATTGATCATGTTTGTGGAAAAAATACGATTTTTTTATTTTCATGCTCGGGCATTATAAACTTCTGTGAAGCCCTTGGGGGATCAAAGTGCTCACCACACATCTAGATAAGTTCCTTAGGGGGTCTAGTTTTCAAAATGGGGTCATTTGTGGGGGTTTCCACTGTTTAGGTACATTAGGGGCTCTCCAAAGGCAACATGACACCCGCAGACCATTCCATCAATGTCTGCATTCCAAAACGTCACTACTTCCCTTCCGAGCCCCGACGTGTGCCCATACAGTAGTTTTCTCCCACATATGGGGTATCAGCATTCTCAGGACAAATTGGACAACAACTTTTGGGGTCCAATTTCTCCTGTTACCCTTGAGAAAATAAAAGAATGGTGACTAAAAGATCATGTTTGTGGAAAAAATACGAATTTTTTATTTTCACGCCCGGGCGTTATAAACTTCTGTGAAGCACTGGGGGGTTCAAAGTGCTCACCACACATCTAGATAAGTTCCTTCGGGGGTCTAGTTTACAAACTGGTGTCATTTGTGGGGGGTTTCCACTGTTTAGGTACATCAGGGGTTTTCCAATCGCGACATGGTGTCCGATCTCCATTCCAGCCAAAAACGTCAAATGGCGCTGCTTCCCTTCCGAGCTGTGCCATGTGCCCAAATAGTGGTTTACCCCCACATGTGGGGTATCAGCGTACTCAGGACAAATTGCACAATAACTTTTAGGGTGCTGTTACCCTTGGAAAAATAAGAATTGAGGGTGAAAAGATCATTTTTGTGGAAAAAATATGATTTTTTAATTGTATGGCTTTATGTTATAAACTTCTGTGAAGCCCTTGGGGGTTCAAAGTTCTCACCACACATCTAGATAAGTTCCTTACGGGGTATAATTTACAAAATGGTGTCATTTGTGGGGGTTTCCACTGTTTTGGTACATCAGGGGTTTTCCAATCGCGACATGGTGTCCGATCTCAATTCCAGCCAAAAACGTCAAATGGCGCTGCTTCCCTTCCGAGCTCTGCCATGCGCCCAAATAGTGGTTTACCCCCACATGTGGGGTATCAGCGTACTCAGGACAAATTGCACAATAACTCTTAGGGTCCTGTTACCCTTGGGAAAATAAAAATTGGGGTGAAAAGATCATTTTTGTGGAAAAAATATGATTTTTTAATTGTACCGCTGTACGTTATAAACTTCTGTAAAGCCTTTGTGGGTTCAAAGTTCTCACCACATATCTAGATAAGTTCCTTGGGGGGTCTAGTTTCCAAAATGGGGTCACTTGTAGGGGGTTTCCACTGTTTAGGTACATCAGGGACTCTCCAAATGTGACATGGCGTCCGATCTGAATTCCAGCCAATTTTGCATTGAAAAAGTCAAACGGCGCTCCTTCCATTCTGAGCTCTGCCATGCGCCGAAACAGTCTTTCCCCCCCACAAGTCAGGTATCAGCGTACTCAGGACAAATTGCACAATAACTTTTGCAGTCCAATTTCTCCTGTTACCCTTGGTAAAATAAAAAAAATTGAACCTGAATTATTTTTTTGTGAAAAAAAGTTAGATGTTCATTTTTTTTTAAATATTCAAAAAAATTCCTGTGACGCACCTAAAGGGTTAATAAACTTCTTGAATGTGGTTTTGAGCACCTTAAGGGGTGCAGTTTTTAGAATGGTGTCACTTTTGGGTATTTTCTATCATATAGACCCCTCAAAGTGGCTTCAAATGTGATGTGGTCCTAAAAATAAAATGGTGTTGTAAAAATGAGAAATCGCTGGTCAACTTTTAACCCTTATAACTTCCTAACGAAAAAAATGTTGGTTCCAAAATTGTGCTGATGTAAAGTAAACATGTGGGAAATGTTAGTTATCAAGTTTTTTGTGTGCCGTATCTCTGTGATTTAAGGGCATAAAAATTCAAAGTTGGAAAATTGCGAAATTTTCAAAATTTTTGCCAAATTTCCATTTTTTTCACAAATAAACGCAAGTTATTTGAATGAAATTTTACCACAAACATGAAGTACAATATGTCACGAGAAAAAAATGTCAGAATCACCGGGATCCATGAAAGCGTTCCAGAGTTATCATAAAGGTACAGTGGTCAGAATTGTAAAAATTGGCCCGGTCATGAACGTGCAAACCACCCTTGGGGGTGAAGGGGTTAAGCATACTGTAGCTTCTTTGCCGAAAGCCATCTCAACTTGCAATCTCAATTCCTCAACCTTGTCCCTGGGTAAACAACATTCTATTGCCATGGAATCTAATTCTATTACCACAAAAATGCATAATAGTGGCTGAATCACCAGTTATTTTGTGGGCATAAAGTATCACAAAATTCTTAGCTAGCTGTTCATCTGTAGCCCAAAATATGTTGGTCACTTCTATAATAATATAGCGAATGTGTAAAATAGCCAAACAATTTTTTACAGAGGGAACAGATTGCCTTAAGTCAGAAATCTAATCATAAATAATCATTTTTAACTTTCTCAAAAAAATTTTGTAGTTAGCTTCTGTCAGATGGGATGTTTTTTTATGCATTTTTAACAGTCGCGTTATCCAGTCTTTTTGTACTTCATCAGCATCCTCGTGTTCTAACTCAAGTTACACTTTAGGTTTTTGAAACTTAACCTTTTATAAGTCATATAAAAAAAATAAATGCCAAAGCTTTCATACACAACAATCTAGATAATGTATGGACAACTAAAAAGGTAAAGAAAAAATAAGAAAAAGAGCACCAGCCTACTGAATGGAATGAGGTACAAATAAAAATGTGCTCACTTGATGAAAGGGAGGCCTTCACTTGTTTTGGAGGGAACCACCCCTCCTTCTATTTCAGATTGCCTGTTCTCAGCAAACCTCTCCACCATGGAAATCATACACATGAGCCGTGGGCCGTGAAGGGGCGTGGTCTTTGGCAGTGGCCCCGCCCACTCATTCGGTGGCTGGTGGGAGGGCCTGGCCTCCATGAGTCTTGCGGCCAAAGCCCTGCCCACTCCAGCAGCGGGGGGTTCCGGGGTCCCCTGCACCCAGTTCCTTACCTGTGTCAGATGCAGTGGAGCCTCCGGCAGTTCAGGTGAAGTTGGTGTCTGGTGAGGTGTTGGGGCAGGTGTTATATCCGTCCCTACTCCTGTCTCTGCTCTGGGCTTGGTGAATGCTGCTTTTCCTGAGCCCAGGTAGAGTGCGATTATTAAGGTCTGCTCAGCGGCCCTTAAAGGGGTATCGGCACTCCTGGGCAGGAGTGCCAGCAGTGGTAATGCAAGCACTGTCCAGCAGGGGCCCCCAGCAGAGGCAAATAAGAGGATAGGTGAAAATAAAAGTAATAATAATAATAACAGCATTTGTGAGAATGAGATGGCTGGGGTGAATGGTGGTGAGAGTGACGGGTTATGGATGTGGATGAAGGTGAGGGTGCGAGTGGTGGAGTGAATGGTGTGAGCGCTGGTGTTGGAGTGGTAGGTGAGGGGATGGCTGGCCCATCTGCCCCCCCAGCTGCGAGTCCCCGTACTTTTGCCGGGCTCATGGCTGGATCTCCGGGGGTTCCTCGGGGGGCCTCCTCACCTCTGCGCTCTGGGGATAGCGTTTTGCACTGCCATTTCCTGGAGGCCCTTAAAAAGGGAGAGCGGTCGGTCATGGTAGAGGAAAGAGAGGTGGACTTGTTTTTCTGGCTGAAGAGACATGGCTTGGCCACCATCCCAGTTAGAAGGGAGGGGAAAACCATATGGCCCCTCCGGACAGCCGGGCCAGGGGCAGCCAGGAGGAATGTGGTCCGTCTTCATTGGAGGGGCAGTGAAGCCTAACCACCAAGGAGATGGGTGGTGGAGCTCCTCCTGAAGATGGGCTTCACGGCAGTATATATCTTCGCACTGATACATCCTTTACGTACCCTGTTTTTCGACGTCAGGTTTGTTCGACCGGAGGGACTGGAACTCTTCTGGCTGAATTACGAGCTGGCGAAAGGAGAGCCTGGCTGGTGAGATTTCACCATATAGGCGGTGTCTCGTCAAAATTGGATTAAGAAAATGACCATTTTGATCAGTAACAAGTCACTTTCTGGAGTTGACATCCATACCTGGTTTTCCCATTATGGGGAAGTCACGGAAGTCCCAAAGAAGAACAGGAACAAGTTTGGCATCTGGTCGGGGGGCTGGACCTTCATGCTAAAATTGAAGGTCTCAGAAGGTACCATCACCCACATCCCTTCCTCTGCGTTCCTGGGAAGGGACAGGATCCTGGTATTCTACCAGGGTCAGCCGAAGGTCTGCCACAGGTGCAGTGATCCCCGCCACTTCAGTGCAAGCTGTACCTTGTGTGGTGGGGTGGGTCATCTTGCCGCATCCTGTGGTGACATTAGGTGCCACCTGTGCGGTGATATGGGCCACCCATATAGCCGCTGCCCCGACTCCTTTTCCAATGCCGCTACAGGCCAGGCGGGGGGGACCATGGGGGGCAGGTGGAGGTGGCGGGAGAGGCTGAGGGGCCAGTGAGGGAGGACAAGGCCAGAAGTGCCTCCTATCAAAGGAGGCAAGCAAATCACCATGGGAATGAGGGTCAGGAAGAGCCTCAGGCAACTGTAGTAATGTATGTCCCCCCCGGGGGCTGTGACTGGTGTTTCTAAGGCCCTGGGGGAGGAAGAGGTATGCGAGGAGAACAGGAGAATGGAGAGGGAGAACCTGGCTGACTCCAACAACTCCTCCTAGTATGAAAGTTTGGATTAGGAGGACACGGAGCAGCCTACAAGAAAGCAGGGTGGCAACTGTGCCAAAAAAGGGGGAATAAAGGGAAGGTTAAAAAGCCTTCCAAGCTCCCCCCTGACCGTAAGTATGCCAAAGGAAAGGCTCACTGGCTCCCTTCTGATCACGCTCTCCAACTGGTACCAAGCCCTTGATGATGGAGGTTGGGAATGAGGAGCTGGGGGCGGCACCTGGGGGGCTTTCAAGGGATGGCAGAGTCTGCCCAGCAGAAGATGCTGTTTACTCCTAGGGGGGATTGCCCTGGAGCCCAGAGGTGAGGAGAAAACTAAAATTGACACATCAATTTCCTTAAAAAGGAAAAAGAAAGTGGAACTGGACCCGTCTTCGGGGAAAAGGGTAAAGTGGGGGTTGGAAAAAAGGCCATCCAATGTAATCACCCATGATGGCGGAACCTACCCCATTGACTCTGGCGTCGATTAATGTCACCAGTATAAAATCAGATATGACTAGATTTGCAGCCTTTGATTTTCTCACCCAAATTGAGCCTGACATTTTGCTTTTGCAGGAGACCAGACTAGCAAACATGGGGGCTATCTACAAGGCCAATAGGGAGTGGAGGAGTGGGCCCTCATACTGGTCTCTTGCGGCTGAGTCATATAGCGGGGTGGTGGTGCTTTTTAAGACCGCAACGGTGGAATGCAGACAGGTGATTGAAGTGGAAATGGGGAGGTGCCTGGTCTTGGACATCTTCATAAGGGGACAGGAGCTTCAGCTAATAAATATCTATGGGCCACAGTCCAAGTGGGACCGTAAATGTCTCTTCCTGAAGATCAATCCCTTTCTTTTTAAAAGTAGGCAGGTGGTCTTCGGTGGGGATTTTAACACCATTATGAGATCCCGTGATAGGGAGGTCCCGGAGACCGAAGGCTGGCTTATGATAGCAATAACCTAAATAGCATATCTAGTGAAGCTCGCCTTGTGGATGTCCACATCCGGCACACCCTAGGTCATGGGGGTTTCACATTTCATAGGGGAACCAGTTGGTCTAGAATAGATAGGATTTTTTTGAAGGAGGATGCCATCTTTTCTGCAGTGTCTGCCGTTGAGATGGAATTCTCTGACCAATGTTTACTTTTCTTTTCCTTGAATGTTGCAGAGACTCACCGCATGGGGAAAGGCCTATGGAAGCTAAATTCACCCCTTCTGGAAGAAGCAGAGGTGAGACAATCTTTTGAGGACTTTCTTCTGAGCCAGGTACAGCTTTTTGATCTCTGTAGCAGTAAGTCTGAGTGGTGGGAGATATTCATAGAGAGGGTGGCGAGTTTCTTCCAGCAGCTTTCGAGCCTCAGAAGTCTGAAAAGGCATCGCTTGTATCGGCCTCTGAGGAGGAAACTCGAGCAGCTCGTTTCAACTGGGGGTGACTGCGAAGAAATCTCCAGGGTGAAGTCTTTGCTCAAGAGGTGTCAGTATGATAGGCACACATCTTTGGTTTTTGAGATGGATGTCGGGAGGTACCACTCACCCGACCCCTACAAAAACTGTAAGATGTCAGTGAGTTGTAAGGTGGTGACAGAACTGATCGACAGTAGAGTTCCCGGAGCAGATCCAAATCAGGGATCCTGGAGGTGGTCAGGTCCTTTTACTCACGCCTCTTGGGAAAGATGGATCTGGATTGAGATGGGATGTCAGCTTTCCTGGCTGAAACCATTCCTGAGCCAGGAGATGACTCCTCTCCTAATGTTTTGGCAGAGGCAATCAGGGAGGAGAAAGTGAGACTGGCTATTGATGGGCTCTGGAACAAAAAATCGCGAGGTCCGGATTGCTAAACATCCAAGTTTTACAAGACCTTTAGCAACTCTTTTATCCCCCTCTTGACTGAAGTTTTTAATGAGTGTCTTTCCTCGGTCACTCTTCCCAGATCAATGAGGAGGTCAGCCCTGATTATCCTGAAGGGTAAAGACTCATCCGGTATTGAGAATTGTCATCCATAGCGCTTCTCGACACGGACCAATAGATTCTGGCAAAGGTGCTGTTCAATTGGTTGATGAAGTTTGAACCCCGGCTCCTTTAGGGGGCTCAGCATTGCTCTGTTTCGGGCCACAGTATGTTTAGTGCTGAGCTCCGTGTCGGGGAGGCAGTGGAGCAGAGCAGGTCAGGTCACTGGAAGGGATATCTGCTGTCCTTAGACCAAGCGAAGGCTTTTGACTGAGTGGTTCACGAGTACCTTTGGTCTGTCCTTTTGAGGTACGGCCTGCTTGAGAGGTTTGTAAATTGGATAAAGATCTTGTACAAAGGGGCAGAGACTTTTCTGATTGTGAATGGTTGGGTTGGTCACAGTATTGAGGTTGGTTCTGGGGTCCACCAGGGTTGTTCGTTGAGTCCACTGTTATACATGTTTGCTATCGATCCCCTTTTAAGGAGGGTGGATCGTGGACCGTTGGTGGGAGTTGGGATGGACAGGATGGAGGCGGGGGGCCACTCTGAGGGTAGTAGCATATGCCGATGATGTCTCCTTTTTGTATCCTCAAAAGAGGAGGAGCATTGGGTCATGTCTGAGGTCGAGCGCTACTCAAAGGCTTCCGGGTCCATGATCAACCGGGAAAAGTGTGAGCGTCTCTTCTTGGGAGAGGGGAATCCGAGTTTTGATCTCCCGGTCACCCTTCCAGGGCCCCAAGCCTCGGCAAAAATTGTAGGCATCAATTTCAGCCCAGGAGACTACCCCCAGCAAAATACCCCACATATTTGAAAGTGGGATAAGTCCGTCACAGGCATCACATACCAGTGCGCTCAAAATTGTGCCATTTCAGGACTTCATTAAATATTTTTGCTGTGTCTTAGACAAGTTATTGAAACCAGTTTGCTGAAAAAAAATAAAATAAACTACAGGCCAGATATTTGAAAGTGGGGTTTCTCCATCACAGACATCACATATAAGTGCGCTCAAAATTGTGCCATTTTAGGAATCCATTGAATTTTTATTGCTGTGTCTTAGCCTAGTTATTGACACCAGTTTGCTGCAAAAAAAAAAAAAAATACATGCCAGATGTTTGAAAGTGAGGTATCTTGGTCACAGGTATCACACATCAGTGCGCTCAAAATTGTGTCATTTCATTACTCCATTGATATTTTTTTGCTGTGTCTGAGCCTGGGCATTGCCACCAGTTTGCTGGAAAAAAATTTTTAAAAACCTACATGCCAGATATTTGATAGTGGTGTATCTCCATCACAGGCATCACATATGAGAGCGCTCAAAATTGTGCCATTTTAGGCCTTCATTTAATTTTTTTGCTGTGTCTTAGCAAAGTTATTGACAACAGTTTGCTGGAAAAAAAAATAAAATAAACTACAGGCCAGATATTTGAAAATGGGGTATCTCCATCACAGGCATCACATATCAGTGCGCTAATAAATCGTGACATTTCAGGCCTCCATTGAATTTTTGGTTGTGTCTTAGCCTAGTTATTGACACCAGTTTGCTGCCAAAAAATAAATAAAACTACAGGCCAGATATTTGAAAGTGGGGTATCTCCGTCACAGGCATCACATATCAGTGCGCACAAAATTGTGTCATTTCAGGCCTCCCTTGAATTTTTTTGGCTGTCTTAGCCTAGTTTTTGACACCAGTTTGCTGCAATAAAAAAACTACAGGCCAGATATTTGAAAGTGGGGTATCCCCGTCGCAGGCATCACATATCAGTGTGCTCAAAATTGTGCCATTTCAGGCCTCCATTGAATTTTTTGCTTTGCTGTGTCTTAGCCTGGTTATTGACATCAGTTTGCTGGAAAAAAATACAAAAAAATACAGGCCAGAAATTCGAAAGTGGGGTATCTCCGTGTCAGGCTTCATATATCAGTGTGCTCAAAATTGTACTATTTCAGGCCTCCAATGCTTTTTTTGCTGTGCCTTAGCATAGTTATTGACACCAATTTGCTGGGAAAAAATAAAATAAACTACTGGCCAGATATTTGAAAATGGGGTATCTCCATCACAGGCATCACATATTAGTGTGCTCAAAATTGTGTCATTTCAGGCCTCCATTGATTTTTTTGCTGTGTTTTAGCTTGCCACCAGTTTCCTGGAAAAAATGAAAAAATCTACAGGCCAGATATTTGAAAGTGGGGTATCTCCATCAAATGCATCACATATCAGAGCTCTCAAAACAGTGCTGTTTCAGGACTCCATTGAATTTATTTTTTATGTGTCTTAGCATAGTTATTGACACCGGTTTGCTGCAAACAAAACAAAAAAAAATACAGGCTAGATATTTGAAAGTGGGGTATCTCCACCCAAGGCATCACATATCAGTGCGCTAATAAATCGTGATATTTCAGGCCTCCATTGAATTTTTTGTTGTCTTAGCCTAGTTATTGACACTAGTTTGCTGCCAAAAAATAAATAAAACTACAGGCCAGATATTTGAAAGTGGGGTATCTCCGTCACAGGCATCACATATCAGTGCGCACAAAACTGTGTTATTTCAGGCCTCCCTTGAATTTTTTTTAGCTGTCTTAGGCTGGTTTCACATTAGCGCTTTTTAAGCGCACGCACGGCCGGGGGTAGCTCCGCCCCCGAGCCGGCTCTCTGCCCGGCGTGCCCGCCCCTTGCTTGTAGCGCCGCCTCCTAGCGCACAGCGGCGCCTGTGATCGGCGCACCCTATCTTTAGCATAGGGTGCGCAGATCGTGCGCAGGCCGTGCGCTAGTTGCGCTTTGACCTGCGCTGCGCACTTTTGACGGTGCGACGTGCGCGCCAAAATCAAACTTTTCGGATTTTGGCGCGCACGTCGCACCGTCAAAAGTGCGCAGCGCAGGTCAAAGCGCAACTAGCGTACGGCCTGCGCACGATCTGCGCACCCTATGCTAAAGATAGGGTGCGCCGATTGCAGGCGCCGCAGTGCGCTAGGAGGCGGCGCTACAAGCAAGGGGCGGGCACGCCGGGCAGAGAGCCGGCTCGGGGGCAGAGCTACCCCCGGCCGTGCGTGCGCTTAAAAAGCGCTAATGTGAAACCAGCCTTAGCCTAGTTATTGACACCAGTTTGCTGCAAAAAAAAAAACTACAGGCCAGATATTTGAAAGTGGGGTATCCCCGTCACTGGCATCACATATCAGTGTGCCCAAAATTGTGCCATTTCAGGCATCCATTGAATTTTTTTGCTTTGCTGTGTTTTAGCCAGGTTATTGACATCAGTTTGCTGGAAAAAAATACAAAAAAAATACAGGCCAGATATTCGAAAGTGGGGTATCTCTGTGTCAGGCTTCATATATCAGTGTGCTCAAAATTGTACTATTTCAGGCCTCCAATGATTTGTTTTTGCTGTGCCTTAGCATAGTTATTGACACCAATTTGCTGGGAAAAAAATGAAAAAAACACTGGCCAGTTATTTGAAAAAAGGGTGTCTCCGTCACAGACATCACATATCAGTGCGCTCAAAATTGTGCCATTTCCGGCCTCTATTTAATTGTTTTTGCTGTGTCTTAGCCTAGCTATTGACACCAGTTTGCTGCAAAAAAAAATACAGGCCAGACATTTGAAATTGGGGTATCTCTGTCACAGGCATCATCTATCAGTGTGCTCAAAATTTTGCCACTTCAGGCCTCCATTTAAATTTTTTGTGGTGTCTTAGCCTAGTTTTTAACAACAGTTTGCTGCAAAAAAATAAAACAAACTACAGGCCAGATAATAGAATTAGACTTACCGGTAATTTGGTTTCTAGAAACCTTCCACGACAGCATAGGAGGTTGACTCAATGTCCTAATGGGGGACAGGAAGCACAAAGAGGTTAAAAGGTCCCTCCCACCCCCCTCTCACCAGTGACTTATAACTGAACACCGTAGCACGGGTTACCTTATGATTTTCAGAATTTGTCCAAGGATACAGGGAGGGAAACAGTGCTGTCGTGGAAGGTTTCTGGAAACCGAATTACCGGTAAGTCTAATTCTATTTTCTCTAGCAACCTTCCACGACAGCATAGGAGGAATACCAGCCTATACTGCACTAGGTGGCGACAACGGCCTGAAGAACTTTTCGGCCAAATACTAAATCTTTGTTGGACACAAGGTCGAACCTATAATGTTTAGTGAAGGTATGTAACGAGGATCAAGTTGCACCCAAGCAGATCTGCTCGGAGGATGCACCTGGCCTTTCAGCCCATGAAACAGAGGTGGACCGTGTTGAATGAGCCTTAATTCCCACAGGTGGTATGATGTTCTGTGACAGATATGCTTCAGCAATGGCTTTCTTGATCCAGTTGGCAGTGGTGATTTTTGTCACCTTCTTTCCCTTATTTGCGCCCGTCGAATGGATGAACAGGTTGTGGTCAATTCTATAGGGTTTAGTAAAGTTCAAATAATGCAGGATTATACACCTTATGTCAAACATATGGAACATTTCCTCTTTAGAGTTTGCTGGGTTTTGGCAGAAAGAGGGAAGTATTATATTCTGCGATCTGTGGAAGTCAGACACAACCTTCGGAAGAAAAGATGGATCAAGAGAGAGAGCTAGGGAATCATCTCTAATAGATAGGTAGGGCTCTCTAATTGAAAGAGCCTGCATCTCTCCTATACGCCTTGTTGAGGCTATTGCAATGAGAAAAGCGGCTTTGCAAGGGAGGAGCTGAGGAGTACAAGATGACAGAGGCTCAAAGGGGGATTGTGTAAGCCTCTTAAGCACCACATTTAAGTCCCATGGGGGAATGACAATTTGTTTCTTCAGATGTAGTCTGGTGGCTGATGTCATGAACCTCTTTATCCACCAGTGGTTAGCTGAATCCCTGTTAAACATGGAACTTAAAGCAGAGACTTGAACCTTCAGGGTCGTAGGCTTTAAGCCTAACTTAAGCCTCTTCTGTAAGAAATCCAGGATACGAGATATATTAGGATGTGCTGGGTCAGGATAATTCGGCAGACACCATGATGTATATGGCATTGATGACTGACTTCCTTGATTTCTGAAGGGTCGCAATTACTGCATCCGATAGACCCTTTGCCTTTAGGATCTGGGCCTCAGTAAACAGGCAGCTAGGTTCATTCCCCAAAAGTTTGGGTGGTGTAGGGGGCCTTGCAGGAGGAGGTCATCTTCCAAGGGTAGGAGAGGGGTCCATCTACCAGGAGTTCTGTTATTATGGAAAACCAGCTCCTTTTTGGCCACACCGGTGCCACCAAGATGGTCGGAGTTCGATCTTCTCTGATCTTCTTCAGGGTTACAGCAAGGATTGGAATTGGGGGATAGGCATATGCCAGGCAGAATTCCCACTTGTGAACGAAGGCATCTACCCCCAGTGATCTGTCCCTGGGGTTCAGGGAGAAGTAATTTCTTACTTGTGCATTTCTGCTTGATGCTAGCAGATCTACTTCCGGAAGGCCCCACCTGCTCTCCAGCTTCTGAAAGATTCTCCCATTCTGACTTCATTCACCAGTCTGGATACTTCTTCTGCTCAGGAAGTCTGCCTGAAGATTGGAGGTCCCCTATAGGTGGATTGCCGTTAGTGAAAGGAGGTGTCTTTCGGCCCAGGAAAATATTCGTCCTGAAAGATTTTTTAGGTTGTTGAACCTCGTGCCACCCTGGTGTTTGAGGTGTGCCACTGTTGTCATATTGTCGGAGTAGACCTTGATATGATGACACTGGACCAGGTTCCTTGCGGCCAGGAGGGCTTCCTCCACAGCCTTCAGCTCTCTGAAATTGGAAGATCTCGTATTTACTTCCTGATTCCATGACCCCTGTAATGGTATCTGGGATACTATAGCTCGCCAGCCTTTTTTGTTGGCATTTGACATTACCATGACCAATGGGAATCTAGACCAACTGATGCCCTTGAACAGATTTTTGTGGTCCATCCACCAAGCCAAGGAAGCTTTTACTTTTCCTGGAGTCAGGACCCTTCTGTTTAAAGAACGATGATCTCTGTTCCAGTTTCCCAGGCTATGGGACTGGAGGATTCTGGAATGGGTATGCGCCCAGGGCACTGATTGGATGCAGGATGTCATAGACCCTAGTACTGACATGGCTGACCGGAGGGTCGGGGATTTGTTTCTTGAAACTCCAGATTTTTGACATTATAGCAATCTGATGATCCTCCGGAAGAAAGGACATCTGTCTTCTTGAATCTAAGAGGACTCCCAGAAATCTTATTCCCTGAGAGGGTTTGGATCTGTGATTTTTTTTATATTCGGGATCCACCCCAGGGACCGGAGAATATCTAGAGTTTGAGTGACCTGGCTTTCCAGGGCCTGGTAGGAGGTCCCTATTATCAATAGGTCTTCCAGGTAAGGTATGATGCATATACCTTGGCTTCGGATATGGGACACAGCTTCCGCCATTATTTTTGAAAACACTCGTGGGGCAGAGGATATACCAAAGGGAAGCACGTTGTATTGGTAGTGCTTGATCTCTCTGGACCGTGGCGAACTGCAAACCTCAGATATTTCCTGTGAGGAGGATGTATAGGAATGTGAAAATAGGCATCTTTCAGGTCTATAGTTACCATGAAGAAGTGAGGGCCTATCAGGGGAATAGCAGTTTTTACTGACTCCATTTTGAACCTGCGGTATGCAATGTGTCGGTTGAGGTACTTTAAGTTTATTATTATTCTTGCTTCTCCTGTGGGCTTTTTTTACTAGGAATAGTCTGGAATAATGACCCTTTCCGTGTTCTCCCACAGGGACCTGAGAAATGGCGTTTGACTGCAGGAGGAGCTGTATGCCGGATCTTAGTGTTGTCAGAACCTCCCGAGATGGTAAGGAGGTGACTCTCAGACCCCAGGGGGGGATTCGAACTCCAGAAGAAGGCCCTCTTTGATAACACTGATGACCCAAAGGCAGTTGGAGATCAACTGCCAAGCGTGAAAAAGTTTGAAAGCCTTCCCCCCACCAGGTCGGAGTCATTGTTTCTCATGCTGTTGCTGCTGCTGGGGAATGAGAATATTCCTACCTCTCCCCTTGGCATAGCTCCATCTCCCTGTCTTCCCTTTCCCTTTTGGCTGGAATGACTGGCTCTGCTCTAAAAAACTGCTTCCTTGGAGTCTTTTGCTCTGGAAGAGGCTTCTTTTTATCAGTGGCCTTTTCAAGGATTTCATCCAGGGCCGGACCAAAGACATGTTCACCTTTGAAAGGGATGTAGCAGAGTTTGACTTTGGAGGTAACATCCCCACTCCATGTTTTATGTCAGAGAGCTCGCCTAGCAGAATTAGACTGCACTAGAGACCTGGCCGAGGTACGGATTATCTCCATGGATGCATCCGACAGGAAGCCCGTAGCCTTTTGTAGCATGGGAAGGGAATACATTAAAGTGCCAATGACAAGTGTCTGCATTTTAAACATTCAATTGTCAGCATAGCAAATATTGGCAGACACAAATATAGGAACAATATGGACAGTCGCAATTATAAGAAAAAACTGAGCAATTGCTCCAAAAAAGGCAACCACAAACTCCAAGGTAAAATCAATGGTTTTTATTAGGACAAATCCAGATACAAAAAGGGGGGGGAGTGGACAATGGAGTGCGGGAATCCGCAAACCGCATGGGTAAAACAAGGGGTTACTGGACAGTCAGAACCGATATATCACACATGTATAAATAAAGTGCATAAATTATCACAAAGTGCATATAGTACATGCATGTGTATGATCAAATCAAGTGCGCCGCCAGAGCAATTATATTATATTATATTATAACTCCATCAGAGCAATTATACTCTATTATATTTTAACTTCATCATCCTAATGGAGCATATATGTCTACCCAGGGCCGCCCAGGGGGGCGCCCCCTGATGAAAGAGTAACCCTCCAAAATGTGCTTTGGGGTGGGTCGCTGGACTGCTGGAACCTGTGCCTTCCACCTACTAGGTAAATACTTATGCTCCTCACTCACATCCGTGCCACTGGACGGTCCTTGGCAGAAATATACGCTCCTTATTTTTTGAAACTTCTGCTTTTTTGAGGGAGGTGAGCCCACAGGTGGAGGAGGTGGAGGAGGGGAGAAGGCAGCTAGGGAGGTCTGAACCTCCTGTTTGACTAGGCTGCGGATCTCGTCAATTAATGAGGGGTGCTCAGCCCTGACCACTCCATCTGTGCATACCTGACACAATTTCTTCCTCCATGCTGTGGGGAGTTTTCTGTTACATATGGCGCATTTAACTGACTTTTTGGTGGTGTTGGTGCCTTTATAGGAAGACTTGTCTCCCTACAAGAGAGGAGAGAAGTATTTTGAGAATTCAGACCCCTATACCAAAGACTGGACCACTAGGACACCACACCCCAATAGACACTCACTATGGCTGGGGCAGGGCTGGGCTCTGCAGATGCAGGGCAGGAAGGGCTATCCATTCTGACAGGGGATTTCGCCTTACCTGTCGGTGTCTTCCAGCAGGTTTAAAAAGGGTTAAACCCACCCCCAGCACTTCTTTCATTTTTTCCCCCTTCTCCTCTCAGGGTCCAGAGCAGGTATAGTCGTTCTGGTGTGCTCTGCACACTGTGAGCTGTCCGGGGGCCGCCATAAGCTGACCGGAAGTTACCTGCGCTCCCTAGTGGAATGCACACCCCGGAAGCGACCGCGCGCGTGACGTCACTTCAGGGATGCCGACTGCACGCTCCGGAGGAGGAGAGACCGGAGGGCTGCGGGAGGCCTCCGGTCGGGGATCACTGGCCTGCTTTACCCCCGAGACAGCATGGGTGGGCCAGGAAAGGTCCCGAATTCCTAGAAGACGGGAGCAGCCCGGAGGAGGGAAGGCAGACCCACCGACCACCATTGCCCGGCTATTGGGATCCCATGTACACTGCAGAAGCCGGCCACGCAGCATACCCCTTAACCTTTCCATGCCCCATGGGGACAGGAAAGACATTGGTGAGAGGGAGGTGGGAGAGACCTTTTAACCTCTTTGTGCTTCCGTGGAGACAACCTACTGTGCTGTCGTGTAAGGTTGCTGGAGAAATTTGAAAGTGGGGTATCTCAGACATAGGCATCACATATCAGTGTGCTCAAAATTGTGCCATTTCAGGCTTCCATTGAATTGGGGTAGGGTACCCAATCTGTGAATCTTTTAAAGCAATTACCCCCTCGTCTTGGAAGTGGGACTTGTTCAATGACTTGAAAACGGAGTTGGGAGATTTTGTGGTTGTGAGTAGAGTTGAGCGACTTTTGGTTTTTTAGGGTCGCGTTTCGTTTCGTGAAACCCGACTTTTCCAAAAGTCGGGTCGAGCAAGATCGTCCGATTATAGGGAAAAGTCGGGGTCGTCCCGAAACACGAAACCCAATGTAAGTCAATGGGGAATAAAAGTCGGCAGTGAGAGGAGGACAGGAAACACACCTACAGTGCCCATTTGAATGCCAAAAGCATCAATTCTTCTTTCTTAAGCTTGTCAACCTTAATTAACTTCATAATACAAGTTACGCACTGAAAAATGGGGGTTATTTGGCTACAAACTGTGGGGGGGGAGGGCTGGCTCCAGGTTTTCATGTGCCCTGGGCGAAAGAGCGCCCCTTTAACACATACCACAACTCATCATGCTCCGATACGGCAGAGAAATAGCGGTATAGTCCAATGAAAAATACCTCACTTTTTACATCTCATGACGAGGCCCATCTATTTCTCCATACAGAATCATTGGTCCCATATAATGTTTGAAACAGTATATGATGAGCTCCACATAATGCTACAGTATATGTTGGTCCCCATGGATGAAGCTCCACTGTCTTATGGGCCCAAATAATGCTCCAAACATAATGGGCCCCATTTCTAATGCTCTAGTGTATAATGGGCCCTGTAAATGCTGCTCCAGTGTCTGATGTCCACCTTTGGAATGTTCCAGTGTATGGTGGGCCCCATCTATCATTCTCCAGAGTATAGTGCTCCCCAAAAATTGCTGTCCCAACATTGCAAACAATCAAATAAGTCTCCTCGCTAGGGAATCCCTGTACTTGTCTGGACAGGTGCTGTAGCTTGCTTAACAGCTCGCCAGCCGTTCTCACGCCCAGTATGGATTACACGTGATTGCACAAAGGTTAGAAAGGGTACCGTATCCCCAGATAACAGGTATGGATAGCATACACATTCAAAATATATGTCTCAGGAGGCAGGCTCAGACGGTGTTAGGCCCAGTATGGATTGCACGTGATTGCACAAAGGTTAGAAAGGGTACCGTATCACCGGATAACATGTATGGATAGCGTACACATTCAAAATATATGTCTATACAGCATGAGGCAGGCTCAGATGGTGTTAGGCCCAGTATGGATTGCACGTGATTGCACAAAGGTTAGAAAGGGTACCGTATCCCCGGATAACATGTATGGATAGCGTACACATTCAAAATATATGTCTATACAGCATGAGGCAGGCTCAGACGGTGTTAGGCCCAGTATGGATTGCACGTGATTGCACAAAGGTTAGAAAGGGTACCGTATCCCCGGATAACATGTATGGATAGCGTACACATTCAAAATATATGTCTATACATCAGGAGGCAGGCTCAGACAGTGTCAGGCACAGTATGGATTTGACGGCCCAGATTACACAGCGGAGGAGCAGGGAGAGGTAAAGATTGCAAATGCTGGGGCCCTGCCCAAGCAAGGGGGGCCCACTCGTGGGCGTCGGTACTGGCACTGGGCCCCTCATAGTACAGCGGTGTGTCTGACGGCGGGTGTGCACCACCACCGTCAGAGACACTTGATTGCACTATGAGGGACCCTGTGCCAGTGCCCGCGCCCAAGAGTCGGCCTACCCACCTGTCCAGGGCAACGGCACTCGCACGGTGTCGTGCGCTATGTGGTGACCCCGGCCATGGGGGGGGAGGCAGCACAGTTAGGGAGTTTTAGAATGTGGCATATGTTGATGTTGGACATTCAGCTGATGCAAAAGGCGAAATAGGTGAAGTACCAGGAAGAGGTGGACCAAAGCAAGCCATTTTTCTGTCACCCTATGTGTCATCAGGGGAAGGTGGGACAAAATCCTTGGAAACCCATGCATGGTTCATTTTAATGAAGGTTAGATCATCCACATTTTGGGTTGACAGACGGGTCCTTTTTTCTGTCAGGATTGATCCAGCTGCACTGAAGACTCTTTCCGATAGCACACTTGCAGCTGGGCAAGCGAGCTCCTGTAAGGCATATTGGGCCAATTCAGGCCAGGTGTCCAGTTTAGCGGCCCAATACTCAAAGGGGAATGACCTGTGTGGGAGAACATCGATATGGGAGGAAAAGTAGTTTGTAGCCATAGTTGAAAACTGCTGTCACCTGTCACTTTCCATCGATGCAGTATTACCAGTTGTGTGAGCGGTATTTGAAAAATCAGTCCACAACATTGTCATGAAACCCCTGTCTCCAACGCCACTTCTGCTGTGTGCACCACGAACACCTCTGCCAAGCTGCCCCCGGCCCGTACGGCTCGTGTGAGAACCATCACCGCTGCTGTGTGCTGGGAATGCCTCAAGCAACCGATTTACCAGAGTTGCTTGTTTATTAGCCAATATTAGGTCAAGGTTCTCCTGTGGCATGATGTTTTGTAATTTGCCTTTATAGCGTGGATCCAGGATGCTGGCCAACCAGTAGTCGTCATCGTTCATCATTTTGGCAATGCGGGGGTCCCTTTTTAGGATCCGCAAGGCATAATCTGACATGTGGGCCAATGTTCCCGGTGTCAATGATGCACTGCGAGTGCTGGGTGGAGGAGCACTTTCTGGCAAATCCACATCCCTCCAGTCACGCACAAACCCTGTACCAGACCTTGCCACGCCAACATTTTCACTTGCCCCACGAGATGCATCCTCCTCCCCTAAGTAATCATCCCCATCATCCTCCTCCTCCTCCTCTTCTTCCTCCACCTCGTCCAGGAGAGGTCCCTGAGCAGACAATGGCTGAATGTCATCAAGGATTCCCTCCTCCTCTTCCTCCTCATCAACATTGGCTGCAGACGCCTGCTCCTTAAGGTGCGTCAAAGTTTGCATGAGCAGACGCATAAGTGGGATGCTCATGCTTAGGATGGCGTCATCTGCGCTTACCAGCCGTGTGCATTCCTCAAAACACTGAAGGACTTTACAAAGGTCTTTCAGCTTCGACCACTGCACACCTGTCAACTCCATGTCTGCTCTCAAAGTGCCTGGCCGTGTATCCTCCCACAAATGCATTATGGCCTGCCTCTGCTCGCACAGCCGCTCCACCATGTGCAGGGTGGAGTTCCACCTTGTTGCAATGTCGATAATGAGGAGGTGGTTGGGAAGGTGGAGCAATCGCTGCGGCTTCTGCATACAAACGGAGTGTACAGGCGACTGGCGGATGTGCGCGCACAGTCTTCGCACCTTATGGAGCAGGGCTGTTAACTCCGGATAATTTTTGAGGAAGCACTGCACCACCAGGTTCAAGGTGTGAGCCAAGCAAGGTATGTGGCTGAGTTTTGAAAGGGCTATGGCTGCCACAAAATTACGGCCGTTATCACTAACTACCTTGCCTGCCTCAAGATGTACACTGCCCAGCCATGACTCAGTTTGTCGCTTCAAGTACTCGGCCAGCACCTCGGCGGTGTGTCTGTCGCCCAAACACATCATCTGCAACACAGCCTGCTGACGCTTTCCACTAGCTGCTCGATAGGGGGACACATCGTGTGCAACAGTGGCAGCTGCAGATGGAGTGCTCGTACGACTGCGCTCTGTGGACGAGCTTTCGCTTCTGGAGGAGGAGGAGGAGGAGGAGGGTCGAACGCCTACAGCCAACTGTTTCCTATACCGTGGGCTAGGCAGCACTGTCCCACCACCGCTGTCCCCTGTGGACCCTGCATCCACCACATTAACCCAGTGCGCAGTGATGGACACGTAACGGCCCTGGCCATGCCGACTGGACCATGCATCAGTTGTGAGGTGCACCTTTCCGCTCACTGACTGCTTGAGTGCATGGACAATGCGGTCTTTCACATGATGGTGGAGGGCTGGGATGGCTTTGCGAGAGAAGAAGTGGCGACTGGGTAGGTCATAGCGTGGTACTGCATAGGCCATGAGTTCGCGGAAAGCTGTGCTTTCCACCAACCGAAAGGGCATCATCTCAAACGAGATTAGTTTGGCAATGTGGGCGTTCAAACCCAGTGTACGCGGATGAGAGACTGAGTACTTTCTTGACCTACTCATAGTGTCTGGGAGGGTGAGCTGGACTTGAGAGCTGCATATGGTGGAAGTAGCGGTGGACAGGGCGGACTGAGAGAGGGTTGATCATAGAATCATAGAATCATAGAATCGTAGAGTTGGAAGGGACCTCCTGGGCCATCTGGTCCAACCCCCTGCTCAAAGCACCATTCGCTAAATCATCCCAGTCAGATGTCTGTCCAGCCTCTGTTTGAAGACTTCCATTGAAGGAGAACTCACCACTTCTCGTGGCAGCCTGTTCCACTCATTGATCACTCTAACTGTCAAAAAGTTTTTTCTAATATCTAATCTGTGTCTCTTCCCATTCAGTTTCATCCCATTGCTTCTAGTCTTTCCTTGTGCAAATGAGAATAAAGTTGATCCTTCTACAATGTGACAGCCCTTTAGATATTTGTAGACAGCTATTAAGTCTCCTCTCAGTCTTCTCTTTTGCAAACTAAACATTCCCAAATCCTGCAACCTTTCCTCATAAGACAGGGTTTGCAGACCGGTCACCATTCTGGTCGCTCTTTTCTGAACTTGCTCCAGTTTGTTGATGTCTTTTTTAAAATGTGGTGCCCAAAACTGGACACAATATTCCAGATGAGGTCTGACCAAAGAGGAGTAGAGGGAAATAATGACTTCACGTGATCTAGACTGTATGCTTCTGTTAATACATCCTAGAATTGCATTTGCCTTTTTTGCTGCTGCATCACACTGTTGACTCATATTCAGTCTGTGATCTATTAGTATACCCAAGTCTTTTTCACATGTGCTGTCACTTAGCCCTATTCCTCCCATTCTATATATGCTTTTTTCATTTTTATTGCCCAGATGTAGTACTTTGCATTTCTCCCTGTTAAAAACCATTCTGTTAGTTGCTGCCCACTTCTCCAGTTTATTTAAATCTTTTTGAATCCTCTCTCTCTCTTCTCTAGTATTAGCTATCCCTCCTAGCTTTGTGTCATCAGCAAATTTAATCAGTTTACCCTCAATTCCTTCATCTAAATCGTTGATAAAGATGTTGAACAATACAGGGCCCAGGACAGAGCCCTGTGGTACCCCACTTGAGACATTCTTCCAACTGGATGTGCAGGCATTTACGACCACTCTTTGGGTCCGATCACTAAGCCAGTTATGAATCCACCTAACAGTTGCCTTGTCCATTCCATACTTAGTCATTTTTTCAATAAGGATTGTATGAGAGACTTTGTCAAATGCTTTGCTGAAGTCAAGATATACTATATCTACAGCATTTCCTTGATCCACCCAATCAGTGATACCGTCATAGAAGGAAATTAAGTTAGTCTGACATGACTTATTAGTTAGAAACCCATGCTGACTCTGTTTAATCACTTCATTCTTATCCAGGTATTGACATACATGTTGTTTAATAATTTGTTCAAAGATCTTTCCTGGTATAGAAGTCAGACTCACCGGCCTATAGTTGCCTGGGTCCACCTTCTTCCCCTTTTTGAAGATAGGAACAACATTTGCTCTTCTCCAGTCTTCTGGCACTTCTCCTGTTCTCCAAGAATTTTCAAAGATTATGGAGAGGGGTTCAAAAATTTCTTCTGCTATCTCCTTCAGTACTCTGGGGTGTAATTCATCTGGACCTGGAGACTTGAATTCATTTAGGTTAGCTAAGTGTTTCCTCACTATCTTTCTGTTTATAGATATCCTGGATTCTTCTATTCCCTTAATAGGACAGTGAATAACAGTTGATGTTGCATTTCCTTTCTGAGAGAAAACAGATGCAAAATAGGAATTTAAAAGTTCAGCCTTCTCAACATCCTGTCTTACCATTTCATCATTTTCATCCTGTAAAAATCCTATAGCATCTTTGACTTTTCTTTTACTTTTGACATATCCCCAAAATCCTTTATTATTGCTTTTGACATCTCTTGCAAGCCTCAGTTCATTTTCAGCTTTAGCTAATCTGATTTGTGCCCTGCAGGTTCTGCAGACAGCATTATATTCTTCTTTAGAAATGCCTCCCTCTTTCCATTTTATAAACATTTTTTTCTTCCTTTTTAGCATGTGCTTAAGTTCTGTGTTCATCCATCCTGGTTTCCTTAAATGCTTCCTATTCTTCCCTCTTTTCGGAATTGTTAACAACTGTGCTATGAGAATTTCATTTTTCAAGATTTCCCATCCTTCCTGGACATTTTTGTCTTTAAGGATATCCAGCCATTGGATCCCTCCAATTCTCTTTCTGAATCCCTTAAAATCTGCCTTTCTGAAATCTAACCTTGACGTCTGAGTCTTCACAGGTCTTCCACCTCTAGTAATCCAAAATTCTAAAATAGCATGGTCGCTACCTCCTAGGGTCCCAGCCACTTTTACCTCCTCAACCATTTCCTCCCTGTTTATAAGGATTAGATCCAAGGTAGCAGTTCCCCTTGTTTTCTCCCTTACCTTTTGGAAGATAAAGTTGTCAGCAAGAGAGGATAAGAATTTCCTTGACCTGTTAGTTTTGCCTGAGAGAGATTCCCAACAAATGTCTGGATAGTTGAAATCTCCCATGACAACTATGTCATATTTTTTGGAGAACTTGGCCATCTGATGCATAAAGAGTTCATCTATATATTCGGCTTGCACAGGCGGCCTGTAGTAAATGCCTACAATGGTGTCCTTTCCATTGTTCTGTCCTTGTATTCTTACCCAAACAGTTTCCACAGAACTCCCAGTCTCTGAAGCTTCAATCTCTGTGCAGATATACGCGTTTCGAACATATAATGCGACACCCCCTCCTCGTTTATCAAGTCTGTTTCTTGCAAATAAGTTGTATCCTTCTAGTCTTGTATTCCAATCATGTGTATTGTCCCACCAAGTTTCAGTGATTCCAATTACATCATATTTCTGTTCCTGTGTTAGTAGTTCCAATTCTCCTTGTTTGTTGCCCATGCTTTGTGCATTAGTATAGAAACATTTTAGTTTGTGATTGGTTTCTCTTTCTCCAATGTTTTTATTAATTAGATTCTTTCGTCTTTGTTCTTCCTTTCCACTTCTAATAGCAGAGTTCTCAATAGCATTTGTCAGGTGTATGGCTTTTTCTGGTCTTTTGCTTCCCTTCCCATGTTGTTCTAGTTTAAAGCTCTCCTTACAAGTGTAGCAAGGCGACTTCCAAATACAGGCTTTCCAGTCTTCGTAAGGTGCACCCCATCTCTAGCAAGTAGTCCATCGTATAAGTAGTTCACTCCGTGATCCAGAAATCCAAATCGTTGCTGACGGCACCATCGACGTAGCCAGTTGTTCACCTGCAGAATCTTATTCCACCTCCTTGTTCCATGGCCATCCACTGGGAGGATGGAAGAGAAGACCACCTGCGCTCCCAGTCCTTTCACTTTCTTGCCTAAGTCTTCAAAGTCTCTGCAGATGATTTCCAGGTCGTTTCTTGCGGTGTCATTTGTCCCCACATGTAGTAGCAGGAATGGGTAGTCATCTGTAGGTCTGAAGAGTCCTGATATCCTGTCAGACACATCTTTAATTTTTGCACCTGGAAGACAGCACATTTCTCTTGTAGTTATATCCGGTCTGCAGATAGCGGCCTCTGTTCCTCTCAGCAGGGAATCCCCCATGACCACCACTCTCCGTTTCTTCTTCACAACATTTTTCTTTCTCCATCCAGGAGGACTCTGAAGGCGTACAAGGTTGCTGTTTGTTGGCAAAGTCTTATCCTGATGTATTTCTTCATCGTTTTCCTGCGTGAGAGCCTGGTACTGGTTTCTGAGCAGTATGGGTGCTGACTGCCTCCTGATCCTCCTGCTTCTCTGGGTCACATGTTGATGGTGATGGAGTTGGTGTTCTTTCTGATGGCCTAGAATCAGTCTTTCGTTGATATAACAGTGGGATTCCCTGACTGCTGTGGTCTTGCAACGACACCTCAACATTTGGTGCTGTGCTAACCGGTGGGCTTACAGTGGGGGAAACAATGTAGTGTTGCTGACTACCTTCGTTCTGATCAGTTGCACATGTGGCACTTGAGGTTTGGTGTTGTGTCCACGCTTGCAAGTGCATGGTGGTTAAATGTCTAAGCATGCAACTGGTATTCAAATTTTTCAGATTTTTCCCTCGGCTAAAGGTCTTTGCGCACTTCTTACAGATAACCTTGGCCTGATCATGAGGATTTTGTTCAAAAAAGTGCCACACTGCACTCTTCCTACTTTGGCAGACATTTTGCGGCCTAGCACGCTGTGATCTTTTGACCCTCTGGACAAGCTGTCCAGCAACTCTTTTGATGTTTGGAACCTGTCTTTGGAGTGCTCCGGGCCTGCCAGATAACAGCTGTTGCGATGTCGATGTCTGCTGTGGATGCTCCTCATCTGAGCTATTGGAAGCAGCACCCTCTTCCCCCAATGGATGCCAATCTGGGTCAACAACTGGGTCATCCATCACCTCCTCTTCTATGTCATGTGCACCTTCCTCTGTGTCACCGTGTATGGTGGTATAGTGTGCGGGAAGGGGCACCTGAGTCTCATCAGGGTCAGAATCTGGCTCTGTACACTGCGAGGACAATGTAGTGCTCTGAGTGAATGTACCAGCAGAATCATCCATCAGCGGCTGTGCATCAGTGCACTCCATGTCAGATTCATCTTGGCCTGGGTAATTCACCATTTGACTTGATAATCCAGGCATGGTATGTGAAAACAGCTCCATGGAGTAATCAGTAGTATGGCCTGCGTCATCCTTCAATCTTGGTTGGGGTGAAGGACACAAGGAAAGGTGTGGTTCATGAACATGAGCCTCCAATGACGACTCAGTGCTTTTACTTTTTACAACTGAAGAAGAGGAGGCGATAGAGCTGGAGGCTGAGTCAGCAATGTAAGACAAAACTTTTTCCTGATGCTCTGGCTTTAAAAGCGGTTTGCCAACTCCTAGAAAACTAAGCGTTCGAGGCCTTATGTAGCCAGACGATGACGCAGGGTCAGCACCTCCTGCATTCGGTCCTATTTTGCTCTTGCCACTACCTTCAGATCCACCACCAACACCATCATTACCAGCTGCCAACCCCCACCCAATTCCACGGCCTCTTCCACCAGCCTTCCTCATTTTTGGTAGAAATGTAGACAAAATCCAACAAACTATATAGTAATGTAAAACAAGGTACAAGGTGTCTATAGGACAGGGGAGATTTTGAATATCTGCACACACTTTTGGACAGTGGACACTTTTGGATTGTGTGAGGCCCACTGTTATCTCAGCGCTATGTGACAGGCTCGATGGCACTGCTGTGACCTAAGTGACTAGAGGATAAGGGAGATTTTGAATATCTGCACACACTTTTGGACACTGGACACTTTTGGATTGTGTGAGGCCCACTGATATCTCAGCGCTATGTGACAGGCTCGATGGCACTGCTGTGACAAAAGTGACTAGAGGATAAGGGAGATTTTGAATATCTGCACACACTTTTGGACACTGGACACTTTTGGATTGTGTGAGGCCCACTGATATCTCAGCGCTATGTGACAGGCTCGATGGCACTGCTGTGACAAAAGTGACTAGAGGATAAGGGAGATTTTGAATATCTGCACACACTTTTGGACACTGGACACTTTTGGATTGTGTGAGGCCCACTGATATCTCAGCGCTATGTGACAGGCTCGATGGCACTGCTGTGACAAAAGTGACTAGAGGATAAGGGAGATTTTGAATATCTGCACACACTTTTGGACACTGGACACTTTTGGATTGTGTGAGGCCCACTGATATCTCAGCGCTATGTGACATGCTCGATGGCACTGCTGTGACAAAAGTGACTAGAGGATAAGGGAGATTTTGAATATCTGCACACACTTTTGGACACTGGACACTTTTGGATTGTGTGAGGCCCACTGTTATCTCAGCGCTATGTGACAGGCTCGATGGCACTGCTGTGACCTAAGTGACTAGAGGATAAGGGAGATTTTGAATATCTGCACACACTTTTGGACACTGGACACTTTTGGATTGTGTGAGGCCCACTGATATCTCAGCGCTATGTGACAGGCTCGATGGCACTGCTGTGACAAAAGTGACTAGAGGATAAGGGAGATTTTGAATATCTGCACACACTTTTGGACACTGGACACTTTTGGATTGTGTGAGGCCCAATGAATATCTGAGCGCTATGTGACAGGCTCGATGGCACAGCTGTGACCAAAGTGACTAGAGGATAAGGGAGATTGGATTGCTTTTAAAAAAGCAGTTTGCGGAGCAGTGGGTAAACAGCAATGCCAGCCTGTCAGGAAGCCTTAAAAGGCAGCCCAACAACCAACACCACTGATACACCACTATATAGCCTCCCCTTGCACTGCACACACAGTGACTGGTGTGTTGTGCAGGCCAAATTGCTATCAGCAGCAGAAGCAGTTTTTTTTTCTTCTCAGCAGGACAAAAAAAAAAATTGGGATTGCTTAAGCAGTTTGAGGCCCAATGAATATCTGAGCGCTATGTGACAGGCTCGATGGCGCAGCTGTGACCAAAGTGACTAGAGGATAAGGGAGATTGGATTGCTTTTAAAAAAGCAGTTTGCGGAGCAGTGGGTAAACAGCAATGCCAGCCTGTCAGGAAGCCTTAGAAGGCAGCCCAACAACCAACACCACTATATAGCCTCCCCTTGCACTGCACACACAGTGACTGGTGTGTTGTGCAGGCCAAATCGCTAGCAGCAGAAGCAGTTTTTTTGTCTTCTTCCCTGCCTAACGCTCTCCCTACAGAATCAGCAGCAACCTCTCCCTATGCTAAGATCGGCAGAAGTAAGATGGCGGTCGGCGTGCACGCCCTTTTATACCCCCTGTGACGCCCACCAATGCAAGCCAATCACTTGCATGCCCTTCTGAAAGATGGTGGTGACCTGTGCCTATGTCATCACGTTGCCCACAGTGTCCGTGGATCCTGATTGGCTGAAAAAGAGCGCAAAACAAACTTTTGAAACGCGACTTTGGCGCGTAAGTCGCCGACCTCGTGGCCGACCTCATCCTAGGGTCGGGTTTCGTTTCATGAAACCCAACTTTGCCAAAAGTCGGCGACTTTTGAATTTTTTCAACCCGTTTCGCTCAACTCTAGTTGTGAGTGATAAAATGATGGGGGATAGGTAATACTAGGTTTTTGCAGCGAATGGTATATTTGTGTTTAGAAATTCGATCTTTGATTGGCTGAGTGGTTTCACCTACATATGCTAAACTGCATGGACATTTTATTAGGTAAATCACGAACGGTGTGTCACAGGTAAAGTACTTCTGGATTTTGTATTTCTTGCCTGAGTGGGGATGGTAGATGTTCTCCCCCTTAAATACATTCCCACATTGGGTGCAATGTAGGCACAGAAATGTACCGCATCTCAGGGTATGAAGGGTGAGTTGATTGAACTTAGTAGTGGTTGTGCCGATGTCTGCACGAACCAGTTGGTCTCTAATATTGGGTGCTCGTTTAAAGCATGGCAGAAAGTGTTGGAATTCAAGGATTCCTGGGTAGGCTTCATGTAACAGGTGCCAATGTCGGCGAATGGGCCTATGTATAAGATTATAGAAATGGGTGGTATGAATATGGACGAAAGGGATTCTTTCATTAGCATTGGTACGAGTAGTAGACCGTGTCGCCTGTGCTTGCATTAGGATGGATTGGGGGTAACCTCTGTTTTGATATTTAGTAGGCAATCCATTATCCCGCTGTTGGCGTAAGGTGTTGTCTGTTACTATGCAGTTGGTTCTCTGTGTCTGAGACTTTGGAATGGATTTTTTTACCTTACCAATTCCAGATGGAAACTTTGATAGTGTAATACGCTATTCGGGTCGGCTTTTTATATAGAGGTCTGTTGTAAGTTTGCCTTCCATGTCTTTTAGAACTAGGGTATCAGGAAAATTGATTTTGTTTCTATCGAAGGACATTGTGAAGGAGAGGCCTGGCCAGGAAGAGTTGAGTAACTAAAAAAAAAGGTGAAGTGATTCCACCGTTCCTTGCCATATGCTGAAAATATTATCAATAAAGTGTTTCCACACTAAAACGTTAACTTGGTATAACTGGCTGGCATAGATCACAGTACTCTCGTAATCTGCCATGTAGCAATTGACGCACAGTGGCGTTACATTCGAGCCCATAGCGGTCCCGTGATTCTGAAGATAATACTTATCTTGGAAAAAATTTTTGTTAAGAACAATAGACAACAATTCCAGACAAAGATTAGTCTGGCAGGTATCATACCTGAGTGTGATAGCAGTTTGTTGACTGACTCAATACCATGTAGGTGTAGTATGGATGTGTAGAGGTCTTTCACATCAAGGGTCACTAAATAGGACTGTGTCGAGACCTTGTCTAGTTGTCTAGTTGTTGGATTGTTTTTAAAAATGCCTGTGTCTAGCAGAAAGTAAGGTGTGGTTTGAATCAAAGGTGTTAAGATCTTCTCTAGGAAGATTGACAAGGGAGAGAGAATTGACTCTGTGGATTTCACTATGGGCCTCCCCGGGGGGTGTTCCAAGTTTTTATGTATCTTGGGCAGAACATAAAATACCGGAGTGATGGGATGTGTTTTGGTATGATATTCACAGGTTTTAGTATCTAGAACTCCAAGTTCGGTATACTTGTGTTAGACCTCTTGAATTAATTCACGAATTTTGCTAGTCAGGTCTCTGGGTAATTCTGTATAAATGGTATTATCACTTAGTTGTCTAAGGATTTCAGACACGTAGAATGTTTTGTCCATTACAACCAAGGCACCACCTTTGTCTGCTGATTTAAAAATCAAATCTGGGTCCTCTTGTAGTGATTTAAGGGCTTGTAGATCTGAAGCAAACAAATTTGCAGGGTAGTGTAAGAGATCAATATCTGAGCAAAGATCGGAAAAAGATTTATTTACAAAGCCAATAAAGGCCTCCAGGGCATGGGAACCCTGGGGAGGTCTAAAATAGCTCTTGCTTTTAATCCCCAAGCTGGCTGCGGAGAGTAATTTATCACTCGCATTAGACTCTGACATGGGAGTATCAGTCGGAGGAGACTGAGACCCATACCTCCCAACTTTTGAGGAAGGTAAAGAGGGGCAAATGTTAGGCCACGCCCTGACAACACCCATTTCACAACTAGTCACATCCATATCCACGCCCCAACCACACCCATTTAGCACTGCTGATCACACTGACTGGTACGGAGAGCACAGTGACTGTCATTATGGGCACAGTGGCTGGTACTGTGGACACACTGACTGATGCTGAGGAAAAGAAAGAACAGAGAGAAAGAAAGAAAGAGAATGAACAGAGAGAGAAAGAAAGAGAGGAAAGAAAGGAAGAGAGAGAGAAAAAGAAGAGGGGAAAGAAAGAACAGAGAGAAAGATTAAAGAAAGAAACAGAGAGAAAGAAAGAACAGAGAGAGAAAGAGGGGACAAAAAAAGAAAAGGGCAAGAGAAAAAAGAAAGAGGGGGAAGAAAGAACAGAGAGAAAGAAGGGAAAGAAAGAACAGAGAGGGAGAGAAAAAGAAAGAGAGGAAAGAAAGAACAGAGAGAGAAAGAATGAAAGAAAGAAAGAGAGAGAATCAGAGAGAGAGAGAAAGAAACAGAGAGAGAGAAAGAAAGAGGGGAAAGAAAGAACACAGAGAGAAAGAAAGAGAGGGGAAAGAAAAAACAGAGAGAAAAGGGAAAGAATGAAAGAACAGAGAGAGAGAAAGAGAAACAGAGAAACAGAGAGAAAGAAAGAGGGGACAAAAAAGGAACAGAGAGAGAAAAAAGAAAGAGGGGAAAAAAACAGAGAGGGAAAGAAAGAAAGAAAGAAAGAAAGAAAGAAGGGAAATAAAAACAGAACAGAGAGAGAAAGAAGGAAAGAGGGGAAAGAAATAACAGAGAGAGAAAGAAAGAGGGGACGGAAAAAAGAACAGAGAGAGAGAGAGGGAAAGAAAGACAGAAAGAAAGAAAAAACGAAAGAGAAAGAAAGAGGGAAAGAAAGAAAGAAAGAAAGAAAGAGGGGAAAGAAAGAACATAGAGCGAAAGAAAGAAAGTGGAGAAAGAACAGAGGGAGAAAGAAAGAGGGGACGGAAAAAAAAGAGAGAAAAAAAGAAAGAGGGGAAAGAAAGAACAGAGAGAGAGAGAATGAAAGAGGGGAAAGAAAGGGGAAAGAAAGAAAGAACCGAGAGAAAAAAGAGGGGAAAGAAAGAACAGAGAGATACAGAGAAAGAAATATGGGAAAGAAAGAACAGAGAGAAAAAACAGAGAGAAAGATTAGAGAGAGAAAAAAGAGGGGAAAGAAAGAAGAACAGAGAGAAAGAAGAAAGAAAAAGAGCAGAGAGAGAAAGAAAGAGTGGACAGAAAAAAAGGACTGAGAGAGCAAAAAAAGAAAGAGGGGAACGAAATAAAGAACAGAGAGAGAAAGAAAGAGGGGAAAGAAAGAGAGGAAGAAAGAACAGAGAGAGAGAAAGAAAGAACAGAGAGAACGAAAAATGAGGGGAAAGAAAGAGAACAGAGAGAGCGAATGAAAGAACACCCAGAGAGAAAGAAAGAACAGGGAGAGAGAGAAAGAAAGAAGACTGAGAGGGAGAAAGAAAGAAAGGAAGAGAGGAAAGAAACAACAGAGAGAAAGAAACAACAGAGAGAAAGAAACAACAGAGATAAAGAAGCAACAGAGCAAAAGAAACAACACAGAGAGAGAGAAAGCAAGAGGGGAAAGAAAGAAAGAACAGAGATAAAGAAAGAAGAGAAAAAGAAAGGGAGGAAAGAAAGAAAAAATAGAGAGAAAAAGAAACAAAGAAAGATTAGAGAAAGAAAGAACAGAGAGAGAGAAAGAAAGAAAGATTCTATAAAGTTACTATAGCAGCCCGGCTTCCATTGTAGTGCCCACGTTCCTGATGCAGGACATATCATGATCCACTCACATTGCTGACATCCCCGAGTCCAAGGCAATCCCGCTGTCCGTGCTGTTGGAGGAGGGCATGGTGATGGATCTCCAGCATTCCCTGAAGTGCCTCCATGGTTCTGTCCCAATCTCCTCACGAAATTACCTCATTTCTGGTTGGCTTCTAGCATGTCATTTCTAGTGGAATGTCACGTGCGAATTTTAAAGTGCTCCTCGGGGCTCCGCCGTGTACTCCTTTGTCCATGGGAAAAGTAAGCTCCTGGCCGGGGCAGTGGGGCAGATTCTCTCTCAAAATCGGGACTGTCCCACTGGATTCGGGACGGTTGGGAGGCATGATTGCTCCCCACCATACACCTTGTACACACATGACTCCACACACCTCATAAACACATGGTTCCGCTTTGTATACCTCGTACACACACGGCTCTGCTCCGTACACCTCGTAAACACACAGCTCCAATCAGTACACACATGGCTCCACTCTGTAAACCTTGTACACATGCGGCTCTGCTCCGCACACCTTGTACACACATGGCTCCATTCCGTAAACCTTGTACACATGCGGCTTTGCTCCATACACCTCGTACACACACGGCTCCATTCCATAGATCTCGTACACATATGGCTCCACTCTGTATACCTTATACACACGTGGCTCCGCTCCGTACACTTCGTACACATCTCTGCTCCGTACACCTCGTACACACGTGGCTCTGCTCCGTACACCTCGTACACACAGACGGCTCCGCTCCGTACACACACGGCTCCGCTCTGTACACCTCGTACACATATCCACTCCGTACACCTGATACACACATAGCTCTGTTCCGTACACACGTGGCTCCACTCTGTACACCTCGTGTACACGTGGCTCTGATCTGTACACCTCGCACACACACGGCTCCGCTCCGCACACATCTCCGCTCCATACACACACGGCTCTGCTCCGTACACCTCGTGCACAAATAGCTCCACTCCATATACTTTGTACACACGTGGCTCCGCTCCGTACACGCGCGGCTCTGCTCCGTGCATGCTGTACACACACAGCTCTACTACATCCACCCTGTAAACCCCCCTGACCCCACACATAAACTTCCCTCATCCAGCACCAAGACAACCAGCACAGCAGAGTCCTGCATATACCAAGGTCTGTGTGCACAGGACCTGTGATGAGGTCACAGGAGGGGAGAAGTCAGGGGTCACATGATCAGAGCAGCCCAGTGATGTCATTGCTGGGATTTATCAATGATGAGCTACGGTGGCCAGTGGGTCTCTCTGGGAGGGCGAGGATGGGGTCGGTGCATAGGGGGGCATGGTGGCTCAGTGCAATGCGGGAAACATAAGCTCCCGGGCGGGACAGCGGGTGGAGGTTTTAAAATCGGGACTGTCCTTCCAGATCTGGGATGGTTGGGAGGTATGTGAGACCAACTGGTTTGTGCAAACATTGGCACAACCACTACTAAGTTCAATCAACTCACCCTTCATACCTCGAGATGCAGTACATTTCCGTGCCTACATTGCACCCAATGTGGCAATTTACTTAAGTAGGAGAACATTCAGGAGGACATTTTCTTCTTTCATGCACTTGCACTACATTCAGCAACTGCTGACGTCATTGTAAGCATTTTTCTTATTGGTGTTATTTTCTCCTTTCACGCAAGTGCACTACATTTAGCAACCGCTGATGTCATTGAGAGCATTTTTCTTATTGGAGGGACAGGGTATTTATGCACACATGCCTATCCATGCAGTACACGCCCCAACCCCCGAAGAAGCAGGGCGAAGTGCGTGCATCAGGGCAGGAAGTTGAAGGTCCCTGACAGTGACACTAAACTTACAATTCAGGCGTTGAGGTACTTAACTATCAAATATGCATTTACAGTTGTGGCCAAAAGTATTGACACCCCTGCAATTCTGTCAGATAATACTCAGTTTCTTCCTGAAAGTGATTGCAAACACAAATTCTTTGTTATTATTATCTTCATTTAATTTGACTTAAATGAAAAAACACAAAAAGAATTGTCCCAAAGCCAAATTGGATATAATTCCACATCAAACATAAAAAAGAGGGTGGACAAAAGTATTGCCACTGTTCGAAAAATCATGTGATGCTTCTCTAATTTGTATAATTAACAGCACCTGTAACTTATCTGTGGCACCTAACAGGTGTTGGCCATAACAAAATCACACTTGCAGCCAGTTGACATGGATTAAAGTTGACTCAACCTCTGTCCTGTGTCCTTGTGTGTACCACATTGAGCATGGAGAAAAGAAAGAAGACCAAAGAACTGACTGAGGACTTGAGAAACCAAATTGTGAGGAAGCATGAGCAATCTCAAGGCTACAAGTCCATCTCCAAAGACCAGAATGTTCCTGTGTCTACCGTGCGCAGTGTCATCAAGAAGTTTAAAGCCCATAGCACTGTGGCTAACCTCCCTAGATGTGGACCGAAAAGAAAAATTGACAAGAGATTTCAACGCAAGATTGTGCGGATGTTGGATAAAGAACCTCGACTAACATCCAAACAAGTTCAAGCTGCCCTGCAGTCCGAGGGTACAACAGTGCCAACCCGTACTATCCATCGGCGTCTGAATGAAAAGGGACTGTATGGTAAGAGACACAGGAAGACCCCACTTCTTACCCCGAGACATAAAAAAGCCAGGATGGAGTTTGCCAAAACTTACCTGAAAAAGCCTAAAACGTTTTGGAAGAATGTTCTCTGGTCAGATGAGACAAAAGTAGAGCTTTTATTATATATATCAGGCCAGCTATTTGAAAGTGGGGTATCTACATCACAGGCTTCTCATATAAGTGCACTCAAAATTGTTCCATTTCAGGCCTCCAATGAATTTTTTTGATGTGCCTTAGCATAGTTATTGACACTAGTTTGATGGAAAAAGATGAAAAAAAACTACAGTCCAGATATTTGAAAATGGGGTATCTCCATCAGATGCATCACATATCATTGCACTCAAAATTGTGCCATTTCAGGCTTCCATTGAATTTTTTTTGCTGTGTCTTAGCTTTGTTATGGACACCAGTTTGCTGGAAAAAAATGAAAAAACTACAGGCCAGGTATTTGAATGTGGTGTATCTCCGTCACAGGCATCACATATCAGTGCGCTCAAAATTGTGCCATCTCAGGCCTTCATTTAATTTTTTCTGCTGTGTCTTAGCCTTGTTATTGACACTAGTTTGCTGTAAAAACATAAAAAAAACTACAGGTCAGATATTTGAAAGTGGGGTATCTCCGACATAGCCATGACATATCAGTGCACTAAAAATTGTGCCATTTCAGGCCTCCTTTGAATTTTTTTGCCGTGTCTTAGGCTAGTTTCACACTTGCTTTTTTTTGCAGCGTGTTTTTCCCGCAAAAAAACGCATTGAAAAAACGCATTCAAAAGCATACAACTGCTGCATTTTTTTCAAGCATTTTTATGAGCATGCATGAAAAAAACGCAGCGTTTTTATGCGTTTGTATGCGTTTTTAGTGCGTTTTTACCGCGTTTGCGTTTTTTTCCAACATTAGGTGGCCCCTCACACTAACCCAAACCATGACTTTACTAACCCTAACCCTGACCCTAACCCTTAACCCTAACCCTGACCCTAACCCTAACCCTAACCCTGACCCTAAACCTTAACCAAACCATACTTAACCCTAACCCAAACCCTAAACCCTAACTAACCCTAACCCTGACCTTAACCCTGACCCTAACCCTAACCCTGACCCTAACCCTAACCCTAACCCTGACCCTAACCCTTAACCAAACCATACTTAACCCTAACCCAAACCCTAAACCCTAACTAACCCTAACCCTGACCTTAACCCTAACCCTAACCCTAACCCTAACCCTGACCCTAACCCTAACCCTAACCCTAACCCTGACCCTAACCCTTAACCAAACCATACTTAACCCTAACCCAAACCCTAAACCCTAACTAACCCTAACCCTGACCTTAACCCTGACCCTAACCCTAACCCTGACCCTAACCCTAACCCTAACCCTAACCCTGACCCTAACCCTAACCCTAACCCTGACCCTAACCCTAACCCTGACCCTAACCCTTAACCAAACCATACTTAACCCTAACCCAAACCCTAACTAACCCTAACCCTGACCTTAACCCTATCCCTAACCCTAACCCTGACCCTAACCCTAACCCTAACCCTGACCCTAACCCTAACCCTGACCCTAACCCTTAACCAAACCATACTTAACCCTAACCCTGACCCTAAACCTTAACCAAACCATACTTAACCCTAACCCAAACCCTAACTAACCCTAACCCTGACCTTAACCCTAACCCTAACCCTAACCCTGACCCTAACCCTAACCCTAACCCTGACGCTAACCCTAACCCTGACCCTAACCCTTAACCAAACCATACTTAACCCTAACCCTGACCCTAACCCTTAACCAAACCATACTTATCCCTAACCCTGACCCTAACCCTAACCCTAACCCTAACCCTGACCCTAACCCTAACCCTAACCCTGACCCTAACCCTAACCCTGACCCTAACCCTTAACCAAACCATACTTAACCCTAACCCTGACCCTAACCCTTAACCAAACCATACTTAACCCTAACCCTGACCCTAACCCTAACCCTAACCCTGACCCTGACCCTAACCCTAAACCCCCTTAACTAACCCTAACTCTAACCCAAACCCCTAAATTCCATGGTTAACAAAAAAAAACGCATGTGCAAAAAAACGCATACATGAGCATGCCAGTGCGCACGTATGCGCATCCATAGGCTATAATGGCCATTTTTAGCGCAAAACGTGCGCATACGTGCGCATGCGCTTTTTTGCAGGGCCAAAAAATGCAACATGCTGCGTCTGGAAAATACAAACGCACACCCCAAAAAAACGCAGCGCATGAAAATCGCATACGTGCGCAGGTATGCGCACCCATGTTAAATATAGGGGAAAAAACGCATGCGCACGTATGCGTTTTTTTCCAGCGCAAAAAAACGCAAATGTGAAACCAGCCTTAGCCTAGTCATTGACACCAGTTTGCTGGAAAAAATAAAAAAACATGCAGGCCGGATATTTGAAAGTGGGGTATCTCTGTCAAGGGCATCACATATTAATGCCCTCAAAATTTCAGGCCACCATTGAAATTATTTTTGCTCTGTGTTAGCCTATTGAAACCAGTTTGCTGGAAAAAGTAAAAAAAAATAGAGGCCAGATATTTGAAAGTGGGGTATCTTCGTCACAGTCTTTGCATATCAGTGTGCTTGAAATTGGGCCTCCATTGAATTTTTTTGCTGTGTCTTAGACAGGTTATTGACACCTGTTTGCTGGAAAAAAATACAAAAAATACAGGTCATATTGAAAGTGGGGTATCTCTGTCACAAGCTTCACATATCAGTGTGCTCACAATTGTACCATTTCAAGCCTCCAATGAATTGTTTGATGTGCCTTAGCATAGTCATTGACACCAGTTTGCTGGAAAAAAAAACAATTGCCAGTAACTGACCCAATCTGGCAGGAGGACATGCAGAGCGAGGACAGCAGCACACAGGAGGAGGGAGAGGTAGCACCCCAACAGGCAGGAATAAGCAGTGTGGTGGCTGCAGACAGAAGGCCAGAATGGGTTCCCCGTAACACCAACACAACAGAAGTTGCCAGTCCAACTATTAGGTCTTCCAGAGTCTGGTTGATTTTTAACCCCTTTACCCCAAGGGTGGTTTGCATGTTAATGACCAGGCCAATTTTTACAATTCTGACCACTGTCCCTTTATGAGGTAATAAGTCTGGAAATCTTCAATGTATCACGGTGATTCTGATGCTGTTTTCTCATGGCATATTTTACTTCATGATAGTGGTAAAATTTAATTGATATTACTTAAGTTTATTTGTGAAAAAACAGAAATTTGTCAAAAATTTAGAAAATCTTGCAATTTTCCAAATTTGAATTTTTATGCCCTTAAATTACAGAGATATGTGACACAAAATACTTAATAAGTAACATTTCCCACATGTCTACTTTACATCAGCACAATTTTGGAGCCAAAGTTTTTTTTTTTTAGGAAATTATAAGGGTTAAAAATTGACCAGCGATTTCTCATTTTTACAACACCATTTTTGCTTTAGGGACCACATAACATTTGAAGTCACTTTGAGGGGTTTATATGATAGAAAATACCCAAAAGTGATACCAATCTAAAAACTGCACCCCTGACGGTACTCAAAACTAGAGTTGAGCGAAACAGGTCGGTCAGATTCAAAAATCGCCGACTTTCGCCAAAGTCGGGTTTCACCGATCGAAACCCAACCCTAGCGTGAGGTCGGCCAAGAGGTCGCCGATCAGCGCTCCAAAGTCGCATTTCAAATGATGCTTTCAGCGCCTTTTCTCACCCAATGATGGAGCACTATCTTAGAGAAGGGCATTGAAGTGATTGGCTGGCTTTGTGTGGCGTCACAGTGGGTATAAAAGGCTGTGAACGCCGACTGCCATCTTACTTCTGCTGATCTTACAAAAGGGAGAGGTGCTGCTGCTGATTCTGAACAGGGAGAGCGTTAGGCAGGGAAGAAGAAAAAAAACTGCTTCTGCTGATAGCGCTTTTCACTTTACAGTTAGTGTGCAGTGAAAGGGGAGGATTTTTGTTGTGTGCAGCAGCGCTTGTGGTGATTAGGCTGCCTTTTAAGGCTAGCTGCATTGCTGTGTGCACACTGCTGTTCAAACTGCTTTTTTCAAAGCACTCCAAATTTTATTATTTTGTCCTGGTGAGTTACTGAGTGTTCATTTTTTCACACACCGTCTAGCGGTGTTCACTCCTCACACACTACCGTGTACCGGCTGGTATCACGGACAAATAGAAGCTATCTGGGTGTGACTCTGGAAGAAAAAGTCGAGGAGTTTGTCCGTTTTTCCAGACCTACACCTTAGAGTTGTGTCCGTTTTTCAATCAGTTTCGTATATCTGCTGTTTAATTACAGTCAAAACTAGACAGAGACAGCATGTGTCACTCCGTATACAAATACACGGAGCTTGAAAATTTTCCATACAGACACCATCTAGCGGTGTATGCTCTTCACACACTACCGTGTACCGGCTGGTATCACGGACAAATAGAAGCTATCTGGTTGTGACTCTGGAAGAAAATGTCGAGGAGCTTTTCCGTTTTTTCAGACCTACACCTTAGAGTCGTGTCCGTTTTTCAAACAGTTTCGTATTTCTGCTGTTTGATGACGGTCAAAACTAGACAGAGACAGCGTGTGTCAGTCTGCATACAAATACACGGACATTGACAATTTAACATACACACACCATACAGAGGTGCACGCTCCTCACACAATACCGTGTACCGCCTTCTAGCACGGACAAATAGAAGCTACCTGTGTGTGACTCTGGAAAAAAAGCTTTGGAGTTTTTTCCATTTTTCCGGACCTACACCTTAGAGTCGTGTCCATTTTTCAAACAGTTTCGTATATCTGCTGTTTGATGACGGTCAAAACTAGACAGAAACAGCATGTGTCAGTCCGTATACAAATACATGGAGCTTGACAATTTTACATACACATACCGTACAGCGGTGTATGCTCCTCACACACTACCATATACCGCCTTCTAGCACGGACAAATAGAAGCTACCTGTGTGTGACTCTGGAAAAAAAAACGAGTAGCTTTTCCGTTTTTCCAGACCTACACCTTAGAGTCATGTCCGTTTTTCAAACAGTTTCGTATATCTGCTGTTTGATGATGGTCAAAATTAGACAGAGACAGCATGTGTCAGTCCGTATACAAATACACAGAGCTTTACAATTTTACACACACACACCATACAGAGGTGCACGCTCCTCACACACTACTGTGTACCGCCTTCTAGCATGGACAAATAGAAGCTACCTGAGTGTGACTCTGGAAAAAAAGTCAAGGTGTTTTTCCGTTTTTCCAGACCTACACCTTAGAGTCGTGTCCGTTTTTCAAACAGTTTCGTATATCTGCTGTTTGATGACGGTCAAAACTAGACAGAGACAGCGTGTGTCAGTCCGTATACAAATACACGGAGCTTGATAATTTTCCTTATACACATCGCATAGAGCTGTCTGATTCTCCAACAGTATTGTATATCTGCCATTCGCATTACAGTCACTTTTATACCTAGTCAGCGTGTGTGTGTGTGTGACACTCCGTAAATACATATACAGAGATTGTTAGTTGCACAAAATTCGTATACAGCTGTACACTTGTGATACAGTTCCATATATCTGCTTGTTGGATTATGGTCCAATACATACTGTGAGAGCGTCTGTGACTAACATAATATATACATTGATTTAATTTGTTAAATACACCTTACACAGCTGGACGCTCATCATACAGTACCAACTCTCTGCTGGTATTTTTGGTACATTTTCCCAAACATGACGAAGTATGGTGGAAGAGGCCGCGGACGTGGGCAGGGGGGCGCCGCTGGTACTGATGGTGGTGGTGCATCAGCTAGTAATGGCAAAAGCACAATAGCAGCTAAGGCAGGAGGTGTTGAGCCTGAGTCATCCTCTGGCCCAAGAAGGCCTGTAAGGTTGCCTTTTCTTGGAGTAGGAAAACCGTTTTTAAAGCCAGAGCATCAGGAACAGGTTTTGGCGTACATTGCCGAAACAGCCACCAGTTCTATTGCCTCCTCTTCTGAACGGTCGAAACCTGCAAGCACGGAGTCGTCAGTGCAGGATTCTGGTCAAGGAAAACCCCTTTCCTTGTGTCCTTCACCCCCACCAAAAGTGAAGGATGCAGCAGCCCACACTTCAGATTACTCTATGGAGCTCTTTTCACATACCATGCCTGGGTTATCCAGTCAAATCCTGAATTCCCTGTCAGGAACACCGCACTGAACTTGCTCACTGAGCCAGTGCGCGTGTCCTGAGTAAAGCAAACTGTGCTCAAAGATACCTGTGGAGCGGGCAGCAGGTGAGTAGATGCGTACCTCAGAACAGCAGGACCTGAAGCATGTGACTGCTAGGGGCGTGGCCTAAACTCCAGAGAGCTAAGAGCTGCAAGAGAACTCCTAGCAGGGTAACTGCGAGACAAAGTTACAAAGGGGCATAGACAGGGAGGATAGTCAGGATATAGCCAATGAGTCATACACAGAGATAGCTGCAAGGTACAAGAGGGGTGAGCAGAGAGTAGTCAGATCACAGGCAATGAGTCATACACAGAGAGGGAAGCGCAGTACAGAATCAACAGGCAAACTCACAACGGGAAACAGAACCGGGTCAGAACCATATAAACAAGCTATAACAACAAACAGGCACAGGCACACAGAGGTCAGCACACTCGGCCAAAGGCAAAAGTATAACTGGCAGGGATTGGAGCTTCCCATGGGTTTAAGAAGCTCTCCCAGAACCAGAAAGAGGCCACAATCATTAACCCCAGGTGTGCAGGTCAAAACCTGCACTGAGCTCCAGACATTAACCCCTGACGTGCAGCTTAAAAACCTGCACTGGGATCATGACAGTACCCCCCTCTCAACAGGGGGCCTCTGGACCCCCAGGCTTCCCCGGGTACTTGGCATGGAAAGCCCGGACGAGGCGATCTGCATGTACAGAGCGAGCAGGAACTCATGAGCGCTCTTCTGGTCCATATCCCTTATAGTGGACCAGGTACTGCAAAGAGCGGCGCATCCGCCGAGAGTCCACAATATGTCCGACCTCATACTCCAATTGACCCTCCACCAGCACTGGAGGAACAACAGGCTCGGAATCCTCTTTGACAGACCCTACGGATTTCAACAGAAATTTATGGAACACATTGGATATTTTTAAGGAGGCGGGGAGATGCAACCTATATGCCACTGGGTTGACTAACTCCATAATCTCGTACGGACCAATGAACTTTGGTCCCAACTTAGCTGATGGTACCTTTAATTTGATGTTACGTGTGGAAAGCCAAATCTTCTCTCCCACCTGAAACATGTCTCCCGAGGCTCTCTTTTTGTCAGCAAAATATTTGTACCTCCCCTGGGCCCGAGAGATATTATGCTAGACTTCAGCCCAGAGGTTTTTTAACCGTTGAATGGACCCCTCTACCCCTGGACAACTGGAATCCACCCGTGAAAACTCCCCAAAATGCGGATTGAACAAACAGTTAATCAGGAATGGGGACATGTTGGTGGACTGACTCACCCGGTTGTTAAAAGCGAATTCCACCAACGGTAACCCATCACACCAATCCTCCTGTCTGGCGGAGGTCAGACACCTGAGAATTTGTTCCAGGGATTGATTGGTGCGTTCTGTCTGACCATTACTCTCCGGGTGATATGCCGACGAGAAGGAGAGTGAGATGCCCAATTTCATACAGAACGCCCTCCAAAATTTGGCCACAAACTGCACACCTCTGTCAGACACAACATTCAGGGGTACCCCGTGCAATCGGACCAAATGCTACACAAACAACCTTGACAATGTTTCTGCTGAGGGTAATGCTGCCAAGTAGAGTTGAGCAAAACGGGTCGAAAAAATTCCAAAGTCACCGACTTTCGCCAAAGTCGGGTTTCATGAAACGAAACCCGACCTTAGCGTGAGGTCGGCCACGAGGTCAGCGACCATCGCGCCAAAGTTGTGTTTCAAAAGATGCTTTAGCACCCTTTTCCAGCCAATCAGGAAGAATGGACACTGTGGGCAACGTGATGACATAGGCAGCGGTCACCACCATCTATGAGAAGGGCATGCAAGTGATTGGCTTGCTTTGTGTGGCGTCACAGGGGGTATAAAAGGGCGTGCACACCGACCGTCATGTTACTTATGCTGATCTCAGAATAGGGAGAGCTGCTGCTGCTGATTCTGTAGGGAGAGCGTTAGGAAGGCCAAAAGAAAAAAAAAACGCTTCGGCTGATAGCGCTTTTCACTGTAGTTAGTGTGCAGTGAAAGGTGAAGATTTTTGCTTTTGTGCAGCAGCGCTGATGGTGATTAGGTTGCCTTTTAAGGCTACCTGCATTGCTGTGTGCACACTGGTGTTCAAACTGCTTTTTTAAAAGCAATCCAAATTTTATTGTTTTGTCCTGGTGAGGTACTGAGCGTTCATTTTTCCACACACCGTACACCGGTGTACGCTCCTCACACAGTACCGTGTACCGGCTGTTATCACGGCCAAATTTAAGCTATCTGTGTGTGACTCTGTAAGGAAAAGCCGAGGAATTTGTCCGTTCTTACAGACCTACACCTTAGAGTTTTGTCTGTTTTTCAAACAGTTTCATATATCTGCTGTTTGATTACATTCAAAACTAGAGAGAGACAGACAGCGTGTGTCAGTCCATATACAAAAATACGGAGCTTGACAATCTGTGTGTGACTCTGCAAGGAAAAGCCGAGGAGTTTGTCCATTCTTACAGACCTACACCTTAGAGTTTTGTCCGTTTTTCAAACAGTTTCGTATATCTGCTGTTTGATTACATTCAAAACTAGAGAGAGACAGCGTGAGTCAGTCCGTATACAAAAACACGGAGCTTGACAATCTGTGTGTGACTCTGTAAGGAAAAGCCGAGGAGTTTGTCCGTTCTTACAGACCTACACCTTAGAGTTTTGTCCATTTTCAAACAGTTTCGTATATCCGCTGTTTGATTACATTCAAAACTACAGAGAGACAGACAGCGTGTGTCAGTCCGTATACAAATACACGGAGCTTGAAAATTTTCCATACAGACACCATCTAACGCTGTATGCTCCTCACACACTACCGTGTACCAGCTGGTATCACGGACAAATAGAAGCTATCTGGTTGTGACTCTGGAAGAAAAAGTCAAGGAGTTTGTCCGTTTTTCCAGACCTACACCTTAGAGTCGTGGCCGTTTTTCAAACAGTTTCGTATTTCTGCTGTTTGATGACGGTCAAAACTAGACAGGGACAGCGTGTGTCAGTCCGTATACAAATACACGGAGCTTGACAGTTTTACATACACACAACATACAGAGGTGCACGCTCCTCATACACTACTGTGTACCGCCTTCTAGCACGGACAAATAGAAACTACCTGTGTGTGACTCTGGAAAAAAAAGCCGCGGAGTTTTTACAGACCTACACCTTAGAGTCGTGTCCGTTTTTCAAACAGTTTTGTATTTCTGCTGTTTGATGATGGTCAAAACTAGACAGAGACAGCGTGTGTCAGTCCGTATACAAATACACGGAGCTTGACAATTTTACATACACACACCATACAGAGGTGCACGCTCCTCACACAATACCGTGTACCGGCTTCTAGCACGGACAAATAGAAGCTACCTGTGTGTGACTCTGGAAAAAAAGCTGAGGAGTTTTTCCATTTTTCTGGACCTACACCTTAGAGTCGTGTCCATTTTTCAAACAGTTTCGTATATCTGTTGTTTGATGACGGTCAAAACTAGACAGAAACAGCGTGTGTCAGTCCGTATACAAATACATGGAGCTTGACATTTTTACATAAACACACCGTACAGCGGTGTATGCTCCTCACACACTACCATGTACCGCCTTCTAGTACGGACAAATAGAAGCTACCTGTGTGTGACTCTGGAAAAAAAAACGAGGTGCTTTTCCGTTTTTCCAGACCTACACCTTAGAGTCATGTTCGTTTTTCAAACAGTTTCGTTTATCTGTTGTTTGATGATGGTCAAAACGAGACAGAGACATCATGTGTCAGTCCGTATACAAATACACAGAGCTTGACAATTTTACATACACACACCATACAGAGGTGCACGCTCCTCACACAATATTGTGTACCGCCTTCTAGCACGGACAAATAGAAGCTAACTGTGTGTGACTCTGGAAAAAAAAGTCAAGGAGTTTTTCCGTTTTTCCAGACCTACACCTTAGAGTCGTGTCCGTTTTTCAAACAGTTTCGTATATCTGCTGTTTGATGACGGTCAAAACTAGACAGAGACAGCGTGTATCAGTCCATATACAAATACACGGAGCTTGATAATTTTCCTTATACACATCGCATAGAGCTGTCTGATTCTCCAACAGTATTGTATATCTGTCGTTCGCATTACAGTCACTTTTATACCTAGCCAGCGTGTGTGTGTGTGTGACACTCTGTAAATACATATACAGAGATTGTTAGTTGCACAAAATTCGTATACAGCTGTACACTTCTGGTACAGTTCCATATATCTGCTTGTTGGATTACGGTCCAATACATACTGTGAGAGCGTCTGTGACTAACATAATATATACGTTGATTTAATTTGTTAAATACACCTTACACAGCTGGACGCTCCTCATACAGTACCAACTCTCTGCTGGTATTTTTGGTACATTTTCCCAAACATGACGAAGTATGGTGGAAGAGGCCGCGGACGTGGGCAGGGGGGCGCCGCTGGTACTGACGGTGGTGGTGCATCAGCTAGTAATGGCAAAAGCACAATAGCAGCTAAGGCAGGAGGTGTTGAGCCTGAGTCATCCTCTGGCCCAAGAAGGCCTGTAAGGTTGCCTTTTCTTGGAGTAGGAAAACCGTTTTTAAAGCCGGAGCATCAGGAACATGTTTTGGCGTACATTGCCGAGACAGCCACCAGCTCTACTGCCTCCTCTTCTGAACGGTCGAAACCTGCAAGCACGGAGTCGTCAGTGCAGGATTCTGGTCAAGGAAAACCCCTTTCCTAGTGTCCTTCACCCCCACCAAAAGTGAAGGATCCAGCAACCCACACTTCAGATTACTCTGTGGAGCTCTTTTCACATACCATGCCTGGGTTATCCAGTCAAATCCTGAATTCCCTGTCAGGAACACCGCACTGAACTTGCTCACTGAGCCAGTGCGCGTGTCCTGAGTAAAGCAAACTGTGGTCAAAGATACCTGTGGAGCGGGCAGCAGGTGAGTAGATGCATACCTCAGAACAGCAGGACCTGAAGCATGTGACTGCTAGGGGCGTGGCCTAAACTCCAGAGAGCTAGGAGCTGCAAGAGAACTCCTAGCAGGGTAACTGCGAGACAAAGTTACCAAGGGGCATAGACAGGGAGGATAGTCAGGATGTAGCCAATGAGTCATACACAGAGATAGCTGCAAGGTACAAGAGGGGTGAGCAGAGACTAGTCAGATCACAGGCAATGAGTCATACACAGAGGGGGTAGCGCAGTACAGAATCAACAGGCAAACACAACGGGAAACAGAACCGGGTCAGAACCATATAAACAATTTATAACAACGAACAGGCACAGGCACACAGAGGTCAGCACACTCGGCCAAAGGCAAAAGTATAACTGGCAGGGATTGGAGCTTCCCATGGGTTTAAGAAGCTCTCCCAGGACCAGAAAGAGGCCACAATCATTAACCCCAGGTGTGCAGGTCAAAACCTGCACTGAGCTCCAGACATTAACCCCTGACGTGCAGCTCAAAAACCTGCACTGGGATCATGACAGTACCCCCTCTCAACGGGGGGCCTCTGGACCCCCAGGCTTCCCTGGGTCTTTGGCATGGAAAGGCCGAATGAGGCGATCTGCATGTACAGAGCGAGCAGGAACCCATGAGCGCTCCTCTGGTCCATATCCCTTACAGTGGACCAGGTACTGCAAAGAGCGGCGCATCCGCCGAGAGTCCACAATATGTCCGACCTCATACTCCAATTGACCCTCCACCAGCACTGGAGGAACAACAGGCTCGGAGTCCTCTTTGACAGACCCTACGGATTTCAACAGAAATTTATGGAACACATTGGATATTTTTAAGGAGGCGGGGAGATGCAACCTGTATGCCACTGGGTTGACTATATCCATAATCTCGTACGGACCAATGAACTTTGGTCCCAACTTAGCTGATGGTACCTTTAAGTTGATGTTACGTGTGGAAAGCCAAACCTTCTCTCCCACCTGAAACATGTCTCCCGAGGTTTTCTTTTTGTCAGCAAAATATTTGTACCTCCCCTGGGCCCGAGAGATATTACGCTGGACTTCAGCCCAGAGGTTTTTTAACCGTTGAATGGACCCCTCTACCCCTGGACAACTGGAATCCACCCGTGAAAACTCCCAAAAATGCGGATTGAACAAACAGTTAATCAGAAATGGGGACATGTCAGTGGACTGACTCACCCGGTTGTTAAAAGTGAATTCCGCCAACGGTAACGCATCACACCAATCCTCCTGTCTGGCGGAGGTCAGACACCTGAGAATTTGTTCCAGGGATTGATTGGTGCATTCTGTCTGACCATTACTCTCGGTGATATGCCGACGAGAAGGAGAGTGAGATGCCCAATTTCATACAGAACGCCCTCCAAAATTTGGCCACAAACTGCACACCTCTGTCAGACACAACATTCAGGTGTACCCCGTGCAATCGGACCACATGCTGCACAAACAACCTTGACAATGTTTCTGCTGAGGGTAATGCTGCCAAATAGAATTGAGCAAAACGGGTCGAAAAAATTCAAAAGTCACTGACTTTCGCCAAAGTCGGGTTTCATGAAACGAAACCCGACATTAGCGTGAGGTCGGCCTCGTGGTCAGCGACCATCGCGCCAAAGTCTCGTTTCAAAAGATGCTTTAGCACCCTTTTCCAGCCAATCAGGAAGAATGGACACTGTGGGCAACGTGATGACATAGGCAGCGGTCACCACCATCTTTGAGAAGGGCATGCAAGTGATTGGCTTGCTTTGTGTGGCATCACAGGGGGTATAAAAGGGCGTGCACACCGACCGTCATGTTACTTATGCTGATCTCAGAATAGGGAGAGCTGCTGCTGCTGCTGATTCTGTAGGGAGAGCGTTAGGAAGGCCAAAAGAAAAAAAAATCGCTTCTGCTGATAGCGCTTTTCACTGTAGTTAGTGTGCAGTGAAAGGTGAAGATTTTTGCTTTTGTGCAGCAGCGCTGATGGTGATTAGGTTGCCTTTTGAGGCTACCTGCATTGCTGTGTGCACACTGGTGTTCATACTGCTTTTTTAAAAGCCATCCAAATTTTATTGTTTTGTCCTGGTGAGGTACTGAGCGTTCATTTTTTCACACACCGTACACTGGTGTACGCTCCTCACACAGTACCGTGTACAATCTGTTATCACGGCCAAATTTAAGCTATCTGTGTGTGACTCTGTAAGGAAAAGCCGAGGAATTTGTCCGTTCTTACAGACCTACACCTTAAAGTTTTGTCCGTTTTTCAAACAGTTTCGTATATCTGCTATTTGATTACATTCAAAACTAGAGAGAGACAGCGTGTGTCAGTCCGTATACAAAAACACGGAGCTTGACAATCTGTGTGTGACTCTGTAAGGAAAAGCCGAGGAGTTTGTCCATTCTAACAGACCTACACCTTAGAGTTTTGTCCGTTTTTCAAACAGTTTCGTATATCTGCTGTTTGATTACATTCAAAACTAGAGAGAGACAGCGTGTGTCAGTCCGCATACAAAAACATGGAGCTTGACAATCTGTGTGTGACTCTGTAAGGAAAAGCCGAGGCGTTTTTCCGTTCTTACAGACCTACACCTTAGAGTTTTGTCCACTTTTCAAACAGTTTCGTATATCTGCTGTTTGATTACATTAAAAACTAGAGAGAGACAGCTTGTGTCAGTCCGTATACAAAAAAACGGAGCTTGACAATCTGTGTGTGACTCTGTAAGGAAGAGCCCAGGAGTTTGTCCATTCTTACAGACCTACACCTAAGGCCGGTTTCACATTAGCGCTTTTTAAGCGCACGCACGGCCGGGGGTAGCTCCGCCCCTGAGCCGGCTCTCTGCCCGGCGTGCCCGCCCCTTGCTTGTAACGCCGCCTACTAGCGGACAGCGGCGCCTGCGATCGGCGCACCCTATCTTTAGCATAGGGTGCGCAGATCGTGCGCAGGCCGTGCGCTAGTTGCGCTTTGACTTGCGCTGCGCACTTTTGACGGTGCGCCGTGCGCGCCAAAATCCGAAAAGTTTGATTTTGGCGCGCACGGCGCACCGTCAAAAGTGCGCAGCGCCGGTCAAAGCGCAACTAGCGCACGGCCTGCGCACGATCTGCGCACCCTATGCTAAAGATAGGGTGCGCCGATCGCAGGCGCCGCTGTCCGCTAGTAGGCGGCGCTACAAGCAAGGGGCGGGCACGCCGGGCAGAGAGCCGGCTCGGGGGCGGAGCTACCCCCGGCCGTGCGTGCGCTTAAAAAGCGCTAATGTGAAACCGGCCTTAGAGTTTTGTCCATTTTTCAAACAGTTTTGTGTATTTGCTGTTTGATTACATTCAAAACTAGAGAGAGCGTGCTTCTGTCCGTATACAAAAACACGGACCTTGACAATGTTGCATACACACACCGCACAGCGTTGTACGTGTATGCTCCTCACACAGTACCGTGTACCGGCTGTTATCACGGCCAAATTGAAACTATCTGTGTGTGACTCTGTAAGGAAAAGCTGAGGAGTTTGTCCATTCTTACAGACCTACACTCTAGGGAGATTCCAATTCTGCCCAATTCTTTATACACCTTGTAGTTTGTCATACACTAGGCAATTTCTGCCTGTTACATTGCATCCTGAAGTCTGTAGAGAGATTCCATTTCTCCCCAGTCCTCTGTACACCTCTTTTACACCATCCAGAATCAGCCTGTTACTTTGAGGTGTTAAATACACAGGGCCTGACAGAATCCAACTGTGTCCTGAAGTCTGTAGAGAGATTCCTTTTCTCTCCAGTCCTCTATAAACCTTTTCAACACCATCCAGAATCAGCCTGTTACTTTGGGGTGTAAAATAAGCAGGGCCTGACAGAATCCAACTGTGTCCTGAAGTCTGTAGAGAGATTCCATTTCTCCCCAGTCCTCTATATACCTGTTTTACACCATCCAGAATCAGCCTGTTACTTTGAGGTGTAATATACACAGGGCCTGACAGACTACAACTGTGTCCAGAAGTCTGTAGAGAGATTCCATTTCTCCCCAGTCCTCTATACACCTTTTTTACACCATCCAGAATCAGCCTGTTACTTTGAGGTATAAAATACACAGGGCCTGACAGAATCCAACTGTGCCCTGAAGTCTGTAGAGAGATTCCATTTCTCCCCAGTCCTCTATACGCCTTTTTACACCATCCAGAATCAGCCAAATACTCCCCACTACTATATACACCTTGTACCTTGTTTTACAGTACCATATAGTTGGTGTTATTTTGAGTACATTTTCCCCAAAAATGAGGTAGTGTGGTGGAAGAGTCCCTGGAAGTGGGCGGGGGTTGGCCGCTGGTAATGATGGTTTTGGTGGTGGATCTGCTGGTAGTGGCAAAAGCAAAATAGAACCAAATGCAGGAGGTGTTGAGCCTGCATCGTCATCTGGCTCCACAAGGCCTCGAAGGCTCCCTTTTCTGGGAGTAGGTAAACCGCTTTTAAATCCGGAGCTTCAGGAACAAGTTTTGGCTTACATTGCTGACTCAGCCTCCAGCTCTATCGCTTCCTCTTCTGAAGTTTTAAAAAATAAAAGCACTGAGTCGTCATTGGAGGCTCATGGTCATGAACCACACCTTTCCTTGTGTCCTTCACCCCAAACAAAATTGAAGGATGCGGCAGGCCACACTACAGATTTCTCCATGGAGCTGTTTTCACATACCATGCCTGGGTTATCAAGTCAAATCGTGAATTACGCAGGCCAAGATGAATCTGACATGGAGTGCACTGATGCACAGCCACTGCTAGATTTATCTGCTGGTACATTCACTCAGAGCACTACATTATCCTCGCAGTGTACTGAGCCAGAATCTGACCCTGATGAAACTCAGGTGCCACCTCCCGCATACTATACCACCATACACGGTGACACAGAGGAAGGTGCACATGACATTGAAGAGGAGGTGATGGATGACCCAGTTGTTGACCCAGATTGGCATCCATTGGGGGAAGAGGGTGCCGCTGCCAATAGCTCAGAAGAGGAGGAGGAGCGTCCGCAGCAGGCATCGACATCGCAACAGCTGTTATCTGGCAGGCCCAGAGCAGTCCAAAAACGGGTTACAAAAACCAAAAGAGTTGCAGGACAGCTTGGCCAGATGGTCAAAATAGCACAGCGTGCAAGGCCTCAAAATGTCTTCCATAGTAGGAAGAGTGCAGTGTGGCACTTTTTTGAACAAAATCCTAATGATCAGGCAAAGGTTATCTGTAAGAAGTGCACAAAGACCTTTAGCCGAGGGAAAAATCTGAGAAATTTGAATACCAGTTGCATGCTTAGACATTTAACCACCATGCACTTGCAAGCGTGGACGGACTACCAAACCTCATGCACCACATGTGCACCTGCTCCCAAAGAAGGTAGTCAGCAACGCTACATTGTTTCCCCCACTGTAAGCCCACGAGTTAGCACACCACCAGCAACAAATGTTGAGGTGTCATCGCAAGGCCAAAGCAGTCAGTGAATCACAATGTTATATCAATGAAAGACTGAATCTAGGCCATCAGAAAGAACACCAACTCCATCACCATCATCAACCCTCTCTCAGTTCGCCATGTCCACCGCTAGTTCCACCATATGCAGCTCTCAAGTCTAGATCACCCTACCAGAGACTATGAGTAGGACAAGAAAGTACTCATCCTCTCATCCGCATACACTGGGTTTGATCGCCCACATTGCCAAACTAATCTCGTTAGAGATGATGCCCTATCGCTTGTTTGAAAGCGCAGCTTTCCGCGAACTCATGGCCTACGCAGTACCACGCTATGACCTACCCAGTCGCCACTTCTTTTCTCGCAAAGCCATCCCAGCCCCCCACCTTCATGTGAAAGACCGAATTGTCCATGCACTCAAGCAATCAGTGAGTGGAAAGGTGCACCTCACAACTGATGCATGGTCCAGTAGGCATGGCCAGGGCCATTACGTGTCCATCACTGTGCACTGGGTTAATGTGGTGGATGCAGGGTCCACAGTGGACAGCGGTGGTGGGACAGTGCTGCCTAGCCCGCGGTATAGGAAACAGTTGGCTGTAGGCGTTCGACCCTCCTACGCCTCCAGAAGCGAAAGCTTGTCCACAGAGCGCAGTCGCACGAGCACTCCATTCGCAGCTGCCAATGTTGCACATAGGTGTCCCCCTATCGATCAACTATGAAAAGCATCAGCAGGCTGTGTTGAAGATGATGTGTTTGGGCGACAGACACACCGCGGAGGTACTGGCCGACTACTTTCAGCGACAAACTGAGTCATGGCTGGGCAGTCTACATCTTGAGGCAGGCAAGGTAGTAGTTAGTGATAACGGCCGGAATTTTGTGGCAGCCATAGCCCTTTCAAAACTCACACACATTCCTTGCCTGGCTCACACCTTGAACCTGGTGGTGCAGTGCTTCCTCAATAATTATCCGGAGTTAACAGACCTGCTCCATAAGGTTCGAAGACTGTGCTCGCACATCCGCCGGTCCACTCCAGTCGTATGCAGAAGCTGCAGCGATTGCTCCACCTTCCCAAGCACTGCCTAATTATCAACATTGCAACAAGGTGGAACTCCACCCTGCACATGGTTGAGCGGCTGTGCGAACAGAGGCAGGCTGTAATGCATTTGTGGGAGGATACACGGGCAGGCACTTTGAGGGCAGACACGGAGTTGACAGGTGTGCAGTGGTCGAAGCTGAAAGACCTCTGTAAAGTCCTTCAGTGTTTTGAGGAATGCACATGGTTGGTAAGCGCACACGATGTCATCAAAAGCATGAGCATCCCACTTATGCATCTGCTCATGTAAACTTTGATGCATATTAAGGAGCAGGCATCTGCAGCCAAGGAGGAAGATGAGGCGGGAAGCCTTGATGACAGTCAGCCATTTTCTGGTCAGGGAAGTCTCGTGGACGAGGTGGAGGAAGAAGAGGAGGAGGATGATGATGGGGATGATTATATAGGGGAGGAGGATGCTTCTCGTGGGGCTACAGAAAATGTTGGCGTGGCAAGGTCTGGTACAGGGTTTGAAAGTGACAGGAGACAGCAGTTGTCAACTATGGTTACAAACTACTTCTCGTCCCATATCGATGTTCTCCCTCACAGGTCATTCCCATTTGACTAATGGGCCGCTAAACTGGACACCTGGCCAGAATTGGCACAATATGCCTTACAGGAGCTCGCATGACCATGCATGGGTTTCCAAGGATTTTGTCCCACCTTACCCTGATGACACATAGGTTGCCAGAAAAATGGCTTGCTTTTGTCCTCCTCTTCCTCGGACTTGACCAATTTCGCCTTTAGCAGCAGCTGAATGTCCCACATTAACATATGCCATTTTGTAAACCTCCCTAACTGGGCTGCCTCCCCCCCCATGGCCGGGGTCACCACCTATCGCATGCAACAACCGTGCAAGTGCCGTTGCCCTGGACAGGTTGGTAGGCCGACTCTTGGGCGCGGGCACTGGCACAGGGTCCCTCATAGTGCAATCAAGTGTCTCTGACGGTGGGGGTGCACACCCGCCGTCAGACACACCGCCGTACTATGAGGGGCCCAGTGCCAGTACCTACGCCCATGAGTGTGCCCCCCTTGCTTGGGCAGGGCCCCAGCATTTTCAATGTTTACCTCTCCCTGCTCGTCCGCTGTGCAGTCTCGGCTGTCAAATCCTTCACTGGAACTGCCACTACAAATTTGTTGAACTGATAGATGATGGTTAAGACGCAGCTATGCCCTGTCCCGCTGGCCGGGCTCTAGCTTCAGATGATCAATGGCTTCCATTTCTTATGGACATCGACTCACAGTGACATGCAGTGGTGGTTTATCATCAGCTTTCACAGATTTCCTACTCACAGGTGTGTGACATTCTGGCGCACGTTTTTAAATGTGCCCTCTCATGCCAATCCCATAGAATCGCCTACGGCCTGTGGCTTCTGTCTTTTGCACTCCAAAGTTACGTGACAGATCACGATAGGCAGTGAGCGCCATGTTTACATCTCTCCCTGTGATAAAAATTTGATGGAGATGAGTAACGCTGATGGGATCAACGGTACTACAATACGGCAACACTTTCTTCACAAAGAAATGTTTTCGCTGTCTATGAGGGGCCCAGTGCCAGTACCTACGCCCATGAGTGTGCCCCCCTTGCTTGGGCAGGGCCCCAGCATTTTCAATGTTTACCTCTCCCTGCTCGTCCGCTGTGTAGTCTCGGCTGTCAAATCCTTCACTGGAACTGCCACTACAAATTTGTTGAACTGATAGATGATGGTTAAGACGTAGCTATGCCCTGTCCCGCTGGCCGGGCTCTAGCTTCAGATGATCAATGGCTTCCATTTCTTATGGACATCGACTCACAGTGACATGCAGTGGTGGTTTATCATCAGCTTTCACAGATTTCTTACTCACAGGTGTGTGACATTCCGGCGCACGTTTTTAAATGTGCCGTCTCATGCCAATCCCATAGAATCGCCTACGGCCTGTGGCTTCTGTCTTTTGCACTCCAAAGTTACGTGACAGATCACGATAGGCAGTGAGCGCCATGTTTACATCTCTCCCTGTGATAAAAATTTAATGGAGATGAGTAACGCTGATGGGATCAACGGTACTGCAATACGGCAACACTTTCTTCACAAAGAAATGTTTTCGCTGTCTATGAGGGGCCCAGTGCCAGTACCTGCGCCCATGAGTGTGCCCCCCTTGCTTGGGCAGGGCCCCAGCATTTTCAATGTTTACCTCTCCCTGCTCGTCCGCTGTGTAGTCTCGGCTGTCAAATCCTTCACTGGAACTGCCACTACAAATTTGTTGAACTGATAGATGATGGTTAAGACGTAGCTATGCCCTGTCCCGCTGGCCGGGCTCTAGCTTCAGATGATCAATGGCTTCCATTTCTTATGGACATCGACTCACAGTGACATGCAGTGGTGGTTTATCATCAGCTTTCACAGATTTCCTACTCACAGGTGTGTGACATTCCGGCGCACGTTTTTAAATGTGCCCTCTCACGCCAATCCCATAGAATCACCTACGGCCTGTGGCTTCTGTCTTTTGCACTCCAAAGTTACGTGACAGATCACGATAGGCAGTGAGCGCCATGTTTACATCTCTCCCTGTGATAAAAATTTGATGGAGATGAGTAACGCTGATGGAATCAACGGTACTGCGATACTGCAACACTTTCTTCACAAAGAAATGTTTTCGCTGTCTCCACACAGAAATTTGTTGAGGGTCAGCATCGCCTATGAGAATTGTGACGGAAGTTTTTCCAGTGATTGTTAATTCCTAGATTTCTGCAATCACTAGACTTTATGTCAGTAATTGTATGCATCTCATTTCCTATTGTGGAGAGGCTGGACTGTCTTACTGAGACAGAAATATATATGAATATTTAAAAATACCACCAAAAGTGTATCATGGTGTACGCTTCAAATACATTTCCTTTTTTCTACTTTTTTGATTGTTGTCTAATCCATACTGAGAACACTGAGATTTTAAATGTTTAAACTATGCTATATATACCTGCTATCCTGTGATAATGTACCCTTTCTCAACTTTGTACTATCTGGTCAAATCCATACTGGGCCTGAGACCGTCTGAGCCTGCCTCCTGATCTATAGACATAGGTTTTTAATGTGTAAACTGTGCTATGCATACCTGTAATCCGGTGATATCTAACCCTTTCTCACCTTTGTCCAATCACGTTAAGCCTTAACTCTGCTCATCCTCCAGCTCCCCTTCTCACGTTCACACACTTCCCCTTCCCTTCACAGACTGCCCTAATTTACCTCCTCCCGACCACAGACAGCAGCTCCTCAGCAGTCAGGTTCAGAGGTCTCCCTGCTGGCCTGGAGTGGGAAATGTGTTGTGTGTTGGTTTAACTGCTAGAGAGATCCTTCGTTGCTCCAAAGCATGACATCACACTCCCTAGGAGGAAGGTAATGCCACTGTGGCGACCGTACTCCTGGGGGTGCCACAAGTGCACTGAGGCCCAGCCACTGCTAGATGATTCTGCTGGTACATTGACCCAGACCACTACATTCCCTTCACACTCTACACAGCCTGAATGTGAGAACATAAGCATAGGAAGGAAAAAAATCCCATCAATAAGATATAATACTCCTTCAACAATAGAGGAATCATGTATCAGGAATAAATCCAGGATAAACATATATACAAGGATAATCGCAAATTACTTAGATTACAGAGAAAAAAAGAGGCGATCAGACAATCCAGGAGACTAATTATATATGAAATATATAAATCTTTATTGTATTAAAAACAGGAAAATGGGACAGGGAAGTGAAGTCAGGAAATTGACCATGGCAGCACGCAGGCGACCAAATGGGGCATGCTAAAGGTGCAGAAACCAAATACAGGTACCAAAGACAGTAACTAAGGTGTTAGAGTTATAAATAACATAATATACCAATTCCAAATGGAACATTTGTATAGCCAAACAGGATATATATACATATGAACATTGTAAACATTGTAACATGATGTTAGGTAAAAAATCTCATTACCTGTTTGGATAGTGTAAAGTAGTCCACACCAATGCAAACCCCCCCCAACGCACGTTTCGGCAATGGCCTTTCTCAAGGGGTAACAGGAAGAGGAAAGTGAGGGATATTTAATATAGAGTCGACCAATCAAATTGAAAAAACAAAGCCATGTGATCATTCACCAATCAAACATGCATACAGAGATTCCGCCCAGTAATGGCGTCCGTTGTCATAGTAACCCACCATACAAACACCTCCAAGAGGTAGCAGAGGAACAAAACTTTACTTAGGAGTATCATAAAAAACATCATATTGAAAGCAGAGACGCTGCTGTAATGAACCTGCATTATTGGCGTATCACACACTGCGCAACGTCAGGCTGGAGTAACGTGCTTGAAATCGGATGACACTTCATTTGCGCGCCGCTCAATAAAACCAGTAATGAACCTGCATTGTTAGTGTGTCACACACTGCGCAACGTCCAACCAAAGTGACGTGCTTGTGATCAGATGACGCCTCAGTTGCGTGCCGCTCAATGAAACCATGCACCAGCCATTCGGTCACATGACCGCCATCTCAGTTCTAGAGCTCCTCCCCTACCTACGTCAACAACAACGGCGTGTCGGCTCATGATGACGTGCATGTTGTCCCGGCAACCATGACAACGGGCGGCGTCGGCATCAAGAAGATGCCAAGTGACGCCCGGCGTGAGGGAAACCGCAGGCACACGCGCGTACAGAGCAGACGCCGGTTGTTCACCTGAAACCAAAACAGATCAATAGGATTTGTGAGTAAAGGAAGTGGCCGTGGAAGCACAGTGAGCCTTGCGCACAAATTAGAAAGATGGATACCAGCCATATCATTACAAAAAATTGAAAGATAGGCTTAAACAAATAATGCTTATACATACAGTGCAGCATATTCCACAATAAAAAATATATAGGTAGGTATTAATGCTTAAACCTCTTATGTACTACAATGGGAGAAAATAATACATAAATATCACCTCATAAAACATGTCAGATAACAAGACACAACAAAGCATATAGTATATTAGAAGACATGTATATACAAATACAATAGAGGACCAACATGGTAAATTACAATTATAAATCATTGTCTTGAAGACACTTCATAACCAATGATGGCCACATTCGTCCTCTTCGCATGCTGTTATGCCGGTGAAAAGATCAGATCACACAGGAAGATAAATCATCCGGAATGTCAGACCAGGAAAACTTCAGAAAATGAACAAAGGAAGACTCTAAAAATAAAAACAAAAAAATTAGAACCAATTAAAAACAAAAAACACGCCGCGAGCTACCCAAGATCAATTCGAGAAAATCAAAATAAATAAAAATAGCCAAGCAGAAAATCATTTATAGAAAGGGAGCAAAGCTAATAGCCTCGTTCAATCCCTTCGGATGCACAGTATCTAGCAGCCAAATCCATCTTGTCTCCCGTTGTAATAATCTCTGAGTTAGGTTGCCACCACGTAATCCCGGGTTGAAACTATCAATACCGCGAATTCGAAGTAATGATCCATCACAATCATGTTTTAATTTAAAGTGTCGAGGTATTGTCCTAAGTGTGGCCGGGTCCTCATGGCCGGCTGCCGCCTGTATGCCCAGCACGTGCTCACGAACACGTGTCTTCAATTGCCGTGTAGTCATACCTATATATATCAGGTTACACGGACATAACGCAAAATATATAACATACCGTGAGGTACACAATATACGACTACGGATATTGAATGTCCTAGTTCCTGAAGAGTTGAAGAACGTGTCCGTTCGCTCCACATTGGAACAGGCGACACAGCGACCACAAGGAGCGCAGCCACACCTTGGATAGCCCATACTCAGAAAGCTTTGTTTAGATTTGGGTTGATAATGGCTGCGAACTAAATAATCCTTAAGGTTCATTGAACGGCGAATGGTGACACTTGGTTTTGATGGAATAAGTTGATTGAGAACAGGGTCAGTCTGGAGTATTGGCCAAGCTCTTTGGAGACAACCTCTCATTCTTGCAAATTGAGCATGATAGTTTGTAATAAATCTAATATTATTGTTATTCTTAGTCTCCTTCTTTTTGTATAGTAATGACTGACGTGTAGACCATCTTGCACGGTTGTAGGCTCTCTTAATAGATCTCCTACTATAACCTCTCTCAAGAAACCTATCCGTGAGATCCTGAGCTTGAGATGTAAAGTCCTGATCATTTGAGCAGATCCTGTGTAGTCGCAGGAACTGCCCTACGGGGATAGAATCAATTAGAGGTTTGGGGTGAGCGGAGGAGGCATGTAGCAACATGTTAGAGGAAGTTTCTTTCCTGAATATTCCTGTCTGGAGTATATTATCAGAATCTCTCCAGACATTAACATCCAGAAAGCTCACCCTGCTCAAATCATGTTGATGTGTAACATGAATGTTCACATCATTCGAGTTGATTGCCACCATAAATTTAGATAGTTGGTTCTCATTCCCCTGCCACACCATGAATATGTCGTCGATGTACCGCACCCAGAAAAGGATGCGGTCCATCGACTGACATTGGTCAGACAGGGGGAGGTCCCTCTCCCACAGCCCCAGGAACAGGTTAGCGTAGGATGGGGCAAAAGAGGCCCCCATTGCTGTCCCCTGGAGCTGTAGGTAGAAGGACCCCATAAAAATAAAGAAATTGTGGGTCAACGAAAACTCAAGCAACTCGATGACCAGGGAGGCAATCTCCGCAGGTAAGTTGGACATGTTCAGGAAATATCTAGTGGCTGCCAAACCATCTACATGTCTTATGCTAGTATACAGGGACTCTACGTCTCCTGTCACCAGCATAGTATCACTCCCAACATGAAGCCCATCCACCCTCTTAAGAAATTCACCCGTATCAAGCAGGAAAGAAGGCAAACTTTCCACCAGGGGTTGCAGTTTAGAGTCAATCCAACGATTGACTCTTTCTAAATAATTGCCTGAACCTGAAATAATTGGACGACCAGGGGGGGCCTCCAGACATTTGTGTATTTTGGGCAATAAATAAAACGTTGCAATAGCAGGCTCTTGTACCAGCATAGCAAGAGCCAATTCCTTGGTAATAACCCCATTTTGTACTGCTCTATTGAGGATTTTATTTAGCTGAGTCACAAAAGACGCCAAGGGGTTAAACATCAAACGTTTATAACATGTCTGATTATTTAGTTGTCTGAGTGCCTCCTTCTCATAGAGCGACCTAGGCCATATTACAACGTTGCCCCCTTTATCAGCTGGCTTAAACACAACGTCAGGAAGCCCCCTCAGGACGTCCAATCTCCTGCGCTCATCTCTACTGAGATTATCCCTGCCTAAGCCACCAGGGATGTTCAAAAAATCCTTGGTAACAACCTGGACAAAGAGGTCAACGGCTGCACACGTCGATATAGGAGGAAATTTCTTAGATTTTAATCTAATAGATTGGGGAATCTTACCTCCCTCTCCAGTTTGATGTTCAATTGAGAGATCTTCAAGATTCTGCAGGGCTAATTGTTCCTCTTCTGTGGGAAAAAGATTTTGCAGACAAGGATCAAAAAAATGTCTCTTAAAAATCAGGGATCTGGCAAAAAGATGTAGATCCTTGATGGCCACAAAAGCATTGAAATGGGATTTTGGAGAAAACGTAAGACCTCTACTTAACAATGAGATTTTAAATGTTTAAACTATGCTATATATACCTGCTATCCTGTGATAATGTACCCTTTCTCAACTTTGTACTATCTGGTCAAATCCATACTGGGCCTGAGACCGTCTGAGCCTGCCTCCTGATCTATAGACATAGGTTTTTAATGTGTAAACTGTGCTATGCATACCTGTAATCCGGTGATATATTACCCTTTCTCACCTTTGTCCAATCACGTTAAGCCTTAACTCTGCTCATCCTCCAGCTCCCCTTCTCACGTCCACACACTTCCCCTTCCCTTCACAGACTGCCCTAATTTACCTCCTCCCGACCACAGACAGCAGCTCCTCAGCAGTCAGGTTCAGAGGTCTCCCTGCTGGCCTGGAGTGGGAAATGTGTTGTGTGTTGGTTTAACTGCTAGAGAGATCCTTCGTTGCTCCAAAGCATGACATCACACTCCCTAGGAGGAAGGTAATGCCACTGTGGCGACCGTACTCCTGGGGGTGCCACAAGTGCACTGAGGCCCAGCCACTGCTAGATGATTCTGCTGGTACATTGACCCAGACCACTACATTCCCCTCACACTCTACACAGCCTGAATGTGACCCAGATGAAACTCAGGTTACCCTTCCCATATACTGTACCACCTTACACGGTGACAAAAAGGAAGGTGCAGCTGAAAGTGCAGGTTCAGCCCACCCGCCGTCAGACACACCGCCGTACTATGAGGGGCCCTGTGCCAGTGCCGTCGCCAACGAGTGGGCCCCCTCTGCTTGCTCTGGATCACAGCACTTGCAAAGTTGAAATACTTACGTCTCCCTGCTCCACCGCCATGATGTCTTCCGCGTTTCTTGACAGTGATATTCTGATCATAGAGCGCAATGACATCACGTCTGTACGCCCAGACTAGTACAGGGATTCCCTAGCGAGGAGACTTATTTGAGGAGACTTATTTAATTGTTTTCAATGTTGGGGCAGCAATTTTTGGGGAGCACTATACTCTGGAGAATGATATATGGGGCCCACCATACACTGGAGCATTCCAAAGGAGCAATAGAAACGGGGCCCATTATATATAGAGCATTATTTGGGCCCATAAGACACTGCAGCTTCATCCATGGGGACCAACATATACTGTAGCATTATGTGGAGCTCATCATATACTGTTTCAAACATTATATGGGACCAATGATTCTGTATGGTGAAATATATGGGCCTCATTACTCTGTATAGTGTACTATGCGGTGGCCATAATACTGTATGGAGTAAGATACCGTCCGTTTTTGTAGCTATTGGAGAATTTAAAATGGATATCAGTCATGAGATGTAAAAAGTGAAGTATTTTTCATTGTACTATACCGCTATTTCTCTTCCCTATCAGAGCATCATGAGTTGTGGTATGTGTTAAAGGGGCGCTCTTTGGCCCAGGGCACATGAAAACCTGGAGCCAGCCCTACCCCCCCCAAAAATTTAGCCAAATAACCCCCATTTTTCAGTGCGTAACTAGTATTATGAAGTAAATTAAGGTTGAAAAACTTCAGTAATAAGATTTGATGTTTTTGGCATTCAAAAGGGCACTGAAGGTGTGTTTCCTGGCCTGCACTCCTTGCCGACTTTGCTTCCCTATTGACTTGCGTTGAGTTTCGTGTTTCATTCGGCCTTCGAGTTTTCACAAAAATCAGCCGATTTCGTTCTACCCGACTTTTGCGAAAGTCGGGTTTCATAAAACCCGACTCGACCCAAAAAAAGGCAAAGTCGCTCAACTCTAGTCGTTATTCATAACTTCACCAGGATACATGATTATTCCTCCTCTGCTGGTGTTGTGCGTGGGTCGGACAATGTGCATAGGGTGAGACCACATATCAACCCTCAACGTTGACCGCTCTCTGGTCTCAAAGTGCATGATATTTTCACAAATTATTTTATGTCACCTGAGGGGGAAACTTCTTGGCAAGAGAATGCTGTGTCTATGTTAAAAATTTTTGATTTCTGTCTGTGTACATATATATATTTCAACCCCTTATGATTCTCTCACTGTTTAATTGCCTTAGTAAGCGTATGTTAGTATGCTGATAACTTTTTCCATAATTGAGACAGAGACGTAAAATTTTGTTGACAAATTTTTACTTTTGCCTTTTTTTGTTTTTTTGAAACACATATTATTGCCATATGTTAAATGTGGCAATGGCCCAAAGTGGCCTTTTTGCAGATTTGCAAAGTTACAAGCAACACATTTTCAGAACCCAAAAAAGAGGAAAAAAACAATTATGCAAGACCAATATTCCTACATTACAAATGTTGGAAGGTCGGGGGAGGAGAAGGCAGAAGACCAGCCTGTGTTTGCTGCTGGCTACTTTGGCCAACTTGGCCGTCGCCCTGTGTGGGGGCATACTGTTGCCCATGATGTGGGCAGTGTACTGCCTCCTGTGATTGTGGTGGGTACTGGGCTGACTGAAATTGCAGAGGGGCCTCTTGTTGGGGCTGGTTGGCCCGTGGCTCATGCTCACCAAAATAGCCATGTCATCCCCAAGCAGGGTTGGGACTGGCCTCCAACACTGGGTGGGAACAAGTGGCCATATTGGTGAGGCTTGCTACAGGCAGACATACTGTATGTGGCTGCTGAGGGCAAGGTTGGGTAGGGGGAGGAAGGGGGTGAGGTGTAGGCCCACGTGTTTGAGGATCCTCAGAGCCTGCTTGAGCAAGCATGTGTGTGGGGTGTCTAAGGCGCATCAGATTCCTTGGGGAAAGCTGCCACCTATCCAGATATTCAAATAACTCATATGGGGTATTGGGGTGTGTGCTTGCATCAAGCAGGATCTGAAAACATCCTCGAATACGTAGCCTCACCTCACGGGAAAGGGCCCGAAGATAACTGGCCAGGCTGCGTGAGTGCGCCTCCTCCCCATCATTATTATTGACTCGAGCAAGATAGTTCAGTACCCCTGTGTCAACATTGGTATGCGTATCTTGGGCAGGGATCAGGCGCCTTCTTCTTCCTCGCTGGGATGGTCCATCAGGCTGTGGGGAGCCCTGTATCTGGTCAGTTGGGCTGCTGCTGATGTTGCCCTGCTCATCCTGTTTGGCGGATGGTTCTGCATCAGACAGTCCTGCTTGTGGATGTGGTCCTGGTGGTGGGGTTTGTGGTGCAGGCACTGGGTTTTCAGGAGAGGAAACTTCACCCATGCTTCTTGGAGGGGGAGAAGATGGGCCAGCCACCTCTTCCCCTCCAGCCACAGGATCGATGATGGGCTCTGTATCTGAGCCAGTATCCCTTTCCGTAAGGTTTGACTGAGTTCTGTTATGAAATAGAATATAGCCAAAATTCAAAACATTACTTTGGTCGCTGTAAAGTATCTGTGTAATGAGGTGAGAGGTATCTACTTACTGTCTCAGATCCAGAATAGGAGCGAGGAAGGAGAGGCGATCATAATATAGATATATATATATATTTGCATTTTGTGCGGCCCGCATCACCACTCCAGGCCCGCTGCTGACATTCACGCCTGTTCACGCCTGTACTGGTCGCGGATGCTGCGCCAGCATCTCATCACATCTTCAACTGCAATGTGACAGGAAATATTCTAAGTTTCACATATTTTATATATAAAATTTGCTAAAAGTAGCATAGTCATGAGGCCTTCTAGGGTGTGCTTTCTACCCAGGGTGGCATATATAATTGGGGCATCCAGGCCAGATACACAGGGTCACACTGGCGTAACTACCGGGGTAGCAGCCAAAGCGGTTGCTTTGGGGTCCGGCCCATATAGGGGCCCGGGTCCCCGGCACCGATCGGCGCTACCCGGTAGTGCAATTAAGTACAGGGGCGGACCTACCGCCCGTGCAGCCCGTGCATTGCATGGGGGCCTCAGGGGAGAGGGGGCCCCTCCAGCCTCCAGCACCGCATGGCTAATTATTCAAATTAGCCAAGTGGAGCGCCAGGCGCAAGGAGGAGAGGAGCCAGCCCTGGGGTGAGATGATATCTGCGTCAGTCACCCTGTGCTGCCCTGCTGCAGTGGGGGAGGAGAGGAGGAGACAGACTGTCTCACTCACTGTGCCTGTGGCGCCGGCCGGCCGGTGGCTGCAGCTGCAGGTCAGTCAGTCACTTGTGTGTGTGTATGTGTGTATGTATGTATGTGTATCTGTATGTGCGTATGTCTGTGTGTCTGTGTATGTCTGTATGTGTGTATGTATGTATGTACAGTATGTATGTATGTGTGTGTGTATGTATGTTTGTCTGTGTCTGTGCATGTGTATGTCTGTGTGTATGTATGTGTGTATGTCTGTGTGTATATCTGTCTGTGTGTATGTCTGTGTATGTCTGTGTATGTCTGTATGTGTGTATGTCTGTGTGTATGTCTGTCTGTGTCTGTGTGTATGTCTGTGTATGTCTGTATGTGTGTATGTCTGTATGTCTGTGTGTATGTCTGTGTCTGTGCGTGTGTATGTCTGTGTGTATGTCTGTCTGTGTCTTTGTGTATGTGTGTGCATGTGTATGTCTGTGTGTATGTGTGTATGTCTGTGTGTGTCTGTGTGTATGTCTGTGTGTGTGTCTGTACAGTATGTATGTATGTGTGTCTGTGAGTATGTGTGTATGTGTCTGTGTGTGTATGTCTGTGTGTGTGTCTGTGTGGAGCCTGGCCCTGGAGGAGATGCGGACATGAGGAGAAGACTGTGATGAGGAGAAGGCCATGAGGGGTAATGGGAGAAGGCCATGAGGGGTGATGGAAAGAAGGCATTGATGGATCATGGAAGTGATGGGGAGAAGGCAATGATGGGAGTGATGGGGAGAAGGCAATGATGGGAGTGATGGAGAGAAGGGAGTGATGGGGAGAAGGCAATGATGGGAGTGATGGGGTAGGCAATGATGGGGGTGATGGAGCAGGCAATGATGGAAGTGATGGGGAGAAGGCAATGATAGGAGTGATGGGGTGATGGAGCAGGCAATGATGGGAGTAATGGGAAGAAGGCAGTGATGGGGTGATGGAGAAGGCAATGATGGGAGTGATGGGGAGAAGGCAATGATGGGAGTGATGGGGAGAAGGCAATGATGGGGGTAATGGAGAGGGCAATGATGGGGTGGTGGGGGAAAAAGAAATGATGATGGGGTGGTGGGGGAGAATGCACTGGTGGTGGTGGAAAGGGCAATAATGGGGGTGGTGGAGGAGGAGGAAATGATGGAGGTGGTGGAATGGGCAATGATGGGAGTGGTGGGGGAGAAAGCAAAGATAGTGGTGGGGGAGAAGAAAATGATGGAGGTGGTGAAGAGGGCAATGATGGGGTAGGAGAGAGGACAATAATGGATGCAAGGGGAGGAGGACAATGAGGGGTGTGGGGGATTGGGATGTTAGGAAGGGGGACATATAATGGCCTTAGGAACAGGGGGAGGTGGAGGAAGACGTTATCGCTTATTATGTCTAACACAGTCCCTTAGTATAGAGTGTACTCACAATGTCTAACACAGTCCCTTAGTATATAGTGGACTCACTAATTCTGTATAACACCATCCTTAGCTACATAATTTCCTCTTTTATTATGTATAACACCGTCCTTTATTACGTACCATCCTCTCTAGTTATATATGGTGCCGTCCCTTATTATATAGCTTCCTCTGCTGTTATGTATAGTGCTGTCTCTTACATAGTGTATTCTTGTTAATTTTGTTGTTTACAGCGCCCTCTTTTATTACATTGTCCCCTCTCTTTTTAGATATAAAATGACTGCTGATGGAGGAGCCGGTGACCAGACGACCAGTCCATCAGCTCCTCCATTAGAAGGGAAACTTTCCCATGCTCCATCAGCCATCATTGCATTATACAGCTAACAAGACAGGACGGTATGTAATAAAAAACAGGGCTCTATATAATTCAATATGTAAGGGACGGTACTGTACATAAGAGAGGGCACTGTGTAAGGGACAGCAATATGCATAATAAAGGAGACTATGTAATATACATACATGTATGTGTGTATGTGCATGCAGCTTTGATGCCATAAAAGGAGGGGGGCCAAAACACATTTCTTGCACAGGGGCCCCAAGCTGTCAGTGTCCGCCCCTGATTAAGTACATTACTGTGTCTGCGGCGCTCCGGCAGGTAACATAAACAGTAACATAGTTTTGAAGGCTGAAGGAAGACCTTATGTCCATCTAGTTCAGCCTATTTTTAGTGCAGCTGTTCTGCATTGTTGATCCTGGGGAAGGCAAAAAACCCACAGAGTAGAAGCCAATTTTCTCCATAGGGAAAAAAATTCCTTCCCCTAAGCTGGGTCAACCATCTACCTATAATATTATGTTATTCGTAACCTTTTATACTGTTACTCACAAGAAAAGCATCCATTCCTTTCTTAAATTCATTCAGTGAGTTGGCCATCACCACTTCCTCAGGAAGAGAATTCCAGAACCTCACTGCTCTTACCGTGAAGAACCCTCTTCTATGCTGGTGCAGAAATTGTCTTTCCTTCAAACGAAGAGAATGCCCCCTTGTTCTTGTCACAGTCCTTGGTACAAACAGTTCATTGGAGAGATCTCTGTATTGCCCTCTGATATACTTGTACATATATATTAGGTCTCCCCTAAGTCTTTTCTTTTCTAGAGTAAATAGACCTAATTTTGATAACCTTTCTGGGTATTGTAGTGAACCAACTCCATTTATCATTTTAGTAGCCCGCCTCTGAACCCTTTCAAGTTCAGTAATGTCTTTCGTGAGCACTGGCGTCCAAAATTGCACACAATACTCCAAGTGTGGTCTGTCGAGTGATTTGTACAGAGGAAGAATTATGTTTTCATCTCGTGTCCCCCGACCTCTTCTAATGCATCCCATGACCCTATTTGCTTTGGTGGCAGCTGCCTGATACTGGGCACTCCAATTTAGCTTCTTTTTGACTAAGATGCCTAAGTCTTTTTCCATGTCTGATTTCCCCAGCAGTTTCCCATTTAGTAAGTAATTGTAGCATCTGTTTCTCCTTCCCATGTGCATAACCTTACACTTATCGGTGTTAAACCTCATTTGCCATTTTTCAGCCCAATTCTCCAATTTACTCAAATCTGTCTGTAGCTGCAAACTGTCCTCCTTTGTGTTAACTACCTTACATAGTTTTGTATCATCTGCAAATACTGATATTTTACTGTGTAAGCCATCCACTAGATCATTAATAAATATATTAAATAGTAGGGGGCCCAATACAGAACCCTGTGGTACCCCACTAGTAACCCTAGCCCAATCTGAGTATGCACCATTAATAACCACTCTTTGTTTTCTATCACTAAGCCAGCTACCTACCCATCTACACACATTTTCCCCTAGCCCAAGCTTTCTCATCTTACTTACCATTGTTTTATGTGGGACAGTGTCAAATGCTTTAGAGAAGTCGAGATAAATGACATCCAATGATTCTCCTTGGTCCATTTGGGAGCTTACATCCTCATAGAAGATAATCAGGTTAGTTTGACAGGAGCGATCCTTCATAAATCCATGTTGATATGGAGGTAAACGTTTATTAACATTAAGATATTCTATAATGGTATCCCTTAGAAACCCTTCAAAAATTTTACCCACAACAGATGTTAAGCTTACCGGCCTATAGTTTCCAGGTTCCCTTTTACGCCCCTTTTTGAATATCGGTACCACATTTGCTTGCCGCCAATCAAAAGGAACAGACCCTGTTTCTATAAAGTAGAGTCTTTAAATATAAGGAATAGAGGCCTGTCTATCACATTACTTAACTCCCTTAATACCCGAGGGTGAATGCCATCAGGGCCTTGTGATTTGTCAATTTTAATCTTACTAAGGCGTTTCTGCACTTCTTCCAGGGTTAGGCAGGTGCTGTGGCCAACGCTGTCTTGGGGGCCCGCAGGCCCGGTGCATGTAGTGTAGGGGATCTGACGCCCTGGTGGAAAAAAATGTACACTATGAATGATTTTGCAGCCTGCGCTGCATTTCAGTGCCTGCTGTGCGGAGCGAAGCACATATTGGGCCCGCCTCCCTGCCTGCAGCCAGTGTAAGGCTTCAGACTAGTTCAGTCCCGCCCCTTCCCTGAGCCCTCGCTGTCTATTAGCTCTCTGCAGATCTGCCTGCTGCATGGACCTCTCTGGGAAATGTAGTTCCTGGAGGTCGGTTTGCGCGGAGGAAGGCAGGCAGTCCTCACTGTCTCAGCTTAGTTAATGCCAGCCACTCAGCCAGCCTGATGATTTCTTGCCTCGCCCTCGGATTTTATTGTTTTTCTTCAGCGCCAGCCCAGCCCAGTCTTTTCTGCAGTGGTGTTTGGTAACAAATCTATTGAGTTCTAACTTCTTCTAGTTCTAGAGGTGGGTTACTCATTTGCTGCTGCTCCTCACGTGGCTGATCACCAAAATCGTGGAACATCTGGCACCTCCATGACGTCTCCTTTCTTGCCCGGTTGGCATAATGGGCATAACGTTGGTCCCAGATTTCCGGGCGCTCCTGCACTAACACAATAATCATCTCCACATTGAGGTAGTAGGGTGCCATGATGCTCTACTCCATGGAGGCGTACTTCCTGGATGTTTGGAGCGCTTTTTGAGGTAATTAGCATGTCTAAGCTTCCTGATGATGGATTGGCCCATTTCCTGTCACCTGCCAAAGACCTGCGCATTTCTCGCAAGTCACACGTGTGGTCCATGTGTAATGGGTGTTTTTTGCACACCCATAGACTTGCATTGGCGTACTATGGGTGCAGTACGCTGACAATCGCAGCATGCTGCTATTGGCACGGACCGTAAAATACGTGCGAGAAATATACGGCTGATGGGAGCCACCGCATAGAGAATCATTTGTCCGTGTGTAATGCGTGGTTTTTACGCCTCTCACTCGTCTGTATTTCTCTCTAGTGAGTCTCCGGCCTAACTCCATACGTGTACACTAGTGTATATAGCAACACGAAGAAAAAAAAAAGTATGCCCAATAATTCAATATAAAAATATACCTTTATTGAAAATACACAAAAAAATAAATATATAATAAGGTGGGAAACAAATACCAGAAGATTGGGGCGCAACACAGGGGACAAAACTGATTGCAAATTAATGAAACAAAGTGGTTAAAAACAATAATGGATATTTAGAATAAATACCTTTTTTTCATCTTTGTATAATGATTAACTCATTTTAATATTTTGTCTCTAAAATTCTTTTCACAGGTCACTTGTGAGAGCTGTAATCAATTATGTACACTAAGCTCATGCATGCAAGCTAAGAAGCTTCCATAAATAGAAAAGCTCTATGCACATCACATATGTAGAAAGGCTTATGACCAGTCTTGAATTTATTTTTTTTTCTTCTAATCCCATTACATAGCCAGACAGTTAACCACTGCAAGACTGGCAAGGTTATTTTCTTCCTAGATATATAGGGACATTCAATTTGGTCTGCCAGTTGAAATCTAAATACTATGTATTTTGCCTTTCCTGTACGCTCTATTAAAGCGGATGTCAGCTTAATAAGCTTTACGGGCAGCATATAACAGTCACAGATTCAATCCTCTTAGCCAAAAGAAAATAAAACATTCTATTTGGCTTTTAGACTAGAGATGAGAGACTGTGCGTTTTTTAGGGTCGAGTCGGGTATCATGAAACCCGACTTTCTCAAAAGTTGGGTCGAACGAAATCGACCGACTATAGGGAAAAGTCAGAGGCCGACTGAAACACGAAACCCAATGCAAGTCAATGGGGAAGCATAATTGGCAGGGAGTGGAGGACAGTAAACACACCTACGGTGCCCATTTCAATGCCAAAAGCATCAATTCTTATTACTGAAGCTTGTCAACCTTAATTTACATAATAATAATAGTTACGCATTGAAAACAGGGGTTTATTTGGCTAAAGTTCTGGGGGGGTAGGGATGGCTCCAGGTTTTCTTGTGCCCTGGGCCAAAGAGTGTCAGTGCGCCCCTTTAACACATACCACAACTCATGATGCTCTGATACGGCACAGAAAATAGAATTAGTCTTACCGGTAATTCGGTTTCTAGGAACCTTTCACGACAGCCATATCGGAGGATGTCTCCCTGCTCTAATGGGGGACAGGAAATGCACAAGAGGTTAAATAACCCTCCCCTTCCTGCTACCACCAGTGTTTTTTCTGGACACACTAGCATGTATAGTTACCACCAAAGTGCAGGAATCATCCAATAAGAGTATCAGATAGGGAGGGAAATTAGTGCTGTCGTGGAAGGTTCCTAGAAACTGAATTACCGGTAAGACTAATTCTAATTTCTCTAGTCACCTTCCACAACAGCCATATCGGAGGAATACCAACAACTAATTTCTTAGGGAGGGACAACAGCCTGCAGAACATGTCTGCCAAACGTTAAATCCCTGTTGAAATTTAGTTTATAATGTCTGGTGTATGTATGGACAGACGACCAGGTGGTGGCTCTGCATATCTGCTCTGAAGATGCGTTCCCTCTTTCTACCCATGATGTTGACGCTGAACGAGTAGAGTGGGCTTTCAGAGATGTAGGAGGAGGAACATTCTGTGACGAGAAGGTGAGACTGATCGCTTGCCTGATTCAGTTCATGATTGTATTTATTGCCGCCTTTGCCTTCAATCCGACCAGAAAATTTGAATGAATGAATGAATTTTGGTCAATCCTCCAGTTCTGTCTGCTGGAGGTAGAAGAGAACTGTTCTACGGACATCAAGAGTGTGAAAGACTTATTTCGTGTTGGAGGGGTTTTGTACAGAAGGAAGGCAATGTAATGTCCTGGAACCTATGAAGGTTCGAGACTACCTTAGACATAAGGAGGGATCAAACCTTAGGATGATGCTATCCTCCGTGATGGTCATGTATGGCTCCTGTATTGAAAGGGCCTGTAATTCTCCTATGCGCCTTGTGGTGGTGATTGTTACAAAAACACAGTTTAAGGCTACTTTCACACTTGCGTTTTTTTGCGGTGCGTTTTTTGCGCACACAAACGCATGAAAAAAACGCATAATGCGTTTGTGTGCCTTTTTTGCGGGTTTTGGTGCGTTTTTTTTAAACGCATGCTTTTTTTGCGCATACGTGTGCATTACAATGCGCACCCATGCGCATTACAATGCACACGTATGCGCACCCATAGACTATAATGGGTGTTTTGCTGTAAAAAAAAGCGCATTGCGCGCGCATGCTTTTTTGGGGGCAAGTCGGACGCACAAAAAATGCAACAGGATGCATTTTGTGCGCCCGAGCGCACACTACAAAAAAACGCATGCGTGTTATGATTGAGTCACCGTAGGAGGCAGACACAAAAAAAGAAGCTACGTCCAGAAAACCAGAGAAGTTGGCAACTATCAGATTGCAGACCCCTGAACCTATCAACACAACTAGCAGTAGCCGTGGGGGGTTCCTACGGTGCCCTAGACCCCTCGATCACAGCCGGAGAGCTAAATAGCCTAAAGACAGAAAAGGAAATCTAAACTGCCCCAGAGCAGACCCCAAAGTAAAAGGCAGCCCCCAACATATAATGACGGTGAAGCAAGATGAAAAAACACTCACACAGATAGAAAGATAGGCTGAGCAAGCGATGGGGCCCAAGCTAACTAAACAGAACAGGAAAGGAAGGTTGCTGTCTGCAATCTGCCAAAACCCTATCAAAGACATAAGCCAACAAGCTGATATGGAAAAAGACCCTGAAGCAGCTAGGCTTCAAAAACTAAATCAGCACTCAGGTATTTTCAGAAGACAGAGCTAAAGGAATTCAGCTCACCCCAGCAGGGAATGGCAGAAATCCAGAAAAACAAAGCAAAACAAAGTCAAAGCACAAATGCAAAAAGCCGAGCAGAAAACTTAGCTTTAGAAGAGCAGGAATTCAGACTGGTCTCCAAGGATCCCACAGAGAAATCACCCGCAGGGCAGAAGGGCGTCGGCAGCCTTATATCCAGTCAGTAACTCCACTCAGCCAGTCATCATCATCAGGCTCAGGTGTTTGACAATCAGGCTCACTACCTTTCTTCACCAGAAGAGGGAGTTCCTCGGGCCTCAGTAGTGAAGGGGAAAATGAACTCACAACAGTACCTCCCCCTTGAGGAGGGGTCACCGAACCCTCACCAGGGCGATCCGGGTGAGCCCGATGAAAGGCACGCACCAATCTTTTGGCATGAATATCAGAGGCAGAGACCCAGGAATTATCCTCCTGACCATAACCCTTCCACTTAACCAAATACTGGAGTCTCCGTCTAGCCAGACGGGAATCCAGTACTTTCTCTACCTCATATTCCATGTTACCTTCAACCAATACAGGGTCTGGAGGTGCCACCCCCGGAACAACAGGTTCAACAAACCTCTTCAACAAAGATTTATGGAACACATTATGGATTTTAAATGTGACAGGAAGAGCCAAACGAAAAGAGACCGGATTAATAATCTCCAAAATCTTGTAAGGTCCAATAAATCTAGGCTTAAACTTAGGAGAAGCCACCTTCAAAGCAATATTTTTTGATGATAACCACACCATATCACCAACCTTAAACTGGGGACCAATGGTCCTATGTCAGTTGGAAAACCGCTGGGCCTTTTCCTGGGAGAGAGATAACTTATCCACCACTTGGTCCCAGATCTGGTGCATTCTCTCCACCACAGTGTCAACACCTGGGCAGGCAGAGGGCTCCACCTGCCCTGAAGAAAATCGAGGATGAAACCCAAAGTTACAAAAAAAAGGTGACATCAAAGTGGCAGAACTAGCTCTATTATTTAAAGCAAATTCGGCCAAGGGCAAAAATGAAACCCAATCATTCTGATCAGCAGAAATAAAACATCTCAAATATGATTCCAAGGTCTGGTTTGTTCTCTCTGTCTGCCCATTGGTCTGAGGGTGAAAAGCAGAGGAGAAGGACAACTGAATTCCCAGCTGGGAACAGAAAGTTCTCCAAAATCTAAACACAAACTGAACTCCTCTGTCAGATACAATGTTCTCAGGAATCCCGTGCAAGCGAACCACCTGTTGCAAAAACAGGGGCACCAACTCAGAGGAAGACGGCAACTTAGGGAGTGGTACAAGATGAACCATCTTAGAGAACCTATCACAAATCACCCAAATAACAGTCATCCTTTGAGAGACAGGCATATCAGAGATGAAATCCATTGAAATATGGGTCCATGGCCTCTTGGGGACAGGCAAAGGCATCAACAACCCACTAGAGCGAGAACACGATTTAGACCGGGAGCACGTCCCACACCATAGTTACGTTCAGATGGAGAGAACTTTCGGGAAAACAAAGCACAGGGATTCATTTTAGATGTTACAGGATCCTTTTGGGACAAAACAGCTCCTGCACCAATCTCAGAAGCATCCACCTCTACCTGGAACGGAAGTGAGACATCAGGTTGCCACAAAACCGGGGCGGAGGTGAATCTTCGCTTCAGCTCCTGAAAGGAAGAAACAGCCTCCGGAGACCAATTTAACACATCAACACCCTTCTTAGTCAAATCAGTCAATGGCTTGGCAATACTAGAAAATTTTGCTATAAATTTCCGATAAAAATTAGCAAAACCCAAAAACTTCTGGAGGGCCTTCAAAGAAGTGGGCTGAACCCAATCGTAAATGGCCTGTACCTTGGCCGGGTCCATTTCAATAGTTGACGGGGACAAAATAAATCCCAAAAAAGAAATCCTCTGTACTCCAAAAAGGCATTTAGATCCTTTGACATACAGGGAATTCTCCCTCAAGATCCGGAACACAGTCCGAATATGTTTCACATGAGAATCCCAATGCTTGGAGAAGGTCAAAATATCATCCAGATAGATAATCAAAAATTTATCCACAAAATCTCGGAAAATATCGTTCATGAAGCACTGGAAGACAGAAGGGGCAATAGTGAGCCCAAAAGGCATCACCAGGTACTCAAAATGTCCCTCCGGAGTATTAAACGCTGTCTTCCATTCATCCCCATGCTTAATGCGAATAAGATTATACGCCCCCCTGAGGTCAAGCTTGGTAAACCAGCAAGCACCTTTAACTCTGGAGAATAGATCAGAAATCAGGGGTAACGGATACTGATATTTAACAGTAATTTTGTTGAGGGCACGATAATCAATACAAGGTCTTAATGATCCATCCTTTTTGGCTACAAAAAAAAACCCGGCACCTAAGGGTGACGAGGATGGTGTAATATGACCCTTCTCCAACGCCTCCTTAATATAGGATCGCATAGCCTCGTGCTCGGGTACAGATAAATTGAAGAGCCGACCCTTGGGAAATTTACACCCCGGGCTCAGTTCAATTGCACAGTCATAACTCCTATGAGGAGGCAGAGACGCAGACTCATTCTCACTAAATACATCATAAAAGTCCGCCAAATAATCAGGAACATCATGCGACTGAGGAGAGGTGGGAAACACCGGAGCCTCACTAAAGGCACACCGACAACCCCAACTCACCACAGACACAGATTTCCAATCTAAAACGGGATTATGAATTTGTAAACCCCAGAACAATAGTATCATGCAGATTATGCAACACCAAAAATCTGCAATTTTCTTGATGGTCTGGGGCGACCCGCATTACCACCTGGGTCCAAAACTGAGGTTTATTTTTAGCCAAAGGAGTAGCATCAATCCCCCTCAAAGGGATAGGCATCTGCAGAGGTGTCATCGGAAATCCACAACATTTAGCAAAATCCAAGTCCATTTGGTTTAGGGCTGCTCCCGAATCCACAAAAGCCTTGGCGGAAAATGTGGACAGGGAGCAGATCAGCGTAATAGCCAGAAGAAACTTAGGTTGAACACCACCAACAGAAAACGTGTGTGCAAAGCGTTTCTCTCGTTTAGGACAGACAGAAATAATATGCGAGGCATCTCCACAGTAAAAACACAACCTATTACACCCTCTGAACTCCTGATGCTGCTCTCTGGACAAAACTCTATCACATTGCATAGGTTCAGACATTTGTTCAACAGGTGGCAACACCTCTCGTGCAGCTTTGCGTTCGCGCAAACGACGATCAACCTGAATGGCTAATGACATAGAATCGTCAAGACCAGAGGGAACTGGAAATCCCACCATAGTATCTTTTACGGCTTCTGACAACCCCTTCCGAAAGAGAGCAGCCAAGGCATTATCATTCCAGGTAGTAAGTACTGCCCACTTTCGGAATTTTTGACAGTACAATTCTGCAGAATCTCGACCCTGGTTCAATGCCAGCAGGGTCTTTTCAGCCTTATCAATGGCATTAGGTTCGTCATACAACAACCCCAAGGCCTGAAAAAATGCGTTCACATTAGTCAGAATAGGATCATCTGGTTTCAAAGAAAACGCCCAATCCTGGGGATCGCCACGCAGCAAAGAGATGACAATTTTAACCTGCTGCGCGGAGCTCCCTGACGAGTTAGGCTTCAAGGCAAAAAATAATTTACAATTATTTTTGAAATTCAAAAATTTAGACCGATCCCCAAAAAATACATCAGGTGTAGGAATCTTTGGTTCAGCAGCATGTGAATGAGCAAGGTAGGCGGAAATTCCCCGCACTTCCGCAGCGAGCTGCTCCACACGATCAGACAATTGCTTTATCTCCATTGAGAGAAAAAAAAAATTCTCCCTACGGCCTCAGAGATATAGAGGAAAAAATATACACACTTTTTTTTTTTTTTTTTTACAATTCTTTCCTGCTATTGAGTACCCTAGGATCTGCGGTATGGCGGGTGATTCTGTTATGATTGAGTCACCGTAGGAGGCAGACACAAAAAAAGAAGCTACGTCCAGAAAACCAGAGAAGTTGGCAACTATCAGATTGCAGACCCCTTAACCTATCAACACAACTAGCAGTAGCCGTGGGGGGTTCCTACGGTGCCCTAGACCCCTCGATCACAGCCGGAGAGCTAAATAGCCTAAAGACAGAAAAGGAAATCTAAACTGCCCCAGAGCAGACCCCAAAGTAAAAGGCAGCCCCCAACATTTAATGGCGGTGAAGCAAGATGAAAAAACACTCACACAGATAGAAAGATAGGCTGAGCAAACGATGGGGCCCAAGCTAACTAAACAGAACAGGAAAGGAAGGTTGCTGTCTGCAATCTGCCAAAACCCTATCAAAGACATAAGCCAACAAGCTGATATGGAAAAAGACCCTGAAGCAGCTAGGCTTCAAAAACTAAATCAGCACTCAGGTATTTTCAGAAGACAGAGCTAAAGGAATTCAGCTCACCCCAGCAGGGAATGGCAGAAATCCAGAAAAACAAAGCAAAACAAAGTCAAAGCACAAATGCAAAAAGCCGAGCAGAAAACTTAGCTTTAGAAGAGCAGGAATTCAGACTGGTCTCCAAGGATCCCACAGAGAAATCACCCGCAGGGCAGAAGGGCGTCGGCAGCCTTATATCCAGTCAGTAACTCCACTCAGCCAGTCATCATCATCAGGCTCAGGTGTTAGATAATCAGGCTCACTACCTTTCTTCACCAGAAGAGGGAGTTCCTCGGGCCTCAGTAGTGAAGGGGAAAATGAACTCACAACACATGCGCATACAAACGCATGTGTATGCGCACCCATGTAAAAGAGAGGGGAAAAAACTGCATGCGTTTTTTTGCGCTGAAAAACAGCGCAAAAAATGCAAGTGTGAAACCAGCCTTAGTGTTAATTTTCCCAGGGTCGTGGAAGACAGTGGCTCAAACAGTTACCTGGACAAGTCTTTGAGAACTAGGTTCAAGTCCCAGGGGGGAATCTGACCACGGAGTCTGGGACGAATTCTAGTTGCTGAGGTCATGAATCGCCTGACCCACCGTTGGCTTGCCAGATCTTGATCGCAAAATTAACTAAGAGCTGACACCTGAACCCTTAGTGTACTAGGAGTGAGCCCCAGAACGAAGCCATCTTGAAGAAACTCTAAGATCTGTGTGACATTAGGATGGAAGGGGTCTGGGCACTTGGGGAACACCAAGCCTTCCCGAAATGGCGTTAGTTACGCTCAACCTAGAGTGGCCAGTGGGCCTGTAGAGATTGGATCACTTTCTCGGAAAGGCCTTTAGCTTTTAGAATCTCGGCTTCAGCAGCCAGGCCGCAAGGTTCATTCTGTGCGGATCTGGGTGTAGTAGGAGACTGGCCCTTTGGGGCAGAAGTATTGGGGCTTCCTGAGCCATGCTCCGTAGGGCTCCGTACCAGCTTCTCCCTGGCCACAAGGGAGCCACTAGGATTGTAGCGACTTGTTCTGCCCATATCCTCTGCAGTGTTTTCGCTATCACGGGAATCGGAGGAAAGGCATGTGAGTACTCCACTATAGCACCCCAGACTCTGACTGGCGTCTGTGGTGACGATTTTCATGGAGAGCTGATCCCAGCTGACGCCCTGCTGGAGGTTCTGTTAGTCCAGCCACCAAAGGCGAGACACCTTCACCTGACAAGGAAGAGAAGTTCTCTTGGTCAGAGTTTTCCGATACTTCTTTGAACACCAGAGTACATAGGACTGAAGGGTCCGAGTATGGGCTCTCAGGGTGGGTACTCTCTGGTCTCTGAACCTTGGGGTCCTCTGAGCCAAGTCAAGTTGTTGTTCCTGTCAGGAACACCGCACTGCACTTGTTCACTGAGCCAGTGCGTGTGTCCTGAGTACAAAAACAGTGCTCAAAGATACCTGTGGAGCGGGCTAGCAGTTGTGATGATGCATGCTCCAGGACCTGAAGCACGTGACTTATGGGGGCGTGGCCTAAGCCCCACAGAGCTAGGAGCAGCAGGGAAACTCCTAGAAAGGTAACTACAGGACAATGTTACCAAGGGGCATAGACAGAGACAGAAACCAGATCAAGCCGGGTCAGAGCACGAGATAGCAGGACAGTACCAAAGGGTTAGACAGATCGAATAGTCAGGACATAGCAATAGGTCAGAAAACCAGAACGGGCAATGGACGGTACAATAGGGACAAACTGCAACGGAATAACAATAGCCAAGCCAGGAGGTCAGAACCAGAGAAGACAATAGTACCAAAACAAGAGCCGGAGTACAGAGTGAGGGAACAGGCTGGGTCATACATGGGAATCAAACAAGCAATGCAGAATACATGCACACCAGGGGGGGCGGTCAGACACACAGCCAGAATAACAGTATAGCTGACAGAGAATGCTAGTCTGGAGTGAGTATAAATACCCCTCCCAGATCCAAAGAGAGGCCGGCAAAAGTTAACCCTGTGAGAACAGGACATTAACCATGTCCTAACCATGACAGTACCCCCCTCTTAATGGGGGGCCACTGGACCCCCAGGTTTCTCAGGGTATCTGGCATGAAAAGCCTGCACCAGTCGATCAGCGTGCACCGAACTGGCCGGAACCCATGACCGATCCTCAACGGAATATCCCTTCCAATGAATAAGGTACTGAAGTCTCAGGCACACCCACCGTGAATCAATGATGCGCCCTACCTCGTACTCCAGTTGACTCTCTACCAACACTGGTGGAGCCACAGATGAGGGATCTTCTCTAACTGTCCCCACAGGTTTTAAAAGGGACCTGTGGAAGATGTTAGATATTTTGAAGGAGGTGGGCAACTGCAATCTGTATGCCACCGGGTTGATCACCTCTACAATCTTGTATGGGCCAATAAATTTTGGGCCCAACTTCGTAGAGGGTATTTTAAGTTTGATGTTATGGGTGGACAACCAGACTTTTTCCCCCACTGTTAACGCAGTACCAAACCCCCTCCTACTGTCCGCAAAATGTTTATACTTCTTCGGGCTTTGGAGATGTTCCCCTGCACCTCCGTCCAGAGGGTTTTTAACTGTTGTACGATCCCCTTGGCACCGGGGCAATCCAAATCCATAAGGGAAAATTCCCCAAACTGCGGAACGAACCCATAATTGACCTGAAAGGGAGACTTTCCGGTAGACTGATTAATATGACAGTTGAATGTAAATTCTGCCATGGGCAATACCTCACCCCAGTCTTCCTGTCTGGAGGAGGCCAGGCATCTCAGAATCTGCTCCAACGACTGGTTGGTGCATTCAGTCTGTCCATTGAATTCCGGGTGATAGGCAGAGGAGAATGACAACGTCACCCCCTACTTCATACAAATGCTCTCCAAAACCTGGCCACAAATTGCACACCCTTGTCCGACACCACGTTCACGGGCACTCCATGCAATCGAACAATGTGCTGTATAAACAAGCGGGCCAAGGTTTCAGCAGATGGTAATGCAGGTAATGGCACAAAGTGAGCTTGCTTAGAAAATCTATCACCCACTACCCATACCACTGAGTTGCCCTTGGAAGATGGAAGATTAGTGATAAAGTCCATGGACAGGTGTGTCCATGGTTTATCCAGATTTGGCAAAGGCACCAATTCCCCGGCCGGCCGGACCTGAGAGCTTTTAGAGCGCGCGCATACCCCACAAGAATTTACAAACCTTTTTATATCAGTACCCATAGAGGGCCACCAAAAACCCCTAGCTACTCACCCCCTGGTAGCTGCAATACCAGGGTGTGCATTTAAAACAGAATAATGAAATTCTTGAAGGAGTGTGAGACGGAATTTTTCGGGTACAAACAATTTACCTGGGGTTTATTCCTGGGAGCTTGTGCTTGTGCTTCCAGAATCTCTCTGTAACTCAGAGGAAATTTCAGCTACAACCACTCCCGGTTGAAGAATGGAGGAAGGAGGTTCTGGAGGGGACACAGAATCAAAACTTCGGGATAAGGCATCCGCCTTTACATTTTTAGACCCTGGTTGGAACGTGATGGTAAAATGAAATCGAGAAAAAAAAAGTGCCCACTGAGCTTGTCTGGGGGTCAATCTCTTAGCAGACTCGATATAGGCCAGGTTTTTATGATCAGTGATGACCGTAATGGGATGAGCGGCCCCCTCCAAAAAATGCCTTCATTCTTTGAAGGCCAATTTAACTGCTAACAATTCCCTGTTACCGACATCATAGTTTCTCTCGGCCGAAGAGAACTTCTTAGAGAAAAAGGCACAGGGTTTGAGGTTAGTCAGGGTAGAGGGGCCCTGTGACAATACTGCCCCCACCCCCCCACCTCCGAAGCGTCGACCTCGACGATAAAAGGTCTTCTTGACGAATCGGGTTGTACCAACACAGGGGCTGTGGTAAAACACTTCTTTAGTGTAAGGAAGGAATTTTTTGCGGCCACGGACCAATTTTTTACATCTGCCCCTTTAAGAGTGAGGTCCATCAAGGGTTTCACCACCTGTGAGAACCCTTTAATGAACTTCCTATAATAATTAGCGATGCCCATAAATCGCTGCAACCGCTTCAGGTCATGAGGCTGCACCCAATCGGTAATGGCCTGAACCTTCCCTGGATCCATGCGGAATCCCTCCCCGGATACAATTACACCCAGAAAAGACAGTTCTTGCATAAAAAATGAGCACTTCTCCAGCTTAGCATACAAATGGTTCTCCTGGAGTCTCATAAGAACCGTACGTAAATGGTGCAAGTGTGACTGACTGTCCTCAGAGTAAGTATATCAAGATGTCATCCAAGTAGATGACTACATAACACCCAATCAAGTCAGAAAAAACAACATTAATGAAGTTCTGAAAAACAGCAGGAGCGTTAGTGAGGCCGAAGGGCATAACCAGGTTTTCAAACAGCCCCTCAGTTGTCAGGAACGCTGTTTTCCATTCGTCCCCCTCCCGGATCCTAATAAGGTTATAAGCCCCTTGTAGATTGAGCTTAGAAAACCATTTGGCCCCCGTGAGTTGGTTGCATAGATCAGGAATCAACGGGAGAGGGTACGTGTTCTTAACAGTAATTTTGTTCAGTTCCCGGAAAGTCGAGGTACGGTCGCAACCCACTATCTTTTTTCTTTACAAAGAAAAACCCCGCTGCCATGGGTGAGACTGAGGGCCGAATATGCCCCTTGCGAAGGCTCTCTTTGATGTACTCTTTCATAGCTTGGTGCTCAGACCCGGACAAATTAAACAAACGAGCCTTGGGTAATTTGGCTCCAGGTACTAAATCGATAGCACAATCAAATGGTCTATGTGGTGGGAGCGCCTCAGCCTCACTTTCGGAAAATACGTCTTCAAAGTCTCTCAGGTACCTCGGAATACCCTCCTGACCGACAGACGACACAGATACCGATCTTATCGGATTGATAAAAGGAACCGGGTTACAACACAGACCATTATCATTACATCCCCATCAGATGATCTCCCCCTTCACCCAATCAATAATAATCTTAATAATAATAATCTTTATTTTTATATAGCGCTAACATATTCCGCAGCGCTTTACATTTTGCACACATTATCATCACTGTCCCTGATGAGGCTCACAATCTAAATTCCCTATCAGTATGTCTTTGGAGTGTGGGAGGAAACCGGAGTACCCGGAGGAAACCCACGCAAACACGGGGAGAACATACAAACTCCTTGCAGATGTTGTCCTTGGTGGGATTCGAACCCAGGACTCCAGCGCTGCAAGGCTGCAGCGCTAACCACTGAGCCACCGTGCCGCCCTCAATGAATCCTCAATGAGAGGATTGTGGCGCTGCAACCAGGGCATCCCCAATACCAGTCCTGCAGGCAGATTGTTCATAATAAAACAACTTAACTTTTCCAAATGAGTGGAACCCATTTTCATAGAAAAAACTTCAGACATAAAGCAAATTCCATCCCGGGTAAGAGTGGATGAATCCACAGCCACAATTTTAATATGGTCTTTTAACCTGACTGTCCCTATCTTATTAAGAGTCACAACTTGGGCATCAATCAGATAAATGGAGGAACCACAGTCAACAAAGGCGGTAGTCATAACAGGACCGCCAGCAAGTTCCAGTTCAACCTGGAGGACCATCTTTGTACATGAGAAAAAATGTACCTGGGAGTCTGGACAACCTCCTCGATTGTTGCCCAGACTCAGTCGTTTCTCTGATGGTTTCTCAGAAGAAGGGCAGGAGGGGCAATTCCTTTTCCAATGTCCAGAGGCTCCACAGTAAAAGCATAGTAGGTTGTCTCTACGGTGCCTTCTCTCTTTCTCCTTAACCGACACTGACCCAACCTCCATGGACTCAGATACATGTGCAGTGTCACACAATTTGGGGTACAAGGGAGACTCTTGTTGCATCATTCCTCTAGCACGGAGTCTCCAGTACATACGGACTGCCTGCATCATGGCATCCTCCAGGGTATCAGGGGGAGGATGTAATGCCAGAGCGTCCTGTAGACGGTCAGACAGGCCCCTGCGGAACAACCCCCTGTTATGAATGGGTCACCGAGGAGGAAAAAAGCAACACACGCTAAGTCTCAGAAAACCAGAGAGGTTGGTAACTATGCAGACTGCAGAGCCCTGATCTTAACACACAACTAGAAGCAGTCGTGGAGCGTGCCTACGGTGGTCCTGGACACCTTGTCACAACCGGAGAGCTAAATAAGCCTAAAGTAAGAAAAGAGGAAAACTAACTCCCCAGAGCAGACCCCAAAGGAAAGACAGCCCCCCACATGTATTGACGGTGAAGCAAAATGAAAACACAAAGGCAGAAAAATAGGCTGAGCAAACGATGGGGCCAAACTAACTTGAAAGGACAGGAAAGGAAAGATACTGTCTGGAATCTGCCAAAAAACCCTACCAAAAATAATGTCCAACGCTTCTGATAACAAAATTAACCCTGAAGTCACTAGACTTGTCCCAATATATCAGCACTCTGGAATATTCTGAGACAGAGCAAAAAGAGGCCAATCTAATAAAGGACAAAAAGGCAAATTGGCAAATACAGATAAATAAGAGTGGAAATTCAGCACAGCCCAGCCAGGCTGGCTGACCACACAAAAACTGAGTTGACCCACAAGAGCAAGTGTGAACTTTAGCAAAAAACAGACTTAACTTGAAAAGACTGGAGCAGAGCTGAAGTCCAAGACCTGAGAAACAGACTGAATCACCAGCAACAGGATAGGGCGTTGGCTGTCTTATATCCAGTCTGATACTCCAGAGATCCAATCACTATCCTCCTCGTCAGGTGGCAGACCATTACCAATTAAACTAACCTCACTACCTCCTGTCACTACCAGAGGGAGAACAGAAGGAGAACTCCCAGCTGGTGGAGCAGAAAATGAGCTCATAACAGTACCCCCCTTGAGGAGGGGTCACCGAACCCTCATCCACGCCACCAGGCTGATCAGGATGGGCCCAGTGAAGAGCACGAACCAATTTATCTGCATGAATATCCGAGGCAGAGATCCTCCTGGCCGTAACCCTTCCATTTGACCAAATACTGGAGTCCCCGTCTGACCAAGCTTGGCTCTTCCAGATTTTGAACGTAACTGGAAGAGCCAACCAAAAAGAAACAGGATTAAGAATCTCCAAAATCTTATAAGGTCCAATAAATCTTGGCTTAAATTTTGGAGATGCAATTTTCATAGGAATATTCTTAGACGACGACCAAACCATATCACCCACTTTAAACCGGGGACCAATGGTCCTATGCCGGTTGGAAAAATGCTGGGCCTTTTCCTGAGAGAGTGACAAATTATCCACCACTTGGTCCCATATCTGCTGCATTCTCACAACCACAGTGTCCACACCTGGGCAGGATGAAGATTCCACTTGTCCTGAAGAGAATTGAGGATGAAACCCAAAATTACAGAAAAAGGGTGACATCAAAGTGGCAGAACTAGCTCTATTGTTCAGCGCAAATTCGGCCAAGGGCAAAAATGAGACCCAATTAACTTGATCAGCAGATATAAAACATCTTAAATAAGACTCCATGGTCTGGTTTGTTCTCTCAGTCTGTCCATTGGTCTGGGGATGAAACACGGAGGAGAAGGATAACTGAATTCCCAGATTGGAACAACGGCTTTCAAAAATCTGGAAACAAACTGGACCCCTCTATCGGACACAATGTTCTCAGGAATCCCATGTAACCGAACCACCTGTTGTAAACACAAGGGTACCAACTCCGCAGAAGATTGCAACTTTGGGAGTGGTACAAGATGGACCATCTTCGAAAATCTATCACAAATCACCCAGATAACAGTCATTCTCTGAGAGACAGGAAGATCAGAAATAAAATCCATTGAGATATGGGTCCATGGCCTCCTGGGCACCGGGAGGGGCATCAGCAACCCACTAGAATGAGAACAAGGTTTAGACCGAGAACAAGTCCCACAGGACTGTACAAAATTCCTAGCCAGTTTCCTACTCCACACTGATGAGGGGCAATACCCCGAAACAGCTGTCTGTGGATGGATACCATGTTTTGGCATAGGTGGTTTCCTTCATTGGAGACTGCCCTTCCCGTGGTTGTTCCTTCCCGGGGAAAGACCTGGCTAGTCATTGCTTGCGTTGAGAAACATGTGATGGTGTCTCCGCGGCTGTTGATTTACATGCTTTTGCATATTTCCCATAAGGGATGGGGGCATTGCTCTAGATCACTGCGTTGAGAAACATGTGATGGTGTCTCCGCAGTGTTGGATGTTGATCTCCATGAGGTCACTCATCCTTATGTTCATAGCCTTTCACTAGGCATTGCTCCTACTAGCCAGTTTCCTACTCCACACTGATGAGGGGCAATACCCCGAAACAGCTGTCTGTGGATGGATACCATGTTTTGGCATAGGTGGTTTCCTTCATTGGAGACTGCCCTTCCCGTGGTTGTTCCTTCCCGGGGAAAGACCTGGCTAGTCATTGCTTGCGTTGAGAAACATGTGATGGTGTCTCCGCGGCTGTTGATTTACATGCTTTTGCATATTTCCCATAAGGGATGGGGGCATTGCTCTAGATCACTGCGTTGAGAAACATGTGATGGTGTCTCCGCAGTGTTGGATGTTGATCTCCATGAGGTCACTCATCCTTATGTTCATAGCCTTTCACTAGGCATTGCTCCTACTAGCCAGTTTCCTACTCCACACTGATGAGGGGCAATACCCCGAAACAGCTGTCTGTGGATGGATACCATGTTTTGGCATAGGTGGTTTCCTTCATTGGAGACTGCCCTTCCCGTGGTTGTTCCTTCCCGGGGAAAGACCTGGCTAGTCATTGCTTGCGTTGAGAAACATGTGATGGTGTCTCCGCGGCTGTTGATTTACATGCTTTTGCATATTTCCCATAAGGGATGGGGGCATTGCTCTAGATCACTGCGTTGAGAAACATGTGATGGTGTCTCCGCAGTGTTGGATGTTGATCTCCATGAGGTCACTCATCCTTATGTTCATGTACAAAATTCCTGACATCACGAGACAAGGCAGGCCACCAAAACGACTGACTCACCAAATCTCTTGTACCAAAAATACCTGGATGACCAGCCAATGCGGAGCAATGGACTTCAGATATCACTCTCTTTCTCCACTGGTCAGGAACATACAATCTTCCCATAGGGCAACGTTCAGGTTTATCCTCCTGAAATTCCTCCAGGGCGCGTCTCAAATCGGGCGAAATGGCAGAAAGAACTACCCCCTCATCTAGGATAGTAGTAGGCTCAGTCACATTAAGAGAATCAGCAAAGAAACTCCTAGAAAGGGCGTCTGCCTTAACATTCTTAGTGCCCGGAAGAAAAGAGACCACAAAATTAAAACGCGTGAAAAACAAGGCCCATCTAGCCTGTCTAGGATTCAAGCGTTTAGCGGACTCCAGATAAGTCAGATTCTTGTGATCGGTGAGGACCACAAATTGATGTCTAGCTCCCTCCAACCAATGTCTCCACTCCTCAAATGCCCATTTCATGGCCAACAATTCCCGATTCCCCACGTCACAGTTGCGTTCAGATGGGGAGAACTTTCGAGAAAAGAAGGCACACGGATTCAACTTAGAAGTCACAGGATCTTTTTGGGACAAAACAGCTCCTGCACCAATCTCAGAAGCGTCTACCTCCACTTGAAATGGAAATGAGACATCAGGTTGCCGTAGAACTGGAGCTGAAGTAAATCTCCGCTTAAGCTCCTGAAATGCTGAGACAGCCTCAGGAGACCAATTCAGCACATCAGCTCCCTTCTTGCTCAGATCAGTCAGTGGTTTGACAATACTAGAAAAATTACCTATAAATTTACGATAGAAATTAGCAAAACCCAAAAACTTCTGGAGAGCCTTCAAAGAAGTAGGCTGAACCCAATCATAAATGGCCTGTACCTTGGCCGGGTCCATTTCAATAGTCGATGGAGACAAGATAAATCCCAAAAATGAAATCCTCTGTACACCAAAGAGTAGAGTTGAGCGATACCGTCCGATACTTCAAAGTATCGTATCGGATGGTATCGGCCGATCTTTAAAAAAAGTATCGGTATCGCCGATTCCGATACCGGAAGTCCCATTCAAGTCTATGGGACTTCCGGTATCGGAATAAGAAAAACCCTTTCCTGCCCTTGTACAGCCTCTCTGGGGTCTGTACGGGCCTTTCGGGGGGCTGTGCCGGCCTGCCAGGGGGTCTGTGCAGGCTCCGGTGGTCTGTGCCGGCCTGCCGGTGGTCTGTGCAGGCTCCGGGGGGCTGTGCCGGCCTGCCGGGGGGGGCTGTGCCGGCCTGCCGGGGGGCTGTGCAGGCTCCGGGGGGCTGTGCCGGCCTGCTGGGGGGCTGTGCCGGCCTGCCGGGGGGCTGTGCAGGCTCCGGGGGTCTGTGCAGGCATCGTCCGATGGGACTACAAGTCCCATCGGGCGATGCCTGCTACCATGACAGTGATTGACACATTAGCCAATGATGGGACAGTAGTAGTCCCATCATCCGGCTAATGTGTTAAATGTTAAAAAAAAAAAAAAAAAAAATACTACATACATACTACATGCATGCTACATACATACTACATGCTACATACATACTACATAAATACTACATACATACTACATACATGCTACATGCATACTACATGCATGCTACATACATACTACATGCTACATACATACTACATGCATGCTACATACATACTACATATATACTACATACATGCTACATACATACTGCATGCTACATACATACTACATACATACTACATACATACTACATGCATGCTACATACATACTACATATATACTACATGCATGCTACATACATACTACATGCTACATACATACTACATATATACTACATACATACTACATACATGCTACATACATACTGCATGCTACATACATACTACATACATACTACATACATACTACATGCATGCTACATACATACTACATGCATGCTACATACATACTACATGCATGCTACATGCATGCTACATACATACTACATGCTACATACATACCACATACATACTACATACATACTACATACTACATATATACTACATGCATGCTACATACATACTACATGCTACATACATACCACATACATACTACATACATACTACATACATACTACATGCTACATACATACTACATATATACTACATGCATGCTACATACATACTACATGCTACATACATACCACATACATACTACATACATACTACATACATACTACATGCTACATACATACTACATATATACTACATACATGCTACATACATACTACATGCTACATACATACCACATACATACTACATACATGCTACATATATACTACATGCATGCTACATACATACTACATATATACTACATGCATGCTACATACATACTACATGCTACATGCATGCTACATACATACTACATACATACTACATGCTACATACATACCACATATATACTACATACATACAATACATTCATACAATACATACATAGACATACAGTACATATAACATAGAGTAACATACTTACCAATACTTGTCACATTGTTCCCCGAAGCCATTGTCTTTTCCGGAATAAATATTAACATAACAAACCACAAAAATACTCACCCACGATCCGAAGCAGTCCACGAGTGTGTCCCACGACGATCTTGGGTAGAGAACTGCAGCATCAGCTGTTGCTGCCGTTCTCTACGGGCTGCAGGAATCCAATGACGGAAGGTAGGTATCCTTCCGCACTGTATTCCTCCGCCACTTAAAAAAAAAAAAAGTCCCTAGTCTCACTTTATGCCATTGCTGTGTGGGAAATTCCCACGCAGCAATGGCATAAAGTGAGACTAGGGACTTTTTTTTTTTTAAGTGGCGGAGGAATACAGTGCGGAAGGATACCTACCTTCCGTCATTGGATTCCTGCAGCCCGTAGAGAACGGCAGCATCATCTGATGCTGCAGTTCTCTACCCAAGATCGTCGTGGGACACACTCGTGGACTGCTTCGGATTGTGGGTGAGTATTTTTGTGGTTTGTTATGTTAATATTTATTCCGGAAAAGACAATGGCTTCGGGGAACAATGTGACAAGTATTGGTAAGTATGTTACTCTATGTTATATGTACTGTATGTCTATGTATGTATTGTATGAATGTATTGTATGTATGTAGTATATATGTGGTATGTATGTAGCATGTAGTATGTATGTAGTATGTATGTAGCATGCATGTAGCATGTAGTATGTATGTAGCATGCATGTAGTATATATGTAGTATGTATGTAGCATGCATGTAGTATATATGTAGCATGTATGTAGTATGTATGTGGTATGTATGTAGCATGTAGTATGTATGTAGCATGTATGTAGTATATATGTAGTATGTATGTAGCATGTAGTATGTATGTAGTATGTATGTAGTATGTATGTAGCATGTAGTATGTATGTAGTATGTATGTAGCATGTAGTATGTATGTAGTATGTATGTAGTATGTATGTGGTATGTATGTAGCATGTAGTATGTATGTAGCATGCATGTAGTATATATGTAGTATGTAGTATGTATGTAGTATGTATGTGGTATGTATGTAGCATGTAGTATGTATGTAGCATGCATGTAGCATGCATGTAGTATGTATGTAGCATGCATGTAGTATGTATGTAGCATGCATGTAGTATGTATGTAGTATGTATGTAGTATGTATGTAGCATGCAGTATGTATGTAGCATGTATGTAGTATGTATGTAGTATATATGTAGTATGTATGTAGCATGTAGTATGTATGTAGCATGCATGTAGTATATATGTAGTATGTATGTAGCATGCATGTAGTATGTATGTAGTATGTATGTAGTATGTATGTAGCATGCAGTATGTATGTAGCATGTATGTAGTATATATGTAGTATGTATGTAGCGTGCATGTAGTATGTATGTAGCATGTAGTATGTATGTAGCATGCATGTAGTATGTATGTAGCATGTATGTAGTATGTATGTAGTATATATGTAGTATGTATGTAGCATGTAGTATGTATGTAGCATGCATGTAGTATGTATGTAGTATTTTTTTTTTTTTTTTAACATTTAACACATTAGCCGGATGATGGGACTACTACTGTCCCATCATTGGCTAATGTGTCAATCACTGTCATGGTAGCAGGCATCGCCCGATGGGACTTGTAGTCCCATCGGACGATGCTTGCACAGACCCCCGGACATCAGCACAGCCCCCCGGCAGGCCGGCACAGCCCCCTGGCAGGCCGGTACAGACCCCCACAGGGTGCACAGACCACCGGCAGGCCGGCACAGCCCCCCGGCAGGCCGGTACAGACCCCGGGCAGTCCACACAGCCCCCCGGCAGGCCGGCACAGCCCCCCGGCAGGCCGGCAGAGACCCCCGGAAGGCCCGAAATGACGGCGCATCATGATGCGCACACACCGCGCATCATGATGACGTCAGGCCGTCAATCAACTGAACTTCCGATTCCGATGCCGAATTCCGATATTGAAAAAATATCGGAAGTCGGTATCGGAATTCCGATACAGCAAGTATCGGCCGATACCCGATACTTGCGGTATCGGAATGCTCAACACTACCAAAGAGGCATTTCGATCCCTTAACAAACAGAGAATTCTCCCTCAAAATCAGGAACACAGTTCGGACATGTTCCACATGGGAATCCCAATCACTAGAAAAGATCAAAATATCATCCAGAAAGATGATCAAAAACTTATCTACAAAGTCTCAAAAAATATCATTCATAAAGGACTGGAAGACAGAAGGGGCATTGGAGAGCCCAAAAGGCATCATCAGGTACTCAAAATGTCCCTCCGGAGTATTAAACGCTGTCTTCCATTCATCCCCGTGCTTGATGCGAATAAGATTATACGCCCCCCTGAGGTCAAGCTTAGTAAACCAGCAGGCACTCTTAACTCTGGAGAATAAATCAGACATCAGAGGTAACGGGTTCTGATATTTAACCGTCATCTTGTTAAGGGAACGATAATCAATACACGGTCTTAATGAACCATTTTTCTTGGCCACAAAAAAAAACAGCACCTAAAGGTGACGAGGATGGTCTAATATGACCCTTCTCCAATGAGTCCTTAATATAGGATCGCATAGCATCATGTTCGGGTACAGATAAGTTGAAAAGCCGACCCTTGGGAAATTTACACCCAGGCATCAACTCAATTGCACAGTCATAACTTCTATGAGGAGTCAAAGATGCAGACTTACTCTCACTAAATACATCAGAGAAATCTGCCAGATAATCAGGAATATCATGAGACTGTGGCGAAGTGGAGAAAACAGGAGCGTCCCTAAGAACACACTGACACCCCCAACTCACCACAGACACAGATTTCCAATCCAAAACTGGGTTATGAGTTTGCAACCAGGGGAAACCCAGAACAATAGTATCATGTAAATTATGCAGAACCAAAAATTTACAATTTTCTTGGTGCTCTGGGGCAACTCGCATTATCACCTGGGTCCAAAACTGAGGTTTATTCTCTGCCAAAGGATACCCCTCAATACCCCTCAAAGGAATAGGCGTCTGCAGAGGCGTCATGGACAAGCCACAACGTTTAGCAAAGTCCAAATCCATCAGATTCAGAGCTGCTTCTGAATCCACAAAAGCCTTTGTGGAAAGTGTGGACATGGAGCAGATCAAAGTAATTGCCAAAAGGAACTTAGGTTGTACACTGCCCACAGCAAATGTGTGTGCAAAACGTTTTTCTCATTTAGGGAAGACAGAAATAGTATGAGAGGCGTCTCCACAGAAGAAACACAGCTTATTACTCCTTCTAAACTCCTGACGTTGCGCCCTAGACAACACCCCATCACATTGCATACTGTAGGTTCAGACAATTGTTCAGAAAGTTGCAGTGCCTCCCGTGTAGTCTTACGTTCACGTAAACGCCGATCAACTTGAATGGCTAATGACATAGAGCCATCCAGACCAGAGGGAACAGGAAATCCCACCATAACATCTTTTACTGTCTCTGATAAACCTTTCCGAAAGAGAGCTGCCAGTGCACTATCATTCCATGTAGTAAGGACCGCCCACTTTCGGAATCTTTGACAGTATAACTCTGCAGCATCCTGACCCTGGCTTAATGCCAACAGGGTTCTCTCAGCTTGATCAACGGCATTAGGTTCATCATACAACAACCCCAAAGCCTGAAAAAATGCATCCACATTAGTCAGAATAGGATTTTCAGGTGTCAGAGAAAGAGCTCAATCCTGGGGATCGCCGCGCAGCAAGGAGATGACAATTTTAACCTGCTGCACAGAGCTCCCCGATGAGTTAGGCTTCAAGGCAAGAAATAATTTACAATTATTCTTAAAATTCAGAAATTTAGACCGATCCCCAGAAAACACATCAGGAGTAGGGATCTTGGGTTCAGCAACATGTGACTGAATGAGGTAGGTAGAAATTCCCTGCACTTCAGCAGCAAGTTGCTCCACACGATCAGACAGTTGCTTAATCTCCATTAGGAGAGAAAAAAAATCCTCCTATGGCCCCAGAGAAAAAGAGGAAAAAATATATAAAAAAAAATTCTGACACTTTTTTTTTTCTTTCCCTTTTTTTTCTTTTTCTTAAACAATTCCTTCCTGCTTTTGAGTACCCTAGAATCTGCGGTATGACTGGTGATTCTGTTATGGATGGGTCACCGAGGAGGAAAAAAGCAACACACGCTAAGTCTCAGGAAACCAGAGAGGTTGGTAACTATGCAGACTGCAGAGCCCTGATCTTAACACACAACTATAAGCAGTCGTGGAGCATTCCTACAGTGGTCCTGGACGCCTCGTCTCAACTGGAGAGCTAAATAAGCCTAAAGTAAGAAAAGAGGGAAACTAACTCCCCAGAGCAGACCCCAAAGGAAAGACAGCCCCCCACATGTGTTGACGGTGAAGCAAGATGAAAACACAAACAAAGGCAGAAAAATAGGCTGAGCAAAAGATGGGTCCGAACTAACTTGAAAGGACAGGAAAGGAAAGATACTGTCTGCAATCTGCCAAAAAACCCTACCAAAAATAATGTCCAACGCTTCTGATAACAAAATTAACCCTGAAGTCACTAGACTTCTCCCACTATATCAGCACTCTGGAATATTCTGAGACAGAGCAAAAAGAGGCCAATCTAATAAAGGACAAAAAGGCAAATTGGCAAATACAGATAAATAAGAGTGGAAATTCAGCACAGCCCAGCCGGGCTGGCTGACCACACAAAAACTGAGTTGACCCACAAGATCAAGTGTGAACATTAGCAAAAAACAGACTTAACTTGAGAAGACTGGAGCAGAGCTGAAGTCCAAGACCTGAGAAACAGACTGAATCACCAGCAACAGGATAGGGCATTGGCTGTCTTATATCCAGTCTGATACTCCAGAGATCCAATCACTATCCTCCTCGTCAGGTGGCAGACCATTACCAATTAAACTAACCTCACTACCTCCTGTCACTACCAGAGGGAGAACGGAAGGAGAACTCCCAGCTGGTGGAGCAGAAAATGAACTCATAACAACCCCCTCAGGGCGGCGTTGTTCCAGGATACTTTGGCGGTCCAACGTCTAAACTCTGAGCAGAACCATTCAGCAGAGTGCCTCCCCTGTGTCACACTCATCACCATATCCTCTGCCAGACGCACTATCAAGCTCATCATAAATGTGCCCAAGAGCCTCAAAGAACAAATTCACAGACATACGTTCAGGAGCAGAGGAAGAGAGAGAGAAAGCCCATGCCTGTGGAGCCCCCGGAAGTAGAGAAATGATGACCCCCACCCTCTGGAACTCATCCCCGGAGGAACGGGGCCTCAGAGAAAAAAAAAAGCTTGCATCCTTCTCTGAACAACCTGAACTCCCTTTTATCCCCTGAGAAAGGGTCTGGCAATTTGACCAGAGATTCGGGGGATGCCAATGACACATCTCTATCCCCAGCACTTGAAGCCCCTGCAGTAACAGCCCCCTGCTCAGTATCCACCAACTGTTGCTGGGTATGAGCCATCATGCGCTGTTCCACATTAAGTTTGTGGAACATTTGGGTCAGGTGCTTGACCTGATCAGCCAAAGCTTGTATGGGATCCATGAGGATAACACACTTTTTTTTTTCTCTTCAGAGAAAAAAAAACTGAAATTGTCAGCTATAATGTCAGGAACACCGCACTGCACTTGCTCACCGAGCCAGCGCGCGTGTCCTGAGTACAAAAACAGTGCTCAAAGATACCTGTGGAGCAGGCAGCAGCGGTGACAATGCATGCTCCAGGACCTGAAGCACGTGACTGATGGGGGCGTGGCCTAAGCTCCACAGAGCTAGGAACAGCAGGGAAACTCCTAGAAAGGTAACTACAGGACAATGTTACCAAGGGGCATAGACAGAGACAGAAACCAGATAAAGCCGGGTCAGAGCACGAGATAGCAGGACAGTACCAAAGGGTTAGACAGAGCGAATAGTCAGGATGTAGCAATATGTCAGAAAACCAGAACGGGCAATGGACGGTACAATAGGGACAAACTGCAACAAAGTAACAATAGACAAGTCAGGAGGTCAGAACTGGAGTAGACAATAGTACCGAAACAAGAGCCGGAGTACAGAGTGAGGGAACAGGCTGGGTCATACATGGGAATCAAACAAGCAATGCAGAATACACGCACACCAGGGGGGTCGGTCAGACACACAGCCAGAATAACAGTATAGCTGACAGAGAATGCTAGTCTGGAGTGAGTATAAATACCCCTCCCAGATCCAAAGAGAGGCCGGCAAAAGTTAACCCTGTGAGAACAGGACATTAACCATGTCCTATCCATGACAGTTCCTGGGTAAAAAAGATATTCGCTTTCCTGATTCCAGGAGTATCCCTAAGAACTTCCTTGAAGAAGGAAGGCCTGATTTCTCCATGTTGGGGATCCAACCAAAGGACTGTAAAATCTCCAGGGAGTTTTCTACGTCCTGGTTCAGGCAAGATGTGGATGGAGCCATTATTAGAAGGTCATCTAAGTATGGGAAAATGAAAATCCCCTGCTGGCAAGTGAAGATCATTGCCTCCGTCATTATCTTGGTAAACACTCGAGGGGCTGATGACACCCCGAATGGCAGGACATTGAACTGGTAGTGGTTGATCTGGGGACCCTGGGACCTGAGGAATTCCCAGTCTGGATGAATTGGGACGTGAAAGAAAGCGTCCCTCAGTCCATTATGGCCAATCACACAATTTTGTCCTCTGAGGTGGATTGCTAAATGCATGACCCATGATTGCAGGCTGGTCTCCCATTCTGGACCCAGCCAGCCCCAAGCTGGCCAGCGGCCACCACCTGACGACTGCAGTCACGGTCAGCCTAGAATGGCTGGTGGCCTGACTTGACCGACTCCATCTTCTGTACTTTTCCACTTGGTTCAAGGGTTTAAGTTTATTATGACCCTGTCTGAGGGTTTACACATAAGGAGAGGCAAGTCTGTTGTAGTACTGAACAGTCAAGTACAGCCTACAAGCTTGCAGAAGTGTTTTTATGTCTGACAGCAAGGATTTTTTGGAGGTGCGCCTGCAGGGACGTCACTCTTAGGCATTGAGGGGGAGGACTCTCGATCCTCAATCTCAGTCTATCGCGAATGGTGCAAATAACCCATTGGTTTGAGGATATGATTGCAACGATCTATGCAATCCGATAGTCGGCCCCGACCGGAGAACCGTCATTGTGAAAATTGCAAACTGTCGCTGTATTGATCAGTATGCTGTAGTGATCAGTATGTTGTAGTCACCAGTACGTTCCTTGCTGTTATTTCAAGGGTTTCTTTCCCGGGCCTGTCGATTGCCCGCTGGCTAGAGGTCCCCCGAGTGAGGTGATACTCCGGCGTACGCAACCAGCAGAACAGGGAAGCAGGGTTGTGGAGGCGTCCCAGGATTTCCTAAGCAAGCTCGCCATTGAGAGTTGCCCTCAAATGGAAGAGCAGCTCTTTTAGATACCCTGGATCCACACGTCAACTATAGGGAGTTCCCATAAGGAGTAATTTCCCTCCAAGGGACTAATTCCTCAATTTCTGAGGTAACACTAAGTCTCTGTCAGGAAGGGCCCATTCCTCCAGATTCCGGATATATCCGTGAATGGGAAAACCCCTTTGGGTTTTAGGCTTCAGCCCCTCCCAAACGTCTCATACTGTATAGTATAGAGAATTCCACTTCCTCCTCACCATACTAACCTCGGAAGAGAAATAGTAATTTCAGAACTGGGGGTGGAAGTGGAACCTTCATTTCTCCAAGCCTTCTCTGAGTTAGAGGTATCAATCTCGACCGAGTCAGTCAGATTCCACAGATGCCCATTTCCTTCTAGCAGGAGGGGGCAGTGCTGGGAAAACGTTGCCATAGAAGATTGAACTTCTGTGATGAGAGTTTTTATACTGTCCAGTAGGGAGGCTGCTCTGTACGTAATACATCATCCGCGCAGGGCTGAGAAAGCTTCCTATATGAAGAGGGAAGCCTGAAACCACACATGCACATTTTTAGGGTCAGAGGCCTTGTCTCCCTTTAGAGAGAGAGAAGGCATACTAAGTCACCTCCGAGACTACCCCTGAACAGAAAAGTGGGGACCCACCCTGCTACTTACAGTAGGAGGGTGAATGCTGGGCTCCGCAGAAGAAGGCAGTAAGGGTTTGTCGCCGACCATGGTCAGTCTGTCACAGTGTACAGATAATGCCTTACCTGGACGCACCCAGACCAGGATTTGGAATAACCGAGGTCCACCAGCGTGTTGTGTGCTCCTCCTCCTCTCGGTCCACAAGTGGGGGGGCATTTCAATCACCCCTTTTCCACAGCTGATTCTCCAGCTGCTCAGCGGTTGCCCCTGCACCACCCCATCTCCTGTGGGGGTCGGCAGTGCTCCATTGTTCCCGGCCCGCCTCAAGCTTCTTAGCGGCTGCCTGACTAGAGCAGTCCACTCAGTCTCGAATGGCCGGTGGCTGGGGCTCCGGACCGCGTCCGCAGTCCGGTAACTGCTGACCGTGCGTGCGTTCCACAAAGGTGGGAGGCAAACCGGAATTTCGGCGCCGGTCCCGACGCCACTTCCGGTGTGCACGTGCACGTGCTCCCAGCACATGCATCATGGGGAGGATGATGCCGGGGAGCTCCAGGAGGACCCTGGCCGCACAGCACTGCCCCACTTTACCCCACTGAGGGAGCACAGGAGGGGCGAGCAAGGGTCCCGAGTACCACCGAAGTGGAGACGGGAGCAGCCTTCTCACAGAGGAGAGCAGAGCCTCCGACCGTTGGCTGCCCGGCGGTCACAGGTATTCTGATGTTGTAGTGCCTCCGGTCGCCGGCCACGGCAGCACTATCAGGACCTCTTCATGCCCCATAGGGCATAGGAAAAACACTGGTGGTAGCAGGAAGGGGAGGGTTATTTAACCTCTTGTGCATTTCCTGTCCCCCATTAGGGCGGGGAGACATCCTCCGATATGGCTGTCGTGGAATGTGACTAGAGAAATATAGGTATAGTACAATGACCAATACTTCACTGCTTACATGACAGATCTATTTTAAATTGTACAATAGCTCAAAAAAAGGACAGTATATAACTCCATACAGTATTATGGCCACCACATTGTGTGCCATACAGAATAATGAGCCCCATATATTTCTCCATGCAGAATAATTGGCCACATATAATGTTCCATACAGTATATGATGAGCTCCACACAATGCTACAGTATATGATGGTCCCCATGGATGATGCTCCAGTGTGTTATGGGCCCAAATAATGCACCACATATAATGGGCTTCATTTCTAATGCTCCAGTGTATAATGGGCCCCATAAATGCTGCTCCAGTGTCTGATGTCCCCAATCTGGAATGCTCCTGTATATGATGGGCCTCATGGATGATGCTTCAGTGTATGATGGGCCCTAATAATGCCTAATATATAATGGGCTCCATTTGTAATGCTCCAGTGCATAAAGGGCCCCATAAATGCTGCTCCAGTGTCTGATGTCCCCCATTTGGAATGCTCCAGTATATAATGGGCCTCATGGATGATGCTCCAGTGTCTTATGGGCCCTAATAATGCTCCATATATAAAGGGCCCCATTTCTAATGCTCCAGTGTATCATGTGCCCCATAGATGCTGCTCCAGTGTCAGATCTGCCCCATTTGGAATGCTCCAGTGTATGATCTCCCCCATTTTGAATGCTCCAGTATATGATGGGCCCCATTTTTAATTAACCAAGGCATGGTATGCGAAAAGAGCTCCATGGAGTAATCTGAAGTGTGTGCTGCCGCATCCTTCACTTTTAGTGTGGGTGAAGGACACAAGGAAAGTGGTTGCTCCTGACCAGAAGCCTGCACTTACGACTCAGTGCTTGCATTTTTTTAAACTTCAGAAGAGGAGGCGATAGAGCTGGAAGCTGTTTCAGCAGTGTAAGCCAAAAACAGTTCCTGATGCTCCGGCTTTAAAAGCAGTCTACCTACTCCCAGAAAACGGAGCCTTACAGGCCTTCCAGAGCTACACCATGACGCAGGCTCAACATCTCCTGCCTTAGCTGCTATTGTGTTTTTGGCACTACCAGCAGATGCACCACCACCACCATCAGTGCCAGGTGGCCCCCCCACATCCATGTCCTCTTCCACCATACTTCCTCATGTTTTAGAAAATTGACAGAAAATACCAGCAGATATATGGTACTGTATCAGAAGCGTACAGCTCTATACAGTCTAGGGATAACAGTAAATCTCTGTATATATTTCATGAGTCATACACAGACGCTCACAGGCTCAGTATGGACTACCCAATAAAATAAAAAGGTGAAAAAGGGTACAGTATCACCAGATACAAGGTATATATAGTATAGTGTAAACATTCTGAGTCTCCGTATACATTTCAGGAGGCAGACACTAACGCTCTCAGGCCCAGTATGGATTACACAAGAATAGGAAAAGCTGTAAATGGGTAATATAACACAAGTGTACAGCTGTATACAGTGTTGGCCAAATTTGAAATCTCAGTATATATTTCCGGAGTCACCCTCAGACGCTCACTCAGTCTGGGTTTGACCATAATAAAAAATGTTGTAAAAAAGGCACTGGATAACAAGATAGCAAGTATATATATTATAGGGTACAATTGTAATCTCCATACACATAGTTCCGTAGTCAGTCTCAGACGCTTACCCAGTATCGATTTGACCTTAATACTAAATGTCGAGCAAAGGTACTGTATAACAATATACAAGCTGTATCGAGTATAGGGTAAAAATTGGTATCTCCGATTCACTGTATATATGGAAGGTGCAAACCACTATGGATCATACCGTAATACAAAATTTTGAACAAAGGTACTGTATCAGCACATACCAGGTGTATCCAGTCTAGGGGTAATTGTACATTTCCGTCTATACTTCCGGAGTCAGACACAGACACTCACAGGCTCAGTATGTATTACACCAGAATTTAACAAGTAGGAAAAGGGAAAGGTAGTTGAAGGGTACAACAGTATACAGTGTTGTGGTACTTTTAAATCTTCGTACATATTTTTCAATCTCAGTAAGCCAGTCCAGACTCTCCGATACTGGAAACTACATGGATACAAGTACAGATGGAAAGTTGAGTGTTTTCAGAAAATTGGGAATTACTCATCACGGGAAAACCTCCCAGTAGATGTTGCAGAGGCGATGCAGACCATCAATTACTGTGTCTGTGGAGACAGTGAAAACGGTTCTTTGTGAAGAAAGGATTGCTTTATCACAGTAGCGTGGATCACATCACCGTTACTCGTCTCCATCAAATTGTGATCACAGGGAGAGATGTAGACATGGTCCTCACTGCCTATCATGATGTGTCTGGTCATTTTGGAGTGCAAAAGACAGAAGCCACAGACTGTAGGCGATTCAATTGGATTGGCATGAGAGGAGACATTGAAAAATGGTGGCAGGAATGTCACACGTCTGTGACTATCACAACTATGAAAGGTGATCATAAAGCACCACTGCATCTGCTTTTAAGTTGACGTACATTACAAATGGTAGCCATTGATCATCTGAAGGTAGAGACCAGCAGGACAGGACATAGCTACATCTTAACCATCATCGATCAATGCACCAAATTTCTAGTGGCCGTCCCTGTGAAGGATTTAACTGCCCAGACTATACAGCGGTGGAGCAGGGAAAGGTAAGTATTGCAACTTGCAAGTGCTATGGCCATGACCAAGCAGGGAGGCACGCTCATGGTCGACGGTACTGGCACAGGGCCCCTCATAGTACGCTGGTGTGTCTGACGGCAGGTGGGCCCCCCACCGTCAAAGACACTGTATTGTACTATGAGGGGCCCTGTGCCGTCGGCCATCTGTGGGCCCATCCACCTGTTCAGAGCAATGGCACTTGCCCGGGTGCGCCAGGTGTTGACCCCAGCCATGGGGGGGTGGGCAGCCCACTTAGGGAGGTTTAAAAACTGTCATATGTTGATGTGTTGACTGGACATTCAGCTGCTGCAAATGGCGGAATTGGGCAAGTCTGAGGAAGAGGAGGACAAAAGCGAGGCAGTTTTCTGGCAACCTATGTGTCATCAGGGGAAGGTGGGACAAAATCCTTTGAAACTCATGCATGGTTCATTTTAATGAAGGTTAGATCATCAACATTTTGGGTAGAAAGACGGATCCTTTTTTCTGTCAGGATTGATCCAGCAGCACTGAAGACTCTTTCAGATAACACACTAGCAGCAGGGCAAGCAAGCTCCTGTAAGGCATATTGTGCCAATTCAGGCCAGGCGTCCAGATTAGAGGCCCAATAGTCAAAGGGGAATGACCTGTGAGGGAGAACATCGATATGGGAGAAGTAGTTTGTAACCATAGTTGACAACTGCTGTCTCCTGTCAGTTTTAATCGATGCAGTATTAGCAGTCGTGTAAGCCGTACTTGAGAAATCATTCCACAACATGGTCATTAAACCCCTGTCTCCAACACCACTTTGGCTGTGTGCACCATGAATACCTCTTCCATTGTGCCCACTAAGGCTCGTGGGAGAACTAGCACCGCTGCTGCGTGCTGGGAAAGCCTCAAACAAACGGTTTACCAGAGTTGCTTGTTTGTTAGCTGTAATTTCCACACGTTATGAAGAATTCAAGGTATTAAACTTTAGATATGTTTTATTCTTCGTCCTCCAGCACACAGCATAACAGTTGCATTCCCATGCTTCCAGAAGTGAAACTGAAACTTCCCTTCTCATCCCTCTTGTCTCCACCCTCCAAGTCCCATAAGTCTGGCTTGCTTAAAGAGACAGATCTAATTACTATACATTACATCATCCCCTTTTTTTTTTTTATAAATAATCTATATTACTGATAAATGCAACAACATGAAAACGTCCAAAGAAATCATATGTCCGTTTTGTCTTATTTGTTCAATTCTAAAACCAGAGAAACAAATAACAAAAAAAAAAACAAAACAAAACTGTAGTTACACTTCTTCAATAAGCCTCGATGGAGCTCTTCTCTCTCGTGTAGGATAACGTCTGGGCTCATTGAGAGGGTTCATTGTTGATGGACCAGCTACCTCTTGTTGGTCCTCTTGTTGGTCCTCTCCACCATCGGATACCAAATCTTCCACCAAAGAGAGTTCATTGTCATCATTCTGCAGTATGACTTTAAAATATGAAGAATTTTGCGTTATGGAGTGTCCATCTCGTTCAGCTGTGATCATGCTGCCTTTCCTTTTGGTAACATAATATTTTGCAGGACCATATACAGGTGAGGTCTTGTTGGTTGGTCTTTGACGTACCACCACGACATTCCCTCTTTCGATGGCACTTGACTGTGTCCTTCGCCTTCTGTCTGCATAACGTTTCATGGCTTGTTTGTTGGAGAAATCTGTGGATCTCACTGAGGAGTCACTTGGTCGGGGATGGCTGGTCACATCCGGGAGACGTATACGCAGGGTTCTGTTGAACATTAAATGAGCTGGAACATGCATTAGTAGTGGAGTGTGGCGTATTGCGGTAATTACGCATGAATTTGTATAATGACTGTTTCAGTGGGATGTGCTCCAGACTCGCTGCCTTGATACGTTTCCCCAGAGTGCGCATAAAACATTCCACAATTCCATTGGCTTGCGGCCAGCAAGGTGTGATTTTCCTGTGATTGAATCCCAAGTATTCAGAAAATTGTGTAAACACATGTCCATTGAATGGAGGTCCATTGTCTGTTTTGACCACTCTTGGAATACCATATGCCGAGAAAATGTCGTCCAGCTCTGGTATGACATTATTAGCAGATGTTGAAGAGATAAATGAAATGACAAGGTATCGAGAATATTCATCAATTGTTACGAGAATGTATTGGCCATTTGGCAACGGTCCATATATATCGACTGCCACTTCCTCCCAGACAGCAGTGGGTAACGGAGACATTTGTAATGGCTCTAAGTTTGATGATGGAGTGATTACTTGACAAGTAGAACAGCGTCTAATCTTTTCTTCCACCAAGTGATCCATATTTGGGAACCACACTTTTTCTCTGAGTAACTTCTTTGTGCCAACAATTCCTAAATGACCTTCATGTGCTATCTGTATGACTAAGTTACGCAAAGTCTTAGGTACAACTAGTTTGGTACCTCAAAGAATGAGGTGTTCTTCAGTGACTGATAATTCCTCACGTACGTTTGAGAATAGTTTTAACTCTTTCAGATCAATCTCAGAATCAGGAAATTTTTCTTTTTGAATTTCATGCCACCTTCGATTTTGGATGATTTGTATTAGGGCACAGAGTGTCTTGTCTTTTGTTGTTTCATTTATAAATTGATCAAGAGAAAGTGCTTTTGGCACGGCATGATCTGTAACAAAAAGTAGGTATTCTTCAATGGAGGAATGCACAGGTATATCATCATTAGTAGGATGTCTTGAAAGATCAGCCGGATTGTTGTATTTTCCAGGTTTGTGAACAATTTTATAGTTGTAGTCCTGTAGACGTAGGCCCCATCGTTCAATTCGTGCAGGCATTTTAGCTCTGGGATTTCCAAAAATTGTAAGAAGTGCTTGATGATCTGTGACAATGGTGAAGGGAGCTCCATAGAGAAATAAGTGAAAGTGTTCACATCCCCTGACAACTGCCAAGCTTTCTTTTTCAGGTTGAGAATATTTTCTTTCAGTGTTTGTTAAGCTCTTACTTGCATAAGAAATGATGTGAGGATTTTGATTGTTATCCTTGTACTGCGCTAGAATAGCACCCAGTCCCACGGGACTGGCGTCCACAATCAGTTCAGTTCGAAGAGCTGGATCAAAATAAGCCATAGTGGTTGTCGAGCAGAGTTCATTTTTAATTGTTTCAAAAGAGGCCTGACAGTCTTGAGACCATTGAAAAATACAACTTTGTTTTGTAAGTTCCCGTAGTGGATTGCTGATTGTTGAAAAATTCGGAATATATCTAGCACAGTAACTTGCCATTCCAAGGAAAGAACGCACTTCACTGGCATCCTGTGGAATTGAGGCTGTTCTGATAGCTTCCACTTTCTTGGGGTCTGGTTGTACTCCTTTTGCTGAGAAGATGTGACCATAGAATTCTAATGAACCCTTGTCAAGCTCGCACTTCTCTTTGTTTAAAGTGAGTCCAGCAGAAAGCAGGCATTCGAAGATAGCATATAGAGCACGATTATGCTCAGCTTGAGTTTTACCAAAAACCAATATGTCATCACTGTAATTAAAGGCATTTGGGATGTGTTGAATGACACTCCTTATTGCATCCTGAAAAATTTCTGCTGCTGAGCAGACTCCAAAAGTCAATCTTTTGTATCTTCTGAGGCCCACATGGGTGGAAAATGTGGTCAAATATCGGGACTCTGGACTCAGTTCTAATTGATGATATCCCTTATTGAGGTCGAGTTTTGAAAAGACGGTGGCTCCATTTAATAAATGAATAATGTCATCAATCGTAGGTGAGATATGTCTTTCCCTCTGGATAGCGGTGTTGGGCAGGCGCATGTCAACACACAGTCTCACTTGATCAGGAGTCTTTGGTTTTGCAACTACCACAAGTGGAGAGACCCACGGAGTGGGACCAGTAACAGTTTCAATAACGTCCTCATCCATGAGCAATTGGAGTTCCTTTTCTACCTTCTGTCTCAGGTGAAATGGAATACGCCTGTGAGGCTGGGCTACTGGACGAACATTGTCATCCACATGAAGGTGTACTTGAGAGTCCTTTAGTTTTCCCAAACCACTAAATAGGGAGGGAAAACTGTTCACCATAGTTTGTACATCCATATCCGCAGGGTTAGTTATGGTATGAATAATCTGGATGAGCCCTAGCTCCAAGGCAGTGTGATAGCTGAGAAGACAGCCTCCCGATCCTTGTAATGTGTGGAAAGTGGTTTTCTGCCTGTTTTCTTTATATCTAATTTCAGCATCAAATTGTCCCATTATAGCTAGAGGTGTTTTAGATCCATAGGGAAAGATTTTAGTCTGCACTTGTTGTAAGACTGGCCTTGTTTTCAATTGTTCATATGTAGTGCCATCTATGATATCCACTGAAGCTCCTGTATCTATTGTAAAGGTAATGTCAGTGTTGCAGATTGAGAGTGTAACACAGGGAGACTGTACTGAACCAGTGACAGAGGTAGTGAACACATAGTTCTCAGTCGCAGACATTTCTTCTGTGTCCTGATTTATCACTTTTACATCTGCAGATTTTGTCATAGGCAGCGGAGGCTTGTAGTGCGCTGATTTGCAGCTGCAAAATGATTCCCTTTTCCACATTTACTGCAGGTTTGTCCCATAGCTGGACATTTGTTCTGGTGGTGAGGGAAATCCTGTCCACATCTATAACATTTCTTCTGTTTTTGGGCTTGTTTGTCTGGTAAATTTTTCTGTTTGAGATTATGCACATGTAATTTATCCCCATTCTCCATTACGGTAGCCTGATGATCTGCTATTTCTATAGCACGGGCCATTTTGAGCAAATCATGTAGAGAGATATCCTGCTGCAGAGCCTTACGCCTTAAGTTATTAGACGAGCAGGTGACAATTATTTGAGTTAAGATTTCATCATCTACATCTGTAAAGGCACATCCATGTGCTAACTCTTTCAGCCGTGTGACATAAGTGTCTATGGACTCTTCTGGAAGCTGCTTGGCAATCCTGAATTTATATCTTTCATATCTGATGTTCTGTTTGGGGTTGAAGTAGCCAGTGAGAGCTTTAGTGCAGTTGCTGTATGTGTCTGTTTCTGCTGCAGGTAACGTACTGTATATGTCATAGACTCCTGTGCCTGCACAATGCAGGAGCAAAGCTCTCTTTCTTTTCTCCTCCTTTATGTCCATGGCTTCTAGGAAATTCTCAAATCTGTTTAGCCATTTTCTCCAGTTATGGGAGAGATTAATGACATCAGTCATATCAAACTGTGGGAATGTGTGCAAGTAGTCAGCCATGATAGAGTCTCTCAGTGGTGCTGGCGTGTGAAGCGGTAAAATAGAGTCCGTACTCACAGCAGTAGGTGATTATATCCCATCCTCTTCGCCAGTTGTAATATCCACACATTATGAAGAATTCAAGGTATTAAACTTTAGATATGTTTTATTCTTCGTCCTCCAGCACACAGCATAACAGTTGCATTCCCATGCTTCCAGAAGTGAAACTGAAACTTCCCTTCTCATCCCTCTTGTCTCCACCCTCCAAGTCCCATAAGTCTGGCTTGCTTAAAGAGACAGATCTAATTACTATACATTACATTAGCCAATATTATCTCTAGGTTCTCCAGTGGCATGATGTTGTGTGATTTGCCTTTGTAGCATAGATCGAGGATGCTGGCCAGCCAGTAGTCATCATCCCTCATCATTTTGGCAATTCGGGGGTTCTTTTTTAGGATCTGCAAGGCATAATCGCACATGTGGGCCAATGTTCCACTCCCCTTTCACTGCACACTAACTGTACAGTGAAAAGTGCTATCAGCAGAAGCAGTTTTTTTTCTTCTTCCCTGCCTAACGCTCTCCCTGTTCAGAATCAGCAGCAGCACCTCTTCCTATTCTAAGATCGGCAGAAGTAAGATGGCAGTCACAGCTTTTTATACCCACTGTGACGCCACACAAAGCCAGCCAATCACTTCAATGCCCTTCTCTAAGATGGTGGTGGCCGCTGCCCATGTCATCGCTTTGCCCACAGTGTGCGTCCTCCATCATTGGCTGAGAAAAGGCGCTGGAAGCATTATTTGAAACGCGACTTTGGCGCTCTGATCGGCGACCTCATGGCTGACCTCACGCTATGATTAGGTTTTGATCGGCGAAACCCGACTTTAGCTAAAGTCGGCTATTTTTTAATTTGACCAACCCGTTTCGCTCAACTCTATTTTAGATATAAAGAAAGTGTATACCAGAGAAATAGAGTTGGTTCATTAAGGTGTTACACCAGAATTTTGATATAAAATATCTTAATACAACTAGGAAATTGCTCAAAAAAATTGCAATATTTTGCGTTTACACACTAGTCTCTGCTAGGTATGAAAATTTGGTGTAGAATGAGTAGGACATGGGTGGGACAGGACATGGCTATGTTTGCCCATCAAATTCATGAAAACTGTCCCCCATGTCCTGACTCCACGGAAAATAGCGAAAGAAGCAGGAAGTCTGTGAAACCTTTGTCTCTTGCTGTGCCTCCACCTCAAAAATCTGTACCGGCTGACTAGCTTCACTGTGTGTTACAGAACTCTACCTATTAAGCTGATTGCCCCTTCTTTCTGTGTGCCCCTTCAAGTTAAAAAGTCGAGAAAGTCTAAACATAGGGAATGTGCTCGGTGCTCACAGCCCCTTCTTGATAATTACCCCAAGAAACTTTGTCAAACCTGTATCTGTCAGTCTCTGGAGGAAGAATCATCCGTCAGAGTGAGCGATATAAGGCTCATGATTAGAGAGGAACTCCAGGGTCTCCAAAGCTCGGATAAGGCTAGAAAACATAGGTCCAGCGTAAGGAAGGCTTCCCCCCATTTTCAGTCCCTCTTCTGACGAGGGGGAAGTTAAATCTACAGATTCTTCTCTGGCATCATCATCTTCTGATGAAGAAGGTCATTCATTTTTCCCCATTGAGAGTGTCAACAATCTAGTGAAGGCAGTTCGGGGGACCATGGGGATTACGGATGAAAAGGAGGATAGAACCATGCAGGAGGTTATGTTCGCTGGCCTCTCTCAGAGGAAAAGTCGAACATTTCCGATAATAGCCGCAGTAAAGGATGTGGTCAGAAAGGAATGGGAGAAGCAAGGACAGAAAGGGTTCCTTCCTTTGAACTCAAAGAGGAGATACCCCTTTGATGGCGAGGACCTAACAACTTGGTTTAAGGTGCCTAAGGTAGACGCAGCGGTAGCTTCAACCTCAAAGCGCTCCACCCTGCACATAGGGGATTCCGAGACTTTGGCTGACCCCTTGGATCGGAAGGCTGACACACTTCTTAAAAGATCGTGGGAGTCATGTACAGGGGCCTTCAAGCCAGCTATCTCAAGCACTTGTATAGCTAGATCAATGCTAGTTTGGGTGGAAGAACTGGAGGAGCAGATAAAGTCTGGGGTCTCCATTGACAGGTTACTGTCCTCTATTCCTTTGATGAGAAGAGCTACAGCTTATTTAGCGGATGTCTCTGCAGACTCCTTACGACTAGCGGCCAGATCGGCTGGACTGGCTAATGCTGCTCGGCGTGCCTTGTGGCTAAAGGGCTGGAAAGGGGATGCGCAATCTAAGTCAAAACTATGCGCAATTCTATGCCAGGGTGAGGACCTGTTTGGCAAGGTGCTTGATGACATCCTCACCAAGGCAAGAGAAAGAAGGAAGGGGTAACCTAACCAGTTTCTCCCTTCCTACAGGGGGCCCTTCAGGAAGCAGCCATTTGGTAGGAAGAGGTCCTATAGGAACCAGGCTCGCTGGAGCAATAGAGAGACCAAGCAGAAAGGTGCCCATTTCAGTGGGTCTTCTTCCAAGGGCAGAGAGAAGTTCTGCTAGTCCTGACCCTCCGGTGGGTGGCATGTTGTCATTCTTCTGCCAGAATGGAAAAAAATAACTTCTAATCCCTGGGCCTTAAGCATCGTATTATCTGGCTTGAAATTGGAATTCAGTCGAGTTCCCCCTTCACTCCTTTATATTGACTTCTCTAAAGTCTACAGCACAACAGGAGGTGTTGGAGTTGGAAATTATGGGTCTACTATCTAAGCATGTTCTTGTAGAGGTCCCAGGGATGAAAGGTGGAGGGGAATTTATTCTCCTTTATTTCTGATTTCTAAGCCAGATGGTTCATATAGAACCATCATTAATCTAAAGAAGTTAAATAACTTCCCAAGGTCCCATACCTTAAAGATGGAATCTATAAGATCAGCCATTAACCCCTTCCCGACCAGTGATACAGAATATGCGTCATGAAAGTCGGTCCCAATCCGACAAATGACGCACATGCTGTGTCATGACTTGAAAGCCCCCCTGCGGGTCAGATGACCAGGGTCAATGAAAGGTCACCCCACCAGCAGGTACAGGGGGGCTTTGTACTTCACCCCAGGGTGGGTGGCTTCGCCCCGACGTGGCTACAATCGCTCTGATTGGCTGTTAAAAGTGAAACAGCCAATGAGAGTGATAGTAATATTTCATCAATTAAATTTGATGAAATATTACAATCCAGCCATGACCGATGCTGCAGTAGCATCGAACATGGCTGGAGACACCGATCCGACCCCCTTCCACTGGCTAACAGGGGTGATCTGCCCCCTGCCACCGAATGACAGCGGCGATCTGCCGCCGCTGTCATGATCTGCTCCCCCGCCTTCCTTCTGCTCCCCCCAGCTACCGATCCCCCCCTCACCCCCCCTCCAGTACCTAGTATGTCTCTCTGGCCATCCCAGTGTCCTGCTGTCCTGGATCATGGGCGCCACCATCTTGGAAAACGGCAGGCGCATGCGCAGTGCGCCCGCCGGAATTTGCAACGCTGCAGATTCATTCATTTTGATCACTGTGATAAACTTTCACAGTGATCAAAATAAAAAAAGTAAATAAATCCCCCATTATCACCCCCCCATAAGTAGGCACAAATAATAAAAAAAAAATTATTTTTATTTTTCCATTAGGGTTGGAATTAGGGTTAGGGTTGGAATTAGGGTTAGGGGTGGAATTGGGGTTAGGGGTGGAATTGAGGTTAAGATTAGAGTTAGGGGTGGGTTGGGGTTGGAATTAGGGTTAGGCTTGTGGTTAGGGTTAGAGTTGGGATTAGGGTTAGGGGTGTGTTGGGGTTAGGGTTGTGGTTACGGTTATGATTAGGGCTAGGGATGTGTTGGGGTTAGGGTTGGAGTTAGAATTGAGGGGTTTCTACTGTTTAGGCACATCATCGGGTCTCCAAACGCGACATTGGCGCCACCATTTATTCCAGCCAATTTTGCGTTCAAAAAGTCAAACAGTGCTCCCTCCATTCCGAGCCCCGACGTGTGCCCAAACAGTGGTTTAGTCCCACATATGGGGTATCAGCGTACTCAGGAAAAATTTCACAGCAACTTTGGGGGTCTAATTTCTCCTGTTACTCTTGGGAAAATAAAAAATTGGGGGCTAAAAATTTTATGTTTGTGGAAAAATAATGATTTTTTATTTTCACGGCTCAGCGTTATAAACTTCTGTGAAGCACTTGGGGGTTCAAAGTGTTCACCACACATCTAGATATGTTTCTTGGTGGGTCTAGTTTCCAAAATAGGGTCACTTGTGGGAGTTCCTACTGTTTAGGCACATCAGAGGCTTTGCAAATGTACATGAGGCCAGCAGACCATTCCATCAAGTAGGCATTTCAAAACGTCACTACTTCCCTTCCGAGCCCCGATGTGTGCCCAAACAGTGGTTCCCTCCCACATATGGGGTACCAGCGTACTCAGGACAAACTGGACAACAACGTTTGGAGTCCAATTTCTCCTCTTACTATAGTGAAAAAAAAAATAGCGGGCTAAAAAAATCATTTTTTGAAGAAAAAAATATTTTTATTTTCATGGCTCTGCGTTATACACTTCTGTGAAGCACCTGGGCATTCAAAGTGCTCACTATGCATCTAGATAAGTTCCTTAGGGGGTCTAGTTTCCATAATGGGGTCATTTGTGTGGGGGCTCCAAAGTTTAGGCACACAGGGGCTCTCCAGACACGACATGGTGTCTGCTAACGATTGGAGCTAAGTTTCGATTCAAAAAGTCAAATGGCGCTACTTCCCTTCTGAGCCCTGCCGTGCGCCCAAACAGTGGTTCCCCTTCACATATGGGGTATCAGCGTACTCAGGACAAACTGGAGAACAACTTTTGGGGTCCAATTTATCCTATTACCCTTGGGAAGATAAAAAATAGAGGGCTGAAAAATCATTTTTGAGGAAAAAAAATATTTTTTATTTTCACTGCTCTGTGTTATAAACTTCTGTGAAGCACTTGAGGGTTAAAAGTGCTCACTACACATCTAGATAAGCTCCTTGGGGGTCTATTTTCCAAAATGGGGTCACTTGTGGGGGGTTTCTACTGTTTAGGCACATCAGTGGCTCTGCAAACGCAACATGACGTCCGCAGAACATTCATCAAAGTCTGCATTCCAAAATGGCGCTCCTTCCCTTCTGAGCTCTCCCATGCGCCCAAACAGTGGTTCCCCCCACATATGGGGTATCGGTGTACTCAGGACAAATTGCACAATAACTTTCGTGGTCCAATTTCTCCTGTTAGCCTTGTGAAAATAAAAAATAGCGGGCTAAAACATAATTTTTGAGGAAAAAAAAATATTTTTTATTTTCACTGCTCTGCATTATAAACTTCTCTGAAGTACTTGGCGGTTCAAAGTGCTCACCACACATCTAGATAAGTTCCTTGGGGGGTCTAGTTTCTAAAATGGGGTCACTTGTGGGGGGAGCTCCAATGTTTAGGCACACAGGGGCTCTCCAAACGCGACATGGTGTCCGCTAATGATTGGAGCCAATTTTTCATTCAAAGTCAAATGGCGCTCCATCCTTCCGGGCCATGCTGTGCGCCCAAACAGTGGTTTATAACCACATATGAGGTAACGGTGTACTCAGGAGAAATTGCCCAACAAATATTAGGATCTATTTTATCCTATTGCCCATGTGAAAATGAAAAAACTGAGGCTAAAAATTTTTTTGTGAAAAAAAGTACTTTTTTTTTTACGGATCAATTTGTGAAGCACCTGGGGGTTCAAAGTGCTTACTATGCATCTAGATAAGTTCCTTGGAGGGTCTAGTTTCCAAAATGGGGTCACTTGTGGGGGAGCTCCAATGTTTAGGCACACAGGGACTCTCCAAACACAACATGGCAACCGCTAAATATTCCAGCATATTTTCCATTCAAAAATTCAAATGGTGCTCCTTCCCTTCCAAGCCCTGCTGTGCGCCCAAACAGTGGTTTATGACCACATATGAGGTATCAGTGTACTCAGGAGAAATTGCCCAAGAAATTTTAGGATCCATTTTATCCTGTTGCCCATGTGAAAATGAAAAAATTGATACTAAGAGAAAATTTTTGTTGGAAAAAATATAATGTCCATTTTTTCCTTCCACATTGTTTTAGCTCCTGTGAAGCACCTGAAGGGTTAATAATCTTCTTGAATGTAGTTTTGAGTAGCTTGAGGGATGCAGTTTTTAGAATAGTGTCAATTTTGGGTATTTTCTGCCATATAGACCCTTCAAAGTGACTTCAAATGTGAGGCGGTCCCTAAAAAAAATGGTTTTGTAAATTTTGTTGTAAAAATGAGAAATCACTGGTCAATTTTTAATCCTTATAACTTCCTAACAAAAAAAAAATTTGCTTCCAAAATTATGCTGGTGTAAAATAAACATGTGGGAAATGTTATTTAGTAACTATTTTGTGTCACATAACTCTCTGGTTTAACATAATAAAAATTCAATATTTGAAAATTGCAAAAGTTTTAACATTTTTGCCAAATTTCCGATTTTTTTTTCACAAATAAACGCAAAAATTATTGACCTAATTTTACCACTAAAATGAAGCCCAATATGTCACGAAAAAACAATCTCAGAATCACTAGGATCCGTTGAAGCATTCCTGAGTTATTACCTCAAAGGGACACTGGTCAGAACTGCAAAAAAATGGCCTGGTCATTAAGGTCAAAATAGGCTTGCTCATGAAGGGGTTAAACTTTTGTTTCACAGATGCTTCATGGCGATTCTAGACTTGAAGGATGCTTAATATCATCTACCAATACATACCATGTTCCAGCAATATCTCAGAGTGGCGGTCATCATGGAGGGTCTTGTCAGTTATTTTCAGTTTGCGGCAATGCCTTTCGATCTATCCATGGCTTCTCAGGTTTTCACCAAGTTGATGCTGGAGGTGATGGCTTATGTGCGGCTGAAAGACACGTTAATAATTTCATAGTTAGATGATTTCCTGGTGGTAGGAAAGTCTGCCTCCCAATGAAAAGATCGACTTGCTGACACAATTTCATCCTTGCAGGCTTTAGGCTGGATGATCAACTTGGTCAAGTCCAGACTGGTCCCGGTAACTCTTCAGTCCTTCTTGGGTCTACATCTAGATTCTGCAAGTCAGAGATGTCTCCTTCCAGAGTTAAAGATGTTGACAATAATGCATAGAGTGAGAGCGGTAATAGATAACCCTCAGATGACTCTAAGAGAGGCTATGTCCCTCCTGGGCTCCCTTACATCCTGCATTCCGGCGGTTCAATGGGTGCAGTTTCATACTAAACAGCTGCAGCATGATGTCCTCGAGGAGGAATATTGACTACAGGGTAGGATAGATGACATGATAACATTGTCATTGAAGGTAGTTAACTCCCTGTCATGGTGGCTAGATCGAGATAATCTCTCTAATGAGGTTCCCTGGGTTTTGAGACCCTCGAGGGTGGTTACCACTGATGCTAGTCCCCTTTGGCTGCAGGGGGCTTATTTAGGTGATAGCTTAGTCCAGGGACAGCGGTCCAAAGAAGAAGTCAACAACTCTTCCTATTTAAGAGAATTAAAAGCTATCAGTAGTGTTGAGCATTCCGATACCGCAAGTATCGGGTATCGGCCGATATTCACTGTATCGGAGTTCCGATACTGAGTTCCGATACTTTTTTCATATCGAATACCGGAATCGGAAGTTCCCATAATGCTATGAGCCAGCTCGATTTGATTCAGCCAATGGGAATCCTCAGAAGTGTGGGCACATCCTGTTAGGCATGTAGGCATGTTAACTATTGGCATGGCTGTGATTTGCTGCTGAAATGATGTCATGATGTACTATAAAAGCCGCCGCCGCCATTTCTGTTCACTCTGCTGTGAATTCAGTTAGGGACAGGCTGCTGTTGAAGACTGTGAGGGACAGTTAGAAATAGCGATTATCAAAAAAATATTGTGCTTTACCCAGGCTACATAAACCACCACTGTAGCTTTCTTTTGCCTAGCAGCAGTGTTCACAACTGTCTGCAAGGGCTGTGTGAGTGCAGCTCACGCTGTGAAGTGGGTCCTGCAGCCACGTCAGGTTGTAGGCTGCCCAGCATGCCTCACTGCTGCCTCATACATATTTTTCTTTTATTGCTGCTTATTTTTCATAAATTCTATCTAGTGTGCTTCCATCCGTATCCATATACGTTGGTTGCAAACACTAGTAGTAGACAGCGGAGCCTTTCTGCAGCCTTTCAGTGCTAGTGCCCACTTATCTGCACTGTTCATGGCTGTCTGAGAGGTCTCTGACTGTGTGTGAGTGCAGCTCACGCTGAGTAGTGTGTCCTGCAGCTACGTCTGGATGTAGGCCGCTCAGCGTGCGTCACTGCCTCACACATATTTTTCTTTTATAGCAGCTCATTTTTTATTCTCCTATTAGTGTGCATCCATCCGTATCCATATACGGTGGTTGCAAACACTATAGGAGTAGACAGCGGAGCCTTTCTGCAGCCTTTCAGTGCTAGTGCCCACTTATCTGCACTGTTCACGGCTGTCTGAGAGGTCTCTGACTGTGTGTGAGTGCAGCTCATGCTGAGTAGTGTGTCCTGCAGCTACGTCTAGTTGTAGGCCGCTCAGCGTGCCTCACTGGCTCACACATATTTTTCTTTTATTGCAGCTCATTTTTTTTCTCCTATTAGTGTGCATCCATCCATATCCATCTACATTGGTTGGTTGCAAACACTATATAGGAGTAGATAGAGGAGCCTTTTTTCTGGCTTGTGCCCTTCAGCTGCAGCCAGATTAGTATTACGCAATTTTTTTGGAGCCTCATCTTTTGCATTATAGGTTACCTGCCTGCATTGTAATAGCTCCAAAAAGTTTGTGATACTATCACTTTCAAATCTTTGGTCACATCCTTTTAGTTTTTTTTTTCAAAAAACAAAACAAAATAAAGTTCACCAAACACTACATTTGACAGTTGTATAGGCCATAGTGTTGAGCGATACCGTTCGATACCCAAAAATATCGTATCGGATGGTATCGCCCGATACGAAAAAAATATCGGGTATCGCCGATTCCGATACCGGAAGTCCCATTCAAGTCAATGGGACTTCCGGTATCGGAATTAAAAAAAGGCCTTTATTTCCTTGTTGGCTAATTCTACATAATTGAAAACAAATAAGAATCATGTAGAATGTATTGTGGGAGGTGGAGGAGACATTAAAAGCATAGTGGTTTATTCAAATCACATGGCATAGCATTAATTCCAATTTTTTTTTTCAAGACGTTCGGAGTTAAAAAGATATTGACTATGTTAACTTTTTTATATTTAGTCAGATATGTATGTTTCGCAACTTCCATGCTCTTCACCTTCTTTTGTACTTCTCCCACACTTTCTCCTTCATGATCCGCAGCAGTAGCATTTTTTTCATCAACTTTTTCTTCACCTTATTCATCTTCTTCTTCTTCACCTTCTTCCCATTAATTTTTTTTTTCCATTCTTCATATTCTTCTTATTCAGCTATTATTAATTTTCATATGCTATTTCTTCATCTTCTTCCTATTCTTCTTTTTCTTCATTTTCTTATGGTGACAGGCATTCCTGTAGTACTTATCTATAAAAGTTATAAGATTACACCTTACGTTCTGCCTGTCACAAAAGATTTACAACAGGATTTGTCCGCGTTCAGTTTGGCCTGCAGCAGCAGGCATTTTCCAGGGGCACCACGAGGAGGAACGGACTCACCCCCATTTACTGCTTAGTCTTCTTCTGCTTATAATTTTGATTTCTTCTATGCTTATTTTTTGTCTTATGCTTAATGTTCTTCTGCTTTCTGTTCTTCTGCTTTTGCTTCTTCTGCTTCTTGTTCTACTGTCTTTTGTTCTGTATCTTGGTGGTTGTCTTCATGTTCTTTGTCCTCTTGGTCTTATTATTTAGGGTCATATTTCTGGTCTTCTTTGGTGTGGTCTTCAGGGTCGTCATCATCAGGGTCATCGTCATGGAGATCAATAAGGATTACCAAGGACAATTTCAAAAAGCTTGATCTTGGAAATGTAGCAGAAGGTACAAGAAGGCTGAGAAACTGGCGAGAACCAGCAGACAGTGCTGGCACCCGGATGGGTAGCAGAAGGAACAAGAGCCAATGGCACTACCGAGGACCAACTGACGGTGCTGGACAACGGTTACTAAGCAGAAGGTACCTGTGCTAAAAAGCACTACCAAGGACCAGCTGACGGTGCTGGACCTCGGATACCGAGATGGAGGCACCTAGGCCAAAGGCTGTGGCGAGAACCAGCAGACAGTGCTGGCACTCGGATGGGTAGCAGAAGGAACAAGAGCCAATGGCACTACCGAGGACCAACTGACGGTGCTGGACCACGGTTACTAAGCAGAAGGTACCTGTGCTAAAAAGCACTACCAAGGACCAGCTGACGGTGCTGGACCTCGGATACCGAGATGGAGGCACCTAGGCCAAAGGCTGTGGCGAGAACCAGCAGACAGTGCTGGCACCCGGATGGGTAGCAGAAGGAACAAGAGCCAATGGCGCTACCGAGGACCAACTGACGGTGCTGGACCACGGTTACTAAGCAGAAGGTACCTGTGCTAAAAAGCACTACCAAGGACCAGTTGACGGTGCTGGACCTCAGATACCGAGATGGAGGCACCTAGGCCAAAGGCTCTGGCGAGAACCAGCAGACAGTGCTGGCACCCGGATGGGTAGCAGAAGGAACAAGAGCCAATGGCACTACCAAGGACCAACTGACGGTGCTGGACCACGGTTACTAAGCAGAAGGTACCTGTACTAAAAAGCACTACCAAGGACCAGCTGACGGTGCTGAACATCGGATACCGAGATGGAGGCACCTAGGCCAAAGGCTCTGGCGAGAACCAGCAGACAGTGCTGGAACCCGGGTGGGTAGCAGAAGCTACAAGAGCCAATGGCACTACCGAGGAACAGCTGACGGTGCTGGACCACGGTTACTAGGCAGGAGGTACCTGAGCTAGAAAGCACTACCAAGGAACAGCTGACGGTGCTGGACCTCAGATACCGAGATGGAGGCACCTAGGCCAAAGGCTCTGGCGAGAACCAGCAGACAGTGCTGGAACCCGGGTGGGTAGCAGAAGGTACCCATTGAAAGCAAAGTAGCCAGGCCGCAAGCCAGCCGCAGTTACCGAAACCCACAGTCCTACAGGGGGTCCATGTCCCATTGGCACTACTGATCCAGTCTTCAGTGCCAGTTCCCGCAGCCCACATAGGAGTCACCTAAACTGCAGGCACCGTAGAGTCGGCTAACCCGGCCGCAAGACGACAGGACAACGGATTGGTGGCATAGTGACCTTGACACTACCCAGAAACAGCAGGCGTGCTGGAACCAGGCTGGGCAACAGGGAGTCCCAGTGCCAAAGACACTGCCGAGAACCAGCTGACGGTGCTGGAACCCAGATGGGTAGCAAAAGCTACAAGAGCCAATGGCACTACCGAGGAACAGCTGACGGTGCTGGACCACGGTTACTAGGCAGGAAGTACCTGTGCTAGAAAGCACTACCAAGGACCAGCTGACGGTGCTGGACCTCGGATACCGAGATGGAGGCACCTAGGCCAAAGGCTCTGGCGAGAACCAGCAGACAGTGCTGGAACCCGGGTGGGTAGCAGAAGGTACCCATTGAAAGCAAAGTAGCCAGGCCGCAAGCCGGCCGCAGTTACCGAAACCCACAGTCCTACAGGGGGTCCATGTCCCATTGGCACTACGGATCCAGCCTTCAGTGCCAGTTCCCGCAGCCCACATAAGAGTCACCTAAACTGCAGGCACCGTAGAGTCGGCTAACCCGGCCGCAAGACGACAGGACAACGGATTGGTGGCATAGTGACCTTGACACTACCCGGAAACAGCAGGCATGCTGGAACCAGGCTGGGCAACAGGGAGTCCCCGTGCCAAAGACACTGCCGAGAACCAGCTGACGGTGCTGGAACCCAGATGGGTAGCAAAAGCTACAAGAGCCAATGGCACTACCGAGGAACAGCTGACGGTGCTGGACCACGGTTACTAGGCAGGAGGTACCTGTGCTAGAAAGCACTACCAAGGACCAGCTGACGGTGCTGGACCTCGGATACCGAGAAGGAGGCAACTAGGCCAAAGGCTCTGGCGAGAACCAGCAGACAGTGCTGGAACCCGGGTGGGTAGCAGAAGGTACCCATTGAAAGCAAAGTAGCCAGGCCGCAAGCCGGCCGCAGTTACCGAAACCCACAGTCCTACAGGGGATCCATGTCCCATTGGCACTACGGATCCAGCCTTCAGTGCCAGTTCCTGCAGCCCACATAGGAGTCACCTAAACTGCAGGCACCGTAGAGTCGGCTAACCCGGCCGCAAGACGACAGGACAATGGATTGGTGGCATAGTGACCTTGACACTACCCGGAAACAGCAGGCGTGCTGGAACCAGGCTGGGCAACAGGGAGTCCCCGTGCCAAAGACACTGCCGAGAACCAGCTGACGGTGCTGGAACCCAGATGGGTAGCAAAAGCTACAAGAGCCAATGGCACTACCGAGGAACAGCTGACGGTGCTGGACCGTGGTTACTAGGCAGGCGGTACCTGTGCTAGAAAGCACTGCCAAAGACCAGCTGACGGTGCTGGACCTCGGATACCGAGATGGAGGCACCTAGGCCAAAGGCTCTGGCGAGAACCAGCAGACAGTGCTGGAACCCAGGTGGGTAGCAGAAGGTACCCATTGAAAGCAAAGTAGCCAGGCCGCAAGCCGGCCGCAGTTACCGAAACCCACAGTCCTACAGGGGGTCCATGTCCCATTGGCATTACGGATCCAGCCTTCAGTGCCAGTTCCTGCAGCCCACATAGGAGTCACCTAAACTGCAGGCACCGTAGAGTCGGCTAACCCGGCCGCAAGACGACAGGACAACGGATTGGTGGCATAGTGACCTTGACACTACCCGGAAACAGCAGGCGTGCTGGAACCAGGCTGGGCAACAGGGAGTCCCCGTGCCAAAGACACTGCCGAGCACCAACTGGCGTTGTTGGAGCCCAGGGAGAACCAGGGTGCAGGCAGAGGCCTACTTGGTGGCAGTTTTACATTGTTTGTAGGCTACAACAGACTTTCAACGTGCTCCAATTAGGCATCTGTCTCCACTCATTTCCAGGATTTCACATGACCAACAACACCGCCAGTTTATGCGTACAGCAGCCGTCTGCCCAATCCACACGTGTTGCTGCGTTACTGGGATTCTGTAATGTCAGCAGATCCCCTGATGTGTGTCTGTCACTGTCTCCTGCTCTGTCCACCTTCCCACCGCTTGCAGTGGGAAGGTGGACAGCGCAGGAGACAGTGGCGGACACATATTGGGGGATCTGCTGACGTTACAGAACCCCAGTAACACAGGAACACGTGTGGAATGCGTGGACGGCAACTGTGAGCAGGAACTGGTGGTGTCGGAGGTCAGGGGAAATACTAGAGACAGAGTGGAGACAAAGGCCAAATCAGAGAATGTTTAAATCTGAAGTAGTTACAATTTGGAGGCAGCAGCAGTTTGCCCTCCACACAGCAGGGGATCAGCTGACGTTACTGAACCCCACTTTCACATGAACGAGTGTGTTTTTCTGTGTGGACAGCACTTCCGAGCACCAACTAGCGTTGTTGGAACCCAGGGACAATCATGGTGCAGGCCGAGGCCTACTAGGAGCCAGGTGTAAAGCTGAGGTATTTTGACTTTGGAGGTAGCAGGACATTTTGCCCTCCACACAGCAGGGGATCAGCTGACGTTACTGACCCCCACTTTCACATGAACGAGTGTGTTTTTCTGTGTGGACAGCACTTCCGAGCACCAACTAGCGTTGTTGGAGCCCAGGGAGAACCAGGGTGCAGGCCGAGGCCTACTTGGTGGCAGTTTTACATTGTTTGTAGGCTACAACAGACTGTCAACGTGCTCCAATTAGGCATCTGTCTCCACTCTGTTTCCAGGATTTCACGTGACTACCAACACCGCCAGTTTATGCGTACAGTAGCCGTCTGCCCAATCCACACGTGTTCCTGTGTTACTGGTGTTCTGTAATGTCAGCAGATCCCCTGATGTTTGTCTGCCAATGTCTCCTGCTCTGTCCACATTCCCACCACTTGCAGTGGGAAGGTTGACAGCGCAGGAGACAGTGCCGGACACACATTGGGGGATCAGCTCACGTTACAGAACACCAGGAACGCAGGAACAAGTGTGGAATGCGTGGACGGCAACTGTGAGCAGGAACTGGCGGTGTTGGAGGTCAGGGGAAATACTAGAGGCAGAGTGGAGACAGAGGCCAAATCAGAGAATGTTTAAATCTGAAGTAGTTACAATTTGGAGGCAGCAGCAGTTTGCCCTCCACACAGCAGGGGATCAGCTGACGTTACCGAACCCCACTTTCACATGAACGAGTGTGTTTTTCTGTGTGGACAGCACTTCCGAGCACCAACTAGCGTTGTTGAAACCCAGGGACAATCATGGTGCAGGCCGAGGCCTACTAGGAGCCAGGTGCAAAGCTGAGGTATTTTGACTTTGGAGGGAGCAGGACACTTTGCCCTCCACACAGCAGGGGATCAGCTGACATTAACGAACCCCACTTTCACATGAACGAGTGTGTTTTTCTGTGTGGACAGCACTTCCGAGCACCAACTAGCGTTGTTGGAGCCCAGGGAGAACCAGTGTGCAGGCCGAGGCCTACTAGGAGCCAGGTGTAAAGCTGAGGTATTTTGACTTTGGAGGGAGCAGGACACTTTGCCCTCCACACAGCAGGGGATCAGCTGACGTTACTGACCCCCACTTTCACATGAACGAGTGTGTTTTTCTGTGTGGACAGCACTTCCGAGCACCAACTAGCATTGTTGGAGCCCAGGGAGAACCAGGGTGCAGGCCGAGGCCTACTTGGTGGCAGTTTTAGATTGTTTGTAGGCTACAACAGGCTGTCAACGTGCTCCAATTAGGCATCTGTCTCCACTCTGTTTCCAGGATTTCACGTGACCACCAACACCACCAGTTTATGCGTACAGTAGCCGTCTGACCAATCCACACGTGTTCCTATGTTACTGGGATTCTGTAATGTCAGCAGATCCCCTGATGTGTGTCTGCCACTGTCTCCTGCTCTGTCCACATTCCCACCGCTTGCAGTGGGAAGGTGGACAGCGCAGGAGACAGTGGCGGACACACATTGGGGGATCTGCTGACGTAACAGAACCCCAGTAACACAGGAACACGTGTGGAATGCGTGGACGGCAACTGTGAGCAGGAACTGGCGGTGTTGGAGGTCAGGGGAAATACTAGAGACAGAGTGGAGACAGAGGCCAAATCAGAGAATGTTTAAATCTGAAGTAGCTAAAATTTGGAGTCAGCAGCAGTTTGCCCGCCACACAGCAGGGGATCAGCTGACGTTACCGAACCCCACTTTCACATGAACGAGTGTGTTTTTCTGTGTGGACAGCACTTCCGAGCACCAACTGGCGTTGTCGGAGCCCAGGGAAAATGAGGTAGTAGGCCGAGGCCTACTTGGAGCCAGGTGTAAATCTGAGGTTGTTTGACTGTGGAGGGAGCAGGACACTTTGCCATACACACAGCAGGGGATCAGCTAACGTTACCGAACCCCACTTTCACATGAACAAGTGTGTTTTTCTGTGTGGACAGCACTTCTGAGCACCAACTGGCGGTGTCGGAGCCCAGGGAAAATCAGGTAGTAGGCCGAGGCCTACTTGGTGGCAGTTTGCGATTGTTTCTAGACTACTACTAACTGTCAACGTACTCCAATTAGGCCTCTGTCTTCACTCTGTTTCGAGTATTTCCGCTGGCTTCCAACCACGCCAGTTGCTGCTCTGAAATGCCGTCTGCACAACCCACACTTGTTCCTGTGTTACTGGGGTTCTGTAACAGCAGCTTCTCCCTAGAGGTGAGTCAGGCAATGTCTCCTGCTCTGTCCACATTTCCACTACAAGTAGTGGGAATGTAGACAAAGCAGGAGACATTGCCATGCTCAACTCTGGAGATGAGCAGATGTTACAGGACCCAGGTACCACAGGAACAAGTGTGGATTGTGCAGACGGCACTTGAGAGCAGAAACAGGCGTTGTTGTAGGCCGGAGGAAATACTCAAAACAGAGTGGAGACAGAGGGCAAATCAGAGAACATATTAAATCAGAGGTAGTCAGAAGTTGTAGGCAGCAGGAGAATTTGCCGTACACACAGCAGGGGATCAGCTGACGTTACCGGACCCCACTTACACATGAGCGAGTGTTTTGTCTGTGCGGACAGCACTTCTGAGCACCAACTGGCAGTGTCGGAGCACAGGGAAAATCAGGTAGTAGGCCGAGGCCTACTTGGTGGCAGTTTGTGATTGTTTCTAGACTACTACTAACTGTCAACGTACTCCAATTAGGCCTCTGTCTTCACTCTGTTTCGAGTATTTCCGCTGGCTTCCAACCACGCCAGTTGCTGCTCTGAAATGCCGTCTGCACAACCCACACTTGTTCCTGTGTTACTGGGGTTCTGTAACAGCAGCTTCTCCCTAGAGGTGAGTCAGGAAATGTCTCCTGCTCTGTCCACATTTCCACTACAAGTAGTGGGAATGTAGACAAAGCAGGAGACATTGCCGTGCTCAACTCTGGAGATGAGCAGATGTTACAGGACCCAGATACCACAGGAACAAGTGTGGATTGCGCAGACGGCACTTGAGAGCAGAAACAGGCGGTGTTGTAGGCCGGAGGAAATACTCAAAACAGAGTGGAGACAGAGGGCAAATCAGAGAACATATTAAATCAGAGGTAGTCAGAAGTTGTAGGCAGCAGGAGAGTTTGCCGTACACACATCAGGGGAACAGCTGACGTTACCGAACCCCACTTACACATGAGCGAGTGTTTTGTCTGTGCGGACAGCACTTCTGAGCAACAACAGGCGTTGCTGTAGCCCAGGAAATAAAGTTCAGGTCATAGAAACATGAACACAACAGGAGACCTGGATCCTGTTGCCAGCCAATTATTTATTCTGGAAGAGGACTGGCAAATTCAGGTGAGATCCAGGCCTTGTTCATTTTCACAAAAGTAAGCCGGTCAACATTATCGGCGGATAGTCGCGTGCGACGGTCTGTTACCACACCACCTGCAGCACTAAAGACGTGTTCCGATAATACACTGGCAGCAGGGCAAGCCAGCACCTCCAATGCATACTGGCTAAGCTCTGGCCATGTATCCAGCTTAGAGACCCAATACTTGAACGGGGAAGAGCCGTCTGGGAGAACACTAACAGGGCACGACAAGTAGTCTGTCACCATCTGACGGAAACGTTGCCTCCTGCTGACTGGAGCCGTCTGTGATTGTGTAGCCGTTTGTGGCGGTCCCACAAAACTTTTCCACATTTGGGCCATACTGGCCTTGCCTTGTCCTGCGGCACTGCCTCTGCTACCTCTTTGTGCAGAGCTTCCTCCACTGCCTCTACCCACATGGCTGCTTTGAAAAGCACTACCAGCAACACTTGTGGGGGGAATGGAGAACATGATGGCCTGCACAAGTGTTTCTTGGTACTCCCGCATTTTTCGCTCCCGGTTCAACTGTGGTATGAGGCTTTGTAAGTTGTCCCGGTAGCGAGGATCTAGGAGGGTGTACACCCAATAATCAGCCGTGTGGAGAATGTTGGCGATGCGGCGGTCATTTAACAAGCACTGCAGCATGAAATCAACCATGTGCTGCAGACTGCCAACTGGACCGGAAACGCTGTCCCCAGCTTGAGGCAGCATCTCTGCCTGCTCAGCATCACCCCACCCTCGCTGTACACACTGACTACTAGAGTCTTGTGTACCTCCCTCCTCTGGAGAGATGTGTTCCTCCTCCTCCATTGACTCCTCGTCATCCTCCTCACTAAGTGTCCCCTGCCTGGGCCTTTGTGTGGAAGCACGTTGCGCAGACTTGCCAGAAGCAGATGGCATTTCTGACTGCTCATCCTCGACCTCTTCAAAAACCTCCTCACTTAGTGCTTGTAAGGTTTTTTGAAGCAGACAGATGAGGGGGACAGTCATGCTGATTAGTGCATCATCTGCACTGGCCATCCGCGTGGAGTCATCGAAGGCACGCAAAACTTGGCAGATGTCCCTCATAGTGGCCCACTCAGTGGTGGTGAAGTGTGTCCGGCGCACAGTGCGACTTGTTTGCGCCTGATGCAGCTGGTACTCCATTACTGCTGCCTGCTGCTCACACAACCGCTCCAACATATGTAACGTTGAATTCCACCTGGTGGGGAGGTCACATATGATGCGATGTTCTGGCAGGCAGAATCGGCATTGCAGAGATGCAATGCGCGATCTTGCCATGCTGGAACGCCGCAAGTGAGCACACTCTAGGCGAACCTTGTGCAGCAGTGCATCAAGATCCGGATAGTCCCTCAGAAAGCTCTGCATGACCAAATTGAGCACGTGTGCCAGACATGGTATGTGAGTGAGGTTGCCTAGGCCCAGAGCTGCCACTAGATTTCAGCCATTGTCACTCACTACCAAACCTGGCTGGAGATTCGCTGGCACAAACCACACATCTCTCTCCTGCTTGATGGCATTCCAGAGCTCCTGTGCTGTGTGGCTCCGATTCCCCAAAGAAATTAATTTAAGGACGGCCTGTTGACGTTTGGCCACACCTGTGCTCATATCTGGCCTAACAGGCTCACGCAGTGCTGATTCCGAGGAACTAGAGTAGGAGGAGGACTCAATATGTACAGACTGCATTCCTGCAATCCTTGGAGTTGGCAGAATACGTACAGAGCCACTCTCCAGATCTGTACCCGGCTCCACAACATTGACCCAATGGGCAGTGAGGGAAAGGTATCGTCCCTGTCCATGGCTACTGGTCCACGCATCGGTGGTCAGGTGGACCTTGCTACTGACGGCATTTAGTAGCGCATTTTTAATTTTTCCCTCCACATGCTTTTGCAGGGCAGGGACAGCTTGCCTGCTGAAATAAAAGCGGCTGGGCACATTGTATTGTGGAACTGCCAAAGACATAAAGTTCCGGAAGGTGTCAGTCTCCACCAGCCTGAATGACAGCATCTCAAGGGCCAGTAGTTTGGCAATGCCGGCATTCAGAGCCAGTGCTCGGGGATGGTTTGCCGAGTATGGCCGCTTTTTCTCCCATGCCTGTGCTATCGATTGCTGGTGAGTGGCATGGGAGTGTGCTGATGACTGAGAACGTGGATCAGTGGGTGGAATTTCACTGGGTCTCTGGACAACAGTGGCAGAGGTTCTTCCATGGCGTTCCAGTGAGGAAGCCGAACCAGCTGTGTGTGAGCTGGAGGAAGAGGCCCCAACACGAGCTGAAGAGGTGGTAGGTGCTGCTGAAGGTTGGCCTACATCTTCAGTGTGTCTGTGTAACTCCACCTCGTGCTTGGTACGCACATGTTTCCACATATTTGTGGTATTGAGGTTGGTCACATTTTTCCCTCGTTTCACTTTCTGATGACACAGCTTGCATTTGACAAAGCAAATGTCATCTGCAACTGTGTCAAAAAAAAGACCACGCACTGCAAGTCCTGGGAGCGCCCGTTTTGTGTTTTGGAAGAGGATTGCTCCTTACTTGTCCCAAAGTGGAGCCTACAGGCAACCAAGTCTGCCCCCGCCCTCTCCCTCCTCTTTTGGCCGTTCGGGGAATCTCTTCCTCAGAGCTGCTCCCACCACCTTCCTGTGGCTGACGCCATGATGGGTCAAGGACCTCATCATCTCCACTCCCCTCTTCAAGCACCGGCTGGTCCTGGGTTGTCTCGCCAGCACCGTACGCACCAGAAATTAGCAACTGAGTCTCATCATCATCTGATGCATACTGAGGTGTGCTGACCATAGGCACTGGCCCACCCGCCTCTTCAGATTCAGAGGGACAAAGCAGTTGCGCATCACTGCATACTCCCTCTTCTTCACGCTCTAGAATGCTGCTTGGCTGGCCACCTCTTTCCAAGCCAACAGATTCTGAGAACAGAAGTAAAGATTGAGATGGCTCCTGTCCAGGGCTCTCAGACTGCCTGGGCAATTTGGCAGGTGGTGAAGAGACAGATGGTTGCTCTTCAGTGCTCTGGCCTTGGGAGGATGCGGAAGTCATTGAAGTGGATGTGTTAGCTGCCATCCATCCGACAACGGCTTCAATTTGTTCGTCACGCAGCAGTGGGGTACGGCGAGGTCCTACAAAGCTGCGCATGAAGGACTGTTGCCTGGTAAAAGTGGGGGATGCCGGGTCACTGGTGGCCGCAGCAGATACCGAATCCCCACGTCCTCTCCCTGCTGAATCCCCCCGTCCTCTCCCTGCTGAAACTCCACGGCCACGACCACGTGCCTTACTCCCTGCCTTCTTCATCTTGGTAGACTGATAAAGATAGGCAGAAAAGTAAAAAAGGGGTGGCTTAGTGTTCTTATTCCTGAACACCTGCTAACCAGTATAAGAAACACTAATTTGGCTAAGAGTGTGTGTACTACACTTTAATATGATCTAATGTGGCCTAGACAACTGTAAAGTGAAGTGTTTGGTGAACTTTATTTCCTTTTTTTTTTTGGGTGGGGGGAAAGGAAAGGATGTGACCAAAGTTTGAAAGCTATAGTATCACAAACTTTTTGGAGCGATTACAATGCAGGAAGCTAACCTACAATGCAATTGATGAGGCTCCAAAAAATAGGGTGATACTAGCCTGGCTGGCCCTGAAGGGCACAAGCCAGCAAAAAGGCTCCTCTATCTAATCCTATATAGTGTTTGCAACCAACCAATGACAAAGGATGCGGTTGGAAGCACACTAATATAGGAGCAAAAATCTGGCTAAATTTGCTGCAAAAAAAGGACTATGTATGAGGCAGTGACACACGCTGAGCGGACTACAGCTAGCGGTGGCTGTAGAACACACTGCAACGTGAGCTGCACTCACACACAGAGAGACCTATCAGACAGCCAAAAACAGTGCAGAGAAATGGGCTATAGCACTGAAAGGCTGCTGAAAGGCTCCGCTGTCCACTCCTTTAGTGTTTGCAACCAACGTATATGGATACGTATGGAAGCACACTATACAGGAGAAAAAAAAAGCAGCAATAAAAGAAAAATGTGTATGAGGCAGAGACACACGCTGGCCAGCCTACAAGCAGACGTGCCTGCAGGACACACTACACAGCGTGGGTCTGCACTCACACAGCCCTTGCAGACAGCTGTGAAAACAGCGCTGCTAGGGAAAAGCAAGCTACAGTGGTGGTTTGTGTAGCCTGGATAAAGCACAATATTGTTTTTAGAATCGCTATTTCTAACTGTCCCTCACAGTCTTCAACTGCAGCCTGTCCCTAACTGAATTCACAGCAGAGCGACCAGAAATGGCGGCTGCAGCGCTTTTTATAGTGCATCATGACATCATTTCAGCAGCCAATCACAGCCATGTCAGTAGTTAACATGCCTACATGCCTAACAGGATATGCCCACACTTCTGAGGATCCCCATTGGCTGAATCAAATCGAGCGGGCTCCTAGCATTATGGGAACTTCCGATTCCGGTATTTGATATGAAAAAAGTATCGGAACTAAGTATCGGAATTCCGATACAGCTAATATCGGCCGATACCTGATACTTGCGGTATCGGAATGCTCAACACTAATAGGCCACATTATCTCCTATTAAAGTGTAGTCCACACACACACTTCATAAAATTAGTGTTTCTTATACCTGTTACCAGCTGTTCAGGAATAAGCACACTAAGCCCCCCCTTTGTACTTTTCTGCCTATCTTTATCAGTCTAGCAAGATGAAGAAGGCAGGGAGTAAGGCACGTGGGCGTGGGCATGGAGTTTTAGCAGGGAGAGGACGTGGGGATTCTGCAGGGAGAGGATGTGGGAATTCTGCAGGGAGAGGACGTGGGGATTCTGTGCCTGCTGCGGGCACCAGTGAGTCAGCATCCCCCAGTTTTAGCAGGCAACAGTCCTTTATGTGCAGCTTTGTAGGACCTCGCCGTACCCCACTGCTGAGGGAGGAACAAATTGAAGCCGTTGTCAGATGGATGGCAGCTAACGCATCGACTTCAATGACTTCCACATCCTCTCAGGGCCAGAGCACCGAAGAGCAACCATCTGTCTCTTCACCACCTACCAAAGTGCCCAGGCAGTCAGAGAGCCCTGGACAGGAGCCATCACAGTCTCTACTTCTGTTCTCTGAATCTGTTGGCTTGGAAAGAGGGGGCCAGCCAAGCAGCATTCAAGAATGTGAAGAAGAGGGAGTATGCAGTGATGCGCAACTTCTTTGTCCCTCGGAATCTGAAGAGGCGGGTGGACCAGTGCCTATGGTCAGCACACCTCAGTACGCATCAAATGATGACGAGACTCAGGTGCCACTTTCTGGTGCGTACGGTTCTGGCGAGACAACCCAGGAGAAGCAGGTATTTGAAGAGGGGAGTGTAGATGATGAGGTCCTTGACCCATCATGGCGTGAGGAACAGGAAGGTGGTGGGAGCAGCTCTGAGGAAGAGATTCCCCTAACGGCCATAACAGAAGGAGAGGGAGGGGGCAGACTTGGTTGCCTGTAGCCTCCACTTCAGCACCCGTTAGGAGCATTCCTCTTTCAAAAGGCAAAACGGGCGCTCCCAAGACTTGCAGTGCGTGGTCCTTTTTTGACTCAGTTGCAGATCACATTTGCTTTGTCAAATGCAAGCTGTGTCATCAGAGTCAAAAGAGGGAAAAATATCAGCAACCTCAATACCACTAATATGTGGAAACATGTGCGGACCAAGCACGAGGTGGAGTTTCACAGACACACTGAAGACGTAGGCCAACGTACAGCACCACCTACCACCTCTTCAGCTCGTGTTGGGGCCTCTTCCTCCATCTTACACACAGCTGGTTCGGCTTCCTCACAGGATCGCCAAGGAAGAACCTCTGGCACTGTTGTCCAGAGACCCAGTGACATTCCACCCACAGTACCACGTTCCCAGTCATCCTCACACTCCCAGGCCACAAAACAGCCATCGGTAGCACAGGCATGGGATAAAAGGTGGCCATACTCGGCAAACCATCCCCGAGCACAGGCTCTGAATGTTGGCATTGCCAAACTACTGGCACTTGAAATGCTCTCATTCAGGCTGGTGGAGACTGACACCTTCCGGGACTTCATGGCTTTGGCAGTCCCACAATACACCATGCCGAGCCGCTTTTATTTCAGCAGGCGAGCCGTCCCTGCCCTGCAAAAGCATGTGGAGGGAAAAATAAAACATGCGCTACTAAATGCCGTCAGTAGCAAGGTCCACCTGACCACCGATGCGTGGACCAGTAACCATGGACAGGGACGATACCTTTCCCTCACTGCCCATTGGGTCAATGTTGTGGAGCCGGGTACAGATCTGGAGAGTGGCGCTGTACGTGTTCTGCCAACTCCACGGATTGCAGGAATCCAGTCTGTACACATTGACTCCTCCTCCTACTCAAGTTCCTCAGAAACAGTGCAGCAGGAGCCTGTTACGACCGATATGAGCACAGTCGTGGCCAAACGTCAACAGGCCGTAATAAAATTAATTTCTTTGGGGAATCGAAGCCACACAGCGCAGGAGCTCTGGAATGCCATCAAGCAGGAGAGCGACATGTGGTTTGTGCCAGTGAATCTCCAGCCGGGCTTGGTAGTGTGTGACAATGGCCGAAATCTGGTGGCAGCTATTGGCCTAGGCAACCTTACTCACATCCCATGTCTGGCTCATGTGCTGAACTTGGTCGTGCAGAGCTTTCTGAGGGACTATCCGGATCTTGATGCACTGCTGCACAAGGTCCACATAGAGTGCGCTCACTTGCGGCATTCCAGCACGGCAAGATTGCGCCTTGCTGCGCTGCAGCGCCGATTACGCCTTCCGGAACATCGCATCATATGTGACCTACCCACCAGGTGGAATTCAACGTTACATATGTTGGAGCGGTTGTGTGAGCAGCAGGCAGCAGTCATGGAGTACCATCTGCATCAGGCGCAAACAAGTCGCACTGTGCGCCGGTCACACTTCAGCACCACTGAGTGGGCCTCTATGAAGGACATCTGCCTCGTTTTGCTTGCCTTCGGTGATTCCACGCGGATGGCGAGTGCAGATGATGCACTAGTCAGCATGACTATCCCCCTTATCTGCCTGCTTCAAAAAACACTGCAAGCAGTAAGGGAGGAGGGAGGAGGTTTTGGAAGAGGTGGAGGATGAGGAGTCCCAAATGCGATCTGCTTCTGGACAGTCTGCACTACGTGATTCCTCACAAAGGCCTAGGCAGGGGACACTTTGTGAGGAGGATGAGGAGGAGTCGATGGAGGAGGAAGACATCTCTCCAGAGGAGGGAGGTACACAATGCTCTAGTCGGTATGTACAGCGAGGGTGGGGTGATGCAGAGCAGGCAGAGATGACGCCTCAAGCAGGGGACAGCGTTTCTTTGGCAGTTGGGAGTCTGTAGCACATGGTTGATTTCATGCTGCAGTGCCTGAGAAACGACCGCGTCATCGCCCACATTCTCAACACGACTGATTATTGGGTGTACACCCTCCTAGATCCTCGCTACCGGGACAACTTACAAAGCCTCATACCACCGTTGAACCGGGAGCGTAAACTGCGGGAGTACCAAGACACACTGGTGCAGTCCATCATGTTTTCCATTCCACCCGACAGCAGTGGTGCTAGTGCTTTACAAAGCAGCTCTGTGCATCGAGGCAGTGGAGGAAACTCGGCACAAAGAGGGAGCAGAGGCAGCGCCTCAGCACAAGGCAAGACCACTATGGCCCAAATGTGGTAAAGTTTTGTGTGTCCGCCACAATTGTCTGCACCATCATAGACGTCTCCAGTCAGCAGGAGGCAACGTTTCCGTCAGATGGTGACAGACTACATGTCTTGCCCTGTCAGTGTACTCCCAGATGGCTCTTCCCCCTTCAAGTTTTGGGTCTCTAAGCTGGATACAAGGCCAGAGCTTAGCCAGTATGCATTGGAGGTGCTGGCTTGCCCTGCTGCCAGTGTATTATCGGAACACGTCTTTAGTGCTGCAGGTGGTGTACTAACAGACCGTCGCACGCGACTATCTTCTGATAACGTTGACCGGCTTACTTTTCTGAAAATGAACAAGGCCTGGATCTCGCCAGAATTTGCCAGTCCTCTTCCCGAATAAATAATTGGTTGGCAACAGTATCCAGGTCTCCTGTTGTGTTCATGTTTCTACCACTTGAACTTTAATCCCTGGGCTTCAACACAGCCAGTTGTCACACAGAAGTGTTGTCTGCACAGAGAAAAACACTAGCTCCTGTGTTAGTGGGGTTCAGTAACGCCAGCTGCTCCCCTGCTGTGTGGACAGCAAAGTCTCCTGCTCCATCCACATTCAAACTACTACTGATTTTTAACCGTGCTCCACTTAGGCCTCTGGCTCCACTGTCTCTAGTTTTTCCCCTGGCCTCCAACCCCACCAGTTGCTGCTCAGAAGTGGCGTGTGCACAATCCACACTTGTTCCTGTGTTACTGGGGCTCAGTCACGTCAGTTGATCCCCTGATATGTGTCCGGCAATGTCTCCTGCTCTGTCCACATTCCCATTACTAGTAGTGTGAATGAGGACAGAGCAGGAGACCTTGCCAGACACACATCAGGGGATCAACTGACGTGACTGAGCCCCAGTAACACAGGAACAAGTGTGGATTGTGCAGACGCCAGTTCAGAGCTGTAACTGGCGGGGTTGGAGGCCAGGGGAGATACTAGAGACAGTGGAGCCAGAGGCCATAGTGGAGCACGATTACAATCAGTAGTAGTCTACAACCTATATAAAATCTGCTGCAAGTTGGCCTCCGCCTGCTGCATGATTGATCCTGGGCTCCAACAACGCCAGTTGGTGTTCAGAAGTGCCGTCTTCACAGACAAAAACACACTACCTCCTGTGTTAGTGGGGTTCAGTAACGTCAGCTGTTCCCCTGCTGTGTGGATGACAATGTCTCCTGCTGCCTCCACATGCCAAAAACAAAAGGCCTCAGCCTGCTGCATGATTGATCCTGGGCTCCAACAACGCCAGTTGGTGTTCAGAAGTGCCGTCTACACAGCGAAAAACACACTACCTCCTGTGTTAGTGGTGTTCAGTAACGTCAGCTGTTCCCCTGCTGTGTGGACGGCAAAGTCTCCTGCTGCCTTCACATGACAAAAACATCAGGCCTCAGCCTGCTCCATGCTTCATCCTGGGCTCCAACAACACCAGTTGGTGTTCAAAAGTGCCGTCTACACAGAGAAAAACACACTACCTCCTGTGTTAGTGGGGTTCAGTAACATCAGCTGTTCCCCTGCTGTGTGGACGGCAATGTCTCCTGCTGCCTCCACATGCCAAAAACATCAGGTCTCAGCCTGCTGCATGATTGATCCTCGGCTCCAACAACGCCAGTTGGTGTTCAGAAGTGCCGTCTTCACAGAGAAAAACACACTACCTCCTGTGTTAGTGGGGTTCAGTAACGTCAGCTGTTCCCCTGCTGTGTGGACGGCAAAGTCTCCTGCTCCATTCACATTCAAACTGCTACTGATTTTTAACCATGCTCCACTTAGGCCTCTGGCTCCACTGTCTCTAGCTTTTCCCGTGGCCTCCAACCCCGCCAGTTGCTGCTCAGAAGTGGCGTGTGCACAATCCACACTTGTTCCTGTGTTACTGGGGCTCAGTCGCGTCAGTTGATCCCCTGATGTGTGTCCGGCAATGTCTCCTGCTCTGTCCACATTCCCATTACTAGTAGTGTGAATGAGGACAGAGCAGGAGACCTTGCCGGACACACATCAGGGGATCAACTGACGTGACTGAGCCCCGGTAACACAGGAACAAGTGTGGATTGTGCAGGCGCCAGTTCAGAGCTGTAACTGGCGGGGTTGGAGGCCAGGGGAAATACTAGAGACAGTGGAGCCAGAGGCCATAGTGGAGCACGATTACAATCAGTAGTAGTTTACAACCTATATAAAATCTGCTGCAAGTTGGCCTCCGCCTGCTGCATGATTGATCCTGGGCTCCAACAACGCCAGTTGGTGTTCAGAAGTGCCGTCTTCACAGAGAAAAACACACTACCTCCTGTGTTAGTGGGGTTCAGTAACGTCAGCTGTTCCCCTGCTGTGTGGACGGCAATGTCTCCTGCTCCATTCACATTCAAACTGCTACTGATTTTTAACCGTGCTCCACTTAGGCCTCTGGCTCCACTGTCTCTAGCTTTTCCCGTGGCCTCCAACACCGCCAGTTTCTGCTCAGAAGTGGCGTGTGCACAATCCACACTTGTTCCTGTGTTACTGGGGCTTAGTCACGTCCGTTGATCCCCTAATGTGTGTCCGGCAATGTCTCCTGCTCTGTCCACATTCCCATTACTAGTAGTGTGAATGAGGACAGAGCAGGAGACCTTACCGGACACACATCAGGGGATCTACTGACGTGACTGAGCCCCAGTAACACAGGAACAAGTGTGGATTGTGCAGACGCCAGTTCAGAGCTGTAACTGGCGGGGTTGGAGGCCAGGGGAAATACTAGAGACAGTGGAGCCAGAGGCCATAGTGGAGCACGATTACAATCAGTAGTAGTCTACAACCTATATAAAATCTGCTGCAAGTTGGCCTCTGCCAGCTGCATGATTGATCCTGGGCTCCAACAATGCCAGTTGGTGTTCAGAAGTGCCGTCTTCACAGAGAAAAACACACTACCTCCTGTGTTAGTGGGGTTCAGTAACGTCAGCTGTTCCCCTGCTGTGTGGATGGCAAAGTCTCCTGCTGCCTCCACATGCCAAAAACATCAGGCCTCAGCCTGCTCCATGCTTCATCCTGGGCTCAAACAACGCCAGATGGTGTTCAGAAGTGCCGTCTTCACAGAGAAAAACACATTACCTCCTGTGTTAGTGGGGTTCAGTAACGTCAGCTGTTCCCCTGCTGTGTGGACGGCAAAGTCTCCTGCTGCCTCCACATGCCAAAAACATCAGGCCTCAGCCTGCTCCATGCTTCATCCTGGGCTCCAACAATGCCAGTTGGTGTTCAGAAGTGCCGTCTTCACAGAGAAAAACACACTGGCTCCTGTGTTAGTGGGGTTCAGTAACGTCAGCTGTTCCCCTGCTGTGTGGACGGCAAAGTCTCCTGCTCCATCCACATTCAAACTACTTCTGATTTTTAACCGTACTCCACTTAGGCCTCTGGCTCCACTGTCTCTAGTTTTTCCCCTGGCCTCCAACCCCACCGCTCAGAAGTGGCGTCTGCACAATCCACACTTTTTCCTGTGTTACTGGGGCTCAGTCACCTCAGTTGATCCCCTGATGTGTATCCGGCAATGTCTCCTGCTCTGTCCACATTCCCATTACTAGTAGTGTGAATGAGGACAGAGCAGGAGACCTTGCCGGACACACATCAGGGGATCAACTGACTTGACTGAGCCCCAGTAACACAGGAACAAGTGTGGATTGTGCAGACGCCACTTCAGAGCAGCAACTGGCTGGGTTGGAGGCCAGGGGAAATACTAGAGACAGTAGAGCCAGAGGCCTAAGTGGAGCACGGTTACAATCAGTAGTAGTGTAAAATCGATATAAAACTTGCTTCAAATAGGCCTCAGCCTGCTCCATGATTGATCCTGGGCTTCAACACAGCCAGTTGTTGCTTGGAAGTGCCGTCTGCACAGAGAAAAACACATGCTCCAGTGTTATTGGGGTTCAGTAACGCCTGCTGCTCCCCTGCTGTGTGGATGGCAAAGTCTACTGCTGCCTCCAAAATCACACTACATCTTATTTTCTACTTGCTCCAAGTCGGCCTCAGCCTGCTGCATGATTGACCCTGGGCTCCAACATTGCCAGTTGCTGCTCAGAAGTGTCTTTGGCACGGGTACTCCCTCCTGCCCAGCCAGGTTCCAGCACGCCTGCTGTTTCCGGGTAGTGTCAACGTCACTTTGCCACCAATACGTTGTCCTTTCGTGTTGCAGTCGGGTTAGCCGGGTCTATGGTGCCTGCAGTTTCGGTGCTTCCTATGTGGGCTGTGGGTTCTGGTAATAAAGGCTGGTTCCGTAGTGCCAATAGGACAAGCACCCCCTGTTGGACTGTGGGTTTCGGTAACTGCGTCCTGCTCGCGGCCTTGCAATTTTGTTGATTATGGGTACCTTGTGCTACCCATCCGGGTTCCAGCACCGTCAGCTGGTTCTTGGCAGAGCCTTTGGCCTAGGTGCCTCCTTCTCGGTATCCGAGTTCCAGCAACGTCTGCTGGTCCTTGGTAGTGCTTTGGAGCACAGGTACCTCCTGCTTAGTAACCGTGTTCCAGCACTGTCAGCTGGTCCACGGTTGTGCCATTGGCTCTTGTTCCTTCTGCTGCCTCAACGGGTTCAAGCACCGTCAGCTGGTTCTCGGCAGAGCCTTTGGCCTTGGTGCCTCCTTCTCGGTATCCGAGTTCCAGCAACGTCTGCTGGTCCTTGGTAGTGCTTTGGAGCACAGGTACCTCCTGCTTAGTAACCGTGTTCCAGCACTGTCAGCTGGTCCACGGTTGTGCCATTGGCTCTTGTTCCTTCTGCTGCCTCAACGGGTTCAAGCACCGTCAGCTGGTTCTCGGCAGAGCCTTTGGCCTTGGTGCCTCCTTCTCGGTATCCGAGTTCCAGCAACGTCTGCTGGTCCTTGGTAGTGCTTTGGAGCACAGGTACCTCCTGCTTAGTAACCGTGTTCCAGCACTGTCAGCTGGTCCACGGTTGTGCCATTGGCTCTTGTTCCTTCTGCTGCCTCAACGGGTTCAAGCACCGTCAGCTGGTTCTCGGCAGAGCCTTTGGCCTTGGTGCCTCCTTCTCGGTATCCGAGTTCCAGCAACGTCTGCTGGTCCTTGGTAGTGCTTTGGAGCACAGGTACCTCCTGCTTAGTAACCGTGTTCCAGCACTGTCAGCTGGTCCACGGTTGTGCCATTGGCTCTTGTTCCTTCTGCTGCCTCAACGGGTTCAAGCACCGTCAGCTGGTCCTCGCTAGTTTCATTTGCTCTTGCAGCTTCTGCTACCCATCCGGGTTCCAGCACCGTCAGCTTGTTCTAGCCATTGCCTTTGGCCTAGGTGCCTCCTTCTCAGTATCCGAGTTCCAGCAACGTCTGCTGGTCCTTGGTAGTGCTTTGGAGCACAGGTACCTCCTGCTTAGTAACCGTGTTCCAGCACCGTCAGCCGGTCCACGGTTGTGCCATTGGCTCTTGTTCCTTCTGCTGCCCCTCCGGGTTCCAGCACCGTCAGCTGGTTCTCGGCAGAGCCTTTGGCCTAGGTGCCTCTTTCTCGGTATCCGAGTTCCAGCAATGTCTGCTGGTCCTTAGTAGTGCTTTGGAGCACAGGTACCTCCTGCTTAGAAACCGTGTTCCTGCACCGTCAGCTGGTCCACAGTTGTGCCATTGGCTCTTGTTCCTTCTGCTGCCCCTCCAGGTTCCAGTACCATCAGCTGGTTCTCGGCAGAGCCTTTGGCCTAGGTGCCTCCTTCTCGGTATCCGAGTTCCAGCAACGTCTGCTGGTCCTTGGTAGTGATTTGGAGCACAGGTACCTCCTGCTTAGTAACCGTGTTCCAGCACTGTCAGCTGGTCCACGGTTGTGCCATTGGCTCTTGTTCCTTCTGCTGCCCCTCCGGGTTCCAGCACCATCAGCTGGTCCTCGCTAGTTTCATTTGCTCTTGCAGCTTCTTCTACCCATCCGGGTTCCAGCACCATCAGCTGGTTCTCGGCAGTGCCTTTGGCCTAGGTGCCTCCTTCTTGGTATCCGAGTTCCAGCAACGTCTGCTGGTCCTTGGTAGTGCTTTGGAGCACAGGTACCTCCTGCTTAGTAACCGTGTTCCAGCACTGTCAGCTGGTCCACGGTTGTGCCATTGGCTCTTGTTCCTTCTGCTGCCTCTCTGGGTTCCAGCACCGTCAGCTGGTCCTTGCTAGTTTCATTTGCTCTTGCAGCTTCTGCTACCCATCCGGGTTCCAGCACCGTCAGCTTTTTCTAGCCATTGCCTTTGGCCTAGGTGCCTCCTTCTCAGTATCCGAGTTCCGGCAACGTCTGCTAGTTTTTGGTAGTGCTTTGGAGCACAGGTACCTCCTGCTTAGTAACCGTGTTCCAGCACCGTCAGCTGGTCCACGTTTGTGCCATTGGCTCTTGTTCCTTCTGCTGCCCCTCCGGGTTCCAGCACCTTCAGCTGGTTCTCGGAAGTGTCTTTGGCACGGGTACTCCCTCCTGCCTAGCCTGGTTCCAGCGCGCCTGCTGTTTCCAGGTAGTGTCAACGTCACTTTGCCACCAATACGTTGTCCTGTCGTGTTGCGGTCAGGTTAGCCGAGTCTATGGTGTTATGAATGAGTCAACGTAGGAGGCAAAAACTGAAATACTAGCTAAGTCCAAAAACCAGAGAAGTTGGCAGCTATCAGATTGCAGACCCCTGAACCTATCAACAACAACTAGCAGTAGCCGTGGGGGGTTCCTACGGTGCCCTAGACCCCTCGATCACAGCCGGAGAGCTAAATAGCCTAAAGACAGAAAGGGAAATCTAAACTGCCCCAGAGCAGACCCCAAAGCAATAGGCAGCCCCCAACATATAATGACGGTGAAGCAAGATGAAAAAACACTCAGACAGATAGAAAGATAGGCTGAGCAAATGATGGGGCCAAAGCTAACTAAATAGGAAAGGATAGAAAAGCTGCTGTCTGCAATCTGCCAAAACCCTATCAAAACAAGAGCCAACAGACTGATAGGGAAAAAAACCTCCGGGTTCCAGCACCGTCAGCTGGTCCTCGCTAGTTCCATTTGCTATTGTTCCTTCTGCTACCCATCTGGGTTCCAGCACCGTCAGCTGGTCCTCGCTAGTTTCATTTGCTCTTGCAGCTTTTTCTACCCATCCGGGTTCCAGCACCATCAGCTGGTTCTCGGCAGTGCCTTTGGCCTAGGTGCCTCCTTCTTGGTATCCGAGTTCCAGCAACGTCTGCTGGTCTTTGGTAGTGCTTTAGAGTACAGGTACCTCCTGCTTAGTAACCATGTTCCAGCACTGTCAGCTGGTCCACGGTTGTGCCATTGGCTCTTGTTCCTTCTGCTGCCCCTCCAGGTTCCAGCACCGTCAGCTGGTCCTCGCTAGTTCCATTTGCTATTGTTCCTTCTGCTACCCATCCGGGTTCCAGCACCGTCAGCTGGTTATCGGCAGTTCCTCAGCCTTCTTGTACCTTCTGCTACTTTTCCAAGTTCAAGCTTGTGGAATTGGTTTTGGATTCTCACTCTGGATCTCCTTGACGATGACCCTGAAGACGACGACCCTGAAGACCACACCGAAGAATACCAAAAAGATGACCCTGAAGAAGATGACCAAGAGGACAAAGAACATGAAGACAACCACCAAGATGCAGAACAACAAGAGACAGAAGACCAAGAAGCATAAAAACCAAAAGCAGAAGAACATTAAGCATAAGACTAAAAATCAGACCAAATGATATTATCTAAATTATAAGCAGAAGAAGACTAAGCAGTGTATGGGGGTGAGTCCGTTCCTCCTCGTGGTGCCCCTGGAAAATGCCTGCTGCTGCAGGCCAAACTGAACGCGGACAAATCCTGTTGTAAATCTTTTGTGACAGGCAGAACGGAAGGTGTAATCTTCAAACTTTTATAGATAACAACTACAGGAATGCCTGTCACAAATAAGAATATGATGAAGAAGAAGAATAGGAAGAAGATGAAGAAGTAGAATATGAAGAAGAATAATAGTTGAATAAGAAGAATATGAAGAATGTAAAAAAAAGAATAATAGGAAGAAGGTGGTGAAGAAGAAGAAGAAGAAGAAGAAGATGAATAAGGTGAAGAAGAAGTTGATGAAAAAGATGCTGCTGAGGATGATGATGGAGAATGTGTGGGAGAAGTAAAAAATAAGGTGAAGAGCATGGAAGTAGTGAAACATTCATATCTGACAAAATATTAAAGAGGTTAACATAGTCAATATCTTTGTAACTATGAACGTCTTTAAAAAAAAATAATTCTTGCTATTCCATTTGATTGGGCTAAAGCTCTATGGCTTTAAAGTCTCCTACACCTCCCACAATACATTCTACATTATTATTAGTTGTTTTTCTTCATGTAGAATTAACCTACAAGGAAAGAAAGGGTTTTTTCAATTCCGATATTTCTGTTCCTTTGACTTGAATGGGACTTCCGGGATCGGAATCTGCGATACCCGATACTTTTTTTAGATCGGCCGATCCAATCTGATCCGATATTTTTCAATATCGGGTGGTATCGCTCAACACTAGCTATCAGTCATGCATTACATAAATTTCTCCCACAGCTGCACGGGTCTCATGTGAGAGTCATGTCGGACAATGCCACATCCGTTACATATTTAAACCGACAAGGCGGAATACAATCAAGGACTCTGATGTCTACTATGCAGAGAATCCTCGAGCTAGCAGAATCCCATCTCTTGTCTCTAACAACCCTTCACATCAGGGGAGTGGACAATTTTAGAGCCAACTTCCTCAGTCATCATACCTTGCATCAGCGGGAATTATCGCTCATTCAGCACATCTTCAGAAAGATAGTGGACTTATGGGGGCTTCCAGAAATAGACCTGTTTGCTACCAGAGCCAACAGACAGGTCAGAAGGTTTGCCTCTCTGAACAGAGCAGACCGGCCGGAGATGGTAGATTCCCTCCAGTCCCCTTGGCCTTTCCTTCTGGCATATGCGTTTCCCCCGATGGTGGTACTCCCATTGGTCATCAGGAAGATCAGGGAGGAGAGGGTGAGAGTGATCCTCATCGCTCCGTTTTAGCCCAAGAGGCCTTGTTCTCATGACTCAGAGCCATGTCCATTTCCGACCCCTGGATCCTCCCATCAGATCAGGACCTGCTCTCTCAGGGCCCATTCCTCCATCCTCAGGTGAAGGGTCTGTGTCTCGGAGGAGACTCAGAAGAGATATTACAACTCCCACCAGGTTTACAGTCTGCTTTGCAAAATGGGAGTTATCCTTCTCTCTGCTGTGACTCGGTGAAAGCTTCCTGCTATTCTAATCCCTAGTTTTCTGCAGTCTTCCCAGGGGAAAACACTCTGCTGTTGGTTGTACAAACCCACACAGTCTCTCAGCTTACCACCCTGCTCTAAAAGCATGGATGGCCTAGGGGCTGACTCCCTGATTCTTCTTAGCTTTACTCCTGGAGGGAGCACATGTCATGGCTTCCAGGAGTGTTCTCCATTTTCCTCCACCGTCTTCTTCACTGAAAACAACAACTCGACTCCTCCCCCTCCCAGTTAGGGTATGTCTGCAAAGAACTAAGCTTCAGACAAGTAACGGAGTGAGGTAATTTGTGTGTGTGTGGGGTCTCTAACAGAGAAAGCATAACTCCCATTGCTCATAAAACACATACAAAACAGTATATGTTTAACCCTTTTGTGGCGGCAAAGACACAGGACGCCACATCTACACTTGATGGCGTGGAACTTGAGAGGCAGTTACTAAGACTTAGGGGGTTCACTAGTAATCTGGTTGATACCCTTCTGCAGAGTAGGAAAGAATCCACAAAAAGAGTTTATAGTAGGGTGTAGAGGAAGTTCCTTGAATTTTCGGGGACCTTCTCTAATGAGATGCCTATTACTGCAGATGGGTCGGGAGCTGGGTCTTTCAGTTAATATGCTAAAAGTTCAGATTTCAGCTCTGGGAGCCCTGTATGGTCACAATATTGCGGGGCATAGATGGGTTGTACGATTTATTTCAGTATGTGATCGTAACAAACCAGTGCACATTACTTATCTTCCCCCTTGGGACTTGAACCTGGTCCTTGATGCCCTGACCAGGAATCCATTTGAACCCTTGGACTCAGCTTCATTAAAACATATTTAAATAAAGACGGCCCTGTTAGCTACTTTAACGTCTGCTAGGAGAGTGAGCGACATTCATGCTCTATCAATTGACCCTCCCTTCCTGTTGGTGTTTCAGGATAGGATAGTTTTGAAGCCAGACCCTTCATACCTCCCTAAAGTAGCGGGCAGATTTCATAGAAGTCAGGAGATCTTTCTTCCCTCCTTTTTTGATAATTCTTCTACTCTGGAGGAAGAGAGATTTCACACCTTAGATGAGAGGAGAGCTGTCCTAAGTTATATAGACAGAACTCATCCCTGGAGACAGAGCAGGGCTCTGTTTGTGTCCTTTCAGGGCCACAGGAAGGGGTCTGGAATCACGAAGAGCACCTTATCCCAATGGATCATAGATGCAATCTGTCTGGCCTACTCAGCAAAAGGTGAAAGTCCTCCAGATGTGATAAAGGCACATTCGACACAGGCTATGGCTTCCTCCTGGGCTGAGAAGGCTGATGTTCGCATTGATCTCATATGTAAGGCTACAACATGGTCTTCACCATCTACATTTTATAGTCACTATAGGCTTGATTTATCATCATCCTCTGACTTAGTTTTCAGGAGATCTGTCCTCAACTTGGTGGTCCCTCCCAGGTGATGGTTCTCTGAAAATCTCTCAGTGGGTACTGTCGTGGCGAGGAGAAAAAGCTGGATTACTTACCGTACCAGTAATACTCTTTTATGGAGTCCACGACAGCACCCACTCACTTCACTCCATTAGTTTTATGTGGATGTACATAGTTCACTTGGGGGGTGATTGTATATATATGTACATAGCTATAAATATAGATGTAAATGATTAGTTACATTGAGATGTTTTGCTATGGCAAAGGACTAAATCTTGTTTAGTGGTTCCTCTCATTCTCTGTAATCCAACTGAGAGGGCGAGGGGGATCGCACCTTTTATTTCTGTAGGTTTCCTGTTCCTAGGGGCAGATCCCCTCTCTCAGTGGGTGCTGTTGTGGACTCCATAAAAGAGTATTACCGGTAAGTAATCCGGCTTCTCAACAGTTTTCTAGAGTTATTTGCTGCTTTTTAGTAGCTTTAGTATGTGCACCTTATTCAATGCATAACTCATGGGCTGCGGTGCAAAATATGAACCTGTGCCTCTGCATGTTGGTCAGATGTATGGGCCATGTAGAATTCCAGATCCTATAAAGACATGTGCTCGCTCCCCCTCTATCTAAAAAAAACTCAGGTAAAAACATAGATCTCATGTAAAACAATGCAATTAGATTATTTTCTAAGTAGTACTTCTAAATAATAGTTACCATATTTTTCGCACTATAAGACACACCAGACCACAAGATGCACTCCAAATTTTCGGAAGGAAAATAGTGAAAAAAAATAATGTGTCAAATGGAGGTCCGTCTTGCAGTCCGAATTCAGCTTACCTGGGGGGAGGGATCAGCAGCGCTGGTGGAGTGGAGTCACAGGGGGTGACATGACTCCCATGCCAGACTGGTGCAGCAGGTGTGATGGCCTCCAGGAAATCCCATCCCAGGCTGATGCTGCAGGTTCAGCGGTGGTGCTCTGTGGTGCGGGGGGCTCTGCCAACATCTTGTGAGAGCCCAGAGGCACCGCATATCCATTGCTGCAATGCGGTGGCCTTCTGGAAAATGGCCGCCTTGGGCGGCGCATGCTCAGATTGAGATCTCAGGAGACGAGATCTTGGGAAAAGATCTCGTTGCCGAGATCTCAATCTGAGCATGCGCCGCCCCTGGCAGCCATTTTCCCAAAGGCCACCGCATTGCAGCAATCGATATGCAGGGCCTCCGGGCTTTCACAAAATGCCGACGGAGCCCCCCGCACCACAGTGCACCATTGCCTCACTGCCGCACCTGCCTGGGAAGGGAGTGTGATCATCGCCCAGCAGCGTCGGACCAGCACCGCCGCAGAATCAGCTGACTCCTGCCGCTGCCACAGTATTTGTAAGTATATTCCGACTATAAGACGCACCACCATTTTCCCCAAAAAATTTTGGGGAAAAAGGGCGTCTTATAGTCTGAAAAATGCAGCATTATATTATAAATATCAACATATAGTTACTGAATAAACCTGATACACCATATCTAATATACAAATAATAAACCACATAACGGAGATGAATACTGCTACACAATGACCATGTATTATTGAGTATAACCACCATTCTGTTACTGAACAAAATCCACTATAACAAAACCATTATGCCAATAATCTAATATATAAAGCTCAAGTGTGTGTATGTATGTATGTGTGTATGTATGTAAGTGTGTGTGTCCGGGATTGGCATCCGCACCGTCTCAACTACAGCCACAAAATTTGGCACAGTCACACGTCTGGACCCCAAGAGTGTCCTAGGCTATGTTGTGAGGCGAAATTTTAACCCCGCGCGTTCCAATTCACCAAACAATTTTGCCCCTATCTACATAACGGGAAAAAAGTGTGTGTGTATCAAGCCCCGCCCCTCATTATGATGTCATAATGGTTGCCATGGCGACGCTGATGTCATCATAGGATGCAAGCCCCGCCGCTCACTATGATGTCATAACGGTTGACTATGGGATGGAGGATGTGTGATGGGTATATGGGCACTGGACTATGGGATGGAGGATATGTATGATGGGTATATGGGCACGGGACTATGGGATGGAGGATGTGTGATCGGTATATGGACACTGGACTATGGGATGGAGGATATGTAAGACGGGTATATGGGCACGGGACTATGGGATGGCGGATATGTATGATGGGTATATGGGCACGGGACTATGGGATGGAGGATATGTATGATGGGTATATGGGCATGGGACTATGAGATGAAGGATGTGTGATGGGTATATGGGCACTCGACTATGGGATGGTGAATATGTATGATGGGTATATGGGCATGGGACTATGGGATGGAGGATGGGTGATGGGTATATGGGCATGGGACTATGGGATGGAGGATGTGTGATGGGTATATGGGCACTCGACTATGGGATGGAGGATATGTATGATGGGTATATGGGCACGGGCCTATGGGATCATGGATATGTATGATGGGTAAATGGGCATGGGACTATGGGATGGAGGATGATTATAATTTGCTATAACTAACTACAGTTAGTTACTATGCCCGGGCAGTGCCAGGCTCTTCAGCTAGTACCATATACAAGGGAAGAAACACCACCACACCATGACCAGATCATATATTTCCACCACATAGTAACTGATCATCACCATCATATTAATAATTATCAAAAACCACGATAGTTACTCTAATATTACCACCATTGCATTATACGTAGGCTAAGGTGGCTGTAAGACACCTTAGCCTACATATTAGAGGATGGGAGATAATCCTAGAGTAATGCTTTAGCACATATAGGACTAAAAGGGGTTAATCCACTATAACAGTTAGATTATGAGCAGCTGAAGAGTGGAGAGAGAGGTTGCTCACTATATCTCTACCCCTGGGTGTGGTTCGCTTTTTTTTATTTGAAACCTATTTGTCTCACAAATGTCTGTGTTTATGGTGGTGTGCAGATCTCTTGAACTGAGTGCCTGTCCTAATGGACTGAGAAGCTGGACTCTAAGCCAGACGGGCTAACAATCACTATTGTATGGACTTGTTGCTTTATGTTTTACTTTGTACCAGACCAAGGCTGTATTTGAGTTTCCTGTGATGTGGTTTATGAGGACTTAAATAAACCAGCCTGACTTAAAAAAGAAACGGTTAATGTGATATCGAAGATTGCTCATAAGTGAGTTGCAGAGGCATATCTAGGGGGGGCAGCCAGGGCATGTACCCCGGGTGCAGCCAGGAGAGGGGTGTCCGCTTGCTATATTCAATACAGAGTGCCAGGTAAAGTCACAAATAAAACTCCATATGAGCTATGGCACTGCAAGACAGAGGCGTATCTAGGGGGGGAAGTTGGGGCATGTGCCGGCAGAGGGTCGCAGTTGGGCTGACTAATGTAGAGGTCCGTAGTGTCTTGCCCGGCAGCTGCATTCTGCCGCCCCCTGGACTGGGAGTCAGCTGTTCTCTGTGTCAAGCTTACAGCCGGCACAGAGAAGGTGCAGCACGCCGGCTCCCAGGAATCAATTGTATTCGCCTCTGTACAGACGTGAGTACAACTGAAGCTCTGACCACCGGGTGAGAGCGATGCCAAAAGCGTCATCAGGTCATGTGATCACGCTGCTGACGTCACTCGCCGGTGCCCAGAAATGCGAAGAGCATCGGTGGCAAGTGCTCCACGGGAGCTGAAGAAACCACCGAAGGTTAAGGGGCAGGGGGTACATAATGTGTGGAGTAGGGATGGAAGGTAATGTGTGGGGGGATTTGGCGTGAGGATGGGGGTACTTAATGTGTGGGGGAGATTTGGAGTGGGGATGGGCATACTTAATGTTTGGGGAGATTTGGAGAGGAAATGGGGGGTTATTTAATGTGTGGGGAGATTTGGAGTGGGTATGGAGGGGTTATTTAATGTGTTGAAAGATTTGGAGTGGAGATGCGGGAGTTATTTAATGTGTGGGGAGATTTGGAGTGGGTATGGAAGGGTTATTTAATGTGTTGGGAGATTTGGAGTGGGTATGGGGGTTATTTAATGTGTGTGGGGGATTTGGAGTGGGCATGGGGGGTACTTAATATGTGGTGGGATTTGGAGTGGGGAAGGGGAGATTTAATGTGTGCTGGGGATTTGGAGTGGGGATGGGAAGATTTAATGTGTGGGGATGGGGGATTTAGTGTGTGTGGAGAGATTTGGATTGGGATGGGGGATTTAATTTGTGTGGGGAGAATTTGAGAACACAAAATGAGGAGCATGTATGTATGAGGAAACAGTATGGGTGCAGACACAGTATGGTGAGTGGGGGATGGGTGCAAACGAGTGAATATATATGTTAGGCGTCGAGTTTTCCCCACTGCACAGGGGCAATATCAAGCCATGTCCTCTGCGGTCTCCCATTCCTATGCAGCCGCAGAGATTCCTGCTCAGCAGAGACATCGTTCCAAGCATTTTGCCCAGGCTGATGCTAGGCATCTGGTTGCTTCTTCTGGCTCTGCTATAACTACATGCTTGAGTCAGCAGCAAGTAGATGCTTCTGGGACTAAGTCCTGTCTTTTGCTTACTGAGCATGCCCATGGGACAACCTCTCATTTGAGGTTGGAGGTCACATGTGCAGGTCTCGTTCCTGCTCGGATTGGTCCACTATTTGAAAGGTCCTTGAAGGACGCCGCTATAAAAGAGTCGCATGGCCGCTCGGCCATGCGCTAGTATAGACTCTTATTCTTAAGGTGTGTATGATCATGGATGCATGTATCTGGTGGCTGACTCATTTGAAACCCCTACCCTTGGTTGTGTCTGTTGTTAGGGTCTTTTAGTTAGAGTCAGCGCCTTTCAGTGGCTAGGCTATATGCCACAGTGCTTCCAGGTCAGCACCACACTTAGTGCCATATTGTGTCATCCAGCACAAGGAACATAAGTACCGCATCTACTGCAGCGCCTGTCAGAGCAGCGCCATGTGCACTTCTGTAGTTTTAAAGTGCGCTTTCCAGTCCTAAGTCTAGGCTGGTTAGTGGCGTCCGCCAGTGCAGCACTGTATGCACTTTAGTGCGGTATTTCCTACCTAGTCCTCCCTGGCACCGCAGCTGTGGCGCCGAGTGCTGGTGAGTCTAGAGGGACTCCGACCCTGTGTCTTGGGGCAGAGTCCTGTGACCTTACACCAGAGCTCACTTCAACGAGCTCTGTGAGCTTAACAAGCTTCGGCATTTATATTCAGCGGTAGTGCGGCTCTGTGAGGCAACAGAGTCCGCCTCATACTCCCCGGGTGACATTAACACGCGTGCGTTCATTTATTATTACCACCATATAGTGTCTGCCATTACGGAGCAGTAGTTACCATCTCTGCACGGTGGACCCCGGGCTGCGAACGCACCTAAATACCTTCTATATTATTTGGTGCATTCCGCCAGCCCCTAACAGCATGTGGACACAGTAGGAGTAGCGATAGGAAAAATGTATGTGGACACAGTATGGGGAGTGAGGGTGATGGGATGTGTGCAGACACAGTATGGGGAATCAGGGGTACATGTGAGCAGACAGTATAGAGAGTGAGGGTGTAAATATATGAGGATACAATATGGTGAACAAGGGGATGTGATACAGTATGAAGGGAGGGGAATAGTGTGACACAACAGTATGGGGGGAGAAAAGTGAGTGGGCACAGAATATAGACTGAGTAGTGGGGGTGTAGCATGGGGCGGACAGTGTAAGGGGAGAGGAGTCAGGAGGGGACAGTATACCAAGGAGGGGGAGTGTGACAAAATGTACAGTATAGAGAATGAGCCCTTTAGGGGGGACACAGTGTGAAAAGGTATCCCAGTCTGGAAAGGAGAGGTCATTGTTGAGGGCATGTACCAAAAGAGGAACAGGACAGTGTGGGGTCATATTTTGTGCAGACAATATAGTGGTGGCAAATATTTATTCAGGGGCTCTGTGTACTGCAGATATTTTTATTCAGGAGCATTATAATGGCAATGCTCTCTTTAAGTGCATCGTGTGGAGATTTTCTGCAGAAGACTAGAGAAGATGGAAGTCTGCAGAGACGGCTGTGGATGAGAAAACTCATCATGGGGTCTGGACAAGATAAATAAAAGGAGAACGATTCCAGATACAACATCATCTATAAGGTACCTAGATGTAAATATTATTTGTAAACTGACTTATTCTCATGGTTTTATTTATGTTAGGAGCATTAAAGGGGTTCTCCAGGTTTGTGCGGAGTCTGCAGTCATTCCACGTGACTGCAGGCTTCTGAATTCTCACAGTGCTCACTGAACGCTGTTAGGATTCTCTTGTGCCGGTAATTTACATACATGCGGTCACATGCTGACTAGACATGTGTGGCCTCACTCAATGAAAATGAACTGAGTGAGCCCGGGCACGTCTAGTCGAAATGTGGCCAGAAGTATGTAAATCATATGCTTGTGCTGATATGACCGTGTACTCTTGCCACCGGTACAGGAGAATCCTAAAAGTGGGCAGTGCATTCGTTGTGAGAATTAAGAAGCCTGCAATGTGGGGATTCAGCTCTGCAGGTTCCAGTAGTAGAGTTGAGCGAAACAGGTCAGTCAAATTAAAAAATAGCCGACTTTAGATAAAGTCGGGTTTCGCCGATTGAAACCCGACCATAGCGTGAGGTAGGCCATGAGGTTGCCGATCAAAGAGCCAAAGTCGTGTTTCAAATAATGCTTCCAGCGCCTTTTCTCAGCCAATGATGGAGGACGCACACTGTGGGCAACGCGATGACATGGGCAGCGGCTACCACCATCTTAGAGAAAGGCATTGAAGTGATTGGCTGGCTTTGTGTGGCGTCACAGTGGGTATAAAACGCTACTTCTGCCGATCTTAGAATAGGGAGAGGTGCTGCTGCTGATTCTGAACAGGGAGATCGATAGGCAGGGAAGAAGAAAAAAAAAACTGCTTCTGCTGATAGCGCTTTTCACTGTACAGTTAGTATGCAGTAAAAGAGGTGGATTTTTGTTGTGTGCAGCAGCGCTGGTGGTGACTAGGCTGCATTTTAAGGCTACCTGCTAGCTGCATTGCTGTGTGCACACTGCTGTTCAAACTGCTTTTTTCAAAGCACTCTAATTTTTATTATTTTGTCCTGGTGAGTTACTGAGCGTTCATTTTTTCACACAACATCTAGCGGTGTACGCTCCTCACACACTACCGTGTACCGGCTGGTATCACGGACAAATAGAAGCTATCTGTGTGTGACTCTGGAAAAAAAAGCTGAGGAGTCCGCTTTTCAAACAGTTTTGTTTATCTGCTGTTTGATTACAGTCAAAACTAGACAGAGACAGCATGTGTCAGTCCCTATACAACTAGACGGAGATTAACAATTTTCCATACAGACACCATATAGTGGTGTATGCTCCTCACACACTACCGTGTACCGCCTTGTATCACGGACAAATAGAAGCTATCTGTGTGTGACTCTGGAAAAAAAAGCCGAGGAGTTTTTCCATTTTTCCAGACCTACATCTTAGAGTGTATATCTGCGGTTCGCATTACAGTCACTACTATACAGAGTCAGCGTGTGTGACACTCCATAAATACTTATACAGAGATTGTTAGCTGCACAAAAAATGTATACAGCTGTACACTTCTGATACAGTTCCGTATATCTGCTTGTTGGATTATGGTCCAATACATACTGTGAGAGCGTCTGTGACTAACAAAATATATACGTAGATTTAATTTTTTTAATACACCTTACACAGCTGGCGCTTCTCATACAGTACCATCTCTCTGCTGGTATTTTTGGTACATTTTCCCAAACATGAGGAAGTATGGTGGAAGAGGCCGCGGACGTCGGCAGGGGGGCGCGATGAGAATGGACTCAAAAACCCCCATAAACCAGAACAGTTGGGGTCTTCAATTTTCTTTTAACATTTCTACTACAGGAATCCAATTCTTGGACCTCATGATCAATGTTGATCCTTCTGGTAAAATCTCGACGTCAACCCATTTCAAGAGAGTAGATGTCAATAGCTATTTGAACTTTTCAAGCGGCCATCTCCCAAAATGGATTTCGAATATTCCATATGGGCAGTATTGGAGAATCCGAAAAAACTGTACCAAGAAATCAGATTTTTTTAAAAGAGGCTAAGATTTTGGAGGACCGGTTTGTAGATAAGGGCTACCCTAAGAAATTACTGACGGATGCCTTCAATAGGGCTAATAACCTCTCACAAAAAGATTGTTTTGAAAAAATCAGCAACAGAAGTAAAAATAAAATTGAAGTTCAAAAAAAGGCCGAACCTTCGGATAGGGCAAAATGGAGCTTAGTCACCACCTATAACCAGTCTCGTATCTATACGTAATCTGATAAAGAAGTACTGGTTTATTTTGAGAGATGATCCTGTTTTGTCAGCTAAGATACCAGCACAACCGATTACTATCTTTAGAAAAAAATGGACCCTCCGCAACTTTGTAGCCCAGAGTAATACATCTACTGGACACTCTCCCTTATCTATCCGCCAAGATTCAGGTAACCCAGGGTGTTTTGCATGTAGGACCCCGAAATGCTTATGTTGCACATCAATTACGAATGGGGTACAATACTTTGAATCCCGGACTACTGGCGCAAGTTTTAAAATTAAGGGTCACGTCACCTGTCAATCAAGCTATGTGGTTTACTTGATTGAATGTGACTGTGGGTTACAATATGTGGGTAGGACGATCCAGTCTATGCATAACAGGCTCAACAAGCACCGCCAGAACATCAGAAGCGGGTTTATGCTGCACAGCCTTTCTAAACATATTTTGTACGCACACAATAAAAATCCCAGCTTACTAAAACTCACAGTCATTGAACACATAAAGGAGGATGTTATCAACCACTATGAAAATCTTATTAGGAGGGAAAGTTTCTGGATTTTCAAATTAGGCACACTGGCACCAGAGGGGTTAAATCTTACTATTGAGAAACCTTAGGGTTTTTTGTAGTGCACTTTTATATAGTGCATTTTATTTTTTTATACAGCATTTTATTAATTCATTATTGAGTGTTTTCCTTCACTTGTTATGTTAATATATTATACGCATTTATGTTTTATTTCCCTTTTGTTCTTTTTCCCTACCCCTTATGTTTTTAATTTCCTATGTTTTAATTGTCATGATGCATTAATTGTTTGTTATCCCGGATTGGCTATTGCCCCTTTATATACCTTCTCATGATACGACCTATGTATTGCCACCTGAGGAAGACAGAGGTTTCTGTCAAAATGCGCTGTGGAATTTAATAAAAGAAGATTTTAAACCTATATTTTCCCCTCTCTGCGCTCCTTTTGACCGGGCCCGCCAGCATTGTAATTCACTTCCACGTTTGAGGTACCCGGCTGGAGCTGCAGTGATCACCTTCATAACGCGCAGCTGGCGCTCCCCTGTGACCGTCTATTATACCACTCTTTGAAGGAGACAGCAGTTGTCAACTATGGTTACAAACTACTTCTCCTCCCATATCGATGTTCTCCCTCACAGGTCATTCCCCTTTGACTATTGGGCCTCTAAACTGGACGCCTGGCGTGAATTGGCACAATATGACTTACAGGAGCTCGCTTGCCCTGCTGCTAGTGTGTTATCTGAAAGAGTCTTCAGTGCTGCTGGATCAATCCTGACAGAAAAAAGTACCCATCTGTATACCCAAAATGTTGATGATCATTAAAATGAACCATGCATGGGTTTCAAGGGATTTTGTCCCACCTTCCCCTGATGACACATAGGTTGCCAGAAAACTGCCTCGCTTTTGTCCTCCTCTTCCTCGGACTTGCCCAATTCCGCCCTTTGCAGCAGCTGAATGTCCAACTAACACATCAATATATGCCATTTTTTAAACCTCCCTAAGTGGGCTGCCCACCCCCCCAATGGCTGGGGTCAACACCTGGCGCACCCAGGCAAGTGCCATTGCTCTGAACAGGTGGATGGGTCCACAGATGGCCGACGGCACTGGCACAGGGCCCCTCATAGTACAATACAGTGTCTGATGGTGGGGGGGCCCACTCGCCGTCAGACACACCAGAGTACTTTGAGGGGCCCTGTGCCAGTACTGTCGACCACGAGTGTGCCCCCCCTGCTTGGTCAAGGCCACAGCACTTGCAAGTTGCAGTACTTACCTCTCCCTGCTCCACCGTTGTGTAGTCTGGGCAGTTAAATCCTTCACAGGGACGGCCACTAGAAATTTGGTGTATTGATTGATTATGGTTAAGATGTAGCTATGTCCTGTCCTGCTGGCCTCTACCTTCAGATGATCAATGGCTACCATTTGTAATGGACATCAACTTACAAGCGGATGCAGTGGTGCTTTATGATCACCTTTCACAGTTGTGATAGTCACAGACGTGTGACATTCTTGCCACCATTTTTCAAGGTCTCCTCTCATGCCAATTCAATAGAATCGCCTACAGTCTGTGGCTTCTGTCTTTTGCCCTCCAAAATGACCAGACACATCGTGATAGGCAGTGAGGACCTTGTCTACATCTCTCCCTGTGATCACAATTTGATGGAGACGAGTAACGGTGACTGCGATAAAGCAATCCTTTCTTCACAAAGAACCGTTTTCACTGTCTCCACAGATACAGTAATTGAGGGTCTGCATCGCCTCTGCAACATCTACAGGGAGGTTTTCCCGCAATGAGTAATTCCCAAATTTCTGCAAACACTCGACTTTCCGTCTGTACTTGTATCCATGTAGTTTCCAGTAGTGGAGAGTCTGGACTGGCTTACTGAGATTGAAATATATATGAAGATTTAAAAGTACCACAACACTGTATACTGTTGTGCGCTTCGACTACCTTTCCCTTATTCTACTTGTTAAATTCTGGTGTAATACATACTGAGCCTGTGAGTGTCTGTGTCTGACACCGGAAGTATAGACTGAAATTTACAATTACCCCTAGACTGGATACACCTGGTATGTGCTGATACAGTACCTTTGTTCAAAATTTTGTATTATGATATCATCCATAGTGAGTGAGGGTGTGTGGTATACGCCTTCTATATACACGGTGAATGGGAGATACCAATTTTTACCCTATACTCGATACAGCTTGTATCTTGTTATACAGTACCTTTGTTCGACATTTAGTATTACGGTCAAATCCATACTGAGTAAGCATCTGAGACTGACTACGGGACTATGTATTCGGAGATTTCAATTGTACCCTATAATATATATACTTGCTATCTTGTTATCCAGTACCTTTTTTACAAAATTTTTTATTATGGTCAAACCCAGACTGAGTGAGCATCTGAGGGTGACTCCGGAAATATATACCGAGATTTCAAATTTGTAAAAACAGTGTATACAGCTGTATGCTTGTGTTACATTACCCATTTACAGCTTTTCCTATTCTTTTGTAATCCATACTGGGCCTGAGAGCGTTTGTGTCTGCTTCCTGAAATGTATGCGGAGATTCAGAATGTTTGCACTATACTATATATACCTTGTATCTGGTGATACTGTACCCTTTTTCACCTTTTTATTTTATTGGGTAATCCATACTGAGCCTGTGAGCATCTGTGTATGACTCATGAAATATATACGGAGATTTACTGTTATCCCAAGACTGTATAGAGCTGTACGCTTTTTATAATACAGTACCATATATCTGATGGTATTTTGGGTCAATTTTCTAAAACATGAGGAAGTATGGTGGAAGAGGATGTGGCTGTGGGCATGGGTGGCCACCTGGTACTGATGGTGGTGGTGGTACATCTGCTGGTAATGCCAAAAACACAATAGCAGCTAAGGCAGGAGGTGTTGAGTCTGCATCATGGTGTAACTCTGGAAGGCCTGTAAGGCTCCATTTTCTGGGAGTAGGTAGGCTGCTTTTAAAGCCAGAGCATCAGGAACTGTTTTTGGATTACATTGCTGAAACAGCCTCCTGCTCTATCGCCTCCTCTTCTAATGCAAGCACTGAGTCATAAGTGTAGGCTTCTGGTCAGAAGCAACCACTTTCCTTGTGTCCTTCACCCACATCAAATGTGAAGGATGCGGCAGCACACACTTCAGATTACTCTATGGAGCTCTTTTCACATACCATGCCTGGGTTAATTAAAAATTGGGTCCATCATATACTGGAGCATTCTAAATGGGGCAGATGAGACACTGGAGCAGCATCTATGGGACACATGATGCACTGGAGCATTAGAAATGGGGCCCATTATATACGGAGCATTGTTAGGGCCCATAAGACACTGGAGCATCATCCATGAGGCCCATCATACACTGGAGCATCATCCATGAGGCCCATCATACACTGGAGCATTCCAAATGGGGCAGATTAGACACTGAAGCAGCATCTATGGGGCACAAGATACACTGGAGCATTAGAAATGGGGCCTATTATATATGGAGCATTATTAGGGCCCATAAGACACTGGAGCATCATCCATGAGGCCGATCATATAATGGAGCATTCCAAATGGGGGACATCAGACACTGGAGCAGCATTTACAGGGCCCTTTATACACTGAAGCATTACAAATGGAGCCCATTATATATGGAGCATTATTAGGGCCCATCATACATTGGAGCATCATCCATGAGGCCTATCATATGCTGGAGCATTCCAGATTGGGGACATCAGACACTGGAGCAGCATTTACGTTGCCCATTATACACTGGAGCATTAGAAATGGAGCCCATTATATGTGGAGCATTATTTGGGCCCATAACACACTGGAGCATCGTCCATGGGGACCATCATATACTGTAGCATTATGTGGAGCTCATCATATACTGTAAGAAACATTATATGTGGCCAATTATTTTGAATGGAGAAATATATGGGGCTCATTGTTCTGTATGGAGCACAATGTGGTGGCCATAATACTGTATGGAGTAATATACTGTCCTTTTTTGACCTATTGTAGAATTTAAAATAGATATCAGTCATGTCATGTAAGCAGTGAAGTATTTGTTGTTGTACTATACCTATATTTCTGTGCCGTATCAGAGCATCATGAGTTGTGGTATGTGTTAAAGGGGCGCACTGACACTCTTTGGCCCAGGGCACACGAAAACCTGGAGCCAGCCCTACCCCCCACAACTTTAGCCAAATAACCTCCTGTTTTCAATGTGTAACTATTATTATGAAGTAAATTAAGGTTGACAAGCTTCAGTAATAAGAATTGCTGTTTTTGGCATTGAAATGGGCATTGTAGGTGTGTTTACTGTCCTCCACTCCCTGCCGACTTTGCTTCCCCATTGACTTGCATTGGGTTTCGTGTTTCAGTCGGCCTCCGACTTTTCCCTATAGTCAGTCGATTTCGTTCGAGAAACATCTTTTGAGAAAGTCAGGTTCATGAAACCCGACTCGACCCTAAAAAAGGCAAAGTCGCTCATCTCTATCCAGTAGTCATCACATGGACACTTCACTCATATGCGATGTTCATACTTATGTTCCTGTGACAAGGAGCTTCTCTTCTTCTTGCTTCTCTGTTTTTCACTCAACATTGAGAGCATTAGAAAGAGCAGCTCATCGGTACATGACTAAGTGTGCAAATCGCATGGAAGAGGGCGCTTCTCATTTTATGTCCTCAAATCTCCCCACACACATTAAATCCCCCATGCCCAATCCAAATCTCCCCACACACATTAAATCCCTCCCACACATTAAATCTCCCCATCCCCACTCCAAATCCCACCACACATTAAGTACCCCCCATGCCCACACCAAATCTCATCACACATTAAATAACCCTCCCATCCCCACTCCAAAAATCCCACACACATTAAATAACCCCCATCCCAACTCCAAATCTCCCAACACATTAAATAACCCCTCCATACCCACTCCAAATCTCCCCACACATTAAATAACCCCCACAACCCCACTCCAAATCTCCCCACACATTAAGTACCCCCTGTCCCCACTCCAAATCTCTTCCACACATTAAGTAACCCCCCATCCCCACTCCAAATTCCCCCTCACATTAAGTATCCCCCATCCGCTTGCCAAATCCCCCCACACATTAAGTACCCCCATACCCACACCAAATCTGCCCCACAAATTAAGTACCCCCCATCCCCACTCCACATCCCCCATACATTATGTCCCACCCTCCCCTTAACCTTTAGTGGTTTCTTCTGCTCCAGAGTGGAGGACTTACCACCGATGCTCTTCGTGCTTTTGGGCACCAGCGAGTGACGTCAGCAACGCGATCACATGACCTGATGACGCTTTTGGCGTCGCTCTCTCCCGGTGGTCAGAGCTTCAATTATACTCGCGTCTGTACAGACGTGAATACAATTAATTCCTGGGAGCCGGCGTACTACAACTTCTCTGTGCTGGCTGTCAGCTTGACAGCCAACACAGAGAACAGCTGACTCCCTGTCCAGGGGGTGGCAGAATGCAGCTGCGGGGGAAGACACTACGGACCTCTGCATTAGGCGGCCCAACTGCCGGCTGCGCTCGGGGCACATGTCCCAGCTACCCCCCTGTCTTGCAGTTCCATAGCTCATATGGAGTTTTATTTGTGACTTTACCTGGCACTCTGTTTTGAAGATAGCAAGCTGTCATGTTTGCTTCTCCCCAATACGTTGTAGGTAGATTCGCATCAAACAACATACTTCCACTTTCACAGAGACTACGATTCTTTCCCTCTGCAATGCCATTTTTTCTGGATTGTATGGAATGGTAGTCTGGAACATGATTCCATCCTTTTTCAAAATGGTTTGCACCTTACCACTTGTATATTCAGTTCCGTTATCTGCACGCAGGGTTTTTGGCATTCTTCCAAATTTGATAAACACTACAGCAAGATATTCTTCAAGTTTCTGTGGAGCTTCATTCTTACTGTGAAGCAGGTAGGCAACTGTATATCTGGAGTAGTCATCAATAAATGTGAGAAAATATCTCTTCCTGCTAGGAGTTTGAACACTCATTGGACCGCATACATCTATATGTATCATATCAAGTGGCTGTGCAGATCTAGTGGGGCTTATTTTAGGAAAGGATTTTCTGGACATTTTCCTTTTTTATGACAGCTAGTGCACTTTATCATTTGACTAAACTGGTTGATTTCAATATCATTTCAAGTTGAGCTAGCTTCCTTACTGCTTCTGGGTCTCTGTGCCCAAGATGTCTGTGCCATACATGGATACAGTGCTTATGTAGATCTTGTCTAGCACTGTACACTCGTTCTTTGCATTTTAGCTTATAAAGTTCATCTTGGATTTTTCCTTCTGCAAGAGTGTGACCCTTCTTTGAGATGATGCCACTTTTATCTCTAAAAGTAGCTACATACCCCTTTTGCGTGAGCTTCTTTACTGACAGAAGATTGCTTTCAAGGCTAGGAACATAGAGAACATCCTTTACTGGGATCTTTCTGATTTGTGCTGAAGAAACTGGACAGTGGAGGTAGCTACTCTCTACTCTTACTGAAGTCATATAGTAACCATTAGCTAAGATGACATTTTCTGACTTGCTTTGATTAAGGTCAGTGAAGAAATCCTTGTTATTTGTCATATGGCTGATTGCACCAGAATCTATACACCATACAGTTGTGGACAAAAGTATTGACACCCCTGCAATTCTGTCAGATGATACTCAGTTTCTTCCTGAAAATTATTGCAAACACAAATTCTTTGGTATTATTATCTTCATTTAATTTATCTTAGGCCTCTTTCACACTTCTGTTTTTTCTTGTCAGTTAAAATCCGCCGAAATGGCGGAAAGCGGATCCGTTTGTAACTGATGCAAACGGATGCCACCGGACCGTTTTTTGACGGAGCCGTTGAATGCAGAATTTTAAAGGAACCGCAGTCCGGGAAAAAGGAGAGAGAGAGATAATTTTTTTCCACCGCCAGAAAGGATTTCAGGGTTAAATCCCCGGCTGACTTCCTTTCTCCGGGCATGCGCACTGGAAAATTCGGATCCTACAGCCAAAAAAAGTTGCAGGGTCCGTCCAGGCATGCCGGCGGACGCAAACATTTTGGCGGATCCGCAAAAAAAACGGATCCAACGGATGGCCATCCGTCAAGATCCGTCGGTAATGCAACTCAATGGGGAAAAAAACGGATCCGCCAAAAAAAATGGCGGATCCGTTTTTTTCAAAAACTGGCGGATTTTGACTGATGCTCAAAAGCGGAAGTGTGAAAGAGGCCTTAATTGAAAAAACACAAAAGAGAATGAAGCAAAAAGCAAAACATTGATCATTTCACACAAAACTCCAAAAATGGGCCAGACAAAAGTATTGGCACCCTCAGCCTAATACTTGGTTGCACAACCTTTAGCCAAAATAACTATGACCAACCGCTTCCGGTAACCATCAATGAGTTTCTTACAATGCTCTGCTGGAATTTTAGCACATTCTTCTTTGGCAAACTGCTCCAGGTCCCTGATATTTGAAGGGTGTCTTCTCCAAACTGCCATTTTTAGATCTCTACACAGGTGTTCTATGGGATTCAGGTCTGGACTCATTGCTGGCCACCTTAGAAGTCTCCAGTGCTTTCTCTCAAACCATTTTCTAGTGCTTTTTGAAGTGTGTTTTGAGTCATTGTCCTGCTGGAAGACCCATGACCTCTGAGGGAGACCCAGCTTTCTCACACTGGGCCCTACATTATGCTGCTCTTCATTTGGAGGAAAGACATTAAAATTACGTTCTATCGGCTTCATCATTGTAGTGAGGGAATTGTCTGTAATTGTACTCAAATACAACAGTAATGCCTCCTCCCCAGTGGCAACAATACAGTAGTAATCTACATAATTTCTACACCCATACAATTTCAGTTTACACCTTTTATGTCTTGATACAATTGAACAATTTAAAAGTCCTAAATTGTGGATCCATAAATTAATATTGTATGAGCTACTATGGGAAATATTAATAACTCCCATTGTGGAGTCATTGTATCCCCTATTCTGGCCCCCATAGAGTAATATTGATCCCCCAATTGGACCCAAACAGAGATAATGTCTTTCAAATGGCCTCCTACAGTATTTATGTCCTGGCAGCACAACACCTTCAAGGCATAGAGGGGCAGCTTGGAGACCCAGGAGTTGAGGGTCACAGAGGAATTAGGGAGTACACTGGTTTGGCCTGCCCAGGTATTGCTTAACCACCTTTAAAAACTTTTCCCTCCTTGTTAAAAATACAGGGTTATCAGGGCCTCATCATTGGAAAGGTGTCATGAAATTGGCCCAGGCTTTTGACAGTGTACCCCTGCCTCTGCTGCAACTGGTGTATGTCTCCCTCGCTTCTCCTCCTTGGTTAGGCAAGGAATCTTGCTCCCTACTGCTAGTGTTGTTTGATGGAAATTTTTTCAACATATTTTCCTCAATTGCCTCCTGATATAGCACCAGTTTAGTAGACCTCTATGTCCAAGGAAGGAGAAATGCAAGTTTCTCCTTCTAGTGTGGGTCTAGCAGGGTGAACAAACAATAGGAGGATTGAAGGGGGGGAGGAGAGAAGTCCAGCACTGCTGTCCAGATGAGTAAAACTTCAATTTATTTGGAATTCATGTAAAAGAAAACCCCCATTAAAACACACACCTGACGCGTATCATAGTCATAGCATGTGGTACAGAAACAAGAACTAGTTTTATATATATATATATATATATATATATATATCAGGAACCAATTGCTATTGGTTAGCCATAATTACCTTATGCAGACAACAGGTGAGTAGTTTCAGAATTATTTCTACTATGTTGACTTCAACAATACTATAAGGAAAATGATTAGGTAGAACAATTGCTATAATATGGCAGCAAATGAAGTATACACTGAAAAAAATGACGCAATTGTTAATTAATAAATATGAAATAAATCATTTTTATAATTCATTCCTTTTGGAAACTTGGTGTCCAGATGGAGAATTCAAAAGGCTTCTCTAAGGGCTAATGATTTTTGCCAGTTTCCACCACAAATTGGTTGTTTGACTTTTTCTAATCCAAAGAAGGCAAAATCAGATAAATTTCCTTTGTGTGTGAGAATGAAGAGTTTTATCGCTCATGAGTATGTGCTATTGTTGCTTTTGCAATATGTTCGGCAATATTTTTTTTTTTTAATTTTCTGGTTGTGCAACCAATGTACGTAAGGTTACAGGCCTGACACTCAATGCAATAGACGTGGTCTGAATCACTGTTAATAAGTGAATTTATTGTGTGTACTGTGCCTTGCGGGAGAGTGAATGTTTTTTGTTTTGTTAATAGCTAATTCAAAAATATTGAAGCGATTTCTGGCACATTTATAGAAGTCCTTGCTTGGACAGCCACGTAGGAGGAGATTGTGTGGGTTTGAACATGCTGGGAGAAAGTAAATTGCCAAGTGACATTCCTCTTCTTGCCACACATATGCATTATTGAGGATTTGGAGTAGAGTGTTGCGCGGATTTATTATGGGTAAGTATATCAGTGAACTGTCTGCTGTATGAAGTTGAGAAGGTAATTGGGGAAATGGAATCAAGAGCATTGGTATTGTTATTATTTTTGGGTAGTAAGCTACTTCATGATTTGTGTTTGTCATTGAATGCTTGTTAACATTAAATCTTTCATATCCCCTGGCTGTAAGACTTTTTTGTATGATGATTTCCTCAGGCTGAAAGTTTTCATCATTTGAGCAAATGCGTCTTACTGGTGTAAATTAGAGCGGCCTATACTGTGTGGTATGGATTGAAACTAGAAGATAACAGTACTGCATTCCCTGTTTTTTTTTTCTATACAGTGAAATATTCTCTATGTAAAACAGAATTTCCAGATAGTTTAAGTCTATAAAATTCATATGATTGGAGTGTGGGTTGAGTGTGAAGCGTAAATTATGAATGTTAGAATTCATGTAGTTTAAGAATTCTGACACTCTTTTAGCTTCTCCCTTCCAGGCAAGCAACAAATTGTCACGGAGCAGTGTCACGGGGCAGTAAGGTGAAAACAGGTGATGTGGAAGAAGGGCCCCTGAACTGCCCCTAAGGGTAAGGGGGGGCCTGACTCTCCTTAACTTGGGGGTACACTTAATGGTAGTGAGGCCCAAGTCCCTGACCTGACCCTGTCTCCTGTTTAGCCCTGAGCTAAAGCTCCCAGCCCCCTCCCCAGGAGGCGAGACAGGAAAAACGTGTACTGCACAAAAAACTCAAAGGAAAGATTAAACAGACAGGATAAAACAAAACAATACTTAGCTTGCTCTGCTGCATGCTCCTGGACAGCAGAGTTATCCACTTGACAACAGAAAACAACTGAAGCACCACAGAACTCTGTCAGCTCCTAAACTCCAGCTTGGTTGGTCTCCCAAGAGCAACTGTATAACCAACAGTGATCTACAGCACCAGGTGGCCTTAAAAAGGGAGGTGGGAGTGGCACCCACCTGCATGGATAATTAATCACAATGCAGTAACACCAGGGGCCACTGGGGGAAAACTCACCAGCAGACTAACTAAAGTTGAAATAACACCAGAAGCCACCGGGTGGAAAACTGACATTAACCCCCGATGGCCGAAAAGAAAAAAAGTTTATCTGTGAGGAAATCCAGATCTGACACAGATCCAAGAAATGGATCGTGACACAAATCATCCACAAAATACATACCACATTACATTGGAAAAGAATGGGTTAATTTCAGTAAATATATAAAGTTCCTCCCACCATGCCATAAATAATATTGCTAGGCTTGGTGAAAATTTCGATCCCATGGGGGCACGTAGTGTCTGTAAACAAAATTTTTGGTCAAAAGTGAAAAAATTGTGCCTTCTGCCCCCCTCCTCCTGATGCATTTGGCTGGATTGCTGTGTGGTTGATGCCTGTGCTTAAACTTGGGGCAGAAGTATCGGAATCATAGTCGGTAGTATTGTATTCCAACCAAGAAAATGAAACAGATTTGTTTCTGGAGCTCATGTTTGGCACAACAATTTTTTAATATTGATCTGTTACCTAGTGATGCTACAAATCACCAGGAAGTCTGTGTTACTGTTCAGGTTTTGCCCCCGAACACCAGGTGTTTGTCGCACTGTCATGTGCATGACAGCATGGCAAACCCTGCTTCTGATCGACGGTAATATCATTACTGCCAGTCAGACAGCCATGGTTCCCATTATGTCAAATAAACTCTCAGCTGTGATGGGAGGTATAAAGTTTACATCTGGTCTGTGGGGTCGGATGATGGGACTACTGCTCCCATCAGCCAAAGCCTGCTGCCGTCAACAACAATAACTATCAAGAATAGAGGGGTCCCCACATTTAAAAAAATGATGTAGGTCCCCTCATTGTTTGACAACCAGCCTTGCTAAAGCAGACAGCTGGGGGCTGGTATTCTCAGGCCAGTAAGGGGCCATGGATATTGCCCCTCATCTTAAAAATAGCAGCACACAACTTCCCAGTAAAGCAAATTCTGGTGTTTTGTCCAGTTCTTCTCACATGCCCTGTAACGGTGACAAGTAGGGTTCATATTTTTGGGGTTGATGTCCTCTTTGTATTTTCTGGTGATTTCAAACCCATGGATTACTAATGGGGAGGCATCTATAAAAGACACCTATCCATTACTAATCCTATAGTTATACTGTAAATAAACAAACAGCACTTTTTCTTTTTTATTTACAAATAACAAATACAGTTATACTCACCTAACGCCCATTCCATTGAATCCCTTGTCTCCTGTAATAAAGCAAAAATAAAAAACAACAATATCCCTCACCTGTCCTACGTTCTGTCCCACACTGTAATACATGTCTGGAGATACCATCCAGGCTGAGAACCACTGATGAATGAGCTACTGTGAGCACATCCTTGAGCAGCGGTGACCTCATCAGCCAGGCCAATGAACTGTGGTGACTTCCCTCTGGCGAGATCACCACTCGCACCATGAGTAAAAGTTTCACGGTGCAGAGGGAAGTTCACTGCAGTTCTCCAGGAGAATTTCACTGCGGTGAATTTGAACTGTGGTGAACTTGCCTTTGCACTGTGAGTCTTTTTCTCACTGTGCTAGCGGTGATGTCACCAGAGGGATTCTCCGGTGGTTCTAAGCCTGGGTGGTCACATCTTGGCACCATCCAGGTTGAAAGCTGTTTATCCCCAGACATGGATTACAGCATGGGACAGAACGACGGCCAAGTGAGGGATATTGTTGTTTTATATTCTTGATTTATTACAGGAGATGAGGGATTTAATGGAATGGGCATTAGGTGAGTATAATTATGTTTGCTATTTTTAAATAAAAAAGGAAAAGTGTGTCTTGTTTTTATTTCAAATAAAGTCCTTTACTCTGCCAGTGTGTTTATTTATAATATAATTCAAAGAAAGCCCAGATGAACGGCACCAAGGCTCTAATCCACCAGCAACAAGTCGAGGATCAATCACAGGCACACAGTGTGTAAAACACTGCTGGGAATAACGGTGCTCAGCATCAGAAAAAACATGCTAAATTTGTAAAAGAAGGAAAAAGATGCGGCACTCACCCAGATTTGCAGTGCAGTGTTTCTTTATTCAACCATTAAAAGTCACACAATAAAGGACGGGCAGATAACATGAGGCATGCGGGGAAAAAGACTGACGACAGCCGTTTCGCGAACACAGATGCTTCATCAGGTCCAGGTGTGTAATTATGTGATGTCATTTCCTTAAATAGGTCTATGACTAACAACAGGTGAACATTTTAAAAAAACATGAATGGACATTTTCAATTAAAAACAAATAACATAATTACATCTTTATGCTGACTGCAGGAAAAATCACAACAAGAAATTTTTTCAAAAGGAGTGTATAAAGATCCTTACAAAAAATTATTTTCTTTACAGAAAAATTTTTTTACAAAAGGAATTTTTTTACAAAAATTTTTTTTACAAAAATATTTTTTCTCTTTACAAAAAAATAGACAGATCCAACCTATCATTCAGTCCAAAAGGACCCTGCGCTTTAGATTTAATTATCCATCTGGCTTCGTGTCTCATCAACAATTTATTATGATTACCACCTTGCGGTGGAAATTTTACAATTTCTAAACCAGCAAAGCGTAATAATTCAGGATTTGAATTGTGCTTTTCTTGCATATGTTTTATTAAACGCAAAGACACTTTTCCTGTACTAATCGAATGATAATGTTCACGGAATCTTGTTGCAAGTGTTCTAATAGTTTTTCCTATGTAAAAAAATAAACAAGGACAAAACAAAATATATACCACAAATTTACTTTTACAAGAAATAAAATCTTTTACTCTATGCTGAATGGGTCCGATTTTTAGAGGATTGGAAGTCATATGTAAGTGACAGTGTTATGAATGAGTCACCGAGGAGGAAAAAACAAAAAGCAAGCTAAGCCCAGAAAACCGGAGAGGTTGGTAACTAGCGGATTGCAGACCCCTGATCCTATCCACACAACTAGCAGTAGCCGTGGAGCATGCCTACGGTGTTCCTAGATGCGGCCAGAGAACTAAATAAGTCTAAAGAATGAAAGGGAAAATCTAAACTGCCCCAGAGCAGACCCCAAAGCAATAGACAGCCCCCAACATGTATTGTCGGTGAAACAAGATGAAAACACAAACACAGATAGAAAGATAGGCTGAGCAAACGATGGGGCCCTCACTAACTAGAAAGGACAGGAAAGAAAAGCTGCTGTCTGCAGTCACGCAAAAAACCCTGCCAAAAAATGTCCAACACGTGTGATAAAAAAAAAGGCCCTGAAGTCGCTAGACTTCAATTCCCTATATCAGCACTCAGGTATATTCTGAAGACAGAGCAAAAGAGATCAACTGATCAGAGACAAAATGGGGATTCAGCCCAGTCCCTGCCAGGGCTGGCTGAACACAAAAACTAAGTAAACCAGGCAAAACTCATATGAACAATAGCAGAGAAAACTTAGCTTTAAGAAGGCAGGAACCAAACTGGAAACCAGAAGCCACAGTCAGGAGAAATCACCAGCAAGAAACTAGGGAGATGGCTGCCTTAAATCCAATCAGAAACTCCTGACATCCAATCACAGTCCTCTTCCTCAGGTGGACAGTTTCTGCCATTTAGATCAGCTTCATTACCTTCCTTCACCAACAGAGGAAGTCCAGATAGAGAACTCACTACTCCTCTGTCAGCACAGCCAGCTCCATAACCCTCACCAGAAGCCAGAGGCAAACCCAAAAATGAGCTCACAACATGACAGTAATTACAATTACCGCATTTAAAATTCCCTTTTGGTGAATTTTTTTGTAACCAGTTTTTATCAAGAGGTAACAAACGATTATGAACTATAAGATCAGCTATATTATTAGTGCAAATTTTCACAACTAGGGCCTGAAAATACATGGCACTTCCCAACTAATGCATGTACCAAACAGATCAAGGAAGCACAATGCCATAAAATACAAATAGCTTTATTGAAACACATACAATAGACATGAACATGATAAAAGGAGATAAATACATCAGTGGGTATCACAAGTACTAGTGTGCCAGTCGTATACAAGTGTACACAGAAAATGCACCACAACTGAAATCATGGCAAAGTGCACCAATGTAAGACATAGGGGGTATGTAGGACATATACATTAGTGGGCAAAAGACTATGGTTGCCTGCAAGAATGATGCCAACTTAATTAAGATACTAGAGGCATCCTAATATTACATAACAATGTGATAGACATTGCACAAATGTATGCCCAGCATAAGAAAATTCACAGCAGATAATGGTCAGATTAAATATATGACAGTTCTATGATAATCTGAACACAAAATCAAATCTAAAAAAGGGTGTATGTCTAGACCTAATATCCTGCTAATGACACTGAGCAGACACATATAGTCAGAAGACATGACCTGTAATATGGCCAGAGTCCTGCATATCTATGAAATATGTTGTCAGTAATACTGTAAAACATTATCTGGGACAGGGGCAAAAAGTATTATATACCCACAGTATTGTGCCTTAGCTTTGTCCTGGGAGGTAGGTGAGTATGGCTGCATGGTGTGTTGGAGTATATATAGTGGCTTAATTGCAAAATGCTCACACCTGAGAAGTTGCCCAGTGCCCGGCGTGTGACGTCATCATGGCGCGCGTCTCCCGGCCGCACAACCACTCCCCATCACACACGTAATGATGTGGAGACGACTGAATGAAGCCAGGGAGAGTGCGTCGCCAAGACGACTCTCCACGCTGCAGGATGACGCTGCAGATCGGTAAGCCACTCCTCCGCCCGACGTGTAAGGGCAGAGAGGCGGAGCCCAACCCATCTGACAGACGTTTCCACACAGAGTGTGCACGGTGCACTGGGAAATGCACGAAAATGACAATATATAGTAGTACGCTGTAATATCCAAGGATTATTCTACTAAAACACATCATATGTAAGTACATAATGTAAGTACACACAGCCATCAGAAAAAATTGGCATGTTTTGCGCTCTGATAAAGATTTGCAGGAAATCTGAACTATGGCTCGGCAATTTGCATATAAATGCACTAATAATATAGCTGATATTATAGTTCATAATTGTTTGTTACCTCTTGATAAAAACTGGTTACAAAAAAATTCACCAAAAGGGAACTTTAAATGCGGTAATTGTAATTACTGTCACTTACATATGACTTCCAATCCTCTAAAAATCGGACCCATTCAGCATAGAGTAAAAGATTTTATTTCTTGTAAAAGTAAATTTGTGGTATATATTTTGTTTTGTCCTTGTTTATTTTTTTACATAGGAAAAACTATTAGACCACTTGCAACAAGATTCCGTGAACATTATCATTAGATTAGTACAGGAAAAGGGTCTTTGCGCTTAATAAAACATATGCAAGAAAAACACAATTCCAACCCTGAATTATTATGCTTTGCTGGTTTAGAAATGATAAACTTTCCACCACAAGGTGCTAATCATAATAAATTGTTGATGGGACACGAAGCCAGATGGATAATTAAATCTAAAGCGCAGGGTCCTTTAGGACTGAACGATAGGTTGGACCTGCCTATTTCTTTTGTAAGGAGAAAAAAAAATTTTGTAAAGAGAAAAAAAAATTTGTAATAAAATTTTTTGTAAAAAAATTCCTTTTGTAAAAAAATGTTTCTACAAAGAAAAGAACTTTTTGTAAGTATCTTTATACATTCCTTTTGAAAAAATTTCTTGTTGTGATTGTTCCTGCAGTCAGCATAAAGATGTAATTATGTTATTTGTTTTTTATTGAAAATGTCCATTCATGTTTTTTTAAAATGTTCACCTGTTGTTAGTCATAGACCTATTTAAGGAAATGACATCACGTAATTACACACCTGGACCTGTTGAAGCGTCTGTGTACGCGAAATGGCTGTCGTCCGTCTTTTTGCCCGCATGCCTCATGTTATCTGCCCATCCTTTATTGTGTGACCTTTAATGGTTGAATAAAGAAACACTGCACTGCAAATCTGGGTGAGTGCCGCATCTTTTTCCTTCTTTTACATTATTTATAATATAATTAGTAATTGGATTAGTAATGGATAGTTGACTCATAGATGCCTCTTCATTACAAATCCATGGACTTTGATGTCACCGGACAATACAAAGGTAACATCAAATATGTACCCCACTTGCCACTGCTACAGGGCAAGTGGGAAGAACCAGGCAAAGCACCAGAATTGGCAGCAGACTTCTATTTTTAGGCTGGGGGGGTCCAATATGCATGGCAGCTTACCACCCTAAGAATACCATCCCCCAGCTGTCTGCTTTAGCAAGGTTGATTGTCAAAAATGGGGGGTCCTCATGTCATTTTCAATTATTTATTTAAATATTAAAAAAAAATAACATGGGGTCCTCTCTATTCTTGAAAACCAGCCTTGCAGAAGCTGTCAGATGAGGGTTGTAGCCCCAGCTGTCATTTTTGCCTTGCTGGTTATCAAAAACTACAGGGGTACCCACACCGTTTGTTTTTTTAATTATTTACTTAGAGCGTAGGTGCCGGCTGATGAATACTCCATCAGCCACCGCCTGACCTGACTTTTATTAGCGGTAGCAGGCATCAGCTGATGGGAGCAGTAGTCCCATTAGCCGACACCAGTGACCGGAGGTAAACTTTATAAATCTGATCACAGCTGTCATTTGACAGAGTGGGAACCGTGGCTGCCTGACCAGTGTTTGCCACTGTGTTATGCACATGACTGCATGGCAAACACTGGATGTTCAGGCCCCCCATTCAAGTGAATGGGGTCTGGGTTTGGGTACTGTTCTGGTACCCTAACACAAACTTTTTTTTTAAACTGTTCAGCCTGACTCGAACATCCAGGGGTCAACCCATCTCTAATTATCTGCTCTCCAACGGACAACCTGTTCACACTGCTCTGGCTTCAGGAGTGCTGTCTCATACCTCCCTGCAAAGTGGGACAGGATGTGATGTGTCGTGGATGGGCATGTGAGTTCATTCTCTGGTTCACCAGTTGTGAGTTCTCCTTCCAGACTCCCTCTGGTGGTAACAGGAGGTAGTGAGGCTGATTTGATCGGTGGAGATCTGCCACATGAGAAAGAGGATGACGATTGGACCTTAGGAGTCTCGGATTGGATTTAAGACAGCCGACGCCCTATTCAGTTGCTGGTGATTCCTTCTGGCTTGTCAGCTCTTGGTTTTCAGCTCTGTTCCAGTCATCTAAAGCTGAGTTTTTCTGCTAATGTTCACACTTGAATTTGTTGGTCTATCCAGTTTTTTGGTGTGGTCAGCCAGCCCCGGCTGAGGGCTGTGCTGAATTTTCACTCTTATTTATCAGTATTTTGCCAATTTGCTTTTTGTCCCTTACTAGTTTGGTCTCTTTTTGCTGTTTCAGAATATTTCAAAGTGCTGATATAGTGGGAAAAGTCTAGTGACTTCAGGGTTAATTTTGCTATCAGAGGTGTTGGACATTATTTTTGTAGGATTTTTTGCAGGTTGCAGACAGTGTCTTTCCTTTCTAGTTAGTTCGGGCCCCATCGTTTGCTCAGCCTATTTTCCTGCCTGTGTTTGTGCCTTCATCTTGTTTCACCATCAATACATGTGTGGGGGCTATCTATTCCTTTGAGGTCTACTCTGGGGCAGTTAGTTTTCCCCTTTTCTTGCTTTAGGCTTATTTAGTCCTCCGGCTGTGACAAAGCATCTAGGAACATCGTAGGTACGCTCCACGGCTGCTGCTAGTTGTGTGGTACAATCAGGGATCTGCAATCTGCATAGTTACCAACCTAATAAGAACAATAGGTAGCAAAATGCGCTGGAAAAATTAATCAATTGCATGTTCAAAATGAATGTACTGGGGACCACTAACAAGATTCCAGCACATCATAGGACAGTGCAGGACACACTGTATATATAACTATAACAACACCAAAAAGAACCAGTGTAACAAGTCCAAATGTGAACGTAAAAATCACAATCTTTATTGTAAACAGATGAGGCACAATACAACTTAAAAGTGACACTAAAAAAAGGCAATGTATAGTGGGCCACAGATGTATGGATGGTATATATAAAGGTATAGCAATACATAGATAATACAAACACCAATGTTGGAAAGGCAAAGGTATTATATGGGAGGCCATCAAAATAGAGGGAAAAATCCCTGGCTAGCCATTCAAAAGTAAAGATATTGCCTAAACATAGGTGGTAAAGTCACATACCTATAGAGAAGTGTGGCACAATATGCACAGCCGTGCCCCAACGCGCGTTTCGGAAAAGTTACTTCCTCAGGGGGCATGTGTAAGGGCCGTATTTAGTTCAATATATAGTGTATTGGTAGAGGCAATTAGTGGTGTCCGGTGTGTATGCAATCATCCCCCCCATCCCGAGATGGCGACCTCCGCTGACGCTGGCACACAACGGGGCCCCGTGGTGTCAGACGCCAGACAGTGGGCGGAAGGGAGGAGGAGACCGATGACAACATCCGGGCATGGAGTCCGCGCATGCGCAGACTGACAAAGGAGAAACCGCGGCCATCTTGGAAAGGGGCATATCAGTGTAATAATGAAGAGTAATAACAGTATATGGAAACCAAACATCGCTGTGCAAAGAGGAGTAATTAGAAAGTGAATATCTAGGATGCGATTGCAGTAATATATCAAATATAATATGGGATAGTATAATGATGTAACCACTTTCTGTATATCAAAGCCGCGCATGTGCAGAATGCGATATAACAAGAGCAATCATCTGCAGAGGGGCTACTCCAATAAACAGCAAATAAAATAACAAATATATGAGATAACAAGATCAGGGGTAACAGTCCTGAGGAATATAATAGTGATAGTGATACATAGCAGGTATCATATAAAAGCATCTCAGTGGAACAATAAAGACATAATATATTCTTCATAATATTCATTTATAATAAATATTCATAATATATAGCTTCTATCCACTCTCTGTTCAACAATTAAATCGTCATGTGTAGACTATATACTGTATCTGTCTTGTTAGATGTTACTTGTTGTATCTGTTGTTATATATTATGTTGCCTCTTTGCCACAAAGAATTCCTTGTATATATGTAATATGTACTTGGCGATAATAAATTTGATTGATTGATTGATATTCATAATCCTTATTTAATAGGTATAGAAATAACGGTATAAGTATATTGTATCCACAGAGGAAAAATAATACTATATAGTATTGCAAGTGTCAAAAATGAAATGTACATATTATCCCTATCAGATATATTTGTTAATGTAGGTAGTGAAAGAGACTTGAGGTAATGTCCATAGATATATACGATGATGCCAAAGGAGACAAACCACTGGACCAGGGCTTCAGCCTTCAGAAAGTAGACTTGGAGAACGACCAAGATGTAGGAGTCTAATGGGTCCATCACAAAATTGAACTCAAATCGGCCAGAGTAGAAACAAAAGGTCACTAGAATAAAAACAACCAAGAGTTAAAAACACACACTAAAAAGTGTCACTTAAATACAGAAATGGACAAAGGATTATAAAAAAGGAACAAAGGAAAGGCATTCATTAAGTCCATGTGGATGGACTGTCTTAAGTTGCCATATCCATTTAGATTCAAGTTGGCCAAGTCGCTTGGAAAGATTGCCACCCCAAATGTCAATGTTTAGGGCATCAATGCCCCTAACCTTAAATTTGGTAGCATCACAAGCGTGATGGTCTTTAAAGTGGCGTGGAATGGTCTTTAAAGTAGTGTAGTCCTCATGTGTGCATGCTGCCAAGATCCCCAACACATGTTCCCTAACCCTCACCTTAAATTGACGCGTAGTAAGACCAACGTATATCAAATCACAAGGGCAAGTAGCATAGTAGATGACATACCTTGTGGTACAAGTAATGCGTTGGCGGATAGAATAGGTTTTGGAACCACTAGAATTAGAAAAAGAACTACTACGTAGTATATTTGGACATGCCACGCAACCCCCACATGGGACACACCCAACCCTAGGGGTAAACATATTCAAAAATGAAGTCGGCTTATCTGCAGAGTAGTGGCTGTTAACCAAATGATCTTTAAGATTTTTGGCACGTCGAAATGACATGGCTGGCTGATCTGTCAAAAAATTCTTAATGATAGGATCTATCTGTAAAATAGGCCACGCTTTCTTAAGTGCCTGACGTACAGCATCAGATCTAGAACTGAATGTCGTCACAAATCTGACCGTCTGACTTGTATTGACAGAACTGGTTGGATGGGAACGATATAATAATTCCTGACGAGAAGTGTGTTTCGCCCTATTATAGGCCTTCTTAATAGACCTGCGGCTATATCCACGCTCTAAGAAGCGTTGACGTAGGATTTCTGCTTGCCTAACAAAATCAATATCTGTAGAGCAGACCCTACGAAGCCTTAAAAATTGGCCTACTGGGACAGCTCGAATAATATGTTTAGGATGACTGGAGGATGCATGTAGAACTAGATTGGTGGAAGTTGTCTTCCTATAGATGTTGGTCTGCAACACCCCAGCACAATCCCTCCTAATGGTAACGTCAAGGAAGTCCAAAGATTTGGTATTATAAACAAAAGTAAGGTGAATGTTGCGGTCATTGGTGTTCAGGAAGATCATTAGTTGGTCAAGGTCGACGGGCGTGCCTTGCCAGACGAAGAAAATATCATCAATGTACCGCGTCCAAAAGGGGACACGGCACATTGAGATACCCTCGTCTGACATGAAGAGATCCCTCTCCCACAGCCCCAGGAATAAACCAGCGTAGGAGGGCGCATAGGCCGCTCCCATCGCGGTCCCCTGGAGCTGTAGGTAGAAGGACCCCTTAAACACCAAGAAATTGTGTGTGAGGGCGAACTCCAGTAGTTCCAGCAGGAGGTCCCTCAACCCCAGTGTGAGGTTGGATGTACCAAGAAAAAATTTGACAGCTTTGAGGCCATCTGTGTGTTTGATATTGGTGTAGAGGGACTCTACATCTGCTGAAACTAAAAGAGATTCACCCTCAAGACAAAGCCCGTCGACCCTGCGCAACAGTTCACCAGTGTCCCTAAGAAATGAGGTAAGATTCATTACCAGAGGTTGGAGATGGAAGTCAATCCATCTATTGACATTCTCGAGAAAACTCCCCGTCCTGAGACAATGGGTCTACCAGGTGGCATGGAAGGGTCCCTGTTGCGCAGGGTCGACGGGCTTTGTCTTGAGGGTGAATCTCTTTTAGTTTCAGCAGATGTAGAGTCCCTCTACACCAATATCAAACACACAGATGGCCTCAAAGCTGTCAAATTTTTTCTTGGTACATCCAACCTCACACTGGGGTTGAGGGACCTCCTGCTGGAACTACTGGAGTTCACCCTCACACACAATTTCTTGGTGTTTAAGGGGTCCTTCTACCTACAGCTCCAGGGGACCGCGATGGGAGCGGCCTATGCGCCCTCCTACGCTGGTTTATTCCTGGGGCTGTGGGAGAGGGATCTCTTCATGTCAGATGAGGGTATCTCAATGTGCCGTGTCCCCTTTTGGATGCGGTACATTGATGATATTTTCTTCGTCTGGCAAGGCACGCCCGTCGACCTTGACCAACTAATGATCTTCCTGAACACCAATGACCGCAACATTCACCTTACTTTTGTTTATAATACCAAATCTTTGGACTTCCTTGACGTTACCATTAGGAGGGATTGTGCTGGGGTGTTGCAGACCAACATCTATAGGAAGACAACTTCCACCAATCTAGTTCTACATGCATCCTCCAGTCATCCTAAACATATTATTCGAGCTGTCCCAGTAGGCCAATTTTTAAGGCTTCGTAGGGTCTGCTCTACAGATATTGATTTTGTTAGGCAAGCAGAAATCCTACGTCAACGCTTCTTAGAGCGTGGATATAGCCGCAGGTCTATTAAGAAGGCCTATAATAGGGCGAAACACACTTCTCGTCAGGAATTATTATATCGTTCCCATCCAACCAGTTCTGTCAATACAAGTCAGACGGTCAGATTTGTGATGACATTCAGTTCTAGATCTGATGCTGTACGTCAGGCACTTAAGAAAGCGTGGCCTATTTTACAGATAGATCCTATCATTAAGAATTTTTTGACAGATCAGCCAGCCATGTCATTTCGACGTGCCAAAAATCTTAAAGATCATTTGGTTAACAGCCACTACTCTGCAGATAAGCCGTCTTCATTTTTGAATATGTTTACCCCTAGGGTTGGGTGTGTCCCATGTGGGGGTTGCGTGGCATGTCCAAATATACTACGTAGTAGTTCTTTTTCTAATTCTAGTGGTTCCAAAACCTATTCTATCCGCCAACGCATTACTTGTACCACAAGGTATGTCATCTACTATGCTACTTGCCCTTGTGATTTGATATATGTTGGTCTTACTACGCGTCAATTTAAGGTGAGGGTTAGGGAACATGTGTTGGGGATCTTGGCAGCATGCACACATGAGGACTCCACTACTTTAAAGACCATTCCACGCCACTTTAAAGACCATCACGCTTGTGATGCTACCAAATTTAAGGTTAGGGGCATTGATGCCCTAAACATTGACATTTGGGGTGGCAATCTTTCCAAGCGACTTGGCCAACTTGAATCTAAATGGATATGGCAACTTAAGACAGTCCATCCACATGGACTTAATGAATGCCTTTCCTTTGTTCCTTTTTTATAATCCTTTGTCCATTTCTGTATTTAAGTGACACTTTTTAGTGTGTGTTTTTAACTCTTGGTTGTTTTTATTCTAGTGACCTTTTGTTTCTACTCTGGCCGATTTGCGTTCAATTTTGTGATGGACCCGTTAGACTCCTACATCTTGGTCGTTCTCCAAGTCTACTTTCTGAAGGCTGAAGCCCTGGTCCAGTGGTTTGTCTCCTTTGGCATCATCGTATATATCTATGGACATTACCTCAAGTCTCTTTCACTACCTACATTAACAAATATATCTGATAGGGATAATATGTACATTTCATTTTTGACACTTGCAATACTATATAGTATTATTCTTCCTCTGTGGATACAATATACTTACACCGTTATTTCTATACCTATTAAATAAGGATTATGAATATATTATGTCTTTATTGTTCCACTGAGATGCTTTTATATGATACCTGCTATGTATCACTATCACTATTATATTCCTCAGGACTGTTACCCCTGATCTTGTTATCTCATATATTTGTTATTTTATTTGCTGTTTATTGGAGTAGCCCCTCTGCAGATGATTGCTCTTGTTATATCGCGTTCTGCACATGCGCGGCTTTGATATACAGAAAGTGGCTACATCATTATACTATCCCATATTATATTTGATATATTACTGCAATCGCATCCTATATATTCACTTTCTAATTACTCCTCGTTGCACAGCGATGTTTGGTTTCCATATACCGTTATTACTCTTCATTATTACACTGATATGCCCATTTCCAAGATGGCCGCGGTTTCTCCTTTGTCAGTCTGCGCATGCGCGGACTCCATGCCCGGATGTTGTCATCGGTCTCCTCCTCCCTTCCACCCACTGTCTGGCGTCTGACACCACGGGGCCCCGTTGTGTGCCAGCGTCAGCGGAGGTCGCCATCTCGGGATGGGGGGGATGATTGCATACACACCGGACACCACTAATTGCCTCTACCAATACACTATATATTGAACTAAATACGGCCCTTACACACGCCCCCTGAGGAAGGAACTTTTCCGAAACGCGCGTTGGGGCACGGCTGTGCATATTGTGCCACACTTCTCTATAGGTATGTGACTTTACCACCTATGTTTAGGCAATATCTTTACTTTTGAATGGCTAGCCAGGGATTTTTCCCTCTATTTTGATGGCCTCCCATATAATACCTTTGCCTTTCCAACATTGGTGTTTGTATTATCTATGTATTGCTATACCTTTATATATACCATCCATACATCTGTGGCCCACTATACATTGCCTTTTTTTAGTGTCACTTTTAAGTTGTATTGTGCCTCATCTGTTTACAATAAAGATTGTGATTTTTACGTTCACATTTGGACTTGTTACACTGGTTCTTTTTGGTGTTGTTATAGTTACCAACCTCTCTGGTTTTCTGTGACTTAGCTTGTTTTGCTTTTTCTCCTCGGTGACCCATTCATAACAGAATCACCAGCCATACCGCAGATTCTAGGGTACTCAAAAGCAGGAAAAAGTTGTTAAAAAAAAAAGTGTCAGAATTTTTTTTTATATCTTTTCCTTTTTTTTCTCTGTGGCCGTAGGAGGATTTTTTTTTCTTTTTCCTAATGGAGATTATGCAATTGTTTAATCGTGTGGAGCAGCTGGCTGCTGAAATGCAGGGAATTTCCACCTACCTTATTCAGTCACATGTTGCTGAACCTAAGATCCCTACTCCTTATGTGTTTTCTGGGGATCGGTCTAAATTTCTGAATTTTATGAATAATTGTAAATTATTTCTGGCCTTGAAGCCTAACTCATCGCGGAGCTCTGTACAGCAGGTTAAAATTGTCATCTCCTTGCTGCGCGGCGATCCCCAGGATGGGACTTTTTCTCTGACTCCTGAAAGTCCTATTCTGACTAATGTGGATGCATTTTTTCAAGCCTTGGGGTTGTTGTATGATGAACCTAATGCTGTTGATCAAGATGAGAGAACCCTGTTGGCATTAAACCAGGGTCAGGATTCTGCAGAGTTATATTGTCAAAAATTCCGAAAGTGGGCGGTCCTTACTACATGGAATGATTGTGCATTGGCAGCTCTCTTTCGGAAGGGTTTATCAGAGACCGCAAAAGATGTTTTGGTGGGATTTCCTGTTCCCTCTGGTCTGGATGATTCTATGTCATTAGCCATTCAAGTTGATCGGTGTTTACGTGAATGTAAAACTACACGGGAGGCGCTGCCACCTTTTGAACAAACGTCTGAACCTATGCAATGTGATGGGGTTTTGTCTAGGGCGCAACGTCAGGAGTTTAGAAGGCGTAATAAGCTGTGTTTTTTCTGTGGAGACGCCTCTCATATTATTTCTGTCTGCCCAAAACGAGAGAAACATTTTGCACACACATTTGCTGTGGGCAGTATACAACTTAAGTTTCTTTTGGCAATTACTCTGATCTGCTCCTTATCCACGTTTTCCACGAAGGCTTTTGTGGATTCAGGAGCAGCGTTGAATCTGATGGATTTGGACTTTGCTAAACGTTGTGGTTTTTCCATGACGCCTCTGCGGACGCCTATTCCTTTGAGGGGGTATTGATGCTACTCCTTTGGCGGAGAATAAACCTCAGTTTTGGACCCAGGTGACAATGCGAGTTGCCCCAGACCACCAAGAAAACTGTAAATTTTTGGTGCTGCATAATTTGCATGATACTATTGTTCTGGGTTTTCCCTGGTTGCAAACTCATAATCCAGTTTTGGATTGGAAATCTGGGTCTGTGGTGAGTTGGGGTTGTCAGTAATGTTGAGCATTCCGATACCGCAAGTATCGGTTATCGGCCGATATTCGCTGTATCGGAATTCCGATACTTAGTTCCGATACTTTTTTCATATCGAACACAGGAATCGGAAGTTCCCATAATGCTAGGAGCCCGCTCAATTTGATTCAGCCAATGGGGATTCTCAGAAGTGTGGGCACATCCTGTTAGGCATGTTAGGCATGTTAACTACTGGCATGGCTGTGATTGGCTGCTGAAATGATGTCATGATGCACTATAAAAACCGCAGCAGCCGCCATTTCGGGTTCACTCTGCTGTGAATTCAGTTAGGGACAGGCTGCTGTTGAAGACTATGAGGGACAGTTAGAAATAGCGATCATCAAACATATCTATTGCTCTACCCAGGCTACATAATCCATCACTGTAGCATTTTTTTAGCCCAGCAGCGCTGTTTTAATACCTGTCTGCAAGGGCTGTGTGAGTGCAGACCCACGCTGTGCAGTGTGTCCTGCAGGCACGTCTGCTTGTAGGCCGCCCAGCGTGTGTCTCTGCCTCATACACATTTTTCTTTTATTGCTGCTTTTTTTTTCTCCTGTATAGTGTGCTTCATACGTATCCATATACGTTGGTTGCAAACACTAAAGGAGTGGACAGGGGAGCCTTTCAGCAGCCTGTCAGTGCTATAGCCCATTTCTCTGCACTGTTTTTGGCTGTCTGATAGGTCTCTCTGTGTGTGAGTGCAGCTCACATTGCAGTGTGTTCTACAGCCACCGCTGGTTGTAGTCTGCTCAGCGTGCGTCACTGCCTCATACATAGTCTTTTTTTTGCAGCTAATTTGTCCAGATTTTTGCTCCTATATTAGTTTGCTTCCATCCGCATCCATTGTCATTGGTTGGTTGCAAACACTATATAGGATTAGATAGAGGAGCCTTTTTGCTGGCTTGTGCCCTTCAGGGCCAGCCAGACTAGTATCACCCTATTTTTTGGAGCCTCATAAATTGCATTGTAGGTTAGCTTCCTGCATTGTAATCGCTCCAAAAAGTTTGTGATACTATAGCTTTCAAACTTTGGTCACATCCTTTTATTTCCCCCCCCCAAAAAAAAAGGAAATAAAGTTCACCAACATCTCCAGTTTAGAGTTGTGTAGGCCACGTTAGATCATATTAAAGTGTAGTACACACACTCTTAGCAAAATTAGTGTTTCTTATACTAGTTAGCAGGTGTTCAGGAATAAGAACACTAAGCCCCCCCTTTTTTACTTTTCTGCCTACCTTTATCAGTCTACCAAGATGAAGAAGGCAGGGAGTAAGGCACGTGGTCGTGGCCGTGGAGTTTCAGCAGGGAGAGGACGGGGAGATTCAGCAGGGAGAGGACGTGGGGATTCGGTGTCTGCTGCGGCCACCAGTGACCCGGCATCCCCCACTTTTACCAGGCAACAGTCCTTCATGTGCAGCTTTGTAGGACCTCGCCGTACCCCACTGCTGCGTGACGAACAAATTGAAGCCGTTGTCGGATGGATGGCAGCTAACGCATCCACTTCAATGACTTCCGCATCCTCCCAGGGCCAGAGCACTGAAGAGCAACCATCTGTCTCTTCACCACCTGCCAAATTGCCCAGGCAGTCTGAGAGCCCTGGACAAGAGCCATCTCAATCTTTACTTCTGTTCTCAGAATCTTTTGGCTTGGAAAGAGGTGGCTAGCCAAGCAGCAGTCTAGAGCTTGAAGAAGAGGGAGTATGCAGTGATGCGCAACTGCTTTGTCCCTCTGAAACTGAAGAGGCGGGTGGGCCAGTGCCTATTGTCAGCACACCTCAGTACTCATCTGATGATGATGAGACTCAGTTGCCAATTTCTGGTGCGTACGGTGCTGGCGAGACAACCCAGGACCAGCCGATGCTTGAAGAGGGGAGTGGAGATGATGAGGTCCTTGACCCATCATGCCGTCAGCCACAGGAAGGTGGTGGGAGCAGCTCTGAGGAAGAGATTCCCCTAACGGCCAAAAGAGGAGGGAGAGGACGGGGGCAGACTTGGTTGCCTGTAGCCTCCACTTTGGCACCCGTGAGGAGCAATCCTCTTCCAAAACACAAAACGGGCGCTCCCAGGACTTGCAGTGCGTGGTCTTTTTTTGACACAGGTGCAGATGACATTTGCTTTGTCAAATGCAAGCTGTGTCATCAGAAAGTTAAACGAGGGAAAAATGTGAGCAACCTCAATACCACAAATATGTGGAAACATGTGCGTACCAAGCACGAGGTGGAGTTACACAGACACACTGATGATTCTATGATTCTATGTAGGTCAACCTTCAGCAGCACCTACCACCTCTTCAGCTCGTGTTGGGGCCTCTTCCTCCAGCTCACACACAGCTGGTTCGGCTTTCTCACTGGAACGCCATGGAAGAACCTCTGCCACTGTTGTCCAGAGACCCAGTGAAATTCCACCCACTGAACCATGTTCTCAGTCATCAGCACACTCCCATGCCACTCACCAGCAATCGGTAGCACAGGCATGGGAGAAAAAGCGGCCATACTCGGCAAACCATCCCCGAGCACTGGCTCTGAATGCCGGCATTGCCAAACTACTTGAGATGCTGTCATTCAGGCTGGTGGAGACTGACACCTTCCGGAACTTGATGTCATTGGCAGTTCCACAATACAATGTGCCCAGCCGCTTTTATTTCAGTAGGCAAGCTGTCCCTGCCCTGCAAAAGCATGTGGAGGGAAACATTAAAAATGCGCTACTAAACGCCGTCAGTAGCAAGGTCCACCTGACCACCGATGCGTGGACCAGTAGCCATGGACAGGGACGATATCTTTCCCTCACTGCCCATCGGGTCAATGTTGTGGAGCCGGGTACAGATCTGGAGAGTGGCTCTGTACGTATTCTGCCAACTCCAAGGATTGCAGGAATGCAGTCTGTACATATTGAGTCCTCCTCCTACTCTAGTTCCTCGGAATCAGCACTGCATGAGCCTGTTAGGCCAGATATGAGCACAGGTGTGGCCAAACGTCAACAGGCCGTCCTTAAATTAATTTCTTTGGGGAATTGGAGCCACACAGCACAGGAGCTCTGGAATGCAATCAAGCAGGAGAGCGATGTGTGGTTTGTGCCAGCGAATCTCCAGCCAGGTTTGGTAGTGAGTGACAATGGCCAAAATCTAGTGGCAGCTCTGGGCCTAGGCAACCTCACTCACATACCATGTCTGGCACACGTGCTCAATTTGGTCGTGCAGAGCTTTCTGAGGGACTATCCGGATCTTGATGCACTGCTGCACAAGTTTCGCCTAGAGTGTGCTCACTTGCGGCGTTCCAGCGTGGCAAGATCGTGCATTGCATCTCTGCAATGCCGATTCCGCCTGCCTGAACATCGCATCATATGTGACCTCCCCACCAGGTGGAATTCAGCGTTACATATGTTGTAGCGGTTGTGTGAGCAGCAGGCAGCAGTAGTGGAGTACCAGCTGCATCAGGCGCAAACAAGTCGCACTGTGCGCCGGACACACTTCACCACCACTGAGTGGGCCACTATGAGGGACATCTGCCAAGTTTTGCATGCCTTCGATGACTCCACGCGGATGGCCAGTGCAGATGATGCACTAGTCAGCATGACTGTCCCCCTTATCTGTCTGCTTCAAAAAACCTTACAAGCACTAAGTGAGGAGGTTTTTGAAGAGGTCGAGGATGAGGAGTCAGAAATGCCATCTACTTCTGGCAAGTCTGCGCAACGTGCTTCCACACAAATGCCCAGGCAGGGGACACGTAGTGAGGAGGATGACGAGGAGTCAATGGAGGAGGAGGAACACATCTCTCCAGAGGAGGGAGGTACACAAGGCTCTAGTAGTCAGTGTGTACAGCGAGGGTGGGGTCATGCTGAGCAGGCTGAGATGCTGCCTCAAGCTGGGGACAGAGTTTCCGGTCCAGTTGGCAGTCTGCAGCACATGGTTGATTTCATGCTGCAGTGCTTGTTAAATGACCGCCGCATCGCCAACATTCTCCACACGGCTGATTATTGGGTGTACACCCTCTTAGATCCTCGCTACCGGGACAACTTACAAAGCCTCATACCACAGCTGAACCGGGAGCGTAAAATGCGGGAGTACCAAGAAACACTTGTGCAGGCCATCATGTTCTCCATTCCCCCCGCAAGTGTTGCTGGTAGTGCTTTTCAAAGCAGCCATGTGGGTAGAGGCAGTGGAGGAAGCTCTGCACAAAGAGGTAGCAGAGGCAGTACCGCAGGACAAGGCAAGGCCAGTATGGCCCAAATGTGGAAAAGTTTTGTGGGACCGCCACAAACGGCTACACCATGACAGATGGCTCCAGTCAGCAGGAGGCAACGTTTCTGTCAGATGGTGACAGACTACTTGTCTTGCCCTGTTAGTGTACTCCCAGACGGCTCTTCCCTGTTCAAGTTTTGGGTCTCTAAGCTGGATACGTGGCCAGAGCTTAGCCAGTATGCATTGGAGGTGCTGGCTTGCCCTGCTGCCAGTGTATTATCGGAACGTGTTTTTAGTGCTGCAGGTGGTGTGGTAACAGACCGTCGCACGCGACTATCCGCCGATAATGTTGACCGGCTTACTTTTGTGAAAATGAACAAGGCCTGGATCTCACCTGAATTTGCCAGTCCTCTTCCAGAATAAATAATTGCCTGGCAACAGGATCCAGGTCTCCTGTTGTGTTCATGTTTCTATGACCAGAACTTTATTTCCTGGGCTACAGCAACGCCCGTTGTTGCTCAGAAGTGCTGTCCACACAGACAAAACACTTGCTCATGTGTAAGTGGGGTTTGGTAACGTCAGCTGATCCCCTGCTGTGTGTATGGTAAAGTGTCCTGCTCCCTCCAAACTCAAAGTACCTCAGATTTACACCTGGCTCCAAGTAGGCCTCGGCCTACTACCTGATTTTCCCTGGGCTCCGACACCGCCAGTTGGTGCTCAGAAGTGCTGTCCACAAGTGCATTTCAGAGCAGCAACTGGCATGGTTGGAAGCCAGAGGAAATACTCGAAACAGAGGCCTAATTGGAGTACGTTGACAGGTAGTAGCAGTGTAGAAACAATCGAAAAATGCCACCAAGTAGGCCTCAGCCTACTACCTGATTTTCCCTGGGCTCCGACACCACCAGTTGGTGCTCAGAAGTGCTGTACGCACAGACAAAACACTTGTTCATGTGTAAGTGGGGTTCGGTAACGTCTGCTGATCCCCTGCTGTGTGTATGGCAAAGTGTCATGCTGCCTCCAAATTCAAACATCGTCTTATCTTAAACTGCCTCCAAGTAGGCCTCAGCCTACAAAATGACTATCCCTGGGCTCCAACATCGTCAGTTGTTGCTCGGAAGTGCTGTCCACACAGAAAAAAACACTCATTCATGAGAAAGTGGGGGTCAGTAACGTCAGCTGATCCCCTGCTGTGTGGAGGGCAAACACGTGTGGATTGGGCAGACGGCTACTGTACGCATAAACTGGCGGTGTTGGTGGTCAGGTGAAATCCTGGAAACAGAGTGGAGACAGCTGCCTAATTGGAGCACGTTGACAGTCTGTTGTAGCCTACAAACAATCTAAAACTGCCACCAAGTAGGCCTTGTCCTACACCATGATTGTCCCTGGGCTCCAACACCGCCAGTTGGTGCTCGGAAGTGCTGTCCACACAGAAAAAAACACTTGTTCATGTGAAAGTGGGGTTCGGTAACGTCAGCTGATCCCCTGTTGTGTGGAGGGCAAAGTGTCCTGCTCCCTCCAAAGTCAAAATACCTCCGATTTACACCTGGCTCCTAGTAGGCCTCAGCCTACACCATGATTGTCCCTGGGCTCCAACAACGCCAGTTGGTGCTCGGAAGTGCTGTCCGCACAGAAAAAAACACTCGTTCATGTGAAAGTGGGGTCGGTAACGTCAGCTGATCCCCTGCTGTGTGGAGGGCAAACTGCTGCTGCCTCCAAATTGTAACTACTTCTGATTTAAACATTCTCTGATTTGGCATCTGTCTCCACTCTGTCTCTAGTATTTCCCCTGACCTCCTACACCGCCAGTTCCTGCTCACACATTCCACACTTGTTCCTGTGTTCCTGGTGTTCTGTTACGTGAGCTGATCCCCCAATGTGTGTCCGGCACTGTCTCCTGCACTGTCCACCTTCCCACTACAAGTGGTGGGAATGTGGACAGAGCAGGAGACATTGGCAGACACACATCAGGGGATCTGCTGACATAACAGAACCCCAGTAACACAGGAACACGTGTGGATTGGGCTGACGGCTACTGTGCTCATAAACTGGCGGTGTTGGTGGTCAGGTGAAATCCTGGAAACAGAGTGGAGACAGATGCCTATTTGGAGCACGTTGACAGTCAGCTGTAGTCCGGAACCAATATAAAACTACCACCAAGTAGGCCTCGGCCTACACCATGATTGTCCCTGGGCTCCAACAACACCAGTTGGTGCTTGGCAGTGTCTTTGGCACGGGTACTCCCTGTTGCCCAGCCTGGTTCCAGCACGCCAGCTGTTTCCAGGTAGTGTCAATTTCACTTTGCCACCAATCCGTTGTCCTGTCGTCTTGCGGCCGGGTTAGCCGACTCTACGGTGCCTGCAGTTTAGGTGACTCCTATGTGGACTGCGGGAACTGGCACTGAAGGCTGGATCCGTAGTGCCAATGGGACATGGACCCCCTGTAGGACTGTGTGTTTCGGTAACTGCGGCCGGCTTGCAGCCTGGCTACTTTGCTTTGGATGGGTACCTTCTGCTACCAACCCGGGTTCCAGCACTGTCAGCTGGTTCTCGCCAGAGCCTTTGGCCTAGGTGCCTCCATCTCGGTATCCGAGGTCCAGCAATGTCAGCTGGTCCTTGGTAGTGGTTTCTAGCACAGGTACCTCATGCATAGTAACCGGGGTCCAGCACCGTCAGCTGTTCTTCAGTAGTGCCATTGGCTCTTGTTCCTTCTGCTGCCACTACGGGTCCAGTACTGTCAGCTGGTTCTCGCTAGTTTCTCAGCCTTCTTGTACCTTCTGCTACATTTCCAAGATCAAGCTTTATGAAATTGTCTTTGGTAATCCTTATTGATCTCCATGACGACGACCCTGATGATGACGACCCTGAAGACCACACCAAAGAAGACCAGAAATATGACCCTAAATAATATGACCAAGAGGGCAAAGAACATGAAGACAACCACCAAGATACAGAACAAAAGACAAAAGAACAAGAAGCAGAAGATGCAAAAGCAGAAGAACAGAAAGCAGAAGAACATTAAGCATAAGACTAAAAATCAACATAGAAGAAATCAAAATTATAAGCAGAAGAAGACTAAGCAGTAAATGGGGGTGAGTCCGTTCCTCCTCGTGGCGACCCTGTACAAATCCTGTTGTAAATCTTTTGTGACAGACAGAACGTAAGGTGTAATCTTATAACTTTTATAGATAAGTACTACAGGAATTCCTGTCACCATAAGAAAATGAAGAAAAAGAAGAATAGGAAGAAGATGAAGAAATAGCATATGAAAATTAATAATAGCTGAATAAGAAGAATATGAAGAATGGAAAAAAAAAATTAATGGGAAGAAGGTGAAGAAGAAGAAGATGAATAAGGTGAAGAAAAAGTTGATGAAAAAAATGCTACTGCTGCGGATCATGAAGGAGAAAGTGTGGGAGAAGTACAAAAGAAGGTGAAGAGCATGGAAGTTGTGAAACATACATATCTGACAAAATATAAAAAAGTTAACATAGTCAATATCTTTTTAACTCCGAACGTCTTGAAAAAAAAAATTGGAATTAATGCTATGCCATGTGATTTGAATAAACCACTATGCCTTTAATGTCTCCTCCACCTCCCATAATACATTCTACATGATTCTTATTTGCTTTCAATTATGTAGAATTAGCCAACAAGGAAATAAAGGGATTTTTTTAATTCCGATACCGGAAGTCCCATTGACTTGGCGCATCAAGCACGGGGATGAATGGAAGATGGCGTTTAATACTCCGGAGGGACATTTTGAGTACCTGGTGATGCCTTTTGGGCTCACTAATGCCCCTTCTGTCTTCCAGTCCTTTATGAATGATATTTTCCGTGACTTTGTGGATAAGTTTTTGATCATCTATCTGGATGATATTTTGATCTTTTCTAGTGATTGGGATTATCATGTGGAACACGTCCGGACTGTGTTCCGGATTTTGAGGGAGAATTCCCTGTTTGTCAAGGGATCGAAATGCCTCTTTGGTGTACAGAGGATTTCATTTTTGGGATTTATCTTATCTCCATCGACTATTGAAATGGACCCGGCCAAGGTACAAGCCATTTATGATTGGGTTCAGCCTACTTCTTTGAAGGCCCTCCAGAAGTTTTTGGGTTTTGCTAATTTCTATCGTAAATTTATAGGTAATTTTTCTGGTATTGTCAAACCACTGACTCATCTGACCAAAAAGGGCGCTGATGTGCTAAATTGGTCTCCTAAGGCTATCTCAGCATTTCAGGAGCTTAAGCAGAGATTTACTTCAGCTCCAGTTTTACGGCAACCTGATGTCTCACTTCCATTTCAGGTGGAGGTAGATGCTTCTGAGATTGGTGCAGGAGCTGTTTTGTCCCAAAGAGACCCTGTGACTTCTAAGATGAATCCCTGTGCCTTCTTTTCTCGAAAGTTCTCCCCATCTGAATGCAACTATGACGTGGGTAATCGGGAATTGTTGGCCATGAAGTGGGCATTTGAGGAGTGGAGACATTTGTTGGAGGGAGCTAGACATCAAGTTGTGGTCCTCACCGATCACAAGAATTTGATTTATCTGGAGTCGGCCAAATGCTTGAATCCTAGACAAGCTAGATGGGCCTTGTTTTTCACGCATTTTAATTTTGTGGTCTCTTTTCTTCCGGGCACTAAGAATGTTAAGGCAGACACCCTTTCTAGGAGTTTCTTTGCCGATTCTCTTAGTGTGACCGAGCCTACTACCATCCTAGGTGAGGGGGTAGTTCTTTCTTCCATTTCGCCCGATTTGAGATGCGCCCTGGAGGAATTTCAGGAGGATAAACCTGAGCGCTGCCCTATGGGAAAATTGTATGTTCCTGACCAGTGGAGAAAGAGAGTGATGTCTGAAATTCATTGCTCCGCATTGACTGGTCATCCAGGTATTTTTGGCACCAGAGATTTGGTGAGTCGGTCCTTTAGGTGGCCTGCCTTATCTCGTGACGTCAGGAATTTTGTACAGTCCTGTGGGACTTGTTCTCGGTCTAAACCCTGTTCTCATTCTAGTGGGTTGCTGATGCCCTTGCCGGTGCCCAAGAGGCCATGGACCCATATCTCAATGGATTTTATTTCTGATCTTCCTGTCTCTCAGAGAATGACTGTTATCTGGGTGATTTGTGATAGATTTTCGAAGATGGTCCATCTTGTACCACTCCCAAAGTTGCCATCTTCCGCTGAGTTGGTGCCCTTGTTTTTACAACAGGTGGTTCGGTTACATGGGATTCCTGAGAACATTGTGTCCGACAGAGGAGTCCAGTTTGTTTCCAGATTCTGGAAAGCCTTTAGTTCCAATCTGGGAATTCAGTTATCCTTCTCCTCCGCGTTTCATCCCCAGACCAATGGACAGACTAAGAGAACAAACCAGACCTTGGAGTCTTATTTGAGATGTTTAATATCTGCTGATCAGGATGATTGGGTCTCATTTTTGCCCTTCGCCGAATTCGCACTGAACAATAGAGCTAGTTCTGCCACTTTGATGTCACCCTTTTTCTGTAATTTTGGGTTTCATCCTCGATTCTCTTCAGGGCAAGTGGAATCTTCGTTCTGTCCAGGTGTGGACACTGTGGTTAAGAGAATGCAGCAGATATGGGACCAAGTGGTGGATAAGTTGTCACTCTCTCAGGAAAAGGCCCAGCGATTTTCCAACCGGCATAGGACCATTGGTCCCCGGTTTAAAGTGGGTGATATGGTTTGGTTGTTGTCTAAGAATATTCCTATGAAGGTTGCATCTCCTAAATTTAATCCAAGATTTATTGGTCCTTATAAGATTTTGGAAATTCTTAATCCTGTTTCGTTTCGATTGGCTCTTCCAGTTACATTCAAGATCCATAATGTATTTCACAAATCTCTGTTGAAGAGGTTTGTTGAGCCAGTGGTTCCTATGGCAGCACCTCCTGACCCTGTGTTGGTTGAAGGCAAAGTGGAATATGAGGTAGAGAAAATATTGGATTCTCGTTTGGTTAGACGGAGATTCCAGTATTTGGTCAAATGGAAGAGTTATGGTCAAGAGGATAATTCTTGGGTCTCTGCCTCCAATATTCATGCCAATAGATTGGTTCGTGCTTTTCACCGGGCCCATCCTGATCGCCCTGGTGGCGTGGTTGAGGGTTCGGTGACCCCTCCTCAAGGGGGGGTACTGTTGTAAGTTCATTCTCTGGTTCACCAGTTGTGAGTTCTCCTTGCAGACTCCCTCTGGTGGTAACAGGAGGTAAGAGGCTGATTTGTTCGGTGGAGATCTGCCACCTGAGAATGAGGATGACGATTGGACCTCAGGAGTCTCGGATTGGATTTAAGACAGCCGACGCCCTATTCAGTTGCTGGTGATTCCTCCTGGCTTGTCAGCTCTTGGTTTTCAGCTCTGTTCCAGTCATCTAAAGCTGAGTTTTTCTGCTAATGTTCACACTTGATTTTGTTGGTCTATCCAGCTTTTTGGTGTGGTCAGTCAGCCCCGGCTGGGGGCTGTGCTGAATTTCCACTCTTATTTATCATTATTTTGCCAGTTTGCTTTTTGTTCCTTACTAGTTTGGTCTCTTTTTGCTCTGTCTCAGAATATTTCAGAGTGCTGATATAGTGGGAGAAGTCTAGTGACTTCAGGGTTAATTTTGCTATCAGAGGTGTTGGACAATATTTTTGTAGGGTTTTTTGCAGGTTGCAGACAGTGTCTTTCCTTTCCTTTCTAGTTAGTTTGGGCCCCATCGTTTGCTCAGCCTATTTTCCTGCCTGTGTTTGTGCCTTCATCTTGTTTCACCGTCAATACATGTGTGGGAGTTATCTATTCCTTTGGGGTCTGCTCTGGGGCAGTTAGTTTTCCCCTTTTCTTGCTTTAGGCTTATTTAGTCCTCCGGCTGTGACGAAGCGTCTAGGAACATCGTAGGTACACTCCACAGCTGCTGCTGGTTGTGTGGTAGGATCAGGGATCTGCAATCTGCATAGTTACCAATCTCTCTGGTTTTCTGTGACAGCTTGTTTTGCTTTTTTCCCCTCGGTGACCCATTCATAGCAGGCATGCTTCTTATGCTTCTGCAACAGGCTCAGTCGCACCTATCACTTGTCCATGGCATCTGTGTGCACCATCATAAGCACTTCACCTTCCCCCTTTCTTACTGCAAACCTTAAGCATTTTCTAATTGCTAGGTCTCTGGAAATAATAATAATAATTTTCAACATTTTCAAGAAACTTGTACTCATGCAGCAGGCTAAGCATTTTTTTTAGTCTTGTCATGGATTTTTGATTGATTAGGTAGATATACCTTTGTGCGTGCTGGTGCCTGTCCTAATTAGACAGTCTTATTGAGCGCTCAAGGAAAGAAAGACGCCAAACCTAGTTAGCAGCAATCCTTTCCAGCAAAAACTCTGGAAGTTTATTGAATATACTTGGTTTTATCAGTTCATACAAAGGAGTGGTTACTCATTAACATAAAGGCTGAACTTCTTATCTAATTGGTCAGTTTAAATACATGAACATATATGGGTGTCCGACCTAAGGTGACTTAAACATCAGATGATATACTGCCCCTTGTCTTACAATGTCAGCAAGACTCCAATATCGGCTTGGACCATCTGGCCTAACTTCCTCTTCTGTATGTCTGGGACAAATGTCACAAGACAATGCTATCATGAGTTAACATCAGCTCCCGAGACTGGGTAGCAGGTCATTTCCACCAACTAGTTACGAGGTTCAAACTGTGAATATGTATCTGTGCTCATATAGGGTGTATATGAGTATATAGCAGTATATAAGAGTACATAAGTATATAGCATATAGCCTATAGCAGGCAAGTGAGATCTAGATGAAATACATATACATATATATTTCCATAACAATCCCCCCTTAGATATCACTTGCCTTAAAATCCTGTTCCTGGCCCAAAGCGCTGCAACTCTTTTATGCTGCCAGAGGTCTGACATACGCCTAGCGCATACATCCTCCTCTGTACAGACTTTTCGCAAATGGGCGGTCAAGTGATCTGTCCCTAATGGGGGTTTGGTGCAATGTAATCAAAGTCTCTTAGTTAGCAGTCTATGCAGTCAGTGCATGTGTATTCTCTATCACGTAGGTAATTTATTCAGTCAGGTAGGTCATCCACAGCATCATTCCAGCTCAGTTGTATCTTCTGGTATGAAGGCCTTTTCCCGCAATGCGGTGCGTGGATCTAGGTGGAGGTTTTTCTTCCAGGTTGGTGGCGTCAGCACTTGGAGAAGGGCCATCGGATCTGAGATCGAGTGCTTCTCCTTACGGACTTTTTCCACGCACACTCAGTCTCCTGACTTCAGGACGTGCATACCAGGCACCGAATCTAGACCTGGCAATGAAGGAAAAAACTTGAGAATGGACATTAGCAAGATTCTTGATAAATTCAAATACACATGCAGACAAAGTATCATTTTGCATAGTCAACTGCTAAGTAAAGAATACCCCTAAACTGGGTGTTAGACCCAAATAAAGTTTCATATTGGTGACAGCTTTTTCTGAGCCTAGGGGAGTGTCTAATGCCAGGGTTTGTCTGTTTCTTGGGCAAATTTTTAGCATGCTGCTCTTAAGTGTCCCACCTAGTCTATGATGTGGGATGGTGAGAAGTGTGTAGGCCTAAGTCTGACCCTACTGCTAATCAGATCTCTTGTGTCAGGCTTGCTGTGAATGTGGGTCCCTGATCACTTGCTATCGCTTCTGGAACCCCCATATCTGCACACTATATTTGAGAGTAGCTTCTTTGCAGCAGTCTTCGCCAACTGGATCCTTACTGGGAAGTCTTCAGGCCAGATGGTGTGGGGGAAATTTTCCCGCTTGTCCGATGTTGGATTTGTCGGAGGCCAGGCAGCTGCTGGGAATTTTGGCTGTTAAGGTGAGAGTCCAGTCTAATCAGGTCATTCATCTGTGTCTTCAATTCTGTGCGGGGGCCATGTGCCCATTGAACCACCATAGGGTCCACACTTTGAGGTAGACTGGGTCTGTCTTGAGGTAGACGTTTTGAGGTAGACGTTTTGAGGTAGACATTTTCTTTGGAGCCCAGTGCTTTTGCCCTTCAGCATCCAGCTTTCCTTCTCCTTCCGAGTCTGATCCTGTTACTTCTTGTACAGGTTTCAGGAAGTCATTTTGTCAGGTTTAGTGACTGGGTTGTGGTAATTGACATTCTCTGAGCTGATTGTGGGTTTTTAGCTGAGGTTTCGTCTATGTCCGTGCCGCGGCGTCTCCCCTCTGTATGAAGACTCGGGTTAGACTGTGTCAGAGGAGGACTTGGGACTCTTTGCATTGGTACAGATCCAGCCGACATTCTCCGGGGATGAGGAGGAAGGTCAAACTGTTGTAGCCTTGGGATACCTTCGGACTCATGCAGCTCATCTCGGGGAGACGGGGTAAGTGTTGCCGTGGACTGCTGACCGTAGGACTGTGCTGGAGAAGAAGCTTCCCCACGAGAGGGTGGTGGAGGACAATCTTCGGTAATGTTCTCCATCAAATACGTCCTTTCTGGTAAAGGTGGGCACCATTCTTCTGCCTCAGAATTCATATCCACGTTAGAGTCTTCATCCTGGAAGTGATTCAGCTCGTTGGCTGGTGGAGGAGGAGGCAGCACTTCTGTCCAATTCAGAGATGGCGTCTTCATCGGTTTTCCCATTGACTTCTGTATGCCAGGTTTTCCTGTCTTCAGTCGTCATGTAGTAGCCGTCCGGCTCTACGACCTCTCCCATTTTCCATATTGTCTTCCTCTGGCTGCTTCTTTGGCTGCCACGTCTGCTGTTGATGCCTCGTGTCTCTACTGTGTTCAGTTTTCCGTGTGCCCTGACCTTCAACATTGCCACCACTTTTAGTAGTTGAAGAGCGTCCAGCAGGTCTCTGATGGCTCCATGGTGCTTCACGGTCGATCCACTTGCTGTGATGAAGTCTCTTGCAGCCCAGATGGGTCCGAAGTCGGGTGCCATGCCATGCGAGTACCTGGAAGTTTTGTTCTTCGCAATCTGGCAGGCCTTTCGTCAGCTCTATCAGTTCCGCTTCTTGGGCTCTTTGGCTGACAAACTTCTGGACCATAGGATGTCTTGATTGCTGGTCACTGCACAGCCTGTGTGGAACCTTCCTTCATCATTTGCAAAACTGGAGCCATCTACGGTATCTTGCAGATTTTTCATCTGAGGGTCCGTATCCGCATCCCCCTTTGAGAGTGGGAGTAGAGACAGGTAGCGGCTGAGAGCACTGAAGAGTGGTGGAGAGCAGCCTTGTCAGGAGGGCGTGTGCTGCAGATATTGTTTTCATGCAGGAGGGCCCCCCCCTGCAACTGGATCCAGGCCGGCTGAGAGAAATTCTGAAGGCCTCAGGTTTTTCCTCCGTGGGTCCGTTTTAAGACACCAGTAGCATGACATAACATAGTTATTATTAAGGGTGAAGGGAGACTTTAAGTCCATCTAGTTCAACCCATATCCTATCCTAACTTGCCCTAACATGACCTTCTCCATCTTTGTCCTTCCTTTTCTGTTTGGCAAAGACGGGATGGCTTCTCGTAGTCAGTGAGGCCTAGAGCTGGCGCAGAGACCATGTAGTCTTTCAGTTTCCTGTACGAGATGAAGGCTGCAATGCTTTGATGCAATTGTACAGAGGCGGCATTAAGGCTGGAGCACCAGGATTCCAAGTTCTGCAGTATGAGACTAGACCAAGGAAGGCCTGCATCTTTGGAGTTGTTGTGGGAGCCATCTTCTTCTCCGTGGTCTTCCGGCCATCTGTCAAGTGTTTCGTCTAGTGGGTGATACGGTGTCTTCAGGAACTTGCTTTTGACACCACTGGACTCTGTTTTTGCAGAACTTACGTTGCTGCTCCGCCAGGCAGAGTAGAGGAGACATGGAAAGCACTGTGCAGGTAGCGGTGTCGATGACTTCTGCATGCTCCGCAATCCAGTTGACGGGGATGGAGGACAATGCTCTGGTGAGCTGTGAAAGGCTGTTCCGGGCCCTCTTGGGCATCACTGTCCATTTGTTCTGCACCTCCCTTGTGCGTTCTCAGGAACTGGTCGTCCACGTGGGGGGGAACATTGAGGGGAGCTTCGGGCAGATCCATTGCCGTGAGCACCGTTGCTGTGGCTGACACGTTTGTCAGCAGCATGTGCAGATCTGGCACAACTGGGGTTTCAAACACGGTTGCTTTGCTCACAGCCCTCAGGTTATGCACCATTCAACCCAGTCTGGTTCTCCTTTCACAGTCTTCCTCTTGATCGAGAAAAGCTGGGACTGCATGATGATTCCCGTGGGTGAGGCGGCTCAATCTGGCCTTGCTCTTCACAGTGCCATGAGTGACTCCCATCTTCTGGCACAGGGCCGGCAGGAAAACAAGCCGTTATACTTGGGTCCTCTTCATCAGAGATGACGTCCAGCTGAGTTTTCTTGCTCTCACAGGAGGTCTTTTTGCTGGGGCGTCTTCTTTACCAGCCAGCAGCAGTTCCTTTCACCCAGCTTGATCTCATTTCAGCATCTGTTAACTAGATTGAGGAGCTGAGTGGCTGTCTTCTGGTCCAGGGCCTGGATTAACTTCAGGGATCACCTTCAGAATCTTGTCCAAGATGATCCTCTGGCGCTGGAACCGGAAGCAGTGCAGCCATTTCATAAAGCGGGTGTGGTCTCTCTGGGTTGAGAGTTTTCTTGGCCTATGCCAAAGTTCTTAGGCCGTGAAGAGTCTGTGATATTTGATCGTTATCTCTCAATAGGAGATCGATATGCTGGAGGGTTGCCAGATTCTGGTTTGAGGCCTACTCGAGTAGTGGTGAACAAACACACACAGAGACAGGGTATGTATCTGTAGGATGTCACACTTTCCTAATTTAATTAGGTAGCTTATATGCTCATTTGAGTAGGCGGTTACATTACATCATCGTATTTCATTGGACAATTGATTATTCAACAGTATGCATAAATGGTTTCAGCCAATCATATTCATATTCGTTAACCAATCAGATTGTATTCGGCCGTTAATTATTAGATACATTCGGGAATTTCCAGAAAAAGGTTAATACAGGTTGGTTGTTATACAATACTATAATATTACCCCTCATTAGCCTCATTAACCTGTCTTACTAAGTGTTCATAGTCCCTTTATCTGTAGTTCTAAGACTCTGTACCCATTAGTGGTACGTGGAATTACTGATAAATCCTTAAGCTACATGAATCATAAGTGTCATAGAGGTAAGAGCACAGAATAACAAGATTAAGGTGAGAGTTTATTCCTGCAGTCAGCTAATTTTATAGGAATATGAGAATATGGTGTATGAGGGTATGAAGGGACCCCATAGAATCATGGTTTCCCTATCAATCCCCCTTTTGAGAACAGATATGACTCTACCACTCACACATAGGTACATTCAAAGGCCTAATGCCAGTGTCGGACTTCCTAACCCTTCTTCTGCCGAATTCCCCATATGGAAAGGGAGATCATATCTAATTCTCAACCTCACACCATCTGCTCATATTCATCACTATTGGGTTTTAATGTGATATACATAGTTTTTGTAATAGACGCATCAATCAATCTTTGAAGTAGTCCTCTGATACATGGTATGCAGCAGCATCCACATGTCACAAGTACTGCTGCTACTACTGCGAGAGAGATGAGAAGGCTGGACACAAGATGACTCCATCTACCGAACCAGGATTCCAACCAGTCCATGAAGAGATTGTTGATACCCGAATTTTCTGCCAATTCTTTGGACAGGGATGTAAGACCCTCCAACGCCTTTGTGATACTGGACTGATAGAGATTGACACAAAACATTATCACTAGGGTCATATGTTGCGTTATACAAAGCTAGAATACACTGTAAATCTACTTGATCCTGTTCTGAATATCTGAGGGGAGTTGTCCCTAAATGGGGCCTAGCAGTTGCACATGCAATACAGTCAGTTTTGTTATTTTGCTCTGTAGTATACTTCATCCATAGCAACCATTCATTCCTCTTTGTGTAGCCCGTTTCTACGGTTAACTTCTCCTCATAGCCTAATTCCCCAATTCCATCAACATCCAACATTTCTCCTGACCTTTGGGGTTTGTCCTCCTCTTGTTCCTTGTCCTGTGCAGGAACAGCTTTTAACCAAAATGTCCCCTGCTGAACCTGTCTACCTGGGATATACAGTCTCTCCAAGAGAGGGTTCCTCCAGTGTTATAAGGAGAGGATTGCAAGAGAATCTCCAGTCCAAAGCCTCTGGATCACAACCCCATTTTGGAATGGGTACAGCAATATTCATCCTTTTGAGGAGAGGCTTTCCTGATGAACTAACACGAGTCATGGCTTCCTCTGGCTTATACCCCCATGAAGTTCCCGTGTTCCAAGCTGCATCTGACCAAGAATTACAGTTCTCATTTCCAGGTCTAGTTACACAGATATATACCACCGCCCCTTCAGTTCCTGTTAGATATTTATAATTGGGGTTGCTACTCTTTTTCCCAAATTTAAGATTCCATTGACACTTCACTATCTGACACAAGTCCACCCTAAATGTAGCTGTTGCTGCCTTGTTGTCAAACCACAAGGTTACTGATGTGCTATTCTGAAGTGTCTCTTCCATTTGTCCTTCTTGCAGTAAGGCTGCCAACATCATCAGGGACAGGACCCTCATTCTTCCGCTCCAGGACATTATAGTAGCTTGTATGGACCCGGTCTTCCTTTAAACTCTACGGACGTGGCTTAGCGGGGACCATCAACCAGTGGCTCCAGTGGTCTTCGTGTCTTTTGGTCAGCAACCAATGTCTGGATTAACTAAAATAGAATCAAAAACTTATTTATACACAAATGGGAGTCCCTTTTGGACTCCGGACCTGCTGCAGGGGTTGTCAAATAGTTGCAACATCTGTGTGGACAAAAGGGTACCTCAGTTGTGGTAGTTTCTGACATCAGGAAGGCTTCCAGTCCCCTGAAAAGAGATCAACACACACGAGCACATACTTCATACATCTTACCTTGGGCAGCCTGTATGAAGTCAATCTGCAGTCATTGAAACGGATAGGAGGGCCCAGGCGCACGTGTGTGTTTATGGCATCTTTCTAGTCTATCTGTGTTGTGCGCATCTAATCTATGTTAATGTAAAGCTAAACAGGTGGACCCAACATCTTTCTTCAGAGCACATAGTTTTTGTCTCCACTCACGTGCATTGAGTCATGAGCCATCACATGGTGCAAGGATTTTGGCAAGCATACCCGCTGTCCCACCATCCAAGGTTCTGAGCTCCAGCTTCCGACCAGACTTCAGTCTCTTCCCCGGTTGGTGACCGAGTCAGAGCCTGTAAGATACTTTAAGTCTAACTGGTTATTTTTAATGCTCACCATGACCAGTGGAGGCGCCTCAGGGGTCTCCCAGTACCTTGGTCTTCTGGCTGATTCCCAGCCACTTTGTTTGCTTCGTGCTCCATGGGTTCCTTCTCATATGTACCCTCACCTTCACTATGGCAACCTCTTTCAGGGCCTGTTGGTGTAAGAAAAGACCTTTCCTCCCCATATGGGGCCGTAGTTGTGGGTTCACCTGAAAACAATAACTTGTATATGTAGTGTCTTGCTTACCTTAAAGCCCCCTAAACGCCTCAATGAGTGCCGTCAACTCCACCTCCCCTGTAGAGTTATGAGGGAGGAGTGGTTCTGCTTTCTACTATCTCATGCTGTGTGATCGCCATACAACCAGGTTCTTGGACCTTCCGGAAAGAAAAAACTCAACATCCAGATTAGTGAGAGATATCCTTATGGATTAGCATATATTGCAAAATTTTAAAAATAGCGTATTCTCCTCTCTTCTCCCCCCCTTTGGAAATCACCATGCTAGTACCGAATAGGGGGCAGAGTGGTGGATTTCCATTACACATATAACTGGATTTTTTTTCCTCTTTTTTTTTTCTTTCAAACATACTAAAGCATTCCTTATCTTTGCTACCTGACAATTGCTTTCCATGGATATCTGACACTGCTTCAAGTCAAAGGCAAAGTTGTACTTTGAACCATCTGCCTCTCCCTTCCTTATCATGCATTACACACTCTAGACACTTAACTTAACATTGACAAAAATCTAGCTGTATACCTTTGACAAATACGTATTATGCTACAGTGCGAACCCAGTGAGGAGAGCTGCGAGCTGCGCTTCCACCAGGTAAGACTCTGGCTCTCCATTATTTAACGGATATCTGACAAGATTATAATTCCCTATGTCATTTAGCAAAATTCCATCGACCCAGGGAATTGCAGGAATTCCATGTACATTAAGCCGGAATACTTTATACTCTGGAAATCTGTCTGACAGAAATCCAAAACCAGTGAGCTGTTGGATATACCCTCCTGGTATAATTTTGACAGTTCTCCAACCTTCAGGAGATATAATCATCATTAATCCAAATGTGCAATTAGGGCACGACATTTTCTCATGAAATACTTGGCACACACACACAAGGCAAGCTCAGACCATAAAACAAAACTTTCCTATATAATGCAACCCGCAATATACACCACTCAACGGGGGGCTCTATTCCTGACATGGAAACGTCTATAGTGGAAAACTTGTCTGTCTGGGCTTTGCAATATAAACTGTTCGCCAAACCTCAGGTCTTGTAAAGTGTGTCCCTTCAACGCATTACTTAAAGGGATATGCGCGTTTAATGCTAACAGCGCCCACCAATCATCTCCTCGCTGTATATAGTGAACTTTCTTCACATTCGTGCCTGGGACTGTCCCAGCAAATATCCATCTGTCATAAAAACATGATTCGCATCAGATTTTCTTTTGAAAATCGCAGTCTGCAGACAAAACCTACAGTGTCCTCTCATTCACACAGAATTTCTTTTACACATGAGATCATGCACTCCCACTTATCAGCAGAGAGTCTCAAAGGTCATTCACATTCTTTCACAGCTTGTTATCTCTGTCTTCTGCTTTAGTCACTGCAGCCCCTACTTTCTATCTCCTGGTGCTTGCTTAAAATCCTACCTTTGTTTTCTGGTTGATACTTAACTGTATTGGGGGCTAAAAATTCTCCTGGCCTGTCCTAAAATGCCTAAATGTCTGTGGCTTGCGGACCCGTACTGACTGCACTTCGCTAACTCAATGTACAGGCCGCACCTAGACCATATCTCTCTATCTCTTTTCCTCTCTGTCTGCCTCTTCCTCTGGTTGCTATTCACTATACGCTGTTATTTTGTGCCCACCTACCTACTTCATTATCACTTTGCTAGCAATATACGGTACCTATGCCGACTGCACTTCGCTAATTCGATGCATAGGCTTGCGTGCCGTTGTTATAAGGGGTTCCTGCTCAGTGTCCGAACTTACGTCCTAAAACTGACATGACGTCATCAGTTAGTAGGCATCAAAAACCCATAGGAATCCTGATAAGAAGTTTAACTATTTAGTGGTCTGGCCAACACACGTGACCCACTCGGTCACCTAACTCACTAAATCTCTACGTACTCAGTATGAGATGGCACTTCTCTGCAGTTATAATAAACCTATATATATACCAGAGAGCAAATTCAATTAACTATAGGCAGACTAATATGACCCAAATTTTTCTCATTAGCCCAGTAAGAATTTTTTCCCTCAGCTAGACCTTGTGTACTCAGAGATCTTATTTATCAACCAGAAGACTAGAGCTATCATTAATATGCAGGCTAATGTAATCCCTACTACCTCAAAGTTCTTTAGCACCATTAGGGGGCAGTTTGTGCGTATCAGACAGGATAGAAGGTAGATAGACCTATCCTGTCTTCAACCGGCGTTGTAACACCGTAATAGTACCTCTAGCACTCTAGCACTCCCCAAGAGGACGTACACAGCCTTCTTCATGCATATGCCGCCAGAGACGTGTCCTCACATGAATCCTGGCAAGCCAGTTATCATGGAGAGACGCTCCCAAGGGGCAAAAAACACAGTAAAGAATTCTAAGTACCCTCAAGGTTGGATCATTCATTCATGTTGCAATCATACGTAGCAGCTTTTAGGTTTCTCCCTCCAGCATACGTCTTGTGTATCACAAGGATATTCTACGGTTCTTAGCGCTGGTATGTAAGAAGACAGACTATACTGTACCCCAACAGCCGGCTTCAGAACATGTAGCAAAGGGGAGACACAGAATTTTGTAAGAAACAATGGCTCTTACCTTCACCGGTGATTTTGGTCTGTGTGTCCTCTAGGCCTCAGTCTGCGGGTGCCGGATCTCAGGATACTGGGGTCTTCTGTTGTAACCAGGCCCACCCAGGGACGCCAACTGAAGAGTCTGTGATATTTGATCATTATCTCTCAATGGGAAATCGATATGCTGGAGGGTTGCCAGATTCTGGTTTGAGGCCTACTCGAGTAGTGATGAACAAACACACACAGAGACAGGGTATGTATCTGTAGGATGTCACACTTTCCTAATTTAATTAGGTAGCTTATATGCTCATTTGAGTAGGCGGTTACATTACATCATCGTATTTCATTGGACAATTGATTATTCAACAGTATGCATAAATGGTTTCAGCCAATCATATTCATATTCGTTAACCAATCAGATTGTATTCGGCCTTTAATTATTAGATACATTCGGGAATTTCCAGAAAAAGGTTAATACAGGTTGGTTGTTATACAATACTCTAATATTACCCCTCATTAGCCTCACTAACCTGTCTTACTAAGTGTTCATAGTCCCTTTATCTGTAGTTCTAAGACTCTGTACCCATTAGTGGTACGTGGAATTACTGATAAATCCTTAAGCTACATGAATCATTTGTGTCATAGAGGTAAGAGCACAGAATAACAAAATTAAGGTGAGAGTTTATTCCTGCAGTCAGCTAATTTTATAGGAATATGAGAATATGGTGTATGAGGGTATGAAGGGACCCCATAGAATCATGGTTTCCCTATCAGCCGTTTCTTGAACAGCAATTCCACTTAGACCTCCAGTTAGTCAGAGGCAGTTTAGCTCTGGGTGATGAGCAGTGGACGCTGGGCCTTCTGAGCGTCCGGGTTCCAGACTTGGGTGACACCCTCACTGGCGCAACTTGAAGTCTCCCTTGGGCCATAGGCTTCCGGGCGCTATGTCCAGCACCTCCTTGGGTAGGCTTGCACCGGTTGTTCGAACGAGGCTCTTGTAGGGCCACCAGCATGGGCATGATTGATTCTTCTTGGGTCTGGGGTGGAGAAGAGGTCAAGGTCACATCTTTATGGGACACTTTGGTCACCTTCAGTTCCTGCAGTAGGTCTGCTCTCATCAGGTGTAGTGGGCAGGTCTCCACCATAAACTGGAACAGGATGGAGTGTCCTGGCTGTGTCCACATGCTCAGGGGCCTGCAAGATGGGGAGCGTCTGTCTTGACCTTCAGCCCCCATACAAGACACAGAGTGTTCTGATAGACTGGTCGGGTCGGGGATTTTCACTTCTGACTGCACCAGTGTCCACAAGGAAAGATATGACAGCCCCCAGTGATTGAGCTATTGGGTCCGCTGACGGGGTTTCACATGTCAGGGGCGTGGCGTCTGGTGGACCTGGTTTGCCTCTGTCCTATGGACAGGGTTCTTCATTGTCTTCTGTGATTCTTTCTTGGCCTATTCCTCTGCGGGATGACCTGGGTTGCCGGGGTGCTGTGCACTGGTTCCGGAAATGGCCAAGGTTGCCACAGTTGAAACACCTGACAGGTCTCCTGTCTCTGCAGGGTGGTTGCTCCTCCATGTAAGTGGCCACCATAGGAGGGACTGTCCTCCGCACTCCTGGGAGGGACTCAATTCTTCTGGCTACTGCGAGCAGGACATCTACTGCTATTGTCCTGTACTCAGGCCTGGCCACTGTCAGTAGTTTCTTGATTGGTTCTCTTAGTCCATTCATAAAGGCCTGTGCCAACATTTGTCCGTGTATCTGATCATGAACAGTGAAGCCTAAAACTTGGAATACTTGCCTCACTTTGCCATGAAACTCGTCTACAGACTCGGCTTGGCTCATGTTATGCAGGCTGAGTGCTTGTCTGGCCTTGGCCCACTCTCTGAGCTGTTCAATTAGCTTTGGTCCTGATTCCCAGGAATGGACATCTAATTTTGATGGAAGCTTGAAGTGTTCCTTCATGATTGGCCAGAGTGTTTCACCTGCTTTTATCTCCATTATGGACCAGAGATCACTCCAGGTTGCAGCATATGTCTGCTGGCTCTGCTGCATTCTTCGGTAATATGGCATGGGGTCCATATCTGGGTCTGGCAGATTTTTTAGAACACTGAGCACCTGACTAGGGGTGAAGGGCACATAGTGTAAGAGTTCTGGCTCTATCTGCCCCTACCTACTTGGTGTCTGTGAGTTTCCCCTAGTACTATGCAGCATAATCTCCTCTTTATATTCATCAGAGGAGGAAACGTGCCATTGTGTGTTTGTAGTACTCCCCCCCTCTGAGACTGCAGCTCCATGTCAGACTTAGAAGGTGCAGTCTCTGATGGCACACACCTCCCGTCTGCTAGCTTTTGTATCGGGAGGGCAGCTGTGTTGTTATGTGTGGGGAGTGATTCACTTTCCTCTCCCGGTGTTATAGCTGTCTCTTTAGAGAGGGTGCCTTGTGGAAATAGGAACACCTCATTGTCTGGATCTGACACTGGGCCAGCTGGTGAAGATGAACTGAAAGGTGGGTGGGGGAGAGAGTGAGAGGAGCAGGGGAGGGTGGAGGAGAGATTGGGAATAGGAGAAGAAGTGAGAGATAGTGGAGGAGAGTGGGGAGGAGACAAAAGAGGGGGAGAGAGTGAAGATGAGGGGGAGGAGAGAGAATGAGAGATGGGTGTTGGTGAGGAAGGTGGAGAGGGAGGAGAAATGGGAGAGAGAAATGGGAGAGATAGGCGGAGATGAAGAAGATAGAGGAGGGAGAGAGATGGTGAGGGAGGATGAGGTATAGGAGGAGGAATAGATGAGAGAGGGGAGGTGGGAGTGAGAATAGCGGAAATAGAGGGAGGAGAGAGGTGAGAGAGGTGAGAGAGATGGGAGGAGGGAAGAGTGGGCAGAGAGGAGATGGGGGGGAGCGACCAGCTTCCCCCCTTCTGCCGTCACAGAAGGCATGCTTAGACCTGTGGTCCCTCTCAGACGGCACAGATTAGAATGCTGCTGAAAACACTTTTTCTACACGTAAAAAATAATCCTTCCCCATTCACACTATCTGTTAGCACCTTCTACGCTGTAAAATCCACTGTCACTTTAAGAAATGCAGACGGCAATTCAGATTCACTAGCTACTTCCCTTTTTCCTTTCAATACATTATGTCATGCTACAGCTTTGAAGAAAACTGTTCTTGCAAAACCACATACTATGTCTGTTTTAAAAACTGAAAAAAGTGATCCAAACATTAAAAACTTTGCCACCCCTTTTAACTTGCTTAAAAGGGAAGGAAAAACAAAACCAAAATATTTAGTAAAAAACTTCAAAAGTAGTGGAAACAAAATAGAAAATCAAAATTGACAAGAGAACACAGGAATAAGCAAAAGCAGGTAAAAATTCTCTTTTTACCAAAAAAAAACTGAAAGAAGGATGTGAAAACTAAAACCTAAAAAACTGATAAAATATCACAAAAAGTGGAAGAAAACTAAAAAGAGATAAAAAGGGAAAAATGATTTTCTTTCTCTTTCTAACAAAATAAAAGAAAAGGAAAAATCTCTATGAGTAGTGAAAACCAAAAAGACTCATAACAAGTCTTAAAAATGGAAAAAAACAAAACAAAAGAAAAAAAGAAAAATGATCACGGAGTAAAAGATTTTTAAAAGGAAAAAACAAATAAAAAAGTCGTTAAAACTTAAAAACCACTCCGAAAAATCAATGCAAGTACACTTCCAACAATAAAAAGTGTTAATGTAGAATGCAGGCACCCAACTTCCTCTTTCTATGCCTGCGTCTCAGTAAAATCCTCTGAGACAATGGAAACCAAAAAGCAGACTGTGAATACAGTGGTATACTCAAAAGACCCAGCTTTCCTGAAAATTCTCACACTATAGTAGCAAGAATAAAAATCTCCACCAAAAATGCAAAATAAAACATAAAATAGGGAAAAGCAGAGTACAAAATATGACAATATGAAAAATATGTATATCTCAGAGGCACACCCTGTAGGCAAAAGGAGGAAGTGTGCAAGAAAAAAAAGGAAAAACTTTTTCTGCTCCAGATCTTTGTGGAAAAACTGCAGTGAAAAAACAGGTTGATGCACATATAGACGTCCAGGGAGAGATCGAAGCCCTTTTTTGTGACATGTATGTCAAACAGCTGCTGGTAACCGATAACTGCCAACCACACTGGATGCACTGCGCTCGGTGACCTGGGAATGTTTACCACGCTGTATCGGACGTCCTGCCTGGCTCGTCCGTAACAGGAATGTGATAAATCCCACGAAGTTGCCACCACCTGATACCTGGGCCGGCTTCTCCTGTCCTTCCCTGTGACCAGGTGTGTTGGTGGCAATTTGTCAAGTGGTTTGGCTTGCAATATCTCCCCTAAGCTAACACCACCGCGTGCCTGGCGTGGGCGCTGGTGTCCCTTCCTATGAACGGGTATTTGTTGTGATAGCTTGATGTGAGATTCGCCTTGTGATAACTCCGTAAGACCCCACCACCTGTCCCTGGGCAAGGCTTCTCCTGTCCTCCCCCTGTGTCCAGGTGTATATGTGAGGACCTATCTGAGCGAGTCAAACTCCCCTGTTATCAGTTCCCCAGCAACCACAAGCACAAATCAGTCACCGTGTTTCCACCAGCTCTCTCCCGGATCCAGACACAACACAGGACCACAGCAGACACTTTGCTTATCCCAGGGTTTGGATAAGAGCGTGGACTTTTTACACTCCCTGGGTTTGGTGACCACACTGACTGGCTAGAGTTGCTGACCCGGACTGGGCACAGGGAAAATTCAGGTAAGATAACTAGATTTTCTTACCTTACTTACGGAGTGGCGCAAATCTCCGTTCCCATGAGCCAAGGCCTTGGGGGGCACCTCTATCCTCTCCGGTCAGCAGGATCCCCGTGCGTTTTCGTCCACAGTCCCGCATCTGGTGCACCAAAATTGTCATGGATTTTTGATTGATTAGGTAGATATACCCTTGTGCATGCTGTGGCCTGTCCTAATTAGACAGAGTCTTATTGAGCGCTCAAGGAAAGAAAGTCGCCAAACCTAGTTAGCAGCAATCCTTTCCAGCAAAAACTCTGGAAGTTTATTGAATATACTTGGTTTTATCAGTTCGTACAAAGGAGTGGTTACTCATTAACATAAAGGCTGAACTTATTATCTAATTGGTCAGTTTAAATACATGAACATATATGGGTGTCCATCTAAGGTGACTTAAGCATCAGATGATATACTGCCCCTTGTCTTACAATGTCAGCAAGACTCTAATATCGACTTGGACCATCTGGCCTAACTTCCTCTTCTGTATGTCTGGGACAAATGTCACAAGACAATGCTATCATGAGTTAACATCTGCTCCCCAGACTGGGTAGCAGGTCATTTCCACCAACTAGTTACGAGGTTCAAACTGTGAATATGTATCTGTGCTCATATAGGGTGTATATGAGTATATAGCAGTATATAAGAGTACATAAGTATATAGCATATAGCCTATAGCAGGCAAGTGAGATCTAGATGGAATACATATACACATATATTTCCATAACAGTCTAAAACCACCATACTTTGACACAAAACAAATTAAACTGTATGGACTATAGCCATACAGTCAATGTTTTCACAAAAAAATTTGATCACTTGCAACAGGCAAAGAGTTGGTTTTTATGTTTAAATCACCGTAATTTAACACAAAGTAGGTTAAATTATAAGGATGACAATACAATCTATTTTTTCACAAAAAATATAGTCACCTCCAGCAGGCAAAGCAGGTTTCTTTAGTTTAAAACCACTGTAATTTAACACAACGATACGATACGATACACTTTATTGATCCCGAGGGAAATTATGTTATCACAGCAGCGTTACAACAGCACTACAAAAGCAAAACATTAAGAACAGCATTACTACATTACAAAGCAATGACCAGGTTGTGTTTTTCCAACCAAGGGAGGCCAAAAACGATAGGTGATGGCATATCCATCAAGACGTAGCATGACAGGGACTCTTCATGCTGGGTCCCTATACGCAGATGTATTTTTTAGATGACTTGGGTCAACCTCCCCTGGCTCAGTAGAACAGAGTCAATGGCCTGGACACTTAGGGGTTTGGCAAGCATCTGACACTTTAGTCCATGAGTCTGGACAAAGTGAGCGTCCACCAAATTGACTCCAGCTCCATATTGTCGACAAACACCGGTATGCCCTCAGGTACCCTGTCCACCACCACTTCAGCTGATAAAGTACACTGAGAGGGCAAAATGGAGGAAATATGCACTCCCTGGTCGCCTCCCTCCACACGACCAGGGGGACGCAGCTTCTTAAGTTCTACCGAAGATTTGGCGCGCACTGGGCAGACTCCTATAAAATGGCCAGTCTGCCCACATAAAAAACATGCCCCCACACCATGGCGAATCTCAGGCAACCCCTTTTTTAAATCAACTGCTCCGATCTGCATGGGTCCCTGTTCCGGTGTGTCCTCCTCCTTAGCAAGGACTATAGGGGGCACATATGGTGTATGTCTCTCCTGAGGCGTCTATCCACCCGGATGGCAAGGGACATGGCGGCCTTCAGCGACCTGGGGGTGGCGTACTGCACAAGAGTATCCTGCAACCTTGGGGACAGACCCTGCACAAAATGACTCCTAAGTAGTGTTGAGCGATACCACCCGATACTGAAAAATATCATATCGGAATGGATAGGCCGATCTAAAAAAAGTATCGGGTATCGCAGATTCCGATCCCGGAAGTCCCATTAAAGTCAATGGAACAGAAATATCGGAATAAAAAAAACCCCTTTCTTTCCCTGTCGGTTAATTCTACATGAAGAAAAACAACTAATAATAATGTAGAATGTATTGTGGGAGGTGTAGGAGACATTAAAGCCATAGAGGTTTAGCCCAATCAAATGGAATAGCAGGAATTTTTTTTTTTTTTTAAAGACGTTTGTAGTTACAAAGATATTGACTATGTTAAAGTCTTTAATTTTTTGTCAGATATGTATGTTTCACTACTTCCATGCTCTTCACCTTCTTTTTTACTTCTCCCACACTTTCTCCTTCATCATCTTCAGCAACAGCAGTATCTTCTTCTTCTTCTATTCTTCTTCATATTCTACTTCTTCTTCTTCTATTCTTCTTCATATTCTACTTCTCCTTCTTCTTCTTTTATTCTTCTTCATATTCTACTTCTTCATCTTCTTCCTATTCTTCTTCATCATATTCTTATTTGTGTCAGGCATTCCTGTAGTTGTTATCTATAAAAGTTTGAAGATTACACCTTCCGTTCAGCCTGTCACAAAAGATTTACAACAGGATTTGTCTGCGTTCAGTTTGGCCTGCAGCAGCAGGCCTTTTCCAGGGGCACCACGAGGAGGAACGGACTCACCCTCATACACTGCTTAGTCTTCTTCTGCTTATAAATTTGATAATCTCATTTGCTCAGATTTTTAGTCTTATTGCTTAATGTTCTTCTGCTTTTGGTTTTTATGCTTCTTGGTCTTCTGTCTCTTGTTGTTCTGCATCTTGGTGGTTGTCTTCCTGTTCTTTGTCCTCTTAGTCATCTTCTTCAGGGTCATCTTTTAGGTATTCTTCTGTGAGGTCTTCAGGGTCGTCATCTTCAGGGTCATTGTCAGGGAGATCCAGAGTGAGAATCAAAACCATTTCCACAAGCTTGAACTTTGAAAAGTAGCAGAAGTTACAAGAAGACTGAGGAACTGGCGAGAACCAGCTGATGGTACTGAAACCCGGAGTGGCAGCAGAATAAACAAGAGCCAATGGCACAACCGTGGACCAGCTGACGGTGCTGGAACACGGTTACTAAGCAGGAGGTACCTGTGCTCCAAAGCACTACCAAGGACCAGCAGACATTGGTGGAACTCGGATACCGACAAGGAGGCACCTAGGCCAAAGGCACTGCCGAGAACCAGCTGACGGTGCAGGAACCCGGATGGGTAGCAGAAGCTGCAAGAGCAAATGAAACTAGCGAGGACCAGCTGACGGTGCTGGAACTCGGAGGGGCAGCAGAAGGAACAAGAGCCAATGGGACAACCGTGGAACAGCTGACGGTGCTGGAACACGGTTACTAAGCAGGAGGTACCTGTGCTCCAAAGCACTACCAAGGATCAGCAGACGTTGGTGGAACTCGGATACCGACAAGGAGACACCTAGGCCAAAGGCTCTGCCGGGAACCAGCTGACGTTGCTGGAACCCGGATGGGTAGAAGAAGGTACCCATGATTAACAAAGTGTCGCGTCCGCGAGCAGGCCGCAGTTACCGAAACCCACAGTCCTACAGGGGGTGCTTTTCCTATTGGCACTATGGAACCAGCCTTTGTTACCAGAACCTGCAGTCCACATAGGAAGCACTGAAACTGCAGGCACCATAGACTCGGCTAACCCGACCGCAACACGACAGGACAATATATCAGTGGCAAAGTGACGTTGACACTACCCGGAAACAGCAGGCGTGCTGTAACCAGGCTGGGCAGGAGGGAGTACCCGTGCCAAAGACACTGCCAAGAACCAGCTGATGGTGCTGGAACCCGGAGGGGCAGCAGAATGAACAAGAGCCAATGGCACAACCGTGGACCAGCTGACGGTGCTGGAACACGGTTACTAAGCAGGAGGTACCTGTGCTCCAATGCACTACCAAGGACCAGCAGACGTTGGTGGAACTTTTGATACCAACAAGGAGGTACCTAGGCCAAAGGCACTGCCGAGAACCAGCTGACGGTGCAGGAACCCGGATGGGTAGCAGAAGCTGCAAGAGCAAATGAAACTAGCGAGGACCAGCTGATGGTACTGGAACACGGTTTCTAAGCAGGAGTTACCTGTGCTAAAAAGCACTACCAAGGACCAGCAGACATTGCTGGAACTCGGATACCAAGAAGGAGGCACCTAGGCCAAAGGCTCTGCTTAGAAACAGCTGACGGTGCTGGAACCCGGCTGGGCAGGAGGGAGTACCCGTGGCAAACACACTTCTGAGCAGCAACATGCGATGTTGAAGCCCAGGGGTCAATCATGCAGCAGGCTGAGGCCAACTTGGAGCGAGTTTTATATTGGTTGTACACAACTACTGATTGTAACCGTGCTCCACTTTGTCCTCTGGCTCTACTGTCTCTAGTATTTCCCCTGGCCTCCAACCACACCAATTGCTGCTCTGCAGTGTTGTCTGCACAATCCACACTTTTTCCTGAGTTACTGGGGCTCAGTCACGTCAGTTGATCCCCTGATGTGTGTCCGGCAAGGTGTCCTGCTCTGTCCACATTTCCACAACTATTAATGGGAATGGGGACAGAGCAGGAGACATTGCTGGACACACATCAGGGGATCAACTGACGTGACTGAGCCACAGTAACACAGGAACAAGTGTGGATTGTGCACACGCCACTTCTGAGCAGCAACTGGCGGGGTTGGAGGCCACGGGAAATACTAGAGACAGTACAGCCAGAGGCCTAAGTGGACCACGGTTAAAAGTCAGTAGTAGTGTGATGTTGGAGGCAGCAGTAGACTTTGCCATCCGCACAGCAGGGGAACAGCTGGCGTTACTGAACCCCACTAACACAGGAGCAAGTTTTTATATTTGTGCAGACGGCACTTCCAGGCTACAACTGGCTGTGTGTAGCCCTGGATCAATGCTCCGAGCAGGCAGAGGCCTACTTGGAACGAGGAGAAAAAGTGTTGTAGTGTGAGTTTGGAGGCAGCAGGAGACTTTGCCATCCACACAGCAGGGGAACAGCTGGCATTACTGAACCCCACTAACACAGGAGCGAGTGTTTTAATCTGTGCAGACGGCACTTCCAGGCTACAACTGGCTATGTTGTAGCCCAGGATCAATGCTCCGAGCAGGGTGAGGCCTACTTGGAGAGAGGAGAAAAAGCGTTGTAGTGTGAGTTTGGAGGAAGCAGGAGACTTTGTCATCCACACAGCAGGAGAACAGCTGGCGTTACTGAACCCCACTAACACAGGAGCGAGTGTTTATATCTGTGCGGACGGCACTTCCAGGTTACAACTGGCCGTGTTGTAGCCCAGGATCAATGCTCCGAGCAGGCAGAGGCCTACTTGGAATGAGGAGAAAAAGTGTTGTAGTGTGAGTTTGGAGGCAGCAGGAGACTTTGCCATCCACACAGCAGGGGAACAGCTGGCATTACTGAACCCCACTAACACAGGAGCGAGTGAAATAATCTGTGCGGACAGCACTTCCAGGCTACAACTGGCTGTGTTGTAGCCCAGGATCAATGCTCCGAGCAGGCTGAAGCCTACTTGGAGCGAGGAGAAAAAGCGTTGTAGTGTGAGTTTGGAGGCAGCAGGAGACTTTGCCATCCACACAGCAGGGGAACAGCTGGCGTTACTGAACCCCACTAACACAGGAGCGAGTGTTTCAATCTGTGCAGACGGCACTTCCAGGCTACAACTGGCTGTGTTGTAGCCCAGGATCAATGCTCCGAGCAGGCTGAGGCCTACTTGGAGCGAGGAGAAAAAGTGTTGTAGTGTGAGTTTGGAGGCAGCAGGAGACTTTGCCATCCACACAGCAGGGGAACAGCTGGCGTTACTGAACCCCACTAGCACAGGAGCGAGTGTTTCAATCTGTGCGGACGGCACTTCCAGGCTACAACTGGCTGTGTTGTAGCCCAGGATCAATGCTCCGAGCAGGCTGAGGCCTACTTGGAGAGAGGAGAAAAAGCATTGTAGTGTGAGTTTGGAGGCAGCAGGAGACTTTGCCATCCACACAGCAGGGGAACAGCTGGCGTTACTGAACCCCACTAACACAGGAGCGAGTGTTTATATCTGTGCGGATGGCACTTCCAGGTTACATCTGGCCGTGTTGTAGCCCAGGATCAATGCTCCGAGCAGGCAGAGGCCTACTTGGAACGAGGAGAAAAAGTGTTGTAGTGTGAGTTTGGAGACAGCAGGAGACTTTGCCATCCACACAGCAGGGGAACAGCTGGCATTACTGAACCCCACTAACACAGGAGCGAGTGTTTTAATCTGTGCGGACAGCACTTCCAGGCTACAACTGGCTGTGTTGCAGCCCAGGATCAATGCTCCGAGCAGGCTGAGGCCTACTTGGAGCGAGGAGAAAAAGCGTTGTAGTGTGAGTTTGGAAGCAGCAGGAGACTTTGCCATCCACACAGCAGGGGAACAGCTGGCGTTACTGAACCCCACTAACACAGGAGCGAGTGTTTCAATCTGTGCAGACGGCACTTCCAGGCTACAACTGGCTGTGTTGTAGCCCAGGATCAATGCTCCGAGCAGGCTGAGGCCTACTTGGAGAGAGGAGAAAAAGCGTTGTAGTGTGAGTTTGGAGGCAGCAGTAGACTTTGCCATCCACACAGCAGGGGAACAGCTGGCGTTACTGAACCCCACTAACACAGGAGCGAGTGTTTATGTCTGTGCGGACGGCACTTCCAGGCTATAACTGGCCGTGTTGTAGCCCAGGATCAATGCTCCGAGCAGGCAGAGGCCTACTTGGAGCGAGGAGAAAAAGCGCTGTAGTGAGTTTGGAGGCAGCAGGAGACTTTGCCATCCACACAGCAGGGGAACAGCTGGCGTTACTGAACCCCACTAACACAGGAGCGAGTGTTTCAATCTGTGCGGGCGGCACTTCCAGGCTACAACTGGCTGTGTTGTAGCCCAGGATCAATGCTCCGAGCAGGCTGAGGCCTACTTGGAGCGAGGAGAAAAAGCGTTGTAGTGTGAGTTTGGAGGCAGCAGGAGACTTTGCCATCCACACAGCAGGGGAACAGCTGGCGTTACTGAACTCCACTAACACAGGAGCGAGTGTTTCAATCAGTGCGGACAGCACTTCCAGGCTATAACTGGATGTCTTGTAGCCCAGGATCAATGCTCCGAGCAGGCTGAGGCCTACTTGGAGCGAGGAGAAAAAGCGTTGTAGTGTGAGTTTGGAGGCAGCAGTAGACTTTGCCATCCACACAGCAGGGGAACAGCTGGCGTTACTGAACCCCACTAACACAGGAGCGAGTGTTTATGTCTGTGCGGACGGCACTTCCAGGCTATAACTGGCCGTGTTGTAGCCCAGGATCAATGCTCCGAGCAGGCAGAGGCCTACTTGGAGCGAGGAGAAAAAGCGCTGTAGTGAGTTTGGAGGCAGCAGGAGACTTTGCCATCCACACAGCAGGGGAACAGCTGGCGTTACTGAACCCCACTAACACAGGAGCGAGTGTTTCAATCTGTGCGGACGGCACTTCCAGGCTACAACTGGCTGTGTTGTAGCCCAGGATCAATGCTCCGAGCAGGCTGAGGCCTACTTGGAGCGAGGAGAAAAAGCGTTGTAGTGTGAGTTTGGAGGCAGCAGGAGACTTTGCCATCCATATAGCAGGGGAACAGCTGGCATTACTGAACCCCACTAACACAGGAGCGAGTGTTTCAATCTGTGCGGACGGCACTTCCAGGCTACAACTGGCTATGTTGTAGCCCAGGATCAATGCTCCGAGCAGGCTGAGGCCTACTTGGAGCGAGGAGAAAAAGCGTTGTAGTGTGAGTTTGGAGGCAGCAGGAGACTTTGCCATGCACACAGCAGGGGAACAGCTGGCGTTACTGAACCCCACTAACACAGGAGCGAGTGTTTATATCTGTGAGGATGGCAATTCCAGGCTACAACTGGCTGTCTTGTAGCCCAGGATGAAGCATGCAGCAGGCGGAGGACAACTTGCAGCTGGTTGTTAGCACCGCAGACTGTGAGGCGGAATTACCCTGGAGTGGACCCTCTGGACCGTGGCACCGAGGGGCCCCGGACGAGCAACCAGGTGCGACCGACCCCTATACAGGGATCGTTAGGCGCAAGACCAGAGACTCGAATGCCACGGCAGCCGGAACCAAGAGGGGCGGCTCGGAATGGATCACAGGGCGTGAGCAGGAACAGACACAGGACTTGAACAGGCATGGATACCGGACTGGAGCAGGTACGGACACAGGACTGGAGCAGGTACGGACACAGGACCTGAGCAGGCACGGACACAGGACTGGAGCAGGCACGGACACAGGACTGGAGCAGGCACGGACACAGGACTGGAGCAGGCACGGACACAGGACTGGAGCAGGCACGGACACAGGACTGGAGCAGGCACGGACACAGGACTGGAGCAGGCACGGACACAGGACTGGAGCAGGTACGGACACAGGACTTGGAGCAGGCACGGACACAGGACTGGAACAGGCACGGACACAGGACTGGAGCAGGCACGGACACAGGACTGGAGCAGGCACGGACACAGGACTGGAACAGGCACGGAGACAGGACTGGAGCAGGCACGGACACAGGACTGGAACAGGCACGGACACAGGACTGGAGCAGGGCTGGAAGCAAGCACAGAGATTAATCACAGAGCCGGATTCCAGACGAGTACACAGGGCCTGAGGTGCGGTAAGAAACAACCACGGTCAGGCGCCTCCACTAGGGGAGGGCGGCCTGATATGGTTGCCGCTGTGCCCCCATTGGTCCGGCGGTGCAATCGGGGCAGGGCACCGCCGGAGACCAGCTTAGCGGTGGAGGACCGGCCGCGACCTACAGCGCATGTGTGGGACCCGCGGCGACGTCACCAGCCGCGGGCCGGAGGAAGAGAGAGGCCGACGCCGGGGCTGGAGGAAGCGAGGCTGCTGGAGGGAGCGCGGCTGCCGGGCGAGGTAAGTATAGCTGCGCGCACGGGGGCGCAGGGCTGGGAGCGTGACAGGGGGATCGGGGGCCGTGACACTGGTTTTATAGAGGTTGTAGACTGCTACTGATTGTCACCGTGCTCCACTATGGCCTCCGGCTCCACTATCTCTAGTATTTCCCCTGGCCAACAACCCTGCCAGTTACAGCTCTGAAGTGGCGTCTGCACAATCCACCCTTGTTCCTGTGTAACTGTGGCTCAGTCCCGTCTGTTGATCCCCTGATGTGTGTCTGGCAAGCTCTCCTGCTCAGTCCTCATTCACACTGCTAGTAATGTGAATGTGGACAGAGCAGGAGACCTTGCCGGACACACATCAGGGGATCAACTGACAGGACTGAGCCACAGTAACTCAGGAACAAGTGTGGATTGTGAAGACGCCACTTCAGAGCTGTAACTGGCGGGGTTGTTGGCCAGGGGAACTACTAGAGACAGTGGAGCCAGAGGCCTAAGTTGAGCACAGTTACAAATCTGTAGTAGTTTGCATGTGGATGGAGCAGGAGACATTGCCATCTACACAGCAGGGGAACAGCTGGCATTACTGAACCCCACTAACACAGGAGCTAGTGTGTGTTTCTCTGCGAAGACGGCACTTCTGAACACCAACTGGCGTTGTTGGAGCCCAGGATGAGGCATGGAGCAGGCTGAGGCCTGATGGTGTTGGCATGTGGAGGCAGCAGGAGACTTTGCCATCTACACAGCAGGGGAACAGCTGGCATTACTGAAACCCACAGACACAGTAGCAAGTGTGTTTTTCTCTGTGAAGACGACACTTCTGAACACCAACTGGCGTTGTTGGAGTCCAGGATGAGGCATGGAGCAGGCTGAGGCCTGATGGTGTTGGCATGTGGAGGCAGCAGGAGACTTTGCCATCTACACAGCAGGGGAACAGCTGAAATTACTGAACCCCACAGACACAGTAGCGAGTGTGTTTTTCTCTGTGAATACGGCACTTCTGAACACCAACTGGCGTTGTTGGAGCCCAGGATGAGGCATGGAGCAGGCTGAGGCCTGATGGTGTTGGCATGTGGAGGCAGCAGGAGACTTTGCCGTCTACACAGCAGGGGATCAGCTGGCAATACTGAACCCCACTAACACAGGAGCTAGTGTGTGTTTCTCTGCGAAGACGGCACTTCTGAACACCAACTGACGTTGTTGGAGCCCAGACTGAGGCATGCAGCTGGCTGAGGCCAACTTGCAGCACGTTTTATAGAGGTAGTAGACCACTACTGATTGTAACCGTGCTCCACTATGGCCTCCGGCTCCACTGTCTCTAGTATTTCCCCTGGCCTCCAACCCCGCCAGTGACAGCTCTGAAGTGGCATCAGCACAATCCACACTTGTTCCTGTGTTACTTGGGCTCAGTTCTGTCAGTTGATCCCCTGATGTGTGTCCGGCAAGGTCTCCTGCTCTGGCCTCATTCACACTACTAGTAATGGGAATGTGGACAGAGCTGGAGACCTTGCTGGACACACATCAGGGGATCAACTGACGTGACTGAGGCCAAGTAACACTGGAACATGTGTGGATTATGCAGACGCCACTTAAGAGCTGTCACTGGCAGGGTTGGAGGCCAGGGGAAATACTAGAGACAGTGGAGCCAGAGGCCTAAGTGGAGCAGGGTTAAAAATCAGTAGTAGTTTGAATGTGGATGGAGCAGGAGACTTTGCCGTCCATACAGCAGGGGAGCAGCTGGCGTTACTGAACCCCACTAACACAGGAGCTAGTGTTTTTCTCTGTGCAGACGACACATCTGAGCGACAACTGGCTGTGTTGAAGCCCAGGGATTATAGTTCATCATACCTAACAGACCGGACATTCAGCGTCTCCCACTCACACACCACCTCCTCACCTCGCCCCCTATCTGTCGGAGTCCCACAAGGTTCAGTCCTAGGGCCCCTGCTGTTCTCTATTTACACCTTTGGCCTGGGACAGCTCATAGAATCTCATGGCTTTCAGTATCATCTTTATGCTGATGACACACAGATCTACATCTCTGGACCAGATATCACCTCCCTACTAACCAGAATCCCTCAATGTCTGTCCACTATTTCATCCTTCTTCTCCACTAGATATCTGAAACTCAACATGGACAAAACAGAATTCATCATCTTTCCCCCATCTCACGTGACCCCCCCTACGAACCTATCAATTACAGTAAATGACTGCCCACTCTCCCCAGTCCCACAAGCTCGCTGCCTCGGAGTAATCCTTGATGCTGATCTCTCCTTCAAACCACATATCCAAACCCTTTCCACTTCCTGCCGACTTCAACTCAAAAATATTTCACGCATCCGTTCATTCCTCACCCAAGAATCTGCAAAAACCCTAGTCCATGCCCTCATCATCTCTCGCCTTGACTACTGCAACCTCATGCTCTGCTGCCTCCCCTCAAACACTCTCGCACCCCTCCAATCTATTCTAAACTCTGCTGCCCGACTAATCCACCTGTCCCCCCGCTATTCCCCAGCTTCTCCCCTCTGTCAATCCCTTCACTGGCTCCCAATTGCCCAGAGACTCCATTACAAAACCCTAACCATGACATACAAAGCCATCCACAACTTGTCTCCTCCATACATCTGTGATCTCGTCTCCCGGTACTTTCCTGCACGCAACCTCCGATCCTCACAAGATCTCCTTCTCTACTCCCCTCTTATCTCCTCTTCCCACAATCGCATACAAGATTTCTCTCGCGCATCTCCCCTACTCTGGAACTCTCTACCACAACATATCAGACTCTCACCTACCATCGAAACCTTCAAAAAGAGCCTGAAGACCCACCTCTTCCGACAAGCCTATAACCTGCAGTAACCACCGATCGACCAAACCGCTGCACGACCAGCTCTACCCTCGCCTACTGTATTATCACCCATCCCTTGAAGATTGTGAGCCCTCGCGGGCAGGGTCCTCTCTCCTCCTGTACCAGTTATGACTTGTATTGTTTAAGACTATTGTACTTGTTTTTATGTATACCCCCCTCACATGTAAAGCGCCATGGAATAAATGGCGCTATAACAATAAATAATAATAATAATAATAATAATAATAGTTCAGGTGGTAGAAACATGAACACAACAGGAGACCTGGATACAGTTGCCAACCAATTATTTAGTCAGGAAGAGGACTGGCAAATTCTGGGGAGATCCAGGCCTTGTTCATTTTCAGAAAAGTAAGCCGGTCGACGTTATCGGAAGAAAGTCGCGTGCGACGGTCTGTCAGTACACCACCTGCGGCACTAAAGACGCGTTCCGATAATACACTGGCAGCAGGGGAAGCCAGCACCTCCAATGCATACTGGCTAAGCTCTGGCCAGGTATCCAGCTTAGAGACCCAAAGCTTGAAGGGGGAAGAGCCATCTGGGAGTACACTCACAGGGCAAGACATGCAGTCTGTCACCATCTGACGGAAACGTTGCCTCCTGCTGACTGGAGCCATCAGTGATGGTGTAGACAATTGTGGCGGACACACAAAACTTTGCCACATTTGCGCCATAGTGGTCTTGCCTTGTGCTGAGGCGCTGCCTCTGCTCCCTCTTTGTGCCGAGTTTCCTCCACTGGTTCGATGCACAGAGGTGCTTTGTAAAGCACTAGCACCACTGCTGTTGGGTGGAATGGAAAACATGATGGACTGCACTAGTGTGTCTTGGTACTCCCGCAGTTTACGCTCCCGGTTCAACGTTGGTATGAGGGTTTGCAAGTTGTCCCGATAGTGAGGATCTATGAGTGTGTACACCCAATAATCAGCCGTGTAGAGAATGTGGGCGATGCGACGATCGTTTCTCAGGCACTGCAGCATGAAGTCAACCATGTGCTGCAGACTCCCAACTGCCAAAGAACCGCTGTCCCCTGCTTGAGGCCTGATCTCTGCCTGCTCTGCATCACCCCACCCTCGCTGTACATACTGACTAGAGCTTTGTGTACCTCCCTCCTGTGGAGAATTGTCTTCCTCCTCCATCGACTCCTCCTCATCCTCCTCACAAAGTGTCCCCTGCCTAGGCCTTTGTGAGGAAGCACGTAGCGCAGACTGTCCAGAAGCAGATGGCATTTGGGACGCCTCATCCTACACCTCTTCCAAAACCTCATCCCTTAGTGCTTGCAGTGTTTTTTGAAGCATGCAGATAAGGGGGTCAGTCATGCTGACTAGTGCATCATCTGCACTCGCCATCCACGTGGAATCATCGAAGGCATGCAAAACGAGGCAGATGTCCTTCATAGAGGCCCACTCAGTGGTGCTGAATTGTGACCGGCGCACATTGCAACTTGTTTGCGCCTGATGCAGCTGGTACTCCATGACTGCTGCCTGCTGCTCACACAACCGCTCCAACATATGTAACGTTGAATTCCACCTGGTGGGTAGGTCACATATGATGCGATGTTCCGGAAGGTGTAATCGGAGCTGCAGAGCAGCATGGCGCGATCTTGCCGTGCTGGAACGACGCAAGTGAGCGCACTCTATGCGGACCTTGTGCAGCAGTGCATCAAGATCCGGATAGTCCCTCAGAAAGCTCTGCACGACCAAGTTGAGCACATGTGCCAGACATGGGATGTGAGTGAGGTTGCCTAGGCCAAGAGCTGCCACCAGATTTCGGCCATTGTCACACACTACCAAGCCCGGCTGGAGATTCGCTGGCACAAACCACACGTCGCTCTCCTGCTTGATGGCATTCCAGAGCTCCTGCGCTGTGTGGCTTCGATTCCCCAAAGAATTTAATTTCAGTACGGCCTGTTGACGTTTGGCCATGGCTGTGCTCATATCGGTCGTAACAGGCTCCTGGTGCGCTGTTTCAGAGGAACTTGAGTTGGAGGAGGAGTCAATATGTACAGACTGGATTCCTGCAATCCGTGGAGTTGGCAGAACACGTAGAGCGCCACTCTCCAGATCTGTACCCGGCTCCACAACATTGACCCAATGGGCAGTGAGGGAAAGGTATCGTCCCTGTCCATGGTTACTGGTCCACGCATCGGTGGTCAGGTGGACCTTGCTACTGACGGCGTTTAGTAGCGCATGTTTTATGTTTGCCTCCACATGCTTCTGCAGGGCAGGGACGGCTCGCCTACTGAAATAAAAGCGGCTGGGCACGGTGTATTGTGGGACTGCCAATGCCATGAAGTCCCGGAAGGTGTCAGTCTCCACCAGCCTGAATGACAGCATTTCAAGGGCCAGTAGTTTGGCAATGCCAGCATTCAGAGCCTGTGCTCGTGGATGGTTTGCCGAGTATGGCCACCTTTTCTCCCATGCCTGTGCTACCGATGGCTGCCAAGTGGCCTGGGAGTGTGAGGATGACTTGGAACATGTTGCTGTGGGTGGAATATCACAGGGTCTCCAGACATCAGTGCCAGAGTTTCTTCCTTGGTGATCCTGTGAGGAAGCTGAACCAGCTGTGTGTGAGCTGGAGGAAGAGGCCCCAACACGAGCTGAAGAGGTGGTAGGTGGTGCTGTACGTTGGCCTACGTCTTCAGTGTGTCTGTGAAACTCCACCTCGTGCTTGGTCCGCACATGTTTCCACATATTAGTGGTATTGAGGTTGCTGATATTTTTCCCTCTTTTGACTCTGATGACACAGCTTGCATTTGACAAAGCAAATGTCATCTGCAACTGTGTTAAAAAAGGACCACGCACTGCAAGTCTTGGGAGCGCCCGTTTTTCCTTTTGAAAGTGGAATGCTCCTAACGGGTGCCGAAGTGGAGGCTGCAGGCAACCAAGTCTGCCCCCTCCCTCTCCCTCCGGTTTTGGCCGTTCGGGGAATCTCTTCCTCAGAGCTGCTCCCACCACCTTCCTGTTCCTCACGCCATGATGGGTCAAGGACCTCATCATCTAAACTCCCCTCTTCAAACACCTGCTTCTCCTGGGTTGTCTCGCCAGCACCGTACGCACCAGAAAGTGGTAACTGAGTCTCGTCATCATCTGATGCATACTGAGGTGTGCTGACCATAGGCACTGGCCCATCTACCTCTTCAGATTCAGAGGGACAAAGAAGTTGTGCATCACTACATACTCCCTCTTCTTCACATTCTGGAATGCTGCTTGGCTGGCCCCCTCTTTCCAAACCAACAGATTCCGAGAACAGAAGTAGAGACTGTGATGGCTCCTGTCCAGGGCTCTCTGACTGCCTGGGCACTTTGGCAGGTGGTGAAGAGACAGATGGTTGCTCTTCGGTGCTCTGGCCCTGAGAGGATGTGCAAGTAATTGAAGTCGATGCGTTAGCTGCCATCCATCCGACAACGGCTTCAATTTGTTCCTCCCGCAGCAGTGGGGTACAGTGAGGTCCTACAAAGCTGCGCATAAAGGACTGTTGCCTGCTAAAACTGGGGGTTGCTGACTCACTGGTGCCAACAGCAGGCACAAAATCCCCACGTCCTCTCCCTGCTGAAACTCCACGGCCACGGCCACTTGCCTTACTCCCTGCCTTCTTCATCTTGCTAGACTGAGAAAGATAGGCAGAAAAGTACAAAGGGGGGGCCTTAGTGTGCTTATTCCTGAACAGCTGGTTACACGTATAATAATCACTAATTTTATGAAGTGTGTGTGTCGACTACACTTTAATGGGAGCTAATGTGGCCTACACAACTTTCAAATGTAGTGTTTGGTGAACTTTGTTGTTTTTTTGGGGGGAAAAAAAACTACAAGGATGTGACCAAAGATTTGAAAGTCAGAGTATCACCAACTTTCTGGAGCTATTACAATGCAGGCAGGTAACCTACAATGCAAAAGATGAGGCTCCAAAAAAATTGGGTAATACTAATCTGGCTGCAGCTGAAGGGCACAAGCCAGAAAAAAGGCTCCTCTATCTACTCCTATATAGTGTATGCAACCAACCAATGTAGATGGATATGGATGGATGCACACTAATAGGAGAAGAAAAAATGAGCTGCAATTAAAGAAAAATATGTGTGAGGCAGTGATGCACGCTGAGCGGCCTACAACCAGACGTAGCTGAAGGACACACTACTCAGCGTGAGCTGCACTCACACAGTCAGAGACCTCTCAGACAGCCGTGAACAGTGCAGCTAAGTGGGCACTAGCACTGAAAGGCTGCAGAAAGGCTCCGCTGTCTACTACTAGTGTTTGCAACCAACGTATATGGATACGGATGGAAGCACACTAGATAGAATTTTTTAAAAATAAGCAGCTCAAAAAGAAAAATATGTATGAGGCAGCAGTGAGGCACGCTGGGCGGCCTACAACCAGACGTAGCTGAAGGACCCACTCCACAGCGTGAGCTGCACTCACACAGCCCTTGCAGACAGCTGTGAACACTGCTGCTAGGGAAAAGAAAGCTACAGTGGTGGTTTATGTAGCCTGGGTAAAGCACAATATTGTTTTGAGAATCACTATTTCTAACTGTCCCTCATAGTCTTCAACAGCAGCCTGTCCCTAACTGAATTCACAGCAGAGTGACCAGAAATGGCGGCGGCGGTGGCTTTTATAGTGCATCATGACATCATTTCAGCAGCCAATCACAGCCATGCCAATAGTTAACATGCCTACATGCCTATCAGGATGTGCCCACACTTCTGAGGATTCCCATTGGCTGAATCAAAGCAAGCGGGCTGATAGCATTATGGGAACTTCTGATTCCGGTATCCGATATGAAAAAAGTATCGGAAGTCAGTATCAGAATTCCGATACAGCTAATATCGGCCGATACCCGATACTTGCGGTATCGGAAAGCTCAACACTACTCCTGCGGACAGGGTCGTTCTTCTGAGTATCAGTGGCCCCCCTCCTAAACTCAGAGCAGTACGCCTCAACCGGCCGGACCCCATGCTTGATTTTACGGAGACTGGTTTCTGCTAGAGAGACGCCATCTGGATCGCCATACACCAGTGCCAGAGCCGCAAAAAACCTGTCTACTGACATTAAGGATGGCGAATCGGTGGGCAGGGAAAAAGCCGAGGCCTGCGGATCCCCCCTGAGTAGGGAGACAATCTACACGCGCTGATGCTCACTCCCAGAAGAATGGGGGTGGAGCCTGAAATATAATTTACAGGCCTCCTGAAACACTAAGAATTTGTCTCTCCCTCCAGAAAACTTGTCAGGGAGAGATATCTTAGGTTCTGTTTAAGCCTGACCAGAAGCCCAGATCCCCACCAACTGCTGCAGCTGCTGCACCATCTCACCCCGCAGCACCCTGAGCTCATCGGTGAGAGGCTGAAGCAGTTGGGCTAAGGTCTGAATCTGAGTCATGGCTCACCAGGAAAAAAGAAAATGGGAGGGTTGGTGATAATGTCACGGGGCAGTAAGGGGAAAAAAGGGAATGTGGAACCAGGGCCCCTGAACTGCCCCTAAGACTAAGGGGGTGCCCTGACTTTCCTAAACTTGGGGGTACACTTAAAGGTAGTGAGGCCCAAGTTTCCGACCTGTCCCTATCTCCTGTTCAGCCCTGAGCTAAACACCCAACCCCCTCCCCTGGAGTTGAGACAGGGAATAAAGTAAACTGCACCAAAAACCAGGGGAATGGTTAATACAGACACCTCGGGGTTAAATAAACTAAAAGACAAGGCTTAGCTTGCTCTTCGGCAATGCTCCAGGATAGCAGAGTTAGCCACTTGAAAATAACAGACAGCTGAAGATCCACAGAACTCTGTCAGCTCCTGAACTCCAGCTTGGTTGGCCTCCAAAGAGAAGCAATATCACCAACAGTTAGTTGGTGCACCTGGTGAGCTTATGTAGGAAGGTGGGAGTGGTTTCCGCCTGCATAGATAATTAATTACAATGCAGTAACACCAGTGGCCACCGGGGGGAAAACTTACCAGAAGACCAACTAATGATGCAGTAACACCAGCGGCCACCGGGGGCAAAAACTCATATTAATCCCCGAGGGCCAGAAAGGAAAAAAGTTTATATAAGAGAGTCCAGACTCTGACAAAGATCCAAAAATGGATCATGACAATAAGTCTTGTTTGCTGGGAGCCCTGATACCTCATGCAACAGCTCCAATTTTTTTTCCCAGCCAGACTCAGATGGCACAAACATCAGTTTCATACAGTATTATTGGTAGAAAAATGTAAGGAATTTGAGTGAAAGTGCAGGCCTGCCTATCTGTGAGCCCTACTTCTACAGGCAATACACATGAAGGAGACCAAACTTGAATTCTCCATATTTCGAAAAAAATATTGTCACACTGTGACCATGGCTTGGCAGGTGAGGAAAATCTCCAGGAGTGGACCCTCTGGACTGTGGCACCGAGGGGCCCCAGGCGAGCTGCCAGGTGGAGCTGACCCCTATACAGGGATCGTTAGGAGCAGGCCCATGGGTTCGGGTACCACAATAGCCGGTACTGAGAGGGGCGGCTCAGAACAGACTGGAGTAGGAGCACGAGACTGTAGAAGGTAGGACCAGAGTAGGATTGCAGGGCTGGACCACGGACAGCAAGACAAAGCAGGATTACTGGAGACAGGACCGGAATAGGACTGTGGAACTGGAGCATAGACAGCAGGATGGAGCAGCAACACGGGAGGCAGGATTGGAGTAGGACTGTGGGACTGGAACGTAGACAGCAGGAACCACGGAATACAGGACTGCGAGACTGCAGCAGGAACCATGGAATACTGGACTGTGAGAGACCAGTGAGTACACGAGGAAGCAGGGCCCAGTGTGCTATCAAACACAACAATCAGGCGCCTCCCTCAAAGGGGAACGGCCTGATATGCCCGTCTGGTCTGCCCTTGGTCCGACAGTGCTTCCAGGTCAGGGCATTGCTCGAGCACAATTGACAGGAGGGAGGCGCGGCCGCGGCCTACGGCGCATGCACATTGCATGCAGAGATGCCGTCGGCCGTGGACCTGTCAGAAGGGACCGCTGCGGCTGTCAGGCGGTGGGGGGCTGCTGTGCGGGAGTGAAGGTTGGGTGAATATACAGTGGCGGCATGAAAGGACCCCATCCCCTAAGCCGCCCTCCCCTGAGATTAGCAAAAAATCTCTTGAGGATACGGGGAGCATTGATATTCTCCCGAGGCTCCCAGGATCTCTCCTCAGGACCAAAACCCCTCCAATTAATAAGAAAAAGAGTCCTACCTCTAACTTTTTTCATGGCGATGATGTCCTCCACCTCAAAGATATTATCGGTACCAACCGGCTGGGAAACAGCATCAGACACAGAGTGGAAGCGATTCAGTACCACAGGTTTCAGGAGAGAGATGTGGAAGATGTTCGGGACCCAGAGCGAAGCAGGCAACTTTAATTTGTAGGTGACTTCATTGACGCATTGACGTCCAAGAATCTCAAATGGACCAATGTACCGCGGACCCAACTTGTAAGAGGGCAGTTTCAATCGGATAAATTTGGAAGAGAGCCAGACTTTGTCCCTGGTACGATACGGTGGGGGATCCTTTCTCTTCTTGTCGCCATAATTTTTCATCCGGTCAGTGGCACTCTTGAGTGACGTGTTGGTCTCAGCCCAGATCTTGGAAAATTCTGAGGACAAGACATTGCCAGCGGGTACCTCGGAGTCAGGGGTTACCGGAAGGGGAACACCATGATGTCTGCCAAACACAACAAAAAACGGAGACTTGGCAGAGGACTCGCCGGTATGGTTGTTGTAGGTGAACTCTGCCCTAGGAAGTAGGTCAACCCAGTCATTCTGGTGGGCATTGGAGAAATGGTGTAGATACCCAGTCAACGTCTGGTTGGTATGCTCCACCTGCCCATTGGACTGTGGATGGTAGGCAGAGGAGAAGTTGAGGGAAACGTTCATGAGCTTACAAAGTGCCCGCCAGAACTTGGAGGTGAATTGAACCCCCCGGTCAGACACAATACGTTGCAGTAGTCCATAAAGTCTGAAGATCTGATGGATAAAAACTTTGGCCAACTCAGGAGACTGGACAGAGGGATGAAGTGGGCCATCTTGGAGATACGGTCCGCCACCACCAGGATGACTGTACAGCCGGAAGAACGGGGTAGGTCAGTGATGAAATCCATGGCAATGTGTTCCCAAGGAACCGCAGGGACATGTAACGGGAGCAATAAGCCGGATGGAAGTCGTCGTGGCACTTTGTTTTTAGCACAGGAGAGACAAGAGGCCACCAAATCAAGCACATCTTGGCGAAGCATAGGCCACCAGTAGTGATGCGTGATAAGGGCAAGTGTCTTCTTAATTCCAACATGGTCGGCCAGTCCGGAAGAGTGTCCCCTTAGAAGGACCCTTCGCTTGAGATTTTCAGGCACAAGAGTCTTGCCAGGAAGTGGAGAAAGCCAGTTCACTGGAGCCACCGTGATGATTTTAGTGGACTCAACAATGTGCGAAGATTTCCCCAATGTTTCGATTGGCTGCAAAACCCTGGATAGGGCATCAGCTTTGGTGTTCTTGTTGCCAGGGCAAAAACAGAGCTCAAAGTCAAATCGGGCAAAAAATAAGGACCATCTGGCCTGACGAGGATTGAGTCTCTGGGCAGACTGAAGATAGGCCAGATTCTTGTGATCCGAGAAGATTACAAAGGGATGGAAAGCCCCCTCCAGGAGATGACTCCATTCTTCCAGGGCCAATTTTATGGCCAACAGTTCCCGGTCGCCGATCGAGTAGTTGCACTCGGATGGAGAGAAGACCTTCGAAAAGAAGCCACAGGGATGCAGATGGCCGGAGGCGGATCTCTGGGACAATACTGCCCTGGCACCTGTTGAGGAAGCGTCCACCTCAAGTACAAAGGGTGGGTTGCTTTCGGGACGGTGCAACTCCGGGGATGTGGAGAAAGCCCGTTTTAAGGTCTGAAAGGCTCCTCCGCCTCAGTAGTCCAAGCATTGGGAGTTGTCCCTTTTCGGCTGAGAGACGAAATAGGTTTGGTTATTGCAGAAAAGTGAGAAATGAATTGCCTGTAATAATTGGCAAATCCGAGAAACCGCTGTATCGCCCTTACTGCAACGGGGCGAGGCCATTTGAGAATGGCAGTAAATTTCCCAGGATCCATCCTTAATCCAGCGTCAGAGATAATGTATCCCAGAAATGGCAGAGAGGTTTGTTCAAAGAGACATTTCTCTATCTTAGTGTACAAGCGATTATCCCGAAGACGCTGTAACACCAGGCGAACGCTCTTTCTGTGGGATGAGAGATCCGGAGAGAAGACGAGGATATCATCCAAGTACATGACCACGCAGGAGTACAAGAGGTCCCGGAAGAGCTCATTGATGAACTTTTGAAACACCGCAGGAGCATTGCAGAGACCAAAGGGTATGACCAGGTACTCGTAATGGCCGTCTCACATGTTGAAAGCCGTCTTCCACTCGTCACCTGCTCGGATAAGGATCAGATTATAGGCTCCCCTAAGGTCTAGCTTGGAGAAGACCCGAGCCCCTCTGAGATGGTCAAACAGCTCCGGAATGAGTGGAAGAGGATACCTGTTCTTGATGGTAATCTCATTCAAGCCCCTATAGTCAATGTACGGCCGTAGAGATCCGTCCGTTTTCTTGACGAAGAAAAACCCGGCTCCCGCGGGCGAAGAGAACTTCTGTATAAAGGCTTTGACGAGGTTCTCCCAGACGTACTCGGACATGGCTAAGGTCTCTGCGGGAGACAGGGGGTAGATTCTGCCCTTTGGAGGGGTCGAACCAGGGATTAGTTCAATTGGACACTCAAAAAGCCGGTGTGGGGAAAGAAACTCTGCTTCCTTCTTATCAAAGACATCAGCGTAGGAACTATAGGCTGAAGGAAGGCCCTCAAGGTCAGGAGGTGGCCGAGGAGCAGCCACAAGATGGACAGGAGTCAGGCAGCAAGCTTGGCATGGGTGCACCCAGTGGAATACCTCCCCTGAAGACCAGTCGAGAACAGGTTGATGAGTCCTTAACCATGGGAGACCAAGTAGAATTGCATGGGAGAGCTTGCGCAAAATGTTAAAGGCTATCTTCTCTCGATGTAAGGCTCCGACTTGCAACTCCACTTCCTCAGTGACCAAGGTGACGGTCTCCTGTAGCGGTTTGCCATCCACTGCGGCAATCAGGTGAGGATTACATAGGATACCCACGGGAATTTGGTACGTGTCCACTAGAGTTGAGCGAAACAGGTCGGTCAGATTCAAAAATCGCCGACTTTCGCCAAAGTCGGGTTTCGCCGATCAAAACCCAAACCTAGCGTGAGGTCGGCCATGAGGTCGCTGATCAACGCGCCAAAGTCGCGTTTCAAATGATGCTTTCAGCGCCTTTTCTCACCCAATGATGGAGGACGCACACTGTGGGCAATGCGATGACATGCGCAGCGGCCAGCACCATCTTAAAGAAGTGCATTGAAGTGATTGGCTGGCTTTGTGTGGCGTCACAGGGTGAACGGCGTCACAGGGTGAACAGGCTGTGAACGCCGACCGCCATCTTACTTCTGCCGATCTTACAATAGGGAGAGGTGCTGCTGCTGATTCTGAACAGGGAGAGCGTTAGGCAGGGAAGAAGAAAAAAAACTGCTTCTGCTGATAGCGCTTTTCACTGTACAGTTAGTGTGCAGTGAAAGGGGAGGATTTTTGTTGTATGCAGCAGCGCTGGTGGTGATTAGGCTGCTTTTTAAGGCTACCTGCTAGCTGCATTGCTGTGTGCACACTGCTGTTCAAACTGCTTTTTTCAAAGCACTCCAAATTTTATTATTTTGTACTGGTGAGTTACTGAGCGTTTATTTTTTCACACATCGTCTAGCGGTGTACGCTCCTCACACACTACCGTGTATTCCGACTGGTATCACGGACAAATAGAAGCTATCTGTGTGTGACTCTGGAAGAAAAAGCCGAGGAGTTTGTCCGTTTTTCCAGACCTACACCTTAGAGTCGTGTCCGTTTTTCAAACTGTTTCGTATATCTGCTGTTTGATTACAGTCAAAGCTTGACAGAGACAGCGTGTGTCAGTCTGTATTCAAATACACGGAGCTTGACAATTTTACATACTCACACCGTACAGCGGTGTACGCTCCACACACACTACCGTGTACCGCCTTCTAGCATGGACAAATAGAAGCTACTGTGTGTGACTCTGGAAAAAAACAAGGAGTTTGTCCGTTTTTCCAGACCTACACCTTAGAGTCGTGTCCGTTTTTCAAACTGTTTCGTATATCTGCTGTTTGATTACAGTCAAAACTAGACAGAGACAGCGTGTGTCAGTCAGTATACAAATACACTGAGTTTGACAATTTTACATACTCACACCGTACAGCGGTGTACGCTCCTCACACACTACCGTGTACCGCCTTCTAACATGGACAAATAGAAGCTACTGTGTGTGACTCTGGAAAAAAAAACCGAGGCGTTTGTCCGTTTTTCCACACCTACACCTTAGAGTCGTGTCCGTTTTTCAAACAGTGCCGTAAATCTGCTTGTTGGATTATGGTCCAATACACACTGTGAGAGCGTCTGTGACTTACATAATATATACGTTGATTTAATTTGTTTAATACACCTTACACAGCTGGACGCTCCTCATACAGTACCATCTCTCTGCTGATATTTTGGTTACATTTTTCCAAACATGAGGAAGTATGATGGAACAGGCCGCAGACGTGGGCAGGGGGCGCGGCTGGTACTGAAGGTGGTGGTGCATCGGCTGGTTCTGGCAAAAACACAATAGCAGCTAAGGCAGGAGGTGTTGAGCCTGCGTCATCCTCTGGCCCAAGAAAGCCTGTAAGGTTGCCTTTTCTTGGAGTAGGAAAACCGCTTTTAAAGCCGGAGCATCAGGAACAGGTTTTGGCGCACATTGCCGAAACAGCCACCAGCTCTATTGCCTCCTCTTCTGAACGGTCGAAACCTGCAAGCACGGAGTCGTCAGTGCAGGGTTCTGGTCATGAAAAACCCCTTTCCTTGTGTCCTTCACCCCCACCAAAAGTTAAGGATGCGGCAGCCCACACAGCAGATTACTCTATGGAGCTCTTTTCACATACCATGACTGGGCTATCCAGTCAAATCTTGAATTCCCCAGTCCAAGATGAATCTGACATAGAGTGCACTGATGCACAGCCACTGCTAGGTGATTCTGCTGGTACATTGACCCACAGCACTACATTGCCCTCGTCTATTCAGCCAGAATCTGACCCTGATGAAACCCAGGTGCCCCTTCCCGCATACCATACCACCTTACACGGTGACACAGAGGAAGATAAAGAGGAAGGTGCAGATGACTTTGAAGAGGAGGTGATGGATGACCCATTTCTGGACCCAGATTGGCATCCATTGAGGGAGGAGGGTGGCACTGGCAATAGTTCAGATAAGGAGAAGGATCCACAGCAGGCATTGACATCGCAGCAGCGGTTATCTAGCAGGCCCGTAGCTGGCCCGTAGCTTTCCTAAAACGTGGAACAAAAACTAAAAGAGTTGCAGGACAGCTTGACCAGATGGTCAACTTAGCACAGCGTGCAAGGCCAGAAAATGTTTACCATAGTAGGAAGAGTGCAGTGTGGCACTTCTTTGTTCAAAATCCTACCGATGAGGCAAAGGTTACCTGTAAGAAGTGCGGAAGGACCTTTAGCCGAGGTAAACAACTCAGAAATTTGAATACCACTTGCATGCTTAGACATTTAATCAACATGCACTTGCAAGCATGGACGCACTACAAAACCTCAGGTAGCACATGTGCACCTGCTCCAACTGAAGGTAGCCAACAACGCTCCATCGCTACCCCCACTGTAAGACCACCACCACCATTAAGCACACCTCCTCTTCCTCTTCTTCCGCTTCCTCGGACTTGCCCAATTACGCCCTTTGCAGCAGCTGAATGTCCAGCCAACACATCTACATATGCCAATTTTTAAACCTCCCTAACTGGGCTGCCCACCTCTCCCCCAACGGCTGGGGGTCAAGACCTGGTGCACCCCAGCAAGTGCTGTTGCTCTGAACAGGTGGATGGGCCCACTGATGGCCGCCGGCAATGGCACAGGGCCCCTCATAGTAAAATACAGTGTCTTAGACGGTGGGAGGGCCCACTCGCCGTCAGACACACCAGCATACTATGAGGGGCCCTGTGCCAGTACCATCGACCATGTTTGTGCCCCCCCTGCTTTGTCATGGCCACAGCACTTGCAAGTTGCAATACTTACCTCTCCCTGCTCCACCGCTGTGTAGTCTGGGCAGTTAAATCCTTCACAGGGACGGCTACTTGAAATTTGGTGTATTGATCAATGATGGTTAAGATGTAGCTATGGCCTCTACCTTCAGATGATCAATGGCTACCATTTGAAATGGACATCAACTTACAAGCGGATGCAGTGGTGGTTTATGATCACCTTTCACAGTTGTGATAGTCACAGACGTGTGACATTCCTGCCACCATTTTTCAATGTCTCCTCTCATGCCAATCCAATAGAATCACCTACAGCCTGTGCCTTCTGTCTTTTGCCCTCCAAAATGACCAGACACATCACGATAGGCAGTGAGGACCATGGGTACATCTCTCCCTGTGATCACAATTTGATGGAGATGAGTAACGGTGATGTAATCCACGCTACTTCGATGAAGCAATCCTTTCTTCACAAAAAACCTTTTTCACTTTCTCCACAGACACAGTAATTGAGGGTCTGCATCGCCTCTGCAACATATACCGGGATTTCCCCGCTATGAGTAATTCCAAAATTTCTGCTAACACTCGACTTTGCGTCTATACTTGTATCCATGTAGTTTCCAGTAGCGGAGATTCTTGACTGGCTTACTGAGATTGACATGTATTCGAAGATTTAAATGTACCACAACACTGTATACTGATGTATGCTATGAATACCTTTCCCTTTTTCTACTTTTTTAATTCTGGTGTAATACATAGTGAGCCTGTGAGTGTCTGTGTCTGACTCCGGAAGTATAGACGGAAATTTAACCATAGACTGGACACACCTGGTATGTGCTGATACAGTACCTTGTTTCAAAAATTTGTATTAAGGTATCATCTGTAGGATAACCAACTGTGGGGGGGACCCTCTTCTTGCCACAGACAAACACGAGACTGAGACAGAGTTTGTATTGAACAGGTCCGTTTTTAGTGCCCATCCTTCTGTCAACAACAGCAATTCACCACAGCCGTTTCACATTTCTCTATACACAGGCCCCGGTACCTTCACTTCCTTTGTAACTATAATTGTGGCGTCCTCTGTGGCTCTTCCACTGTGGCTGGCCTAGGCCCAACCACCACAGCGCTGCACCAGTCTGAGCACACCGTCCGTATGATAGCCCCAGGCCGTCTTCATCTGCGGCTACCGCCCTCTGGCCCACCCCCCCCGTGACCGCCTCAATGTCAGTCCTCTCTGGAGCCTTTCCACTGTCTCTATTTCCTCAGTAGAACTTCCTCTTTACTGTGCTCCCTTCGCTGACTGACTCTTCCAGAACCTTCCCTCAGCCTTTTTCATACTTCCAGTTCTGGTAACTCCGGCCACTATCACCTAACAGTTTCTCTGACCAATGGCAGTTATTCAGTCCCACTCCTACACTCTCCACTGCCCTCCAATGGGCAAGCTAAAACACTGCACCCTTTATCTTTATCTTAGCAGTTTCACACCTACACTGCGCTACACCTCTGCTTCTCACTACAGGCTGGTTTGTCTCTCAGTCCACCTTCCCTACATCATCCATAGTGAGTGAGCGTGTGTGGGTTACGCCTTCTATATATACGGTGAATCGGAGAAACAAAATTTTACACTATACTCGATACAGCTTGTATCTGGTTATACAGTACCTTTGTTCGACATTTAGCATTACGGTCCAATCCATACTGTGTAAGCGTCTGAGAGTGACTACGGGACTATTTATAGGGAGATTTCGATTGTCCCCTAAAAAATATATACTTGCTATCTTGTTATCCAGAAACTTTTTTACAACATTTTTTATTATGGTCAAAGCCAAACTAAGGGAGCGCCTGAGGGTGACTACGAAAATATATACCGATATTTTCAATTTGGCCAACACTGCATACAGCAGAACGCTTCTGATACAGTATTATTATTATTATTTATTATTATAGCGCCATTTATTCCATGGCGCTTTACATGTGAGAAGAGGTATACATAATACATACAAGTACAGCAATCTTAAACAATACAAGTCACGACTGGTACAGGATGAGAGAGGACCCTGCCCGCGAGGGCTCACAATCTACAATTGGGTGAGGATACAGTAGGCGAGGGTAGAACTGGTCGTGCAGCGGCTTGGTGGATTGGTGGTTACTGCAGGTTGTAGGCTTGTCAGAAGAGGTAGGTCTTCAAGTTCTTTTTGAAGGTTTCCATGGTAGGTGAGAGTCTGATATGTTGTGGTTGAGAGTTCCAGAGTAGAGGGGATGCGCGGGAGAAGTCTTGTATGCGATCGTGGGAAGAGGAGATAAGAGGGGAGTACAGAAGGAGATCTTGTGAGGATCGGAGGTTTTGTGCAGGTAAGTACCGGGAGACTAGGTCACAAATGTACGGAGGACTCAGGTTGTGGATGGCTTTGTATGTCATGGTTAGGGTTTTGAACTGGAGTCTTTGGGTAATGGGGAGCCAGTGCAGGGATTGACAGAGGGGAGAGGCCGGGGAATAGCGGGGGACAGGTGGATTATTCGGGCAGCAGAGTTAAGAATAGACTGGAGGGGTGCGAGAGTGTTAGAGGGGAGGCCACAGGGCAGGAGGTTGCAGTAGTCAAGGCGAGAGATGATGAGGGAATGGACTAGGCTTTTAGCTGATTCTTGGTTGAGGAATGTATGGATCCGTGAAATATTTTTGAGTTGAAGTTGGCAAGAAGTGGAAAGGGCTTGGATATGTGGTTTGAAAGAGAGATCAGTGTCAAGGATAACCCTGAGGCAGTGAGCTTGTGGGACTGGAGAGAGTGGGCAGCCGTTTACTTTAATGGATAGGTCCGTTGGGGGGGGGGGTCACGTGAGATGAGCGAAAGATGATTAATTCTGTTTTGTCCATATTAAGTTTTAGAAATCTAGCGGAGAAGGATGAAATAGCAGACAGACATTGAGGGATTCTGTTTAGTATGGAGGTGATATCTGGTCCAGAGATGTAGATCTGTGTGTTATCAGCATAGAGGTGATACTGAAAGTAATGAGATTCTATGGGCTGTCCGAGGCCGAAGGTGTAAACGGAGAAGAGCAGGGGCCCTAGGACTGAACCTTGCGGGACTCCAACGGATAGGGGGCGCGGTGAGGAGGTGGTGTGCGAATGGGAGGCACTGAATGTCTGGTCTGCTAGGTATGACGCAATCCAAGATAGGGCCAAGTCTGTGATACCAAGAGATGAGAGGGTCTGTAGTAATAGGGAATGGTCCACTGTGTCAGAGGCAGAGGACAGGTCCCGGAGGAGGAGGACAGAGTAGTGTCGCTTGGCCTTGGCAGCTAGTAGGTATTTGGTGACCTTAGTTAGGGCAGTTTCAGTGGAGTGGTGTGGCCAGAAGCCGGATTGCAAGTGGTCAAGGAGGCAGCAAGAAGAGAGGTGGGAGGATAGTTCAAGATGGACGTGTTGTTCCAGTAGTTTTGAGGCATGGGGAGAAGTGATATAGGGCGATAGCTAGATACAGAGGATGGGTCAAGAAAGGGCTTTTTGAGGATAGGTGTGATTGAGGCATGCAGTAACCTTTTTAGCTATTTAGTTTCTGGTGTAATCCATAATGAGCCTGTAAATGTCTGTTACTCCGGCAATATATTTGGAACTTTAAGATTACCCCCACACTGTATACAGCTGTACGCTTGTGTTACATAACCCATCTACAGCTTTTCATATTCTTGGGTAATCCATACTGGGCCCGAGAGCGTTTGTGTCTGCCTCCTGAAATGTATATGGAGAATCAGAATGTTTACACTATACTATATATACCTTTTATCTGGTGATACAGTACCCTTTTTCAACTTATTTTATTGGGTAATCCATACTGAGCCTGTAAGCGTCTGTGTATGCCTCATGAAATATATACGGAGATTTACTGTTATCCATAGACTGTATAGAGCTTTACGCTTCTGATACAGTACCATATATCTGCTGGTATTTTGGGTACATTTTCAAAAACATGAGGAAGTATGGTGGAAGAGGATGCGGATTTGGGCGTGGAGAGCCACTTGGTACTGATGGTGGTGGTGGTGCATCTGCTGGTAGTGCCTAAAACACAATAGCAGCTAAGGCAGGAGGTGTTTAGCCAGCGTCATGGTGTAGCTCTGGAAGGCCTGTAAGGCTCCCTTTTCTGGGAGTAGGTAGACTGCTTTTAAAGCCGGAGTATCAGGAACTGTTTGTGGCTTACATTGCTGAAATAGCCTCCAGCTCTATTGCCTCCTATTCTGAAGTTATACAAAATGCAAGCACTGAGTCATAACTGCAGGCTTCTGGTCAGCAGCAACCCCTTTCCTTGTGTCCTTCACCCACACCAAAAGTGAAGGATGTGGAAGCACACACCTCAGATTACTCCATGGCGCTCTTTTCACATACCATGCCTGGGTTAATTAAAAATAGGGCCCATCATGTACTGGAGCAATGTAAATGGGGCAGATCAGACACTGGAGCAGCATCTAAGGGGCACATTATACACTGGAGCATTACAAATGGGGCCCATTATATATGGAGCATTATTAGATCCCATCATACACTGGAGCATCATCCATGAGGCCCATCATGTACTGGAGCAATGTAAATGGGGCAGATCACACACTGGAGCAGCATTTAAGGGGCACCTTATACAATGGAGCATTACAAATGGGGCCCATTATATATGGAGCATTATTGGAGCCCATCAGACACTGGAGCATCATCCATGAATCCATGAGGCAGCATTTAAGGGGCACATTATACACTGGAGCATTACAAATGGGGCCCATTATATATGGAGCATTATGTGGAGCTTTTCAGATACTGTATGGAACATTATATGTGACTAATTATTTGGTATGGAGAAATATATGGGGCTCATTATTCTGTATGGCGCACAATGTGGTGGCCATAACACTGTATGGAGTAATATACTGTCCTGTTTTTGAGCTACTGTACAATTTAAAATAGATCAGTCATGTCATGTAAGCAGTGAAGTATGTGTCATTGTACTATACCTATATTTATGTGGTGTATCGGAGCATCATGAGTTGTTGTATGTGTTAAAGGGGCGCACTGACACTCTTTTGCCCAGGGCACACGAAAACCTGGAGCCAGCCCAACCCCCCCACAACTTTAGCCAAATAGCCCCCAGTTTTCAATGCGTAACTATTATTAGGAAGTAAATTAAGGTTGACAAGCTTCAGTTATAAGAATTGATGTTTTTGGCATTGAAATGGGCACTGTAGGTGTGTTTACTGTCCTCCATTCCCTGCCGACTTTGCTTCCCCATTGACTTGCATTGGGTTTTGTGTTTCAGTCGGCCTCCGACTTTTCCCTATAGTCGGCCGATTTTGTTCGACCCGACTTTTGAGAAAGTCGTGTTTCATGAAACCCGACTCGACACGAAAAAAGGCAAAGTCACACATCTCTAGTGTCCACCTCTTCATGCCGGATGAAGTTACCTGCCGAGCCCGAATCCACGTAGGCCACCTCGGACCCATGTCTCTGCCCTGAAACCACAATAACAGATATATGAAGAGGTTAAGATGAATCATTAGCACCTATGGAGGCCTCTCTTACCTGACCTAGGTGGAGAAGTTTCCCGGTTTCTCAGGACAGGTACGGACAATATGTGACGAACGTCCGCAATAGAGGCTTAGGCCTTGTGCCCGCCTCTCCCTCCGCAACTCGGCCAATTTGAGGCAATCTACCTACATGGGTTCGAACGAGGAGGGAGAAGAGGACCCGGCCGGACGGGGACTAGCGAACCGGTTGGAAAGGGAAGCCGGTCTAGTTGACCTCCTGTCTCTCGCAGACTCCCAGGCGCGCTCCTGGAAGCGCAGGTCAGTGCGGGTGGCCAGCGAGATAAGGTCCTCCATGGTGGTCGGGGTATCCCGACCCGCGAGATCATCCTTTACTCTGCTCAAAAGACGGCGCCAGAATGCCCCTACCAATGCCGCTTTATTCCAGCCAAGCTCAGAGGAGAGAGTGCAAAAGCGGATGGCATACTGCCCGCCCGTGAGAGAACCCTGATGTAGGTTAAAAAGAGACTCGATAAGAGAGGCTAACCGACCCGGCTCATCGAAAACCCTGCGAAAAGTATCCAAGAAGACCGGAAGACTCGAGACAATGGGGTTGTCCCGTTCCCAGAGATGGTTCAGCCAGGACAGGGCCTCTCCCTCCAGATGGGAAATAATGAAGGCCACTTTGGCCTGTTCAGAGAGATATTGCTGGGGCAACCATTCAAAATGGAGGTTACACTGATTTAAGAACCCCCTACAGAGCTTGGGATCGCCACTAAACCGAGGCGGCTTGGCGAGGCGGGGCGCTGGGAGAGCTGTAGACACGGGGGGTGGAGTCGGGATCACAGCGGCAAACTGGAGGACCGACAAGCGGCTATCAACAGAGGCCATATAACTCAAAATATGGGCTTCAGTATCTTGTTGCTGACCCAGCTCCTGTTGAAGACTGGCCAGTTGAGTGGCATTTCCAGGATCAGCCACCTGCAGGGCCGACAAACGGGTGTCCATAGACTTCATGACAGACATGATGTGTCCCTGATTCCTTGTAAAAAGAGCAACTCCTTTTGGGTAGCAGCAGAAGTACCGGAGGAGTCCATGGCCTGATCGTACTGTTACCACAGCTGGTCAGGTGAGGAAAATCTCCAGGAGTGGACCCTCTGGACCATGGCACCGAGGGGCCCCGGGCGAGCTGCCAGGGTGGAGCCGACCCCTACACAGGGATCATTAGGAGCAGGCCCAGGGGTTCGGGTACCACGATAGCCGGTTCCGAGAGGGGCGGCTCAGACCGGACTGGAGTAGGAGCACGAGACTGTAGAAGGTAGGACCAGAGTAGGATTGCAGGGCCGGACCATGGACAGCAGGACAAAGCAGGATCACTGGAGAAAGGACTGGAGTAGGACTGCGGGACTGGAGCATAGACAGCAGAACGGAGCAGGAACACGGGAGGCAGGACTGGAGTAGGACTGCGGGACTGGAGCATAGACAGCAGGACTGAGCAGGAACACGGGAGGCAGCACTGGAGTAGGACTGCGGGACTGGAACATAGACAGCAGGAACCACGGAATACAGGACTGCGAGACTGCAGCAGGAACCACGGAATACCGGACTGCGGGAGACCAGCGAGTACACGAGGAAGCAGGGCACAGTGTGCTAGCAAACACGGTGATCAGGCACCTCCCTCAAAGGGGAACGGCCTGATATGCCCCTGTCTGGTCTGCCATTGGTCCGACAGTGCTTCCGGGTGCTTCTGGAGCACAAGTGACAGGAGGGAGGCGCGGCCGCGGCCTACGGCGCATGCGCATTGCATGCAGAGACGCCGTCGGCCGTGGACCTGTCAGAAGGGACCGCCGCGGCTGTCGGGCGGTGGGGGGCTGCGGTGCGAGATCGGAGGCCGGGTGAGTATACAGTGGCAGCATGACACACACCACAAAAGTGGCATCAATTTCCAGAGTAGAAACAGTATAATAGGCCTCTGACACACCTTCCATAACAGGGAACCCACTAGATGGAGATATAACTTACAGTCTCCACATTCAAAAAAATTATTGTCACACACCTCAAAAGTGGCATCAATTTCCACAGAGTAGAAACAGTATAATAGGTCTCTGAAACACCTTCCACTACAGGCAACCCACCAGATGGAAACCCAAATTAGAGTTTTTACATTTCAAAAAATTATTTGTAGCAGTAGCAACAGCAAGCACAGAAGCTACGACAAAGGTGGCACAGACTGCAACGCAAGATCAGTGCATGACACTAAAAACTACAATATCGCCTAGGCATGACAGGCGAGATCAGGCCACTCTTCCATTTTTGAAGACCAAAATACAAAAGTGTCCAAATTTCCCCTGATGGCATTTATACTAAGCTCAAGATACTCCTGCACCATCCTCTCCAGTCATTCACATCGTGTCACACATGTATTCTGTTCTGTTGGTGCGTGAGCTGGTCTAAAAAATGTGTGGAATGACTGACACTGCTGTAGCTACTGCTATTTGTGAGATGATGCCTTGACGTTTCTGGGTTGGACATCTAGAACTGTGATGCACACTGAATTTCCCTGCTCTCTTGGGGAATACCACTCTTAAGATTGTCTACAACCGTGTTTTGATACTCCAGCATGTGTGCGTCCCTTTCCGGGGGGGAGCATCTGGCAAAATTTTCTTTTCTACTGTGGATCTAACCAAGTAGTCAGCACTATTTCTATTTCTAACCCTAAGAATACGGGCATCATGTTGAAGATAGTGCAGCAAGAAGGCGCTCATGTGTCGACCTCTTCCATGAGGTCCAATTCCATGGTGTGTGGGGTAACACTCAAGGTTGCTTCCTCCAGCCCATCCCACCAACCACAGACAACAGAGAGGGGATCATTATCCTCTTCATCTCCTTACTATTGCGTGTTCATCACCTCTTCCTCCACAATTTTTTTCCATGGCTTCTGCACTTTCATTTACAGTTTGACAAATACCATGAGTCCCCCTCGTTCGCTATAATCCACCCTCCCATGGCACCCACCTGTGTGACAACAGTCTGGAACTTAGAAATACTGTTATACCTTCCGAATCCTCTTCTGCATCAACATCTTCCTCTTGGACGATCACCTCCTTACACAGACTATTCAAAGTGTGCTCCAGCATGTACTGTACATGACCGGAATAGTGATGCTGATAGTGGCATCATCAGCACTAACATCTTACTAGCCATTTCAAAACTATGCAGAAGGGTGTAGAAGTCTTTCATCTGTGTCCACTCCTCAAGCGTGATTTACACTACATCTGTACTGGGTTGGCCAAGGCTACGCAAAAGGACATACTGCACCAGGGCTCATTGCTGCTGCCACAGTCGAACCGGTAGGCTGAAAGACTTCTGTCGCGATGCAAGTTGATGACCTGTGAGGGGCGATTGTCAGAAGTGAGCACACAGCGACTGTGCTTTTTGTAGCATCGCATCAAGTTGGGATCGTGGTGGAGAAATTGCTGTACCACCAGGTTGAGGATGTGAGCCATGCAAAGCACATATGTGAGGTTGCCCTGTCATAGAACCGCCTCCAGGTTTGCACCATTTCACACACAGCCTTCCCTGTCTCCCGCATCAGAGGAGACAGACATTGCTCTAACTCCAAGGCATATTCATTTTAACACTGCCTGATTGTGATAAGCAATGGCTGCGCAGTACGGAGGTGGGGGGATTCTATATGCACTGTTGGAACATGAGTCAGATTAAGGGAGAGGTTGAGGGCACAGGTGGAGGTCCTAGAGGAGGAGGAACAGCCAGCAGTGGAAGTGTTAAATACAGAGGTCCTGCAAGCCTCGGGGATTCAAAGACTTGTGGAGCAGCTGCTTGACCGCCTGACCCCACATTCACCAGAGTGCCCAGGTAGCGAGATTTATCACCCCTGCCCATATTTGCTCACCCAGGTGTCAGTGGTGAAATGCACCCTGTCAGACATAGATTTTTTCAGGGAATGGGTGTTGTTGTCTGCAACATATTTATATGGCACAGGCACAACTTTCTTAGAGAAGTAATGGTGACTGGGCAACTCGTACTGGAGGACTGCAATGGCCATTCATTTTCAGAAATCATTTGTATTCACCAGGCAGAAAAGCAACATTTCCGTGGCAAACAGATTGGAGATTGTGGAGTTGAAGCTCTTAGCTTTGGCATGTGTAGGAGGAAAAATTCTTTTACATGACCACAACTGCGTGACTGAGGGCTGGCTGCTGTGCTGTGAGGGTGGAGTAGTGTGAACAAGACAAACTGCTGGACTGTGAGTGAGGTGCAGGCAGAGATGTCAGGGTGGATTGGGAAAAATTGATCACCTGAGCATGTAAAATTGCTCAGTTCGAGTAACGAACGTGCTCACTCATCTCTACTTTTCCCTATTTTGTTACATTAGAAACTGTGTTAAAATATTTTTGTGATCTGATATGTGCATGACCAGCACTAAATAGTCTAAGTTGAAGTGAAGTGAGATAAATATAGCCTAAATTAAATTTATTGGATCAAATAACTCAAGCGGCACATACCGACTAGTGGGCTTCACGAGCTACCAGCTGTCCCATTAACCACAACACATCCTAAATGCAAGTCAATGGGAAATCTGAGCATTTTTCCAGCAGACCCTACAAGCAGTGCTGAGTGGAATGAGAACAGCATGGGGATAATCCCTGGAAGCATCTCTGACTCCCAGATTGCTGCTGAGAACAATGGTGTCACACTTTTAGTTCTCTTTGATATAACTTTCAAAATCAATGAGAATTTGAAGTTTACAAGAAAAAAAGAGAAGAAACATATTTTCCTATATGTAAAGATAAATTCAAAAAGGATTTTAAAAAATTATAATTTCAGTAAACCAAATTTGATTTTTTTATTATAAAATTGAATCCGGAAAATTTTTGAACGTAAATATTTTAAAAATGTGCTTCATTTACTCCTACACTCAAATGCTTTCCAGAAAGTGTAAAGCCAGGATAAAAATTATAAAGGAGGGTAATACAGTTATCCGTTGCAGCTGTCCACTTCTTTTTCTCTTTCCTCAGGAGGCTTGTGGAACTGACTCCTCCTGCTTCCTGGGTCGAGATTCCCAGGTGCCTTGCGTGTAAATAATTCGGCTTTGAGTAGTAGCTCTTGCAGCCTTCGAGGCAAGTGTTCAGTCTCTACTGCCAGCTGGTTGAAGAAGATTTGATAATGGGTCCCAAACTCTTCAATGAACCCCCTTCTCTGCAGTGGGTCATAGGTAACGACCTCCCCCTAGGATACCAACTGTTGGTAACTTTAGGCTATGTGCACACGTACGGAATTGCAGCAGAAATTTCCGTGGCAATTCCGCAACTCACTGCTGTGGGAAATTCGTGGGAAATCCGCATGCAGAATTCCCGCTAAAAACTAGCATTTTGCAAGCGTAATTAGCTTGTAGAATGCTAGCATTTTCCAAGCAATCTGTAGCTTCGCTTGGAAAATTGATTGACAGGTTAGTCACACTTGTCAAACATAGTGTTTGACTAGTGTGACCAACTTTTTACTATTGAGGCTGCCTATGCAGCATCAGTAGTAAAAAGATATAATGTTAAAAAATAGCAGCGTTCCCAGACCTCAGCGATGCTCCCGGCAAGTCCCGTTGTGAGCGATGCCTTGTGACAATGACCCCAGATGACGTAGCATTATGCGAGACTGCTACGTCATCACAGGTCATTGTCACAAGGCATCACTGGGAACGGGACTTGCCGGGAGCATCGCTGATGCCTGGGAACACTGTGGGGGATGCCGGAAGGTGAGAATATCACGATTTTTTTATTTTAATTCTTGTGCAAGTTGACCTGTGCTATAGGACTCAGGAAAATAGACAATGATTAAATAATAGAAATGATGAAAATGCTGATCTGTACGTGGCCAAGTGGGAGGAGTCTTTCATATAGCAAGGGGGCGACCAACATAATGGTTTAGCCCTTTGGCATCGATTCATCGATGACGTTTTTTTCATTTGGAAGGGCTCCAGGGTAGAACTGAATGCATTCATTTCGGGCCTCGATTTGAACAACTTTGGTCTCGAATTCACACCAGTGATTTGTGACAGTATCATCATCTTTTTGGATTTGACTATTTATATTAAAGATAATCATTTGTGCATGAAGTGCTATCGTAAGGAGGTTGACTCCAATGGTTTTATACACATTTCCAGTTGTCACCTCCCGGTCTGGTTGAAAATATTCCTAAGGGCCAGTTTACCCGTATTAAATGCAATTGCACGAATCTGGTAGATTATAATGAGGCATCGGATTCCCTCACACAACAATTTGCTGAAAAAGGCTATCCCATCTCTTTATTGGAGCAGGCTAAATGGGAGGTGGATTTACTATCTAGACACGATTTGATACACAAGACTAAGACAGCTAGTACACCAGATATAGACATTAATCAACAAATTCATCAGCTTCCGTTTTTTACTCAGTTTCATGCGGGCCATCACACTTTCAAAAGGATCATTCAGAAACATTGGGCTATACTTAAGAAAGACAAAATTATTGGGGAAAGCCTACCAGATCTTCCCAAATTTATTTATCGGAAGGCCCAGGCACTGGGTAATCTGGTGGCCCCCACTATCAAACATAAATCAAGACAAGTCGTATCCAAGACAGTTCAGCATCATAGGTCAGGATTTACACCGTGTAGCACTTGTTTCTGTTGTACTACCACATCCTTTAGAAAACTTCATGGTTCCACCTTTGTGGATTCAGGGGGAAGCAGGAAATATCACATTAAGGACAATCTATCCTGCTATACCACTGGGTTATTTATATCATTAAATGCCCTTGGGGCAAGTTGTAAGTGGGATGTACTAAAAGAAAACTTATGATTCTCATAAAAGAGCACCTTAGCAATATAAAAAAGGGCTTTGATGGACACCCATTATCACGCCACTTTAAAGATTTCCATAATCAATCGGCGAAAGGTGCAGTTTTTTATGGTATTCAGAAGGTGCATCAGAATCCTAGAGGTGGTGACTTCATCAAAGCTATGTCAAGAGCTGAGTCCAAATGGATTTACACTCTTGACTGCTTGGCCCCAAAAGGTCTTAATCAGGAACTGGAGATTTTTGCTTTCCAGTAACTCATTGCAGTCCACAACTGTGCGCTGGTATCTGTTTATATATACAGACATTTTATATTCTATATCTTATATATTATAAAAACATTTTAAATACATTTTCTACTGTTATTTTTGTTGGCTATTTTAGACAATTAATTGGTTTTCTTCGGAATGTAGGTATAATTATGTATATTAACCCCTTCACCCCCAAGGGTGGTTTGCACGTTTATGACCGGGCCAACTTTTACAATTCTGACCACTGTCCCTTTATGAGGTAATAACTCTGAAACGCTTAAATGGATCCCGGTGATTCTGACACTGTTTTCTCATGACATATTGTACTTCATGTTAGTGGTAAAATTTCATTCAAATAACTTGCGTTTATTTGGAAAAAAAAAATGGAAATTTGGCGAAAATTTTGAAAATGTCGCAATTTTCCAACTTTGAATTTTTATGCCCTTAAATCACAGAGATACGGCACACAAAAACCTGATAAGTAACATCTCCCACATGTTTACTTTACATCAGAACAATTTTGGAACCAAAATTTTTTTTTGTTAGGAAGTTATAAGGGTTAAAAATTGACCAGCGATTTCTCATTTTTGCAACACCATTTTATTTTTACGGACAACATCACATTTGATGCCACTTTGAGGGGTCTATATGATAGAAAATACCCAAAAGTGACACCATTCTAAAAACTGCACCCCTTAAGGTGCTCAAAACCACATTCAAGAAGTTTATTAACCCTTTAGGTGCGTCACAGGAATTTTTTGAATATTTAAAAAAAAAATGAACACCTAACTTTTTTCACAAAAAAAATACTTCAGGTTCAATTTTTTTTATTTTACCAAGGGTAACAGGGGAAATTGGACTGCAAAAGTTCTTGTGCAATTTGTCCTGAGTACGATGATACCTGATATGTGGGGGGAACCACTGTTTCGGCGCATGGCAGAGCTCAGAAGGGAAGGAGTGCCTTTTGACTTTTTCAATGCAAAATTGGCTGGAATTCAGATCGGACGCCATGTCATGTTTGGAGAGCCCCTGATGTACCTAAACAGTGGAAACCCCCCACAAGTGACCCCATTTTGGAAACTAGACCGCACAAGGAACTTATCTAGATATGTGGTGAGAACTTTGAACCCACAAGGGCTTCACAGAAGTTTATAACGTACAGCCGTACAATTAAAAAATCATATTTTTTCCACAAAATTGATCTTTTCACCCTCAATTCTTATTTTTGCAAGGGTAACAGGACCCTAAAAGTTATTGTGCAATTTGTCCTGAGTACGCTGATACCCCACATGTGGGGGTAAACCACTATTTGGGCGCCTGGCAGAGCTCGGAAGGGAAGCAGCGCCATTTGACGTTTTTGGCTGGAATTGAGATTTGACACCATGTCGCGTTTGGAAAGCCCCTGATGTGCCAAAACAGTGGAAACCCCCCACAAATGACACCATTTTGGAAACTAGACCCCCCAAGGAACTTATTTAGTTGTGTGGTGAGCACTTTGAACCCTCCAGTGCTTCATAGAAGTTTATAATGCCCGGGCATGAAAATAAAAAAATCGTATTTTTTCCACAAACATGATCAATTAGTCCCCAATTTTTTTACTTTCCCAAGGGTAATAGGAGAAATTGAACCCCAAAAGTTGTTGTCCAATTTGTCCTGAGTACGCTGACACCCCATATGTGGGAGAAAACTACTGTATGGGCACACATCGGGGATCGGAAGGGAAGTAGAGACATTTTGGAATGCAGACTTTGATGGAATGGTCTGCGGGTGTCATGTTGCCTTTGGAGAGCCCCTAATGTACCTAAACAGTGGAAACCCCCAACAAATGACCCCATTTTGGAAACTAGACCCCCTAAGGAACTTATCTAGATGTGTGGTGAGCACTTTGAACCCCCAAGGGCTTCACAGAAGTTTATAATGCCCGGGCATGAAAATAAAAAAATCGTATTTTTTCCACAAACATGATCAATTAGTCCCCAATTTTTTTACTTTCCCAAGGGTAACAGGAGAAATTGGACCCCAAAAGTTGTTGTCCAATTTGTCCTGATTACGCTGACACCCCATATGTGGGAGAAAACTACTGTATGGGCACACATCGGGGATCGGAAGGGAAGTAGTGACATTTTGGAATGCAGACTTTGATGGAATGGTCTGCGGGTGTCATGTTGCCTTTGTAGAGCCCCTAATGTACCTAAACAGTGGAAACCCCCAACAAATCACCCCATTTTGGAAACTAGACCCCCTAAGGAACTTATCTAGATGTGTGGTGAGCACTTTGAACCCCCAAGGGCTTCACAGAAGTTTATAATGTCCGGGCATGAAAATAAAAAAATCATATTTTTTCCACAAACATGATCAATTAGTCCCCAATTTTTTTATTTTCCCAAGGGTAACAGGAGAAATTGGACCCCAAAAGTTGTTGTCCAATTTGTCCTGAGTACACTGATACTCCATATGTGGGAGAAAACTATTGTATGGGCACACGTCGGGGCTCGGAAGGGAAGTAGTGACGTTTTGGAATGCAGACTTTGATGGAATGGTTTGAGGGTGTCATGTGCGTTTGGAGAGCCCCTGATCTACCTAAACTATTGAAACTCCCCAGAAGTGACCCCATTTTGGACACTAGACCCCCCACGGAACTTATCTAGATGTGTGGTGAGCACTTTGAACCCCTAAGTGCTTCACAGAAGTTTATAACGCCCGGGCGTGAAAATGAAAAAATCATTTTTTTCCACAAAAATGATATTTTTGCCCCCAATTTTTTATTTTCCTAACGGTAACAGGAGAAATTGGACCCCAAAAGTTGTTTTGCAATTTGTCCTGAGTAGGCTGATACTGTTGTGAACTCATCTGTTCATTCATCTTTTGTGTCCGAGGATCTCCCTCTTCTGGTGAAGGAAGGTAGTGAGGCTGATTTGGATGAAAGAAACCAAACACCTGATCAGGTGGATTGTGACTGGGTAATGGGAACTACAGACTGGATATAAGGCAGCCGACGCCCTTCTGAGTCGCTGGTGATTTCTCTGCTGGATTCTTGGAGACCAGTCTGATTCCTGCTTCCCAAAGATAAGTTTTTGCTCTGCTATTGAACTTATTAGTTTTGGTTTGTTTACCTTGTTTTTTGAGTTCAGCCATCCCCGGCCGGGGGTGTGCTGGATTCTTTTTTCTTGATCAGTGTTCTCTTTTGCTCTGCTTCCAGAATATTCTGAGTGCTGATATAGGGTTTGAAGTCTAGTGACTTCAGTGTCCCTTTTGCTTATCAGTTGTGTTGGTAATATTTTTGGCAGAGTTTTCTCGGATTGCAGAGAGCAGCTTTTCTGTCCTGTCCTTTTTAGTTAGCTTGGGCCCCATCGTTTGCTCAACCTATCTTTCCATCTGTGTTAGTGTTTTCATCTTGCTTCACCGTCATTATATGTTGGGGGCTGCCTATTGCTTTGGGGTCTGCTCTGGGGCAGTCAGTTTTTCCCTTTTCTCTCTTTAGGCTTGTGTAGATCTCCGGCTGTGACGAGGTGTCTAGGATCACCGTAGGAACACTCCACGGCTACTGCTAGTTGTGTGATAGGATCAGGGGTCTGCAATCCGCTAGTTTCCAACCTCTCTGATTTTCTGGGCTGAGCTTGTGTTTTGTTTTTTCCTCCTCGGTGACTCAATCATAACAGAATCACCAGCCATACCGCAGATTCTAGGGTACTCAAAAGCAGGAAGGAATTGTTTAAAAAAAAAAAGGAAAAAAAAGGTGTCAGAATTTTTTTTTGTGTATATTTTTTCCGCTTTTTCTCTGAGGCCGTAGGAGGAATATTTTTTTTTTCTGATGGAGTTTAAGCAATTGTCTGATCGTGTGGAGCAGCTTGCTGCTGAAGTGTGAGGAATTTCCGCCTATCTTGCTCATTCACACGCTGCTGAACCAAAAATCCCCACTCCTGATGTGTTTTTTGGGGATCGGTCTAAATTTTTGAATTTTAAGAATAATTGTAAATTATTTCTTGCCTTGAAGCCTAACTCATCGGGGAGCTCTGCGCAGCAGGTTAAAATTGTCATCTCCTTGCTGCGCAGCGATCCCCAGGATTGGGCGTTTTCTTTAGTACCAGATGATCCTATTCTAGCTAATGTGGACGCATTTTTTCAGGCCTTTGGGTTGTTGTATGATGAACCTAATGCTATTGATCAAGCTGAAAAGACCCTGTTGGCATTGAGCCAGGGTCAAGATTCTGCAGAACTGTACTGTCAAAAATTCCGAAAGTGGGCGGTCCTCACCACTTGGAATGATGGTGCCTTGGCAGCTCTCTTTCGGAAGGGTTTGTCGGAAACTGTAAAAGATACTATGGTGGGATTTCCTGTTCCCTCTGGTCTTGACGATTCTATGATCGGCGTTTACGTGAACGTAAAATTATACGGGAAACGCTGCCACCTGTTGAACAAATGTCTGAACCTATGCAATGTGATAGAGTTTTGTCTAGGGCGCAACGTCAGGAGTTTAGAAGACGTAATAAGCTATGTTTTTTCTGTGGAGATGCCTCTCACATTATTTCTGTCTGCCCTAAACGAGAGAAACGTTTTGCACACACATTTGCTGTAGGTGGTGTACAACCTAAGTTTCTTCTGGCAATTACTCTGATCTGCTCCCTGTCCACATTTTCTGCTAAAGCCTTTGTGGATTCAGGAGCGGCCTTGAACCTAATGGATTTAGATTTTGCTAAACGTTGTGGTTTCCCTATGACACCCCTGCGGAGGCATATTCCTTTGATGCTACTCCTTTGGCGAAGAATAAACCTCAGTTTTGGACCCAGGTGGTAATGCGGGTCGCCCCAGACCATCAAGAAAATTGCAGATTTTTGGTGTTGCATAATTTGCATGATATCATCGTGCTGGGGTTCCCCTAGTTGCAAATCCATAACCCAGTTTTGGATTGGAAATCTGTGTCTGTGGTGAGTTGGGGTTGTCGGTGTGCTCTTAGTGACACTCCTGTTTTCTCCACCTCTCCCCAGTCGCATGAGGTTCCTGACTATTTGGCTGATTTTTATGATGTGTTTAGTGAGAGTAAGTCTGTGTCTTTGCCTCCTCATAGGAGTTATGACTGTGCAATTGAGCTGAGTCCGGGGTGTAAATTTCCCAAGGGTCGACTTTTTAATTTATCTGTACCCGAACATGAGGCTATGCATTCTTATATTAAGGAGTCGTTGGAGAAGGGTCATATTAGACCATCCTCTTCACCCTTAGGTGCTGGGTTTTTTTTTGTGGCCAAGAAGGAGGGTTCATTAAGGCCCTGTATTGACTATCGCTCCCTTAACAAAATTACTGTTAAATATCAGTATCCGTTACCCCTGATTTCTGACCTATTTTCTAGAGTTGAAGGTGCTTGCTGGTTTACCAAGCTTGACCTCAGGGGGGCGTATAATCTTATTCGCTTTAAGCATGGGGATGAATGGAAGACAGCATTTAATACTCCCGTGGGACTTTTTTAGTACCTGGTGATGTCTTTTGGGCTCACTAACGCCCCTTCTGTCTTCCAGTGCTTCATGAATGATATTTTCCTGGACTTTGTGGATAAGTTTCTGATCATCTATTTGGATGATATTTTGATCTTTTCCAGGGATTGGGACTCTCATGTGGAACATGTTCTGACTGTGTTCCGGATTTTGAGGGAAAACTCCCTGTAAGTTAAGGGATCGAAATGTCTTTTTGGTGTACAGAGGATTTCATTTTTGGAATTGATTTAGTCTCCGTCAACTATTGAAATGGACCCGGCCAAGGTACAGGCCATTTATGATTGGGTGCAGCCCACTTCTTTGAAGGCTCTCCAGAAGTTTTTGGGTTTTGCTCATTTTTATCGTAAGTTTATAGCCAATTTTTCTGTTATTGCCAAACCATTGACTGATTTGACTAAGAAGGGCGCTGATTTGCTGAATTGGTCTCCAGAAGCTGTTTCTTCTTTTCAGGTGCTGAAGCGGAGGTTCACTTCTTCTCCGGTTTTGCGACAACCCGATATCTCACTTCCATTTCAGGTGGAGGTGGATGCTTCAGAGACTGGTGCAGGAGCTGTTTTGTCCCCAAAAGATCCTGTAACATCTAAAATGAACCCCTGTGCCTTCTTTTCCCGAAAGTTCTCTCCTTCGGAACGCAACTATGATGTGGGGAATCGAGAACTGTTGGCCATGAAGTGGGCATTTGAGGAGTGGAGACATTGGTTGGAGGGAGCTAGACATCAAGTTGTGGTCCTCACTGACAACAAAATTTGATCTACCTTGAGTCGGCTAAACACTTGAATCCGAGACAGGCCAGGTGGGCCTTGTTTTTCACACGTTTTGATTTTGTGGTCTCCTTTCTTCCGGGCACTAAGAACGTTAAGGCTGATGCCCTCTCTAGGAGTTTTTTGGCCGATTCTCCTGTTGTGACCAAGCCTACTGGCTCTTTCTGCCATCTCGCCTGATTTGAGACGTGCTCTGGAGAAGTTTCAGGAGGATAAGCCTGAGCGTTGTCCCAGTGGTAGGTTATATGTTCCTGACCAGTGAAGGAGGAAAGTGATGTCTGAGTTTCATTGCTCCATGCTGGCTGGTCATCCAGGTATTTTTGGTTCTAGAGATCTGGTGAGTCGGTCTTTTTGGTGGCCTGCCTTGTCTGGTGATGTCAGAAATTTTGTGCAGACCTGTGGGACTTGCTCCCTATCTAAGCCTTCTTCTCGCTCTAGTGGGTTGTTGATGCCTTTGCCGGTGCCCAGGAGGCCATGGACCCATATTTCAATGGATTTTATTTCTGATCTGCCTGTCTCTCAGAGGATGACTGTTATCTGGGTGATTTGTGATAGATTCTCTAAGATGGTCCATCTTGTACCACTCCCTAAGTTGCCATCTTCCTCAGAGTTGGTGCCCTTGTTTTTGCAACAGGTGGTTCGCTTGCACGGGATTCCTGAGAACATTGTATCGGACAGAGGAGTTCAGTTTGTCTCTAGATTCAGGAGGACCTTTTGTTCCAAGTTGGGAATTCAGTTGTCCTTCTCCTCTGCATTTCGCCCTCAGACCAATGAGCAGACGGAGAGAACAAACCAGACTTTGGAGGCTTATTTGAGATGTTTTATATCATGGGAATTCATGATTTGGGACTCGCATGCTTCAATAAAGTTTTAGTGAGGGACAAGAGATTATCTGCTGCTCAAAAAAGGTTTTTATTGAAGGGCATGGAATTTATTCTAAAAAACAATTATTTTACTTTTTATGGGTGTCTGTATCATCAGAGACTTGGGACTGCGATGGGTTCCCAAGTCGCACCTACATATGCAAATATTTTTATGGGGGTTTTTGAGGATTTTTATATTTTTTATTCTAGATTACAACATAATATAATTATTTATAAGAGATTTATTGACGACTTATTCATCATATGGGACAATTCAAATAACGACATTGATGAATTCATTAAGGACATGAATAATAATCACTGGGGTCTTTCTTTTTCCTCAATATATAATCCCTTTACGATTAATTTTTTGGATATTACTATTTTTATCCAAAACAATAACATTTTAACCAAAACTTTTTTTAAAAATGTTGATAAAAATAGTTACATACCCTTCAGCAGTGGGCATTTTGGTAAATGGCTAAGAAATATACCTGACAATCAGTATAGAAGAATAAGGAAAAATTGTTCTGATCAGGAGGACTTTGAAAATCAGGCAGAAATTTTAAGGAATCGTTTTTTAAATAAAAAGTATCCTGTGGATTTGGTCAAAAATGCCTATAAGAAATGCAAAAATCTATCCCAAAATTCACTGATTAATGGATCCAAGATGACTAAAACTGACAATAAAAGATTTACAAGTAATTTCATTACACAGTATTGTGCCGAGAATACTAAAATCAGACAGATTCTAACGCATAATTGGCACATTTTACTAAATGACCCTGTTTTATATAAAATTCTCCCAAAAAGTCCAGGTATCACCTTTCGAAGAGCTCCTACAATTAAGAACCTAGTAGCTCCTAGTCGTCTTAAAAAAGACCATCTGTCCTCCTCACAAAATCCCTTAAAAGGAATATACAAATGTGATAAAAGAAATTGTCTATGCTGCAAAATCATTTCACATAAAGAAAATACCTTTAAATCAACCACCACCAATGAATGTTTTCCTATTAGAAGTTTTTTGAATTGTACCACAGAATTCGTGATTTATCTAATTGAATGTGAGTGTAAAAAGCAATATGTAGGTAGAACCATGCAACCTTTGCATCTGAGGGTTAATTCCCATAGACACAACATCAGAATAGGTTTCTTACAACATGGTCTTTCTAGACATTTTACTTTAAAGCATAATAAAAATTATAATGGACTCAAAATAAGTCCCATTGAGTACATTCCCAGCGATCATCCGGACAGAATCGGGCAATTGAATCGCAAAGAAGTCTTCTGGATTTATAGATTGAATACACTGAAACCTAATGGACTTAATGAGATTACTGAAGTTTTTCTATAATTGTACTTTTTTACAGTGTAATTCTTCTTTAATAATTTTTTAATGACTTTTCTGAGGCAGTGTTGTATATAATTCCTTTGTTTTATATTTGAGCGCTTCCACGGGAGCTTGGGACCAGTAATAGATGTCATTCCACAATTTTTGAGGGAATTCTGGTTACATTTCTCATTTGATATTCCTACAAAAAATAATGTAAATAATTGAATACAACTTCCCTCTTCTTTCATTCCTTCCTGGTAGCGATCCTGCTCCCACATGTTCGCTTTTGTGATATCTTTGTAGGTCTCTGCCTTATACGTGGTACTAATGGATCCTCTTGAAAGTCGTTCAGAAATTTACCCAGAGTCACACTCTTATTTTTAGATCATATATATTTATTTTTTTCAATTTTTATTTTTTATTTTACATGTTTATATATATACAATTTTATATATATTTTTTTTTATTTTTTATCGCATCTTATTTTTAATAAACAATTTTTAACCATTTTTACATATATAAAAATAGTCCCCTTCCCCCAAGCGTATCTTCTTCCAGTATAATGGTTCTGACTCTGGACTTGGAGTCTCTTCCCCTTTTTCAACAGGTTCGTTATTCCCAGTTCAACCTTTTTTATATATCCTCATTTTTTTTCTTTCTTTTTCCTCTCCTTTTTCCAATATAATGTCTTTCCTGTAACACAAACCAAAAGAAAAAGCATTTAATACTATTGCAAATGTATTAATATACTGTGCGTAGTTTTAACCTGTGAACTTTGACATCTGTCCCCCTATCACATGTGCTTTTGGCGCCCAATTTCAAATAATGTATGTATATAACTGGAGATGGCTGTATCTGTTCACTTCATGTCATCCCCTGAGGAAGAAGTGATAGACACTTCGAAACGCGTTGGGAATTAAACTGTTAAGACTTCTCATGTCGTACTAAATTGAACTTTGTCAAGCAGCGCACAGTAAGTCCGATAAAAATATCTTATCCATAAGGATTCACATTGGCGGTCACGGAGTGGACCTTCGGGTGTGCAGCAGGCTGACAGTTGGTTTATGTTATGGTTTATCACTCCTGGAATAGGTGAGTGGATTTTTTATATTTATTTGAAACACCACCCGGATAAGACCCTATTGCGCTTTCTTTTTTCCTTTAGCCCCTTTTGTATATCTTTCTATGTTGTGAGTTCATTTTCCCCTTCACCTTTGAGGTCTGATGAACTCCCTCTTCTGGTGAAGGAAGGTAGTGAGGCTGATCACCAAGCACCTGAGCTGGATGATGATGACTGGGTGATGGGAATTTCTGACTGGATATATGGCAGCCGACGCCTTTCTGCCTTGCTGGTGATCTCTCTGAGGGATTCTAGGAGACCAGTCTGATTCCTGCTCCTCAAAAGCTAAGTTCTCTGCTCTTTTTTTTGCATTTGTGTTTTGGTTTTGTTTTTCCTTGTTTTTCTGGATTTCTGCCATTCCCTGCTGGGGTGTGCTGAATTCCTTTTTGCTCTGTCTTCAGAAAATACCTGAGTACTGATATAGTCTTTTTGAAGCCTAGCATCTTCAGGGCTTTTTTCCCTATCAGCTGTTGGCTCTTTTGATAGGGTCTTGGCAGATTACAGACAGCAGCTTTTCTATTCTGTCCTTTGTAGTTAGCTTGGGCCCCATCATTTGCTCAGCCTATCTTTCTATCTGTGTGAGTGGTTTTCATCTTGCTTCACCGTCATTATATGTTGGGGGCTGCCTATTGCTTTGGGGTCTGCTCTGGGGCAGTTTAGATTTCCCTTTCTGTCTTTAGGCTATGTAGTTCTCCGGCTGTGATCGAGGGGTCTAGGGCACCGTAGGAACCCCTCACAGCTACTGCTAGGTGTTGTTGATAGGTTCAGGGGTCTGTAATCTGATAGCTGCCAACTTCTCTGGTTTTCTGGACTTAGCTAGTATTTCTGTTTTTGCCTCCTACGGTGACTCATTCATAACAGAATCACCAGCCATACCGCAGATCCTAGGGTACTCAATAGCAGGAAAGAATTGTAAAAAAAAAAAAAAAAAAAGTGTGTATATTTTTTCCTCTATATCTCTGAGGCCGCAGGGGGAATTTTTTTTTTCTCTCAATGGAGATAAAGCAATTGTCTGATCATGTGGAGCAGCTCGCTGCGGAAGTGCGGGGAATTTCCGCCTACCTTGCTCATTCACATGCTGCTGAACCAAAGATCCCTACTCCTGATGTGTTTTTTGGGGATCGGTCTAAATTTTTGAATTTCAAAAATAATTGTAAATTATTTTTTGCCTTGAAGCCTAACTCGTCAGGGAGCTCCGCACAGCATGTTAAAATTGTCATCTCTTTGCTGCGTGGCGATCCCCAGGATTGACGTTTTCTTTGAAACCAGATGATCCTATTCTGACTAATGTGAACGCATTTTTTCAAGCCTTGGGGTTGTTGTATGACGAACCTAATGCTATTGATCAGGCTGAAAAGACCCTGTTGGCATTGAGCCAGGGTCGAGATTCTGCAGAATTGTATTGTCAAAAATTCCGAAAGTGGGCGGTCCTTACTACCTGGAATGATAATGCCTTGGCAGCTCTCTTTCGGAAGGGTTTGTCAGAAGCTGTAAAAGATACTATGGTGGGATTTCCTGTTCCCTCTGGTCTTGATGATTCTATGTCATTAGCCATTCAGGTTGATCGGCGTTTACGTGAACGCAGGACTGCACGAGAGGTGTTGCCACCTGTTGAACAAGTGTCTGAACCTATGCAATGTGATAGAGTTTTGTCCAGGGAGCAACGTCAGGAGTTCAGAAGGGGTAAAAGCTGTGTTTTTTGTGGAGATGCCTCGAATATTATTTCTGTCTGTCCTAAATGAGAGAAACGTTTTGCACACACGTTTTCTGTGGGTGGTGTTCAACCTAAGTTTCTTCTGGCAATTACTCTGATCTGCTCCCTGTCCACATTTTCCGCCAAGGCTTTTGTGGATTCGGGAGCAGCCCTGAACCTAATGGACTTAGATTTTGCTAAACGTTGTGGATTTCCGATGACACCTCTGCGGACGCCTATCCCTTTGAGGGGGATTGATGCTACTCCTTTGGCGAAAAATAAACCTCAGTTTTGGACCCAGGTGGTAATGCGGGATGCCCCAGACCATCAAGAAAATTGCAGATTTTTGGTGTTGCATAATTTGCATGATACCATTGTTCTGGGGTTTCCCTGGGTGCAAATTCATAATCCAGTTTTGGATTTGAAATCTGAGTCTGTGGTGAGTTGGGGTTGTCTGTGTGCCCTTAGTGAGGCTTCGGTTTTTTCCACCTCTCCTCAGTCGCATGACGTTCCTGACTATTTGGCGGATTTTTATGATGTATTTAGCGAGAATGAGTCTGCGTCTTTGCCTCCTCATAGGAGTTATGACTGTGCAATTGAACTGAGCCCGGGGTGTAAATTTCCCAAGGGTCGGCTCTTCAATTTATCTGTACCCGAGCACGAGGCTATGCGATCCTATATTAAGGAGGCGTTGGAGAAGGGTCATATTAGACCATCCTCTTCACCCTTAGGTGCTGGGGGGTTTTTTCGTGGCCAAAAAGGATGGTTCATTAAGGCCTTGTATTGATTATCGTGCCCTCAACAAAATTAATATTAAATATCAGTATCCATTACCCCTGATTTCGGATCTATTCTCCAGAGTTAAAGGTGCTTGCTGGTTTACCAAGCTTGACCTCAGGGGGGCGTATAATCTTATCCGCATTAAGCATGGGAATGAATGGAAGACAGCGTTTAATACTCCGGAGGGACATTTTGAGTACCTGGTGATGCCTTTTGGGCTCACTAATGCCCCTTCTGTCTTCCAGTGCTTCATGAACGACATTTTCCGGGACTTTGTGGATAAATTTTTGATTATCTTTCTGGATGATATTTTGATCTTCTCCAAGGATTGGGATTCTCATGTGGAACATGTTCGGACTGTGTTCCGGATCTTGAGGGAGAATTCCCTGTATGTCAAAGGATCGAAATGCCTTTTTGGGGTACAGAGGATTTCATTTTTGGGATTTATTTTGTCTCCGTCACCTATTAAAATGGACCTGGCCAAGGTACAGGCCATTTATGATTGGGTTCAGCCCACTTCTTTGAAGGCCCTCCAGAAGTTTTTGGGTTTTGCTAATTTTTATCGGAAATTTATAGCAAAATTTTCTAGTATTGCCAGGCCATTGACTGATCTGACTAAGAAGGGTGCTGATGTGTTGAATTTGTCTCCGGAGGCTGTTTCTTCCTTTCAGGAGCTGAAGCGAAGATTCACTTCTGCCCCGGTTTTGAGGCAACCTGATGTCTCACTCCCGTTCCAGGTAGAGGTGGACGCTTCTGAGATTGGTGCAGGAGCTGTTTTGTCCCAAAAGGATCCTGTAACATCTAAAATGAATCCCTGTGCTTTCTTTTCCCGAAAGTTCTCTCCATCTGAACGTAACTATGATGTGGGGAATCGGGAACTGTTAGCCATGAAATGGGCATTTGAGGAGTGGAGACATTGGTTGGAGGGAGCTAAACATCAAGTCGTGGTCCTCACTGACCACAAGAATTTGATTTACCTGGAGTCGGCCAAACGCTTGAACCCTAGACAGGCTAGGTGGGCTTTGCTTTTTACACGTTTTGATTTTGTGGTCTCCTTTCTTCCTGGCACTAAGAATGTCAAGGCTGACGCTCTCTCTAGGAGCTTCTTTGCTGATTCTCCTGTGGTGACCAAGCCTGCTACCATCTTAGGCGTAGGGGTAGTTCTTTCTGCCATCTCGCCGATTTGAGACATGCTCTGGAAGAGTTCCAGGAGGACAAACCTGAGCGTTGTCCCAGTGGAAAGTTGTATGTTCCTGACCAGTGGAAGAAGAGAGTGATGTCTGAAGTTCATTGCTCTGCATTGGCTGGTCATCCAGGTATTTTTGGTACTAGAGATCTGGTGAGTCGGTGTTTTTGGTGGCCCGCCTTGTCTCGTGATGTCAGGAATTTTGTGCAGTACTGTGGGACTTGCTCCCGGTCTAAACCTTGTTCTCGCTCTAGTGGGTTGTTGATGCCTTTGCCAGTCCCCAGGAGGCCATGGACCCATATTTCAATGGATTTCATCTCTGATATGCCTGTCTCACAGAGAATGACTGTTATTTGGGTGATTTGTGATAGGTTCTCTAAGATGGTTCATCTTGTACCACTCCCTAAGTTGCCATCTTCCTCTGAGTTGGTGCCCCTGTTTTTGCAACAGGTGGTTCGCTTTCTCGGGATTCCTGAGAACATTGTATCTGACAGAGGAGTTCAGTTTGTGTCTAGATTTTGGAGGACTTTCTGTTCCAAGCTGGGAATTCAGTTGTCCTTCTCCTCTGCTTTTCACCCTCAGACCAATGGGCAGACAGAGAGAACAAACCAGACCTTGGAGTCGTATTTGAGATGTTTTATTTCCGCTGATCAGGATGATTGGGTTTCATTTTTGCCCTTGGCCAAATTTGCTTTAAATAATAGAGCTAGTTCTGCCACTTTGATGTCACCTTTTTTTTGTAACTTTGGGTTTCATCCTCGATTTTCTTCAGGGCAGGTGGAGCCTTCTGCCTGCCCAGGTGTTGACACTGAGGTGGAGAGAATGCACCAGATCTGTGACCAAGTGGTGGATAAGTTATCTCTCTCCCAGGAAAAGGCCCAGCGGTTTTCCAACCGACATAGGACCATTGGTCCCCAGTTTAAGGTTGGTGATATGGTTTGGTTGTCATCAAAAAATATCTCTATGAAGGTGGCTTCTCCTAAGTTTAAGCCTAGATTTATTGGACCTTACAAGATTTTGGAGATTATTAATCCGGTCTCTTTTCGTTTGGCTCTTCCTGTCACATTTAAAATCCATAATGTGTCTCATAAGTCCTTGTTGAAGAGGTTTGTTGAACCAGTAGTTCCTGGGGTGGCCCCTCCGGACCCTGTATTGGTTGAATAGGTAACATGGAATATGATGTAGAGAAGATACTGGATTCCTGTCTGGCTAGACGGAGACTCCAGTATTTGGTTAAGTGGAAGGGTTATGGTCAGGAGGATAATTCCTGGGTCTCTACCTCTGATATTCATGCCGAAAGATTGGTGCGTGCTTTTCATCGGGCTCATCCTGATCGGCCTGGTGGCTTGGATGAGGGTTCGGTGACCCCTCCTCAAGGGGGAGGTACTGTTGTGAGTTCATTTTCCCCTTCACCATTGAGGTCTGATGAACTCCCTCTTCTGGTGAAGGAAGGTAGTGAGGCTGATCACCAAGCACCTGAGCTGGATGATGATGACTGGGTGACGGGAATTTATGACTGGATATAAGACAGCCGACGCCTTTCTGCCTTGCTGGTGATCTCTCTGAGGGATTCTAGGAGACCAGTCTGATTCCTGCTCCTCAAAAGCTAAGTTCTCTGCTCTTTTTTTGCATTTGTGTTTTGGTTTTGTTTTTCCTTGTTTTTCTGGATTTCTGCCATTCTCTGCTGGGGTGTGCTGAATTCCTTTTTGCTCTGTCTTCAGAAAATACCTGAGTACTGATATAGTCTTTTTGAAGCCTAGCGTCTTCAGGGCTTTTTTCCCTATCAGCTGTTGGCTCTTTTGATAGGGTTTTGGCGGATTACAGACAGCAGCTTTTCTATCCTGTCCTTTGTAGTTAGCTTGGGCCCCATCGTTTGCTCAGCTTATATTTCTATCTGTGTGAGTGTTTTTTTCATCTTGCTTCACCGTCATTATATGTTGGGGGCTGCCTATTGCTTTGGGGTCTGCTCTGGGGCAGTTTAGATTTCCCTTTCTGTCTTTAGGCTATGTAGTTCTCCGGCTGTGATCGAGGGGTCTAGGGCACCGTACGAACCCCCCACGGCTACTGCTAGTTGTTGTTGATAGGTTCAGGGGTCTGTAATCCGATAGCTGCCAACTTCTCTGGTTTTCTGGACTTAGCTAGTATTTCTGTTTTTGCCTCCTACGGTGACTCATTCTTAACATTTCTATCTGTGTTAGTGTTTTCATCTTGCTTCACCGTCATTATATGTTGGGGGCTGCCTATTGCTTTGGGGTCTGCTCCGGGGCAGTCAGTTTTTCCCTTTTCTATCTTTAGGCTTGTGTAGATCTCCGGCTGTGATGAGGTGTCTAGGATCACCGTAGGAACACTCCACGGCTACTGCTAGTTGTGTGATAGGATCAGGGGTCTGCAATCTGCTAGTTTCCAACCTCTCTGATTTTCTGGGCTGAGCTTGTGTTTTGTTTTTTCCTCCTCAGTGACTCAATCATAACATGATACCCTACATGTGGGGGTAAAACACTGATTGGGTGCATGGCAGAGCTTGGAAGGGAAGGAGCACCATTTGACTTTTTCAACTCAGAATTGGTTGGAATTGAGATCAGACGCCATGTTGCGTTTGGAGAGCACCTGATGTGCCCAAACAGTGGAAACCCCCCAATTATAACTCCAACCCTAACCCCAACACACCCCTAACCCTAATCTCAGCCCTAACCCTAGCCCTAACCCTAGCCCTAGCCCTGGTCCTAACCCTAGCCCTAACCCTAACCCTAATGGGAAAATGGAAATAAATACATTTTCTTTTAATTGTATTATTTTTCCCTAACTAAGGGGGTGATAACGGGGGGTTTGATTTACTATTTATGGCGGTTTTTATATTTGGCAGCTGTCACACGCTAAAAGACGCTTTTTATGGTAAAAATAGTTATTGCATCACCACATATTGAGAGCTATAATTTTTCCGTATTTTGACCCACCGAGTCATGTGAGGGCTTATTTTTTGCGGGACAAGTTGACGTTTTTATTGGTACCATTTTTGGGCACGTGACATTTTTTAGTCGCTTTTTATTCTGATTTTTGTGACGCAAAATGAACAAAAACCAGCGTTTCATAAATTTCTTTGGGGGGGTGCGTTTACACCATTACGCGTGTGGTAAAATTGATAAAGTGGATTTATTTTTCGGGTCAGTACGGTTACAGCGATACCTCATTTAGGTCTTTTTTTATGTTTTGTCGGTTTTATGCAGTGAAAACTATTTTATATGAAAAATAATTATTTTTGCATCGCTTTATTCTGCGAGCTATAACTTTTTTATTTTTTCGCTGATGATGCTGTGTGGCAGCTCATTTTTTGCGGGACAAGATGACGTTTTCAGCGCTACCATGCATATTTATATGTGTCTTTTTGCTCGCGCGTTATTGGACTTTTTGTTTGGCAGTATGATAATAAATCATTATTTTTTGCTTCGTTTTTTATTTTTATTTTTTAAGGGGTTCTCTAAAGGGGTTAACTAATGGGACAGTTTTATAGGGCAGGTCGTTACGGACGCGGCGATACCTAATATGTGTACTTTTATTGTTTTTTTTTTATTTCCAAAAAATGGATTTATTGGGGGAATTTTTTTTTTTTCCTAATTTATTTGGCGATTTTTTAAAAATTATTTTAACACTTTTTTTTTTAACTTTATTACTTAGTCCCAGGTGGGACATCACTGTCCTGTGACAGATCGCTGATCTGTCACATCACAGATCACTGTGACAGATCAGCAATCTGTCACAGGCACTACACAGGCTTCCTCCTTGCCTGCGCTTTGCATGCACTGAGGAAGCCGGCTCCCTGCAGGCCTCCGAAGGCCCCCGTCGCCATCTTGGATTTGGGGGCCTGCAGGGAAGGAGCCCCCTGCAGCAGCGCTGCACATTGCGCTGCTGTGGAGGGCTCAGGGAAGCACGGAGGGAGCCCCCTCCCTGCCGATGCTTCCCTTTAACCCCCGGTACACCGCGATCATGTTTGATCGCGGTGTGCAAGGGGTTAACATGTCGGGGGCGGTCCATGACCACCCCTGACACATTGTGCCGGGTGTCAGCTGTGATAATCAGCTGACACCCGGCCGCGATCAGCGGCGCTCACCACGTGGGCGCCCCTGATCGCGCTAGACGTACTATCCTGTCCATGGGCATAGGGGCCCGGGTCCCATGGACGGGATAGTATGTCTGATGTCAGGAAGGGGTTAATTTATTTTATTTTAATGAAACTATTTGTACCTGTCAAATATCTACAATGGTCAGTGCGCCCTGTGTTAGTGTAACTGTTATGGTCTATTTAGAGTTTATTCCTCACAATTTTTGGGCGCCTGCATGTATATAATTATATATGCATATATATGTGTTTGGAGTGAGGTTTTTCATGCCTCTTGTGCTTTCTTAATTGCACCTCGTTTTAACTGTTTCTAGAGAGTATTTATAATAATGTATTTTAACTTGTCCAATCTTAGCGTTACGTTAGGAAATGGGTGGTTTGGAGTCAATTTCACTGAGGCAGGGCAAGGGTTAATGCAGCAGTCACCGAGGGTATTTATGGGCGTCATTTCAGGATTACAGGTACCCTGATGAAAAAGGCACTTTGGGTCTTTGAAACGCGTTGGTCAGCTTTATGATCCTTGTGTTGTCCTGTACGGGCTGTGACGTCACACGCTCAGGTGCTTTTGGGCGGCTGTTTCCAAGCGGGTATCCAGGAACGCTTTCGGCCAGAGCGTTCCCTGTTCTTACCTTGCACTCTCAGGGTGTGTGCACACGCTGCGGATTCTGCTGCGGTTCCGCAGCGGATTTGGCCGCTGCGGATCCGAAGCAGTTTTAGCTGCAGTGAACAGTACCATAATATCCTATGGATATTAAAAACCGTAGTGCAGATGGTGTGGATTTTTCCATGCGGTTTTCCAGCAGTTTCAAAACCGCAGAAAGAATTGACATGTCAATTCTTTCTGCAGATTTCGCTGCGGTTTGCCATCTCCTCCATTGTGGAGATGAAAAACCGCAGGGCAAAACCACTGGCCAATCCACAGGTAAAACCGCAGGTCTTTTGACCTGCAGATTTACCTGCGGATTTTACAAAATCCACGCGGCCAAATCCGCAGAGCAATCCGCAGCGTGTGCACATACCCTCAATCTCCCGCCCTGCTTCCACTCTGTGATAACCAGCGTCTCTCAGCAGTTCACTCCCTATGCTGGGTCTCATTACAGCCTCACTGCCTTAGAGCATATCAGGCTTCAGGCCACTGTTAGAAGAGCTCACCCCCTTCAGCTTTTACAAGCTGTCATTTGCAATGATAAGGAGCACGGCTCATTTAACTCCTTGTAGCTGAGTGTCTTCTCATCACCGTCAAAGACCAGCAGTCACAGCTGCCAATTTGCATCACATCTATTCATCTACCTCATATTGGTGAGTGATACGTCATATATATTGTATATGGTAATACTTTATATATATTTTATCTATGCATCCTTCATGTATTTTAGAGTGGGTTGCTATTTTGGCTGGATTTCATCATTTCTATTATTTAATCATTGTCTATTTTCCTGAGTCCTATAGCGCAGGTCAACTTGCACATTTTTGTTATTTCATTTTAGTTTGGGCTGGCACCGACCCCTATTTGACCTTAGCAGCTGAGGACATAGCTTTTTTATTTTGTCGGGTAAGCGCTTGTGTGATTTTTTGATTTATTTTAATTCTTTTTTTTTACCAGGGATATGGTACCCAGGGCCTGAAATAGAGTCTCCTCTCCTCCAGACCATGGGTACCATCTGCACATTTTCCGCTTACTTTCTGCTTATTTTGCACATGTTGTGCATAGCCACATGTGGAAAGTAAGCGGAACAATGCATTTCTATGTGTGCGGAATCCCCGCGATTCTGCAAAAAGAATGAGCATGCTGTGTATTTTTCCGTGATGCGATTCTGCCACGGAAAAATAGGCAGCATTAGCACAGCATGTGCAGAATACCATTGAATTCAATGGGTTGCTTATTATATGCATTTTTGACGCGTTTTCGCGTTCCGCCGCAATTCCGCATGTGTGCACATAGCCTGAAGCTAATGGACCTGCTAGCATTTCTTTAGCCCTAGTCCTGGCTCTCCTCCTTCTCTATTCCAACCAGCTTATGCCTCGGTGGTTCTGGGAAATCGGCTGGATATGGACCACAAGTTACTGCCACCTCCGCTGTTGAGCCAGCTTAGTCTGGCTCAGATATTCCTCAGGTTGCTTCCTCCAGAGTCTTGCAGAATTATACCATCTTTGTTGCCCGTTAAGCAAGTTACACTGTATGGATTTCTAATTAATTCCAGAAAATTTTTGGACTCTTTCTTGTGTTATATGCCACAGAAATGTACTCAAGAGCATGCAATACTCTATGGATGAGTAATTGAATACAGAAATATTTTTCAATTATATTTCAAATATAATACCGAAGAAAAGGTAACAATTTTTTTCAATAGTTATATACCACCTAAATGTACTGCAGAGGACATAATACTCTATGAATGAGTAAGTGAATCCAGATACATTTTTCAACACTTTTTGGGAAGGTTATAGAGCACAGTAATGTAGCAAGAAGCATGTTACAGTGTATGGGTGAATTTTTGAGTTCATAAAATATTTTGGAAGGGTTTTTTCAAGTTTTATATAGCAACGTGTCATGGATGTGGTTTGTGGAATCACTGTACCATGGATCATGGAGAGCCTGGAGGAGCGTGACTAAGCGAACACCTGACTGTTCACTAGAGCCTCTGATGGTAAGGTTAGACTTGGCTCCCAATGAATGCCAGGTGCCACTCCAGGACAGACCAATGGACACGCAGCAGCTGGACCCAGAGGACAGACTGGAGAGAGCAGCTGGCAGAGTTTGTATTAGAATGCAGCAAAGTTCACATCAGAGTGCAGCAAAGTTCGCATCAGAGTGTAGCAGACATTGTTTACACCAGAGTGCAGGAGACAGAGTTTGTATCAGAGTGCAGCAGGCAGTGTTGGTTTCAGAATGCAACAAGCAGGATCTGCACCAGAGTGCAGCAGGCAGGATTTGCACCAGAGTGCAGCAGGGACTGGTATGCAACCTTACACAACTTAGACTGCAAAACAGGAAGGTTGCTTAGGCGCCTCCGCAGTGGAGAGGAAGCAATATATACATAATGCCTCTCAACCATTGGCTGGGGAGGAAATAGCAAGTGCATGCGCTGGCCTTTAAGAGGACGCAAGCGCATACATGCATGCCCTAAGGATATGGCTGGAAGCCCGGCTGGATGTGCTGCTGGGAGCAAGCAGAGCATGAGGAAGAAATGAACTGACCACAGCGCGGGTGAGTGAAATGACAGGCCCGAGACTCTGCCTGTCAGACCAGGGATCCAGCATGGTGCTAACACACCATAATGTAACAAGAACCACCTTGTAGGGTATGGATGAATCATTGAATCCATGAAAGATTTTGAAAGCATTTTATTCAGTTTTATATAGCACCATAATGTAGCAAAATCCGTGTTACAGTGTATGCATGACTAACTGAATTTTTTGGAGCCTTATGTATCTCTAAACTTTAACAGAAAGCATCTTATACTGTTTGAATGACTGGATGACTACTTGAATCCAGGCACATTTTTTAAACATTAGAGTTATATACCACCAAAATGTACTCCAGAACATCTAACACTATGGATGAGCAATATAATACCATAAAAGTTTTAAACAATTTTTTTCAAGGGTTATATAGCAGCAAAAAGTACCCAAGAGCACATAATACTCTATGGATGAGTAATTGAAGCTAGAAAAATGTATTTAATTATAGTGCTTTGAAAAAAGCACTATCTTGTAATCTGTACGCTGCTAACTTATTATAGTGCTTTAAAGAAAGCACTATCTTCTAATCCGAACGCTGCTAACTTATTCTTCTTCTTCTGCTTCTTATTATTATAGTGCTTTTGAAAAAAGCACTATATTGTAATCCAAACGCTGCTCACTTATTATAGTGCTTTGGAAAAAAACACTATATTGTAATGAGAACGCTGCTAACTTATTATAGTGGTTTGAAAAAAACACTATATTGTAATCCGAATGCTGCTAACTTATTCTTCTTCTTCTGCTTCTTCTTATTATTATAATGCTTTTGAAAAAAGCACTATATTGTAATCCGAACGCTGCTAACTTATTCTTCTTTTTCTGCTTCTTATTATAGTGGTTTGAAAAAACAACTATATTGTAATACGAACGCTGCTAACTTATTATAGTGGTTTGAAAAAACCACTACCGTATATACTCGTGTATAAGCCGAGATTTTCAGCCCACTTTTTTGGGCTGAAAGTCCCCCTCTCGGCTTATACACAAGTCATATACCGGGGGGGATCGACAGGGGAGGGGGAGCGGGGGTGTCAGATCATACTCACCCTTCTCTGCAGCTCCCCTGCTTGTTCTATGTTGTCGGCGCTGCTCTCTTCCTGCTTCAGCTGTCAAATGGAACCCGCTCATAAAATATGCGCATATTTAATGAGCGTTTACCACGTGACCGCTGAACCAGGAAGAGAGCAGCGCCGACAACATGGAACAAGCAGGGGAGCTGCAGAGACAAGCGCCAGGACCCGGTGAGTATGAACGCGGGGGGTTGGGAGGCATATTCACCTGTCCCTGCGCTCTGCTGTCTTGCGTCCTCTGCAGTGACAATCAGGTCAGAGGGCGCTATCGCTTTCTGCCTGCACAGTCACTGCAGAGCGCAACGCCGATGAGCAGGGGGCAGCGACTGAGGTGAGCATACAGGTTTTTGTTTTTTTTGTAAGGGAGGCAGCGGCAGCAGCAACATTATGGGGCCACTCACTGTGCAGAAAAGCTGGGGCCACTCACTGTGCAGAAAAGCTGGGGCCACTCACTGTGCAGAAAAGCTGGGGCCACTCACTGTGCAGAAAAGCTGGGGCCACTCACTGTGCAGATAACTGGGGCCACTCACTGAGAATAACTGGGGCCACTCACTGTGCATAACTGGGGCCACTCACTGTGCAGATAACTGGGGCCACTCACTGTGCAGATAACTGGGGCCACTCACTGTGCAGAAAAGCTGGGGCCACTCACTGTGCAGCAAAGCTGGGGCCACTCACTGTGCATAACTGGGGCCACTCACTGTGCAGATAACTGGGGCCACTCACTGCGCAGAAAAGCTGGGGCCACTCACTGTGCAGATAACTGGGGCCACTCACTGTGCAGCAAAGCTGGGGCCACTCACTGAGCATAACTGGGGCCACTCACTGTGCAGAAAAGCTGGGGCCACTCACTGTGCAGATAACTGGGGCCACTCACTGTGCAGCAAAGCTGGGGTCACTCACTGAGCATAACTGGGGCCACTCACTGTGCATAACTGGGGCCACTCACTGTGCAGATAACTGGGGCCACTCACTGTGCAGAAAAGCTGGGGCCACTCACTGTGCATCATAACTGGGGCCACACACTGCAGATAACTGAGGCCACTCACTGTGCACCCTCGGCTTATACACGAGTCAATAAGTTTTCCCAGTTTTTTGTGGCAAAAATAGGGGGGTCGGCTTATACTCGGATCGGCTTATACTCAAATATATACGGTTTATTGTAATCCGAACACTGCTAACTTATTCTTCTTCTTCTGCTTCTTATTATTATAGTGCTTTTGAAAAAAGCACTATATTGTAATCCAAACGCTGCTCACTTATTATATTGCTTTGGAAAAAAACACTATATTGTAATGAGAACGCTGCTAACTTATTATAGTGGTTTGAAAAAAACACTATATTGTAATCCGAATGCTGCTAACTTATTCTTCTTCTTCTGCTTCTTATTATTATAATGCTTTTGAAAAAAGCACTATATTGTAATCCGAAGGCGGCTAACTTATTCTTCTTTTTCTGCTTCTTATTATAGTGGTTTGAAAAAACAACTATATTGTAATACGAACGCTGCTAACTTATTATAGTGGTTTGAAAAAACCACTACCGTATATACTTGTGTATAAGCCGAGATTTTCAGCCCACTTTTTTGGGCTGAAAGTCCCCCTCTCGGCTTATACACGAGTCATATACCGGGGGGGATCGGCAGGGGAGGGGGAGCGGGGGTGTCAGATCATACTCACCCTTCTCTGCAGCTCCCCTGCTTGTTCTATGTTGTCGGCGCTGCTCTCTTCCTGCTTCAGCTGTCAAATGGAACCCGCTAATAAAATATGCGCATATTTAATGAGCGGGTACCACGTGACCGCTGAACCAGGAAGAGAGCAGCGCCGACATGGAACAAGAAGGGGAGCTGCAGAGACAAGCGCCAGGACCCGGTGAGTATGAACGCGGGGGGTTGGGAGGCATATTCACCTGTCCCTGCGCTCTGCTGTCTTGCGTCCTCTGCAGTGACAATCAGGTCAGAGGGCGCTATCGCTTTCTGCCTGCACAGTCACTGCAGAGCGCAACGCCGATGAGCAGGGGGCAGCGACTGAGGTGAGCATACAGGTTTTTGTTTTTTTTGTAAGGGAGGCAGCGGCAGCAGCAACATTATGGGGCCACTCACTGTGCAGAAAAGCTGGGGCCACTCACTGTGCAGAAAAGCTGGGGCCACTCACTGTGCAGAAAAGCTGGGGCCACTCACTGTGCAGAAAAGCTGGGGCCACTCACTGTGCAGAAAAGCTGGGGCCACTCACTGTGCAGATAACTGGGGCCACTCACTGAGAATAACTGGGGCCACTCACTGTGCAAAACTGGGGCCACTCACTGTGCAGATAACTGGGGCCACTCACTGTGCAGATAACTGGGGCCACTCACTGTGCAGAAAAGCTGGGGCCACTCACTGTGCAGCAAAGCTGGGGCCACTCACTGTGCATAACTGGGGCCACTCACTGTGCAGATAACTGGGGCCACTCACTGCGCAGAAAAGCTGGGGCCACTCACTGTGCAGATAACTGGGGCCACTCACTGTGCAGCAAAGCTGGGGCCACTCACTGAGCATAACTGGGGCCACTCACTGTGCATAACTGGGGCCACTCACTGTGCAGAAAAGCTGGGGCCACTCACTGTGCAGATAACTGGGGCCACTCACTGTGCAGCAAAGCTGGGGTCACTCACTGAGCATAACTGGGGCCACTCACTGTGCATAACTGGGGCCACTCACTGTGCAGATAACTGGGGCCACTCACTGTGCAGAAAAGCTGGGGCCACTCACTGTGCATCATAACTGGGGCCACACACTGCAGATAACTGAGGCCACTCACTGTGCACCCTCGGCTTATACACGAGTCAATAAGTTTTCCCAGTTTTTTGTGGCAAAAATAGGGGGGTCGGCTTATACTCGGATCGGCTTATACTCTAATATATACGGTATATTGTAATCCGAACACTGCTAACTTATTCTTCTTCTTCTGCTTCTTCTTATTATTATAGTGCTTTTGAAAAAAGCACAATATTGTAATCCGAACGCTGCTAACTTATTATAGTGCTTTGGAAAAAAACACTATATTATAATCAGAACGCTGCTAACTTATTATAGTGGTTTGAAAAAACCACTATATTGTAATCCGAACGCTGCTAACTTATTTTTCTTTTTCTGCTTCTTATTATAGTGGTTTGAAAAAACAACTATATTGTAATCCGAATGCTGCTAACTTATTATAGTGGTTTGAAAAAAACCACTATATTGTAATCCGAACGCTGCTAACTTATTCTTATTAATCAGTTGATTTCCGCAATTAATGCGTCCCGAACCGCTACACGCACAGACTCCATTGAGGTGTCGTTTCGAAGCCAGCGTCCATGAGTGGTGTGCTAAGTATTTTTCGTCTCGATCGGATTTGTAGTTTTTGTGCAATTTGCATTAGAAAAATGTTTTTCCCGTCATTGGAATGCATTGTCTCAATGCTTTTCTATGGGGAACTGTTGCCACAGACAAAAATGCCCTGAGGCGATTGAAATGGCAGTTAAGCTCATTGATACGCAGGCAGACCCAGTTACTATGCCAACGCATAGGAAACTATACATGACCTCTCCAGGACAGAGTTTCTGGCAGATAATATCAGATCTTAAAGCAAAACCCACAGCACAAATGCAAATCTAGCTTCATCACATGACGCATGCCCCTGAGAGATAATGTGCGCCAAAGTGGATTTAGAAGCCCAGTGAGCCAAACTAGCTCTTAAACGGCCGACGCGCCTAAGTGATTCTTAAAGGGCCGGCGCACCAAAATGAGTCTTAAAGGGCCGGCGCGCCAAATCGAAAGCTGAGTGACACCAGGCTCCAAATCGGAGGCTGAGCCACCTCGGCCTCCGAATCGGAGGCTGATCAACCCTGGCCTACAAATTGGAGGCTGAGCCACCCTGGCCTCTAAATCGGACCCAGAGTGGCCCCGCTCACCAAATCGGACCCAGAGTGGCCCCGCCCACCAAGTCGGACCCAGAGTGGCCCCGCCCACCAAATCAGATCCTGAGGGACCCCGACCACTAAATCGGACCCTGAGGGGCGCCAACCACAAAATCGGACCCTGAGGGGCCCCGGCCACAAAATCGGACCCTGGGGGGCCCCATTCACAAAATCGGACCCTGAGGGGCCCCACCCACAAAATCATACCCTGAGGGGCCCCGGCCACAAAATAGGACCCTGAGGGGCCCCGCCCACAAAATCGGACCCTGAGGAGCCCCGCCCACAAAATCGGACCCTGAGAGGCTACACGGACAAAATCAGACCCTGAGTGGCCCCACCCACAAAATCGGTCCCTGAGGGGCCCCAGCAACAAAATCGGACCCTGAGGGACCCCACCCACAAAATCGGACCCTGAGGGGCCCCACCCACAAAATCGGACCCTGAGGGGCCACACCCACAAAATCAGACCCTGAGGGGCCCGGCCACAAAATCGGACCCTGAGGGGCCCCAGCCACAAAATCGGACCCTGAGGGGCCCCACCCACAAAATTGGACCCTGAGGGGCTATACCCACAAAATCAGACCCTGAGGGGCCCGGCCACAAAATTGGACCCTGAGGGGCCCCACCCACAAAATCAAACCCTGAGGGCCCCACCCACAAAATCGGACCCTGAGGGGCCACACCCACAAAATCAGACCCTGAGGGGCCCCGCCCACTAAATCGGACCCAGAGTGGCCCCACCCACCAAATTGGACCCAGAGGGGCTCCACCCACAAAATCAGACCTTAAGGGGCCCACACACAAAAAAGGACCTTGAGGGGCTCTGGCCACAAATTCGGACCCTGAGGGGCCCCAGCCACAAAATTAGACCCTGAGGGGCCCCAGCCACAAAATCGGACCTGAGGGGCCTTGGCCACAAAATCGGACCCTGAGGGGCCCCACTCACAAAATCGGACCCTGAGGGGCCCCACCCACAAAATCGGACCCTGAGGGGCCCCACCCACAAAATCGGACTCTGAGGGGCCCCGCCCACCAATTCAAGCCCTGAGGAGCCTAGGCTGCCGAATCGGATCCTGAGGGGCCCCACCCAAAAAATCAGACCCGGGGGGCCCCACAGGCCAAAGTGACCCCTGAGAGGCACCCACAGTTAAAACAGATCCTGAGTTTAAAGTCTTGCAGGGGCAGCAGTCAAGTCTCTCTTAAAGGGGCAGCCCGGGCACTATTTCAAAGCACTATCTGTACTTCCTTCAGGAAATAGACATCTCGTTCTTCTTCTTATTATTATAGTGGTTTGAAAAAACCTCTATATTGTAATCTGAACGCTGCTAACTTTTTCTTCTTATTATTATATTGGTTTGAAAAAACGACTATATTGTAATCCGAGCGCTGCTAACTTCTTCTTCTTATTATTATTCTTCTTATAGTGGTTTGAAAAAACCACTATATTGTAAACGGAACGCTGCTAACTTATTATAGTGGTTTGAAAAAACCACTATATTGTAATCCGAACGCTGCTAACTTCTTCTTATTATTATTATTATTCATTTCCCCTTCACCGTTGAGGTCTGATGAACTCCCTCTTCTGGTGAAGGAGGGTAGTGAGGCTGATTGCCAGGCACCTGGGCAGGATGATGATGACTGGGTGACGGGAGTTACTGACTGGATATAAGGCAGCCGACGCCCTTCTGCCTTGCTGGTGATCTCTCTGAGGGATTCTAGGAGACCAGTCTGATTCCTGCTCCTCAAAAGTTTTCTGCTCTACTTTTTGCATTTGTGTTTTGGTTTTGTTTTGCATTGTTTTCCTTGATTTCTGCCATTCCCTGCTGGGGTGAGCTGAATTCCTTTTTGCTCTGTCTTCAGAAAATACCTGAGTGCTGATATAGCCTTTTTGAGGCCTAGCGTCTTCAGGGCTTTTTCCCTATCAGCTGTTGGCTCTTGTTTTGATAGGGTTTTGGCGGATTACAGACAGCAGCTTTTCTCTCCTGTCCTATCTAGTTAGCTTGGGCCCATCATTTGCTCAGCCTATCTTTCTATCTGTGTGAGTGTTTTTTCATCTTGCTTCACCGTCATTATATGTTGGGGGCTGCCTATTGCTTTGGGGTCTGCTCTGGGGCAGTTTAGATTTCCCTATCTGTCTTTAGGCTATGTAGTTCTCCGGCTGTGATCGAGGGGTCTAGGGCACCGTAGGAACCCCCCACGGCTACTGCAAGTTGTTGTTGATAGGTTCAGGGGTCTGCAATCCGATAGCTGCCAAATTCTCTGATTTTCTGGACTTAGCTAGTATTTCTGTTTTTGCCTCCTACGGTGACTCATTCATAACAGAATCACCATAGCGCAGATCCTAGGGTACTCAATAGCAGGAAAGAATTGTAAAAAAAAGTGTGTATATTTTTTCCTCTATATCTCTGAGGCCGTAGGGGGAATTTTTTTTTCTCTCAATGGAGATAAAGCAATTGTCTGATCATGTGGAGCAGCTCGTTGTGGGAAGTGCTGGGAATTTCCGCCTACCTTGCTCATTCACATGCTGCTGAACCAAAGATCCCTACTCCTGATGTGTTTTTTGGGAATCGGTCTAAATTTTTAAATTTCAAAAATAATTGTAAATTATTTTTTGCCTTGAAGCCTAACTCGTCAGGGAGCTTCGCGCAGCAGGTTAAAATTGTCATCTCTTTGCTGCGTGGCGATCCCCAGGAATGGGCGTTTTCTTTGAAACCAGATGATCCTATTCTGACTAATGTGAATGCATTTTTTCAAGCCTTGGGGTTGTTGTATGATGAACCTAATGCTATTGATCAGGCTGAAAAGACCCTGTTGGCATTGAGCCAGGGTCGAGATTCTGCAGAATTATACTGTCAAAAATTCCGAAAGTGGGCGGTCCTTACTACCTGGAATGATAATGCCTTGGCAGCTCTCTTTCGGAAGGGTTTGTCAGAAGCTGTAAAAGATACTATGGTGGGATTTCCTGTTCCCTCTGGTCTTGACGATTCTATGTCATTAGCCATTCAGGTTGATCGGCGTTTACGTGAATGCAGGACTGCACAAGAGGTGTTGCCACCTGTTGAACAAATGTCTGAACCTATGCAATGTGATAGAGTTTTGTCCAGGGAGCAACGTCAGGAGTTCAGAAGGCGTAATAAGCTGTGTTTTTTTTGTGGAGATGCCTTGCATATTATTTCTGTCTGTCCTAAACGAGAGAAACGTTTTGCACACACGTTTTCTGTGGGTGGTGTTCAACCTAAGTATCTTCTGGCAATTACTCTGATCTGCTCCCTGTCCACATTTTCCGCCAAGGCTTTTGTGGATTCGGGAGCAGCCCTGAACCTAATGGACTTGGATTTTGCTAAACGTTGTGGATTTCCTATGACACCTCTGCGGACGCCTATCCCTTTGAGGGGGATTGATGCTACTCCTTTGGTGAAAAATAAACCTCAGTTTTGGACCCAGGTGGTAATGCGGGTCGCCCCACACCATCAAGAAAATTGCAGATTTTTGGTGTTGCATAATTTGCATGATACCATTGTTCTGGGGTTTCCCTGGTTGCAAATTCATAATCCAGTTTTGGATTGGAAATCTGTATCTGTGGTGAGTTAGGGATGTCGGTGTGCCCTTAGTGAGGCTCCGTTTTTTTCCACCTCTCCTCAGTCGCATGACGTTCCTGACTATTTGGCGGATTTTTATGATGTATTTAGCGAGAATGAGTCTGCGTCTTTGCCTCCTCATAGGAGTTATGACTGTGCAATTGAACTGAGCCCGGGGTGTAAATTTCCCAAGGGTCGGCTCTTCAATTTATCTGTACCCGAGCACGAGGCTATGCGGTCCTATATTAAGGAGGCATTGGAGAAGGGTCATATTAGACCATCCTCTTCACACTTAGGTGCCGGGGGTTTTTTTGTGGCCAAAAAGGATGGTTCTTTAAGGCCTTGTATTAATTATCGTGCCCTCAACAAAATTACTATTAAATATCAGTATCCGTTACCCCTGATTTCGGATCTATTCTCTAGAGTTAGAGGTGCTTGCTGGTTTACCAAGCTTGACCTCTGGGGGCGTATAATCTTATTCGCATTAAGCAGGGGGATGAATGGAAGACGGCGTTTAATACCCCGGAGGGACATTTTGAGTACCTGGTGATGCCTTTTGGGCTCACTAATGCCCCTTCGGTCTTCCAGTGCTTCATGAACGATATTTTCCGAGACTTTGTCGATAAATTTTTGATTATCTATCTGGATGATATTTTGATCTTCTCCAAGGATTGGGATTCTCATGTGGAACATATTCGGACTGTGTTCCGGATTTTGAGGGAGAATTCCCTGTATGTCAAAGGATCGAAATGCCTTTTTGGGGTACAGAGGATTTCATTTTTGGGATTTATTTTGTCTCCGTCAACTATTGAAATGGACCCTGCCAAAGTACAGGCCATTTATGATTGGGTTCAGCCCACTTCTTTGAAGGCCCTCCAGAAGTTTTTGGGTTTTGCTAATTTTTATCGGAAATTTATAGCAAAATTTTCTAGTATTGCCAAGCCATTGACTGATCTGACTAAGAAGGGTGCTGATGTGTTGAATTGGTCTCCGGAGGCTGTTGCTTCCTTTCAGGAGCTGAAGCGGAGATTTACCTCTGCCCCGGTTTTGCAGCAACCTGATGTCTCACTCCCATTCCAGGTAGAGGTGGATGCTTCTGAGATTGGTGCAGGAGCTGTTTTGTTCCAAAAGGATCCTGTAACATCTAAAATGAATCCCTGTGCTTTCTTTTCCCGAAAGTTCTCTCCATCTGAACGTAACTATGATGTGGGGAATCGGGAACTGTTGGCCATGAAATGGGCATTTGAGGAGTGGAGACATTGGTTGGAGGGAGCTAAACATCAAGTTGTGGTCCTCACTGACCATAAGAATTTGATTTACCTAGAGTCGGCTAAACGCTTGAACCCTAGACAGGCTAGGTGGGCCTTGTTTTTTACACGTTTTGATTTTGTGGTCTCTTTTCTTCCTGGAACTAAGAATGTCAAGGCAGATGCCCTCTCTAGGAGCTTCTTTGCTGATTCTCCTGTGGTGACCAAGCCTGCTACCATCTTAGGAGAATGGGTAGTTCTTTCTGCCATCTCGCCTGATTTGAGACTTCCTCTGCAAGAGTTCCAGGAGGACAAACCTGAGCGTTGTCCCAGTGGAAAGTTGTGTGTTCCTGACCAGTGGAAGAAGAGAGTGATGTCTGAAGTTCATTGCTCTGCATTGGCTGGTCATCCAGGTATTTTTGGTACTAGAGATCTGGTGAGTCGCTCTTTTTGGTGGCCCACCTTGTCTCATGATGTCAGGAATTTTGTGCAGTCCTGTGGGACTTGCTCCCGGTCTAAATCTTGTTCTCGCTCTAGTGGGTTGTTGATGCCTTTTCCGGTTCCCAGGAGGCCATGGACCCATATTTCAATGGATTTCATCTCTGATATGCCGGTCTCTCAAAGAATGACTGTTATTTGGGTGATTTGTGATAGGTTCTCTAAGATGGTTCATCTTGTACCACTCCCTAAGTTGCCGTCTTCCTCTGAGTTGGTGCCCCTGTTTTTGCAACAGGTGGTTCGCTTGCATGGGATTCCAGAGAACATTGTATCTGACAGAGGAGTTCAGTTTGTGTCTAGATTTTGGAGGACTTTCTGTTCCAAGCTGGGAATTCAGTTGTCCTTCTCTGCTTTTCACCCTCAGACCAATGGGCAGACAGAGAGAACAAACCAGACCTTGGATTCGTATTTGAGATGTTTTATTTCCGCTGATCAGGATGATTGGGTTTCATTTTTGCCCTTGGCCAAATTTGCTTTAAATAATAGAGCTAGTTCTGCCACTTTGATGTCACCTTTTTTTTTGTAACTTTGGGTTTCATCCTCGATTTTCTTCAGGGCAGGTGGAGCCTTCTGCCTGCCCAGGTGTTGACACTGTGGTGGAGAGAATGCACCAGATCTGGGACCAAGTGGTGGATAAGTTATCTCTCTCCCAGGAAAAGGCCCAGTGGTTTTCCAATCGACATAGGACCATTGGTCCCCAGTTTAAGATTGGTGATATGGTCTGGTTATCATCAAAATTATTGCTATGAAGGTGGCTTCTCCTAAGTTTAAGCCTAGATTTATTGGACCTTACAAGATTTTGGAGATTATTAATCCGGTCTCTTTTCGTTTGGCTCTTCCTGTCACATTTAAAATCCATAATGTGTTCCATAAGTCCTTGTTGAAGAGGTTTGTTGAACCAGTTGTTCCTGGGGTGGCACCTCCGGACCCTGTATTGGTTGAAGGTAACATGGAATATGAGGTAGAGAAAATACTGGATTCCCGTCTGGCTAGACGGAGACTCCAGTATTTGGTTAAGTGGAAGGGTTATGGTCAGGAGGACAATTCCTGGGTCTCTGCCTCTGATATTCATGCCAAAAAATTGGTGCGTGCCTTTCATCGGGCTCACCCTGATCGCCCTGGTGGCGTGGTTGAGGGTTCTGTGACCCCTCCTCAAGGGGGAGGTACTGTTGTGAGTTCATTTTCCCCTTCGTCACTGAGGTCTGGTGAACTACTTATTCTGGTGAGGGAAGGTAGTGAGCCTGATTATCAGGCACCTGAGCCTAAAGATGATGATTGGCTGAGTGGAGTCACTGACTGGATATAAGGCTGCCGACGCCCTTCTGCCCTGCGGGTGATTTCTCTGTGGACTTCTAGGACACCTGTCTGATTCCTGCTCCTCTAAAGCTAAGTTTGCTGCCTTGCCTTTTTGCATTTGTGTTTTGCTTTTTGCCTTGCTTTGCTGATTCTGCCATTCCCTGCTGGGGTGAGCTGAATTTCCTTTTGCCTGTTGCTCTGTCTTCAGAATATTCCTGAGTACTGACATAGTCTTTTTGAAGCCTAGTGTCTTCAGGGCCTTTTTCACTGTCAGTCTGTTGGCTCTTATTTTCATAGGGTTTTTCACGGATTGCAGACAGCAGTCTTCCTGTCCTTTCCTATCTAGTTAGCTTGGGCCCCGTCTTTGCTCAGTCTATCTTTCTGTCTGTGTTGTGTTCTTTCTTCTGGCTTCACCGTCATTATATGTGGGGGGCTGCCTTTTGCTTTGGGGTCTGCTCTGGGGCAGTTTAGATTTCCCTTTCTGTCTTTAGGCTATCTAGTTCTCCGGCTGTGATCGAGGGGTCTAGGGCATCGTAGGAACCCCCCACGGCTACTGCTAGTTGTGTTGATAGGTTCAGGGGTCTGCAATCCGATAGCTGCCAACCTCTCTGGTTTTCTGGACTTAGCTTGCATTTCTGTTTTTGCCTCCTGCGGTGACTCAATCATAGCATGTTTCCCTGACAGGATGGAGACACATGGACCATGTGTCTCCATCTGCCGCGGCAGAATGGAGACACACAGGGTCAAAATGGAGATACGGGGGCAGGATGGGAGACAAGGGGCAGATTGGAGACACACAGGGGCAGATTGGAGACACAAGGGCAGAATGGAGAAAAGCAACAGATTGGAGTCACACAGGGGCAGAATGGAGACATGAGGGAAGAATGGAGACAAGGGGGCAGAATGGAGACAAGCAACAGATTGGAGGCACACAGGGGCAGATTGGAGACACAGGGGCAGAATGGAGAAAAGCGGCAGATTGGAGTCACACGGGCAGAATGGAGACACGGGGCAGAATGGAGACATGGGGGCAGGACTGGAGACACAGAGGGGCAAAATGGAAACAAGCAGCAGATTGGAGTCACACAGGGGCAGAATGGAGACATGAGGGCAGAATGGAGACAAGGGGGCAGAATGGAGACAAGCAGCAGATTGGAGGCACACAGGGGCAGATTGGAGACACAGGGGCAGAATGGAGACACAGGGGCAGAATGGAGAAAAGCGGCAGATTGGAGTCACACGGGCAGAATGGAGACACGGGGCAGAATGGAGACATGGGGGCAGGACTGGAGACACAGAGGGGCAGAATGGAGACAAGCAGCAGATTGGAGACATGGGGACAGGATTAGAGACAAACAGGGGCAGGTGTTGTGAGCTCATCTGTTCATTCACCTTTTGTGTCCGAGGATCTCCCTCTTCTGGTGAAGGAAGGTAGTGAGGCTGATTTGGATGAAAGAAACCAAACACCTGATCAGGTGGATTGTGACTGGGTAACAGGAACTTCAGACTGAATATAAGGCAGCCGACACCCTTCTGAGTGGCTGGTGATTTCTCTGCTGGATTCTTGGAGACCAGTCTGGTCCTGCTTCCCAAAGATAAGTTTTTGCTCTGCTATTGAACTTATTAGTTTGGTTTTGTTTACCTTGTTTTTTGAGTTCAGCCATCCCCGGCCGGGGGTGTGCTGGATTCTTATTCCTTGATCAGTGTTCTCTTTTGCTCTGCTTTCAGAATATTCTGAGTGCTGATATAGGGTTTGAAGTCTAGTGACTTCAGGGTCCTTTTTGCTTATCAGTTGTGTTGGTAATATTTTTAGCAGGGTTTTCTCGGATTGCAGACAGCAGGTTTTCTGTCCTGTCCTTTTTAGTTAGCTTGGGCCCCATCGTTTGCTCAACCTATCTTTCTATATGTGTTAGTGTTTTCATCTCGTTTCACCGTCATTATATGTCGGGGGCTGCCTATTACTTTGGGGTCTGCTCTGGGGAAGTCAGTTTTTCCCTTTTCTCTCTTTAGGCTTATTTAGATCTCCAGCTGTGACGAGGTGTCTAGGATCACCATAGGAACACTCCACGGCTACTGCTAGTTGTGTGATAGGATTAGGGGTCTGCAATCCGCTAGTTTCCAACCTCTCTGATTTTCTGGGCTGAGCTTGTGTTTTGTTTTTTCCTCCTCGGTGACTCAATCATAACAGGCAGGACTGGAGACACAGAGGGGCAGAATGGAGACAAGCAGCAGATTGGAGACACGGGGGCAGGATTGGAGACACACAGGGGCTGAATGGAGACACGTGGGCAGAATGGAGACACGGGGCAGAACAGAGACACACAGAGGCAGAATGGAGACAGGGGCAGAATGGAGACACAGGTGCAGAATGGAGACACACGGGGCAGGATTGGAGACACACAGGGGCAGAATAGAGACACGGGGCAGAATGGAGACACGGGGCAGAATGGAGACACACAGAGGCAGAATGGAGACATGGAGAAGAATGGAGACACACAGGGGCAGGATTGGAGACAAGAGGCAGAATGTAGACACGGGGGGCAGGATGGGAGACACATGGTGCAGGATCATGGTGCAGGATCATGGGGCAAGATGGATACGATGGAGACAGATGGGACAGAATCATGGGACAGATGGGACAGGATGGGGAGATCATATGGGGCAGGATGGGACATTACATTGGGGTAGAATGGATATTCATGAGGGCAGGATGGGAAAATATATGGCTGGAGTCAGGAATGAGACACACGGGGGCCAGGATGGGGGATATTATTACCATAGGGGCTAATAATATCCCTTAGGATATTATTACTACAGTGATGTATTTATTTTATTTTTTGAGGATACTGTTTTAAATGGGGAAGCAGTCCTGTTACTGTACAGAGCGACACTATGTCGACTTTTTTTCTTCATCTGGTGTAATTTACAATTTGGGAAAAAATTAAGTAATGTTTTCTGCAAGCTGTGCTCTAGATAACTGTTATTACCTGCAGAGATGAGACCTGGCTGGAAGAAGTAATGGCGGTCTGTGCTGGATGAAAGATGAAAAGCAAAGATGAAGGACTTTACCTAGAGACGTGACTGGTGAGTCAGTGAATTATCTGTACACTGAGACTATACACTGTATATAATATACAGCAGTCCTGTGCACAATGTCTCCATTGATCACTGTATTAAAATGTACACTGACACTATATACAGAGCTTCTGTGTATAATGTCACCAGTGATCACTGTATTACCTGTACACAGACACTGCATACTAAGTACAGATCTCCTGTGTATAATTGCACTTATGGTGATATCACTATTGTAATTTTTTTTTATTAATGATCAATATTGTATTATTCAATCTCTATGTGGTGGTAATATGTTGTCCAGCAATGGTGTGGCAGTATTTGTTCCATGTATGTGCTATTATTCGATCACTGTGTGGGGGTAATATTTGGTCTGGTCATGGTATGGTGGTATTTGTCCCTTGTATGTGCTATTATTCGGTCACCATGTGGTGGTAATATGTGGTCTGGTCATGGTGTGGCGGTATTTGTTCCATTTATGTGGTATTATAGGTCACTATGTGGTGGTAATATGGTGTCTGGTCATGGTGCGGTGGTATTTGTTCCTTGTATGTGATATTATTGGTAATTTTAAAAATTGAAAAATAAATTAAAAAAACCTAAATTGTATTGAATATTTTAACAAATGATTAATAGGATAGAGTAAAGTAGAGCTCGGACAAAAGAGTCTATCTTGTTGTGGTTAAGAGTCAGTGATAAGTAGTGTTGAGCGATACCACCCGATACTGAAAAATATCGTATCGGAATGGATCGGCCAATCTAAAAAAAAGTATCGGGTATCGCCGATTCCGATCCCGGAAGTCCCATTCAAGTCAATGGAACAGAAATATCGGAATTAAAAAAAACCCTTTCTTTCCCTGTTGGTTAATTCTACATGGAGAAAAACAACTAATAATAATGTAGAATGTATTGTGGGAGGTGTAGGAGACATTAAAGCCATAGAGGTTTAGCCCAGTCAAATGGAATAGCAGGATTTTTTTTTAAAGACGTTCGTAGTTACAAAGATATTGACTATGTTAAAGTCTTTAATTTTTTTGTCAGATATGTATGTTTCACTACTTCCATGCTCTTCACCTTCTTTTTTACTTCTCCCACACTTTCTCCTTCTCATCATCTTCAGCAGCAGCAGTATCTTCTTATTCTTCTTCTTTTATTCTTCTTCTTTTATTCTTCTTCTTTCATTCTTCTTCTTTTCTTCTTCTTTTATTCTTCTTTTATTCTTCTTCATATTCTACTTCTTCATCTTCTTCCTATTCTTCTTCATCATATTCTTATTTGTGTCAGGCATTCCTGTAGTTGTTATCTATAAAAGTTTGAAGATTACACCTTCCGTTCAGCCTGTCACAAAAGATTTATAACAGGATTTGTCCGCATTCAGTTTGGCCTGCAGCAGCAGGCCTTTTCCAGGGGCACCACGAGGAGGAACGGACTCACCCCATACACTGCTTAGTCTTCTTCTGCTTATAAATTAGATAGAATCATAGAATCATAGAATCATAGAATCGTAGAGTTGGAAGGGACCTCCTGGGCCATCTGGTCCAACCCCCTGCTCAAAGCAGGATTCGCTAAATCATCCCAGTCAGATGTCTGTCCAGCCTCTGTTTGAAGACTTCCATTGAAGGAGAACTCACCACTTCTCGTGGCAGCCTGTTCCATTCATTGATCACTCTAACTGTCAAAAAGTTTTTTCTAATATCTAATCTGTGTCTCCTCCCATTCAGTTTCATCCCATTGCTTCTAGTCTTTCCTTGTGCAAATGAGAATAAAGTTGATCCTTCTACAATGTGACAGCCCTTTAGATATTTGTAGACAGCAATTAAGTCTCCTCTCAGTCTTCTCTTTTGCAAACTAAACATTCCCAAATCCTGCAACCTTTCCTCATAAGACAGGGTTTGCAGACCGGTCACCATTCTGGTCGCTCTTTTCTGAACTTGCTCCAGTTTGTTGATGTCTTTTTTAAAATGTGGTGCCCAAAACTGGACACAATATTCCAGATGAGGTCTGACCAAAGAGGAGTAGAGGGAAATAATTACTTCACGTGATCTAGACTGTATGCTTCTGTTAATACATCCTAGAACTGCATTTGCCTTTTTTGCTGCTGCATCACACTGTTGACTCATATTCAGTCTGTGATCTATTAGTATACCCAAGTCTTTTTCACATGTGCTGTCACTTAGCCCTATTCCTCCCATTCTATATATGCTTTTTTCATTTTTATTGCCCAGATGTAGTACTTTGCATTTCTCCCTGTTAAAAACCATTCTGTTAGTTACTGCCCACTTCTCCAGTTTATTTAAATCTTTTTGAATCCTCTCTCTCTCTTCTCTAGTATTAGCTATCCCTCCTAGCTTTGTGTCATCAGCAAATTTAATCAGTTTACCCTCAATTCCTTCATCTAAATCGTTGATAAAGATGTTGAACAATACAGGGCCCAGGACAGAGCCCTGTGGTACCCCACTTGAGACATTCTTCCAACTGGATGTGCAGCCATTTACGACCACTCTTTGGGTCCGATCACTAAGCCAGCTATGAATCCACCTAACAGTTGCCTTGTCCATTCCATACTTAGTCATTTTTTCAATAAGGATAGTATGAGAGACTTTGTCAAATGCTTTGCTGAAGTCAAGATATACTATATCTACAGCATTTCCTTGATCCACCCAATCAGTGATACCGTCATAGAAGGAAATTAAGTTAGTCTGACATGACTTATTAGTTACAAACCCATGCTGACTCTGTTTGATCACTTCATTCTTATCCAGGTATTGATTTACATGTTGTTTAATAATTTGTTCAAAGATCTTTCCTGGTATAGAAGTCAGACTCACCGGCCTATAGTTGCCTGGGTCCACCTTCTTCCCCTTTTTGAAGATAGGAACAACATTTGCTCTTCTCCAGTCTTCTGGCACTTCTCCTGTTCTCCAAGAATTTTCAAAGATTATGGAGAGTGGTTCAGAAATTTCTTCTGCTATCTCCTTCAGTACTCTGGGGTGTAATTCATCTGGACCTGGAGACTTGAATTCATTTAGGTTAGCTAAGTGTTTCCTCACTATCTTTCTGTTTATAGATATCCTGGATTCTTCTATTCCCTTAATAGGAGAGTGAATAACAGTTGGTGTTACATTTCCTTTCTGAGAGAAAACAGATGCAAAATAGGAATTTAAAAGTTCAGCCTTCTCAACATCCTGTCTTACCATTTCATCATTTTCATCCTGTAAAAATCCTATAGCATCTTTGACTTTTCTTTTACTTTTGACATATCCCCAAAATCCTTTATTATTGCTTTTGACATCTCTTGCAAGCCTCAATTCATTTTCAGCTTTAGCTAATCTGATTTGTGCCCTGCAGATTCTGCAGACAGCATTATATTCTTCTTTAGATATGCCTCCCTCTTTCCATTTTATAAACATTTTTTTCTTCCTTTTTAGCATGTGCTTAAGTTCTGTGTTCACCCATCCTGGTTTCCTTAAATGCTTCCTATTCTTCCCTCTTTTCGGAATTGTTAACAACTGTGCTTTGAGAATTTCATTTTTCAAGATTTCCCATCCTTCCTGGACATTTTTGTCTTTAAGGATATCCAGCCATTGGATCCCTCCAATTATCTTTCTGAATCCCTTAAAATCTGCCTTTCTGAAATCTAACATTGACGTCTGAGTCTTCACAGGTCTTCCGCCTCTAGTTATCCAAAATTCTAAAATAGCATGGTCGCTACCTCCTAGGGTTCCAGCCACTTTTACCTCCTCAACCATTTCCTCCCTGTTTATAAGGATTAGATCCAAGGTAGCAGTTCCCCTTGTTTTCTCCCCTACCTATCATTTGCTCTGATTTTTAGTCTTATGCTTCATGTTCTTCTGCTTTTGGTTTTTATGCTTCTTGGTCTTCTCTCTCTTGTTGTTCTACATCTTGGTGGTTGTCTTCCTGTTCTTTGTCCTCTTGGTCATCTTCTTCAGGGTCATCTTTTAGGTATTCTTCTGTGTGGTCTTCAGGGTCATCGTCTTCAGGGTCATTGTCAGGGAGATCCAGAGTGAGAATCAAAAACCATTTCCACAAGCTTGAACTTGGAAAAGTAGCAGAAGGTACAAGAAGGCTGAGGAACTGCTGAGAACCAGCTGATGGTACTGGAACCCGGAGGGCAGCAGAATGAACAAAAGCCAATGGCACAACCGTGGACCAGCTGACGTTGCTGGAACACGGTTACTAAGCAGGAGGTACCTGTGCTCCAAAGCACTACCAAGGACCAGCAGACATTGCTGGAACTCGGATACCAAGAAGGAGGCACCTAGGCCAAAGGCACTGCCGAGAACCAGCTGACGGTGCTGGAACCAGGATGGGTAGCAGAAGCTGCAAGAGCAAATGACACTAGTGAGGACCAGCTGACGGTGCTGGAACACGGTTTCTAAGCAGGAGGTACCTGTGCTAAAAAGCACTACCAAGGACCAGCAGACGTTGCTGGAACTCGGATACCATGAAGGAGGCACCTAGGCCAAAGGCTCTGCCGAGAACCAGCTGACGGTGCTGGAACCTGGATGGGTAGCAGAAGGTACCCATGAAAAACAAAGTTGCAAGGCCGCGAGCCGGCCGCAGTTACCGAAACCCACAGTCCTGCAGGGAGTGCTTGTCCTATTGGCACTATGGAACCAGCCTTTGTTACCAGAACCCACAGCCCACATAGGAAGCACTGAAACTGCAGGCACCATAGACTCGACTAACCCGACCGCAACACGACAGGACAACGTATCAGTGGCAAAGTGACGTCGACACTACCAGGAAACAGCAGGCGTGCTGTAACCAGGCTGGGCAGGAGGGAGTACCCATGCCAAAGACACTGCCGAGAACCAGCTGACGGTGCTGGAACCCGGAGGGGCAGCAAAAGGAACAAGAGCCAATGGCACAACCATGGACCAGCTGACGGTGCTGAAACACGGTTTCTAAGCAGGAGGTACCTGTGTTAAAAAGCACTACCAAGGACCAGCAGACGTTGCTGGAACTCGGATACCATGAAGGAGGCACCTAGGCCAAAGGCTCTGCTGAGAAACAGCTGACGGTGCTGGAACCAGGCTGGGCAGGAAGGAGTACCCGTGGCAAACACACTTCTGAGCAGCAACATGCGATGTTGAAGCCCAGGGGTCAATCATGCAGCAGGCTGAGGCCAACTTGGAGCAAGTTTTATATTGGTTGTACACAACTACTGATTGTAACCGTGATCCACTTTGGCCTCTAGATCTACTGTCTCTAGTATTTCCCCTGGCCTCCAACCACGGCAGTTGCTGCTCTGCAGAGTTGTCTGCACAATCCACACTTGTTCCTGAGTTACTGGGGCTCAGTCACGTCAGTTGATCCCCTGATGTGTGTCCGGCAATGTCTCCTGCTCTGTCCTCATTCCCACAACTATTAATGGGAATGGGGACAGAGCAGGAGACATTGCCGGACACACCACAGGGGATCAACTGACGTGACTGAGCCCCAATAACACCATAACAAGTGTGGATTGAGCAGACGGCACATCAGAGCAGTGACTGACGGGGTTGGAGGCCAGGGGAAATACTAGAGACAGTACAGCCAGAGGCCTAAGTGGACCACGGTTAAAAGTCAGTAATAGTGTGATGTTGGAGGCAGCAGGAGACTGCCATCCGCACAGCAGGGGAACAGCTGGCGTTACTGAACCCCACAGACACAGGAGCGAGTATTTCTATCTGTGCGGACGGCACTTCCAAGCTACAACTGGCTGTGTTGAAGCCCAGGATCAAAGCTCTGAGCAGGCTGAGGCCTACTTGGAGCAAGTGGAAAATAACATGTAGTGTAATGTTGGAGGCAGCAGGAGACTTTGCCATCCGCACAGCAGGGGAACAGCTGGCGTTACTGAACCCCACAGACACAGGAGCGAGTGTTTCTATCTGTGCGGACGGCACTTCTAAGCTACAACTGGCTGTGTTGTAGCCCAGGATCAATGCTCCGAGCAGGCTGAGGCCTACTTGAAGCGAGGAGAAAAAGCGTTGTAGTGTGAGTTTGGAGGCAGCTGGAGACTTTGCCGTCCACACAGCAGGGGAACAGCTGGCGTTACTGAACCCCACAGACACAGGAGTGAGTGTTTATATCTGTGCGGACGGCACTTCCAAGCTACAACTGGCTGTGTTGTAGCCCAGGATCAATGCTCCGAGCAGGCTGAGGCCTACTTGGAGCGAGGAGAAAAAGCGTTGTTGTGTGAGTTTGGAGGCAGCTGGAGACTTTGCCGTCCACACAGCAGGGGAACAGCTGGCGTTACTGAACCCCACAGACACAGGAGCGATTGTTTATATCTGTGCGGACGGCACTTCCAGGCTACAACTGGCTGTGTTGTAGCCCAGGATCAATGCTCCGAGCAGGCTGAGGCCTACTTGGAGCGAGGAGAAAAAGCATTGTAGTGTGAGTTTGGAGGCAGCTGGAGACTTTGCCGTCCAGACAGCAGGGGAACAGCTGGCGTTACTGAACCCCACAGACACAGGAGCGAGTGTTTATATCTGTGCGGACGGCACTTCCGGGCTACAACTGGCTGTGTTGTAGCCCAGGATCAATGCTCCTAGCAGGCTGAGGCCTACTTGGAGCGAGGAGAAAAAGCATTGTAGTGTGAGTTTGGAGGCAGCTGGAGACTTTGCCGTCCACACAGCAGGGGAACAGCTGGCGTTACTGAACCCCACTAACACAGGAGCGAGTGTTTATATCTGTGCGGACGGCACTTCCAGGCTACAACTGGCTGTGTTGTAGCCCAGGATGAAGCATGAAGCAGGCGGAGGACAACTTGCAGCTGGTTTTATAGATGTTGTAGACTAGTACTGATTGTCACCGTGCTCCACTATGGCCTCCGGCTCCACTGTCTCTAGTATTTCCCCTGGCCAACAACCCCGCCAGTTACAGCTGGGAAGTGGCGTCTGCACAATCCACACTTGTTCCTGTGTAACTGTGGCTCAGTCCCGCCTGTTGATCCCCTGATGTGTGTCTGGCAAGCTCTCCTGCTCAGTCCTCATTCACACTACTAGTAATGTGAAGGTGGACAGAGCAGGAGACCTTGCCGGACACACATCAGGGGATCAACTGACGGGAATGAGCCACAGTAACTCAGGATCAAGTGTGGATTGTGCAGACGCCACTTCACAGCTTTAACTGGCGTGGTTGTTGGCCAGGGGAAATACTAGAGACAGTGGAGTCAGAGGCCTAAGTTGACCAAAGTTACAAATCTGTAGTAGTTTGCATGTGGATGGAGCAAAAGACATTGCCGTCTACACAGCAGGGAAACAGCTGGCATCACTGAACCCCACTGACACAGTAGCGAGTGTGTTTTTCTCTGTGAAGACGGCACTTCTGAACACCAACTGGCGTTGTTGGAGCCCAGGATGAGGCATGGAGCAGGCTGAGGCCTGATGGTGTTGGCATGTGGAGGCAGCAGGAGACTTTGCCGTCTACACAGCAGGGAAACAGCTGGCATTACTGAACCCCACAGAAACAGTAGCGAGTGTGTTTTTCTCTGTGAAGACGGCACTTCTGAACAACAACTGGCGTTGTTGGAGCCCAGGATGAGGCATGGAGCAGGCTGAGGCCTGATGGTGTTGGCATGTGGAGGCAGCAGGAGACTTTGCCATCTACACAGCAGGGGAACAGCTGGCATTACTGAACCCCACTGACACAGGAGCTAGTGTGTTTTTCTCTGTGAAGACGGCACTTCTGAACACCAACTGGTGTTGTTGGAGCCCAGGATGAAGCATGGAGCAGGCTGAGGCCTGATTGTTTTGGCATGTGGATGGAGCAGGAGACTTTGCTGTCTACACAGCAGGGGAACAGCTGGCATTACTGAACCCCACAGACACAGTAGCGAGTGTGTTTTTCTCTGCGAAGACGGCACTTCTGAACACCAACTGGTGTTGTTGGAGCCCAGGATGAGGCATGGAGCAGGCTCAGGCCTGATGTTGTTGGCATGTGGAGGCAGCACTAGACTTTGCCGTCTACACAGCAGGGGAACAGCTGGCATTACTGAACCCCACTAACACAGTAGCTAGTGTGTGTTTCTCTGCGAAGACGGCACTTCTGAACACCAACTGACGTTGTTGGAGCCCAGGATGAGGCATGGAGCTGGCTGAGGCCAACTTGCAGCACGTTTTATAGAGGTAGTAGACTACAACTGATTGTAACCGTGCTCCACTATGGCCTCCGGCTCCACTGACTCTAGTATTTCCCCTGGCCTCCAACCCCGCCAGTGACAGCTCTGAAGTGGTGTCAGCACAATCCACACTTGTTCCTGTGTTACTTGGGCTCAGTCCCGTCAGTTGATCCTCTGATGTGTGTCCGGCATGGTCTCCTGCTCTGTCCTCATTCACACTACTAGTAATGGGAATGTGGACAGAGCAGGAGACCTTGCCGGACAAACATCAGGGGATCAACTGACGTGACTGAGGCCAAGTAACACAGGAACAAGTGTGGATTATGCAGACGCCACTTAAGAGCTGTCACTGGCGGGGTTGGAGGCCAGGGGAAATACTAGAGATAGTGGAGCCAGAGGCCTAAGTGGAGCAGGGTTAAAAATCAGTAGTAGTTTGAATGTGGATAGAGCAGGAGACTTTGCCGTCCACACAGCAGGGGAGCAGCTGGCGTTACTGAACCCCACTAACACAGGAGCTAGTGTTTTTCTCTGTGCAGATGACACATCTGAGCGACAACTGGCTGTGTTGAAGCCCAGGGATTATAGTTCAGGTGGTAGAAACATGAACACAACAGGAGACCTGGATACAGTTGCCAACCAATTATTTAGTCGGGAAGAGGACTGGCAAATTCTGGGGAGATCCAGGCCTTGTTCATTTTCAGAAAAGTAAGCCGGTCGACGTTATCGGAAGAAAGTCGCGTGCGACGGTCTGTCAGTACACCACCTGCGGCACTAAAGACGCGTTCCGATAATACACTGGCAGCAGGGCAAGCCAGCACCTCCAATGCATACTGGCTAAGCTCTGGCCAGGTATCCAGCTTAGAGACCCAAAACTTGAAGGGGGAAGAGCCATCTGGGAGAACACTCACAGGGCAAGACATGTAGTCTGTCACCATCTGACGGAAACGTTGCCTCCTGCTGACTGGAGCCGTCAGTGATGGTGTAGACAATTGTTGCGGACACACAAAACTTTGCCACATTTGGGCCATAGTGGTCTTGCCTTGTGCTGAGGCGCTGCCTCTGCTCCCTCTTTGTGCCGAGTTTCCTCCACTGGCTCGACGCACAGAGGTGCTTTGTAAAGCACTAGCACCACTGCTGTCGGGTGGAATGGAAAACATGATGGACTGCACCAGTGTGTCTTGGTACTCCCGCAGTTTACGCTCCCGGTTCAACGTTGGTATGAGGGTTTGCAAGTTGTCCCGGTAGCGAGGATCTAGGAGGGTGTACACCCAATAATCAGCCGTGTAGAGAATGTGGGCGATGCGGCGGTCGTTTCTCAGGCACTGCAGCATGAAGTCAACCATGTGCTGCAGACTCCCAACTGCCAAAGACCCACTGTCCCCTGCTTGAGGCGTGATTTCTGCCTGCTCTGCATCACCCCACCCTCGCTGTACATACTGACTAGAGCTTTGTGTACCTCCCTCCTGTGGAGAGATGTCTTCCTCCTCCATCAACTCCTCCTCATCCTCCTCAAAAAGTGTCCCCTGCCTAGGCCTTTGTGAGGAATCATGTAGTGCAGACTGTCCAGAAGCAGAAGGCATTTGGGACTCCTCATCCTCCACCTCTTCCAAAACCTCATCCCTTAGTGCTTGCAGTATTTTTTGAAGCATGCAGATAAGGGGGACAGTCATGCTGACTAGTGCATCATCTGCACTCGCCATCCACGTGGAATCATCGAAGGCATGCAAAACAAAGCAGATGTCCTTCATAGAGGCCCACTCAGTGGTGCTGAAGCGTGACCGGCGCACATTGCGACTTGTTTGCGCCTGATGCAGCTGGTACTCCATGACTGCTGCCTGCTGCTCACATAACCGCTCCAACATATGTAACGTTGAATTCCACCTGGTGGGTAGGTCACATATGATACGATGTTCCGAAAGGTGTAATCGGCGCTGCAGAGCAGCAAGGCGCGATCTTGCCGTGCTGGAAAGACGCAAGTGAGCGCACTCTATGCGGACCTTGTGCAGCAGTGCTTCAAGATCCGGATAGTCCCTCAGAAAGCTCTGCATGACCAAGTTGAGTACATGTGCCAGACATGGGATGTGAGTGAGGTTGCCAAGGTCAAGAGCTGCCACCAGATTTCGGCCATTGTCACACACTACCAAGCCCGGCTGGAGATTCGCTGGCAGAAACCACTCGTCGCTCTCCTGCTTGATGGCATTCCAGAGCTCCTGCGCTGTGTGGCTTCGATTCCCCAATGAAATTAATTTCAGTACAGCCTGTTGACGTTTGGCCACGGCTGTGCTCATATCGGTTGTGACAGGCTCCTGCTGCGCTGTTTCAGAGGAACTGGAGTAGGAGGAGGAATCAATGTGTACAGACTGGATTCCTGCAATCCGTGGAGTTGGCAGAACACGTACAGCGCCACTCTCCAGATCTGTACCCGGCTTCACAACATTGACCCAATGGGCAGTGAGGGAAATGTATCGTCCCTGTTCATGGTTACTGGTCCGCGCATCGGTGGTCAGGTGGACCTTGCTACTGACGGCCTTTAGTAGCGCATGTTTTATGTTTGCCTCCACATGTTTCTGCAGGGCAGGGACGGCTCGCCTGCTGAAATAAAAGCGGCTGGGCACGGTGTATTGTGGGACTGCCAATGCCATGAAGTCCCGAAAGGTGTCAGTCTCCACCAGCCTGAATGACAGCATTTCAAGGGCCAGTAGTTTGGCAATGCCAGCATTCAGAGCCTGTGCTCGGGGATGGTTTGCCGAGTATGGCCGCCTTTTCTCCCATGCCTGTGCTACCGATGGCTGCCGAGTGGCCTGGGAGTGTGAGGATGACTTGGAACGTGGTGCTGTGGGTGGAATGTCACAGGGTCTCCGGATAACAGTGCCAGAGGTTCTTCCTTGGCGATCCTGTGAGGAAGCCAAACCAGCTGTGTGTGAGCTGGAGGAAGAGGCCACAACACGAGCTGAAGAGGTGGTAGGTGGTTCTGTACGTTGGCCTACGTCTTCAGTGTGTCTGTGTAACTCCAGCTCGTGCTTGGTCCGCACATGTTTCCACATATTAGTGGTATTGAGGTTGCTGACATTTTTCCCTCTTTTGACTCTCTGATGACACAGCTTGCATTTGACAAAGCAAATGTCATCTGCAACTGTGTCAAAAAAGGACCACGCACTGCAAGTCTTGGGAGCGCCCTTTTTGCCTTTTGAAAGTGGAATGCTCCTAACGGGTGCCGAAGTAGAGGCTACAGGCAACCAAGTCTGCCCCCTCCCTCTCCCTCCGGTTTTGGCCGTTCGGGGAATCTCTTCCTCAGAGCTGCTCCCACCACCTTCCTGTTCCTCACGCCATGATGGGTCAAGGATCTCATCATCTACACTCCCCTCTTCAAACACCTGCTTCTCCTAGGTTGTCTCGCCAGCACCGTACGCAACAGAAAGTGGTAACTGAGTCTCGTCATCATCTGATGCGTACTGAGGTGTGCTGACCATAGGCACTGGCCCACCCGCCTCTTCAGATTCAGAGGGACAAAGAAGTTGCGCATCACTGCATACTCCCTCTTCTTCACATTCTGGAATGCTGCTTGGCTGGCCCCCTCTTTCCAAACCAATAGATTCCGAGAACAGAAGTAGAGACTGTGATGGCTCCTGTCCAGGGCTCTCTGACTGCCTGGGCACTTTGGCAGGTGGTGAAGAGACAGATGGTTGCTCTTCGGTGCTCTGGCCCTGAGAGGATGTGGAAGTCATTGAAGTCGATGCGTTAGCTGCCATCCATCCGACAACGGCTTCAATTTGTTCCTCCCGCAGCAGTGGGGTACGGTGAGGTCCTACAAAGCTGCGCATAAAGGACTGTTGTCTGCTAAGACTGGGGGATGCTGACTCACTGGTGCCAACAGCAGGCACAGAATCCCCACGTCCTCTCCCTGCAGAATCCCCACGTCCTCTCCCTGCAGAATCCCCAAGTCCTCTCCCTGCTGAAACTCCACGCCCACGGCCACGTGCCTTACTCCCTGCCTTCTTCATCTTGCTAGACTGAGAAAGATAGGCAGAAAAGTACAAAGGGGGCCTTAGTGTGCTTATTCCTGAACAGCTGGTTACAGGTATACGAAACACTAATTTTATGAAGTGTGTGTGTCGACTACACTTTAATGGGAGCTAATGTGGCCTACACAACTTTCAAATGTAGTGTTTGGTGAACTTTGTTGTTTTTTTTGGGGGGGAAAAAACTAAAAGGATGTGACCAAAGATTTGAAAGTCAGAGTATCACCAACTTTCTGGAGCTATTACAATGCAGGCAGGTAACCTACAATGCAAAAGATGAGGCTCCAAAAAAATTGGGTAATACTAATCTGGCTGCAGCTGAAGGGCACAAGCCAGAAAAAAGGCTCCTCTATCTACTCCTATATAGTGTTTGCAACCAACCAATGTAGATGATATGGATGGATGCACACTAATAGGAGAAAAAATGAGCTGCAATAAAAGAAAAATGTGTGAGGCAGTGACACGCTGAGTGGCCCACAACCAGACGTAGCTGCAGGACACACTACTCAGTGTGAGCTGCACTCACACACAGTCAGAGACCTCTCAGACAGCCGTGAACAGTGCAGCTAAGTGGGCACTAGCACTGAAAGGCTGCAGAAAGGCTCCGCTGTCTACTACTAGTGTTTGCAACCAACGTATATGGATATGGATGGAAGCACACTAGATAGAATTTTTGAAAAATAAGCAGCTCAAAAAGAAAAATATGTATGAGGCAGCAGTGAGGCACGCTGGGCGGCCTACAACCAGACGTGGCTGCAGGACCCACTCCACAGCGTGAGCTGCACTCACACAGCCCTTGCAGACAGCTGTGAACAATGCTGCTAGGGAAAAGCAAGCTACAGTGGTGGTTTATGTAGCCTGGGTAAAGCACAATATTGTTTTGAGAATCGCTATTTCTAACTGTCCCTCACAGTCTTCAACAGCAGCCTGTCCCTAACTGAATTCCAGCAGAGTGACCAGAAATGGCGGCGGCAGTGGCTTTTATAGTGCATCATGACATCGTTTCAGCAGCCAATCACAGCCATGCCAATAGTTAACATGCCTACATGCCTAACAGGATGTGCTCACACATCTGAGGATTCCCATTGGCTGAATCAAAGCGAGCGGGCTGATAGCATTATGGGAACTTCCGATTCCGGTATCCGATATGAAAAAAGTATCGGAAGTCAGTATCGGAATTCCGATACAGCTAATATCGGCCGATAACCGATACTTGCGGTATCGGAAAGCTCAACACTAGTGATAAGCGGTCATAAAGGAGCGCTTAGGAAGCAACACAGGGGCAGACAACGATGTCAGGTCTCCACCGCAGCTCCAGCCAAAAACCTCCAATGGAGGATAGGAGCAATGAGAAAATGGAAAATGGTCTTAGGAGCGCAGGAAAGAGACTAAGACAAGAGATGGGTTTAAACCACAACGCGTTTCGACGGAGGATCTGTCTTCATCAGGTGGAAGTTCATTTTCCATTTTCCCTTTACCTTGTCATGGTGGCAGCTTAAAAAATCTTTTGGCCAAAACAAAAGCTGCTGACTGTTATGATTAGGTAACCGAGGAGGATAACGGGGGACTAGACTAGGCAACCAGTTAACCAGAGAGGTTGGCAGCTAAGCAGATTGCAGACCCCTAAACTGACAACACAACTAGAATTAGCCATGGGACGTACCTACGATGCCCTAGACACCTCGGCACAGCCACAGAATTAACTAAGCCTAAAGAGAGAAAAGGGAAAGCTAAACTGCCCCAGAGTAGACCCCCAAAGGAATAGATAGCCCCCAAACATATATTGCCGGTGAGACAAGATGAAGCCCAAAACACAGGCAGAGAATAGAGTAAGCAAATGAGGGGCCCCAAACTGTCTTGATAGAACAGGACAGGAAAGGATACTGTCTGCAATCACGTAAAAAACCCTAAGAAAAATCCAACACGTCTGATAGGCCACACGACCTCTCCCCCACTAAATTAGAACTCTGGTGTGAACTGGTTACTAGAAAAACTAACATACGCTGTGGCATATGGAACAGAGTCCAGCGCAGGTCCCATCAGGGAACCAGGCTGAACTCACACCAGCTAAGCAAAAATCAAAGACAAGCAAAAATGGATCCAATGCAAAAAAAGATTCAAGAAGACAAATAACTTATCTGAAAGATGCAGGACGGAGCAGGAGACAAGCAGACTTCAAAATATGCTCAGGAAGCAAACCAAATCACTGGCAAGAGCTGAGGGAAGGTTGTTCAATTAAATCTCCCCAGTCTGTAACACCTGACCTCCAATCATCCTGCTCAGGTGATTGACTTCTGTCAGCTAGACCAGCTCCATTACCAGTGGCAATCACCAGAGGGAGCCCAAACTCAGAAGTCAGGTTAAAAGTGTTCACAACAAGTACCCTCCCCTTGAGGAGGGTCACGTCACCCTCACCACCAGGCCGATCAGGAAGGGTCCGGTGAAAGGTGCGAACCAATCTCTCGGCATGAATGTCCGAGGCAAAGACCCAAGAATTATCCTCCAGACTATAACCTTTCCACTTGACCAAGTACTGGAGTCCCCGTCTAGCCAGACGAGAATCCAATAACTTCTCTACTTCATACTCCAGATTACCCTTAACCAATACAGGATCAGGGGGCGCACCATGGGAACTACTGGCTCCACAAATATTTTCAACAAAGATTTATGCAAGACGTTGTGAATTTTGAATGTTCCTGGAAGAGCCAAACAGAAAGAAACGGTGTTAAGGATTTCCAAAATCTTATAAGGTCCAATGAACCTTGGCTTAAATTTTGGAGACGCAACTTTCACAGGAATATTTTTTGAGGACAACCAAACCTTGTCACCCACTTTAAACCTGGGACCAACAGTCCTATGCCAGTTGGCAAACCGTTGGACCTTCTCCTGAGAGTGAGACAGCTTATCCACTACTTGATCCCAAATCTGCTGCATTCTCTTTACCACAGAATCAACACCTGGACAGCCCGAAGCCTCCACCTGCCCTGAAGAAAACCGAAGATGAAGCCCAAAGTGGCAGAAAAAAGGAGACATCAAAGTGGCTGAACTAACCCTATTATTTAGAGCAAATTCAGCCAAGGGCAAAAAAGAGACCCAGTCATCTTGATCACACAAAACATCTCAAATAGGTTTCCAAGGTCTGGTTTGCTCTCAGTCTGCCAATTGGTCAGAGGGTGAAACGCAGAGGAGAAGGACAATTGAATTCTCAGTTTAGAACAAAAAGCTCTCCAAAATCTGGAAACAAACTGGACTCCGCTGTCAGACACAATGTTCTCCGGAATACCATGCAAATGAACCACCTGCTGGAAAAACAAGGGCACCAACTCCGAAGAAGATGGCAACTTCGGCAGTGGTACAAGATGGACCATCTTGGAAAATCTATCACAGATCACCCAAATAACAGTCATTCTCTGAGAGACAGGGAGGTTAGAAATAAAATCCATTGATATATGGGTCCATGGCCTCCTGGGCACTGGCAGTGGCACTAACAATCCACTAGAACAAGAACAGGGTTTGGACCGAGAACAAGTCCCACAGTACTGCACAAAATTCCTGACATCACAAGATAAAGCAGGCCACCAAAAAGACCGACTCACCAAATCTCTGGTACCAAAAAACCAGGATGACCAGCTAACGGGGAGCAATGAATTTCAGACATTACTCTTTTCCTCCACTGGTCGGGGACATACAATTTCCCCATAGGGCATCGTTCAGGTTTGTCCTCCTGAAATTCCTCCAGGGCAAGTCTCAAATCGGGTGAAATAGCGGAAAGAACCACACCCTCATTTAGAATGGTAGTAGGCTCAGTCACATCAAGAGAATCCACAAAGAAACTCCTAGAGAGGGCATCCACCTTAATATTCTTAGTGCCTGGAAGAAAGGAGACCACAAAATTAAAACGTGTGAAAAACAAGGCCCACCTAGCCTGTCTATGATTCAATCGCTTGGCTGATTCGAGATAGATCAAGCTCTTGTGTTAGGTGAGGACCACAACTTGATGTCTGGTCCCCTCGAACCTATGTCTCCACTCTTCAAACGCCCACTTCATAGCCAACAACTCCTGATTCCCCACATCATAATTACATTCAGATGGGGAAAATTTTCGAGAAAAGAAGGCACAAGGATTAATCTTAGAGGTTACCGGATCTCTTTGAGACAAAACGGCACCTGCACCAATCTCAGAAGCATCTATCTCCACCTGAAATGGGAGAGAAACATCAGGTTGCTGTAGAACAGGAGCAGAAGTGAATCTCCGCTTAAGCTCCTGAAACGCCAAGACTGCCTGTAGACCCCTGATCCTAACACGCAACTAGCAGCAGCCGTGGAGCGCTGCTACGGTGGTCCTAGATGCCTCATCACAACTGGAGAACTAAATAAGCCTAAAGCAGGAAGAGAGGAAAACTAACTGCCCCAGAGCAGACCCCAAAGGAGAGACAGCCCCCCACATGTATTGACGGTTAAACCAGATGAAAACACAAACAAAGGCAGGAAAATAGGTTGAGCAAACGATGGGGCCAAACTAACTAGAAAGGACAGGAAAGGAAAGAAACTGTCTGCAATCTGCCAAAAACCCCTACAAAAATGTCCAACACAACTGATAGCAAAATTAACCCTGAAGTCACTAGACTTCTCCCACTATATCAGCACTCTGAAATATTCTGAGACAGAGCAAAAAGAGACCAATCTAATAAGGGACAAAAAAAAGACAATTTGGCAAATAAGTGTGGAAATTCAGCACAGCCCAGCCGGGCTGGCTGACCACACAAAAAACTGAAATGACCAACAAAAAGCAAGTGTGAACATTAGCAAAAAACAAACTTATCTTGAGAAGACTGGAACAGAGCTGAGTCCTAGACCTGAGAAGCAGACTGAATCACCAGCACTAGGATAGGGCGTCGGCTGTCTTATATCCATTCTGATCCTCCAGACATCCAATCGTTATCTTCCTCACCAGGTGGCAGATCACTACCACTTAAGCCAACCTCTCTACCTCCTGTCACCACCAGAGGGAGAACGGAAGGGGAACTCTCAACTGGTGGAGCAGAAAATGAGCTCATAACAGTACCCCCCCTTGAGGAGGGGTCACCGAACCCTCATCCAAGCCACCAGGCCAATCAGGATGGGCCCGGTGAAAAGCACGAACCAATCTATTGGCATGAATATCAGAGGCAGAGACCCAAGAATTATCCTCCTGGCCATAACGCTTCCATTTGATCAAATACTGGAGTCTCCGTCTAACCAAACGAGAATCCAATATTTTCTCTACCTCATATTCCATATTGCCTTTAACCAACACAGGGTCAGGAGGTGCCGCCACAGGAACTACTGGCTCAACAAACCTCTTCAACAGTGATTTGCAAAATACGTTATGGATTTTGAACGTAATTGGAAGAGCCAGTCGAAAAGAAACAGGATTAAGAATCTCCAAAATCCTATAAGATCCAATAAATCTTGGCTTAAATTTTGGAGATGCAACCTTCATAGGAATATTCTTAGACGATAACCAAACCATATCACCCACTTTAAACCGGGGACCAATGGTCCTATGCCGGTTGGAAAAACGCTGGGCATTTTCCTGAGAGAGTGACAATTTATCCATTTATCCATCACTTGGTCCCATATCTGCTGCATTCTAACAACCACAGTGTCCACACCTGGGCAGGACGAAGATTCCACTTGCCCTGAAGAGAATCGAGGATGAAACCCAAAATTACAGAAAAAGGGTGACATCAAGGTGGCAGAACTAGCTCTATTGTTCAGCGCAAATTCGGCCGAGGGCAAAAATGAGACCCAATCATCTTCATTAGCAGATATAAAACATCTTAAATAAGACTCCAGGGTCTGGTTTGTTCTCTCAGTCTGCCCATTGGTCTGGGGATGAAACGCAGAGGAGAAGGATAACTGAATTCCCAGATTGGAACAAAAGGCTTTCCAAAATCTGGAAACAAACTGGACCCCTCTATCGGACACAATGTTCTCAGGAATCCCGTGTAACCGAACGAGCTGTTGTAAAAACAAGGGTACCAACTCAGTGGAAGATGGCAACTTTGGGAGTGGCACAAGATGGACCATCTTCGAAAATCTATCATAAACTACCCAGATAACAGTCATTCTCTGAGAGACAGGAAGATCAGAAATAAAATCCATTGAGATATGGGTCCATAGCCTCTTGGGCACCGGCAGGGGCATCAGCAACCCACTAGAACGAGAACAGGGTTTAGACCGAGAACAAGTCCCACAGGACTGTACAAAATTCCTGACATCACGAGATAAGGCAGGCCACCAAAACGACTGACTCACCAAATCTCTGGTACCAAAAATACCTGGATGACCAGCCAATGCGGAGCAATGGACTTCAGACATCACTCTCTTTCTCCACTGGTCCGGAACATACAATCTTCCCATAGGGCAATGCTCATGTTTATCCTCCTGAAATTCCTCCAGGGAGCATCTCAAATCGGGCGAAATGGCAGAAAGAACTACCCCCTCACCTAGGATAGTAGTAGGCTCGGTCACATTAAGAGAATCAGCAAAGAAACTCCTAGAAAGGGCATCTGCCTTAACATTCTTAGTGTCCAGAAGAAAAGAGACCACAAAATTAAAACGCGTGAAAAACAAGGCCCATCCAGCCGGTCTAGGATTCAAGCGTTTAGCCGACATCAGATAAGTCAGATTCTTGTGATCGGTGAGGACCACAAATTGATGTCTAGCTCCCTCCAACCAATGTCTCCACTCCTCAAATGCCCATTTCATGGCCAACAATTCCCGATTCCTCACGTCATAGTTGTGTTCAGATGGGGAAAACTTTCGAGAAAAGAAGGCACGGGGATTCATCTTAGAAGTCACCGGGTCTTTTTGGGACAAAACAGCTCCTGCACCAATCTCAGAAGCGTCTACCTCCACTTGAAATGGAAGTGAGACATCAGGTTGCCATAAAACTGGAGCTGAAGTAAACCTCCGCTTAAGCTCCTGAAATGCTGAGACAGCCTCAGGAGACCAATTGAGCACATCAGCTCTCTTCTTGGTCAGATCAGTCAGTGGTTTGACAATACTAGAAAAATTACCTATAAATTTACGATAGAAATTAGCAAAACCCAAAAACTTCTGAAGAGCCTTCAAAGAAGTAGGATGAACCCAATCATAAATGGCCTGTACCTTGGCCGGGTCCATTTCAATAGTCGATGGTGATAAGATAAATCCCAAAAATGAAATCCTCTGTACACTAAAGAGACATTTCGATCCCTTAACAAACAGGGAATTCTCCCTCAAAATCCGAAACACAGTCCGGACATGTTCCACATGGGAATCCCAATCACTAGAAAAGATCAAAATATCATCCAGATAGATGATCAAAAACTTATCCACAAAGTCTCGGAAAATATCTGTCATGTCGGACGCTGTTCACACCACAGCGTCCGGCAGGCAGCGGTAGTTCCATCTCCGTCCACTATAGCCTCAGTGGCGCCGGCTTGATTTTACTCAGGTTATCTGGGGTTAATCTAGCTGGAAATCAGGTGGGATGTTTGGTCACGCCCACGGTCTTTAAATAGTCGTGCTGGCCTGTGGGCGTCGCCGATTATAGCTTGTGTTTTGTGCCAAGTGGTTCCGGTCTGGAGTGGAGGTGTTGGAGAGAGAAATTCATAGCTGGTGTCGTATGATCCGTTGTTACCTTTTCGTCTTCCTATATTTGTGCTTTGTTTTGCCCTGTTCACATTATAGTATTGTCCTGTGTGGTTGCGGTGCGGTGTGGTTTGAGTTCTCCCTGTCTGTCATTACTGTGTGGGTTTTGGTGGTTTGACAACTCACTGGGTGGAGGGTGGAGGGTTCAGCTTAGGGCTGAGCAGGAGATAAGGAGAGGCTGGAGGCTCAGGCATTTGCACCTTTAGCAAAAACCCTGGGTTGAGGGTCAGACAGTGTTTTCCCTAGTTTGAGGGACTCCGCAGGGGCCCGGGTTTTGTCAGCCTCCTTCGACCTAAGCCTCGCATAACATTATAATCGGCCCAACATTTTTCCATGGATTCCATGACTTCCATAAACCGCCAGTTGGCGGCGCTGTCCGTACAGGTCACAGAGTTGAAGGGGGCAGTTCAGCAGCAGGGCCTGGTTGTAGCTAATGTGCAGGCGGCTTCTGCTGGTGCAGGTGCAGAGCCTAAGATTCCGCTGCCTGAACGATTTTCTGGGGAACGCAGCAAATTTGTCATCTTTCGGGAGGCCTGCAAGTTATACTTTCGCATGCGCCCGGTCTCCTCAGGTAATGAGGCTCAGCGGGTGGGTCTGGTGTTATCATTACTGAGTGGGGACCCCCAAGCATGGGCGTTTTCCTTACCAGCCGACTCTGCTACATTTCATTCGGTTGAGAATGTTTTTTCAGCACTCGGGCTCATTTATGATGACCCCGACAGATTGGCTTTAGCAGAATCTAAGATCCGCGCCCTCCGTCAGGGGGAACGTATGGCGGAAGACTATTGTTCAGAATTTCGCCGTTGGGCAGTAGACACACAGTGGAACGACCCAGCGCTGCGGAGTCAGTTTATTCATGGGGTCTCAGAAAGAGTTAAACAGGCCCTCCTGATGTATGAGACTCCTGCTTCGTTAGAATCTGCCATGAGTTTGGTTATCCGTATTGATCGCCGTTTGCGTCAAGGGGCGCAGGGGTGCCAGTGTGGTTGCTGCAGATGAGCCCACGGAACCTATGCAAATCGCTGGGGTATCACATGTGCAGCGTCGCGTTCCTGGGTTCAGGAAGCATGGAGCATGTTTTTACTGTGGTAAAAGAGATCATTATGTAAATGCTTGTCCTGTGCTACCAAAGAAAGTCGCACCGGCGGAAAACTGGTAAGCTCAGAGGGTATGGAGGAGGCCCAACTGAGCGTATGCATATCCTCCATGATGGTATCTCAATGTATGCTCCCTGCCAGGGTTATTATTGCGGGCAGAGAGCTACCAATATCAGTGTTTGTGGATAGCGGTTCAGCCACCAATCTCATGGATGAGGAGTTTGCACGCATGGCAGGTTTCAAGATCGAAAAACTCCCTCATCCTATTCGCGTGGTTACCATTAATGCCGCTCCCCTCCCACAGGGGGAGATTACTGAGTTTGTAGCTGAGGTTAAACTCCACATTGGGGTCCTACATTCTGAGTGGGTTACATGTAAGGTACTCAATAATCTCCCAGCACAAATAGTCCTGGGTTTCCCATGGTTGTCTAAGCACAACCCGGTGATTGACTGGAGAACCCAGGACATAGTCCAGTGGAGCAGTTTTTGCCAGGAAAATTGCTTGGCCACATGTGTGTCCGCCGTGAAGTCCAGCCTTCCGGAGGCATTGCTGGATTTTGCGGACGTATTCTCTGAGAGGGGTTGCTCAGAACTACCTCCACATCGAGCCTATGACTGTCAAATTAGGTTAAAACCCGGGGCTAAATTGCCTAAGGCGAGGATGTTTAGTATTTCTGGTCCGGAGAGACAAGCTCTTAAGGACTACATTGCGGAGAGTTTAAGTAAAGGGCACATCCGGCCTTCATCCTCACCTGTAGCAGCGGGGTTTTTCTTTATTAAGAAGAAAGATGGGGGGTTACGCCCGTGTCTGGATTTCCGGGAGTTAAACCAGATTACGGTCCGTGATCCCTACCCGATGCCTCTGATCCCTGATTTGTTCAACCAGGTGGCTGGTGCGAAGTGGTTTTCCAAACTTGACCTCAGGGGGGCATATAACCTCATAAGGGTCCGTCAGGGGGATGAGTGGAAGACGGCATTTAATACCCCTGAGGGTCATTTTGAAAGCCTAGTTATGCCATTTGGGTTGACAACCGCGCCTGCTGTGTTCCAACATTTCATAAATGATGTATTTGCTCATTTGCTGGGGAAATTTGTGATTGTGTACCTGGATGATATCCTTATTTATTCGAGCGACCAGGACACTCATTTAGAGCATGTCAGGCAGGTGTTACAGCTGCTCCGTGAGAATAAGCTCTATGCTAAGCTTGAAAAATGCGTGTTTTTTGTTCAAGAGTTGCCTTTTTTGGGATATATTGTGTCCGCCGCAGGGTTTAAAATGGATGCCGCGAAGGTGCAAGCGGTGCTGCGATGGGAACGGCCTGGTAATCTAAAGGCGCTCCAGCGGTTCCTTGGGTTTGCCAACTATTATAGGAAGTTTATTAAGAATTTCTCTACTATAGCCAAACCACTCACGGACATGACGAAAAAAGGTACCAATCTCGCTATCTGGTCTAAGGATGCGGTGCGTGCATTTGAGCTTCTGAAGAACCGTTTTGCTTCAGCCCCCATTCTGGTGCAACCGGACGTATCTAAACCTTTTACGGTGGAGGTCGATGCGTCTGAGGTGGGAGTGGGGGCAGTACTGTCACAGGGCTCGTTCTTGAGCAATTTGCGTCCATGCGCCTACTTCTCCAAGAAGCTGTCGCCGGCCGAACGGAATTACGACATCGGCAACAGGGAGTTGTTGGCCATCAAATTGGCTTTTGAGGAATGGCGACACTTCTTGGAGGGGGCGGACCACCAGGTCACAGTCATCACCGACCATAAAAACCTGCTCTATCTGGAGTCGGCCAAGCGTCTGTCTCCCAGGCAGGCTCGCTGGGCATTGTTTTTTACACGTTTTAACTTTCTGGTGACTTACCGTCCTGGGGCGAAAAACACCAAGGCGGATGCCTTGTCCAGGTGTTTTCCAGGGGGAGAACCTCGGGAAGAGCCGGTACCCATCCTCCAGGAAGGTGTAGTGGTTTCGGCTCTCATGACTGAGGTAGAGGCGGAGATTGCCGAGGCCCAGGAGGAGGTACCACCAGGACTTCCCGCTAATAAGTCGTTCGTACCCCTTCATCTTCGTCTTAAAGTGTTGGGGGAACACCACGACTCGGTCCTGGCCGGTCATCCAGGGGTTAGGGGCACCTTGGAACTGGTATCGCGCCGCTTCTGGTGGCCAAAAATCCGGCAGGATGTGGTTTCCTACGTGACAGCTTGCATCACGTGCGCCAGGGCCAAGTCGCCCAGAACCCGTCCTGCTGGCACTCTACAGCCTCTGGGGATACCTAGTAGGCCATGGACAGAAATCTCCATGGACTTTATCACAGACTTGCCTGCCTCGGCGGGGAACACGGTCATCCTGGTGGTGGTTGATCGATTTTCGAAGATGGCGCATTTTGTGTCGTTGCCTTCCTTGCCCAACGTGAAGACGCTGGCTCAGGTCTTTGTGCAGGAGGTGGTCAGACTGCACGGAGTTCCGTCGGACATAGTGTCTGATAGGGGTACCCAGTTTGTGGCGAAGTTTTGGAAAGCTTTTTGCTCACGATTGGGGATCAAGTTGTCTCATTCGTCGGCGTTTCATCCGCAGTCAAATGGTCAAACTGAGCGTATGAACCAAAATCTGGAGCAGTATTTGTGATGTTTTGTGTCTGACAACCAAGAGGAGTGGTCGACGTTCCTTCCCTTGGCCGAGTTCGCATTAAATAATCACCGCCAAGAATCATCGGGAGAGTCTCCGTTCTTTTGTGTTTATGGGCACCATCCTCAATTTTGTACCTTGCATCAGGGGGGCTCTGGGGGCGTCCCAGAGGAGGACCGGTTAGGAGTTCAACTATCATCGGTCTGGAGGAGTGTGAAACAGCGATTGCTGAGCATGAGTGCAAGATACAAACGTGTGGCTGACTCTAGACGCGTGCCAGGTCCGGACCTGTGTGTGGGTGATTGGGTGTGGTTAGCTACTAAAAACATAAAACTCAAAATTCCATCATTGAAATTGGGTCCAAGGTTTATTGGCCCTTTTAAGGTTGCTGCCATCATAAACCCGGTTGCTTTTCGGTTGGAGCTTCCTGCGGTATACAAGATATACAACGTGTTTCACAGGTCTTTATTGAAAAAGGTGGTAGGCTCTGTGGACACGACGCCGATGCCACCTCCAGTCATGGTGGATGGCAATTTAGAGTTTGAAGTCTCCAAAGTGGTGGACTCTCGAGTACTGCGCCGTACTCTTCAGTATTTGGTGCACTGGCGGGGGTATGGTCCGGAGGAGAGGTCTTGGGTTCCAGCCTCAGACATACATGCGGAGCGGCTGGTCAGTTCCTTTCACCGCCGTCATCCGGACAAGCCGGGTCCTATGAGTCTTGAGGGCCCTGGGGTCCCTCGTAGAAGACGGGGTACTGTGATGTCGGACGCTGTTCACACCACAGCATCCGGCAGGCAGCGGTAGTTCCATCTCCGTCCACTATAGCCTCAGTGGCGCCGGCTTGATTTTACTCAGGTTATCTGGGGTTAATCTAGCTGGAAATCAGGTGGGATGTTTGGTCACGCCCACGGTCTTTAAATAGTCGTGCTGGCCTGTGGGCGTCGCCGATTATAGCTTGTGTTTTGTGCCAAGTGGTTCCGGTCTGGAGTGGAGGTGTTGGAGAGAGAAAACCAGGGGAAGAGTCTTGAGGAGATCATTTGCATATTCCCAGTGCCTTCTGGGATAAGTGAAGAGTCTCTGCGAGCTCAACGATCACTGGGTTTTGGCCGTTGCAGCTGAAAAGAGGAAATCGGAAAACCAGGGGAAGAGTCTTGAGGAGATCATTTGCATATTCCCAGTGCCTTCTGGGATAAGTGAAGAGTCTCCGCGAGCTCAACGATCACTGGGTTTTGGCCGTTGCAGCTGAAAAGAGGAAATCGGAAAACCAGGGGAAGAGTCTTGAGGAGATCATTTGCATATTCCCAGTGCCTTCTGGGATAAGTGAAGAGTCTCCGCGAGCTCAACGATCACTGGGTTTTGGCCGTTGCAGCTGAAAAGAGGAAATCGGAAAACCAGGGGAAGAGTCTTGAGGAGATCATTTGCATATTCCCAGTGCCTTCTGGGATAAGTGAAGAGTCTCCGCGAGCTCAACGATCACTGGGTTTTGGCCGTTGCAGCTGAAAAGAGGAAATTGGAAAAACTGCGCGCCGATAAATTTGGCTCATCTTTCATCGTTTTTAAGAAATCTCAAGATGGAAGAGGCCAGGAGCCATTTGGTGAGCTGCATTTCTTGCTACATGTTCACAGATTTACCAGTGGAAAAGCCAAACTTCACATGCCACAAATGCAAGCTTGTGTCCCTGTTGGAGGAAAAGTTGCAAAATCTCGAAGAGAGGTTAGCTACGTTAAAGATCATTAAGGAAGGTGAAGAGTTCTTGGACAGAGCAGAATTATCTCTTCATGTTACAGAAAGAGAAGAAATTCGAAGTGCACCTGAAGAAACAAAGGAATGGAGACATGTGACCCAGAGAAGCAGGAGGATCAGGAGGCAGTCAGCACCCATACTGCTCAGGAACCAGTACCAGGCTCTCACGCAGGAAAACGATGAAGAAATACATCTGGATAAGACTTTGCCAACAAACAGCAACCTTGTACGCCCTCAGAGTCCTCCTGGATGGAGAAAGAAAAATGTTGTGAAGAAGAAACGGAGAGTGGTGGTCATGGGGGATTCCCTGCTGAGAGGAACAGAGGCCGCTATCTGCAGACCGGATATAACTACAAGAGAAATGTGCTGTCTTCCAGGTGCAAAAATTAAAGATGTGTCTGACAGGATATCAGGACTCTTCAGACCTACAGATGACTACCCATTCCTGCTACTACATGTGGGGACAAATGACACCGCAAGAAACGACCTGGAAATTATCTGCAGAGACTTTGAAGACTTAGGCAAGAAAGTGAAAGAACTGGGAGCGCAGGTGGTCTTCTCTTCCATCCTCCCAGTGGATGGCCATGGAACAAGGAGGTGGAATAAGATTCTGCAGGTGAACAACTGGCTACGTCGATGGTGCCGTCAGCAACGATTTGGATTTCTGGATCACGGAGTGAACTACTTATACGATGGACTACTTGCTAGAGATGGGGTGCACCTTACGAAGACTGGAAAGCATGTATTTGGAAGTCGCCTTGCTACACTTGTAAGGAGAGCTTTAAACTAGAACAACATGGGAAGGGAAGCAAAAGACCAGAAAAAGCCATACACCTGACAAATGCTATTGAGAACTCTGCTATTAGAAGTGGAAAGGAAGAACAAAGACGAAAGAATCTAATTAATAAAAATAATGGAGAAAGAGAAACCAATCACAAACTAAAATGTTTCTATACTAATGCACAAAGCATGGGCAACAAACAAGGAGAATTGGAACTACTAACACAGGAACAGAAATATGATGTAATTGGAATCACTGAAACTTGGTGGGACAATACACATGATTGGAATACAAGACTAGAAGGATACAACTTATTTGCAAGAAATAGACTTGATAAACGAGGAGGGGGTGTCGCATTGTATGTTCGAAACGCGTATATCTGCACAGAGATTGAAGCTTCAGAGACTGGGAGTTCTGTGGAAACTGTTTGGGTAAGAATACAAGGACAGAACAATGGAAAGGACACCATTGTAGGCATTTACTACAGGCCGCCTGTGCAAGCCGAAGATATAGATGAACTCTTTATGCATCAGATGGCCAAGTTCTCCAAAAAATATGACATAGTTGTCATGGGAGATTTCAACTATCCAGACATTTGTTGGGAATCTCTCTCAGGCAAAACTAACAGGTCAAGGAAATTCTTATCCTCTCTTGCTGACAACTTTATCTTCCAAAAGGTAAGGGAGAAAACAAGGGGAACTGCTACCTTGGATCTAATCCTTATAAACAGGGAGGAAATGGTTGAGGAGGTAAAAGTGGCTGGGACCCTAGGAGGTAGCGACCATGCTATTTTAGAATTTTGGATTACTAGAGGTGGAAGACCTGTGAAGACTCAGACGTCAAGGTTAGATTTCAGAAAGGCAGATTTTAAGGGATTCAGAAAGAGAATTGGAGGGATCCAATGGCTGGATATCCTTAAAGACAAAAATGTCCAGGAAGGATGGGAAATCTTGAAAAATGAAATTCTCAAAGCACAGTTGTTAACAATTCCGAAAAGAGGGAAGAATAGGAAGCATTTAAGGAAACCAGGATGGATGAACACAGAACTTAAGCACATGCTAAAAAGGAAGAAAAAAATGTTTATAAAATGGAAAGAGGGAGGCATATCTAAAGAAGAATATAATGCTGTCTGCAGAACCTGCAGGGCACAAATCAGATTAGCTAAAGCTGAAAATGAACTGAGGCTTGCAAGAGATGTCAAAAGCAATAATAAAGGATTTTGGGGATATGTCAAAAGTAAAAGAAAAGTCAAAGATGCTATAGGATTTTTACAGGATGAAAATGATGAAATGGTAAGACAGGATGTTGAGAAGGCTGAACTTTTAAATTCCTATTTTGCATCTGTTTTCTCTCAGAAAGGAAATGCAACATCAACTGTTATTCACTGTCCTATTAAGGGAATAGAAGAATCCAGGATATCTATAAACAGAAAGATAGTGAGGAAACACTTAGCTAACCTAAATGAATTCAAGTCTCCAGGTCCAGATGAATTACACCCCAGAGTACTGAAGGAGATAGCAGAAGAAATTTTTGAACCCCTCTCCATAATCTTTGAAAATTCTTGGAGAACAGGAGAAGTGCCAGAAGACTGGAGAAGAGCAAATGTTGTTCCTATCTTCAAAAAGGGGAAGAAGGTGGACCCAGGCAACTATAGGCCGGTGAGTCTGACTTCTATACCAGGAAAGATCTTTGAACAAATTATTAAACAACATGTATGTCAATACCTGGATAAGAATGAAGTGATTAAACAGAGTCAGCATGGGTTTGTAACTAATAAGTCATGTCAGACTAACTTAATTTCCTTCTATGACGGTATCACTGATTGGGTGGATCAAGGAAATGCTGTAGATATAGTATATCTTGACTTCAGCAAAGCATTTGACAAAGTCTCTCATACAATCCTTATTGAAAAAATGACTAAGTATGGAATGGACAAGGCAACTGTTAGGTGGATTCATAACTGGCTTAGTGATCGGACCCAAAGAGTGGTCGTAAATGGCTGCACATCCAGTTGGAAGAATGTCTCAAGTGGGGTACCACAGGGCTCTGTCCTGGGCCCTGTATTGTTCAACATCTTTATCAACGATTTAGATGAAGGAATTGAGGGTAAACTGATTAAATTTGCTGATGACACAAAGCTAGGAGGGATAGCTAATACTAGAGAAGAGAGAGAGAGGATTCAAAAAGATTTAAATAAACTGGAGAAGTGGGCAGCAACTAACAGAATGGTTTTTAACAGGGAGAAATGCAAAGTACTACATCTGGGCAATAAAAATGAAAAAAGCATATATAGAATGGGAGGAATAGGGCTAAGTGACAGCACATGTGAAAAAGACTTGGGTATACTAATAGATCACAGACTGAATATGAGTCAACAGTGTGATGCAGCAGCAAAAAAGGCAAATGCAATTCTAGGATGTATTAACAGAAGCATACAGTCTAGATCACGTGAAGTCATTATTTCCCTCTACTCCTCTTTGGTCAGACCTCATCTGGAATATTGTGTCCAGTTTTGGGCACCACATTTTAAAAAAGACATCAACAAACTGGAGCAAGTTCAGAAAAGAGCGACCAGAATGGTGACCGGTCTGCAAACCCTGTCTTATGAGGAAAGGTTGCAGGATTTGGGAATGTTTAGTTTGCAAAAGAGAAGACTGAGAGGAGACTTAATAGCTGTCTACAAATATCTAAAGGGATGTCACATTGTAGAAGGATCAACTTTATTCTCATTTGCACAAGGAAAGACTAGAAGCAATGGGATGAAACTGAATGGGAAGAGACACAGATTAGATATTAGAAAAAACTTTTTGACAGAGTGATCAATGAGTGGAACAGGCTGCCACGAGAAGTGGTGAGTTCTCCTTCAATGGAAGTCTTCAAACAGAGGCTGGACAGACATCTGACTGGGATGATTTAGCGAATCCTGCTTTGAGCAGGGGGTTGGACCAGATGGCCCAGGAGGTCCCTTCCAACTCTACGATTCTATGATTCTATGATTCTATGATAATTCATAGCTGGTGTCGTATGATCCGTTGTTACCTTTTCGTCTTCCTATATTTGTGCTTTGTTTTGCCCTGTTCACATTATAGTATTGTCCTGTGTGGTTGCGGCGCGGTGTGGTTTGAGTTCTCCCTGTCTGTCATTACTGTGTGGGTTTTGGTGGTTTGACAACTCACTGGGTGGAGGGTGGAGGGTTCAGCTTAGGGCTGAGCAGGAGATAAGGAGAGGCTGGAGGCTCAGGCATTTGCACCTTTAGCAAAAACCCTGGGTTGAGGGTCAGACAGGGTTTTCCCTAGTTTGAGGGACTCCGCAGGGGCCCGGGTTTTGTCAGCCTCCTTCGACCTAAGCCTCGCATAACAATATCATTCATAAAGGACTGGAAGACAGAAGGGGCATTGGAGAGCCCAAAAGGCATCACCAGGTGCTCAAAATGTCCCTCCAGAGTATTAAACGCTGTCTTCCATTCATCCCCGTGCTTGATGCGAATAAGATTATACGCCCCCCTGAGATCAAGCTTAGTAAACCAGCAGGCACTCTTAACTCTGGAGAATAAATCAGACATCAGAGGTAACGGGTACTGATATTTAACCATCATCTTGTTAAGGGAACGATAATCAATACACGGTCTTAATGAACCATCTTTCTTGGCCACAAAAAAAACAGCACCTAAAGGTGACGAGGATGGTCTAATATGACCCTTCAACGACTCCTTAATATAGGATCACATAGCATCATGTTCGGGTACAGATAAGTTAAAAAGCCGACCCTTGGGAAATTTACACCCAGGCATCAACTCAATTGCACAGTCATAACTCCTATGAGGGGGCAAATACGCAGATTTACTCTCACTAAATACATCAGAGAATTCAGCCAGATAATCAGGAATATCATGAGACTGAGGAGAGGTGGAGAAAACAGGAGCGTCCCTAAGAACACACTGACAACCCCAACTCACCACAGACACAGATTTCCAATCCAAAACTGGGTTATGAGTTTGCAACCAGGGGAACCCCAGAACAACAGCATCATGCAAATTATGCAGCACCAAAAATTTACAATTCTCCTGGTGGTCTGGGGCAACTCGCATTATCACCTGGGTCCAAAACGGAGGTTTATTCTCCGCCAAAGGAGTGGCATCAATACCCCTCAAAGGAATAGGCGTCTGCAGAGGCGCCATGGACAAACCACAACGTTTAGCAAAGTCCAAATCCATCAGATTCAGAGCTGCTCCTGAATCCACAAAAGCCTTAGTGGAAAATGTGGACAAGGAGCAGATCAGAGTAATTGCCAAAAGGAACTTAGGTTGTATAGTGCCCACAGCAAATGTGTGTTCAAAACGTTTCTCTCGTTTAGGGCAGGCAGAAATAGTATGAGAGGCGTCTCCACAGAAAAAACACAGCTTATTACGCCTTCTAAACTCCCGACGTTACGCCCTAGACAAAACCCCATCACATTGCATAGGTTCAGACATTTGTTCAAAAGGTGGCAGCGCCTCCCGTGTATTTTTACGTTCACGTAAACGCCGATCAACTTGAATGGCTAATGCCATAGAGCCATCCAGACCAGAGGGAGCAGGAAATCCCACCATAACATCTTTTACGGTCTCTGATAAACCTTTCCGAAAGAGGGCTGCCAATGCACTATCATTCCATGTAGTAAGGACCGCCCACTTTCGGAATTTTTGACAATATAACTCTGCAGGATCCTGAGCCTGGTTTAATGCCAACAGGGTTCTCTCAGCTTGATCAACGGAATTAGGATCATCATACAACAACCCCAAGGCCTGAAAAAATGCATCCACATTAGTCAGAATAGGATTTTCAGGTGTCAGAGAAAACGCCCAATCCTGGGGATCGCTGCAAATCAAAGGAGATGACAATTTTAACCTGCTGTGCAGAGCTTCCCGATGAGTTAGGCTTCAAGGCACAAAATAATTTACAATTATTCTTAAAATTTAGACCGTTCCCCAAAAAACACATCAGGAGTAGGGATCTTGGGTTCAACAGCATGTGATTGAGCGAGATAGGCAGAAATTCCCTGCACTTCAGCAGCGAGCTGCTCCACACGATCAGACAATTGCTTAATCTCCATCAAGAAAAAAAAAATCCTCCTACGGCCCCAGAGAAAAAGAGGAAAAAATGCATTAAAAGAAAAAAAATATTCTGACACTTTTTCTCCTTTTTTTTCTTTTTTTCTCTCCTCTGTTCCTGCTTTTGAGTACCCTAGAATCTGCGGTATGGCTGGTGATTCTGTTATGAACGGGTAGCCGAGGAGGAAATAAAAAACAAACAAGCTAAGTCTCAGAAAACCAAAGAGGTTGGTAACTATGCAGACTGCAGACCCCTGATCCTAACATGCAACTAGCAGCAGTCGTGGAGCGTTCCTACGGTGGTCCTAGTCGCCTCGTCACAACTGGAGAACTAAATAAGCCAAAAGCAGGAAGAGAGGAAAACTAACTGCCCCAGAGCAGACCCCAAAGGAGAGACAGCCCCCCACATGTATTGACGGTTAAACCAGATGAAAACACAAACAAAGGCAGGAAAATAGGCTGAGCAAACGATGGGGCCAAACTAACTAGAAAGGACAGGAAAGGAAAGAAACTGTCTGCAATCTGCCAAAAACCCCTACAAAAATGTCCAACACAATTGATAGCAAAATTAACCCTGAAGTCACTAGACTTCTCCCACTATATCAGCACTCTGAAATATTCTGAGACAGAGCAAAAAGAGACCAATCTAATAAGGGACAAAAAAGACAATTTGACAAATAAGTGTGGAAATTCAGCACAGCCCAGCTGGGCTGGCTGACCACACAAAAAACTGAAATGACCAACAAGAGCAAGTGTGAACATTAGCAAAAAACAAACTTATCTTGAGAAGACTGGAACAGAGCTGAGTCCTAGACCTGAGAAGCAGACTGAATCACCAGCACTAGGATAGGGCGTTGACTGTCTTATATCCATTCTGACCATCCAGAGATCCAATCATTATCTTCCTCACCAGGTGGCAGATCACTACCACTTAAGCCAACCTCTCTACCTCCTGTCACCACCAGAGGGAGAACGGAAGGGGAACTCTCAACTGGTGGAGCAGAAAATGAGCTCATAACATTTCTCCCTTCCACCCTAGCAAGGAAAGGATCTCTTTTGTTTAAGCACCATGCGGCTGAATAGAAGTATAGGTGATATTAAAGAGACTGGATCGCGGAAACGATACTCGAAAACGAAACCGACGTTCTGACCCATCATTTTCAAGGTTCCAGCACCCCCAGAAACCGAGAACTGGATAACTCCTAAACAGTGTGACATAACCACTGCATGTTTGGTCTTTAATTATTGTCCTGGACAGACTAAAAAGAATGATACCATGTGCGTGTTTATACGAGGTACCCTCTGCCAGATATAGTCATTATAAGTTTTGTAGTCAGAATTGTAACTCCTAGAGCAGGGGGAGGAACATCCCTAGACCGCCCCTTTTGTGATGTCACCGACCGAGATCTATGAGGCATTCCCTCCCTGGGGTTGGGCAGTCGAGCTGGAGGTTTTGATGCCAAAAGGACCCCCCAGATGCAGGGTGATGTGTAGCTGCTGCCCCTCCCCCCACCACACGGCTAGCCTACAGACCATCTAAGCAACTGTAAGTTTGATTTCTGCTGTTAATCCCTTTTATTTTATATCTGCATTGTACATACAGTGGGGGAAAAAAAGTATTTAGTCAGTCAGCAATAGTGCAAGTTCCACCACTTAAAAAGATGAGAGGCGTCTGTAATTTACATCATAGGTAGACCTCAACTATGGGAGACAAACTGAGAAAAAAAATCCAGAAAATCACATTGTCTGTTTTTTTTTTCATTTTATTTGCATATTATGGTGGAAAATAAGTATTTGGTCAGAAACAAAATTTCATCTCAATACTTTGTGATATATCCTTTGTTGGCAATGACAGTGGTCAAACGTTTTCTGTAAGTCTTCACAAGGTTGCCACACACTGTTGTTGGTATGTTGGCCCATTCCTCCATGCAGATCTCCTCTAGAGCAGTGATGTTTTTGGCTTTTCGCTTGGCAACACGGACTTTCAACTCCCTCCAAAGGTTTTCTATAGGGTTGAGATCTGGAGACTGGCTAGGCCACTCCAGGACCTTGAAATGCTTCTTACGAAGCCACTCCTTCGTTGCCCTGGCGGTGTGCTTTGGATCATTGTCATGTTGAAAGACCCAGCCACGTTTCATCTTCAATGCCCTTGCTGATGGAAGGAGGTTTGCACTCAAAATCTCACGATACATGGCCCCATTCATTCTTTCATGTACCCGGATCAGTCGTCCTGGCTAGTGTTGAGCATTCCGATACCGCAAGTATCGGGTATCGGCCGATACTTGCTGTATCGGAATTCCGATACCGACTTCCGATATTTTTTCAATATCGGAATTCGGCATCGGAATCGGAAGTTCAAAGTTGATTGACAGCCTGACGTCATCATGATGCGCGGTGTGTGCGCATCATGATGCGCCGTCATTTCGGGCCTTCTGGGGGTCTCTGCCGGCCTGCCGGGGGGCTGTGTGGACTGCCCGGGGTCTGTACCGGCCTGCCGGGGGGCTGTGCCGGCCTGCCGGTGGTCTGTGCACCCTGTGGGGGTCTGTACCGGCCTGCCGGGGGGCTGTGCCGGCCTGCCGGTGGTCTGTGCACCCTGTGGGGGTCTGTACCGGCCTGCCGGGGGGCTGTGCCGGCCTGCCGGTGGTCTGTGCACCCTGTGGGGGTCTGTACCGGCCTGCCGGGGGGCTGTGCCGGCCTGCCGGGGGGCTGTGCTGATGTCCGGGGGTCTGTGCAAGCATCGTCCGATGGGACTACAAGTCCCATCTGGCGATGCCTGCTACCATGACAGTGATTGACACATTAGCCAATGATGGGACAGTAGTAGTCCCATCATCCAGCTAATGTGTTAAATGTTAAAAAAAAAAAAAAAATACTACATACATACTACATGCATGCTACATACATACTACATGCTACATACATACTACATATATACTACATGCATGCTACATACATACTACATGCTACATACATACTACATATATACTACATACATACTACATATATACTACATACATGCTACATACATACTGCATGCTACATACATACTACATGCTACATACATACTACATATATACTACATACATACTACATATATACTACATACATGCTACATACATACTGCATGCTACATACTACATACATACTACATACATGCTACATACATACTACATGCATGCTACATGCATGCTACATACATACTACATGCTACATATATACTACATACATACTACATATATACTACATACATGCTACATACATACTGCATGCTACATACATACCACATACATACTACATACATACTACATACATACTACATGCTACATACATACTACATATATACTACATGCATGCTACATACATACTACATGCTACATACATACCACATACATACTACATACATGCTACATACATACTACATATATACTACATACATACTACATACATACTACATACATACTACATGAATGCTACATACATACTACATGCATACTACATGCATGCTACATACATACTACATGCTACATACATACCACATACATACTACATACATGCTACATGCTACATACATATTACATATATACTACATGCATGCTACATACATACTACATATATACTACATGCATGCTACATACATACTGCATGCTACATGCATGCTACATACATACTACATGCTACATGCATGCTACATACATACTACATACATACTACATGCTACATACATACTACATATATACTACATGCATGCTACATACATACTGCATGCTACATGCATGCTACATACATACTACATACATACTACATGCTACATACATACCACATATATACTACATACATACTACATACAATACATTCATACAATACATACATAGACATACAGTACATATAACATAGAGTAACATACTTAACAATACTTGTCACATTGTTCCCCGAAGCCATTGTCTTTTCCGGAATAAATATTAACATAACAAACCACAAAAATACTCACCCACGATCCGAAGCAGTCCACGAGTGGAAATTCCCACACAGCAATGGCATAAAGTGAGACTAGGGACTTTTTTTTTTTAAGTGGCGGAGGAATACAGTGCGGAAGGATACCTACCTTCCGTCATTGGATTCCTGCAGCCCGTAAAGAACGGCAGCATCAGCTGATGCTGCAGTTCTCTACCCAAGATCGTCGTGGGACACACTCGTGGACTGCTTCGGATCGTGGGTGAGTATTTTTGTGGTTTGTTATGTTAATATTTATTCCGTAAAAGACAATGGCTTCGGGGAACAATGTGACAAGTATTGGTAAGTATGTTACTCTATGTTATATGTACTGTATGTCTATGTATGTATTGTATGAATGTATTGTATGTAGTATGTATGTAGTATATATGTGGTATGTATGTAGCATGTAGTATGTATGTAGTATGTATGTAGCATGCATGTAGCATGCAGTATGTATGTAGCATGCATGTAGTATATATGTAGTATGTATTATGTATGTAGTATGTATGTAGCATGCATGTAGCATGCAGTATGTATGTAGCATGCATGTAGTATATATGTAGTATGTATGTGGTATGTATGTAGCATGTAGTATGTATGTAGCATGCATGTAGTATGTATGTGTTATGTATGTAGCATGCATGTAGTATGTATGTAGTATGTATGTAGTATGTATGTGGTATGTATGTAGTATGTATGTAGTATGTATGTAGCATGCATGTAGTATGTATGTAGTATATGTGGTATGTATGTAGCATGTAGTATGTATGTAGCATGCAGTATGTATGTAGCATGCATGTAGTATATATGTAGTATGTATGTAGTATATATGTAGTATGTATGTTGCATGTAGTATTTATGTAGTATGAATGTAGCATGTATGTAGTATGCATGTTGTATGTATGTAGCATGCATGTAGTATATATGTAGTATGTATGTAGTATTTATGTAGTATGAATGTAGCATGTATGTAGTATGTAGTATGAATGTAGCATGTATGTAGTATGCATGTTGTATGTATGTAGCATGTAATTTTTTTTTTTTTTTTTACATTCAACACATTAGCCGGATGATGGGACTACTACTGTCCCATCATTGGCTAATGTGTCAATCACTGTCATGGTAGCAGGCATCGCCCGATGGGACTTGTAGTCCCATCGGACGATGCCTGCACAGACCCCCGAAGCCTGCACAGACCACCGGCAGGCCGACACAGCCCCCCGGCAGGCCGGCTCAGCCCCCCGGAGCCTGCACAGACCACCGGCAGGCCGGCACAGCCCCCCGGCAGGCCGGCACAGCCCCCCGGCAGGCCGGCACAGCCCCCCGGAGCCTGCACAGCCCCCCGGCAGGCCGGCACAGCCCCCCGGAGCCTGCACAGACCACCGGCAGGCCGGCACAGCCCCCCGGCAGGCCGGCACACACCACCGGAGCCTGCACAGACCACCGGCAGGCCGGCACAGCCCCCCGGCAGGCCGGCACAGACCACCGGAGCCTGCACAGACCACCGGCAGGCCGGCACAGCCCCCCGGCAGGCCGGCACAGACCACCGGAGCCTGCACAGACCCCCTGGCAGGCCGGCACAGCCCCCCGAAAGGCCCGTACAGACCCCAGAGAGGCTGTACAAGGCAAAAACAGGGTTTTTCTTATTCCGATACCGGAAGTCCCATAGACTTGAATGGGACTTCCGGTATCGGAATCGGCGATACCGATACTTTTTTTAAAGATCGGCCGATCCATTCCGATCCGATACTTTGAAGTATCGGACGGTATCGCTCAACTCTAGTCCTGGCCCCTTTGCAGAGAAACAGCCCCAAAGCATGATGTTTCCACCACCATGCTTTACAGTAGGTATGGTGTTTGATGGATGCAACTCAGTATTCTTTTTCCTCCAAACACGACAAGTTGTGTTTCTACCAAACAGTTCCAGTTTGGTTTCATCAGACCATAGGACATTCTCCCAAAACTCCTCTGGATCATCCAAATGCTCTCTAGCAAACTTCAGACGGGCCCGGACATGTACAGGCTTAAGCAGTGGGACACGTCTGGCACTGCAGGATCTGAGTCCATGGTGGCGTAGTGTGTTACTTATGGTAGGCCTTGTTACATTGGTCCCAGCTCTCTGCAGTTCATTCACTAGGTCCCCCCGCGTGGTTCTGGGATTTTTGCTCACCGTTCTTGTGATCATTCTGACCCCACGGGGTGGGATTTTGCGTGGAGCACCAGATCGAGGGAGATTATCAGTGGTCTTGGATGTCTTCCATTTTCTAATTATTGCTCCCACAGTTGATTTCTTCACTCCAAGCTGGTTGGCTATTGCAGATTCAGTCTTCCCAGCCTGGTGCAGGGCTACAATTTTGTTTCTGGTGTCCTTTGACAGCTCTTTGGTCTTCACCATAGTGGAGTTTGGAGTCAGACTGTTTGAGGGTGTGCACAGGTGTCTTTTTATACTGATAACAAGATTAAACAGGTGCCATTACTACAGGTAATGAGTGGAGGAAAGAGGAGACTCTTAAAGAAGAAGTTACAGGTCTGTGAGAGGCAGAAATCTTGATTACTTGTTTCTGACCAAATACTTATTTTCCACCATAATATGCAAATAAAATGAAAAAAAAACAGACAATGTGATTTTCTGGATTTTTTTTTCTCAGTTTGTCTCCCATAGTTGAGGTCTACCTATGATGTAAATTACAGACGCCTCTCATCTTTTTAAGTGGTGGAACTTGCACTATTGCTGACTAAATACTTTTTTTCCCCACTGTATCTAGTGTCTCAACTTTGTAACAACTTTTATCTGTGTAATCGCTGCCCACCTTTTGGGAATAAATGATAACTTTATTAGTCTGTCTTCATGCTCTAAAACCTAACACGTGCCTTTAAGATAATTACGCTACTGATTGGGTTGGCTTCGAACCCCTCTATTAAATCTATAACTTAAGCCAAGAAATCTGGAGCTGGTGGCGGCGTGGTGTTTCTTGGTTGGTTGGGCTAGCTGGCAGTGACGGAAGGGTTTTATATGCTGATTGGGTGATTGTGGCCAAAGCATTGATAATTTCCTCACTGCAGTGGCCTAATCGCCCGTGCACAACAAGCAGCTTGTCCGGCGACTAATTATCCTATGTGTAGTTCCCTGACTGACCTGAGGATAAGGGGGGCGCCGGAGAGCTGCAAGTTCCAATGTGGAACTGAAAAGTGGGATATACATAAATCCCTGCAGTTCGTGGAAGATTGTTAGCAGTGGTGGGACATCCAAAATAACCCCCCTGTGATAAATTATTAGGGCAAGATTAGCTTGCTGTTTTTTTGTCACATGGTGCCAGCGGTGGGATAACTAAGATAAGCCCCCTGCGCCTGTGATAGCCGTGTGTCAGCAGTGCGTCGCATCCCTCCATCCGTGACATACCGGTGTCAATGGCGGGATTGTGACAGCCTTCAAGGAAGTGGGCTGAACCCAATTATAAATGGCCTGGACCTTATCCGGGTCCATAATGAATCCCAAAAACAAATTTTTTTGTACACCAAAGAGACATTTCGATCCCTTAACATACAGAGCATTTTCTCTCAAAATCCGGAATACAGTCCGAAAATGTTCCACATGAGAATCCCAATCATTGGAAAAAAATATATCGTCCAAATAAGCGATCAAAAATTTGTCCACAAAATCCCAGAAAATATCGTTCATGAAAGATTGGAAGATGGAAGGGGCATTAGTGAGCCCAAAAGGCATCACTAGGTGCTCAAAATGCCCCTCAGGAGTATTAAACGCCGTCTTCCATTCATCACCATGCTTGATGCAAATAAGATTATATGCCCCCCTAAGGTCAGGCTTGGTAAACCAACTAGCACCTTTCACTCTGGAGAATAAATCAGAAATCAGGGGTAACAGATACTGATATTTAACAGTGATTTTATTAAGGAGCTGATAGCCAATATGTGGCCTCAATGAGCCATCTTTCTTGGCCACAAAGAAAAAGCCAGCACCTAAAAGTGAAGAGGACGGTCTGATATGACCCTTCTCCAAGGATTCCTTGATATAGGATCGCATAGCATCATGTTCAGGTACAGATAAATTGAAGAGCCGCCCCTTGAGAAATTTACAACCGGTCACTAACTCGATTGCGCAGTCATAACTCCTATGAGGAGGCAAGGACGCAGACTTACTCTTGCTAAACAAATCAGAGAAATCATCCAAATAGTCAGGGACATCATCATGAGACTGGGGAGAAGTAGAGAAAAAAGGAGTGTCACTAGGAACACATTGACAACCCCAAATAAACACAGACACAGATTTCCAATCCAGAACAGGATTATGGGTCTGCAACCAAGGAAAACCAGCACAATAATGTCATGTAAATTATGCAACACCAAAAATTTACAATTCTCTTGGTGGTCCGGGGCTACCTGCATTATCACCTGGGTCCAAAACTGGGATGGGAAAGGATACTGTCTGCAATCATGTAAAAATCCCTAAGAAATATCCAACACGTCTGATATGCAAAAATACTGAGTCCACACGACCTCTCCCCCACTGAATCAGAACTCTGGTGTGAACTGGTTACTAAAAGACTAACATACACTGTGGCATATGGAACAGAGTCCAGCGCAGGTCCCATTAGGGAACCAGGCTGAACTCACACCAGCTAAGCAAAAATCAAAGACAAGCAAAAATGGATCCAATGCAAAAAAAGATTCAAGAAGACAAATAACTTCTCTGAAAGATGCAGGACAGAGCAGGAGACAAGCAGACTTCAAAATATGCTCAGGAAGCAAACCAAATCCCTGGCAAGAGCTGAGGGAATGTTGCTCACTTAAATCTCCCCAGTCTGTAACACCTGACCTCCAATCATCCTGCTCAGGTGATTGACTTCTGTCAGCTAGATCAGCTCCATTACCAACGGCAACCACCATAGGGAGCCCAAACTCAGAAGCCAGGTTAAAAGTGTTCACAACAGCTGACTATATGTGTGATCTGGTGATTGGAACTGTTAATGTGTGAATGGTGAAAAGTGGAGATTTTCCAAGAGAGAACGGTGGGACTGTGGACAGTTTGAGGAATGGAGGCGGGACTGGGGTGGAGCCTGGGAGGAGTCTCAAGGGGGCCACAAAAATTTTGCCAGTATGGGACCCCGAAATTCCAAGTGGCAGCCCTGGTCAGATACTCTGGGTGCCATTGTGTTCTGTTTGTGCTAATCGAACAGATGACCTTTTCATGTAATACAAGGTCTTCTGAAAACATATTATGATGTCAGATTTTCTTTCATATACATGAAATTAGCCATTATTATCATTTATTTACAAAGCATGATGATCATGAACCTTACTTTATTTTTACAGACTGGACTTCTTGTTGCCTGTTATCAGGGCTATGTGGATATTGTAATAACTCTGTCACAATGTCCTCATGTAAATGTGAATTGGCAAGACAACGAAGGGAATACTGCTCTCATAACATCTGCACAAGCAGGTAATTCTTTTAGTTTCTAGCTAATTTTGAATAACTGGAGTTAGTTGCAGGTCAAGTTTATCTTTGAGATATGCAAGATGATTGTCTGTAAAATGTTGGCAGTCTCACGTTAGAAGCAGTAGTGGATAAGGAGATACGGCTCCTGAAAGTTAGAGGTAAAAACATTGTTACACTTTTGCTTGTCACTGTATAATAAGTTCCAGTTTTATCTTTCATACATCTATTATTATAATTATTTGTTTTGTTGTTTTTTTTACATTCTTACATTTGTGTCTTTTTTATCTGTGCAAAATGCAATGTTTTTCTCTCGTATCATCAATGTTGTATTTTTTTTCTCATCCAGTTTAGAAAAACGAAGGAGACAATGTCTGAACTTTTTTATCCATTGACTTAACAATAAATCAGTGAACAATTGGATTTTTTTATTGCCAGAATAGAATCCAAGTAGGTACTCAGTGATGCTTCAGTCTCATTATTTAACCCCTTTCTGCCACATGACGCACTATTCCGTTCATGTGCCCTGGGACTTAATTCCCATGGACGGGATAGTACGTCATAGCTGATCAGCCATGCTCATGGGGGGGAGCGTGGCTGTTCATGGCAGGGTATCATCTGATTATCACAGCTGACTCCCGGCACTATGTACCTGGAGCGGTCACGAACCGCTTCCGGCACATGAACCCCCGGCACACTGCGATCAAACATGATCGCAGTGTTCCAGTGGCATAGGGAAGCATCACACAGGCTCCCTGCGTGCTTCCCTGAGACCATCAGGACAACGTGATGTGATCGAGTTGTTCCAAGGGCCTCCTCCCTGCATGCCCCCGGATCCAAGATGGCCACGGGGTCCTTCTGGGTCCCACAGGGAGGTGGCTTGTCAGTGCCTGCTGAGAGCAGGCACTGAGATGCCTCCTACACTGCCTGTCAGATTGCTGAAAAGTGTCAAATCAGCGATCTGAATTTGCAAAGTAATGTCCCAAGCTGGGACAATGTAAAAAAGTTGAAAAACATTAGCATGTGTAAAAATAATTTTAAAAAAATCCTAAATAAAGAAAAAAAATATTCCCCAATAAATCCATTTCTTTATGTAAATAATAATAAAAAAGCAATAAAAGTACACATATTTAGTATCGCCGCGTCCGTAACGATCCGCCCTATAAAACTCTCCCACTAGTTCACCCCTTTAGTGAACCCCTTAAAAGAAAGGCAAAAAACAATGCTTTATCATCATATTGCCGAACAAAATGTGCAATAACGCATAATCAAAAAGACAGATATAAATACACATGGTACTGCTGAAAACATCATCTTGTCCCACAAAAAACGAGCTACCATACAGCATCAGTGACAAAAAAATAAAATGTTTTAGCTCTCAGAATAAAGCGATGCAAAAATTTTTGTTATATAAAATTGATTTTATTGTATAAAAGCGCCAAAGCATAAAAAATGATATACATGAGGTATCGCTGTCATCATACTAACCCAATTTTACCACATGCGGAACGGTATAAGTGCTCCCCCCAAAAAAAGAAATTCATAAATTGCTAGCTTTTGTTCATTCTACCTCCCAAAAATCAGAATAAAAAGCGATCAAAAAATGTCATGTGCCCAAAAATGGTACCAATAAAAACATCAACTCGTCCAGCAAAAAACAAGACCTCACTTGACTCTGTGGGCCAAAATATGAAAAAAATTATAGCTCTCAAAATGTGGCGATGCAAAAACTATTTTTTGTAATATAAAGCGTCTTTTAGCGAGTGACAGCTGCCAAACATAAAAACCCACTATAAATAGTAAATCAAACCCCCCTTTATCACCCCCTTAGTTAGGGAAAAATAATGAAATTAAAAAAAAGTATTTATTTCCATTTTCCCAATAGGGATAGGGCTAGGGTTAGGCATAGGATTAGGGTTGGAGTTAGTATTGGGGAGGTATCCACTGTTTAGGCCCATCAGGGGCTCTCCAAATGCGACATGGCATCTGATCTCAATTCCAGCCAATTCTGTGTTGAAAAAGTCAAACAGTGCTCCTCTTCCATGCTCTGCCATGAGCCAAAACAGTGGTTTACCCCCACATATGAGGTATCTCAGGACAAATTGCACAATAACTCTTGGGGTCCCATTTCTTCTGTTACCCTTTGGAAAATAAAAAATTGGGGGTGAAAATATCATTTTAATGGAAAAAAATATGATTTTTTTATTTTTATGACTCTACGTTATAAACTTCTGTGAAGCACTTGGGGATTCAAAGTTCTCACCACACATCTAGATAAGTTCCTTGGGGGTCTAGTTTCCAAAATGGGGTCACTTGTGGGGGTTTCCTCTATTTAGGCACATCAGGTGCTCTCTAAACGCGACATGGCATCCCATCTCAATTCCAGCCAATTTTTGCATTGAAAAACACAAACGGCGCTCCTTCCCTTCTGTGATCTGCCATGAGTTGAAACAGTGGGTCCCCCCATATGTGGGGTATCAGCGTACTCAGTACAAATTGCACAATAACTTTTGGGGTCCAATTTCTCCTGATACCCTTGGGAAAATGAAAAAAAATTGGATCTGAAGTAATTTTTTTGTGAAAAAAAGCTAAATGTTCATTTTTTTAAACATTCAAAAAATTCCTGTGAAGCATCTGAAGGATTAATAAACTTGAATGTGATTTTGAGCACCTTGAGGGGTGCAGTTTTTAGAATGGTGTCACTTTTGGGTATTTGCTATCATATTGACCCCTCAAAGTGACTTCAAATGTGATGTGGTCCCCCCCAAAAAATGGTGCCGTAAAAATGAGAAATCACTTGTTAAATTTTAACCCTTATAACTTCCTAACAAAAGAAAAGTTGGTTCCAAAATTGTGCTGATGTAAAGTAAACATGTGGGAAATGTTACTTATTAAGTATTTTGTGTGCCATATCTCTGTGATTTAAGGGCATGAAAATTCAAAGTTGGAAAATTGTGAAATCGTCAAAATTTTTGCCATATTTCAATTTTTTCACAAATAAACGCAAGTCATATCAAAGAAATGTTACTACTAACATGAAGTACAATATAACATAATAGTTTCATGGAGAAAAATCCCATTTATCCTAGTAAAACAATACAACTATGTGATACTATAGAAATGGGTGTGTAAATGGACATGATAGGACTATCGCAAACTTATATGTGAAATATATAGAGGAAAATAGCGAACAAAAAGTCCAATACAGAAATTTACAAAAATACAAAAATAATTTTATTGAAATAGATCAAAGGTACAGGAAACAGTGAGATCAGAGTCAAATAATGACCATAAGAAGCACATGGGCAAAAATGGGGCACACCAGAGGTATATAGACACGGGGATATATAATTTTAACAGTACACAGTACAAAATTTAGGAATCCTACATTTTCCCATAATATTACAAACAACCAGCCATGGTATACAAATGAGGCACATAGGTATCGCTACCCCCAGTGGTGCAACCTGCCACCACACACAATATATGCTGAATATGTTGAAAACACAAAATAGATGGCTACATAATATTACCTTTCTGACTGGTCAGTAGTAAAGGTCTGCCCTGGTGTACCCCCCAACGCTTGTTTCGGCTGGATGGCCTTTATCAAGGCTAACATGAAGTACAATATGTCACAAAAAAACGTTGTCAGAATCACCGGGATCCATGGAAGCGTTCCAGAGTTATTACCTCATAAAGGGACAGTGGTCAGAATTGTAAAAATTGGTCATTAACGTGCAAACTACCCTTGGGGTAAAAGGGTTAAAGCCACCCAAAATCAGATCTGAAGGCAATTGTTAGGATATAATCACACAAATTTAAGATTGTAAGGGCCCTCTCACACTGGCGTATAATACGGAGGAGTGCAATGCGACAAAACATTGCATTGCTACGTAAACCTATGTTTTTCAATCAGGTAGTTCTGATCTGCAAATTTTTCCTCAGCTCTACTCTAATCTGACTGAGGAAAGAATTGCAGCATGCTGCGAATGGCTGCATGTGCCAGGTGAGACTAACCAATGCAAATCAATGGGTGAGAGGAAAAAAATTTCACAGCACACGAACCATGTGCTTGCCATCTCAATTTTACACACACAATAGATATATACAGTATATAGAATAAATTGATACATTCTGTAGATATGTAATTTCACAAGCACCCTACATATAATAAACTTGCACCCTTTAATGACTTTCCTGTTGCACTAAAAAACGTTTAGCCCAGTTTAATCTGTTAAATAAGTAAAAAAAAGAAATGGGACTCCCATATTATTGATAACCAACAGAGGTAAAGCAGACAGCTGTGAGCTAATATTATCAAGCTGCGAACGTCCTTGGTTGTTGGGCTCTTCCCAGCCTAAAAATTCCTGCTCGCAGCCACCCCGAAGTGGCAAATCACATGAACTGGCGCTTTTCCTCGCTTTTCCTGATTGCCCTTGTGCACTGGCAATCAAGGTAAATTGGCTTTGGGTTGATATCAGCTGTGATTTGTCTTGACGATGCGGCGACCGCAACAAATTGCAACATGCTGCATTCGCCGTGGGTCACCACGGTGTCAAGACCTTGCATGCGGATGCATCCACATACATCCGCACGGCCTGTGTACCCAGTGTTAAAGATAGGTACGCAGGCCGCATGCAGACGTAGGCGGAGCTGACCAGATGAGGTGCAGCAGTGGGCGGAGCTTCACGGAGGATCTATGCAGCCCTCCACAGCTCTGCCGAACACAAATGTGAAGCCGGCCTAAACACTTTCATTACCATGGGTCTTTTAGCCTAGTATATCAAAACAATGGATTTAAAATGTTTACAATTCATTCAAAGATTCAAGAAGAAATATATTCACACAAAATTACTATGTGAAATAATTCTGTATACCAAAATAAAAATGAAAATACAAACAATTTAATAAAATATATAAGATATTGACAACAACATAGATAAAACACAAATAGTATATTATCAAGAATTAGAACAATAAACACGTATTATACTCAACCTGCATGGCTTTGAGGCAAACCCTATTGTACCACAACAACCTGAGTTAATGAGAGAAGTCTTGTTTATCTACTTTTGTCTAACCATATCTAGTATACTCTTAAAGAGAAGCTATCATCACAAAATCACCTATTACTTAGAGAAACATTCCAAGTTCTTTTTTGTATTCCCAAAATCTGTCTAAATGTATATTCTGTATAATGTAGTGTAAGTGTGTTAATATACTCATAAATCAGCATCTTCCGCAGTTTCCAAAGCCACTCCGGTCCACTTCTCAATCATGTGACTGAAATTTCTAATCGCCAAGTCACACTTGGGTTTACATGTAAACTGAAGTGGCTTTTACAATGTAAGTCTAATGAGTGTCAGGACAAGGCTCCATAGGCTTCCACTGTAAAACTCGCTTCCGGCTCATACAAAAGCTTGAGTGTGAACTGGCAAGATGGAATTTAAGGAATATGATTTAAAAGACCACCTGAGTGGCCCTGGAAACCGGGGAAGATGGGAATCAGGGAATATATTAATGCACTCACATCATATTACATACTGTGTACATTTAGGCAGGTTTAGGGACTAAAAATATACATGGAAGTTATTTTTAAATAGTAACTGTCAGTTTAATATTTATTTCATAAACGATCACTCCGCGATGATAAACAAATTATCATAAAACATGCTGATAAAGGGAGGGTTATAGTTGTGATGAATAAAACTCATTATTTGAAGGAAGCATTTTGCCAACTTAGTGATGACACAATATACACTAAGCTCTCAGCAGATCCTACAAGGGGTATTAGGAGTCTCATTGATACCATTCTAATCTAATTTACACACCGGAGGTTCAAAGACTCTAAAGGGCATGCCACACTAAGAGATATCGCTAGCAATATCGCTATAACTTGTGACATAATAGCGATATTGCTAGCGATATCGCTATGTCTGATACTTACCTACAACCCGCTCCCCCGCTGGTTATCGCTGATCGCGCGAGAACAGGCTGGACTGTTTCTCGTCGTCAGCTTCCTGCGGCGCTTCCTGCTGTGACGACGAGCGACACGTGGAGCCGGGCGGGAGGACGCAGGATCGCCTGGTGTGACAGGTAAGTAGCGACCTCCGTCCCCAGCGATGTCACTAGTGAGATCTGCCTGTGTGGCAGTTCACTAGCGACCACTTAGCGATGTACCAGCGACCCTGACCGCGTCATATCGCTGGTCGGGATCGCTGGTACATCGCTAAGTGTGACAGTACCTTAAGACACGAGAGTATCTTACTAGATTACACCCCATTACTCCAGTGTTTTACACCCTGCCTAAGGTTCAAAAGAATCTGGAGTGTCTCCCTGGTCAACCCATTGTGGCTTTGATTGAATCTATTCTTTCTCCACTGTCCATTTTTTTAGATAAAATACTTACTCCCCTCATACGTGGTATGCCTTCATTTTTATTGGACACAGAGCATTTTCTGCAAAAAGTAAGAGACTTGTGGCCAGTACCAGATTAGGCCATTTTGGTCTCCTTTGATCTTAAGGATCCCCCATAGCCATACATTCATCCCCCATAGCCAGAATATTGCTTGTGTTCGCTGGCTACTCAATTCATCTAATATGGACGTTGACAAAATTGAATTCTGCCTAGAACTACTAACGGTGGTTCCTACTAAAAATTGTTTCATGTTTGAGGATTGTTTTTATCTCCAAACCAAGGGGACTGCTATGGGTTCAAGTGTAGTCCCCCATATGCGAACAGTTATATGGTGACTTTTGAGGATGAGGTCATATATACCGACCCCCTCTTTCAATCCTATAGCATGATATGGAAAAGGAATATAGATGACATTTTCTGTATTTGGACTGGCACACCAGACATCTTGGACACCGTTTATAGGAAATTGAACACTGCATGGCCCGGCCTCTCTTTCACAATCACCAGCAGCACTCAGCAGGTCAGTATTTTGGACACCTTGGTTACCAATCATTTTACTAAACCCACTGATCAGAACAGCCTCATTCATTTTCAGAGCCTTCAACTGCCATCAATTAAGAAATCTATTCCAGATCTCAATTTAAGATACATGGAATTGTAACTGATCCTTCTCGTAGCACACAGAGATTAGAGGAAATGCACTCTAAATTCAGGGAGCGGGGCTATCCCACGAAGTTGTTATTGGACGCCACCAACCGATCTGACTATATACGCCCTACAGTAAAGAAAGGAATCCTATTCATGCATACTTGTCACCCCTATGTTAACATACTTCACCAAAATATTAGGAGACATTGGGGTCTGTTATGGACTGCACACCCGGATATTTCTAAATTTAAGCACAAGTTTTACCTTGTTACAAATGAGCTACTAACATCTGGGATTTCTTGGTGAAGGCCAACATAGGCACTTAAGGCCAAACTTCCACACAGAGGTTTCTCCAAAACCCTAAAACCGGCACCTACCCTTGTCTCCAATGCAACCAATGAAATAATGTGCTTAAAAATAACATTATTTACCACCTACACACTAGAAACAAATATATGATGAGGGCCTTCTCAACTTGTGATAATGTAAGGGAATTGAAAATGTTATTGGTCTATCTTTTATTTTTTCTCATATTTTACTGATACTGCTACACGTTCATGTGTATGACCATTATGTGTGTGTCACATAGGTACTGCTACACTATTCTGTGTATTACCTTAATCCATTTCTGCCATATGACGTACTATCCCATCCATGTGCCCTGGGACTTAAATCCCAGGGATGGGATAGTATGTCATAGCGATCAGCGGCGCTCACATGGTGAGCGCCACTGATCGCGGCCGGGTGTCAGCTGATTATCACAGCTGACACCCAGCACTATGTGTCAGGGGCGGTCACGGACCACCCCAGACACGATAACCCCTGGCACACTGTGATCAAACACGATTGCAGTGTACCAGGGTTTAGGGAAGCATCGACAGGGAGGGGGCTCCCTCCGTGTTTCCCCGAGACCCCCAGAGCAGCGCGATGTGCAGCGCTGCTCCGGGTGCCTCCTTCCCTGCAGGTCCCCGGATCCAAAATGGCAGCGGGGACCTTTGGGGGCCTGCAGGGAGCCGGCTTCCTCATGCCTGCAAAGCGCAGGCATGAGGAAGCCTTCTGCACTGCCTGTGACAGATCGCTGATCTGTCACAGCGATCTGTGATGTGACAGATCAGCGATCTGTCACATGACAGTGATGTCCCCGCTGGGACAATGTAATAAAGTTAAAAAAAAGTAAAAATAATTTATAAAAAAATCGCTAAATAAATTAAAAAATATATATTCCCTAATAAATTAATTTTTTGGAAATTAAAAAAAAGCAAACAATAAAAGTACACATATTTGGTATTGCCGCGTCCATAATGACCCGCCCTATAAAACTGTCCCATTAGTTAACCCCCTTAGTGAACCCCTTAAGAAATAAAAATATAAAACCAAGCAAAAAATAATGCTTTATTATCATACCACCAAACAAAAAGTGCAATAGCGCGCGATCAAAAAGACAGATATAAATAACCATGGTACCTCTGAAAACGTCTTCTTGTCCAGCAAAAAATGAGCCACCATACAGCATCAGCAGCAAAAAAATAAAAAAGTTATAGCTCACAGAATAAATCAATGCAAAAATAATTATTTTTTACATAAAATTGTTTTCATTGCATAAAAGCGCCAAAACAAAAAAAAAAGACATAAATGAGATATCACTGTAATCGTACTGACCCGAAGAATAGAACTGCCTTATCAATTTTAACGCACGCGGAACGGTGTAAACACACCCCCCAAAAGAAATTAATGAAATGCTCGTTTTTGTTCATTCTGCGTCACAAAAATCGGAATAAAAAGCGATCAAAAAATGTCACGTGCCCGAAAATGGTACCAATAAAAACGTCAACTCGTCCCGCAAGAAAATAAGACCACACAAGACTTGGTGGGTCAAAATACGAAAAAATTATAGCTCTTAAAATGTGATGATGCAAAAACTATTTTTACAATAAAAAGCGTCTTTTAGTGTATGACAGCTGCCAAAAATAAAAACCCGCTATAAATAGTAAATCAAGCCCCCCTTTATCACCCCCTTAGTTAGGGAAAAATAATAAAATTAAAAAAAGTATTTATTTCCATTTTCCCATTAGGGTTAGGGCTAGGGCTAAGGTTAGGGTTAGGGCTGAGATTAGGGTTAGGGGTGTATTGGGGTTAGGGCTGGAGTTAAAATTGGGGGGTTTCCACTGTTTGGGCACATCAGGTGCTCTCCAAGCGCAACATGGAGTCTGATCTCTATACCAGGCAATTCTGCGTTGAAAAAGTCAAATGGTGCTTCTTGCCTTCCAATCTCTGCCATGCGCCCAAACAGTGTTTTACCCCCACATATGGGATATCAGCCTACTCAGGACAAATTGCAAAACAACTTTTGGGTACAATTTCTTCTATTACTCTTGGGAAAATAAAAATTTGGGGGCAAAAATATCATTTTTGTGGAAAAAAATATGATTTTTTTATTTTCACGCCCGGGCGTTATAAACTTCTGTGAAGCACTTGGGGGTTCAAATTGCTCAACACACATCTAGATAAGTTCCTTCCGTGGGGGGTCTAGTTTCCAAAATGGGGTCACTTGTGGGGAGTTTCAAAAGTTTAGGCACATCAGAGGCTCTTCAAATGCGACATGACACCCACAGACCATTCCATCAAAGCCTGCATTCCAAAATGTCACTACTTCCCTTCCGAGCCCTGACGTTTGCCCATACAGTAGTTTTCTCCCACATATGGGGTATCAGCATACTCCAGACAAATTGGACAACAACTTTTGGGGTCCAATTTCTCCTGCTACCATTGGAAAATAAAAAAAATTGGGGACTAAAGATCATGTTTGTGGAAAAAATATGATTTTTTTTATTTTCACACCCAGGCATTATAAACTTCTGTGATGCCCTTGGGGGTTCAAAGATCTCACAACACATTATATAAGTTCCATGGGGGGTCTAGTTTCCAAAATGGTGTCATTTGTGGGGGGTTTCCACTGATTTGGTACATCAGGGGCTTTCCAAATGCGACATGGTGCCCGATCTCAATTCCAGCCTAAAAAGTCAAATGGCGCTGCTTCCCTTCCGAGCTCTGCCATGCGCCCAAATAGTCATTTACACCCACATATCCCCATATGTATCAGCGTACTCAGGACAAATTGCACAATAACTTTTAGGGTCCTGTTACCCTTGGGAAAATAAAAATTGGGGGTGAAAAGATCATTTTGTGGAAAAAATGTGATTTTTTAATTGTACTGCTGTACGTTATAAACTTCTGTGAAGCCCTTGTGGGTTTAAAGTTCTCATCACATATCTAGATAAGTTCCTTGGGGGGTCTAGTTTCCAAAATGGGGTCACTTGTGGGGAGTTTCCACTGTTTAGGTACATCAGGGACTCTCCAAACGTGACATGGCGTCCGATCTGAATTTCAGCCAATTTTGCATTGTAAAAGTCAAACAGCGTTCCTTCCCTTCTGAGCTCTGCCATGCGCCGAAACAGTGGTTCCCCCCCACATATCAGGTATCAGCGTACTCAGGACAAATTGCACAATAATTTTTTAAGTCCAATTTCTCCTGTTACCCTTGGTAAAATAAAAAAAATTGAACCTGAAGTATTTTTTTTGTGAAAAAAAGTTAAATGTTCATTTTTTTTAAATATTCAAAAAATTCCTGTGAAGCACTTGAAGGGTTAATAAACTTCTTGAATGTGGTTTTGAGCACCTTAAGGGGTGCAGTTTTTAGAATGGTGTCACTTTTGGGTATTTTCTTTTATATAGACCCCTCAAAGTGGCTTCAAATGTGATGTGGTCCATAAAAATAAAATGGTGTTTCAAAAATGAGAAATCGCTGGTCAACTTTTAACCCTTATAACTTCCTAACAAAAAAAAATTTTGGTTCCAAAATTGTGCTGATGTAAAGTAAATATGTGGGAAATGTTACTTATTAAGTTTTTTGTGTGCCATATCTCTGTGATTTAAGGGCATAAAAATTCAAAGGTGGAAAATTGCGACATTTTCAAAATTTTCGCCAAATTTCCATTTTTTTCCACAAATAAACGCAAGTTATATGAATGAAATTTTACCACTACCATGAAGTACAATATGTCATGAGAAAACATTGTCAGAATCACCGGGATCCATGGAAGCGTTCCAGAGTTATGGTCTCATAAAAGGACAGTGGTCAGAATTGTAAAAATTGGCCCGGGAGTTAACGTGCAAACCACCCTTGGTAGTGAAGGGGTTAAAGATAGAATTTCAAAGCACAATTCAACTCTTAGATACAAGAACATGCTGCTACCTTTACCACATAATTTTATAACAATAGGACACAATGTCTCACAGTTAAAATTCCAAGTCATAGAGCATACAGTGTGTATGGAAAATATTTAGACCTCTTTAAATTTTCACTCTTTGTTACATTGCAGCCATTTGGTAAATTCCAAAAAGGTCATTTTTTTCCTCATAAATTTACACCTTGCACCCCATCTTGACTAAAAAAAAAAAATAAATAAATGTAGAAATTTTTGCAAAATTATTAAAAAAAGAAAAACTGAAATATCACATGGTCATAAGTATTCAGACCCTTTTCTCAGTATTGAGTGGAAGCATCCTTTTGAGCTAGTACAGCCATGAGCCTTCTTGGGAATGATGCAACAAGTTTTTCACACCTAGATTTGGGGATCCGCTACCAGTCTTCCTTGCAGATCCTCTCCCGTTGTCAGGTTTGATGGTAAACGTTGGTGGACAGCCATTTTCAGGTCTCTCCAGAGATGCTCAATTGGGTTTAGGTCAGGACTCTGGCTGGACCAGTCAAGAATGGTCACAGTTGTTCTGAAGCCACTCCTTTGTTACTTTAGCTGTGTACTTAAAGTCATTGTCTTGTTGGAAGGTGAAACTTCGGCCAAGTCTGAGGTCCAAAGCACTCTGGAAGACTAATAGACTAATAGTATGGCAGAACCAAATGAATAATGTGAATTTGGTTTTCCTGTAGCCATCCAGTACGTGGGTTCAAAGGCTTATTGATTTGCGTATGAATTTGGTGCAGGGCAGGCCTTGCATTCAATGCATAGGCTAACAGTATGGCAGTACCTAGAAAATAATGTGAAATTGGTTTTCCTGTGGCCATCCAGTACGTGGGTTCAAAGGCTTATTGGGGTGCATGTGACTTTGTGGCTGGGCAAGCCTTGCATTCAATGCATAGGCTATCAGTATGGCAGTACCAAAAGAATAATGTGAACTCGGTTTTCCCGCGGCCATCCAGTACGTGGGTTCAAAGGCCTATTGGGGTGCATGTGACTTTGTGGCAGGGCAAGCCTTGCATTCAATGCATAGGCTATCAGTATGGCAGTGCCAAAAGAATAATGTGAACTTGGTTTCCCTGTGGCCATCCAGTACGTGTGTTCAAAGGCTTATTGGGGTGCATGTGAATTTGTGCCAGGGCGGGTCTTGCATTCAATACATAGGCTAACAGTATGGCAGTACCAAATTAAAAATAATGGGAACTTCTGTTTCTTGTGGCCATCCAGGACGTCTGTTTCAAGGATTATTGGGGTGTGTGTAACTTTGGGGCAAGGCAGCCCTTGCATTCAATGCATAGGCAAACACTATGGGAGACCCACTTTCTTATAATGGTAATATTTTTTTCAGGAGGCCCTCCCGAACATCTCGTGAAAAGGGTATTGAGCTGCATCCTAGTTTTTGGCAGCCCAGCCACTCAATGCATAGGCAGTAACAGTATAGGAGACCCACTGTTTAATAATGGCCCTTTAAGAATAGTAATGCCGACTGATGCCCCAGTAAAAATACGCTTTGTGACTTTAAGAGTCACTCCTTCATACATGAAACAAGATGTGTCTGATGATGTATCACACACCACATGGCCAGCTAAAGTTGTTAAATGCTACAATGACATTTCCCAGTAAATGCATTTGTATTGGTTGAAAGCAATGGTAAAGTTGAAAACGCATCTAAAATGCTATGTGTGAACATAGCCAAAGTGGTGGAGGAGCTTTTTTTGGAGGGTTATTCCTTCTTCCTTACATACAAATTATTAACCGGGAAAGGATATTCCTTAACATATTTCCCTGTAAAATTTATTTTAGTTTTGTTTTTGTATGTTTTCCTGTGCCCCTGTAAAAGTGGCATCACACTCTGACAACATTGGTCACAGCAGTGACCTTGGAGTCAGAAATGCTTCCAGGGACCTTCCCCATGATGTTTACATGTGGCTTGTGCACTGTTCCCATAGATTTCTGATGTTTTGATACCCTAGAAAGACCTCCTGGGGTGGGGGGTCAAGGCAAAAAAGCTTGGGTTTCCCCATAGACTTACACTGGGCTTGTTGCTCGGGTTGAGTACCCAAGTATTCCAATTTACTTGACCCGAGCAACGAGCACCCAAGCATTTTAGTGCTTGCTCATCACTAAAGAGGATTCATTGCAGGCTGCGATTGATAAGATGGAGCAAGGAACCATACAGGGTGATTACACACAGCTCAGCCTCATTTCATTTTATCAAAAGACAGTGAAAAACACCAGTATGGTCAGTAACTTCAGTAGTATTAAACAGCGACCCTTATCTATTTGATATAGATATAGATTAAAAACTCAACCTTTAATATAGTCTCAATAAAAGACAAATACAACCACACAAAAACACATAACAAGCAACAGTGTCACCTACTGAACACTACAATGAAATCCTGATATCACAAACTGCCTAACGACGGAGGTTGGCACCCTAAACATTATCGAGATTGGCGCCCCCGTTCCACGGCGGCTGTACCCTAAAACTCCTAGGTGACCCTGAGTAAGTGCCACAATTAGTCACTCAATTACTCAGAAAAGGAGTGCACAGCGGTTTCTGTGATGAACAGCCCACTGCTGCGACCAATATGTGATGAACGGGGGTCCCGCTGCCACCAAAACGCGACGGACAGCGGACCCTGTGTCACCAATATGTCACAATCCCACCACTGACATGGGTGTATCAGCTGACGGAGGGGCGCGACACACTGCCGGCACACGGCTATCACAGGCACAGTGGTGGCTTATCTTAGTTATCCCACCACTGGCATCATGTGACAAAAATGCAGCAAGCTAACCTTGCTCTAACAATTTACCATGGGGGGGTATTTTGGATGCCCCACCACTGCTAACAACCTTCCAAGAACTGCGGGGATTTATGTATATCCCACTTTCTCAGTTCCACTTTGGAACTCGCAGCTCTCCGGCGCCCCCTTACCCTCAGGTCAGTCACCTACTCTTGGATTTAGAATCAAACTACAAAACTTAATATAACTATCTCGTAGGAGGAAGTTTGCACAAACACGCACATGGTATCATTCTTTGTAGTCTGTTGATTACAACAATTCAAAACCAAATATGCAGTAGTTCTGACACACCATTTAGAAGGAATCCATATCTCATTTTCTGAAGGTCCGAGAATCGTGAGACTTAGGGTTTTAGAAACCTGGCTTTGATCCCTATGCAATGATATGATTATTATATCTCTGAGGTGTATGGTTTTTACAATATGACCTGTTTTAATACTTCCCATAGCTGCATTCAAACCCCTGGTTTTAAACAAAGACATGCTCTCCACTCCACTTAATTAACATTCCTAGCTCACAGGAAATCATCGGTGTCCTGTTACCAGCAGGCAGAGGGGGAAGGTAGGATGCTGAAAGCTGTGTGACAAGCTACAATGTCCTCAGAAGATTAGCAATGGGAGATTCTAGAAAGTTCTACAAAATCTTATCTTACATTATTTCAACATACAGATCTCACAGACATTTTACATTACACCTCCCCCTTTTAGAGGGCGCCACGGAGGCATTACCTCTTGGTAATCGGCCATGCGCACCTCAGTGGGTTCGCCCCGGTGGGACAACCCATCAGCATTTCCATGTTCACTGCCCTTTTTGTGTTGTACAGTAAATCATACTCTTGAAGGGCAAGGCTCCAGCGGAGCAACCTTCCATTGGTTCTGGACACTGTGTGCAACCAGCTCAGAGGGTTGTGGTCGGTTACCACCATGAAGGTGCGCACGTAGAGGTTGGGCTGCAAATGTTGCAGTGCCCACACCATGGCCAGACCCTCCTTCTCGATGGTCGAGTATGCCACTTCCCTTGGCAAAAGTTTCCGGCTCAGGTACAACACGGGGTGCTCCTGGTTCCCCGAGTCGATCTGACTGAGCACAGCACAGAGGCCAAACTCGCTGGCATCGGTCTGTACCAGAAACGGGCGACTGCTGTCGACTGCTCTCAACACTGGAGAGCTGCACAGGGCTGCTTTCAAAGCTTGGAAGGCCGCCTCACAGTCATCTGTCCAGTTGACTGTTTGGGGTAACCTCTGCTTGGTGAGGTCAGTCAAGGGTTTTGCAAGGGGGCTATAGTCTTGAACAAACCGCCTATAGTACCCTGCAGTGCCCAAGGAAGACTTCACCTGTTTCTTGGTCCTGGGGGTGGGCCAGGACGCGATTGCGTCCACCTTTTCTGGCTCCGGACTCATGGAACCCCCGCCTACCCGGTGCCCCAGGTAGTGGACCTCGCTCATGCCCATCTGGCACTTTCCCGGCTTGATAGTCAGGCCTGCCTGGTGAAGACGCTTGAGCACCTCCTGGAGATGCTGAAGGTGTTCCTCCCAGGTGGAACTGAAGGTGGCGATGTCATCTAAGTACGCCACTTCGTACTCCTCCACTCCCCGGAGCAGGTGGTTGAGGATCCGCTGGAAAGTGGCAGGGGCATTTTTCATGCCGAAGGGCATGACTGTGGACTCGTACAGTCCAAAGGGGGTGATAAAGGTGGATTTTTCCTGCGCCTCAGGGCTCAGGGGAATCTGCCAGTATCCCCGACTCAAATCCATGATGGATATGTACCTTGCTTTCGCCAACCGCTCAAGCAGATCCTCGCGGCATCGGGTGGGCATCAGAGGTTGTGATGGCATTGAGCCCCCTGTAGTCCATGCAGAACCGGGTGGTTTGATCCTTTTTAGGCACGAGGACTACAAGTGAAGCCCACACGCTTTTTGACCGTCGAATCACCCCCAGCCTTAACATCTCATCGATCTCTGGGCGCATGACTTGTTGCACCGCCTCAGAGATCCGATAAGGTGTTCGCCGTAGTGTGGCGTGATTCCTGGTGTCCACCTCATGAACCGCTAACTCCGTCCTCCCAGGTCGGTTGGTGAACATGGCCCGGAAGGGTTCCAGGGTTTCCACCAACTGCGACGGCTGGAATACGGTTAGCAAACCACTTATCTCCATGTCCTCAATGGACCCATCGGCCTTGGCTTGGGCCAGCATGTCCAGGAGGGGATCTTCCTCCCCATCCTCGGGCAGGCTGCAGACCGGTAGGACGCAAGCTTCACGGTCGTGGTGCGCCTTCAGCATGTTGACGTGAAAGGCTTTGCGCCTACCCCGAGCATGGTCAAGCGTGACCACGTAGGTGACCGGGTTGAGCTGTCGGTGGACGACGTATGGGCCTTCCCAGGCTGCCTGAAGCTTATCCGTTGGTACAGGGACCAGCACCCACACCTTTTGACCCACCTGGTAGGTCCGCTCCCAGGCGTTCTGGTCGTACCAGTGCTTCTGGTCAGCCTGAGCCTGCGTCATGTTGTCATGCACCAACTGCATCAAGGTCTGTATCTTGTCACGGAAGCGCATGACATAATCCACGATGGACACTTCTGTGGGGTTTGGCTCATCTTCCCAGGATTCTCTTATCAACCCAAGGGGTCCCCGGACTCGCCTGACATACAGGAGCTCGAAGGGGGAGAACCCGGTCGAGGCCTGCGGAACTTCTCTGTAAGCGAACAGCAGGTGTGAGAGGTACCGCTCCCAGTCGCGCCCTTGGGTCTCAACCAGCATGCGGAGCATCTGTTTGAGGGTACCGTTGAAGCGTTCACACAAACCATTAGTCTGTGGGTGATCGGTGAGCATCTCCCTGGGAAATCCTACCCTTGAAAAGATGGCCACCAGTGTATCAGCCACCTTATCTGCCCTGGTTGAAGACAGAGCTACTGCCTCTGGGTACCGAGTAGCGTAGTCTACCACGGTGAGAATGTATTGCTTTCCAGAGCTGCTGCGGGCCTACAATGTCCACCGCGATTCTCTGGAAAGGCTCCTTTATCACCGGCAAAGGAATAAGGGGAGTGTTGTGAGTTCATTCTCTGGTTCACCAGTTGTGAGTTCCCCTTCTGGACTCCCTCTGGTGGTGACGGGAGGTGGTGCGGCTGGTTTGATCGGTGGAGATCTGCCACCTAAGAATGAGGAAGATGATTGGATCTCAGGATTCTCAGATTGGATTTAAGACAGCCAACGCCCTATTCAGTTGCTGGTGATTCCTTCTGGCTTGTCAGCTCTTGGTTTTCAGCTCTGTTCCAGTCATCTAAAGCTAAGTTTCTCTGCTAATGTTCACACTTGATTTTGTTGGTCTATTCAGTTTTTTGTGTGGTCTGCCAGCCCCGGCTGGGGGCTGAGCTGAATTTCCACTCTTATTTATCAGTATTTTGCCAATTGCCAAGAGTGCTGATATAGTGGGAGAAGTCTAGTGACTTCAGGGTTAATTTTGCTATCAGAAGTGTTGGACATTATTTTTGTAGGTATTTTTTGCAGGTTGCAGATAGTGTCTTCCCTTTCTAGTTAGTTTGGGCCCCATCATTTGCTCAGCCTATTTTCCTGCCTGTATTTGTGCCTTCATCTTGTTTCACCGTCAATACATGTGTGAGGGCTATCTATTCCTTTGGGGTCTGCTCTGGGGCAGTTAGTTTTCCCTTTTCTTGCTTTAGGCTTATGTAGTCCTCCGGCCGTGACGAGGCGTCTAGGTTCATCGTAGGCACGCTCCACGGCTACTGCTAGTTGTGTGGTAAGATCAGGGATCTGCAATCTGCATAGTTACCAACCACTCTGGTTTTCTGTGGCTTAGCTTGTTTTGCTTTTTTCTCCTCGGTGACCCATTCATAACAGAATCACCAGCCATACCGCAGATTCTAGGGGACTCAAAAGCAGGAAGGAATTGTAAAAAAAAAAAAAAGTGTCCGAATTTTTTTTTTTATATATTTATATTTTTTCCGCTATTTCTCCGGGGCCATAGGAGGATTTTTTTAAATGGAGATTAAGTAATTGTCTGATCGTGTGGAGCAGCTCTCTGCTGAAGTGCGGGGAATTTCCGCCTATCTCTCTCATTCACATGCTGCTGAACCAAGGATCCCTACTCCTGATGTGTTTTTTGGGGATCGGTCTAAATTTTTGAATTTTAAGAATAATTGTAAATTATTTCTTGCCTTGAAGCCTAATTCATCAGGGAGCTCTGCACCGCAGGTTAAAATTGTCATCTCTTTGCTGCATGGCGATCCCCAGGATTGGGCGTTTTCTTTGACACCTGAAGATCCCATTCTGACTAATGTGGATGCATTGTTTCAAGCCTTGGGGTTGTTGTATGATGATCAAGCTGAGAAAGCCCTATTGGCATTGAACCAGGGTCAGGATTCTGCAGAGTTATACTGTCAAAAATTCCGAAAGTGGGTGGTCCTTACTACATGGAATGATGATGCCTTGGAAGCTCTCTTTCAGAATGGTTTGTCAGAAACCGTAAAAGATGCTATGGTGGGATTTCCTGTTCCCTCTGGTCTTGACGATTCTATGTCATTAGCCATTCAAATTGATCGGCGTTTACGTGAACGCAAAACTACACGGGAGGCCCTGCCACCTTTTGGACAAATGTCTAAACCTATGCAATGTGATAGAGTTTTGTCTGGGGCGCAAAGTCAGGAGTTTAGAAGGCGTAATAAGCTGTGTTTTTTCTGTGGAGATGTCTGTCATACTATTTCTGTCTGCCCAAAACGAGAGAAACGTTTTGCACACACATTTGCTGTGGGCAGTATACAACCTAAGTTTCTTTTGGCAATTACTCTGTAAGAAGTAGATGTGAACAGCTACCTTAGTTTCAGCAGTTGTCATCTACCCAAGTGGATTCAGAACATTCCATACGGGCAATATTGGCGTATACGAAAAAATTGTACAGAGGATACTGACTTCATTGAGGAGGCAAAAGTTCTGAAACAGCGGTTTCAGCAGAAAAGGTACCCTGAAAAATTGGTCCAGGATGCATTTCTGAGAGCCAAAACTTTCACACAGAAAGACTGTATAAGCTAGATTATGAGTAATAAAACCGCTTGTTCTTCTGGTACGGAGCTAGGTAGATGGAGTTTCGTTACCACTTTCAACCAATCCTATGGGTTGATTAAGAAGCTCCTTACCAAATACTGGTTCATCCTGAAAGGGGACCCAGTTTTGACCAAGCATATTCCCCCCCGACCTAGAACGGCATTCCGCAGAAACCGCACGTTACGGAACCTTGTTGCTCCAAGCAACACCACCTTGAGTTCAGGCTCCCTATCCTCTCTCCCAGTTTCTCTGAACCCTGGTTGCTATGCATGTAGAGCCCCCAAATGTCTTTGCTGCACCTCCATTTTAAATGGGGTACATGAATTCAAATCCAACACTACAGGTACCTCATATAAAATTAATTTTCATGTTAACTGTCAATCTATTTTTGTGGTATACTTGATTGAATGTGGTTGCATCGACAGAATATCCGAAATGGCTTTCTCCTGCACAGCCTTTCCAAACATTTTTTAACTGTGCATCAAAAAAATCCAAAAACTTTGAAACTAACGATTATTGACCACATACCTGATACCGTGGCTGATCGCTTCAACAGTTTAATCAATAGAGAAAGCTTTTGGATATTCAAGCTTGGCACACTTGCCCCTGAAGGCCTGAATTTAACTATAGATAAAGTGACCAGATAACTTTATTTGCCTTTTCAGCATCAGTGCGTTTTACCTAGATGCTATTGTTTACATACTTTTATTATTAATATGGGTTCTCGCTTTTTTACTGGTCTTTTTACTGGTCTACTAACCTGTTAATAATTTTATTCATTTTTATCTATATTATTTTATTGCTCCTTTTTGCACATTTTATACATTTAAAACTTGTTTACCTCATGCTGTTTTATCTCACGTTTTATGTAAGTTGTTTCTATTTCTTTTTTTTATAATATATGATGTCATCTTGTCGTAACATGTGACTATCATAACATGTGACTGTTTTGACTGTTGTGATTGGCTGCCTCCCATTTAAATATCCCATCCCCTATGTCATTAATAAACTTCCACCTGATGAAGACGGATCCTCCGTCGAAACGCATTGTGGTTTAACCCCATCTCTTGTCTGAGTCTCTTTCCTGTGCTCCTAAGACCGTTTCCATTTTCTCATCTTTGGTGTACAGAGGATTTCATTTTTGGGATTTATCTTATCTCCATCAACTATTGAAATGGACCCGGCTAAGGTACAGGCCATTTATGAATTGGGTTCAGCCTACTTCTTTGAAGGTCCTCCAGAAGTTTTTGGGTTTTGCTAATTTCTATAGTAAATTTATAGGTCATTTTTCTGGTATTGTCAAACCACTGACTGATCTGACCAAGAAGGGCGCTGATGTGCTGAATTGGTCTCCTGAGGCTATCTCAGCATTTCAGCAGCTTAAGCAGAAATTTACTTCAGCTCCAGTTTTACAGCAACCTGATGTCTCACTTCCATTTCAGGTGGAGATAGATGCTTCTGAGATTGGTGCAGGAGCCATTTTGTCCCAAAAAGACCCGGTGACTTCTAAGATGAATCCCTGTGCCTTCTTTTCTCAAAAGTTCTCCCCATCTGAACGCAACTATGATGTGGGGAATCGGGAATTGTTGGCTATGAAGTGGGCATTTGAGGAGCGGAGACATTGGTTGGCGGGAGCTAGACATCAAGTTGTGGTCCTCACCGATCACAAGAATTTGATTTATCTGGAGTCGGCCAAACGCTTGAATCCTAGACAGGCTAGATGGGCCTTGTTTTTCACGCGTTTTAATTTTGTGGTCTCTTTTCTTCCGGGCACTAAGAATGTTAAGGCAGACGCCCTTTCTAGGAGTTTCTTTGCTGATTCTCTTAGTGTGACCGAGCCTACTACCATCCTAGGTTGAGGGGGTAGTTCTTTCTGCCATTTCGCCCGATTTGAGACGCGCCCTGGAGGAATCTCAGGAGGATAAACCTGAGCGTTGCCCTATGGGAAAATTGTATGTTCCTGACCAGTGGAGAAAGAGAGTGATGTCTGAAATTTATTGCTCCACATTGGCTTGTCATCCAGGTACTTTTGGCACCAGAGATTTGGTGAGTCGGTCCTTTTGGTGGCCTGCCTTATCTCCTGACGTCAGGAATTTTGTACAGTCCTGTGGGACTTGTTCTTGGTCTAAACCCTGTTCTCGTTCAAGTGGGTTGCTGATGCCCTTGCTGGTGCCCAAGAGGCCATGGACCCATATCTCAATGGATTTTATTTCTGATCTTCCTGTCTCTCAGAGAATGACTGTTATCTGGGTGATTTGTGATAGATTTTCGAAGATGGTCCATCTTGTACCACTCCCAAAGTTGCCATCTTCTGCTGAGTTGGTGCCCTTGCTTTTACAACAGGTGGTTCGGTTACATGGGATTCCTGAGAACACTGTGTCCGACAGAGGAGTCCAGTTTGTTTCCAGATTCCGGAGAGCCTTTTGTTCCAATCTGGGAATTCAGTTATCCTTCTCCTCCGCGTTTCATCCCCAGACCAATGGACAGACTGAGTGAACAAACCAGACCTTGGAGTCTTATTTGAGATGTTTTATATCTGCTGATCAGGATGATTGGGTCTCATTTTTGCCCTTGGCCGAATTCGCACTGAACAATAGAGCTAGTTCTGCCACTTTGATGTCACCCGTTTTCTGTAATTTTGGGTTTCATCCTCGATTCTCTTCAGGGCAAGTGGAATCTTCGTCCTGCCCAGGTGTGGACACTGTGGTTAAGAGAATTCAGCTGATATGGGACCAAGTCGTGGATAATTTGTCACTCTCTCAGGAAAAGGCCCAGCGATTTTCCAACCGGCATAGGACCATTGGTTCCCGGTTTAAAGTGGGTGATATGGTTTGGTTGTCGTCTAAGAATATTTCTAAGAAGGTTGCATCTCTTAAATTTAAGCCAAGATTTATTGGTCCTTATAAGATGTTGGAAATTCTAATCCTGTTTCGTTTCGATTTGCTCTTCCAGTTACGTTCAAGATCCATAACGTATTTCACAAATCTCTGTTGAAGAGGTTTGTTGAGCCAGTGGTTCCAATGGCAGCACCTCCTGACCCTGTGTTGGTCGAAGGCAATGTGGAATATGAGGTAGAGAAAATACTGGATTCTCGTTTGGTTAGACGGAGACTCCAGTATTTGGTCAAATGGAAGGGTTATGGTCAGGAGGATAATTCTTGGGTCTCTGCCTCCGTTATTCATGCCAATAGATTGGTTCGTGCTTTTCACCGGGCCCATCCTGATCGGCCTGGTGGCGTGGATGAGGGTTTGGTGACCCCTCCTCAAGGGGGGTACTGTTGTGAGTTCATTCTCTGGTTCACCAGTTGTGAGTTCCCCTTCTGGACACCCTCTGGTGGTGACGGGAGGTGGTGCGGCTGGTTTGATCGGTGGAGATCTGCCACCTGAGAATGAGGAAGACGATTGGATCTCAGGATTCTCAGATTGGATTTAAGACAGCCGACGCCCTATTCAGTTGCTGGTGATTCCTTCTGGCTTGTCAGCTCTTGGTTTTCAGCTCTGTTCCAGTCATCTAAAGCTAAGTTTTTCTGCTAATGTTCACACTTGATTTTGTTGGTCTATTCAGTTTTTTGTGTGGTCTGCCAGCCCCGGCTGGGGGCTGAGCTGAATTTCCACTCTTATTTATCAGTATTTTGCCAATTGGCTTTTTGTCCCTTACTAGTTCGGTCTCTTTTTGTTCTGTCTCAGAATATTTCAGAGTGCTGATATAGTGGGAGAAGTCTAGTGACTTCAGGGTTAATTTTGCTATGAGAAGTGTTGGACATTATTTTTGTAGGTTTTTTTGCAGGTTGCAGATAGTGTCTTCCCTTTCATTTCCTTTCTAGTTAGTTTGGGCCCCATCATTTGCTCAGCCTATTTTCCTGCCTATGTTTCTGCCTTCATCTTGTTTTACCGTCAATACATGTGTGGGGGCTATCTATTCCTTTGGGGTCTGCTCTGGGGCAGTTAGTTTTCCCTTTTCTTGCTTTAGGCTTATGTAATCCTCCGGCCGTGACGAGGCGTCTAGGTTCATCGTAGGCACGCTCCACGGCTACTGCTAGTTGTGTGGTAAGATCAGGGATCTGCAATCTGCATAGTTACCAACCACTCTGGTTTTCTGTGGCTTAGCTTGTTTTGCTTTTTTCTCCTCGGTGACCCATTCATAACAGGGGAGCCTTTAGGGCAGGCCCCACCTTACCAACTTTTTGACAGGTGACACAGGAGCGGCAGTAGGTCGTGACATCTGTTCCCATCTTAGGCCAATAGAAGTGTTGAGACAGCCGTGCCTTTGTTTTGCTGATCCCCAAGTGTCCAGCAAGTGGAATCTCATGGGCAATCCGCAACAACTCAGTTCTGAACTGTAGGGGAACGACTAGCTGTCTTTCCCTCAACCACTCCTTTTGAGGATCTCCGGGTACTGTCTCACGGTACAACCTTTCGCGTTCCCAGAACACTCTCTCCTTATTAGGCTCGGAGGTGGGCGTCTCGGCGAGGTGTCTCAATTTCTCCTGGCTGGCATCTGAGTGCAGAGCAGCCTGGAACTCCTTGCTGGAGGCTGCCAGGAGTGACGTCAGGGTTCCTTCCTTACTGGGACCCTCTGGAACCAGCTCTGGGGTCACCTCTGGTTCAGTCTCTCCTGTTAACAGAAGATGGTCCAGAAGACAGGGTGCTACCTGTGATCTGGGCCCTCTGACTGCGTGTGACAGCTGCTATGTATGCTGTCTCCCTGGGGATTTCTACAGACCCACCAATCGGCGCTGCCATGGGCCCTACCTCCCCGTCCACCCCAACACTTCAGGAGCAGTGCTACTTATGGGCCAGTTACCTTCCTCGGTGGCACTGGTCAGCTGCATTGCATTACCTTCCTCATGGTCCCCATGCACTTACCCATTTCCTTGAGCACCGTTGCTTGCTCCTGCCAGGGGTTCCTCAGCCGTCTCACTCCGCAGAGTGACGGGGTTGAGCACTTCGGTACCTGTGGACACATCTACCGTTTCAAAGAAAGGGTTAACAGGTTCAGTCGGCACAGATACATCATCAGCATCATTCCTGGGGAAAGAATGGTTGTTAGTTGCATCATTACTCATCAAGGCATTAGCAGGTAACACATTCAGTTTCCCATCATCATCATCATCAGGGTTAACGTTACCCTTATTATCAGATTGGGGAAGGGTGTCAGGGACATAGTATGCAACCATCCTCCCCAAGTCAGTCCCCAATAAAAAATCTGTGGGCAGGTTTTCAGACACTCCCACCTCCCTTAACACGCTCCCAGCACCCCAATCAAGAAAAACCCTGGCCACTGGCAAGGGACAACGGGTGCCTCCAATCCCGGTGACAGGGTTTTCCCCTCCACAAACTCTTCAGGGGCCGCCAGTCCAGGACGGATGAGGGTTTGTTCAGCCCCGGTGTCCTTGAGGCCTCCGCGTCTCTGGCTTCCGGTTGGCCTTGTCGATCTGCGCCGCTTTGTCCGCTCTTGGTGGTTCGCGGTCCAGGATGAACTGTCGGACCTCAGCTGGGCAGAGATGCAGGAACTGATCTTTGATCATCAGGTCCCGTAGCTGCTCAAAGGAATCAGCGGACAATCCATGGATCCACTGGTCAAAGTGGGTCCTGAGTCCTTGCACCACATCACTGTAGCTATCATGTGGGCCACGTTGGAGGTGCCGGAACTTCTTTCGGTATACCTCAGGTGTCAGCCGGCATTTGGCGATCAGAGCCTGCTTTATGGCATCATAGTCACCATCGGCTTCTGGCGGAAAAGAAGCAGAGGCCTCCAGAGCTTTGCCTTTTAGCCCTGGAGTCAAGCACCTGGCCCATTGGACCTTCTCCAGCTGGTACTGTCTGCAGGCTTTCTCAAAGGCTCACAGAAACGTGTCCAAGTCCCCATCCTTTTCCACCACGGGAAAATGCTCTGGCCGGGGTTTAGGACTCTGGACGCTGCTGGGCTCACTGCTTCGAGCTGTGGGGGCATTCCACCCCCGCTGGAGCATCTCAAGCTCATGGGCCCTCTGAGCTTCTGCTTGGCGCTTGGCTCTCTGCTCCACTCTCTCCCGAGCTTGCTGGATCAGCTGCAGATGTCCCACATGGTCTTCGGCAGGGAGTTGCTGTAGGGCCAATTGCAGATAGGGGTCCAGGACTTCCCGGCTGGCGGTCTGCACCATCTGGACCCCTGCGGCTGCACGATTGGCACTGGCGTTGCCTCCTGCACCCTGACTCTCATCCCATTGCACTAGAGCCGTGACCAACTGGGCTTTGGTCTTGTCGGCGACGTCAATCTGCTTTGACGTGCACAGGGACCTCAGGGTGTCCTTATTGAGCTGCTTATAATAAGATTCTCCCTGTGTAGCCATGGTTGCCAAATAAAAGCTAGAAAAGAAAAATGGAGAGGAACGAGGGAATACTCGCACGTACACACAAATGTCTCAGAACTAGTAACCACTGAGTCTGTTCTCCAAAACCTATGATGCAGGATTCCCGCAGGAACCGTGCAGGTTTTTAGTGAGAGGAATGATTGCTCAAACCAAATCACTAATGCTCTAGGATTATCCCACCGCTGCCACCAATATGTGATTAACAGCCCACTGCTACCACCAATATGTGATGAATGGGGGTCCCGCTGCCACCAAAACGCGACGGCAGCGGACCCTGTGTCACCAATATGTCACAATCCCACCACTGACACGGGTGTATCAGCGGACGGAGGGACACGACACACTGCCGGCACACGGCTATCACAGGCACAGTGGTGGCTTATCTTAGTTATCCCACCACTGGCATCATGTGACAAAAATGCGGCAAGCTAACCTTGCTCTAACAATTTACCATGGGGGGTATTTTGGATGCCCCACCACTGCTAACAACCTTCCAAGAACTGCGGGGATTTATGTATATCCCACTTTCTCAGTTCCACTTTGGAACTCGCAGCTCTCTGGCGCCCCCCTTACCCTCAGGTCAGTCACCTACTCTTGGATTTAGAATCAAACTGCAAAACTTAATATAACTGTATCTCGTAGGAGGAAGTTCGCACAAACACGCACATGGTATCATTCTTTGTAGTCTGTTGATTACAACAATTCAAAACCAAATATGCAGTAGTTCTGACACACTGTTTAGAAGGAATCCATATCTCAGTCTCTGAAGGTCCGAGAATCGTGAGACTTAGGGTTTTAGAAAGCTGGCTTCGATGCCTACGCAATGATATATGATATGATTATTATATCTCTGAGGTGTATGTTTTTTACAATTTGACCTGTTTTAATACTTCCCATAGCTGCATTCAAACCCCTGGTTTTAAACAAAGACATGCTCTCCACTCCGCTTAATTAACATTCCTAGTTCACAGGAAATCATCCATGTCATGTTACCAGCAGGCAGAGGGGGAAGGTAGGATGCTGCAAGCTGTGTGACAAGCTACAATGTCCTCAGAAGATTAGCAATGGGAGATTCTAGAAAGTTCTGCAAAATATTATCTTACATTACTTCAACATACAGATCTCACAGACATTTTACATTACAGTTGCCAAAAGGTAGTTGGGTAGGCAACAATAGAAAAAAGTGCAAAAATAGTGCAAAAAAGACAAGACATAAAGTGACAAGTGCAAATTGGAGTACCTAACTTTCTGTTCCCTGTACTGAACACCTTCCTGTCTGTGGAGGTTGGCACCCTACTGGTCAGCCAAATGGCGCCCCCGCTCCACGACGGCTTGCCCTGCAAATGCCCTATTATGACTTTCAATAAAACAGCAGGGTAATAACAGTAATAATTCTAGAAGGCAAACCTATACACATGATCCGTATTATACAGTATGTATACACTATTTGTTGATAACAAAAAGAAGGGTACTCATATTTAGATGATAGATAGGCATCTAAGTATGAGTAACCTTCTTTTTGTCATTGCACAAAAAAGGAGTACAGGCGAGAGAGACAACTCCAATCAAGCAGAGGCAGGGGAACACAGGCAAAGTTCTGAGAGACTTTTCTCAGATCCTCCCATCGCAGTGTCCCTGAGGCATGGGGTACTTTCACAAGGAGTACAAAGTTTTGGAAGATGCTGAGGGAGTACCTTGCTGACCGTACCAACATCCTCTGTGATTCCTCTATGCCTTATAATTATTGGGTCTCAAAGCTAGATACGTGGCATGAACTGGCTCTCTATGCCTTTGAGGTCCTGGCCTGTCCTGCCGCTAGCGTTTTATCACAGTGCATTTTTAGTGCCGCTGGAGGAATTATAAGGCCTGGGTCACACTAGAGAGGAATACGGACGAGTGAGAGGCGTTAAAAGCACGCATTACACATGGACAAATGATTCTCTATGGGGCAGCTCCCAACAGCCGTATATTTCTTTTTGTATTATACGGTCCATGCCAATCGCAGCATGCTGCGATTGTCAGCGTACTACGCCCGTAGTACGCCAATGAAAGTCTATGGGTGCGCTAAAAATACGCATTACACACGGACCACACGTGACTTGCGAGAAATACGCACCCGGTGTCTTTTAGAAAAGCCGGCAATTCAGTGCGCTATACAGTAAACTCACACTGACAGGTTTAATAATGAAACGAAAGAATAGATATATACACATAGAATACATATATATATACACATACATGTCATTGTGACAAACATATACAGTGGGGCAAAAAAGTATTTAGTCAGTCAGCAATAGTGCAAGTTCCACCACTTAAAAAGATGAGAGGCGTCTGTAATTTACATCATAGGTAGACCTCAACTATGGGAGACAAACTGAGAAAAAAAAATCCAGAAAATCACATTGTCTGGTTTTTTTTCATTTTATTTGCATATTATGGTGGAAAATAAGTATTTGGTCAGAAACAAGCAATCAAGATTTCTGGCTCTCACAGACCTGTAACTTCTTCTTTAAGAGTCTCCTCTTTCCTCCACTCATTACCTGTAGTAATGGCACCTGTTTAAACTTGTTATCAGTATAAAAAGACACCTGTGCACACCCTCAAACAGTCTGACTCCAAACTCCACTATGGTGAAGACCAAAGAGCTGTCAAAGGACACCAGAAACAAAATTGTAGCCCTGCACCAGGCTGGGAAGACTGAAACTGCAATAGCCAACCAGCTTGGAGTGAAGAAATCAACTGTGGGAGCAATAATTAGAAAATGGAAGACATACAAGACCACTGATAATCTCCCTCGATCTGGTGCTCCACGCAAAATCCCACCCCGTGGGGTCAGAATGATCACAAGAACGGTGAGCAAAAATCCCAGAACCACGCGGGGGGACCTAGTGAATGAACTGCAGAGAGCTGGGACCAATATAACAAGGCCTACCATAAGTAGCACACTACGCCACCATGGACTCAGATCCTGCAGTGCCAGACGTGTCCCACTGCTTAAGCCTGTACATGTCCGGGCCTGTCTGAAGTTTGCTAGAGAGCATTTGGATGATCCAGAGGAGTTTTGGGAGAATGTCCTATGGTCTGATGAAACCAAACTGGAACTGTTTGGTAGAAACACAACTTGTCGTGTTTGGAGGAAAAAGAATACTGAGTTGCATCCATCAAGCACCATACCTACTGTAAAGCATGGTGGTGGAAACATCATGCTTTGGGGCTGTTTCTCTGCAAAGGGGCCAGGACGACTGATCCGGGTACATGAAAGAATGAATGGGGCCATGTATCGTGAGATTTTGAGTGCAAACCTCCTTCCATCAGCAAGGGCATTGAATATGAAACGTGGCTGGGTCTTTCAACATGACAGTGATCCAAAGCACACCGCCAGGGCAACGAAGGAGTGGCTTCGTAAGAAGCATTTCAAGGTCCTGGAGTGGCCTAGCCAGTCTCCAGATCTCAACCCTATAGAAAACCTTTGGAGGGAGTTGAAAGTCCGTGTTGCCAAACGAAAAGCCAAAAACATCACTGCTCTAGAGGAAATCTGCATGGAGGAATGGGCCAACATACCAACAACAGTGTGTGGCAACCTTGTGAAGACTTACAGAAAACGTTTGACCTCTGTCATTGCCAACAAAGGATATATCACAAAGTATTGAGATGAAATTTTGTTTCTGACCAAATACTTATTTTCCACCATAATATGCAAATAAAATGAAAAAAAAACAGACAATGTGATTTTCTGGATTTTTTTTTCTCGGTTTGTCTCCCATAGTTGAGGTCTACCTATGATGTAAATTACAGACGCCTCTCATCTTTTTAAGTGGTGGAACTTGCACTATTGCTGACTGACTAAATACTTTTTTGCCCCACTGTATATATATTTATATTTCACAGAGTTCTTCATAGCAGAATAGCCGCTAATTAAATTGCCATCTTCTATCAAATCATTCCCCAACCTGACATGAAATGACACATGGTTTACATTCGATTGTAAGGTGACATTAACCCTTTGTTAGATTAACCCATTCGCCACTGCTACAGGTCAATGGGAAGCCCACTCATTTTTTAGCAACGAATTAACCCCTTAAAATAACAACTACAACTCCCAAATTTTGCACACAAACCCTCATCTAATTATTAGTCAGGGACATATAAAAAAACATGAAATGAAATGTTTACTGAATGTAAACCATGTGTCATTTCATGTCGGGTTGGGGAATGATTTGATAGAAGCCGGCAATTTAATTAGCGGCTATTCTGCTATGAAGAACTCTGTGAAATATAAATATATATATATGTTTGTCTCAATGACTTGTGTGTATATACATATATATATGCATTCTATGTGTCTATATCTATTATTTCGTTTCTGTTAGAAACCCTGTCATAGGGCTCGATTATATGTCCATTTTGCAAGGCTGCGAGAAAATCTCGCCATACGGATGCCATACGGATTACATACGGATGCTGACATGCGCAAAATATGCGACCACACCTTGCTTACGGATGACATACGGAGCACTATTTAGTGGTCATTCATCCGTAATACGCATGTAAACTACGGACCGTATTTTGCGTCGGTTAGTGTGACCCCGGCCTAAGTCATAAGCACATCAGCATGTCAACTGAAAATGCTGACAGGCTGACTTACAAAAATGAACAAGGGCTGGATTGGGCCAGACTTCTCTACACCACTGCATGATAACAGCGAAACTAACCTCAAATCCAGTGTCTTTTTTTGGGAGGTATATTCCCATGTACCTCTTCACGCCCACACATGGCTATATGCTTCCTGATTTTGGCTATTTGCTGTTATCCTCCTCCTTCTCTTCATCCACCACCACTAGATCACCAGGGTGAACGTGTTCTGTGATGCAACAGCCACGTTATTGTTTTCAAAGGGGTGTTTTTAGTGTCAGCAGAGTTCACCCCCCACTCCCAATGAGGAGTCCAAATAAATATCAATTTAAAAAAAAATTATAGGGTTGTGATTTTAGAAGTGCATTGAGCAGCAGGGTGGTTTGCTGGTAAAAAAGAAAAAAAACTCTTTAAATCTTCTGCCTGAGCGAGTGTGAACGAGCTGAGTGTGAGCGGAGCGTAAGTGCAAACTGTGATAAGTGTGTGACTTTTGATTCATTGACTTTGGATTCAGGGAGTTTCCAATGGAGGTATTACTGAATTACTCTTATATTTTATTAATACTTTTTATTTATTTTTACTTATCTTTTCTGTCTGGTGCAATCCCCATTAGGAAGTGCTCCACTATTGCCAATGCCATCCAGTGTACGTCTTGCCACATGTATGAAATCCTTGAACAGCCAGTCGAGGGTGTGACGCGCCCGAGGGGCCGTGGGATACTCAGTACCGAGCCCGTTAACTTCAATGGGAGATGTCACAGTGGAGGTGACCCAGTCCGTGGCCCCAGTTGGTCATGTAAAAGGGGTAGAATTGGACGGGGATAAAGTTTATATATTGATTTGTGACGCCAGTTGGAGTGTTCAACTGTAGTATAGCCGGCACTGCAGATGATCTCTGGGGGAGTAGATGGTGATGGCAGTGCAGATGTTAAACCGTCTCCAACCAGGGCAGACCCCCAGAGATTTTGATACAAGTAGAAAGCACAGAGTAATAAGGCAGGAGAAAAGGAAAGTCACTTTATCATTTACTGTAGTTCAGGTGCAGTTCAGTGGAGATATTACAACTCTCACCAGTTTACAGTCTGCTCTGGAGAATGGGAGTTATCTTTTCCTGCTGTGACTCAGTGTAACTTCCTGCTATTCTAATCCATTCTGGGACCAAGTCTTACCGGAGTTTAGAACTTCCCAGTTTTGCCTCTACTCACTGTGTATTTCACCTTCTGCAACTTGAAGCTTGAATCCTTTGTGAAGCAGATCAAGTTCCCACTTGCACTATCCTTCACTGATCCTAGGTTCTTGCAATATTTCTGAGGGAAAACACTTTTCTGCTGGTTGTATAATCCCATGCTGTGTCTCAGCTTACCACCCTGCTCTGAAAGCAGGTCCCTGATGCTTCTTAGCTCTCACCCCTGGATCGAGCACGTCTTAACATGGCCTCCAAGACATTCTTCCTCCTTCTCACTAAAACAACAACTCAGCCCCTCCCAGTTAGGGTATGTCTGCAAAACTCAGCTTCAGACAAGTGAGGGAGTGCGTCAAATTGTGTGTGTGTTGTGGTATGTAGCAGAGAAAGCATAACTCCCATTGCTCACAAAACACATGGAGCGCCCCGCAGGGCCTGGGGGTACTCTGTACTGGGCCCGTCGACTTTCATGTGGGACGGTGTCACGGCGGCGGGGACCTGGTCCGTGGCCCAGAGGCGTCCAGTAATAAAATAGGGGAAAGTTGTGCAGTATTTATGTGGTAAAAATAAATGAAAATAAAGTTATTAGATGGTGAAATACGTGACGCCACCTGTGGTATTCTAGTCAGAGGTGACCAGCGCTGCGGCGTTGCTTCCCTGGGATGGATGTTGGGCGCAGCTATGATGTTGTAGCCTTCCACAGGTAGGGCTGTAGTCCCAGGGCGAAGATGTTAAATAAATAGTAAAAGTGGCTGTAAACGTTGGGGTGCAGATAAATGAGAGAAAGACACAAAGAGGTGCAGTTTCTTTACCTTTTACTGGTAATAGGTTGCAGTCCGGAGTACCACATACAGGTGATGGAATGAGTCCGGCTCGCCTGGAGGCATTCAGGGGATCTACCTTGCCAGGTGGGGATTTAGGACCTTCCTTTCTGCGCTATGTGTGTGGGTCTCCACTGTATATAACTATCCTGCGACCCTCTATTCGTGATGGTTTCACTAACCAGTACGGCTTTCAGCGTGAGCCTATTTCACGGGTACCGTCCTTTTCACCATCAGCCCTGGGCTCCTTATCCGCTGACGTGCCCTCAGGTGTTCAATGTGCACAGGAATTTACAATCCCCTGTACTTTCAGATTCGGCTATCAGGACTTACAGCTCCTGTCAGTCTAGGACTCTGATGTCCCTTTTCTCTTTATTAGCGCTTCACTCAGGGGTCTGCTATATGCAGTATTTTAGCTTCCCTAGAGTCACTCAGTCTCTGCTCTTGTCCTTTCCCTCTTCACAGATCAGCTCTGCCTATCAAGCTCCTCTCTGATCAGCTCCCTGTCTCCGTCTGACAGGATCTTCCAGAAAGATCTCTTTACCTCACCTCCTCACGTTGTAACTGTCATTTTTCCTCACAGCTCACAGCTGCTTCATTTCCATGACAACCCCCTCAGCTGATTTCTAGCTGACTCACCAACCCCCTCTGCTGGCCAGAATTTATAAGGCATCTCCCTTTTCTGACCTGCAGCAGGAAATTGTGATTTAATATTTTACCTGGCATGGGGTCCCTTTTCTGCCTCCAAGCATGACTTCACCTCTTAGAAGAAGGCGATGTCACTGTGACAACTGGACCCTGGGGTGTCACATTCCCCCCGTTAAGTTCAGTACTCCTGGACTGAGGAAAATATAACAGGAATTGTTAACAACAACAATTAATGCAAATTTACAAAGTCTTAATATTGTAAAAATTATCAAAAACCAGACAAGAAAAAGAAAAAAATAGCAATTACTGCACCGACCAGTCCTTACGTTGCTGTCCAGGAATTGTCTTTGTGCTTGTACCTGGAGTTTAGTTGTGGGAACCGCCTTAACCCACTTTGTGTCTCTCTCTGGACGTGGCTACAGGGCGCTCTGTAGATGGGCCTGTTTTCGGCCACGCCGGCGGCTAATTTCTAAGGCCTTTTTGGAGTAACTATTTACAAATACAGTTCTGACCACACATAGTCCTGTGTCCCAATTGTCCTTTAATTGGTTATTGCGAATACTTAAAAAGGTTCTTACAGTAAGTCTCTGTAGGCTCTCATGCTTAACGGTTACTACTATACATTCTTATTACTTTATTTACATTATGTAATCTCTGTAATGGGCAGGGATTTGACCTCTAGTACGAGTGGATCTACACAGTATAGGTATTTCTGATGTCTACTGTTGGTGCACTAGTCACTACGCTATAAGTAGACTTGTGTAAGATAGGTATTCTAGACTGCCTTCTCTCTACTCCTAGACTCACCATGAGATTGTCAGATTCGCTGTTAGCAGGGGACAGATTTCCGCATTCCTCTGCAGATGTGGTATCTGTTACTGGAGCCATTTCATTTAGAGTCTCTTCTTCATCTGGTGCAGTAGGCTGATGAAAGGTTAGAACTGGTGCTACTATTGCCTGATTTACTTGTGTCCACGTCCGAGGAAATTCTCCAAGTATAGTTTGAATCTTTTCTTCCACCTCTACTGTAGGCTGTAGAGTCTCTTGGACTTCTTTCTTGTCCTTCAACTGGTCACATCTTTAGATGATCACTTGAGACTGCTTCGAGGCTTATGATACTTACTTTGGTTTTATTAAAGTCTGAAGGTATCACGGTGTATGGCTCTGCTTCCCACTGGTCATCTAGGTTGTGAACACGTCTCTTTTAATTACTTGTTCTCCTGGTGTCAAGGGAACTGCAGGGGCGTGTTGGTTGTAATTTCTTTCCTGTCTCTGTCTTGCTTGGGACAAACTTTTCTCCCCACATTCTTGTACTTTGCGGTATTGTTGCTGTCACTCAGTATCCCAGTCTGCATCTGGTGATTTTGTCTCTGGTGTTAAGACTCCCATGTCTAAATCAATAGGTAACTTTCCAGGTCTTGCTCTCATCAGGTAGGCCGGAGTGCAATTTGTAGAGTTTACCGGTATGTGGTTATATAGATCTATCAGATCTGGCAACTTCTCTGGCCACTGGTTTCGTTCTTCCAGAGGTAAGGTATTCAATAAGTCAATGACCACTTGGTTCATCTTCTCACACATGCCATTTGTCTGTGGATGGTTCGACGTTGTTCTGATTTTCTTGCAACCATACATGTTACAGAACTCCTGAAACAATTCTGCCTCAAAGGCTGGACCTTGATAGTTGAGCACTTGTTCAGGGTATCCGTGCGGTCGACAAAAGTGTTGCTGAAACGCCTTGGCTGCTGTCTTCGCTGTTTGGTCTTTAACAGGTACGACTACCAAGAGCCTTGAGTAATGGTCCACGATGGTCAAAGCATAAGTGTAGCCATTCCTACTCGGAGTTAACTTCACGTAATACATGGCTACCAATTCAAGTGGCTGTTTTGTGATTATCGGCTGTAATGGGGCTCGCTGGCTGTTACGGTCTTTTCTGTGCAGGTGGCATGGGCCACATTCTCGGCACCACTTCTCAATGGAACTCCTCATGCCAACCCAGTAGAATCTTTCACGAAGTAGGACCTCCAACTTCTTCTAACCGCAGTGTCCTGCTCCATTGTGGTACGTCTCCAAGACCATTGGCGCATCCCTCTTCAGGACTACCACCTGCCTGACCAGTTCGTGTGTCCGTGAGTTGATGTTCCTCTGACACAGTTTACCCTCGTAGATGAACAGCTTGCCTCTGTGCTTCCTGTGGGTCACCTGGACCAGGGTGTGCATCAGCTTCTGTCAGGCACTCCTTTACTAGGCGAACAGCTGGGTGACTGTCTTGTGTCTCTGCCCACTCATGATGGAGTAATGGGTTCAATGTTACCTCACTTACGATAAAGCGCTTATTCCTTACTCCTTGAGAGCGCTGGGCTGCAATTGGACAGTGGAAGGCTGGTAACTCGATTTCTTCGAGTTCTTTTGGATCTTCTCCCCCATCTGGTGAATTAGGCATCCTGGACAATGCATCAGCATTAGCGTTCTTATGTCCTGCTCTGTACTTGATGGTGAACTCATAGTTGGACAGCTGGGCCATCCATCGCTGCTCAAGTGCCCCGAGCTTTGCCGTTTCAAGGTGGGTTAGCGGATTATTGTCCGTGTAGATGGTGAACTTTGCGGAAGCTAAGTAGTGCTTGAAGCACTCTGTTACTGCCCAGACTATGATGAGGAACTCCAGCTTAAAGGACCTGTAGTTGTCGGGGTTCCTCTCAGTGGGACGAAGCTTCCTGCTGGCGTAGGCAATCACTCTCTCTCTGCCTTTCTGCACTTGTGACAGCACTGCACCCAATCCCACATGGCTGGCATCAGTGTAAAGTACAAATGGTTGGTCATAGTCAGGGTAGGCCAGGACCTCATCTCCCGTGAGGGCCAGTTTCAACTTGGTGAAGGACTCTTCTATCCTTTTGTTCCACTCGAATGGAAGATTTTTGTTCTCGGCCTTCTTGGATTGACCCACCAGAAGATCTTGCAGCGGTGCTGCTATCTTGGTGAAGTCCTTGATAAATCTTTGGTAGTAGCCTACTAACCCAAGAAATTGCCTCACTTCATGGTTAGTGCTGGGTCTTTGTCAGTCCCGGATAACGGTGACTGTCAGGATTGTGTGCAACACCTTCCGCACTCACCACATGGCCTAGGTACTGCACCTTGGATTTCAAAAGGTGACATTTGGATGGTTTTATTTTCAGGCCAAAGTTTGACAGGGCTTCGAATACCTCGGATAGGTACTTCAAATGGTCTTCGTAGGTTTTGGAGAAGACGATGATGTCATCCAGGTACAGCAGAACGGTTTCAAAGTTTTTATGTCCAAGGCAGCATTCCATTAACCGCTGAAATGTTCCTGGTGCATTGCTAAGCCCAAACGGCATGGAGATAAACTCGCAGAGGCCTATTGGTGTTGTAAACGCTGTCTTCTCTTTGTCTGCCTCTGCCACAGGAACCTGCCAATACCCACTGGTGAGATCTAAGGTAGAGAAATAATTAGCAGTTCTCAGTGCAGCTAGTGATTCCTCAATTCTAGGCAATGGGTAAGCATCTTTATGTGTAATGCTGTTAATCTGCCTGTAGTCTACACACATTCTCATAGTACCATCTTTATTCTTAACGAGGACTAATGGAGCTGCCCAGGGGCTACAACTATCTCTGATTACCCCAGTCTCCTTCATCTCTTGTAGCATACTCTTGGCACATAGGTAGTGTACTGGGGGTACAGGCCGGTGTCTCTCTTTAATGGGTGGATGATCTCCGGTGGGGATATGATGTTGAACCCCTTTTGCCTGCCCAAAATCTAGAAGATGCTTGCTGAAGACCCGTTCAAATTCTCGAGCCACCCGGTAAGCCCCATGCTTTTGGTGTGAAGGGGTGGAGTCAGTGCCTACGTGTAGCTGCTGACATCCTCCTGCTGCCCTTCAGAGCCATTCTCTTCCACCTTGTCAGATGGAAGCAAGGGTTCTAGTGCCTCTATTGCATTGTTACTGACGGTGAACAATTTAGCAAGGGTGGCATACTGGGGGTAACTGGACCTCTCTCTCCCCACAATTTAAGATGCGTATTGGTACTCTCCCCTTGTGGACATCAACTACCCCTCTGGCTGTCAGGATAGTGGGCCTACTATCAGAGTACATGGGTTCTTTCAGGGCTTGGTAATCTTGACCCCTTAGGCCTATTGCTGCCCGACACCAAATTAACATTTCACTTCTGGGAGGTACTACAATGGGGAAAGGATCACTTACTCTAACACTGCCGACTTCTCCACCAGACAGCTCTACCCGTTGTCTCTGCATCAGGGCTCTGATCTTTTGCAGAACCCGCTGCTGACTGGAGCTGGCAGTCTCGGCTACCTGTTGTAACAAAACAATGTCTCCAAGACAATTTTCAATTACATTAGTGCCTAAAGTGATCATAGGATGGCATTCTCGTTTGTCAATATCAACTATTATCAAACCTTGCAATTGCAGTTCTACTCGGCCAATCTTGATGGTCACCTCTTTATACCCCATCTGAGGCAAGGGCTGACCATTGCTGGCAAAAATGGTAAAGTCTTTATCTGGGCTATGAGTAATGTCTGAATCTGCCCAGTACTGCTTAAAAAGAACATATGGTATCGTTGTCACCTGTGAACCGGTGTCCAGTAAAGCGTTCATCGGAAAACCGTCAATCACAACAGGCAAGACTGGTCGTCCTCCTACGTACTTGTCTTGCCAATTTGGTGGGCCTGATTGTCTTACTCCTGGGGGTTGGCCCTTTGCCCCAGGGGTTGCTTGTGTAAATGACAGTATCTTGCTAGGTGTCCTGCCTTGTTGCAGCGGCGACAGATGGGCTGTCCGTCCTCGTCGTAACGATCGCTGTCTCTCCCTCTGGTCGGTGGGATCCTCTTCTGCTGTCACCACGGGACGTCATCTGGACTGTAGGCCAGCCGGATCTTCTTCTTTGAAGTCACTTGCAGGGACTGCAGTTTTTGTGAGTGTAGCCACACTTTTAGTTAGTTCCTTGACTTGGAGACGTAAGTCTGCAGCAGAATCATCTTCTTGGGACGGCTTGTCAGTCTCAATAGATGTCTTTTGAAAGAATGCTGTCTCCTGCTGGTATGTAATCGCAGGATGCTTAGAGGGCTCTGTGCTGCTAGGGTTCGGTTCACGCAGCACTCTGATGGCTCTATCCTTGAAGTGTGCAAAGTCCAATTCAGGATTTTGTAGAGCCAATACGCGCAGCTGTGTCCATTGATTGCTAGATTGGAGTCCCTCTATAAACTGCTCCGTTAGTAATCTATCTTCATCTTGCACGCTCTCAGGATCAACCTGCTTTACAGCCTGTAGTGCCTCCTGAAGATTAAGGGCATAGTCCCATATACTCTCCTGCACTCTGCTTGCACCAAAAAAAATCTCATTTTTATCTCTGTTGCAGTACGGGTATCAAAAGTGTCTTTCAGTGTGGCTAAGATTTGTTTGACAGTTCTTTTATCAGTGTCCGGCCAGAACTTTACTTCCCTCTGAGCCACACCAGTTAACTGGCCAATGAGGATACTGACTTTTTGGCTGACAGAGGGTACACTTTGAACAAACTACATAGTCTCTCTTTAAAATCGCTCAGGATGTGTGACTCCCCTGAGTATTGTGGTAACCAGGCTGCTCCTGGTATATATGACATTGATAGCGGCATTATGTAGGCTAAAATGTAGAGTCCCTGTGGATGGAGATAAATATAATAAGTTACTGATAGGGGTTTTTAATAAGTCTCCAAAAATAATGGAAGCAACAGAGATTATCCTCATAAAGCAAATAGATGAAGCTGCGACTCAAGGAGAAGTCACTATTATGGGGGACTTCAACTACCCTGAAATACATTGTGGAACCGAAACCTGCAGTTGCAGCAAAGGTAATAGGTTTTTGACGACTATGAGAGACAATTACCTTTCACAACTGGTTCAGGACCCAACAAGAGGGGGGGCACTGCTAGACCTAATATTAACCAACAGGCAAGACCGCATATCAAATATAAGGGTTGAGGGTCACTTGGGTAATAGTGATCACAAAATACTAAGTTTTCATGTATCCTTTAATAAGATGTGTAGTAGAGAGGTTACAAGGACACTAAACTTCAGGAAGGCAAATTTCCAACGGATGAGAGATGATCTTGTGCAATTAACTGGAACGATATCCTGAGACATAAAAATACACAAAGAAAATGGGAGACGTTTATTAGCATCCTGAATAGGACCTGTGCACAATATATACCGTATGGGAATAAACATGCTAGAAATAGGAATAAACCACTATGGCTAAATAGAGCAGTAAGGGGTGCAATAAGTGACAAAAATAAAGCATTCAGAGAATTAAAGAAAGAAGGTAGCGATAAGGCATTAAATAAAAACAGAAGATTAAATAAATTCTGTAAAAAGCAAATCAAGGCAGCAAAGATTGAGACAGAGAGACTGATTGCCAGAGAAAGTAAAAATAATCCCAAAATATTCTTTAACTACATAACTAGTAAGAAACTAAAAAATGATAGTATTGTCCCCCTTAAAAATAGTCTGGGTGAAATGGTTGAGGAGGATGAGGAAAAAGCCAATATGCTAAATGACTTTTTTTCAACAGTATTTACACAAGAAAATCGAATGACGGATAACATGATCAGTGATAAAAAATCTCCATTAAATGTCACCTGCTTAATGGGTTAAGCAGGAAGTACGGCGTCGTCTAAAAATCACTAAAATTGACAAATCCCCAGGCCCGGATGGGATACACCCCTGAGTACTGCAGGAATTAAGTACAGTCATAGATAGACCATTATTTTTAATCTTTAAAGATTCCATAATAACAGGGTCTGTACCACAGGACTGGCGTATGGCAAATGTGGTGCCAATATTCAAAAAGGGGACAAAAACTGAACTTGGAAATTATAGGCCAGTAAGTTTAACCTCAACCGTGGGTAAAATCCTGGAGGGTTATCTAAGAGATACTATACTGGAGTATCTGAAGAATAACCTCATGACCCCCCAATATCAACATGGGTTTACAAGGGACTGTTCCTGTCAGACTAATCTGATAAGCTTTTATGAAGAGGCAAGTTCCAGACTGGACCAAGGGAATGCAGTGGACGTGGTGTACATGGACTTTTCAAAAGCTTTTGATACGGTGCCACACAAAAGGTTGATACATAAAATGAGAACAATTGAGATAGGGGAAACTATGTGTAAGTGGGTTAAGAGCTGGCACAGGGATAGGAAACAAAGGGTGGTTTTTAATGGAGCACACTCGCACTGGGTCACGGTTAGCAGTGGGGTACCACAGGGGTCAGTATTGGGCCAGCTTCTTTTTAACATATTTATTAATGACCTTGTAGGGGGCATAGAGAGTAGAATTTCAATATTTGAAGATGACACTAAACTCTGCAGAGTAATCAATACAGAGGAGGACAATTTTATATTACAGGAGGATTTATCTAAACTAGAAGCTTGGGCTCATAAATGGCAAATGAGATTTAATGGGGATAAATGTAAGATCATGCACTTGGGTAGAACAAACAAGATGTAGAATTATGTGCTTAATTGTAAAACACTGGGCAAAACGGTCACTGAAAAAGACCTGGGTGTATGGTTGGACGACAAACTCACATTTTGTGGCCAGTGTCAGGCAGCTGCTGCAAAGGCAAATAAAGTAATGGGATGCATTAAAAGAGGCATAGATGCTCATGCGAACATAATTTTACCTCTATATAAGTCACTAGTGCGACCAAACTTAGAATACTGCGTACAGTTCTGGTCTCTGGTGTATAAGAAAGACATAGCTGAACTGAAGCAGGTGCAGAGAAGAGCGATCAAGGTTATTAGGGAACTGGGGGGTCTGCAATACCAAGATAGGTTATTACAATTGGGGTTAATTAGTTTGGAAAATCGAAGACTTAGGGGTGATCTTTTTACAATGTATAAATATATGAGGGGACAGTACAAAGACCTTTCTAATGATCATTTTACTCTTAGACCTGTGACGGGGACAAGGGGGCATCCTCTACGTCTGGAGGAAAGAAGGTTTAAGCATAATCATAGACACAGATTCTTTACTGTAAGAGCAGTGAGACTATTGAACTCTCTGCCATATGATGTTGTAATGAGTGATTCCCTACTTAAATTTAAGAAGGGACTGGATGCCTTTCTTGAAAAGAATAATATTACGGGGTGTATATACACTAGTTTCCTTAATATTGCGTTGATCCAGGGAGCTATTCTGATTGCCGTATGTGGAGTCGGGAAGGAATTTTTTTCCCCAATGTGAAGCTTACTGTTTGCCACATGGGTTTTTTTTGCCTTCCTCTGGATCAACATGTTAGGGCAAGTTAGGATAGGATATGGGTTGAAATAGATGGACTTAAAGTCTTCCTTCAACCTTAATAACTATGTTACTATGTTATTATGTACAGGAAGAGCAAATACTGTAGATATTTGTGGCATGGCCCTACCTGCACTAAAGATTTTTTTTATTACCAGCATTAAAAACAAATTTGTTCATGCAGATGAAGTTGATAGAAAACCACAATCTATATCCTCCCAGCATTCCTCTGTACACATCACAGTATTTAGATCACTATTAGCGTGATCTACTTCCCTTCAGCATTTCTCTGTATTCAGATCACAGATATCACAACATCTTTCAGCCGCAGGGCAATAAGTATTGACTATGATTGTAGAATTATGTATGACATTTTCAGAGTGTGAAACAATAATTAGGCATAAAAAATTTTTTTGTCTAGAACACAGTCAGTGGACACTTAGTAATTCCCCCATTTACTGGAATATGCAGATCTTCATATCCATTTAGAGGAATCCAGATACTAAAACTAGATTAAGCAACAAAGATTATCTCTTAAGTAGAAACAGATCATTGAAGACATCTAAACAAGTTATTTAACATTTAGCCTCCCTTGACATAACAGTAGAAGCATAATCATGCTGGAACAGAATACTAGAGCAAGGGTAAAATGGATATTCTTGAGGCAATAATGGAGCTGACCCACAATGAAGGTGAACTGTACTAGAATGCTGGGAACAGAATTGATTGTCCAGTGTCTGATGTCAGACTCCTTCAAACATCAACTATCTGCTGATGATCAGAGCTAAACAAAACACAAGAAGCAAAATGAAGGTTTTTTTTAAGGAGCCTCTGGGCCTATATGTGAATTGGGAATGTCTTTTATTATAGTCTCCCATTTGTATTGCTCTCATCAGAGCTTAATCTTCAATGCAGTTGGTTGGATGACTGCTGATGACCCTGAGGATTTAAAGAGTGTTTTTAAGAGAGTATCAGGATCAACTTCAGCTGTAAGATTTGAATCAACACTGGAGGAGGAGAAGGTTGTGTTTCTTCTAGATTTACCTTCTTTATTTGATGGGGTGTCACTTAATCTTTGAAGGATGAGCTGGTGTGATGTTATCACACCACCATTCAAATGAAGCGGGTGAGCTTCAAGGCACTGTATACACACAAAAGCTACGCAATATCTTCCTCTGTGACTCTTGGATTCAAATTATTAAAGGTCATTTTTTTGCATCCTAAAGGGCTAAAGGCAGACTCTTTTGGAGTCGGCCCTACTGAAGAACTGTCCTCTTTTGTGACAAGTGTCCATGACACGTTGGTTAGAGCCTTTGTGTGCAATAAAGGTGGCAAAGTCTCATGCTGAGTAGACATGGGAGCTCTGTCTGCATCATTCTGTAACACTTTAGTAAGAGGTAAAGTTTGCCCAAGAGAAACTGAATTTCCAGTCGTTCCTGGCCTTTTTTGCAGTGTTGGCAGCTGTTATTTTCATCTTATTCGTAGGGATGTGTGAAAGTTTCAAGTCGTCATCAATGCCATTATTGTCCATATCTTGTAAAGATGAAATCTATGGTTGCCCTGATTCGTGGTTAACAACGTTTATTGCATTCCTTTAACATTGTTCAGTAAACCTGAAGAAATAATTTTTGGGTGTTAAATTTTGATAGTCTTGGTAATATTTATGGGTGAAGATGAAGAACCTTGTGCTATGGGTGAATTGATAGTTACGGCCGGTGCACTCCTTTTCAAACTTAGTTTTTCACAAGCATATATCAGTTTGGTTGGATGTCCTTCAACACTGATCTGCTGCATTCTAGAATTCAGCATCTCACGAGCATCTTGCACTTTACCCTTTATACAGAAATGTGTGTCTTTGGCAACCAATTTTTCATGGGCATCTTTTATGCCTAGCTTGAGACGCGCATCTGTTACAGCTATCTTCTGACGGGCATCAAACGCATTCCGGTAATTGGTGGTGGGTAAATAACTAATAATTGTAGGCTGGATCCTGGATCTCATACCTCCTATAGCCCCTCTGTTATTAATCCTGTACATTCCCACTTCCGCCATCACCATGCCCCTTTTCCCGATCACTTCATCAAACAACACATTGTATTGCCAACTGCTCAGCAATAAGGTTCAGATACGGCTTTAAAGAAGGCTACTACTTGGATATAACACAAATTTATTATACAATGATTATAATACTACAAATTAATGGAATGGCAGATATAATATTACCCTGTCTTGTTAATTAATTTCATGTGAATCATACAATTATTATGAATTATAGCACATAGAGAAATAAGTATCCATACTATACATTACCAAGCATTGTAGCATCACTTCTCTACTGGAGGGACCCCACAGTGTCAGTGAGAAGGAAAATACTCTGGTCTTGTCATCACAGAAACTGTGCACCCACGATAGCTTCTGGAAATGTCCCTTCCTGGAAATGTCCCCTCTCCTCACTGACATAGGGTCCACCTTTTAATACACAACACTCCCACATTACAACTGTGCAGTATGTTTAGTCTGCATCAGAATCTTGAATCTGCACAGTATGTTGTTGTCTTGACAACAGCACAAGACTTCAAGGTCTGTTTGTTATAGACTACTACAATCTTAGTTTGTTTGCACCAACCAGAGATTCGTTTGCCATTAGCATGTCTCTAAACAATAGCACAATGTTTTGCTACTGATTATAACCCAGGCTCTGTTTGCCTCTGGTCAACTTGTAAAAGTTATCTATCACTGTTCAAAGTTCAACATATGTTGCTTGTTACAAAGTTAACTTTTCATGCTCATAGCATAATGCTCTAAGATGGGCAGCATGACTTCCATAATCACCTATTCTGAAAACTGGATACCTATCGTAACTCAGACACACACTCATACATGTCAAGATGTGTATCACAATCGGTCCTCGATTATTGATGTCATTCATGACCCAATATTGCTACATGAGACCATAACATTTTTGTCTCTCTTGTCAATCGAGAATCAAACTATTATTGAGCACAAGACTTCCTTGTTCAAGCAGCATAAATATTCTTTATCTATACAGTTGTTATTCCTATTCTAAGAATACACCACACAGAATTAGTTGGAAAGCTCCTTGTAGAATTCCCATCAACCACCCCCCAAGTTAAAGTATTCAGTATCTATCACTGTTTGTCAATGCAAATATCACAGTGGTCACTTGTGTACAAATCAGGATAATGAATCTTTGAAACACAGAGCTTCATAGACCACAGAACAATTCCTTGTCTTACGGTATTGACACAGAGCAAACGCTTTGTGACTCAGTGTCAAAGTTCAGCATTAATGATATTACACCATAGTATATTGCAATATAGTGTTTGGATTCAAACAACCATATTTCATATTTGCAATACTTCCCATCCTTGGTCTAATGGCCATACTATATCAAACCATATAAACAATATATTACAATATGTAGGCTATAAGATATCCATATTTTTATTAGCACCAATCCACCCTTGGATATCTTATAGCCACACATTATTTATCCAACAACAAACCAATGCATGCATAATACAAATTACTCCTGAAAAGTTAACCTAGAGCTAACAACTGACCCACTAGTTACATTAGTTGGAATATAACAAAAAGTGATATTTCCAAAGGAAAACATCCCACATGTTCTGCAAATGATGGAGAGATCACTATACTGTTATACGTCATATTTGCCCACCCTCATACTTTTGCATTTTTTATCTGAACTGGAGCCACATATAATAGCCCTCTTCCCATCCCCAGTCTGATTCATCATATTTAAATGTTTATCACAAGTCCACTGACAGCATGGATCAGTTGGCATAATTCTTGGAGTCCTTCTGTTAATCATTTCTCCCATTAGAAATTTTCTTCAGTACAGTTCACATCTTGGGCCACATCTTCTTGGTCTTTGCCCTTCAAAAATGGCTAGTGTTCATCTGTTCATCCACTGAGCCAAGTAAAGCCATAGATTCTGTTTGGTTTTCAGAAATCCACATTTTCCATAGCTGGCATCTGTCTGAAGATTGCTTGGTTCTTGAAAGCAGTCGCACAAGATAAAAACAATAATGCAACACTTACAGATCAGATTTTGATCTAAAGGGAAAACAAAAAACATTATTATCTGAGATCATTGACTGCTACTTCAGAAATGACCTGAGCAGATTCACGACACTGAATTGATTCCACCAAATTTTAGAAATCCACTGGCTGAGCTATTCTAGCTTCTCTCTGTAATATTGACATGTCACTTTACTCAATATTCATACATTTCTGCTGGATAAATCTGATCTATCACATTACCTCCATTCATTGAAATATCAAACATCACTGTTCAAGGTGCAACTTACAAACGGATTTTACAAACCTATTATGTTCCTAATTGAAAATAAAGATTAAAAACATACATAAAACTAAACCACAACTTTTAGCTAAATACAGTCCAAGTCATCACAATGGGATGATTACTTATTTAATTGTTTGCAAACAATTATTTTAACCTTTACCTTTGAGCTCATTAGTCTACCCCCATGTCTTATATATAGCTAAATACATTGAATCCGATTCCTCTGAAAAACTGGTTTGTCCAGTCTGAAAAAAAAGCAAAGAGAAAGTTAGAATATGTACAAGTCAAATACTGCACTTTGTCCTTATCCTATCTGTTACAAAAACAAACAAACAATCCTCACTGGACACTGTCTTGAAAGGATAACACAGGAATGATGACTCGTGACCAATGTAAAATGATCCAGCCCCATAGACAAAACACAGGAATAGTAGCACTGTCTTTTTGGGGTCTACAATATGACAAGTTCTGCTCTTTCCCAGTCTCACTCTTATCCACCGTTGGGATCTGCATTTCTTGCGACTTTTGTGCAGTTGTAGCAAAGTCGGCTTTTTTACATGAGTCTGTAAATTCAATATCATCATAGATGGCAGGTTCTTCCTTATTCTCAATACTATCAATCTTCTGGTGCAATGAATGGCTATCTGGTCTGCTATTACAATAACGTTTAATGTGGCCTATCTTCCCACATTTAAAGCAATACCTAGGCCTGTAAACAGCAGACACATTCTCTGATACTTCATCCTGCTCTTTTGACTTAAGACACCACTCGTTTAATAGTTTTACAAATCTTTCATATGAACTGGTAATTTCTTAGAGACACTCTTGTGGCATAATCTACATTACAATGATTTGCCTTTGAAAATAGAAAACTAGGGGCACTTCCCAAAGGAAATGCTCGAAGCCACCCTTGTCCTAATCCCCAAACCAAATTCAGACTTAACTTCCATGAAAAACTACAGTCCAATATCCCTAATTAATACGGACATCAAAATTTACGCAAAAATCCTTGCAGACAGACTAAACTCACTCTTACCGAAACTAATAGACAATGACCAGATAGGTTTTGTCATCAATAGACAATCAGTAGATGGCACAAGAAGGCTGATAAATCTAATAAAACTAATCAATTCAAGCAAAATTAAAGCCACAATAATCTCATTAGATGCGGAAAAAGCTTTCGACTGCCTAAACTGGGACTACCTAACCGGCACCCTCAAAAAATTTGGCTTCCAACAAGAATTCATTACCAGTATTAAAGCTCTCTACGCCAATCCCTCAGCCAAAGTCTATGTAAATAATCACCTCTCAAATCCCTTCCAAATTACAAACGGCACAAGACAGGGATGTCCATTATCCCCTCTATTATTTGTCCTAGCCATGGAACCCCTAGCCCAGTTAATCAGAGAAGACCCTGACATACAGGGTATAAAAGCGGGACCTAAAGACTACAAAATAAGCTTATTTGCTGACGACATAATCCTTATCATGTCAAACCCGGCCAAATCCATTGAAAAAGTGCAAGACTTGTTGTTGAAGTTTGCCAAAGTGTCCTACTTTAAAATAAACGAGCTAAAATCAAAAATACTCCCTCTAAACCTAGAAGATACTCAGATCGAAACAATCAAACGCCTATGCCCCTGGAGCTGGGCATCTGAGCATATCACATATCTGGGACTAAAATTTTCAAACAATATTTCCTCCCTAATCCCACTTAATATGAAATCTCTAAATGAAACCATCTCGAAAGATATGCTCACTTATGGCAAAAAAAACCTTTCATGGTGGGGTAAAATCATCACTTTTAAAGCATACATTCTCCCCAAAATACTATATCTTTTCAGGTCGCTACCCTTGCCCATCTCTACCTCTTTCCTAACGAATTTACAAACCAAAATCAACAACTTTATATGGGGAGGTAGGAAGGCAAGGGTCGCCACAAACATTCTCTACAATAACAGGAGATTCGGTGGAGCTGGCTTGCCAAATATATCAGCATATTATTTCTCTTTTCTAATTAAGCAAAGCCTTCCTTGGTGGCCACTTCCCGGCCCTCCAGCGTGGTATAATCTCGAATGCGTACTAAACAACAACAATTCGCCTTCTCGCCTTATACTAGAATCAATTCTCCTCAAAAAAGACCATTCACCTTCACATCCCATCTTTCGTGCTACACTAGATGCATGGAAAGTACTCACCAAAACAAAAAGAGGCACCAATAACAATAACCCACTAAGATCCCTCTCACTTCACATCATCACCTCCCTTTTCGACCAAGAATTAGCTCCTATTTGGGCCAATCACGGCATCAAGAAACTCAAAGACCTCCATGGAGAACATTCTAACATCCCTTTCAGTGTCATAAAAGATAGATTCAAGGTCCCCTCTTCCTCGTTCTACGATTACATTATTTTAAAAAACCTCATAGCAAAATTCATGAAAAAAAATCCAAAACCCTCAGAACCCGTCATTAACCTTTTTAATAATAAAAACCACAAAATTTTCTGGAGTGTTTCATACATCTATATGTGGATTAACAAAAGCTACAAGTTTGTTAAAACAAGCAACATAATAAAATGGGAGCAGGAACTCAACCTGAACCTTGTTATGTCGTATTGGGAACATGCCTGCTCAATCTCCTTGTCCGCTACCATGTCGATGTCCCTCCAGGAAACACACCACAAGATTCTCTCCCGCTGGTATCATATCCCAGCAAAACTATCAAAAATCAATCCAGAATACTCCTCACTATGTTGGAGAGGATGCGGACATTACGGAAACCTACTGCATATGCTCTGGTATTGTCCACTAATTAAACCTCTATGGAGAGACGTGTCCCTCCTCATTAATTCTCTTCTTCCCAAGCCTATTACCCTCTCCCCACAGCTAGCCTTATTATCCCTCAACTCTCAAGACATAAACCACTCACTCATCCCCTTAATCATCCACATCCTTCTAATCACTAAATGTTCCATTGCCTTCCATTGGAAGAGACCTGATGTCCCCAAAATCCAAGACATAAAGGAATGCATATCACTCCACAAGTCCTTTGAATTGAAAATGGCCACTGTCAACAATAACTTTGAGAAATATACAAGTAAATGGTTCAGATGGATCACTTTATATCCTTTAAGTTAAAGACATATTGTATCTGCGTTTTTTTTTTTTTTTTTTTCAAGACAACTGATTTAAGCTGTTGATTACTGCTCTGTGGAGTTACTGGATTCATTTATATGACTACATAACTTACTGTTTTGATTCACAAAATGTTATATGATCAGGAGTTTAACAGGATCACTTGGTCCTTCCCTTTTCAACCCTCTCTCCATCCCCTCCCCTCCCCACCCCTTCCTTATTCTCCCTCCCTATTATTGTTGAAAATCCTTGAATAAAATTATTTGGAAAAGAAAATAGAAAACTAGGATCATTCTGAGACATATCTGGATGATTGCAAACATTTCTGTACAATGACAAATAATTACTACAGAACAACATGGGATCATCAGATCACCTGAATCTGAACATTGCTGGGGCCTTGCCACCCCTAGTATTTCTTCTACTTAAGGTAGATTGCAACTCAGATCTATTAGACACACTGCAATCTTCTACCTCATTCTGGTTTTGCTTCCCTGTAGCTGTCTCTACAACCTGGATCTGGCAAATGCGATGAGCTTTTAATGGGTTAAGAAGAGGATCCATTTCTTCCATCTCCCCATCAAAATGATCATCCCCCTGTTCTGGGATGGTGACAGTTTTGGAGTCAGTTGACTCCTGTGCACCACCATCCCACTGATCTGGGTTCCTCTCCATCTCTGCTCTGGCCATGGCCAAAGCTTCATTCCTGTTCACCTTCCCCCTCTTCTTTCTGCGCTTATACTGTGTTACACATACAGCAGCCTGTTCTGCATCATGCTGAGTTCCAACACATTTGTCCATTACTAACTTATTCTGACCCTGTTCTGCCACCAATGCATTCTGGGCCTCACATAGCTGTATTTCCAATTCCTGCACTTTGGTTAACATTCTTTGCTTTTCCTCATGCTGTTTTCTATATGCAGATAGCAGGATCCAGCCACACCTACCAATAGCACAAAATTCTTTCCCTTTTTCTACTTTTACTTTCTGCAAGCATTCTGCTACATCAACAAGCTTTGCATCTTGCCAATATTTGCCCCAACGTTCACTTGAACCAACACTGTGACAAAATATGATATGGGGTTTCTTCCCACCCTGGAGTCACAATAGACTCACTTACAACCACTTTTTGTTCCATTTCCGATAACTTTCTTTGCATATGGGTGTTTTGCTCATGCATATCTCGGCATGTACTGAGTAAAATCCACATACGCCGTCCTACAGACACTACATCACCTGCCTGAGCAGGGACACCCCTGAGTACTTCAACAACATCAGTGGGTGCTGACTGCATCACCTGCCTTTGCAGGGAAAACCTCGAGTAAATCACCAACATCGAGGGGTTAACCACATCACCTGCCTGAGCAGGGACGCCCCTGAGTACTTCAACAACATCAGTGGGTGCTGACTGCATCACCTGCCTTTGCAGGGAAAGCCTCGATAAATCACCAACATCGAGGGGTTAACCACATCACCTGCCTGAGCAGGGACGCCCCTGAGTACTTCAACAACATCAGTGGGTGCTGACTGCATCAATTGCCTTTGCAGGGAAAGCCTCGATAAATCACCAACATCGAGGGGTTAACTGCATCACCTGCCTTAGCAGGGATCCCCATGAGTAAACCAACAACATCATGGGTTAACTGCATCACCTGCCTTTGCAGGGACACCATTGAGTAACTCACCAACATCGAGGGGTTAACTGCATCACCTGCCTTTGCAGGGATCCCCATGAGTACACCAACAACATCATGGGGCTCTGAGCCCTTGAGCTTATTCTCCCAGGGTTCTGCCAATCCACAACAACGCATTTCCTGCACTATAATATTGTATGGAGCTCTGGTCCAGCCAGGGATCTCCACACAGCCATCCTCTTTTTCCCTTTCTTGAACATTTTGCTTTTCTGACATTGTGCCAAAAACCCAAACATTTTGGCCTAGTGCCAACAAATTATTCTCTTACTCTAAAATAAGTTAGGACGTGATGATGATTTCTTATCCCAACAAAGAAAAAAAAACTTCTGAGCCTTCTGCGTATCCTGCCGACTACGCCAATTTATGTATTGCCAACTGCTCAGCAATAAGGTTCGGATACGGCTTTAAAGAAGGCTACTACTTGGATATAACACAAATTTATTATACAATGATTATAATACTAAAAATTAATGGAATGGCAGATATAATATTACCCTGTCTTGTTAATTAATTTCATGTGAATCATACAATTATTATGAATTATAGCACATAAAGAAATAAGTATCCATACTATACATTACCAAGCATTGTAGCATCACTTCTTTACTGGAGGGACCCCACAGTGTCAGTGAGAAGGAAAATACTCTGGTCTTGTCATCACAAAAACTGTGCACCCACAATAGCTTCTGGAAATGCCCCATCCTGGAAATGTCCCCTCTCCTCACTGACATAGGGTCCACCTTTTAATACACAACACTCCCACATTACAACTGTGCAGTATGTTTAGTCTGCATCAGAATCTTGAATCTGCACAGTACGTTGTTGTCTTGACAACAGCACAAGACTTCAAGGTCTGTTTGTTATAGACTACTACAATCTTAGTTTGTTTGCACCAACCAGAGTTTCGTTTGCCATTAGCATGTCTCTTAACAATAGCACAATGTTTTGCTACTGATTATAACCCAGGCTCTGTTTGCCTCTGGTCAACTTGTCAAAGTTGTCTATCACTGTTCAAAGTTCAACATATGTTGCTTGTTACAAAGTTAACTCTTCATGCTCATAGCATAATGCTCTAAGATGGGCAGCATGACTTCCATAATCACCTATTCTGAAAACTGGATACCTATCGTAACTCAGACACACACTCATACATGTCAAGATGTGTATCACAATCGGTCCTCGATTATTGATGTCATGCATGACCCGATATTGCTACATGAGACCATAACATTTTGGTCTCTCTTGTCAATCGAGAATCATACTATTATTGAGCTCAAGACTTCCTTGTTCAAGCAGCATAAATATTCTTTATCTATAAAGTTGTTATTCCTATTGTAAGAATACACCACACAGAATTATTTGGAAAGCTCCTTATAGAATTCCCATCAACCACCCCCCAAGTTAAAGTATTCAGTATCTATCACTGTTTGTCAATGCAAATATCACAGTGGTCACTTGTGTACAAATCAGGATAATGAATCTTTGAAACACAGAGCTTCAAAGACCACAGAACAATTCCTTGTCTTACGGTATTGACACAGAGCAAACCCTTTGTGGCTCAGTGTCAAAGTTCAGCATTAATGATATTACACCATAGTATATTGCAATATAGTGTTGGCTTCAAACAACCATATTTCATATTTGCAATACTTTCCATCCTTGGTTTAATGACCACACTATATCAAAGCAGATAAACAATATATTACAATATGTAGGCTATAAGATATCCATATTTTTATTAGCACCACACACATATGCCATATTTCTGCTAGAAACCTGCACCTTCCCAGCAGCAGCTGTGTAGGAAGTCACATTTTTTTCAAGGGTGTTTATGATGTCAATAAAAAATTGTTGACACAGTATGTTGATGTGTACCCCCACAGGTGGAAATGTTTGTCAGCCCATACACTTAGTGTATGGGCATTACAAGTATAGGAGACCCGCTCCTTGAGAGTGTGAAAACATTTTTCCAAATTTCTTCCTTGGGCTATTGGAGTGCGTGAAATTTTTGGGCAGGCCTCGCATTCACTTCATGGGCAAACTTTATGTGACTTAAAAAAATCATAATAATGGGAACTTTGGTTTAATTTGGCCATCTGCTTGTGGGTTCAAAGGCTTATTAGGTTGTGTGTAAATTTGGGCAGGGCAGGTCTTGCATTAAATGCATAAGCTAACAGAATGGGAATACCAAATGAATAATGTGAACTTGGTTTTCAAGTGGCCATCCAGTACGTGGTTTCAAAGACTTATTGTTGGGGTGCGTGTAACTTTGGTGCGGGGCAGGCCTTGCATTCAATGCATAAGCAAACAGTATGGGAGTACCAAATGAAAAATGTGAACTTGGTTTTCATGTGGCCATCCAGTATATGTGTTCAAAGGTTTATTGGGGTGCATGTAACTTTGGTTCAGGCAGACATTGCATTCAATGCATAAGCACACAGTATGGGAGTACTAAATGAATAATGTGAACTTGGTTTTCATGTGGCCATCCAGTACGTGAGTTCAAAGGCTTATTGGAGTGCGTGTAACTTTGGTGCAGGGCAGGCCTTCGATTCAATGCATAAACAAACTGTGGGAGTACCAAATGAATAATGTGAACTTGGTTTTCCCGTAGCCATCCAGTACGTGGGTTCAAAGACTTATTGGGGCGCGTGTAACTTTGGTGCAGGGAAGACCTTAAATTCAATACATAAGCAAACAGTATGGGAGTACCAAATGAATAATGTGAACCTTATTATCATGTGGTCATCCAGTACGTGGGTTCAAAGGCTTATTGGGGTGCGTGTAACTTTGGTGCAGGGCAGGCCTTGCATTCAATGCATAAGCAAACAGTATGGGAGTACCAAATGAATGTCAACTTGATTTTCCTGTGGCCATCCAGTATGTGGGTTTAATCGCTTATTGGGGTGCGTGAGACGTTGGTGCAGGACAGGCCTTGCATTCAAAGCATAAGCAAACAGTAAGGGAGTACCAAATGAATAATTTGAACTTGGTGTTCATGTGGCCATCCAGTACGTGTGTTCAAAGGCTTATACTGGGGTGCGTGTAATTTTGGTGCAGGGCAGGCCCTGCATTCAATGCATAAGCAAACAGTATGGGAGTACCAAATGAATAATGTGAACTTGGTTTTTCTGTGGCCATCCAGTACATTTGTTCAAAGGCTTATTAACGTGCGTGTAACTTTGGTGCAGAGTAGGCCTTGCATTCAATGCATAAGCTAACAGTATAGGGGTACCAAATGAATAATGTGAACTTGATTTTTCTGTGGCCATCCAATACATGGGTTCAATGGCTTATTGGGGAGCGTGTTACTTTGGTTCAGGGAAGGCTTTGCATTCAAAGCATAAACAAACAGTATGGGAGTACCAAATGAATAATGTGAACTTGGTTTTCCTGTGGCCATCTGGTACGTGTGTTCAAAGGCATATTGGAGTGCGTGTACCTGTGGTGCAGGGCAGGCCTTGCATTGAATGCATAAGCAAACAGTATGGGAGTACAAAATGAATAATGTAAACTTGCTTATCATGTGACCATCCAGTAGGTGAGTTCAAAAGCTTATTGGTTTGCGTGTAACTTTTGGTGCAGGGCAGGCGTTGCATCCAATGCATATGGAGTGCCTGCCAGGGCCGTGGGGTACTCGGTACCAGAACATGGTGGCTGTGGCAGCGTCCTCCGCTAAATCTTCTCCTGTGTCAGACATTTTCTCCCCACCTAGTTAATCTTAGCCAGGTTCTGAATTTCCACTGGGTTACCAGGCTGTTGCTCTGCCGGCTGGATGAGCGGTATGTGCCTGCATTCCAGGCCTCATCTCCCTGCACTCTCTGCCAGCTAATGTCTTCGTAAGCAGTACTTCTCTTTTCTCGCACTCCTTCTGGCTCAGCCCACGATGGCACGCCCCTCCTGCTTCCCACGCGCCCTGCGGCATTGTAATGGTAGTAACCACACAGTTCAATACAGTCTATGGCACACAGTACCAGGTGATTTGATTTCCTGTTTGTGACGACAAGTTGGAGTGCCCGCCAGGGCCGTGGGGTACTTAGTACCATGCCGCTTCTTAAAAGGGAAGTGTCACAGCGGCGGTGACCCGGTCCGTGGCCCTGGGCATTCAATGAAAGGAGTATATTTACAAGGGATTGAAAATAAAGATTTTTTGTAATAAGTGTTTGTGACGCCACCTGTGGTATCCGATCAGAAGCGACCAGCGCTGCAGTGCAGATCCGCTGAGGCAGATGGTGATGAAGCAGAGTTGGTATAGCTCTCCACAGGCAGAGTTGTTGTCCCAGGGCAGATGAAAGATGTTGAGGAGGATGGTGATGTAGTATTTAGCAAGAGATGTAGCAGTGCTGAGAAGGTGTTGCTGAAAGAATTCAAAGGACACAACAGAGTGAAGTTTCCTTTACCTTTTATGGTGCTTTGTAGGTACAGTCCAGCAAAATATAGAATAAACGGGCACCAACCACAATGTCAATTTAGGTGGGATCACCTAGTGCATATAAATGGATTGACATGAAAACAGACAAAGAAAAGAAAGTATATGCACACAAATAGGGATCACCACAAAGATATGATAATCAAAAAGTATCAATTTTATTAATGGACACAACAAACAGACACTTTGTTTAAAAACAATTGAAAAGTCTGAACAACCAGACACTGATAACAAAACAAAGACAATGGGTCATTTTGATAAATAGTTAAATACTATGGGTCCCAAGGCCAACCATTCAGTATAATGCCAGGTATCTGCTAGTTACCATAACCTAGGGTCTATCAAATCAATTGTAATGACAATCATGGCCTTGGATCAAAAATACCATATTATCAATAACTACTATGGTTACATAAAAATTCTACATATGCCATGAATAGAAAATTGAATGCTTATCATGTTGCCAACACAAATAAACATACATTAACAAATCCCTTTCCCTAGCATGATATCACCTGGTTTCTGAGGATGAACAAGCTACCGGGTAGGTTACATGGGACCCCCAAACCCACGCGTATCGACACAGTGATGTGTCTTTCTCAAGGTCAGTGTAATGTTCTGTTGAAATCCTTTATATATACCTATCCAATTAATAATCACTCTTACCAGCTGAGTTTCAAAGTGGGGGAAAAAGGTGGATCAGTTCTGAGTTTAATGAGGCAGCGTCCTGCTCCCATCAGTGCGCAGGTGCCTGTACTAACTGGCAGAAGTACCATGGAGTTGCCCTTACTAAGCCTCAAACAGCGTGCGAGCGCCCAGGAAGGATCCTTCCCCTCAAGGAGACCTCAGGCCGATGAAAAATGCGACTTTATCTGTGCACTCAATATCACGGCGCCCATATTTAATAGCACAATCGTCCTTGCTAAAAGCACCATAAGAATATAGGGAAGATCATATATCACATTAGTACATTCAAGCACAGGCACCAAAACTTAATGCGCTAAAAGCACTACCATAAGATGACGCATAGTGTGAATAAGGCTACAATTTGATGTGTCAAAAAGTAGTCTAGACACTGGCACAACATGACAGTAATAATAAACTTTATCTGTGCACTCAATATAATGTGCTAAAAGCTACCATAAGATGACGCATAATGTGAATAAAGCCACAATTTAATGTATCAAAAAGTGGTCTAGACGCTGGCACAACATGACAGTAATAATAAGCTTTATCTGTTCACTCAATAACACGGCGCCCAGATTTAATAGTACTATCGTCCTTGCTGGAAGCACCATAGAGATATAGAGAAGATCATATATCACATCAGTACATTCAAGTGCAGGCACCAAAGCTTAATGCGCTAAAAGCGCTACCATAAGATGACGCATAGTGTGAATACAGCCACAATTTAATGTGTCAAAAAGTGGTCTAGACACTGGCACAACATGACAGTAAAAATATATCTGTTCACTCAATATAACGACACCCAGATTTAATAGCCCTTGCTAGCACCACGGCTTAATGCGCTAAAAGCGCTACCATAAGATGACGCATAGTGTGAATACAGCCACAATTTAATGTGTCAAAAAGTGGTCTAGACACTGGAATGTGTCAAAAAAAAAAAAATGGTCTAGACGCTGGCACAACATGACAGTAATAATAAATTTTATCTGTTCACTCAATATAACGACGCCAAATTTGATAGCACAATAGTCTTTGCTAGAAGCATCATAGTGATAAAGGATAAATCATATACTGTATCTCATCAGTACATTCAAGCGCAGGCACCAAAGCTTAATGCGCTAAAAGCGCTACCATAAGATGACGCATAGTGTGAATACAGCCACAATGTAATGTGTCAAAAAGTGATCTAGACATTGGCACAACATGACAGTAAAAATATATCTGTTCACTCAATATAACGACACACAGATTTAATAGCCCTTGCTAGAAGCTCCATAGGAATATAGGGAAAATCATATCACATCAGTACATTCAAGTGCAGGCACCACGGCTTAATGCGCTAAAAGTGCTACCATAAGATGACACATAGTGTGAATACAGCCACAATTTAATGTGTCAAAAAAATGGTCTAGACGCTGGCACAACATGACAGTAATAATAAATTTTAATTGTTCACTCAATATAACGACGCCCAGATTTAATAGCACAATCGTCTTTGCTAGAAGCATCATAGTGATAAAGGAAAAATGATATATCTCATCAGTACATTCAAGCGCAGGCACTAAAGTTTAATGCGCTAAAAGCGCTACCATAAGATGACGCATAGTGTGAATACAGCACTTAGATGTGATAGCACAATTTTCTTACTCAGGGCGTCATAATAATGCAAACTAACAGGGGTACCCCCAAATATTTCAGTCGCAAATAATGTTCACTATGCCCATAAAGACCTTATTTGAGTAGTCACCAGGTTATTCAAATCAGATATAATTGTGAAATCTATGTATTTATATGTTCATAATTTATCTTGATGAAATCAAGCACACTCCTATACTTTAAATCACTCAGAAACCAGGCTCTGATATCACCCCATATAGATATAGAATAATTTCTCAAGAATATACTAACAGGGTTACTTAGCTAATCTTAAAAAAGCTATCCATCTACACGAAATTCTCCTGTAGATATTGATGACCAACATATTAAGACACAGAGCATTTGAGTCAGACATAAACATGCGTTATTTTAGTATCAAAGGTCCATCCATATGAAGTTCCGATATAATACAAGGACTAGACCACAACTTGTGTACCATCAATAAAAAACATAATCATCACAAGATAATTAGTCTTAAATGTCCAAATATTATCCAAGATGTAATTGGTAGTTGTTCTGTCCAAATCAACTTCATCATCACATATCTTTCAGGAGATATTCCCCCAGATTTGGATCCCAATCCTAGAGCCCTACGGACAAAACAAAAGAAAAGAAAACGTCATGGGGCTGGGGGTTCACGGGAGGAATCAGTGCTTCTAGATCCACTGTAAACTGGTCATCAAAGGAGATAAGAGGATAGTAAATTAACTCTCTTTGTAAAACCCTGTATACAGCAGCTCTTCATTTAAACCCCCTGGAGCCAAGCTTTTGAGTTCAAAGATCCATCTGGCTTCACGCCTCAATAGCTCATTTGTAATTTTACCTCCCCTGAGGCCTAGTAAGGGCAACTCCATGGTACTTCTGCCAGTTAATACAGGCACCTGCGCACTGATGGGAGCAGGACGCTGCCTCATTAAACTCAGAACTGATCCACCTTTTTCCCCCACTTTGAAACTCAGCTGGTAAGAGTGATTATTAATTGGATAGGTATATATAAAGGATTTCAACAGAACATTACACTGACCTTGAGAAAGACACATCACTGTGTCGATACGCGTGGGTTTGGGGGTCCCATGTAACCTACCCGGTAGCTTGTTCATCCTCAGAAACCAGGTGATATCATGCTAGGGAAAGGGATTTGTTAATGTATGTTTATTTGTGTTGGCAACATGATAAGCATTCAATTTTCTATTCATGGCATATGTAGAATTTCTATGTAACCATAGTAGTTATTGATAATATGGTATTTTTGATCCAAGGCCATGATTGTCATTACAATTGATTTGATAGACCCTAGGTTATGGTAACTAGCAGATACCTGGCATTATACTGAATGGTTGGCCTTGGGACCCATAGTATTTAACTATTTATCAAAATGACCAATTGTCTTTGTTTTGTTATCAGTGTCCGGTTGTTCAGACTTTTCAATTGTTTTTAAACAAAGTGTCTGTTTGTTGTGTCCATTAATAAAATTGATACTTTTTGATTATCATATCTTTGTGGTGATCCCTATTTGTGGGCATATACTTTCTTTTCTTTATGTAGGTACAGTCCAGGGCTCAAGTTACAGTTGGTACTGGAGTCAGTTAGCCTGAAAGCAATTGGGGAATCTCTCTATATAGGTGGGTTATGAGGTCTCCTCTCTAGCACTATTCTCTGAGGTACTTGCTGTTGTGAACTACACTCAAGTTCCTCTGTCTGTTACTTAGAACTTCACTCGCATGACAGGCAGCTATAGCCTACTTCAGGAATCGCTCCTAAATGGTGTCTCCGGCTTACACGTGCTGCTGCGTCGTCGAGTCTCAGTTGGAAACAGAGGATCTACAGCCTCTTGTCGTGCAGTTTCTGCTGTGGGACCTTTAGCATCCACACAGCCTCGGACTCTGGCGTCCGGTCTCTGGCGCTTAAGCTTAGGGGTGAGCTCCTCTATAGCTCCAGTTCCCCCCAGCTCCTTCTCCACATGTCCTCTCGCTTCCCTGTCCACACTCTAACTAACTTCCTCCTCCCTGACCAAAGAGAGCATCCCCTTTAAGCCAGGTTTAGAGCTCCCTCTGCTGGCCTGGAGCAGGAACTGTGTTGTATGCTGGAACTACCTGATAGAGATCCTTTCCTTGCTTCCAGGTGTAGCACGTTTGCCGGCTGGGGGGGTGGTCCCTTTCGGCTGTGAGACAGATGAACAGATGCAGAAACTCATTCAACCAGGTCCAAATTTATTGGGTGTCCTCTTGACATCCACGGCAAACACGACAGCTTCTGCACATAGGCCCGGGTGCCTGTCACCTCCTCCTACTCCTGTTGGCGAAGTCCCTCCGGGTTCTTTCACCATGTCTGCCGTTAGGCCCACGGCCATAGCACTTTCCCCGGCCGAGTCTGCCCGCTGCAACACTTACTGCTCCTTCAGTGTCCAGCCTTCCGGTACCCAAGGCATCCTTTAGTCAGCTGCTGTCCTGTCAGGGTCACCCCTCTCTGGGTATCCATCTCTCTCCTCTGTCTTTCCTGAACTCTTCCTCCCTCCATCTGCTCCTGAGCTCTACTCTCTTCTGTCTCCTTCTGGGTGTCTGCCATGCCCCTGGGACTCTCTTTCCTTTATCTCCTTACTCTGGAAATCCCCTTCTCAGTCCCTTTACTCCACCCACCATGACTCTGCGGTTTCCTAGCATTAGCTGCTGTTAAGCCCTTTTCTCACTACCCAATGTCTCCATCTAGTGGCCAAAACCCGATACTACACCATCTTTTACTAATTCTAGCTGTTTCCTTAGACATATATACGAATTCTCATTAAACGGTGTGCACAACATATTTTACATGTTCCTTCTTTTTCAGACAGGTCCATAGGTCAGTCCACCCTCCTACATACTCCCTTCCTTTGACCATGTTCGTCCCCGACAATCCCATACCCTTCGTTTTTTTCTTCTCCACTTTTTGTCTTGTTGACCGGTTGCCATGCAGAGCCCGGAGCCCTCTAGCTCTTCACAGGGTGCTGGGCAGAGCCAGGAGCAATTAAGCTCTGTGTAGCTGAAGGCTACACACAGGTGCTTACGCCTCTATGACAATTTCTCATTCATTGGGGTAGGACCACCCGGACTCCTCAACGAGTACTCTTCCCCACTTTTCTACTTCCCAAAATCATCTATAGCTTTAGGGTGAGATGTCCGAAGTTCTGGCCTACCAGGTCATCGTTTTCCCCTCTTTTGTTTTGGGTGTCTCTCACTTAGGACCTGACCTGTGGACCACTGTCTGTCCCAAATCACAAATCATCTTATACCTTCTTTTATGATTGGTCATGGCAAACATTTTCTTCCTCTTCACAGTTTGGACCTTTTTGAACACATTTTTATATCATAAATTTCCAACTTCTCTGGCAACATTTAAATTATTATCCGTTAACTACTTTCCATTACTTATACTTTATTTAACCAGCATTATTAACTAACTCTCCCCCCTATTTGTAAACACAATTTGTAAACACATGAGCGCCCCCTTCCTTTGCGGAAATACCCCTAACACATCCCTGCTGCATCAGGAATAGGGTTTCTTACCCCAAGGGGGCAATGAACAGTCCCCTGAGCTGCGCAACAGCACGCAGCAGTCCCGATAGTCAGTGAACATCAACGGTGCTTCGGGCCATCTCCTGATGGCCGATCTTCTCTGCCTGCAGAAGGGAATCCCACAGCTCCACAGCTGTGGGGCCCCCGGGATGTCTGGCAGTCTGTATTCTTCGGGGCACATGATGACAGCCACCGCATAATAGCCACAGGGACAGTATTCTTTATAGAAGGACACCCAGTCCCCCATCTGCAGAGCCCTCCCATGCTTAATGGAGGCTGTGTTAATGTAAACTTTGTGGCCAGTTTCTGCCTCTTTAATAAACCTGTAGCCTTGCTCCAAAGTTGGTGTATATGAGCCGCCCGTGGCACCGGGGGACAGACATGGCAGTTCCCCCTTCTCATGGAGGGCAGCCCAGATCTCCCGCTCCTTTTTCTTTTTCTGGGTGATGATATCGGCGATCCAAACCGACGGCCCTGTGTAGGCCGCAGACCCGCTCCGGTGACGCAGGATGGGGAGAAGCCGGGCAAGGAGGCTGGGGGTCAATGATGCGGACATCAGTCGGCCTAGCATAGGCCACGGATTCGTCGGGCGCCGATGTCGGTGAGTGAGGGTAGGCTGAGACTCAGAAGCATGGACCTTAGGCCTTGCACCCCTTTGGGCTGGTAACGTATGACAGGGCAGAGATGGGCGGGGAGGCTGGAAATCACTATCGGGGATTTTGGGCCTAATGTCTGGATGGGGTGGGGAAGCGCTGGCTGCCTGCGGTGCCATCGGCAATGGCGAGGAGTCCCTCACCTTCCCCGATGCTGCGGCCTCCTTACGGCTGCTCCGCAGCTTCTCCGGGGACAAGGGCACCCGAGCAACCGGAATTTCCACGATGCCGCCGTCCCTCTGCTGCTTCCGGTCCCGTCACCTGGTGTCGGCTGCTGTTCTTCCTCTCGCCGTCCGGCAGAACTGGCCTCCAGGCGAGATGATTCCGCAGGATACGACAGCAAAAACTTCTCCAATGGCCACTTCGGCATGGCCGGTGCTGTGGGCGGGCATGCCTCCTCTCTCCACTCCGCAGGGCCAGCTGTCGGCAGCTCTAGCTCAGTCCGGGGATCTTCTTTCCGGCTGTGACTCCCAGGCACAGGTGATGCGGTGGGCCTCGACCTCCCGCCGTCATTTCCACTCCACTCGTCCAAGGCTATGGCAGCTGCATCTCATCGTGTCTGTTCTTCTGGGGCTCAATGGTGCCAAACAGCTGCACTCAGCCTGATAAGCGGTGTCACTCCCGTTCCAGGGTTTGGCATTGGCCAGCCCCTCAACCCATTTTCCAGCATTCAGTGGGAAGGAGTGGCTGTCACTCAATGTACACCGCTCCCCCCAGGGGTGGGCTCGACATAGCTGCACCTGGTATGCCAATGTGGCACCAAACTCCTCCAGTTCTTTCGGACATTCAAGTGCCACAGCCATTTTTGCAAGTGCGCAAAGTCTTTTTCTGGGTTGCTTTCAGCAAGGATAATCACAGTCCTAAATTGTAATCTACTCCAGCAAATCTTCAACCCGTTCAGCTTGGGTCCTTTAAATCTTTGGCGCAGTCTCACCGCCTGTGTTGGTGTGGTGGGCAGTGATGGATCCTGCCGACTACGCCACTTGTAGTACATGTGCCAACTGGGGGGGTGGTCCCTTTCAGCTGCGAGACAGACTGACAACAGACGCATAAACTCGTTCAACCACGTCCAACTTTATTGGGTGTCCTCTTGACATCCACAGCAAACATGACAGCTTCTGCACATAGGCCTGGGAACCTGTCACCTCCTCCTACTCCTGTTGAAGTCCCTCTGGGTTCTTCCACCATGGCTGCTGTTAGACCCACGGCCACAGCGTTTTCGCCGGCCGAGTCTGCCCGCTGCGACACTTACTGCTCCTTCAATGATCAGCTGTCTGGTACCCCAAGTGTCTGTTATGATTGGGTCACCGAGGAGGAGAGCAAGCCCAAGCTAAGCCACAGAAAACCAGAGAGGTTGGTAACTAAGTGGATTGCAGACCCCTGATCCTATCCACACAACTAGCAGTAGCCGTGGAGCGTGCCTATGATGATCTTAGATGCCTCGGCACAGCCGGAGAGCTAACTAAGCCTAAAATAAGAAAGGGGTAATCTAAACTGCCCCAGAGCAGACCCCAAAGGAATAGATAACCCCCAAACATATATTGTTGGTGAGACAAGATGAAAACACAAACGCAGGTAGGAAAATAGACTGAGCAAACGATGGGGCCCACACTGACTAGCCAGGACAGGAAAGGAAATACACTGTCTGCAATCACGCAAAAAACCCTGCAAAAAGGTCCAACACGTCTGATGCAAAAATACTGAAGTCGCACAACTTCGCCCACTATATCAGCACTCTCTTATATTCTGAAAGCAGAGCAAAAAGAGGCCAATCTAATAAGGGACAAAAACAAACTGGCGCAAGCAGTAACGTATGGATGGTGTTTCAGCACAGCCCCAGCCGAAGCTGGCTGACCCACACAAAACTGAAATAGACAAAACCAGATCAAATGTGAACAGAATAGCAAAAGAACACTTAGCTGAGCATGCAGGGACTGAGCTGGAAACTAAGACCACAGGAGGCAGGAAAAAAATCACCAGCAGGGATAAGAGGGAGTCAGCTGTCTTAAATCCAGTCTGAAACCCCAGATCTCCAATCATCATCCTCATTATCAGGTGGCAAGCCTCTGTTAATCAGATCAGCTCCATTACCTCCAGAAACCACCAGAGCGAGCCCAGAAAGAGAACTCGCAACCCCTTCAACAACCTGACCAGCTCCACCACCTTCAGCAGTAACCAGAGGTAGGCCAGAAAGCAAATTCACAACAGGCGTCCTTTAGTCAGCTGCTGTCCTGTCAGGGCCACCCCCTCCAAGTATCCATCTCTCTCCTCTGTCTTTCCTGAGCTCTTCCTCCCTCTGTCTGCTCCTGAACTCTTCTCTCTTCTGTCTCCTCCTGGGTGTCTACCCTTCCCCTGGGACTCTTTCCTTTTATCTCCTTACTCTGGAAATCCCCTTCCCAGTCCTGTAACTCCGCCCACCATGACTCTGCGGTTTCCTAGCATTAGCTGCTGTTAAGCCCTTTTCTCACTACCCTATGTCTCCATCTAGTGGCCAAAACCCGGTACTACATCTTTTACTAATTCTAGCTGTTTCCTTAGACATATATATGGATTCTCATTAAATAGTGTGCACAACATATTTTACTTGTTCCTTCTTTATCAGACAGGTCCATAGGTCAGTCCACCCTCCTACACAGGCATGACATTACTCCCCTTGGAGGGAGGTAAGGCCACTGTGACAACCATACTCCCAGGGTGCCACATATAAGCAAGCAGTATGGGAGTAACAAATGAATACTGGGAATTTTATTTGCATGTGGTCATCCATGACGTCTGTTCAATGACTTGCTATGGTGTGTCCAAATTTTGGGCAGCCCTTTCACTCACTGCACACGTAATAGCAGTATAAGGGACCCACTGTTTAATAATGAAAGAGATCCAAAAAGGGGTAAAAAAAAAAACCACCTGGTTCCCGCGCTGCTCAACCCTCAAATGGAGGAAAACCAGTAGATTCTAGGAGTAGGTTCCAATATCAATGCTTTATTTCATAGTACATACAAAGACAACGCGTTTCGAGGTCCATTCCATGACCTCTTCCTCAGGTCGGATGTACAAGAATGAAGACAAATCAAAGGTTGACAGTTTATATCATACCGGGGTTAATTACCCCGATGCTCACAAAGAGGAAGCTGTGGGGTGGAGTAACCAAATGCAAATACATAAACATTCCATTCCAAAACAAACCAATATTAAAAGACACAATAACTTACTCCCCATAAATCACAAATTGGACTAGATTAAAAAGAGAAAACAAAAGAAAACAAAAATTTGTTGTTTTTTTTGTTTGTTTTTTTCCCTTTTAAAAATTAAAAAAAAAAAAAAAAATTCTCATACCAGAATCAAACCTATAAGGTTGTGGGAGTAAAAGTATGTATGTGAACTAGAATCATCCACTTTAACTGGTAGTGCAGTAGGCACACTATTATATTGGACTAAAAAGAGCCATCAATTTAAGCTAAAAAGTGAACAGTATATACACAAAAAACCAAGACCGTAAACAGCCAGACTGGCTTTCCTCTTACAGTACTAACATAAGAAGTCAGGAAACCTTTTCAGAGTGACAGAAAAATAAACGCATCTGGGAAGAAATTTCACTCGAAAATATCGCACACCTCGTTGAGGCCATTTGGATTTATGGTATTCAACTTATAAATCCAGTAGATTTCTCTTCTACACAAAGCCTGGAATCTGTTAGGGGTATTAGAATCAACCCGGTCAAAAGGTAAAAACCGCAAACCCGAAAAATCCCGTCCATGTGTAATAGCACAGTGTCTGGACAGGCCGTGCTTCATAAAGCCTTTTTTGACATTGTGACGATGTGCATTGATCCTCTTTCTTAATGTTTGTGTCTTGAAACGTGTTGTCTTTGTGTGTACTATGAAATAATTCATTGATATTGGAACCTACTCCTAGAATCTACTGGATTTCCTTTATTTGAGGGTTGAGCAGCGCGGGAACCAGGTGTTTTTTTTTTTCTTCTTCCCTTTTTGGATCTCCTCTTTGATTAATGGAAGCAGATGCTGTCTGTCTACACCCTCCTGCTGCAGCTTCATTATATGGGATTGAGCGTATTTAGTAGTTGTGGCATTACACAACCTCTGAGGGTGAGTACCCTGAACAATTCAATTTTTACTTATATCTGGTAAAGCCCTATGGGCACGCTTTTGTGGTTTCTTTTTTCTTCATAGTTAATCCAGGAGATCGCTGAGGAGAGATCTTTTTCTTTCTTACGGAACCCCTGTTTTTTACCTCAGAAAGCTGCATACTAGCAGAGCTTCACCTGCATCAGATCTTCTATCAAGCTGCTGTGTTTGGAGATACACCTTGGTGAAATGGACTATTTTCAGTTCAGACTTTCCTCCAGAGAGAGACTGATCCTACAGGCGATTGGTAATACTACCACTTTACCTGCTGTGAATGTTAATGAAACTGAACAAGTTTTTTCTATTGAAGAGACTACTAAGATGAAGAATTTGTTTCATGATCTGGATAGATCAATAAGAGAAGAGTTGCATAGCAGCATTGATGCTAGGTTTCTAGGGATCTATTTGGATGAGTCTCCTTTCCCTAATGATTTGGCATTCACTACTGAATGGAATGCTATACTTTCTGATAGTATGCGCAATTTGTTAAGTTGTTTAATGAGAAAAAGATTGGCTTTGAGTGATAGAGCCACTGAATGTGTAGAGAATATTTCTGCTAAATTGGGTTTTTTTAAATCACATCCGTTGTATAAAAAAATCAATACTAATATTTCAACCAGTATTCTGAAATTAGAGCATGATACCATCTTGAACAAAACCAACAAACTCACGAGGGACAGAGAATTTTATAATAAGAAAAAAAGTAGTGCTTTAGCAGTGTGTAGCTCGGAATCTAATGTAAAGGAATGTGATAATGTTTTTCCTGCTACCTGGACATCTAAGTTTGAGAACAAATTGGGAAGAATTGAGGCTGGATATAATAGTATGAACACCAAGAGAGTTTTTGTTAATACTAATAAAACACCAGTGGATATCGTTTTAAGTAATAAGAGTAAAAATGAGGGGGATTGTAGTCTTAAAACTAAACGGTTGGAGAATATTGATAATAATACTAGTACCCCTGTTGAGGGATGTCCAGTTATACCTACACCAGATATACATATTAAATCCATGAAGGGGTGTATCCCTAAAAATGAGCAAGACATTAGTCAGAATATGGAAAGAAATCTGGAAGATTTTAAAACCAAGTTTTATGAGAACAGAAGGAGTTCATCATCCTTTAGTATACCTTTGTTTATACCTGAGGAAATACCGGGTACTCCCTCTGATCTTATAGACTTTGGGAATGTTGAAGTGGAGGATCTGTTAGATCTCTCCATACATGTTGATACACCATCACAGGTTACTTCTCATGATGTGGTTAGTAATATAAATTTTGGTTCAAATATTGGTTGTAAAGTTTCAGTTTCAGATACTGATCAGAAAATTTATAATAACCAAATCATTATGGTAGATAATAGTTGTAACAATTCGACAGGGATTGTTCCTTTTTTGCCAGTGGCCACACCCATAAAAGTAAAGAAAAAGAACAATCTGGAAGATTTTTTTGGAGCAAAACAAAAAAAAAAAAGAAGAAAGCCCCCTACAGAGGTACCAGGGGGGGGAAGTAGAAAGAAAGGCAACAAAAATAAAAAAGAAGTAACCGGTGATACCAGAGTGAGAGATAAAAGTACAAATATTTTTAATTTGTCTTCATATAAACTTAAACCAATTGAAGAGAAAGTATTATCTAAGGGTTTGTCTCTTAGCCCCTCCCACTACCCTAGTGATTTCAATTTATTTATGGATGTTCAATTTTTTTTAAGAAAGCTTACACTTCTTAGACATTTTTTAATGCTGAAAAAGGATAATGGGAAAGTATCTAAAGAAACATTGACCCCTGTTTCTGATATTCATTTACATGTGGACGTGAAACCTAAATCTAAATTTTTTCCTACAGAGAATATGGGGAGTTTTATTAATGTATTTGGGGATCTGGTATTGAAGGAATTTAAATCCTTGAAAAATTTCAATGATAAAAAAGGTAATCTGACTAGATTAGAGAAAATGGCATTGAAAAATCTGACAAACAATCGTGAAATAGTTATACGCCCAGCAGATAAGGGTGGGGGGATTGTTATACAAGATTTTAATATTTACTGCCAAGAGGCGTTTAGAATTTTATCAGACTCCAATTTTTATTTAAAAGTAAAACCTTATCCTGGTACTAATATTCTAAAGGAGTATTTATCATTTATAAAAAATCACAAAAAAAAATGGTATCCTTAATAAGAGGGGAGGTTTTTAATGGTAAAAAACCCGAATATTCTTTTTTTTATCATCTCCCCAAGATACATAAAGATCTTAATAACCCCCCAGGCAGGCCCATTATGTCTAGCATTGCCTCTATTTATAACAGATTGGCTGAATATATTGATTCTTTGATGAAAATCCATGTTTTTAGATTACCTAGTTTTTTAAGGGACTCAGCTCACTTAATTCAGCTTTTGAAGACTGTACAATGGAAGGATTCATATATATTTGTGACTCTCGATATTACAGCACTTTATTCAAATATCCAGCAGGATGTAGCTCTATATTGTTTATTATTTTATTTGGAATCTGATGATCGGCTTTCGGCCCCCCAAAGAACTTTTATATATAAGGGTATTTCATTAATCATGAAAAATAATTTCTTTACCTTCTTGGGTGCTTTTTATCATCAATTAACGGGTGTGGCTATGAGATCTAAAGTAGCACCAACTATTGCTAATCTTGTTATGGGACGTTTTGAGAACATTTTTAAAGAGAATTCTGTTTTAAAAACTAGATCATTTTTTATAAGCGCTTTATTGATGATCTGATTTTAATTTGGGATAATCGGCACAATAACCTTGGTGTTTTTATTGATAATCTTAATTCTAATAAATGGGGTTTTAATTTTACTCCACATTTTAGTGATACTGCCACTGATTTTTTGGATTTAAATTTATTTATTGAATCCTGCAGTATTCACACTAAGACGTTTTTTAAGAAGGTGGACGCTAATAGTTTTTTACATTTTGAAAGCGGGCATTATTTTAAATGGGTTTTCAATATACCAGTAAATCAGTTTAAGAGAATTAGGAGGAATTGTACTGAGGAGAAAGATTATTTGGAGCAGGCTGATTTTTTAAAAAAAAGGTTTTATGCACAAAACTATCCAAAAAAACTTATTGAAAATTCCCTCAGACATGTACAGACTGAGTGTAATCAGGAAACGCTGCTTACAAAGAAAAAGAGCCGAGAGGATGGGGACTTCTCATTTAATTTTTTAACTACATTTAATAAGTGCCACAAACAAATGAAAAATATATTAAGGAGGAATTGGCACATCCTCCGCAGTGATCCTGTTTTGGGGAAGTTCTTGCCTGAGAACCCCAGGGTCACCTATAGGAGGGCTCCCATGATCAGAAATATATTAGCCCCCAGTCGTTTGAAGGAAAAAACCCTGAATCCCTCTGTGAATATTAAAATAGCTAGTAATGTTGGAGTGTTTCGGTGTGGAAATTTGATATGACATTGTTGTAAAGGCATCACTCATAATATGCCCTCTTTCATCTCTACCTCCACCAATGAATCCTTTCCTATACGTGAAAGGTTGTCCTGCGAGTCGGACTTTGTCATTTATTTGATACAGTGCAGCTGCAATAAGCAGTATATAGGGTGGACAACACAGACATTAAGAAAGAGAATCAATGCACATCGTCACAATGTCAAAAAAGGCTTTATGAAGCACGGCCTGTCCAGACACAGCGCTATCACACATGGACGGGATTTTTCGGGTTTGCGGTTTTTACCTATTGACCGGGTTGATTGTAATACCCCTAACAGATTCCAGGCTTTGTGTAGAAGAGAAATCTACTGGATTTATAAGTTGAATACCATAAATCCAAATGGCCTCAACGAGGTGTGCGATATTTTCGAGTGAAATTTCTTCCCAGATGCGTTTATTTTTCTGTCACTCTGAAAAGGTTTCCTGACTTCTTATATTAGTACTGTAAGTGGAAAACCAGTCTGGTTGTTTACGGTCTTGGTTTTCTGTGTATATACTGTTCACTTTTTAGCTTAGGCCTCTTTCACACTTCAGTTTTTTGCATCAGTCATAATCCGCCAAAAGGACGGATGGCGGATCCGTTGTAGTACTGATAACAACGGATGCCACCCGTCCGTTTTTTGACGGATCTGACAAATGAAGAATTTTAAAGGAGAGAGAGAGAGAGTTTTTTTTTTTTGTCCGGCACCCAGAAAGAATTTTGGGTTAAAACAGTGTCTGGAGGATCCGCCAGAGAAAAAAACGTTACAAGCTCCGTTTTGAAATATTTGAGGATGGTGACGGACAGGAACTTTTGGCGGATCCGCAAAAAAAAACGGATGCAACGGACAGCAATCTGTCACAATCCGCCAATAATGGAGGTCAATGGGGAAAAAAACGGATCCTCAAAAAAAAATTGCGGATCCTTTTTTTTCAAAACCTGGCGGATTGTGACTGATAGTAAAAAACTGAAGTGTGAAAGAGGCCTTAAATTGATGGCTCTTTTTAGTCCAATATAATAGTGTGCCTACTGCACTACCAGTTAAAGTGGATGATTCTAGTTCACATACATACTTTTAGTCCCACAACCTTATAGGTTTGATTCCGGTATGAGAAGTCTTTTTTTTTTAAATTTTTAAAAGGGAAAAAAAAATTTTTTTATTTTTTTTTTGTTTTCTCTTTTTAATCTAGTCCAATTTGTGATTTATGGGGAGTAAGTTATTGTGTCTTTTAATATTGGTTTGTTTTGGAATGGAATGTTTATGTATTTGCATTTGGTAACTCCACCCCACAGCTTCCTCTTTGTGAGCAGTGGGGTAATTAACCCCGGTATGATATAAACTGTCAACCTTTGATTTGTCTTCATTCTTGTACATCCGACCTGAGGAAGAGGTCATGGAATGGACCTCGAAACGCGTTGTCTTTGTATGTACTATGAAATAAAGCATTGATATTGGAACCTACTCCTAGAATCTACTGGATTTCCTCCATTTGAGGGTTGAGCAGCGCGGGAACCAGGTGTTTTTTTTTTTTTTCCCTTTTTGGATCTCCTCTTTGATTAATTGAAGTAGACGCTGTCTGTCTACACCCTCCTGCTGCAGCTTCATTAAATGGGATTGAGCGTATTTAGTAGTTGTGGCATTACACAACCTCTGAGGGTGCGCTTTTGTGGTTTCTTTTTTCTTCACTGTTTAATAATGGGAACAACAAAGCATAGCCGGCTGATGGCTCTCTAAGAAAAGTGAGGGCCGACTGCTGGCCCTATGAAAATAGACTTTGTGACATGCAGAGTCTATCCTTCATATATGAAACAGGATGTGTCACACACCACATGGCCAAATAAGGTTGTAAAATGTTAAAATGACATTTTCCAGTGAATGCATTTGTCTTGGTTGAAAGCAATGGTAAAGTTGAAATACGCATCAAAAATGTCAGGTTTGAGCATAGCCCAAGTGGTGGAGGAACATTTTTATTTTGTGTTATTTATTTTGCATTACACACTAATCATTACCCTGGAAAGGATGTTCCTTAACATATTTCCCAGGAAAATCTATTTTGGTTTTGTTTTTGTATGTTTTATTGTGCGCCTGTCAAAGTTGCTTAAGACTCTGGCAACATTACTCACAGCTGTGACCTGGGAATAAGAAATGCTTCCACGGGTATTCACCATGATTTCCCATGTCATTTGAGTACTGTTTCCCATCGATTTAAGATGTTTTTAGAGCCTAAAAGGACCCGGGGGGTTATGGTTGCTGCAAAAATGCTCAGTTTTTCCATAGACATACATTTGGCTCGTTGCTCAGGTCGAGCACCAGAGCATTCCAATCTCGACCTGAGCAACGAGCACCCAAGTATTTTATTGGTCTCACATCACTAGCATCTATGATCCGCTTGCGATGTATGGGGTGCGCTTTCACTGAGTTAGTAGGCGGATCAATCTCTCTCTCCTCATTGGAGCACTCATCCTTCTGATCAGGATCAGAATCAGTGGAATCCCACACATCAGACATTGATCGGGATCCCACTGAACCCGAGCTTTGGCTATGGCCAAAGCTACCTTTTTCTTATTCACTTTATCTCGTCTCATTTTATATTTGTACTCTGTATGAGATAGTGCTCCCTGAGTGTGCTGGGGGACATTCGCTTGGCAACAGGATTAACACTAGAAGTCCCTGAAATTTCGAGCTCCCCCCTGAAGTCCCGAATGAGGGTCAAATGACCCTTAGTCCAAACTGATGACTCTGATGGCTCCAATTAGCATCCTTTCATTTGTAAATGTGGCCATTGTCTGAGGAATCTGCAGGGGGGAGTAGAGCTGAATTCATCCTCAAAACACTGTGTGAAACACAGGTCAAGAGACTTTGCATTTTGAGGGAACTGACAATTTGTATAAACCACACAGTGTTTTGGGAGAGATGTGACCTTTTGCTGCTGATCCGTGATGTTGTGCTGCATTATCCAGGTCATTTTGCCAAATGTACATATAGTTTGCAAAACATACAATCTATTTCAATTTTTCAAGTTTTTCTAAAATAATTTAGTTATGCTTTTCTTTTAAAAAAGATGTGAAAGAAGTGGGTTAAAAATAACAGACAAAAACCAAAACAAATTAATTGTGTTGATCCACCTCAACAAAGGTCTGGTAAAAGAGCTAAAAAAATGTAAGCTGCTCCTGAGTGTGTCTGCCCACCCCCCAGCTGCATTGTTGTGCGGGGGATATGCATAAGGTTGCTAACACCTTAGCAAATTTGCATGCAGCCTTTTGTGCTGTGGGGGATAAATAGGTGACTGCTTAACCTATTTTGTTCACAAGAAACAAAATGCAGAGAAGGCTTCCAGGTTGAGCTTGCAAAAGAGTTAGGTGGCTCTCATGTGAGTGAAAAGAAGGCACGCAAGGAGAAACTCCTTCAGCAACAAACTTCCACACCCTGCCCTGGCAAAAGGGCGAAGTGTCAGGTCAACCATCGAGGCACGAACAATTGTGCAACTGAGAGATGTGTTGACTGCTACAAATACACGTGTAGCAAATGTACCAGGGACATACCAAAGCAGTGCCAGATATGTTCCGACAGTGCAGACAGACTGCTCGGTGAGTGCTGAAATGCTAGTCACACAAGAAGGACATGCCACTCACATACACACACATGCAGCCCCCACTGCAGCCTATTGTAAATATGTGTGGAATTGTTTTATTCCTTGTATTTTTTTTATTATTTTTATATCAAAAATAAAAAGCATGGAGACAAATAACAGTTGTTCGTTTGTATATTTTTCACACTGACATTTCAGTCCTCTTGACTTAGACACAAATGCTTCTGGTCATTACTCACAGCTGTAACTTGCTCTAAAATTACTAATTCTCTATTTAAAATATATAAAAAATGATTAATTGTTTCAGTGCTTTTTTGCTCAAATAAAACTAAACTAAATACAATATGTATAGTCTTTATATTATCAAATACAATAAACTGAATAGAACTAACTAGAAACTAAAGGTACTGTCACACTTAGCGATGTACCAGCGATATGACGCGGTCAGGATCGCTGGTACATCGCTAAGTGGTCGCTAGTGAGCTGCCACACAGGCAGATCTCACTAGCGACATCGCTGGGGACGGGGGTCACTACTTACCTGTCACACCAGGCGATCCTGCGTCCTCCCGCCCGGCTCCACGCGCCGCTCGTCACAGCAGGAAGCGCCGCAGGAAGCTGACGACGAGAAACAGTCCTGGACGTTCTCGCGCGATCAGCGATAACCAGCAGGGGAGCCGGTCGTAGGTAAGTATCACACACAGCGATATCGCTAGCAATATCGCTATAACATCACAAGTTATAGCGATATTGCTAGCGATATCTCTTAGTGTGACATGCCCTTTAAAGGCTAAACTCAATGGAAAACAACCTCCTGTGGTTCGACAGATTAATTACAGAACAAATTAATTACAGAACAAAAGACGGTGATTATAGGATGTTAGATAAAATCCTTCAGGTCATTCGACCCGTCTCTGGGTTCCAAAGGTAGAAATGTTAAATGACCCCTCTCTGGGACCTCTAGTGTTAAAGCACACATGAACGATTTCTCACAACAGACATGCGGTGGATACTGTGTCTGGAGGGAAGTCCTGCCCCATCTACTGGCTGACACAAGGTTGTGGGACGGATCTCCCCAAGTAAACAGCATACGTGCATATGTTGCCTCATCTACTGGCCTCTATAAGCATACTACATCAGGCAGTGGGACGGACCACCCCAATTAAGAGCACATGAATCTTCACAATAGGTTTAATACCTATTAGCACGTATTTGGTACAGTATGTAACTGAAGAAGGTCAAAATTTGACCAAAACTTTTTTTACGTACTGCAATAAATATTCTTCTGAATATCCTAAAGTTGAGTACTAGGTTTATAACTTATAACTACTTGGTTTGGGAACCTAACCTTTAGCACCATTACTTAAGTTGTGCTCACGGTGTTTTTCCCTTCTCACAAAAACAGTCTATTTGGTTTCTTAACTCCGCATAAGCCGCATAACGTAAAGTCCATTTCATTACATCCATGAACATATCATGACCACCAGTCTGTTCATGTAGCAGATAAACCTCTCTGCTGTATATTACAACCGCATTGTCTGAGGTAACCATCCAGGAGCTCAGCTCCTTACGCGGACTCCTTGTGAGTCCTGGCCCCAACATAGTTATCCATCACAGGCTCTGCAGGTACACGGTCTCATGTGCTATTCAGGAAGTCTCTCCATTATCAGGACCTTCCAACATTGCCTATGTGACCACACCACAGTCTCATTATATCACCCATAACCATACCCACAGGTGAGGTACCTATCACATTGGCTGATCATGTGATAGTGACATCACTTCAGGTCCTCATCCTTGGGGAAAATTCAGGCCAAATCTTATCCTGCTGGGAGAAATATATCTTACATCCAGCACTACCCCTTTCACTGCACCACATGAGCTACTCATATGGCTGCCAGTTCTGCAACATGTTGATACCCATCACATTTATCCATAAGCAGCCTGTTCTGGCATTGTGCCACTGTCAGAGCACTCTGCATTTCACATACTTGCTGTTCTATTGCTTGCATTTTTTGTGACATCTGAATACGTTCTTCATGCTGCTTCCTATAATCATGTAACAAAATTCAACCTCTCCTGCTCTCTGCATTCAATTCCTTCTTCCTTTTAACTTTCACCCTTTGCAAACATGTCACCACATCAGCTGGTTCGGCCTCTTCCATACACTTATCCCATGATTTACTCAATCCAACACTCATTGGCCAAAACACAGTAGGGAGCCTGCTTCCAGCCTGGAAACTCAACAATTATGTTTACAGCCTCTTTTTTTTTAAAAGAAAGTTTTTGCACAATTTCACACACTTTTCCAGACTATTGAAATTTGTTCTCAAAATTCCTGATTGTCAGAATTTAGCTAAAATTAAAATTTTAAGCCTTCTGCGTATCCCACTTCTGACACCAAATGTTTTGCCAGTATTTAAAGGGATCGGATACGACTTTAACCCCTTCACCCCCAAGTGTTGTGAGTTCATTCTCCCCTTCATCACTGAGGCCCGAGGAACTCCCTCTTCTGGTTAGGAGAGGTAGTGAGTCTGATTATCAGACACCTGAGATTAATGATGATGACTGGCTGAGTGGAGTCACAGACTGGATATAAGGCTGTCTACGCCCATTCTCCCTGCGGGTGATTTCTCTGTGGTATCCTTGGAGTCCAGTCTGAATTCCTGCTCTGCTAAAGCTAAGTTTTCTTCCTTGCTTTTTGCATTTGTGCCTTGCTTTGTTTTTTCTGGATTTCAGCCATTCCCTGCTGGGGTGAGCTGAACTCCTTAGCTCTGTCTCCTGAAAACACCAGAGTGCTGATTTAGTTTTGAAGCTTAGTTGCTTCAGGGTCTTTTTCCATTTCAGCTTGCTGGCCTATGTTTTTGATAGGGTTTTTTGCCGATTGCAGACAGCAGCTTTCCTTTCCTTTCCTGTTTAGATTAGATTGGGCCCCAACGTTTGCTCAGCCTATCTTTCTATCTGTGTCAGTGTTTTTTCATCTTGCTTCACCGTCATTATATGTTGGGGGCTGCCTTTTGCTTTGGGGTCTGCTCTGGGGCAGTTTAGATTTCCCTTTCTATCTTTAGGCTATATAGTTCTCCGGCTGTGTCCGAGGGGTCTAGGGCACCGTAGGTACCCCCCACGGCTACTACTAGTTGTGTTGATAGGTTCAGGGGTCTGCAATCGGATAGTTGCCAGCTCCTCTGGTTTTCTGGACGTAGCTTCTATTTTTGTGTCTGCCTCCTACGGTCACTCAATCATAACACCCAAGGGTGGTTTGCACGTTCATGACCGGGCCAATTTTTACAATTCTGACCACTGTACCTTTAGGAGGTCATAACTCTGGAACGCTTCCATGGATCCCGGTGATTCTGACAATGTTTTCTTGTGACATATTGTACTTCATGTTAGTGGTAAAATTTCATTCAAATAACTTGCGTTTATTTGTGAGAAAAACGGAAATTTGGCGAAAATTTCACAATTTTCCACCTTTGAATTTTTATGCCCTTAAATCACAGAGATATGGCACACAAAAAACTTGATAACTAACATTTCCCACATGTTTCCTTTACATCAGCACAATTTTGGAACCAACATTTTTTTTTGTTAGGAAGTTAAGGGTTAAAAGTTGACCAGCGATTTCTCATTTTTACAACACCATTTTATTTTTAGGACCACATCACATTTGAAGCCACTTTGAGGGGTCTATATGATAGAAAATACCCAAAAGTGACACCATTCTAAAAACTGCACCCCTTAGGGTGCTCAAAACCACATTCAAGAAGTTTATTAACCCTTTAGGTGCGTCACAGGAATTTTTTTGAATATTTAAAAAAAAAATGAACATCTAACTTTTTTTCACAAAAAAAATACTTCAGGTTCAATTTTTTTTATTTTACCAAGGGTAACAGGAGAAATTGGACTGCAAAAGTTATTGTGCAATTTGTCCTGAGTACGCTGATACCTGATATGTGGGGGGAACGACTGTTTCGGCGCATGGCAAAGCTCAGAATGGAAGGAGCGCCGTTTGACTTTTTCAAAGCAAAATTGGCTGGAATTCAGATCGGACGCCATGTCACGTTTGGAGAGTCCCTGATGTACCTAAACAGTGGAAACCCCCTACAAGTGACCCCATTTTGGAAACTAGACCCCCCAAGGAACTTATCTAGATATGTGGTGAGAACTTTGAACCCACAAGGGCTTTACAGAAGTTTATAACGTACAGCGGTACAATTAAAAAATCATATTTTTTCCACAAAAATGATCTTTTCACCCCAATTTTTATTTTCTCAAGGGCAACAGGACCCTAAAAGTTATTGTGCAATTTGTCCTGAGTACACTGATACCCCACATGTGGGGGTAAACCACTATTTAGGCACATGGCAGAGCTCGGAAGGGAAGCAGCGCCATTTGACGTTTTTGGCTGGAATTGAGATCGGACATCATGTCGCGATTGGAAAACCCCTGATGTACCAAAACAGTGGAAACCCCCCACAAATGACACCATTTTGGAAACTAGACCCCCTAAGGAACTTATCTAGATGTGTGGTGAGCACTTTGACCCCCCAGTGCTTCACAGAAGTTTATAATGCCAGGGCATGAAAATAAAAAATTCGTATTTTTTCCACAAACATGATCAATTAGTCCCCAATTTTTTTATTTTCCCAAGGGTAACAGGAGAAATTGAACCCCAAAAGTTGTTGTCCAATTTGTCCTGAGTACGCTGACACCCCATATGTGGGAGAAAACTACTGTATGGACACACGTCAGGGCTCGGAAGGGAAGTAGTGATGTTTTGGAATGCAGACTTTGATGGAATGGTCTGCGGGTGTCATGTTGCCTTTGGAGAGCCCCTAATGTACCTAAACAGTGGAAACCCCCACAAATGACCCCATTTTGGAAACGAGACCCCATAAGGAACTTATCTAGATGTGTGGTGAGCACTTTGAACCCCCAAGGGCTTCACAGAAGTTTATAATGCCCGGGCATGAAAATAAAAAAATCATATTTTTTCCACAAACATGATCAATTAGTCCCCAATTTTTTCATTTTCCCAAGGGTAACAGGTGAAATTGAACCCCAAAAGTTGTTGTCTAATTTGTCGTGAGTATGCTGACACCACATATGTGGGAGAAAACTACTGTATGGACACACGTCGGGGCTCGGAAGGGAAGCAGTGACGTTTTGGAATGCAGACTTTGATGGAATGGTCTGCGGGTGTCATGTGTGTTTGGAGAGCCCCTGATATACCTAAACTATTGAAACTCCCCACAAGTGACCCCATTTTGGACACTAGACCCCCCACGGAACTTATCTAGATGTGTGGTGAGCACTTTGAACCCCCAAGTGCTTCACAGAAGTTTATAACGCTCGGACGTGAAAATAAAAAAATCATTTTTTTCCACAAAAATGATATTTTTGCCCCCAATTTTTTATTTTCCTAAGGGTAACAGGAGAAATTGGACCCCAAAAATTGTTTTGCAATTTGACCTGAGTAGGCTGATACCCTACATGTGGGGGTAAAACACTGTTTGGGCGCATGGCAGAGCTTGGAAGGGAAGGAGCACCATTTGACTTTTTCAACTCAGAATTGGCTGCAATTGAGATCAGACGCCATGTTGCATTTGGAGAGCCCCTGATGTGCCCAAACAGTGGAAACCCCCAATTCTAACTCCAACCCAAACCCCAACACACCCCTAACCCTAATCTCAGCCCTAACCCTAGCCCTAACCCTAACCCTAGCCCTAACCCTAACCGAAAAAATGGAAATATATACATTTTTTTTATTTTATTATTTTTCCCTAACTAAGGGGGTGATAATGGGGGGGTTTGATTTACTATTTATGGTGGTTTTTATATTTGGCAGCTGTCGCACGCTAAAAGACGCTTTTTATTGTAAAAATAGTTTTTGCATAACCACATATTGAGAGCTATAATTTTTCCGTATTTTGACCCACCGAGTCATGTGAGGTCTTAATTTTTGCGGGACGAGTTGACATTTTTATTGGTACCATTTTCGGGCACGTGACATTTTTTGATCGCTTTTTATTCCGATTTTTGGGACACAGAATGAACAAAAACTAGCATTTCATGAATTTCTTTTGGGGGGGTGCGTTTACACCGTTCCGCGTGCGATAAAATTGATAAAGCGGTTTTATTCTTCGGGTCAGTACAGTTACAGCGATACCTCATTTAGGTCTTTTTTTTATGTTTTGTCGGTTTTATGCAATGAAAACTATTTTATATAAAAAATAATTATTTTTGCATTGCTTTATTCTGCGAGCTATAACTTTTTTATTTTTTTGCTGATGATGCTGTGTCATGGCTCGTTTTTTGCAGGACAAGATGACGTTTTCAGCGGTACCATGGATATTTATATGCGTCTTTTTGATCGCGCGTTATTACACTTTTTGTTTGGCGGTATGATAATAAATCATTATTTTTTGCTTTGTTTTTTATTTTTATTTTTTAAGGGGTTCGCTAAAGGGGTTAACTAATGAGACAGTTTTATAGGGCGGGTCGTTACGGACGCGGCGATACCTAATATGTGTACTTTTTTTTGTTTTTTTTTTTTTATTTCCAAAAAATGGATTTATTTGGGGGAATATTTTTTTTTTCTAATTTATTTGGCGATTTTTTTACATTTATTTTAACACTTTTTTTTATTTTTTTTTAACTTTATTAAATAGTCCCAGGTGGGACATCCCTGTCCTGTGATAGATCGCTGATCTGTCACATCACAGATCACTGTGACAGATCAGCGATCTGTCACAGGCAGTGCAGAAGGTTTCCTCATGCCTGCGCTTTGCAGGCACTGAGGAAGCCAGCTTCCTGCAGGCCCCCGAAGGCCCCCGTCGCCATCTTGGATTCGGGGGCCTGCAGGAAAGGAGCCCCCCGCAGCAGCGCTGCATATTGCGCTGCTGTGGGGGGCTCAGGGAAGCACGGAGGGAGCCCCCTCCCTGCCGATGCTTCCCTTTAACCCCCGGTACTCCGCGATCATGTTTGATCGCGGTGTGCAAGGGGTTAACGTGTCGGGGGCGGTCCGTGACTGCCCCTGACACATTGTGCCAGGTGTCAACTGTGATAATTAGCTGACACCCGGCCGCGATCAGCGGCGCTCACCACGTGGGCGCCGCTGATCGCGGTAGACGTACTATCCCGTCCATGGGCATAGGGGCCCGGGTCCCATGGACGGGATAGTACGTCTGATGTCAGGAAGGGGTTAAAGAAGACAATTAATTTTATAATAATTAAATTATTACAGAAAATAGGAAATAGTGTGATATTGCGTACACTTTTGCATAATATAAATCAAAAAGGTAAAGTACTTACATTGCAAACTACACCGGAAAAACTTCATCAGGAGTAGCACACCATCTGTCTGGGAGTATCAGATGTGAGGAGAAGAACAGTGAAGACAGAGAAATTCCTGGGATCCACACTGTGGCGTCACGGGCGTCCCCTTTTTAGTCCACAGATTAACAGGGCTTCTGTCTTAGCTGAAGTCTTCCCCAACTTATATCTTGTTTAGAAACAAGTGCTTGTGTAACCAAGTATTACACAAGCCGTAACATGTTCTATTTGTCTGATATAGTATCCCTCTGGTGGAGTAGCCAACTCTTCAGACGTCAATCAACATCAGACAAATACATCACCGAATTAAACATGCCAAAGACTCTCCTGATACCAAATGGTTTTCCATACTATAAACATATATAGGAAGGAGAGAAGTCCGGCTTTCAGGATCGCGCTGTTCCAGTCCAAAGTTCACAAGGAGTTAATCCAAGGACCAAGCAGTGATTATAACTTTCTTTTCTTTTTGCTCCTGAGGAAGTGTACAGTGTGTACACGAAATGCGTAGAGTTTGTGGAATAAAAAGAAAGTTATAATCACTGCTTGGTCCTTGGATTAACTCCTTGTGAACTTTGGACTGGAACAGCGCGATCCTGAAAGCCGGACTTCTCTCCTTCCTATATATGCAATTCTAGTGACCGGCTGATTGCTGCAGTTCATCGGATCCTACCCATCTGTGCTTATGGTTGTTGTGTTCCACACAACTGAACCAGGTGAGTGGATCCATATCTGTGAAACGTTTATATCATTGGATAAGACCCTATTGTGCGCTTCTGTCTCCCCCTTTTTTATACTATAAACATGACATTTCTCACTAAACATTGCTAACAAAACTATGCAATAATTGCATGATACTATAAACATATGCTTTCCCGCTAAATATTGATAAAGGAGCTGTCATGATCCAGGTTGGGTTTTGCATCCTGTCTTTCTTTCCCGGTCTGATCATGTCAAGGTTAACTTTTCTCTGCCTCGTTCTGGCTTCAGGCTGGCTATTTCTCTTCACTGCATCCTGCAGGTGGTGTCAGTTCTAGTTTCTGCCTACGGCATGAATATAGCCTGATTTGTCCTTCTGCTGTTGCTGACTTAGCCTGTGTCTGTTTGTTCCCCTCTTCCCATCCCAACTCTGTGTTCCCCCTCTCATGTTTGGACTCTCTGGTACTTGAGTTGGCTTGGACCTGACCTGCTCACTGTGTTAGGAGTGGCGGAAGGCACTAAAAAAATAAATAATTAAACTGCCTTCGCCACTCGGGGTCCACCGTGCGGCAGGTGATATGACCGCTGCTAGAGAGGCAGAGCACTGTAGCGTTAATGTGCACCCAGAGTGCACTGAAGCAGGCTCTGTTTAGGACACAGAGCTGCAAACTTAAAGCACACAAAACCGCTGCTGTTTAAGTCACAGAACAGCGATTTATAAACACAGTATTAAAGGGTCACAGGAGCAGCCTTGAATGTCAGAACTACTCCGAAAAGACCTACCGTGAAAAGGAGGTGCGTGGTGTCGCAACTGCGAACGCACAAGGAACTGCAATCGCAGCGCCGTGTAAACGGAGCCTAAGAGGAGATACCGCAATATCGCTGGCGCGATGCAGGACGCTAGCTGCTGAGACAGGAAATAGCTGGAGCGTGCTGGCGCTGCTACTGGCAGCTGCCCAATCACTCACACAATCATAATATCAGAGGGAAGGGGTTTCATAATAAGTCAGTCACCAGTCCAAGCCTCTGGAGAGAGTTGACGCAAGGCACTCTCCTCTGCAATCTCCTTTACTGCAGATGAACCGCAGGAGACAGCAGCATGTAAGGATCTAGATTTCACCATAGGGAAGGGAGAAATCAGACTCCTAACACTCTGTCTCTTGTCTTTGGCGTATCTGCTCCTGACCGGTAATGACCCATTTGGCTTGTTTCTGAATCTGTGTTTGTTTATTCTTTTGGTACTGCGTTACAGACTAATATCGACCAGGCTTGTTTGACTACTCTCCTGCCACCTGCTGGTAGCCTCGCTGCTGTGCTTCAGGTCTGCTCTTGCTGTGTGCAGTCCTCCCTTCTCTCTATTGCCATCTGCTGGAGCTTGCATCTACATGAATTGCAGCAGCGTGACATTATAACTGACCACAGGCAGTTGTTTTTTCTTTGCTCATCTTTCTATGGATCCGCTCCGTACCTTGGTGGATCAGATGTCTAGTTTAACGTAAATGCTGCAGGACTTGTCTGTGGAACATAGAGCTCTGGCCACGTCTTATAACCAATTGCAGAGGGAGCTTTCTGATACAGTTAAATCTTTTCAGGGTTCTATTTCCCAATCTGTCTGTAAGCACTCTAGCACTGTTGATGTTTTGCTGCGCTCTCCTGAACCTACGGCCAGATACCTTCTCCAGAGAAAAGGACTAGAACTCTAATGCCACCTATTGGAAGAAGCAATCCAAAAGTCAATGTCGACCCTTTAAACGAGCCTTGTCACTTGACTTAAGGTACTGTCACACTTAGCGATGTACCAGCGATCCCGACCAGCGATATGACGCGGTCAGGATCGCTGGTACATCGCTAAGTGGTCACTAGTGAGCTGCCACACAGGCAGATCTCACCAGCGACATCGCTGAGGATGGGGGTCGCTACTTACCTGTCAGACGAGGCGATCCTGCGTCCTCCCGCCCGCGTCCATGCGTCGCTCGTCTCTCCACAGGAAGCCCAGCAGGAAGCTGACGACGAGAAACAGTCCTGGACGTTCTCGCGCGATCAGCGATAACCAGCGGGGGAGCCGGTCGTTGGTATCAGACACAGAGATATCGCTAGCAATATCGCTATAACGTCACTAGTTATAGCGATATTGCTAGCGATATCTCTTAGTGTGACATGCCCTTTAGGATAAAAGCCAAAAGTCTGGAGAGTTCCCATGATATGGAGCAGGAAGGTGGAAGTATAGACATGCTGAAGAGCAGAGGGGTAGAAAAGGCAATAAATGAAGTAAACCCTGTATACTAACCTAGAGTTGGCAATAGAAGTTGTATAAGCAGGCAGGCTTTTCATATAGGGAGAGGGGTATTGTGACCCAGCAGGGGCTATGGGGAGAAAAGTATAAGCAATTATGGTGGATACTGTTAATCCAGCAGGTGAAGGGGGAAGACCAGCACTGACCTTATCCATGTATGTTGGGTATGAAGTGTGCCATGCGCTTCCTGTGGTGATCTATTAGCATTGGTGGCAGTGGTTCCTATGTATGCTGGCTGCATGCTCACTTCTGGTGTTCGCATGCCGGAAGAGAGGTCAGAGAGGGGTGTGTAGACCGGTGTCTGTGCAGAAGCGCCACCGTGCTGGGGGAATGAGAGTGAGGCCTGGAGCCCAAGCCTGTGGGTGCCTTGCACAGTGGTGTACCGGGGAGCACTGTAGCGCTGATGTGTACATTAGCTGCGTGCAAGTGTAATGCTTGTATGAGGTGATCCCTGGTGTGTTGCTTATAGAGGAGTAAGGTTGAGGGAGTACCAGTATGAAACATAGAAGATAAGTGGTGGCCTGGGGACACAAAGTACAATGAAAAGGAATAATCAATGAGACTGGGAGAAAAGTTGAAAATAAATTGAAGAATTATGAGAAATTAAGATATCAAAAAATGAAAAGAAAAAAAAAGAAAAAAATGAGAATATGATACATTAGTAAAATAAAATGAAAGATAAAAAATAATGGCCCCAAAAAATTTCATTAAAATAAAAATAAAGGTGATGTTGCCACATATTTCTTATACCTGAAGGATATAAGAAAAATTGGACAGGGAAATTAGTGGGTCTAGAGGTGGTAAGACAAGGGTTAGATGGAAAATAGGAAAAAAAATCATGAATCAATATATACTGTCATTCTCCGCAAGGAGAAATGATACTTCTGGGATATCGGTCAGACGCCTCTCTCACAGCCAAACCAGATCTCACACTCTGCACTGACGAGGGGCAGTACCCCGAAACACAGTGTCTGAAATTTGAGATTCTGGCTTGGCTTTTATCCTAAGTCATGTAACAAGGCTCGCTAAAGGGTCGACATTGACTTTTAGGATTGCTACTTCCAATAGGTGGCACTAGTTTTAGTCCTCTTCCTCTCTGGAGACAATTTGCATAATTAATATATACTGTGAGACAGTGACCCCTGCTACAGATAGGGGGCACTGTGTGTGAGCTTCAGGATGTGCTTAGAGGCATAATTATGATGGTGAATTAGGGACTGGCATTATTGTAAATGGCCGGTATGTGTCGCAGAGGTCCTCTGCACTGTAAGTCCAAACTGATATGGTTATGCTGGGAATTATAGTTCCACAATTGTTTGTTGTGTTTACTAATAAGGGGGTCTTATAGGGTTAGTCAGAGAGCTGGGTGGGAATTGACTAACCACACATGCACCGCCCATCCATGGGGGTGGATACAACCACATAATGTGACTGAGGTCTGGTCACATGGTCAGAGTGTATGGACCTGAATGGTTCAGAGTGCTAGGTCCTTGAAGGTCTGTGTTGGAAGGTCCCAGGTGGGGATGAACTTCCTGAAGAGCATGCGGTAAGACCTCGGACCAGGTGGCCTGGGTGTTGGACAAATGTCCTGAATAGCGCCAGGACAAGCCACATGTATGTTCAGAACCTGGGACGGCCCTGCATTGAGGAAGATCTCATTCTGTTGAGGACCTTGGACTGACGAGGAGTCAGCCTGTGGAGCAGGAACTCCTGAAAGGTAACCCCAGGTATGGGGAAGGAACTATGTTCACTGACAAAGGTCAGTTACTGAACTGTGCGGTCACCCGGTGACTGGAGAGAGTCAGGCGTAACTTACAGAATGCACTGTAAAGCCATACATGATGAAGTAATGGACTATGTGTGAGCTGATGATATGCAGCATTGCTTACGGTGCAGATTATGATGTTTTAAATAAACCGTATGGACAGTTTTGTGTGAAAAACCATGCCTGTCTATATTAGTCTGCTGCCAAGCGAGTGTTAACCAACACACACACAGTAAGCGCTATCATGTAAGAGATTACATTACTAACCAGGGAGATAATTGTAATGGTATTGTAATAAGGTGCAGGGATGAGTATGTCACCATGGAACAGACGGACCAACAGTTAAAGGGGAGGTTTATTTACAGGGAATAATACAGGCAAAATAACGGTGAAGTATTGACATAATATGAAAACAAGTTAGGCAAGCAGCCAAAAAGCATAAACAGTATTGAACAGCAATAAAGGTAATTTTCCTATGGGGAACTTATCAGTCTGCAGGGGTCCTGATTGATGGGCTCACTCTTCTCCAACGTTTGTGCTGAATCACCAGCAGTGCTTGTAGTCGGAAGCACTCTGTATCCTGTGCCTTTAACAATGCCCAGCCGAAATATGTGGGGTTGCTGCTGGAGCCAGAGGGGAATGAGACAAACGATATCCCTTATGCTCCAAGACATTCTTTCCATCTCCACAGTGGTGCTTTCCCACCGGAATCAGGGGCTCTGCATTAACACAAGGGTCACCGGAACTTTGTATGTGGTATAGTCTCTCAAAGCAGGTCACAGCCCTGTCACTGGGCGCAGTCTCTTTGCAGGGAAATGTCTTATCACAGCACACAGTCGCTCCCAGGGGAAACAACACTCCGTCCCCTGTTAGATCTCTCAGCACGGATCACTGACTCTACACATGCTGCTGCCTTCACACTAGACACAGACTTCACACAGGGGTCAGGACACACCTCATCTGTCACTGCAGACTCCAGCTTTACGTAGTCACGGGCTACGGCCTCCGCTTCTCTGCGGGTCTCAGCCTGTCCACAGGGGTCAGGGCGCACCTTTGCTGTCTCCGCAGTACACAGTCTCACGTACTCACGGTCTGCCATTTCTGTGCGCGCTACCCCAGTCTTTACTCTGTGACCGGGAGCTCTGTCTCTCTTCCCGCCTGCATCAGCGTCCTCCCCCGTCTCCAGCCCAGGCTGCTCTGAGGAAAGCGCGCGCTGTTTTGCCGCTCTCTGCTCTGCTGGCTTCCTGTGCTCAGCCCCTTCTCTGTCCCCCGGGGAACCTGCTGCCCTGCTCAATGGTTCCGGGCATGGAGCAGAGGTGGCAGCCCCCCCCCCGGCTCTTCCTGCACTTCACCTCCTTACAGTATAAATTGCATAGGGTACAGTAGGTACAAGATATAGGAAAACATAGAAACACATAAACATACATTATATTTACTGTTCAAATGGTAAAGCAGAAGATAACAGCTGACTAGTCCCATTGGGAGAGGGGTACATGCCAGTGTGAAAATGTTTAGTTGACAATCAAGTCCAGTTCTCTATTCAAAACCTTGGGTGCTAGAATTTGTAGAGTGTGGATCCAGAAGCATTCTCTCTGTGAGCAATTTAACGTGGTTAGGCTAGTTTCACACTTGCAATTCTTTGCGCTGCGTTTTTGCGCATGCGCTTTTTTTCCCTATACTTAACATGGGTGCGCATTGTCATGCGTTTGTATGCACATGCGTTCTTTTGTAGTGTGCGCCCGGGCCCACAAAATGCAACCTGTTGCATTTTTTGTGCGTCCGACCTGTCTCAAAAAAACACATGCAATGCGCACGAAATTCAGCCAAAAGCCCATTAAAGTCTATGGGAGCACTGATGTGCACATGGTCATGCACACGTCAGTGCAAAAAAACGCATGCATTTTTTTGCAAAAACCATGCACATAAAAAACAAGAAAACGCAGTGCAAACGTGCATAAAAATGCATCATGCATACAACGGGCGCATGCTAAAAAAAACGCATGCGCATACAAACGTGTGCCAATGCGAACCCATGTTAAGTATAGGAAAAAAAAATGCATGCGCAAAAACGCAGCACAAAAAACCGCTTGAAACCAGCCTGTGAAAGTAGCCTCCCCCCCCCTCGTCTTGGCTTGTCAATATGTTCTATGACCTGGAACTCAGTTGTGATACCAAGTGACTGGCAGCTATAAAATGGTGGGATAGTGGGAGCCACACTTTTTTACACCTGATGTTAGATTTATGACTTCTTATTCAGTCCAACATCACGAAACAAATCACTGACCTCAGGGAGACCAGTCAAAGAAAACACTGCGGCAGCTGGCAAAGGCGCTCAGTCAGTGAAATCCTAGGTGCAATGCTCCCTGGGAAATACGAATATGCAAATAAAGTCCGTGGAGCCTCATTTAAGAGTCTCAAACACGGGACTAGCCAGATCTTCCTCCAGGGAAGGACCCAGCCAAGGTGTGGCTCCTTTCTGAAACCACCATTACTACCATATTAAGTGGCCCTTTAAGTCAATATCCAGCTCTTTACGAGTTTACAGATATGACAAGGGAAATACCAAGGCCAGGTATCCATCCACAGACAGCTGTTTCAGGGTGTTGCCCCTCATCACTGTGGAGTAGGATTCTGGCTAGGTAGCAGCAATGTCTAGTAGACCAACATCACGAAACAATCACTGACCTCAGGGAGACCAGTCAAAGAAAACACTGCGGCAGCCAGCAAAGGCGCTCAATCAGTGAAATCCTAGGTGCAATGCTCCCTGGGAAATTTGAATATGCAAATAAAGTCAGTGGAGCCTCATTTAAGAGTCTCAAACACGGGACTAGCCAGATCTTCCTCCAGGGAAGGACCCTGTTATTCAGTCCGGCACATGCTGTGTGGTTTCCCCTTATATATTGCAGGCCGCATGAACATTTGATCATGTACACTGCGAAGTTCGTCTCACAGGTGTAGAAACCTCTAATTCTATGGCATTTTCGTGTGTGTGGGTGAGCAATGCAGCAATGTCACTTGATTATGTTGGAGCAACATGTGGGTTTCCCTCCCAGGGCTGTGGGGGGGGTACTCGGTACCGGGCCGGTGTCAGGGGGATGTGTCACAGCAGCGGTGACCCGGTCCGTGGCCCTGGGCGCCCAAGCAATGGGGAGATGTAGTTAATGGTAGAATAGTTTGTGACGCCACCTGTGGTGTTTGGCAAATATGGTGTTAGGCCAACGCTGCATACAGATCTGCTGGGACTGATGGTATGTGCAGCTTAGATGGTAAAGCTCCCACAGGTGGAGCTGTAGTCCCAGGGCAGTGTAGATGGTGTAGCTGGCACGGGGATGTAGCAGTGCCGAAAGCGTAGGGAACAGACAAGACACAGCGGTTGTAGTTTCTGTACCTTTACTGAGTATATGCAGTCCAGAGCCCTGATTACAGGTGGTATTGGAGCAGGTTAGCCTGGAAGCAGATCAGGATTCTCTCTCAGCAGAAGGGCTGTGCAGTCTCCTTCCTAGCGCTTTGTAGTGTGAAGCACTCCAGTACTTAGTTACTCTGAAATGCCTCTCTTCAGATGTTCCTAGAACTTTACTTGTATGACAGACAGCTGTAGCCTCTCTCGGGGACTCCTCTCCTGAGTCCTGGCTCTCTATTCAATTGCTGTTGTGTCCCAAGTCTTTGGTGAGAGCAGGGCATTTACAGCCTCCTCCTCCTCTGGTATCTGTGGCAGGACCGTTAGTATCCATACCACCGTGGAGACCAGGCTCCAGTCTTTGCGCTCTAGCGGTGATGGAGCTCAACCTTCACCCCACTCCACACGTCTGCACACGTGGACCTCCTCACACTATCTCACTATTCCTTTCTCTTTACCCTCAGAGAGTACTCCGCTCCTCAATCCTGGTTCAGAGTTCCCCCTGGTGGCCCGGAGTGGAACTGTGTTGCATGCATTAGGTTAACTGCTGGAGAGACCCATCACTGCTTCCAAGCCTGGCATTATCCTCCCCTGGAGGAAGGCAAAGCCAATATGGCGACCATACCCCTGGGGGCGTCACACATGCACACCATAGGCAGGCAAGGGAATGTGCCCGTCCTTTCAGTCCGGAGAAATCTTTGGGTTGGTTGAGGAGGCTATCCACGTCAGCTTTCACTAGGTGATCCCTAAAGTTTCTGGGTCTCCTTTTGCATATCAGAGCCGGTGTTTTAAATGCCTCTGTGTGTGGGTATGCTCTTGTTAAGAGAAGCCAATGTTTTTTGATAATGTTGTATATCTTGGGCATAACCGGGTGATGTGTGTGTACAAATGAGACCCGTTCTGCTTTGGAGGTAGGAGTAACTGAGGGTGTAACATTGATAATCCTCTGTTTTTCTCTTTTGAGGATCTATTCAGGGTACTTTCTATCTAGAAATTTACGCGACATTTCGTCAAGGTGGTTAGGTATCAAGTTTTTATCTGAAACTGTTCTTGAGACAAGTTGGAACTTGGAACAGGGTGGGCTGTTTTTCATTACCTTGGAGTGTCAGCTAGAGTAATGTAAGATGTTATTGCAGTGTGTTCGTTTAGTGTAGATGACTGTGGTGAGATTGCCCTCATTGTCCTTAAGCTCAATTGTGTCCAGAATCGAGATTTTAGTTGTATCCAAGTTAAGTGTGAACTGCAATTCAGGTTTCAAAGAGTTTAGATATGTAGAAAAAAAGGAGCAGTGTATCAGGTGTGCCGTTTCATATACAGAATATGTCCTCTATGAACCTGAGCCAGCATTTAGTGTATCTCTTGAAGAGATCTTTGGAATAGATGTAGTCATGTTCAGAAGTATTAGCAGTTCAAAAGCATGTAACAGTTAGGATAGGATGTCGCCACATTAGAGCCTAAGGCTGTACCACAGACTTGTAGAAAAAAAATTGGTCCCCGAACATGAAAACGTTTTTGTGTAGTACTACTGATAAGCAATCTAGACACATTTGTTTAGCGTTGTGGGTAAGGTTGGAGATTTCCAGTAGGTTTTATACAGCATTTAGGCCTAGATCATGTCTGATGGATATGTAAAGGCTGTTAATGTGAAGCATTTGGAGGTAATATCAGTTATTAGGGATGAGCGAGTAGTGAAATACTCGGACTCGCTGTACTCGTTACAAGTAGCTCCTAATACTCGGGTACTTGTAACGAGTAGCGAGTCCAATGTAAGTCTATGGGAAATGCAAGTAATGGGCTGTGTGTGTGCTGGGCGGGGACTGTGCAAAGACTGTGCAGGACTGTGCGGAGACTGTGCGGGGACTGTACAGGACTGTGCTGGGCAGTGTGGGGACTGTGCGGGCTCTGTGCCGTGTATTGCGAGGCGAGTAGTGAAATTTACTCGCCAGGATTTGAGTACCACGAGTACCGCATTACTCGCCGAGTACCGAATCCTAACAAGTATACTTGCTCATCCCTATCCGTTGTCTGTCTTATGGTGTTGAGGAAATGTCCCGTGTCAAGAATGAAAGACCAGGTGTTTTGATGAGTGGAGTGAAGATAGTATAGAATCTGTGGATGCTTCGATTGGTCGGCCCATGGGGTTGGTTCAGGATTTATGGATTTTTGTTAAAACATAAAAGACTGGGGTAACTGGGTGTGGATTGGTAAGAAAGGTGGTGGTTTTCTGCTCATTGGTGTTGAGGGAGATATTTATGGAATATGTATTCTATTTTGATCCTGATTGTGGTTGTGGGGTCATGGAGAATTTTTTTATAGGTCTGTATATCAGAAAGTTGGCATGTAATCTCAGTGATGTAATCGGCTTGGTTCATGATGACAATTGCCCTGCCCTTGTCAGCCAGTTTAATGATTATGTGTACATTATTTCTAAGGGAATCAATGGCTTGTTTCTCAACTGGTGCTATATTGCTACTAGTGAGGAAGGAGCCCTTCTAGCATTTATCTAGGATCTGATCTATATTCCTGTGTATGATGTCTATACAGGTGCCGGATGTATGGTTGCTGCATGGTGGATTAAAGGCACTGGTATTATGGAGCCCCAGTGGGGAGATGGATTGTTCAGGAGCAGAAAGGTCCCTGACTAGAGAGGCTCTGTTCTGAGTAACATCCTGTTGTAGTCCGAAGTGAGTCTTCAGACGAATATTACGAAAAAGGCACTGGAGGTCTTGTTCCAGCCTTAATTTATCCCAGGAGGGAGTAGGGCAGAAGGAGAGGCCGCATTGGAGCACTGTTAGTTCCACCGTGCTCAATGTGTACGATGATATGTGGACCACCAAGTTTGGGGCCTTACCTGAGATCTTGTCGTCGTGCGATCACCGGTGTATACGGTTACGAGTGGCCCTCCGTGTCAGTCTCCTCATGTAGGTCGTATGCTGCCCCTCAGCAGCTATTGCCTTGCTAAAAAAATCCCCTTGGTCTGTGGGCCTGTAGAGCCATCACCGTCAGTGCTGAATGATCCTTGTCTTGCGCCATAGTACGTACACCACAGATCTGAACATGACGATTTGTTCCATTTGTAGTCTAGTTCCTATAGGTAGTCTTCGTAATCCCTCTGGAACTTAGTTCTTATTCTCTCTTGTAGGGATGCTATGCTTTGATGAATTAGAATGATGAGTACAGAACACTGTAAAAAACATATATCAGTTAATGAGTGCATGGAAAAAAAACAGCAACAAGGGTTACAATTTATAATGCAATAATCCCTGCCTGTCATACACTATTCCTACTACCACACCTCACCATAGACAAATTGCAGATTAGAGTTATATTATAGAATATAGAAGGGATTTGTAGCAGACCTCAAATTTTCTTTTTCTTGTACATAGCAGCAAGAAACTGTGGAGTAACGCAAGTAACATTGCCAGCTTTGATGAATATCTGAGCACAGATGTCTGTAAAAAACATGAATCTGTCAATGAGTGTATGGAAAAAAACAGCAGCAAGGCAATAATCCCTGACTAGATGCCTGTCATATGCTATACCTAGTGCCACACCTCACCCTACACCAAATGCAGATGAAAGTGGTATTATTATGACAGAACAGAATCTATTTGAATTAGCACTGAAAAAGCAATTAGTTTAATGAAGCAGCACCAAGGACTGCTATTTCATCAACCCTGCTGGGGAATATAGTAGAGCATTTTGCATCTACTCAGCCTGATATTGAAGACACCATGATCTTCTGTACTTCCTGTACAAACTCTCCTGTCCTGGCTGTGAAATATTGTATGCCTATATGATGACCAACTGACAGCCCACAATAAGGCACTGGTACTGGATGATTTACTAATAGAGCCCATCAGCTCTTTTGGTTTCAAAACATGTTCCCTCAACTAGTAGGTTGATCCACAGAAAAGCATTTTTTCCCATTACTAAGGAGTGGGTCTCCTAAACAGGTAAATCGCATGCACTAAGTGCAAGGGGTGCCAAAAATTAGAAGGAGGCACTCCAATACCCCTTTGAAGACACATAATGGAGGGTCAGAAAACATTTGTTTCCCATTATTAAGGAGTGGGTATCCTAGACTGGTTATGCCCATGCACAAAGTGCATGGGCTGAAAAACATTTACCCCTGGGGGTTATACATATAACTATAAACGAATGTTCAAGGTAAGCCTCAAAAATTGTTAATGTGGATATCATAAGCACCCTTAAAAAATTTATAGCAAGGGTAGCATGGTCACCCTTTTGATATGATGGTGGAGGAGAAGGAGGAGAACGAGACAAAAATACAAAATCCTGAAGCATACACCCATGTTTCGGTGGGAAGGGATGCATTCGAATAGACCAGGAAAAAACAACAACACTGGATTTGAGTTTATATTCTGCTGCTGTCATCTAGTGGGGTACAGAAGTCTGGCCTAATCCAGCTCTTGTTCATTTTGATAAGAGTCAGCTGGTCAGCATTTTCAGTTGCCAGGTGGATGCGCCTATCGGATATAATACTCCAGGCAGCATTAAAACCCACTCTGATGAAATGCTAGTGGCAGGGCATTTCAGGTTCTCCAAGGCGTAGAGAGACATTTCATGTGACGTGTCTGGCTTGCATACCCAGTAGTTGTAAGGCACAGTTGAATCATATAGGACGCTGGTATGGTCAGCAAGATACTTCTTCAGCATCTTCCATAAGTTTTCCCACCTCGTCAGAGTACCCATGGCATCAGATTCTGGGCGTTCAGAGGGTCTGAGAAAACTGTTCTACACCTTTGAGTGTGTTTCCCTGCCTTTGCTGCATCTGGTGTGTCTCTCCTTAGTCTCCACTCCTTGTTTGTCCATGGAACTGTGACCTCTGCTGCCAGCATTGTCAGATGGGAATATTTTTATTAATTCTTCAACTAGGGCCTTCTGGTACTGCAACATTTTATTAGACCTCTCCACCACAAGAAGGAGAGATGTAAAGGGTCTAGAAGGGTGACTAATCAGTAATTAGTGTTGGCCAAAATGCATACAACTCGAGGGTCACAGGGAAGGCAGCGGAATATAAACTCAGCAATGTGTGCCAGACTGCCAAAAGCCAAGAATTCCCTGTCCCCACCTCCTCGCCTTCAGGCAATCCACACTGAACAGACAGGATGAAGGTGGTGTGGGTAATACCATCTAAATTGCAAGTAACACACTCTTGTTCCTACATCACACTCAATCTGCGTTAAGAAGACAAAAATCAGGTTGAGTTGTGTCGCATTACACAGTATAGTTTCTTGCTCCATCTCAACTTGCTCTGCCTGCAAAGTCTCATCTTTAATTGTGAGCAGCGAGCATTTCAGCAGACAGAGAAGCGAGATAGTGACGCTGATTATTTTGTCATCGCTGCTCACTATTTTGGTCGAGTCCTAAAAGTTTTGGAGTACCGCACAGATGTCAGATATCCATGCTTACTCATGAGCCCTTATGTGCAGAGGCTGACTGGAATACTGACATGTATGATGTAGCTGGTATTCAACTACTGCCTTCTGCTGCTCACAAAGCCTTGCCAACATATGTAAGATTGACTTTCAATGCGTGGTGACATCACACACCAGTCGGAGAGCAGGAAGTTGCAAACATTGCTGCAGCACTGCCGACTTGCGGAAATGGGCACACATGTGGCATACTTTCACAAGTATAAGGATAAAAAAATACATATTTTGGTGCACCGCGTTATATAAATAATTACGGTATATGTATGAAATAGGGGTGCAACCAAGTAGTCAAACGAAGCTATGGTTAAAGAAGTGAAAAAAGTACTACCGGAAAAACGCACACCACAGAAAAATATATATGAAAAATATAAATAACAATTTTATTGGCACACAGTACAATTAACCCCTTCATGACCCAGCCTATTTTGACCTTAATGACCTGGCCATTTTTTGCAATTCTGACCAATCTCCCTTTATGAGGTAATAACTCAGGAACGCTTCAACGTATCCTAGCGATTCCGAGATTGTGTTTTCGTGACATATTGGGCTTCATGTTAGTGGTAAATTTAGGTAGATAATTTTTGCCTTTATTTGTGAAAAATAACAGAAATTTGGCAAAAATGTTGAAAATTTTGCAATTTTGAATTTTTATTCTGTTAAACCAGAGAGTTATGTGACACAAAATAGTTAATAAATAACATTTCCCACATGTCTACTTTACATCAGCACAATTTTGGAAACATTTTTTCTTGTTAGGAAGTTATAAGGGTTAAAAGTTGACCAGCGATTTCTCATTTTTACAACAAAATTTACAAAACCATTTTTTTTAGGGACCACCTCACATTTGAAGTCACTTTGAGGGGTCTATATGGCAGAAAATACCCAAAAGTGACACCATTCTAAAAACTGCACCCCTCATGCTACTCAAAACTACATTCAAGAAGATTATTAACCCTTCAGGTGCTTCACAGGAACTAAAGCAACGTGGAAGGAAAAAATGGACGTTTTAATTTTTCCAAAAAAATTTTCTTTTAGCATCAGTTTTTTCATTTTCACATGCGTAACAGGATAAAATGGATACTAAAATTTGTTGGGCAATTTCTCCTGAGTACACCGATACCTCATATGTGGTCTTAAACCACTGTTTGGGCGCATGGCAGGGCTCAGAAGGGAAGGAGCGCGATTTGACTTTTTGAATGGAAAACGGAGATTAGACCTACCAGTAATGTTATTTCCAGGAGTCCATCCTGAAAGCACCATGGGGTTGTCCTTTCATCCTTACAGGGACAGGAAATGCACGAGAGGTTAAAGGTCCCCTCCCCTCTCCACACTCCAGTGATTTTTCCAAGTACCACACTAGTATGGATGTAATTAATATTTATTGAGATTTTAGTACAAGCATAGTAACTCAAATACAAATCATCGGGAGGGAACTACCAGTGCTGTCAGGATGGACTCCTGGAAATAACATTACCGGTAGGTCTAATCTCTGTTTTCCAGGAAGTCCTATCCTGACAGCACCATGGGGGAATACCAATGTAAGAATTCGCTTAGGGTGGGACTACAGCTTGCAACACCTTACGACCAAAGGTCATCTGACTGGCTGTTAACGTGTCCAATTTGTAATGTCTACAGAAAGTGTTTAGTGTAGACCAGGTGGTGGCCCTGCATATCTGTTCTACTGAGGTCCATGCCCTCTCTGCCCATGATGTTGCCATTGCCCTGGTGGAATGGGTTCTAAGCCCCTCTGGTATGGGTAACCCTCTTGCTTCATATTCAGAGGCGATGACTGATGTTATCCATCTTGCTAGGGTGTGTGTAGATGCAGCCCTACCCCTATTCTTACCCCCATACTGAACAAACAGTCTTGTGTCCTGTCACCACTCCTGCGTGACCTCTAGATAGTGTGTGACTTCTCGTCTGACGTCCAATAAGTGAAAGTTTATCTTTATCATTTTTCGGAGATGGGCAGAATGAGGGTAGGACTATCTCCTGGTTTAAGTTCTGGGGAGATACTACCTTAGGGAGGAAACCTGGGTTTAGTCTTAGTTTTATGCGGTCCTCAAAGATCTGCATGTAGGGATTCTGGACTGACAGGGCCCTGATTTCTCCCAGCCGCTTGGCTGAGGTGATGGCTACCAGAAATATGTTTTTTTGTGTGAGCCTTGTGATGTCTATTTCGGATATTGGCTCGTAAGGCGGACTGCATAAGGCGTTAAGTACCAGATTTAGCTCCCACGGGGGAACGGTTTTCCTTAATGTGGGTCTTAATTTTTGGATGGCTTTTGTGAACCGCGCTATCCATGGATGAGAGGCTAAAGAGACATTAAAGAAAGTATTCAGGGCTGCTATCTGGACTTTCAACGTGCTTGGAGTTAGGCCTTTACTAAATCCTGCCTGCAGGAAGGCAAGGATCTAAGGGATATTCGTGCAAGATTGATCTATGGGGGTACTACCACTTTCTGAGCAGAACTTCCTCCAAATTTTCCGATATATAGCCCTCGTAACGGGTTTACGGCTAGCCTGCAACGTTGCAATCACCTGGTCGGATAGGCCTCTGGATTTTAAGATGTCCCTCTCAGGATCCATGCTGCCAGCTGAGAGTTTTCCGGATGTGGGTGCAGAACTGGGCCCTGGGACAGGAGATCTTCTGCCATCAGCTAGTGGATTGGTCCCTCCAGAGCCATTTTCTTCAGGCGAGGGAACCGACTTAGCTTGGGCCAGATTGGTATGAATAGCATCACCTGTGCTCTGTCTTCCTGAGAACCCTCAGAATCATAGCGATAGGGGGAAAACCGTACAGCAGATCCTTTCTCCAGCTTTGGCTTAGGGCGTCGACTCCTTCTGGATGGTCTGCTGGGTTGAGGGAGTAGAAACTCCTTAGTTTGGCGTTCTTCCTTGTCGCGTAAAGATTGAGTTGGGGGGTTCCCCACCGGTGACATAGCTCTCCGAAGATTTCTTCCTTTAGTTCCCACTCGGTGGCTCGGACTTCCTGTCTGCTTAGATAGTCTGCCATGCTGTTTTGGGTGCCCTCTAGGTGTACTGCTGACAAGGAACGAACATTGTTTTCTGCCCAGGTGAGGATGCGGGTTGCTAGGTCCTGCAGTTTCCTGTGTCTTGGGCCTCCTTGATGCCATAGGAAGGCTACTGTAGTCATGTTGTCTGACATTTTTATGTATCGATCCTGTAGCTCTGCGCTGCTTCGTTTTCGCATCTCCCACACTGCTTGAAGCTCTCTGTAATTTGAGGACTGCATGCTGATGTTCCTGGGGCATGTTCCCTGCAGGTACCTTCCTTCCAGATGGGCTCCCCATCCTTCTCTGCTGGCGTCCGTGACTATCGTTACGGATGGTGATAGGATCCAAGGCACCCCCTGGCTGACTTTTCTGTGACTGATCCACCATCTTAGCGATGCTTTCAAGGCTGGGGACGGCCGAATCTTCTTGTCCAGGGAGGACTGCCATCTGTCCCATTTTGTTAAGATCTCCCTTTGTAGGCTTCTTGTATGGGCACCACCTTACACATGCGGTCAGGGTACCCAGGATCTTCTGATGGATATCTGATCCCGCCATAGCTGACGAACCTTGTCCCTGATGAGTTTCTTTTTCTCCTTTGGTAGAAATGAAATTTTTCTCCTGGAATCCAGCATGACTCCCAGGAATTTCTTCTGGGTACTGGGCTGCAGGTTCAATTTCTGCTTGTTCAGGATCCAACCTAGGCTTTCGAGCGTGGTTACCACCGAGACTAGTTGCTGTTTTAACTTCTCCGATGACTGGGATATTACCAGGAAGTAGTCTAGGTAAGGCACGATGATTATGTCGTTCTACCTCAAGTGTGCCACCATCTCGGCGACCAGCTTCGTAAATACTCGAGGTGCTGAAGCCAAGCCGAAGGGAAGAGCCTGAAACTGAAAGTGGCAGAACCCGCTTCCTTTTTTTAATGCAAAGCGCAGGAACTTCTGAGAGTGAGGGTGGATGGGAACGTGGTAATACGCGCTTTTTAGATCTATTGTACACATAGCTGCGTTCCGGTCTATAGCAGGGTGGTGGTCTTTAGAGACTCCATTCGGAATCTCTTGTATCGGAACCACCGATTTAGTGGTTTTAGGTTTATGATAGTGCGACTTTCTCCTAATGGTTTTTTTTTTTACAGTGAAGAGTGTTGAATAGTGGCCCTGCCCCCTTTCCTTTTCTGGGACTGGAACTACTACCCCTGATTTTAGCAGGTCTTTTATGTCTGCCCATATAAGGGTCCTGGACTGAGGATTTGCTACGACAAACTGTGCTGGGGGTGGCTCTGTCAATTCGAAGGTATAGCCCTGGGAGATCGTATTAAGGATCCACCGGTTTTGGGAGATGAGCTCCCATGCCCCCGCAAAGTGTCTGAGGCGACCCCCTACCGGTATGGCGTCATTGTCTCCTGCTCCTGGAGCGAGATGCAGGAGCCCTACTTTTCCCCCCTTTTGTGTACTCCCAGCGAGGAGATTTTCTCTTCCCTCTATATTCCTGCCTCTGGTTGGATCGGGGCCACTGAAAAGGAAATGATCTTTTTGGTTTTTCCTCCGGAAGACCTTTATTGTCATCTGAGGCATTCTGCAGGATTTTATCTAAGGCTGGCCCAAATACCTTCCCACCCGAGAAGGGTATGGCACACAACCTATTCTTAGACTGATAGTCCCCTGACCAGGTCTTTATCCAAATTGCTCGACGAGCCACATTGGATAAAGAATTATTTCTGGCCGTGAACCGTATGGATTCGGCAGAGGCATCCGCCAAGAATCCCATTGCGATTTTCAACAAGGGAAGGCTATAGGTGCATGGATCTGGCGACCGATGTGGCAGCTATATTTGTCTTCATAACCGCCACCAAGGCCTCCCAAGCCCTTTTCAAGAGCACATTGGCCTTTTTGTCCATGGGCTCCTTGAGGCTGGAGGAATCTTCAAAGGGAATCAGTCTTTTTTGACACCCTGACCACTGGGGTGTCAATTTTAGGCACCTCATCCCAGGTGATGATGTCTTCCTGGCTAAACGGCAGCCTAAGTTTAAAGTCTCGGGGTATGACTAGTCGTTTCTCGGCGTCCTCCCATTCCTCCAGAATCATCGAACGGATATGGTCATTAACTGGAAAGACCTGACGGATCCTTGCTCTCAGTCCTCCGAACATTTCTTCCTGGATGGATCTAGTCTTTGGGGCCTCCTCGATCTGCATGGTGTTTCTCATGGTGCTGAGAAGCTCATCCGAGGAAAAGAGGTATCTTTTCCCCATATCCAGGGGATCTCCTCGTCCGACGACCGATCGGACTCCGGCCTTGGCCTCTTAGCCTGAGGCTGGCTGGAAGACTGAATAGGTAGCAGTCCAGAGATAGATGCCTAGACCTCCTCTCTGACCATTGTGCGCATCTCTGCAAACAAAGAGGCCTGTTCGCCTCTGATGACCTTCAGGGTGCACTCCTCACATAGGGGTTTCTTCCATGACCCCGGTGGTTTAATGGAGCATATGGGGCATTTGGGTCACCTGGAGGTCGATGCTGTGGCTGCTGGCGCTGTCTTTTCCTGCAAGCAGAGGAGTTTTATTAAGCTCCGGCCTTTTGGCCAATACAGCCCCCCCAGGGTCCTACTCATGGACGCTGGCTGCTTGGGCTGCGCGGCGTTCTCCATGGTGGGGGCAAGAACCGTGTCTTCCGTCCGGTCGCCCACCTCCCTGGTTTTATCCTACCTTGATTCTGCCGTTGAGCCGCCTGTCTGCTGCGCTGATGCGCCTGTCATGGCACTGCCGGAAGCTGTCATCAGACGCCCGGAGGTGATGCGGCAGCCGGCGTCTCCTGCGTCTCTGGCTGATGCATCGGGAGCCGAGAGCCCCACTGAGGGGAAGCGGCTCCGAGTCCCGAAGCAGCGCTCCACGGGACACTAGGCGGAGAACCCCCCTTAGGGGGGTGCTGCCCCGGGCCATCCGGCTGGAGGTTCTGGAGTTTGGATCTCGCTATTCCCGGTAAGCTTTCCTGGATGCCGCGCTTCTGCGGCGCTCTCGTGCCTGTCCTTACAGGGACAGGAAAAACACTGGAGTGTGGAGAGGACCTTTAACCTCTCGCGCATTTCCTGTCCCTGTGAGGATGAAAGGACAACCCCATAGTGCTGTCAGGATAGGACGTCCTGGAAAATATGCTTGAATATTTAGCGGTTGCCATGTCGCGTTTGGAGAGCCACTGTGTGCCTAAACATTGGAGCTCCCCCACAAGTTACCCCATTTCGGAATTTAGACCCTCCAAGGAACTTATCTAGATGCATAGCTCTGAGCACTTTGAACCCCCAGGTGTTTCACAAATTGATCCGTAAAAAAAAAAAAAAAAAAAAAAGTACTTTTTTTTCACAAATTTTATTTAGCCTCAGTTTTTTCATTTTCACATGGGCAACAGGATAAAATGTATCCTAAAATTTGTTGGGCAATTTCCCCTGAGTACATCGATACCTCATATGTGGTCATAAACCACTGTTTGGGCGCACAGCAGGGCTCGGAAGAGAAGGAGCGCCATTTGACTTTTTGATTGGAAAATTAGCTACAATCTTTAGCGCACACCATGTCGCGTTTGGAGAGCCCCTGAGTGCCTAAACATTGGATCTCCCCCACAAGTGACCCCATTTTGGAAACTAGACCCCCGAAGGAACTTATCTAGATGTGTGGTGAGCACTTTGAACCCCCAAGTGCTTCACAGAAGTTTATAACGCAGAGCAGTGAAAGTAAAAAATCATTTTGTTTTCGCTCAAAAATGATTTTTTTAGCCCACTATTTTTTATTTTCACAAGGCTAACAGGAGAAATTGAACCACATAAGTTGTTGTGCAATTTGTCCTGAGTACACAGATACCCCATATGTGGGGGGGAACCACTGTTTGGGATCATGGGAGAGCTCAGAAGGGAAGGAGCGCCATTTTGGAATGCAGACTTTGATGGAATGTTCTGCGGGCGTCATGTTGCGTTTGCAGAGCCCCTGATGTGCCTAAACAGTAGAAACCCCCACAAGTGACCCCATTTTGGAAACTAGACCCCCACAAGGAAGTTATCTAGATGTGTAGTGAGCACTCTGAACCCCCAAGTGCTTCACAGAAGTATATAAACACAGAGCCATGGAAAAAAATTATTTTTTTTCCTCAAAAATGATTTTTTAGCCCGCTATTTTTTATTTTCCCAAGGATAACAGGATAAATTGGACCCCAAAAGTTGTTGTCCAGTTTGTCCTGAGTACGCTGGTACCCCATATGTGGGGGAGAACCACTGTTTCGGCGCACAGGAGGGCTCAGAAGGGAAGGAGCGTCATTTGACTTTTTGAATGGAAAATTAGCTCCAATCGTTAGCAGACACTATGTCGTGTTTGCAGAGCCCCTGTGTGCGTAAACTTTGGAGCTCCCCCACAAATGACCCCATTTTGGAAACTAGACCCCCTAAGGAACTTTTCTAGATGCATAGTGAGCACTTTGAACCCCCAGGTGCTTCACAGAAGTTTATAACACAGAGCCGTGAAGATAAAAATATTTTTTTTTCCTCAAAAAATGATTTTTAGTCCACTATTTTTTATTTTCACAAGGGTAACAGGATAAATTGGACCACAAAAGTTGTTGTCCAGCTTGTCCTGAGTACGCCTGTACCCCATGTGTGGGGGGGACCACTGTTTGGGCACACATTGGGGCTCGGAAGGGAAGTAGTGACGTTTTGAAATGCCGACTTGATGGAATGGTCTGTGGGCGTCATGTTACGTTTGCAGAGCCCCTGATGTACCTAAACAGTGCAAACCCCCCACAGATGCCCCCATTTTGGAAACTAGACCACCCAAGGTACTAATCTATATGTGAGGTGAGCACTTTGAACCCCCAAGTGCTTCACAGAAGTTTATAACGCAGAGCCGTGAAAATAAAAAATCATTTTTTTTTCCACAAAAATAATTCTTTTAGCCCCCATTTTTTATTTTCCGAAGGGTAACTTGAGAAATTATACCCCAAAGTTGTTGTGCAATTTTTTTTTTTGAGTACGCTGATACCCCATAAGTGGGGGTAAACCACTGTTTGGGCACATGTCGGGGCTCGGAAAGGAGGGAGCACTGTTTGACTTTTTGAACACAAAATTGGCTGGAATAAATGGTGGAGTCATGTCACGTTTGGAGACCCCGTGATGTGCCTAAACAGTGAAAACCCCTCAATTCTAACCCCAACCCTAACCCCAACACACCCCTAACCCTAACCCCAACTCTAACCCTAACCACAAGCCTAACCGTAATCCCAACCCTAACCCACCCCTAACCCTAATCCCAATCCCTACCCTAACCCTAATCCCAACCCTAACCCTAATCCCAACCCTAACCCTAATGGAAAAATAAAAAAAAATATTTTCTTTATTTTATTATTTGTCCCTACCTAGGGGGGTGGTGATTTACTTTTTTTTATTTTGATCACTGTGAAAGTTTATCATAGTGATCAAAATAAATGAATGAATCTGCAGCGCTGCAGATTCGATTCGGCGCACTGCGCATGCGCCCGCCATCTTCCAAGACGGTGGCACCCATGATGCTGGACGGCAGGACAGCTAGCGGGAGTTCGGAGGCACCATGGAGGGTGAGAGGGGTAATCGGAGGGCGGGGGGAGTGGAGGGAAGGCGGGGGGGCAGATTATGACGTCGGCTGCCGATCGGTGCCGTCAGTCGGTGTGGGGGGGGGTCGGGTCTCGGTCTCCAGCCATGTCCGATGCTATTTCAGCATCGGCCATGGCTTGATTGTAATATTTCACCAAATTTCATTGGTGAAATATTACAATCGCTCTGATTGGCTGTTAAAAGTGAAACTGCCAATCAGAGCGATCGTAGGCACGTGGGGGCTAAGCCACGCTGCCTGGGGTTAACTATGAAGGGTCCTTTGTGTGCGGGTCAGGTGACCTTTCAGTGACCCCGGTCACCCGACCCACAGGGGGGCAATCAATTCATGACGCCACATAGGCGTCATGGGTCATATTGGCACGACTTTTCATGATGCCTGCGTAGCGTCAAAGGTCGGGAAGAGGTTAAAACACACTTAAAACCATAGAACTGTGTCCACAGAGAAAAATTAATAACCCACATGCATGAGAGTAGATAATAAATTACCCTCAACTAACCCCTCTCCTAGTGGCTCATGAGGCTAAAGCAATACATATAAATATAACCTGTACAATAGGACCTGGAAAGCTCGATAGAATAATAATCACAAAGGGAGAATAACCCCAAGGGGAGAGCAAAGAAAAATATATATATGGACCGTCTCACAAGTCTAATAACCGATGGACAATATGAACCCAGAAGGGAAGCTCAAACAATGCAAACACATGCAAAAAAAAAGCCCCAATGTCAGCATATTACCAGAAGAGGGTCAGAAATCTAAGTGGACAGCGGACATAACCCCACACGTATCGCCCCCTCAAGTGAGGCTTCGTCAGGGGAAGTGAGACACATTATGGCCAATCGCCCTTAAATACAGTGAAAGTAATTATTTAGCGCATCTTTATGGAACTAAAACCAGTTCTGAAACTATCTACTGGCTAACACGGTACAAAGATATACGGTACATCTTTCCTGTATCAGTAATTATTTAATAACCCACCCGTGTGTAGCACGCCAGCAGCCCAGGGTCAGGATACCACGAGAAGTAACACACATGACTGCTGTAATCACAGTAGGTGTAGCAGGAAACCCATGTCACGTGGGGCATGAAGACGTCATTGTGGATAAACTGCACATGGGCATTCTGAACAGCAGAAGCAATGAAGTGTGAGAGCTCCTGCATAAACACAGGAAGCATGGAGTCAGTGTGCCTGTGCAGAGTAGTTTGCCACAGCACCTGTATGAGATGGCAGGGAGAGGAGGCCCCCTTGTGTATCCAAAGTGAACTGCGCATGACTGCACAAGATAAGCCAAAGGGGTGAGGGAATCAGCCCGGCTTTAATATAAAAATGCAGGACGTCAAAGTGCCTGCATGTGATAAACCGCAGGCCCCAATATGCCTACGTGAAGTTGAGCACAGGCAGATCTCCCCAATGGGAAAAAGGGCAGAGAGTTGCAGCTGGGTGGACAGATGCTGGCATGGCATAAGTATAGGGACTTAACCCCTTCTGTACCAAGGTATAATGCATTAAATAGCAGATGGCCACCAAAGTGACCAAACCTATATAATATGAGAAGGTTCTAGCCGTGCCAAGTATGGCTGTGTGCACACGCTGCGGATTAGGTGCGGCTTCATCCGCGCAGATTTTGTAAAATCCGCAGGTGAAACCGCAGGTCAAAAGACCTGCGGATTGCTCTGCGGTTTTGCCCTGCGGTTTTTCATCTCCTCAATGGAGGAGATGGCAAACCGCAGCAGAATCCGCAGAAAGAATTGACATGTCAATTCTTTCTGCGGATTGAAAACCGCAGATAATTCAGCGCGGAAAATTCTGCACCGTCTGCATTGTGGTTTTTGATTCCCATAGGGAATCATGGTACTGTACACCGCAGCAAAATCCGCAGCTTGTGCACACAGCCTTAAAGCATGCGATGTCGATAAGCCTGCAAAATAAATAAAGAAATAAATATAACGCAGGCACTCCACCCAAATGCGGCGAAAAATATCAAATGAAAAAACAATCACCACCGGGCACAATAGCGCCATCTGGAAACAAAACAAAAAAAAAAAACCATATCAGAAGAAATAAAGTGCACAGATGATGGTAAACCCACAAATGTGGTAAAAAGATCACAATAATAATAATAAATTTTATTTCTATAGCGCCGACATATTCCGCAGCACTTTACATTTCAGAGGAGACTTGTACTTAGGATACTAGTCACATATAATCTTAAAGCCGTACACCATACATGAACATACATGTGCATACAACCCCCAGGGGAAGGCAACCATACCTATCATGCACAGATGAATCACGCATGCAATAAAAAAGACACAAGTTTGTGGAATCACAGGCAGATCTGGATTTATAAATGCTTCAAGTAAATTTTATTATTACCGTATAATTAACAAGTTACCATAAACATCACGATATTAGTATAAATATACATATTTAATATGAATATAAATAATGTACAAAGCACAAAAAAAAGCCCTGAAAGGCACATTTGAAAATTCGCCCATGAATGACAGAAAATGGCCCTGAAAGAGCCATTCATACTGACCCACAATGGAATACCCCCTGTGCAAAACATCCTAAGGAATCCATATGGAAAAATATGCATGTATGCGTCCCCATAAACCAATGAGGACCCCTAAGCCCCATGAGCCAATCTACAACCCCTACCCCACCATAGAATGAGCCATAGAAGAAATCCCCACATGTATAGTGTGAGCCAACAAGGGCCTATAAACCACAAGTAGAAACAATAGCTGATAACAATGTGAAGTGAAAAAGACATCGCCAATGATATCCCATCATCAATACCAAGAAGGGGCAGGAGCTCCCAAGCAAGATTTCACCAATATATTGATCAGAATGTCCAAAAATGAATTAGAAGCCATGAAACCGGATTAAAGAATCAAGTCCCAAATGAGGTGTTTCATCTGTGCATGTAAGGTATGGCTGCCTTCCCCTGGGGGTTGTATGCACATGTATGTTCATATATGGTGTACGGCTTTAAGTTTATATGTGACTAGCATCCTAAGTGTGATCTTTTTACCACATTTGTGGGTTTACCATCATCTGTGCACTTTATCTCTTCTGATATGTGTTTTGTTTTTTTTCTAGATGGCGCTATTGTGCCCGGTGGTGATTGTTTTTTCATTTGATATTTTTCGCCGCATTTGGGTGGAGTGCCTGCATTATATTTATTTATTTATTTATTTTGCAGGCTTATCGACATCGCATGCTTTAACTTGGCACGGCTAGAACCTTCTCATATTATATAGTTTTGGTCACTTTGGTGGCCATCTGCTATTTAATGCATTAAACATTGGCACAGAAGGGGTTAAGTCCCTATACTTATGCCATGCCAGCATCTGTCCACCCAGCTGCAACTCTCTGCCCTTTTTCCCGTTGGGGAGATCTGCCTGTGTTCAACTTCACGTAGGCATATTGGGGCCTGCGGATTATCACATGCAGGCATTTTGATGTCCTACATTCTTAGGGTGTGTGCACACGCTGCGGATTCTGCTGCAGATCCACTGCGGTTTTGGCCCTGCGGATCCGCAGCAGAATTAGCTGCGTTGCACAGTACCTTTATAGCCTATGGGAATTGAAAACCGCTGTGCAGACGCTGCGGAATTTTCCGTGCGGATTTGCTGCGGTTTTCAATCAGCAGAAAGAAATGACATGTCAATTCTTTCTGCAGATTCCGCTGCGTTTTACCATCTCCTCCATTGTAGAGATGATAAACTGCAGGGCAAAACCGCAGATAAACCGCAGGTCTTTTGACCTGCGGATTTATCTGCGGATTTTGCAAAATCCGCACGGATCATTCCGCAGCAAAATCCGCAGCGTGTGCACACACCCTTAGGCTGTGTGCACACGATGCAGATATCCAGCGGATCCGCAGCAGATTTTACCGCACAGAAACATTGCATATCCACATTGTGATATACAGTAGCATTTAAATCAATGGAAAAAAAAAACGCTGTGCAGACGCTGCAGATTTTTCCGCGCGGTTTTCCTGCGGTACAAAATCCGCAGCATGTCACTTCTTTTGTGCGGTCTTCAAATCCGCAGGGGGAAAACCGCAGTGGAAAACTGCACAAAAACCGCAGGAAAAATGCAGGTCATTTGACGTGCGGATTTCTTCAATTCTGCGCGGAAAAATCCGCAAAGCAAAAAAGTACGTGTGCACTCAGCCTTATATTAAAGCCGGGCTGATTCCCTCACCCCTTTGGCTTATCTTGTGCAGTCATGCGCAGTTCACTTTGGATACACAAGGGGGCCTCCTCTCCCTGCCATCTCACACAGGTGCTGTGGCAATCTGCTCTGCACAGGCACACTGACTCCATGCTTCCTGTGTTTATGCAGGAGCTCTCACACTTCATTGCTTCTGCTGTTCAGAATGGCCATGTGCAGTTTATCCTAATTGTTTATGCACAATAACGTCTTCATGCCCCACGTGACATGGGTTTCCTGCTACACCTACTGTGATTACAGCAGTCATGTGTGTTACTTCTGGTGGTATCCTGACCCTGGGCTGCTGGCGTGCTACACATCGGTGGGTTATTAAATAATTACTTTCACTGTATTTAAGGTCGATTGGCCATAATGTGTCTCACTTCCCCTGACGAAGCCTCACTTGAGGGGGCGATATGTGTGGGGTTATGTCAGCTGTCCACTTAGATTTCTGACCCTCTTCTGGTAATATGCTGACACTGGGGCTTTTTTTTTCTATGTGTTTGCATTGTTTGAGCTTTCCTTCTGGGTTCATATAGTCCATCGGTTATTAGACTGGTGAGACGGTCCATATATATATTTTTCTTTGCTCTCCATTATTATTCTCCCTTTGGGATTATTATTCTATCAAGCCTTCCAGGTCCTGTTGGACAGGTTATATTTATAATGTATTGCTTTAGCCTCATGAGTAGTGTTGAGCATTCCGATACTGCAAATATCGGGTATCGGCCGATATTCGCTTTATCGGAATTCCGATATCGAGTACCGATATTTTTTCAATATCGAATACCGGAATTGGAAGTTCCCATAATGCAATGAGCCACTGTTGTTGCTGTGATTGGCTGCTGAAATGATGTCATCATGATGCGTGGTCTGTGCGCATCATGATGCGCGGTCTGTGCGGCCTGCAGGGCGGTCTGTGCGGGCCTGCCGGGGGGTCTGTGCCGGCTGCTGGCGGTCTGTACGGGCCTGCTGGGGGTCTGTGTGTGTGCGCAGGCATCGTCCGTTGGGACTACAAGTCCCATCGGGCGTTGCCTGCTACAATGACAGTGATTGACACATTAGCCAATGATGGGACAGTAGTAGTCCCATCATCCGGCTAATGTGTTGAATGTATAAAAAAGAAAAAACATACATACATACTACATTCATACATATACTACATTCATACATACAACATCCATAAAACATGCTACAGATATACTACATGCATACATATATACTACATTCATACAGCATACATACATGAAACATGCTACAGATATACTACATTCATACAGCATACATACATACATACAACATACATAAAACATGCTACAGCTATACTACATACAATACATTCATATAATACATACTCACCATTACTTGTCACTTTGATTCCCGAAGCCAGTGTCATCTGTGAAAAAAATATGAAAAAAAACAAACCATCAAATACTCCCTGATCAGCAGAAATCCACAAGTGAGTGTCCCACGCCGATCTCCCGTGGAGAACAGCAGCATCAGCTGATGCGACCGTTCTCTAAGGGCTCCAGGAATCCAATGATGGGAGGTAAGTATCCTTCCGCACAGTATTCCTCCGCCACTGTAAAAAAAAAAAAAAAAAAAATAGTCCCTAGTCTCACTTTTGGCATTGCTGTGTGAGAAAGTTCCCAAGCTTTTGCCATAAAGTGAGACTAGGGACTATGTACTCTGTTATATGTACTGTATGTGGTATGTATGTGTTTTTTTTTGTTTTTTTTTATTTCAACACATTAGCCGGATGATGGGACTTCTACTGTCCCATCATTGGCTAATGTGTCAATCACTGTCATTGTGGCAGGCATCGCCCGATGGGACTTGTAGTCCCATCGGACGATGTCTGCAAACACACACAGACCCCCGGCAGGCCCGTACAGACCACTGGCAGCTGGCACAGACCCCCGTTAGGCCTGTACAGACCCCCGAGGAGCCCGCCCACAGACACGCACAGTGTCCGCCCACGCACCGCCCACACTCTTCCCCCCTCCCGAACTTGATGTACAAAGAAAGAAAGGGTTTTTTCTAAATCTGATATTTCTGTCCCATTGACTTGAATTGGACTTCCGGTATCGGAATCGGCGATACCCGATACTTTTTGTGTATCGGGCCGATCCAATCTGATCCGATATTTCTGGATATCAGATGGTATCGCTCAACACTACTCATGAGCCACTAGGAGAGGGGTTAGTTGAGGGTCATTTATTATCTACTCTCATGCATGTGGGTTGTTGTTGTATTAATTTTTCTCTGTGGACACAGTTCTATGGTTTTAAGTGTGTTTTAATTGTATTGAGTGCCAATAAAATTGTTGTGGTTTATATTTTTCATGTGCATTTTTCTGGTGGTGCTTTTTTCTCTTCTTTAATCGTACTTTCACAAGTAGCTCAAGCGGATGTGGGTAAGTTTTGAGAAACCGCTGAACCACTAAGTTGAGCACATGTGCCAGGCATGGTGTTAAGGGCTGGCGGAATGCACCAAATAATAAAGATGGTATGAGGTGTGTTTGCAACCCGGGGTCCACCGTGCAGAGATGGAAACCTGCTGCTTAGTAATGGCGGTGAGTATACGGCAAATAATAAGTGAACACATGCAGATTAGCGTCACCCGGTATGTACATTAGCGAGTTCTGTTCCTTCACAGAACCGCAGTGCTGCACAAAGTAAACACCACAACCTGTTAAGCTCACAGGGCTCGGCTGAATGAGCGCTAGGATACGGACACAGGCCTCTGCCCCAAGGACACGGAGTGAGAGTCCCCCTAGTCCACTAGCGCTCGGTGCCGCTGCAGCAGAGCCAGCAAGAGACCGAAGGAAAGATAACACTCCAGTGTGCACTGCACCACTCTGGCGAATGCCACTAACCACCCAGAGTGGGGAGGAAAGCGTTAGAGTTGCATACGGCGCCCCACTGGCGGCTACTGCTATCTGGTGTGTTACGACAGCGCCCTGAGCAGGGAGGCACAGTCAGACGCTAGCAAGTTCAGAGGACTGAAATGCTCTGTGGCATATAGCCTAGCCACTGGCAGGCGCTGACTCTGACCACTAGACCCTAGCAACATACACCACCAATGGTAGGGGTTTCATAATGAGTCATTTGCGGTAACAAGCATCCATCATCATACACAACATAAGCCACAAGAGTCTATACTAGCACATAGCCGAGCAGCCATGTGACATTTTTATAGCGGCGTCCTACCAGGACCTTCCCAGTGGTGGACCAATCCAAGCAGGAGCGAGACCTGCACATGTGACCTCTGACCTCCAATGAGAGATCGTCCCACGGGTATGCTCAGTGCCCAAAAGATAGGACTTAGTCCCAGAAGCATCTACTTACTGCTGACTCAAGCATGGAGTTATAGCAGAGCCAGAAAGAGAAACCAGACACACATTATAAGCCTGGGCAAGACGCCTGGAGCGATGTCTCTGCAGAGCAGGAATCTCTGCGGCTGCAAAGGAATGGAAGACCACAGAGAACATGGCTTGAGATTCCCCCTGTGCAGTGGGGGAAACTCGATGCCTAACATTACCCCCCCTCCTCTCTGAGCCTCGCTACGCTCAAATGCCGCAATGAGAAGCAGAGCGTGGATGTTCTCCACTGGCTCCAAGGTCCGAGCCTCTGGACCATGACCCTTCCAGTCCATCAAATAAAACTTTTTACCATGCACCACCCTGCATGTCACGATGGCATTGACCTTAAACTCATTCGAAGACAAGTCTGATGTCCTGGCAGATGACTCGGAGAACCGGGACAAGTGAACAGGCTTAAGGAGGGAAACGTGGAAGGTGTCAGAGATGGCCAAGTGTGGTTTAAGGGCCTGGCGGTAGACCACTGGATTGATCTGCTCAAGGACCTTGAAGGGGCCAATGTAGCGAGGTGCAAGCTTTGTGGACTCAACCCGCAGCCCGATATTACGGGCAGAGCGCCACACTAAGTCGCCAGGAGCAAAAGTCTGAGCGGGCCGCCGATGCATGTCGGCGGAAGCCCTCATTTTTCTCCTTAAGATGCCTGGATGGCAAATGTGCTGGCCTGGATGGGGTCCCAAATGTCACGAGCCTCCACCGCCCAGTCTCCCACCCTGGAAAGAGTGGATGACACGGGCATAGGGACAGCGACACACGGATGCTGGCCGTAGTTAAGGAGGAACGGCGTCTGACCAAAGCAAATTCCGCCCATGGTAGCAAGGATGCCCAGTCATCCTTCCTGGCCGAGACAAAATGTCGTAGGTATGTGACCAGGGTCTGATTGGCTCTCTCAAGCAACCCATTTGTCTCGGGGTGATAGACCGAGGAGAGATTTAGCTTAATACTGAGCAGACTAAAGAGCTCTCTCCAGAACCGAAACTGGGGGCCCCGGTCACTGAGTATCTTGTCCAGCATACCTTACAAGCGAAAGACGTGTTTTATGAACAACGCTGCCAGGCCTCATGCAGAAGGTAGCCGCGAGAGTGGTACCAGGTGCACCATTTTAGAAAAATGATCGGTGACAACCCAGACGACCGTGCTGCCACTGGACTTGGGCAGACCGACCACAAATTCCATGCCGACAATCTCCCAAGTAGAGTTGAGCGACTTTTGGTTTTTTAGGGTCGCGTTTCGTTTCGTGAAACCCGACTTTTGCAAAAGTCGGGTCGAGCAAGATCGTCCGATTATAGGGAAAAGTCGGGGTCGTCCCGAAACACGAAACCCAATGTAAGTCAATGGGGAATAAAAGTCGGCAGTGAGAGGAGGACAGGAAACACACCTACAGTGCCCATTTGAATGCCAAAAGCATCAATTCTTCTTTCTTAAGCTTGTCAACCTTAATTAACTTCATAATACAAGTTACGCACTGTAAAATGGGGGTTATTTGGCTACAAACTGTGGGGGGGGAGGGCTGGCTCCAGGTTTTCATGTGCCCTGGGCGAAAGAGCGCCCCTTTAACACATACCACAACTCATCATGCTCCGATACGGCAGAGAAATAGCGGTATAGTCCAATGAAAAATACCTCACTTTTTATATCTCATGACGAGGCCCATCTATTTCTCCATACAGAATCATTGGTCCCATATAATGTTTGAAACAGTATATGATGAGCTCCACATAATGCTACAGTATATGTTGGTCCCCATGGATGAAGCTCCACTGTCTTATGGGCCCAAATAATGCTCCAAACATAATGGGCCCCATTTCTAATGCTCTAGTGTATAATGGGCCCTGTAAATGCTGCTCCAGTGTCTGATGTCCACCTTTGGAATGTTCCAGTGTATGGTGGGCCCCATCTATCATTCTCCAGAGTATAGTGCTCCCCAAAAATTGCTGTCCCAACATTGAAAACAATCAAATAAGTCTCCTCGCTAGGGAATCCCTGTACTTGTCTGGACAGGTGCTGTAGCTTGCTTAACAGCTCGCCAGCCGTTCTCACGCCCAGTATGGATTACACGTGATTGCACAAAGGTGAGAAAGGGTACCGTATCCCCAGATAACATGTATGGATAGCGTACACATTCAAAATATATGTCTCAGGAGGCAGGCTCAGACGGTGTTAGGCCCAGTATGGATTGCACGTGATTGCACAAAGGTTAGAAAGGGTACCGTATCCCCGGATAACATGTATGGATAGCGTACACAATCAAAATATATGTCTATACAGCATGAGGCAGGCTCAGACGGTGTTAGGCCCAGTATGGATTGCACGTGATTGCACAAAGGTTAGAAAGGGTACCGTATCCCTGGATAACATGTATGGATAGCGTACACATTCAAAATATATGTCTCAGGAGGCAGGCTCAGACGGTGTTAGGCCCAGTATGGATTGCACGTGATTGCACAAAGGTTAGAAAGGGTACCGTATCCCCGGATAACATGTATGGATAGCGTACACATTCAAAATATATGTATATACAGCATGAGGCAGGCTCAGACGGTGTTAGGCCCAGTATGGATTGCACGTGATTGCACAAAGGTTAGAAAGGGTACCGTATCACCGGATAACATGTATGGATAGCGTACACATTCAAAATATATGTCTATACAGCATGAGGCAGGCTCAGATGGTGTTAGGCCCAGGATGGATTGCACGTGATTGCACAAAGGTTAGAAAGGGTACCGTATCCCCGGATAACATGTATGGATAGCGTACACATTCAAAATATATGTCTATACATCAGGAGGCAGGCTCAGACGGTGTCAGGCACAGTATGGATTTGACGGCCCAGATTACACAGCGGAGGAGCAGGGAGAGGTAAAGATTGCAAATGCTGGTGCCCTGCCCAAGCAAGGGGGGCCCACTCGTGGGCGTCGGTACTGGCACTGGGCCCCTCATAGTACAGCGGTGTGTCTGACGGCGGGTGTGCACCACCACCGTCAGAGACACTTGATTGCACTATGAGGGACCCTGTGCCAGTGCCCGCGCCCAAGAGTTGGCCTACCCACCTGTCCAGGGCAACGGCACTCGCACGGTGTCGTGCGCTAGGTGGTGACCCCGGCCATGGGGGGGGAGGCAGCACAGTTAGGGAGTTTTAGAAAGTGGCATATGTTGATGTTGGACATTCAGCTGATGCAAAAGGCGAAATAGGTGAAATACCAGGAAGAGGTGGACCAAAGCAAGCCATTTTTCTGTCACCCTATGTGTCATCAGGGGAAGGTGGGACAAAATCCTTGGAAACCCATGCGTGGTTCATTTTAATGAAGGTTAGATCATCCACATTTTGGGTTGACAGACGGGTCCTTTTTTCTGTCAGGATTGATCCAGCTGCACTGAAGACTCTTTCCGATAGCACACTTGCAGCTGGGCAAGCGAGCTCCTGTAAGGCATATTGGGCCAATTCAGGCCAGGTGTCCAGTTTAGCGTCCCAATAGTCAAAGGGGAATGACCTGTGTGGGAGAACATCGATATGGGAGGAAAAGTAGTTTGTAACCATAGTTGACAACTGCTGTCTCCTGTCACTTTCCATCGATGCAGTATTACCAGTTGTGTAAGCGGTACTTGAAAAATCAGTCCACAACATTGTCATGAAACCCCTGTCTCCAATGCCACTTCTGCTGTGTGCACCACGAACACCTCTGCCAAGCTGCCCCCGGCCCGTAAGGCTCGTGTGAGAACCATCACCGCTGCTGTGTGCTGGGAATGCCTCAAGCAACCGATTTACCAGAGTTGCTTGTTTATTAGCCAATATTAGGTCAAGGTTCTCCTGTGGCATGATGTTTTGTAATTTGCCTTTATAGCGTGGATCCAGGATGCTGGCCAACCAGTAGTCGTCATCGTTCATCATTTTGGCAATGCAGGGGTCCCTTTTTAGGATCCGCAAGGCATAATCTGACATGTGGGCCAATGTTCCCGGTGTCAATGATGCACTGCGAGTGCTGGGTGGAGGAGCACTTTCTGGCAAATCCACATCCCTCCAGTCACGCACAAACCCTGTACCAGACCTTGCCACGCCAACATTTTCACTTGCCCCACGAGATGCATCCTCCTCCCCTAAGTAATCATCCCCATCATCATCCTCCTCCTCCTCTTCTTCCTCCACCTCGTCCAGGAGAGGTCCCTGAGCAGACAATGGCTGAATGTCATCAAGGATTCCCTCCTCCTCTTCCTCCTCATCAACATTGGCTGCAGACGCCTGCTCCTTAAGGTGCGTCAAAGTTTGCATGAGCAGACGCATAAGTGGGATGCTCATGCTTAGGATGGCGTCGTCTGCGCTTACCAGCCGTGTGCATTCCTCAAAACACTGAAGGACTTTACAAAGGTCTTTCAGCTTCGACCACTGCACACCTGTCAACTCCATGTCTGCTCTCAAAGTGCCTGGCCGTGTATCCTCCCACAAATGCATTATGGCCTGCCTCTGCTCGCACAGCCGCTCCACCATGTGCAGGGTGGAGTTCCACCTTGTTGCAATGTCGATAATGAGGCGGTGGTTGGGAAGGTGGAGCAATCGCTGCAGCTTCTGCATACGAACGGAGTGTACAGGCGACCGGCGGATGTGCGCTCACAGTTTTCGCACCTTATGGAGCAGGGCTGTTAACTCCGGATAATTTTTGAGGAAGCACTGCACCACCAGGTTCAAGGTGTGAGCCAAGCAAGGTATGTGGCTGAGTTTTGAAAGGGCTATGGCTGCCACAAAATTACGGCCGTTATCACTAACTACCTTGCCTGCCTCAAGATGTACACTGCCCAGCCATGACTCAGTTTGTCGCTTCAAGTACTCGGCCAGCACCTCGGCGGTGTGTCTGTCGCCCAAACACATCATCTGCAACACAGCCTGCTGACGCTTTCCACTAGCTGCTCGATAGGGGGACACATCGTGTGCAACAGTGGCAGCTGCAGATGGAGTGCTCGTATGACTGCGCTCTGTGGACGAGCTTTCGCTTCTGGAGGAGGAGGAGGAGGAGGGTCGAATGCCTACAGCCAACTGTTTCCTATACCGTGAGCTAGGCAGCACTGTCCCACCACCGCTGTCCCCTGTGGACCCTGCATCCACCAAATTAACCCAGTGCGCAGTGATGGACACGTAACGGCCCTGGCCATGCCGACTGGACCATGCATCAGTTGTGAGGTGCACCTTTCCGCTCACTGACTGCTTGAGTGCATGGACAATGCGGTCTTTCACATGATGGTGGAAGGCTGGGATGGCTTTGCGAGAGAAGAAGTGGCGACTGGGTAGGTCATAGCGTGGTACTGCATAGGCCATGAGTTCGCGGAAAGCTGTGCTTTCCACCAACCGAAAGGGCATCATCTCAAACGAGATTAGTTTGGCAATGTGGGCGTTCAAACCCAGTGTACGCGGATGAGAGACTGAGTACTTTCTTGACCTACTCATAGTGTCTGGGAGGGTGAGCTGGACTTGAGAGCTACATATGGTGGAAGTAGCGGTGGACAGGGCGGACTGAGAGAGGGTTGATGATGGTGATGGAGTTGGTGTTCTTTCTGATGGCCTAGAATCAGTCTTTCGTTGATATAACAGTGGGATTCCCTGACTGCTGTGTTCTTGCAACGACACCTCAACATTTGGTGCTGTGCTAACCGGTGGGCTTACAGTGGGGGAAACAATGTAGCGTTGCTGACTACCTTCGTTGTGATCAGTTGCACATGTGGCACTTGAGGTTTGGTGTTGTGTCCACGCTTGCAAGTGCATGCTGGTTAAATGTCTAAGCATGCAACTGGTATTCAAATTTTTCAGATTTTTCCCTCGGCTAAAGGTCTTTGCGCACTTCTTACAGATAACCTTGGCCTGATCATGAGGATTTTGTTCAAAAAAGTGCCACACTGCACTCTTCCTACTTTGGCAGACATTTTGCGGCCTAGCACGCTGTGATCTTTTGACCCTCTGGACAAGCTGTCCAGCAACTCTTTTGATGTTTGGAACCTGTCTTTGGAGTGCTCCGGGCCTGCCAGATAACAGCTGTTGCGATGTCGATGTCTGCTCTGGATGCTCCTCATCTGAGCTATTGGAAGCAGCACCCTCTTCCCCCAATGGATGCCAATCTGGGTCAACAACTGGGTCATCCATCACCTCCTCTTCTATGTCATGTGCACCTTCCTCTGTGTCACCGTGTATGGTGGTATAGTGTGCCGGAAGGGGCACCTGAGTCTCATCAGGGTCAGAATCTGGCTCTGTACACTGCGAGGACAATGTAGTGCTCTGAGTGAATGTACCAGCAGAATCATCCATCAGCGGCTGTGCATCAGTGCACTCCATGTCAGATTCATCTTGGCCTGGGTAATTCACCATTTCACTTGATAATCCAGGCATGGTATGTGAAAACAGCTCCATGGAGTAATCAGTAGTATGGCCTGCGTCATCCTTCAATCTTGGTTGGGGTGAAGGACACAAGGAAAGGTGTGGTTCATGAACATGAGCCTCCAATGACGACTCAGTGCTTTTACTTTTTACAACTGAAGAAGAGGAGGCGATAGAGCTGGAGGCTGAGTCAGCAATGTAAGACAAAACTTTTTCCTGATGCTCTGGCTTTAAAAGCGGTTTGCCAACTCCTAGAAAACTAAGCGTTCGAGGCCTTATGTAGCCAGACGATGACGCAGGGTCAGCACCTCCTGCATTCGGTCCTATTTTGCTCTTGCCACTACCATCAGATCCACCACCAACACCATCATTACCAGCTGCCAACCCCCGCCCAATTTCACGGCCTCTTCCACCAGCCTTCCTCATTTTTGGTAGAAATGTAGACAAAATCCAACAAACTATATAGTAATGTAAAACAAGGTACAAGGTGTCTATAGGACAGGGGAGATTTTGAATATCTGCACTCACTTTTGGACACTGGACACTTTTGGATTGTGTGAGGCCCACTGATATCTCAGCGCTATGTGACAGGCTCGATGGCACTGCTGTGACAAAAGTGACTAGAGGATAAGGGAGATTTTGAATATCTGCACACACTTTTGGACAGTGGACACTTTTGGATTGTGTGAGGCCCACTGTTATCTCAGCGCTATGTGACAGGCTCGATGGCACTGCTGTGACCTAAGTGACTAGAGGATAAGGGAGATTTTGAATATCTGCACACACTTTTGGACACTGGACACTTTTGGATTGTGTGAGGCCCACTGATATCTCAGCGCTATGTGACAGGCTCGATGGCACTGCTGTGACCTAAGTGACTAGAGGATAAGGGAGATTTTGAATATCTGCACACACTTTTGGACACTGGACACTTTTGGATTGTGTGAGGCCCACTGATATCTCAGCGCTATGTGACAGGCTCGATGGCACTGCTGTGACAAAAGTGACTAGAGGATAAGGGAGATTTTGAATATCTGCACACACTTTTGGACACTGGACACTTTTGGATTGTGTGAGGCCCACTGATATCTCAGCGCTATGTGACAGGCTCGATGGCACTGCTGTGACAAAACTGACTAGAGGATAAGGGAGATTTTGAATATCTGCACACACTTTTGGACAGTGGACACTTTTGGATTGTGTGAGGCCCACTGTTATCTCAGTGCTATGTGACAGGCTCGATGGCACTGCTGTGACCTAAGTGACTAGAGGATAAGGGAGATTTTGAATATCTGCACACACTTTTGGACACTGGACACTTTTGGATTGTGTGAGGCCCACTGATATCTCAGCGCTATGTGACAGGCTCGATGGCACTGCTGTGACAAAAGTGACTAGTGGATAAGGGAGATTTTGAATATCTGCACACACTTTTGGACACTGGACACTTTTGGATTGTGTGAGGCCCAATGAATATCTGAGCACTATGTGACAGGCTCGATGGCACAGCTGTGACCAAAGTGACTAGAGGATAAGGGAGATTGGATTGCTTTTAAAAAAGCAGTTTGCTGAGCAGTGGGTAAACAGCAATGCCAGCCTGTCAGGAAGCCTTAAAAGGCAGCCCAACAACCAACACCACTGATACACCACTATATAGCCTCCCCTTGCACTGCACACACAGTGACTGGTGTGTTGTGCAGGCCAAATTGCTATCAGCAGCAGAAGCAGTTTTTTTTTCTTCTCAGCAGGACAAAAAAAAAAAATTGGGATTGCTTAAGCAGTTTGAGGCCCAATGAATATCTGAGCGCTATGTGAGAGGCTCGATGGCGCAGCTGTGACCAAAGTGACTAGAGGATAATGGAGATTGGATTGCTTTTAAAAAAGCAGTTTGCGGAGCAGTGGGTAAACATCAATGCCAGCCTGTCAGGAAGCCTTAGAAGGCAGCCCAACAACCAACACCACTGATACACCACTATATAGCCTCCCCTTGCACTGCACACACAGTGACTGGTGTGTTGTGCAGGCCAAATCGCTAGCAGCAGAAGCAGTTTTTTTGTCTTCTTCCCTGCCTAACGCTCTCCCTACAGAATCAGCAGCAACCTCTCCCTATGCTAAGATCGGCAGAAGTAAGATGGCGGTCGGCGTGCACGCCCTTTTATACCCCCTGTGACGCCCACCAAAGCAAGCCAATCACTTGCATGCCCTTCTGAAAGATGGTGGTGACCCGTGCCTATGTCATCACGTTGCCCACAGTGTCCGTGGATCCTGATTGGCTGAAAAAGAGCGCGAAACAAACTTTTGAAACGCGACTTTGGCGCGTAAGTCGCCGACCTCATGGCCGACCTCATCCTAGGGTCGGGTTTCGTTTCATGAAACGCGACTTTGCCAAAAGTCGTCGACTTTTGAATTTTTTCGACCCGTTTCGCTCAACTCTACTCCCAAGGTCTGTCCGCCACCGACAGGGGGTAAAGTAGCCCGACATGCCTCTGTCAAGAAGGCCTGTTCTGGGCGCAGGAGACCCATGCCCGAATGTAATCTCCCATGTCCCGTGCCATGTGCGGCCACCAATATGTCCTCGCCAGGAGTTCGGTGGTCCACTTCATTCCAAAGTAACCTCCCACCCTAGATGCGTGGGCCCAAGAGAGAACCTCTGGTCGCAGATTGGTGGGGACAAAGTTCTTGCCCGGGACACCGATTCAAGAGCGACCAGAGGCATAGTCCTCAAGCTGGATAGGACGATTAGCCGAGGCTCAGTCTCCTCCTCCAAGGACACCACGGAGCGAGAGAGCATCGGCCCGGACGTTCCTTTCACCGGACAGATAGTGAAGGGTGAAACGGAAGCGGGAGAAAAACAGTGACCATCTAGCCTGGCGAGAATTCATCCCCTGGGGCATTTGCAGATATACAAGGTTTTTATGGATGTTGTACACCTGGAAGGGGAACCGCGCACCCTCCAGGAGGTATCTCCACTCAGAAAAGGCCAACTTCATTGGCTACAACGCCCTGTCCCCGATGGAATAGTTCCTCTAAGCCGGTGAAAAGGTCTTAGAGAAGAAGAAGCAGGGATGCTTCCGACCTTGAGAGTCCTTCTGATAAAGGACCGTTCCTGCACCGACGGACGAGGCATCTACCTACAGGATAAATGGTTTATCCACATCGGGACGGTGGAGGCGCCAGCAAAATGTGTCTTGATGGTGGAGAAGGCCTCGGAGACCTGTTCCAACCATACCTTAGGATTGGCTCCCTTCTTGGTGAGGGACACCAATGGAGCCACCAAGGTGGAGAAGTGGGGAATGAACTGGCGATAATAGTTAACGAACCCAAAAAGCGCTGCACTGCCTTAAGGGAGTGGGGTTCTTGCCAGTCCATTACTGCCTGCAATTTGGCAGGATCCATAGCCAAACCCTGGGCCGAGATGATATAGCCCAGGAAAGGCAAGGACTCCTGCTCAAACTGGCACTTCTCCAACTTGCCGTAGAGGGAGTTCGCTTGCAGTTGGTCGAAGACCTTGCAAACGTCTCTCCTGTGTGAGGCCAAATCTGGAGAGAAGATAAGAATGTTGTCCAGATAGACCACCACCGAGGTGGAGAGCATATCCCGGAAGACATAATTTACAAAGTCTTGGAAGAAGGCTGGGGCATTACAGAGGCCGAAGGGCATGACCAGATACTCATAGTGGCCATCCCTGGTGTTAAAGGCCATCTTCCATTCGTCCCCCGCACAAATACGTATCAGGTTATAGGCTCCCCGCAGTTCCAGCTTGGAAAAAATCCTTGCTCCTCGTAACCTATCAAACAGTTCAGATATCAAGGGCAGAGGATACTTGTTCTTAACGATTATGGTGTTAAGACCCCTGTAATCAATGCAGGGACGTAATTCTCCATTCTTCTTTTGGACAAAGAAGAATCCCGCTCCCGCCGGTGACACCGACTTCCTAATGAATCCTCTTGCCAGATTCTCCCTGATATACTGAGACATGGCCTCTGTCTCTGGGAGAGATAGGGGATAGCCACGGCCCTGAGGAGGCTCAGCACCGGGCAAGAGGTCAATAGGACAGTCGTAAGGGCTGTGCGGCGGAAGGGTCTCCGCTGCGTTCTTGGAGAAAATGTCTGCATACTGGTCATAGGTTTTGGGAAGCGAGGAGAGATCTGCGGGAACCTCAGTGTTAGCAACCTCTACACAGTCCCTCAGACACCTACCCTCACAGGACTTGCTCCAACCGAGAATTTCCCTGAGGACCACTTTATATGAGGAGAGTGAAATCGTGACCAGGGAACCCCTAAGAGGACCTGGTCGATACCTTCGGGAATTACAAGGAGAGATAATGTCTCATGATGAGAAGGAGACAGTGAGAGCCTCAGTGGAGCAGTCTGGTGGGTGATCTGGGAAGGTAGTATCGCACCATTCACCACTCTGATAGTCACTGGTTGGGGTAGCAAGACCAGGGGGATTTTGTGTTGTTGAGCGAAGGCAGATGACATGAAATTGCCCTCCGCCCCGGAGTCCACGCAAACCTCTGCGATCAGAGTGGAAGATTTGAACTCCAGCCTCCCCTTAAACGAGAGCTTGGAGGAGAAAGTCGCTGTGTCTAGTAGGCCCCCTCTGATAACCACTAGACGTGAGCGTTTCCCGATCGCTGTGGGCACTGGTTGGCAAGGTGGCCAGTCTGCCGACAACAGAAACAGACCATGGGTACCCGAGCGGACCGGAACTTGGAACCCGTTCGGGACACCTCCATGGCCTCTGGAGGCTTGGGTGCCTGACCGGGAGGCTCCAGCGGTGTAGCAAAAGTTGGTGCCAACCTATACCTCTGACTGGACTGGGAGCGCTCCAACCCTCGCTCCGTGAAACAAAGGTTAATGTGGGTGGAGACAGTAATGAGCTACTCCAGAGTAGTGAAAACCTCCCTGATGGCCAGGGCATCTTTGACATGATCAGCTAGACCTCTCCAGAATATAGGTATGAGAACCTTAATCTGGCCACTCCAGCACTGAGGCCAGAGTGTTATGAATAGGTCACCGAGGAGGATGGTAGGAATAGGCTAGGCCACCAGGAAACCAGAAAGGTTGGTAACTTAGCGGATTGCAGACCCCTAATCCTAAAACACAGCAAGCAGTAGCCGTGGGGCGTACCTACGATGCCCTAGATTCCTCGGCACGGCCGGAGAACCAACAGCCTAAAACAAGAAAGGTGAAATCTAAACTGCCCCGGAGTAGCACCCCAAAGAAATAGACAGCCCCCAAACATATATTGTTGGTGAGACAAGATGAGGCACAAACACAGGCAGAAAATAGACTGAGTGAATGATGGGGCCCAAACTGTCTAGATAGGATAGGAAAGGAATGACACTTTCTGCAATCATGCAAAAACCCTAAAAAATCCAACATATCTCATGTACAAAAAACACAGGTCTCACGACCTCTCCCCCACTATATCAGCATTCTGGTGTGAACTGGCAGCAAAGCAAAAGAGACTAATATAACAGGGGACTGAACAAACTGACACAAGCTGTAACATATGGAGCGGGGTCCAGCACTGCCCCAGCAGGGAGCACGCTGAACCCACACAGCAAAGCAGAAAGAGGCAAAACCAGATCAGATACAAGGATTAGCAAATTAACAACTTAACTGAAAAATGCAGGATCAGGAAGGAGACAGCAGACCTCAAAATACACAGGAAGAAACCAATCACCAGCAGCATCTGAGGGAAGCCTGCTCACTTATATCCTCCCAGTCAGTAACCCCTGACTTCCAATCATCGTCTTCAGGTGGCAGACTTCTGTCAACCCGGCCAGCTCCACTACCTGCAGTAACCACCAGAGGTAGCCCCGACTCAGAAGTCAGATCAAGAGAATTCACAACACCAGAGTCCTGAAGAGGATGGCATACTGGCTGACCAAAGATGAGCCCTGAGTTAATGCCAGCAACTGAACTGCGGTGTAGTGCGTGACCCGAGGTCCCAGAAAAACCTGCTTCAGAGTGACCAGAAAATGAGTGGCACTCTGTACCAGTAGATCACCATGCTCCCACAGTGGGGTGGCCCACTCCAAGGCCATGCCCGACAGGAGGGAGATGATGAATCCCACCTTAGCCCGCTCAGAGGGGAATCATGTGACCAGCAACTCTAGGTGAATGGCGCACTGGCTCACGAAACCCCTGCAGGATGCACTTCTCGGGCAGCGGGAGACGGGACAAAGTCAGGGCAAGGATGACTGTGGAGACATGGGAGACAGCCTCTGTGGCTGCTTGTACAGCGAACGAGTTAACATCCGCAGCTGAGGTTTAACGCTCTAGCGCTGCCAACCTGCCCTCCAGCTGCTGGATGTACCTATGCAGTCGCTCGTCGTCCGCCATTAATAGCCAGACCTTGGCACTAGTATAATGTTAAGGGCTGGCGGAATACACCAAATAATAAAGATGGTATGAGGTGCGTTCGCAGCCCGGGGTCCACCGTGCAGAGATGGAAACCTGCTGCTTAGTAATGGCAGTAAGTATAAGGCAAATAATAAGTGAACACACGCGGGTTAGCGTCACCCGGTGTATACAGGAGCGAATTCTGTTCCTTCACAGAACCGCGGTGCCGCACAAAGTAAACGCCGAAACTCCAGGAGCTGGAATTGCGCATGTGACCTCTGACCTCCGGTGAGAGGCATACTCAGTACCCAAAAGATAGGACTTAGTCCCAGAAGCGTCTACTTACTGCTGACTCAAGCATGGAGTTATAGCAGAGCCAGAAAGAGCAACCTGACACCTAGCATCAGCCTGGGCAAGACACCTGGAGTGACATCTCTGCTGAGCAGGAATCTCTGCGGCTGCAGAGGAATGGGAGACCGCAGAGAACATGGTTTGAGATTCCCCCTATGAAGTGGGGGATACTCGACGCCTAACACATGGTATGTGTGCGAGGTTACAAAGCTTCAGAGTTGCCACCAGGTTACGGCCATTGTCACACAAGACCATGCCTCGTTGTGGGTTCGGGGGTGATGGCCACAAATTAGTCTGGTTCATTAGACCTACAACTCCATGGCAGTGTGCAGTTTGTCAATTAAGCAAAAGTTTCAGCACAGCTTGTTGCCACTTGGCTGAGGCAGTACTGCAGAGCTTCCAGCTTGCAACTGATGTTGACATTTGTGAGATGGAGGGGTGAGGAGGAGGTGCAGGAACTGCTGTAGAAGGTGGGGGCAACCCTGTTTGAACCACAGGCTGCAATCCTCGGTGTCGGTAGCACATGTTCTGTCTGAGGGTCTTACTGGGTGGCTGCTTACACAATGTTCACACGCTGTGCTGTCAGGGAAATATAGTAATGCTAGTCACAAACACTTATCTAGGTATCTGTGGTTAAATGGACCTTACCAGTCACAGCTTTGGTCTGGGTGTGGCTGATGTTATGAGACACGTGCTTATGTAAGGCGGGGACGGCACACCAAGAGAAGTACTGGTGGCTGGGGACCAAGATCTGTGGGACTGCCACTGCTGTGAGGTTGAGAAAGGTTCCGTCTCCACATTCCTAAGCAGCAACATTTCCAGGGCAAGCAGTCTAGAAATGTGGCCATTTAGCATTGCAGCCTGTGGGTAGGTGACTGTTTTCCAAGGACTGGGGTAGGAACAACTGAATGCTGTGCTGGAACAAGGACATGGACGTGGTTGCAAGTATGCCATGACAAATGCAGGGTGGGAAGCTTCTTCACCTATGTCATGGAAAGGGGATTGTCGTGCCTCTGGAAAAGTTGACGAGGCAGTGGTGTCACTCACAGTCATTGTTTCTGGACCCTGGTGCTCAGCCCAAGTAGTTACCTGTGTTGTTGCTCTCGGGATCAGTTTCACACCTTGTGTCTCTGGCCATCCCACTGCCTCTTCCTGCCTGATGTGGTGCTGCGGATCCTTCCCCCTGTGTGCTTCTGTCCTCGCTCTGCATATCACCTTCCCAGGTTGAGTCAGTGACTTCATCATCCACCACCTTGTCTTCTCGTGAGTGTGGCAACTCAAATATTTGAGCATGCGATCTCCTCATGTCCCTGTTGGAACGAGCAGGGCGATAGGCCAGAATCTATAAATGGAAATGTGAACAGCTCTTCGAAGTGTCCATGGTGGGAGGAAGGAGGATCAGGGTGAGGATTATCTTGTTCAGAATCGCAGCTACTGAGACTGGACTGTGTGGTGCGGTCAAAGTAACTGCAAGAATTATCTGCTATCCATTCAACAACCTTTTCCCACTGGTCTGGCTTCAAAACTAATGTTCTGCGTCCCCCTTCAAAGTGGGACAGGAAGCTAGATCAACATGCTGTATGTGTTTGTTGTGCTCCCGCGGCAGACACAGTTTCATGGACTCGAGTTCCACCTTGCCCATATCCTCAGTCTCTGTGCTCACTATCAGCATCACGTCCACTTTCCCGTCCCTTACCACCCGACTTGCTTATTTTAACCTACGTATGATATATCCCCATTGAGAAAACGTTGCAGACAGTATTACAATGCCAGGAAAATTTGCCAACTACAGATGGATGTATGAAACTGTAGTATCAACTTATCAATGCTATTTGAAAACAAAGGGTTTTTTTAATGTTGTCATGGTTAGGACATGGTTAATGTCCTGCTTTCTCAGGGTTAATTTTGCTGGCCTCCCTTTGGATCTGGGAGGGGTATTTATACTCACTCCAGACTAGGATTCCCTGTCAGCTATACTGGTATTCTGGCTGTGTGACTGACCCCCCTGGTGTGCGTCCATACTGCATTGCTTGTTTGATTCCCGTGTATGACCTGGTCTGTCCCATCACTCTGTTCTCTGTCTCATGTTTGGTACTATTGTCTTCTCTGGTTCTGACCTCCTGGCTTGGCTATTGTTACTCCGTTACCGTTTTCCCCTTTTGTACCGTCTATGGCCCGTTCTGATTTTCTGATCTATTGCTATGTCCTGACTATCCACTCTGGTTAACCCTTTGGTACTGTCCTGCCATCTCGTGCTTTGACCCCGGCTTGATATGGTTTCCATCCCTGTCTATGCCCCTTGGTAAATTGTCCCGTAGTTACCTTTCTAGGAGTTTCCCTGCAGCTCTTAGCTCTGTGGCGCTTAGGCCACGCCCCCAGCAGTCACGTGCTTCAGGTCCTGAGAGTCTGAAGCACACATCATCTCCGATGCTGCCCTGCTCCACAGGTATCTTTGAGCACTGTTTTTGTACTCAGGACACGCGCACTGACTCAGTGAGCAAGTGCAGTGCGGTGTTCTTGACAAATGTGTTTTGAGGCTCAACTCTTTTACGATAAATGCCTTATAAAATGTAACTGATGAAAAAAATTGCAGTATTACAACGCCATCAAAATGAGCCTACTTCAGATGGTTGTATAATGTTTTTTTTGAGGGGGGGTTGAGGCCCACTCTAGCACGATAAATGCCGTATAAAATGTCACAGCTCCAAAAAAAGTGCTGTATTACTGTCCCAGGCAAATTTGCACTCCTCAGATAGTCATATGGGACTGCAGCATAAATATACAAATGCAATTTTTTTTAATCAATTTCTATTTTGGGGGGATTTTGAGGCCGAACTGTAACACACTAAATGGAGTTTAAAATTTCACAACTCCAAGAAAGTCTGTATTACAATGCCGGGCAAATTTGCACACTTCAGATGGACATGTCATACTGCAGTGTAAATGCAGCAATAGGATTTTTTTAACAAACAATTTTTCTATTTTAGGCTTTCAAGGCACAACTGTAGCTTGATGTTATTCAGACAGTACAAAAAAAATTATTTTAAAATGGCGCCCGCCACGCCTGCGCAGAAGCAGCTATCTGTGTATATAGAGTATATAAGATCCAATAGCTGCTATTGTGCAGGCACTGGTGGTGCCATCTTGCTGGAGAAGAAAAAATACCGGTAAGTCCTCCTCCAAGATGGCACTGCCCGACCTGCACAGTAGCAGCTCTCTGCTTTCTCCATTGGCGCCATTTTAAAATTGATTTTTTTTTTCTGAGTAAAATCACAGTTACTATTAGGACAGTAAACATGCAATTAAGCTGCAGCACAGGGGCCACAGCTAAACAAAAAAGGGCTGTATTGCAATGCCTTGTAAATTCACACTTACAGTGGATATGGAAATTATTCAGACCGTTTTAAATTTTTCACTCTTTGTTTCATTGCAGCCATTTGGTAAATTCAAAAAAGTTCATTTTTTTCTCATTAATGTACACTCTGCACTTCATCTTGACTGAAAAAAACAGAAATGTAGAAATTTTTACAAATTTTTTTTAAAAAAGAATAAACGAAATATCACATGGTCATAAGTATTCAGACCCTTTGCTCAGACACTCATATTTGTCATATGCTGTCCATTTCATTTGATCCTCCTTGAGATGGTTCTACTTCATTGGAGTCCAACTGTGTTTAATTAAACTGATAGGACTTGATTTGGAAAGGCACACACCTCTCTATGTAAGACCAAACAGCTCACAGTGCATGTGCACAGTGCAATGAGAATCATGAGGTCAAAGGAACTGGCCAAGGAGCTCAGAGACAGAATCGTGGCAAGGCACAGATCTGGCCAAGGTTACAAAAGAATTTCTGCAGTACTCAAGGTTCCTAAAAGCACAGTGGCCTCCATAATCCTTAGATGGAAGAAGTTTGGGACCCCAGAAGTCTTCCTAAGTCTGGCCATCCAGCCAAACTGAGCAATTGTGGTAGAGGAGCCTTGGTGAGAGAGGTAAAGAAAAACCCCAAGATCACGTGGCTGAGCTCCAGAGATGCAGTAGGAAGATGGGAGAAAGTTCTATAAAGTCAACTATCACTGTAGTCCTCCACCAGTTGGGCCTTTATGAAAGAGTGACCTGAAGGAAGCCTCTCCTCAGTGCAAGACATATGAAAGCCCATATAGAGTTTGCTTAAATACGCATGAAGGACTCTCAGACTATGAGAAATAAGATTCTCTGGTCTGATGAGACAAGGATAGACCTTTTTGGTGATAATTCTAAGCGGTATGTGTGGAGAAAACCAGGCACTGCTCATCACCTGCCCAATGCAATCCCAAGAGTGAAACATGGTGGTGGCAGCATCATGCTATGGGGGTGTTTTTCAGCTGCAGGGACAGGACGACTGGTTGCAATTGAAGGAAATATGAATGCGGCCAAGTACAGAGATATCCTGGATGAAAACCTCTTTCCCTCTAATTTATGGGTGCATGCCTCTGGAAGCACGAGATGGGCATTATGTACTGGGGACTACAACGTATTGGTCACTACAACGGCAATTTGCAATTTTCACTTGGCAACATTCATTGCTGCTTGTTTCTGGAAAATACCTAGGGAGTAAAAATTCTCACTACACCTGCAGAGACATTACCCAAGGGGTATAGTTTCCAAAATGGGGTCACTTGAGTGGCGGATTCTGCTCTTCTAGCAATTAGGTGCGCTGTATATGGAGTCTACAAACTGTTCTAGGAAAATCTGAGCTCCAGGAGGCAAATAGCACTCCATTCCTCCCAAGCACCCCTAGATGAATTCATTGAGAGGTGTAGTGTGTAAAATTGGGTCACTTATGGGGAGTTCTGCTGTTCTGGCACCTCATGGTCTCTCCCAGTGGGTCATAGAAAAATTAAATACTTGGGGCTAAAACAACATTTTATTGGTAAAAAATGTAATTTATTCTTTCATCACCGCTCAGTGGTATAAAATTCTGTGAGGTACATATGGTGTCAATATAATCACTGAACCCCTAGATGAATTTATTACAAAGTGTAGTTTGTAAATTGAGTTCACATATAGTGGATTTCTGTTGTTCTGGCACCTCAGGGGCTCTGCCAATGTGACATGTCACGCTCAAACCATTCCAGCAAAATCTGAACTCCAATATGGTGCCTCTTCCCTTCTGAGCTTTGCACTGTGCCGCAAAAGAAGCATTCCTCCACATATGGGGTATTGGCATACTCAGGAGAAAATGCACAACAAATTGTATGGTGCAATTTCTCCTGTTACCCTTATGAAAATGCAAAAATTGGGGAAATGGTCTTCCAACAGCCTTGAAGGAGTTCCCAGAGATGCTTAGCACTTGTTGGCTCTTTGCCTTCACTCTGCGGTCGAGCTCACCTCAGACCATCTCGATTGGGTTCAGGTCTGGTGACTGTGGAGGCCAGGTCATCTGGCGTAGTACCCCATCACTCTCCTTCTTGGTCAAATAGCCCTTACACAGCCAACTAAACGCAAACCGGATGGAATAGTATGCCGCTGCAAGATGCTGAGGTAGCCATGCTGTTTCAGTATGCCTTCAATTTTGAATAAATCCCCAACAGTGTCACAAAAAGCAAAGCACCCCCACACCATCACACCTCCTCCTCCATACTTCACGGTTGGAACCAGGCATGTAGAGTCCATCCGTTCACTTTTTCTGCGTCGCACAAAGACACAGTGGTTGGAACCAAAGATCTCAAATTTGGACTCCTCAGACCAAAGCACAGATTTCCACTGATCTAATGTCCATTCCTTGTTTTCTTTAGCCCAAACAAGTCTCTTCTGCTTGTTGCCTGTCCTTAGCAGTGGTTTCCTAGCAGCTATTTTACCATGAAGGCCTGCTGCACAAAGTCTCCTCTTAACAGTTGTTGTAGAGATGTGCCTGCTGCTAGAACTCTGTGTGGCATTGACCTGGTCTCTAATCTGAGCTGCTGTTAAACTGCGATTTCTAAGGCTGGTGACTCGGAAGAACTTATCCTCTGCAGCAGAGGTGACTCTTTGTCTTCCTTTCCTAGGGCGGTCCTCATGTGAGCCAGTTTCTTTGTAGCGCTTGATGGTTTTTGCCACTGCACTTGTGGACACTTTCAAAGTTTTCCCAATTTTTCGGACTGACTGACTGACCTTCATTTCTTAAAGTAATGATGGCCACTCGTTTATCTTTACTTAGCTGTTTTTTTCCTTTGAGGGGTATTGATGCTCCTCCTTTAGCGGAGAATAAACCTCAGTTTTGGACCCAGGTGACAATGCGAGTTGCCCCAGACCACCAAGAAAATTGTAAATTTTTGGTGCTGCATAATTTGCTTGATACTATTGTTCTGGGTTTTCCTTGGTTGCAAACTTATAATCCAGTTTTGGATTGGAAATCTGGGTCTGTTGTGAGATGGGGTTCTCAGTGTGTTCTTAGGGACGTTCCTGTTTTCTCCACCTCTCCTCAGTCTCATGATATTCCTGATTATCTAGCCAATTATTCTGATGTATTTAGTGAGAGCAAGTCTGCGTCTTTGCCTCCTCATAGGAGTTATGACTGTTCAATTGAGTTGATGCCTGGGTGTAAATTTCCCAAGGGTCGGCTTTTCAGCTTATCAGTACCCGAACATGATGCTATGCGATCCTATATTAAGGAGTCATTGGAGAAGGGTCATATTAGACCATCCTTGTCACCTTTAGGTGCTGGGGTTTTTTTTGTGGCCAAGAAAGATGGTTCATTAAGACCGTGTATTGATTATCATTCCCTTAACAAGATGAAGGTTAAATATCAGTACCCGTTACCTCTGATGTCTGATTTATTCTCCAGAGTTAAGAGTGCCTGCTGGCTTACTAAGCTTGACCTCAGGGGGCGTATAATCTTATTCACATCAAGCACGGGGATGAATGGAAGATGGCGTTTAATACTCCGGAGGGACATTTTCAGTACCTGGTGATGCCTTTTGGGCTCATTTAATGCCCCTTCTGTCTTCCAGTCCTTTATGAATGATATTTTCCGTGACTTTGTGGATAAGTTTTTGATCATCTATCTGGATGATATTTTGATCTTTTCTAGTGATTGGGATTCTCATGTGGAACACGTCCGGACTGTGTTGCAGATTTTGAGGGAGAATTCCCTGTTTGTTAAGGGATCGAAATGCCTCTTTGGTGTACAGAGGATTTCATTTTTGGGATTTATCTTATCTCCATCGATGATTGAAATGGACCCGGCCAAGGTACAGGCCATTTATGATTGGGTTCAGCCTACTTCTTTGAAGGCCCTCCAGAAGTTTTTGGGTTTTGCTAATTTCTATAGTAAATTTATAGGTAATTCTTCTGGTATTGTCAAACCACTGACTGATCTGACCAAGAAGGGCGCTGATGTGCTGAATTGGTGTCCTGAGGCTATCTCAGCATTTCAGGAGGTTAAGCAGAGATTTACTTCAGCTCCAGTTTTATGGCAACCTGATGTCTCGCTTCCATTTCTGGTGGAGGTAGATGCTTCTGAGATTGGTGCAGGAGCTGTTTTGTCCCAAAAAGACCCTGTGACTTCTAAGATGAATCCCTGTGCCTTCTTTTCTCGAAAGTTCTCCCCATCTGAACACAACTATGACGTGGGGAATCGGGAATTGTTGGCCATGAAGTGGGAATTTGAGGAGTGGAGACATTGGTTGGAGGGAGCTAGACATCAATTTGTGGTCCTCACCGATCACAAGAATTTGATTTATCTGGAGTCGGCCAAACGCTTGAATCCTAGACAGGCTAGATGGGCCTTGTTTTTCACGCGTTTTAATTTTGTGGTCTCTTTTCATCCGGGCACTAAGAATGTTAAGGCAGACGCCCTTTCTAGGAGTTTCTTTGCCGATTCTTTTAGTGTGACCAAGCCTACTACCATCCTAGGTGAGGGGGTAGTTCTTTCTGCCATTTCGCCTGATTTGAGACGCGCCCTGGAGGAATTTCAGGAGGATAAACCTGAGCGTTGCCCTATGGGAAAATTGTATGTTTCTGACCAGTGGAGAAAGAGAGTGATGTCTGAAATTCATTGCTCCACATTGCCTGATCATCCAGGTATTTTTGGTACCAGAGAATTGGTGAGTCGGTCCTTTTGGTGGCCTGCTTTATCTCGTGACGTCAGGAATTTTGTACAGTCCTGTGGAACTTGTTCTCGGTCTAAACCCTGTTCTCGTTCTAGTGGGTTGCTGATGCCCCTCCCGGCTCCCAAGAGGCCATGGACCCATATCTCAATGGATTTTATTTCTGATCTTCCTGTCTCTCAGAGAATGACTGTTATCTGGGTGATTTGTGATAGATTTCCGAAGATGGTCCATCTTGTACCACTCCCAAAGTTGCCATCTTCCGCTGAGTTGGTGCCCTTGTTTTTACAACAGGTGGTTCGGTTACATGGGATTCCTTAGAACATTGTGTCCGACAGAGGAGTCCAGTTTGTTTCCTGATTTTGGAAAGCCTTTTGTTCCAATCTGGGAATTCAGTTATCCTTCTCCTCCGCGTTTCATCCCCAGACCAATGGACAGACTGAGAGAACAAACCAGACCTTGGAGTTTTATTTGAGATGTTTTATATCTGCTGATCAGGATGATTGGGTCTCATTTTTGCCCTTGGCCGAATTCGCACTGAACTATAGAGCTAGTTCTGCCACTTTGATGTCACCCTTTTTTCTGTAATTTTGGGTTTCATCCTCGATTCTCTTCAGGGCAAGTGGAATTTTCATCCTGCCCAGGTGTGGACACTGTGGTTAAGAGAATGCAGCAGATATGGGACCAAGTGGTGGATAAGTGTCACTCTCTCAGGAAAAGGCCCAGCGATTTTCCAACCGGCATAGGACCATTGGTCCCCAGTTTAAAGTGGGTGATATGTTTTGATTGTCGTCTAAGAATATTCTAAGAAGGTTGCATCTCATAAATTTAAGCCAAGATTTATTGGTCCTTATAAGATTTTGGAAATTCTTAATCCTGTTTCGTTTCGATTGGCTCTTCCAGTTACATTCAAGATCCATAATGTATTTCACAAATCTCTGTTGAAGAGGTTTGTTGAGCCAGTGGTTCCTATGGCAGCACCTCCTGACCCTGTGTTTGGTTGAAGGCAATGTGGAATATGAGGTAGAGAAAATATTGGATTCTCGTTTGGTTAGACAGAGACTCCAGTATTTGGTCAAATGGAAGTGTTATGGTCAGGAGGATAATTCTTGGGTCTCTGTCTCCGATATTCAAGCCAATAGATTGGTTCGTGCTTTCCACCGGACCCATCCTGATCGGCCTGGTGGTGTGGATGAGGGTTCGGTGACCCCTCCTCAAGGGGGGATACTGTTGTGAGTTAATTCTCACCATTTGTGAGTTCCCCTTCTGGACTCCCTCTGGTGGTGACGGGAGGTGGTGCGGCTGGTTTGATTGGTGGAGATCTGCCACCTGAGAATGAGGATGATGATTGGATTTCAGGATTCTCAGATTGGATTTAGGACAGCCGACGCACTATTCAGTTGCTGGTGATTCCTTCTGGCTTGTCAGCTCTTGGTTTTCAGCTCTGTTCCAGTCATCTAAAGCTAAGTTTTTCTGCTAATGTTCACACTTGATTTTGTTGGTCTATTCAGTTTTTTGTGTGGTCAGCCAGCCCCGGCTGGGGGCTGTGCTGAATTTCCACTCTTATTTATCAGTATTTTGCCAATTTGCTTTTTGTCCCTTACTAGTTTGGTCTCTTTTTGCTCTGTCTCAGAATATTTCAGAGTGCTGATATAGTGGGAGAAGTCTAGTGACTTCAGGGTTAATTTTGCTATCAGAAGTGTTGGTCATTTATTTTTGTAGGGTTTTTTGCAGGTTGCAGACAGTGTCTTTCCTTTCCATTCCTTTCTAGTTAGTTTGGGCCCCATCGTTTGCTCAACCTATTTTCCTGCCCGTGTTTGTGCCTTCATCTTGTTTCACCGTCAGTACATGTGTGGGGGCTATCTATTCCTTTGGAGTCTGCTCTGGGGCAGTTAGTTTTCCCCTTTTCATGCTTCAGGCTTATTTAGTCCTCTGACTGTGACGAAGCGTCTAGGAACATCGTAGGTACGCTCCACGGCTGCTGCTAGTTGTGTGGTAGGATCAGGGATCTGCAATCTGCATAGTTACCAACCTCTCTGGTTTTCTGTGACTTAGCTTGTTTTGCTTTTTTCTCCTCGGTGACACATTCATAACAGGGTGCTCTGCTACCCCCAGTCTGAAGCTGCTAGGCGGACCTACTGAACTATACTGTGTGTGGGATGCAGGTATTGGAGTGTGGAAAGGAGTTCCCAACTTACCTAGTTGATGGGGCACTACACCTTAGGAGAAGGTGCAGTACCTCTGTGGCGACTGAGCCTCAGGGTCGTCTGTGGCGACTGAGCCTCAGGGTCGCCACATACCCCCGCGGGCTGCAAGATAACAAAGTAGACAGCAAAGAAACACAAACATTTTGTAATGCATAATAACTTTTCTTACACTAATCTTCCTAGTACAGGAGGTACTCATCTTGAACGTTACAAACAATTCTATCTTAAATCCTATCTAAAATTTTTAATTCTAAGTGCAATTCTCAATTCAAAGTGCTATTCTCTGTAACACTTCGTCTCTCATTTTCCTTCTCTAGTACACATTTATTTTTCTACTTTCACTGTCTCTTCTAGACGCAAGATGCTGACCGCAAGTACCTGGTCCGTCACCCGTCTACTTTCAATACTTTACTCACATCACTCATCTCTAGATCAGACTTACTAATTCTTCTATAAAAGCCATTTCTCAGTTACTAATACTCTTGTAAAACACATTATCAAATACTTCACAGTAAAACATTCAACAGTTATTCTTGTAAGGTGCTGGACACGGCTCCCAGCCGGGATCTCTTGCAGTGTCCTTTGAGGTAGACATCATAGTAACATAGTTATTAAGGTTGAAGGGAGACTTTAAAGGGAATGTGCCATCCCAAAAAAATTTTTTCAGCAATTGAAAAAATGTAAAGAATTAATGTTTACATTTTCTTAAAAAATATTATCATTTGTTTTTAATTTTGTAAAATATGAAAAATAATTTTAAAAAGTTTGGCATCTCCACTTGCTAACACTAGGGGGAGCAGATACTGAAATTTGGCACAAAAACCTAGTGTACAACTAGCTCACATTACTGTCCTGCAGTAATTATGGGTGTACAGTGTCCATCATGTTTGATTTTGATATATGATCATGCCCTAAAATGGACACTGTATGGGCGGAATCTGCTGACATGGGTGTGGTGTCACTCCTCTCCTCCCCTACTGGGTGCTTGCTAAGGGAAAAGAGAGGATGACATTTAGGAACACAGTGAGCAGCGATTTTGATGGGGCCTGCAAAGTTATACTGACTGTCTTTTCATGTAAAGTCTGGATCAGAACAGGCCACCAATCAGCAGAAATGTTTCCTGGATTTCTGTGGAGCAGACAAGAAGATGGTCCATCCATGTGTATAAAACACAGCGCTCTATGTACAATCCCTGGCACCGAACAGGGCGCCCCCATAGACCAGCACACTGCTCTCCTGAAATACTCTGTGCTGCTGTCGCCCTGCTCCTTCCCCATACATCTCCCTCTGTGACCCCCCCAATAGACCAGCACACTGCTCTCCTGAAATACTCTGTGCTGCTGTCACTCTGCTCCTTCCACCATATATCAGGCCCCTGTCGCCTCACTTTCACACATCGCCAGGACAGGATCTGAGGAGAGGAATGGGGTCTTCGGTCACCGAGGATGGCAGGCAGCAAGGATTCTGGGAGCAGGGTGACAGCAGCACAGAGTATTTCAGGAGAGCAGTGTGCTGGTCTATGGGGGGGCACAGAGGGAGGTATATGGGGGAGGAGCAGGGTGACAGCAGCCCAGAGTATTTCAGGAGAGCAGTGTGCTGGTCTATGGGGGGCACACAGAGAGATATATGGTAGAGGGAGCAGAGTGACAGCAGCACACAGTATTTCAGGAAAGCAGTGCGCTGGTCTATGGGGGGCACAGAGGGAGATATATGGTGGAGGAGGAGAGTGACAGCAGCACACAGTATTTCAGGAAAGCAGTGCGCTGGTCTATGGGTGGCACAGAGGGAGATATATGGGGAGGAGCAGGGTGACAGCAGCAGAGTATTTCAGGAAAGCAGTGCACTGGTCTATAGGGGGCACAGAGGAAGATATATGGGGGGAGGAGCAGGGTGACAGCAGCACAGAGTATTTCAGGAGAGCAGTGCGCTGGTCTATGGGGGGCACAGAGGGAGATATATGGGGGAGGAGCAGGGAGACAGCAGCACAGAAATCCAGGAAGCATTTCTGCTGATTGATGGCCTGTTCTGATCCAGACTTTGCATGCAAAGACCCCATTCCCCTCCTTAGATCCTGTCCTGGCGATGTGTGAAAGCGAGGCGACAGGCACAGTCCGGGGTGACGCTGGGAAGCAGGCTGGGGGGGAATGGAGCCATACAGTAGCGATAAAAATGAGACCCCTCTCTTCAGCTGCCTCACCAGCCCTCCCCTGACTGCACCTATTACCCCTGACCCATGTGCAGATGCTCAGCCAGAACCACCCTAGAATGGGTCCCCTTTTAGCAGATCACAAATAATACCGCCATATACTTCACACACAATGCCGCCATATAGATCATACACAATACCACCATGTAGATCACACATAAAACCAGCAAGGTGACAGCAGCACAGAGTATTTCAGGAGAGCAGTATCACACGGCAGAGAATTAGATACACGGCTCAGCAGACAGTATCACACAGGAGAGGATTAGATACACGGCTCAGCAGACAGTATCACACAGGAGAGGATTAGATACACGGCTCAGCAGACAGTATCACACAGGGGAGGATTAGATGCACAGTTCAGCAGACAGTATCACACAGGGGAGGATTAGATACATGGTTCAGCAGTCAGTATCACAGGAGAGGATTAGATACATGGTTCATCAGTCAGTATCACACAGGAGAGGATTAGATACACGGCTCAGCAGACAGTATCACACAGGATAGGATTAGATACACGGCTCAGCAGTCAGTATCACACAGGACAGGATTAGATACACGGCTCAGCAGACAGTATCACACAGGGGAGGATTAGATGCACGGTTCAGCAGTCAGTATCACACAGGAGAGGATTAGATACATGGCTCAGCAGACAGTATCACACAGGAGAGGATTAGATACACAGCTCAGCAGACAGTATCACACAGGAGAGGATTAGATACACGGCTCAGCAGTCAGTATCACACAGGATAGGATTAGATACACGGCTCAGCAGACAGTATCACACAAGATAGGATTAGATACACGGCTCAGCAGTCAGTATCACACAGGAGAGGATTAGATACATGGTTCAGCAGTCAGTATCACACAGGAGAGGATTAGATACACGGTTCAGCAGTCAGTATCACACAGGAGAGGATTAGATACACGGCTCAGCAGGCAGTATCACAGGAGACAGTATTACAGGTATGCCCACACTGGTGAAACTCCAGCCCCCCCCAATTATACACTAGACTATGGGCTGTATATGTCACTGTCCTCCTCAGACAGCCATGAAAGCTCTCATAAAAGCAAAGGTGTCAGATTACCGGAGATCACTGGGGCTGTGTGTGAGTGAGGAGGCGGAGACAGAGCAGGAGGACAGTGGAGATGGAGCAGGAAGCACGGCGGTGCAGAAAGTGGAGCTCAGCAGATAGCACTGGGCTACAGTAAAATGGCGACCGCAGTCTCCTATGTCCAGGGACGGCCATATTTGCAGACTGTATGAGTCCTCCACAGATCTACAAATCAAGATGGCAGCGCCCAGTGGCTACATTAAAACATTATTACAAACAAACCATAAATCCTAGTTAGTACAACATTTGCTGAAACAACATGTTTTGTTACTTACTCTTTTTTTGCAAATTATATAAAATTGCGGCACCTTTCCTTTAAGTCCATCTAGTTCAACCCATATCCTATCCTAACTTTCCCTAACATGTTGATCCAGAGGAAGGCAAAAAAAACCCATGTAGCAAACAGTAAGCTTCACATTGGGGAAAAAATTTCCTTCCCAACTCCACATACGGCAATCAGACTAGCTCCCTGGATCAACGCAATATTAAGGAAACTAGTGTATATACCCTGTAATATTATACTTTTCAAGAAAGGCATCCAGTCCCTTCTTAAATTTTAGTAGGGAATCACTCATTACAACATCATATGGCAGAGAGTTCCATAGTCTCACTGCTCTTACAGTAAAGAATCCGCGTCTGTGAGTATGCTTAAACCTTCTTTCCTCCAGACATAGAGGATGCCCCCTTGTCCCCGTCACAGGTCTAAGAGTAAAAAGATCATTAGAAAGGTCTTGGTATTGTCCCCGCATATATTTATACATTGTAATAAGATCACCCCTAAGCCTTCGATTCTCTAAACTAAATAACCCCATGTGTAATAACCTGTCTTGGTATTGCAGACCCCCTAGTTCCCTAATAACCTTGGTCGCTCTTCTCTGCACCCGCTCCAGTTCAGCTGTGTCTTTCTTATACACCGGAGACCAGAACTGTACACAGTATTCTAAGTGTGGTCGCACTAGTGACTTATATAGAGGTAAAATTATGTTCTCCTCATGAGCATCTATGCCTCTTTTAATGCATCCCATTATTTTATTTGCCTTTGCAGCAGCTGCCTGACACTGGCCGCTAAATGTGAGTTTGTCGTCCAACCATACACCCAAGTCTTTTTCAGTGACTGTTTTGCCCAGTGTTTTACAATTAAGCACATAATTATACATCTTGTTCGTTCTACCCAAGTGCATGACCTTACATTTATCCCCATTAAAGCTCATTTGCCATTTATCATCCCAAGCTTCTAGTTTACATAAATCCTCCTGTAATATAAAATTGTCCTTCGAAAAGCGTCCATGCAGAAACATTATCTTCGCAAAGTGTCTCTATATGTAAAACCAAGAAAGGGCACTCAAGGAGGTGCAAACCATTTACAATAAAAGCTTTGGATCATACAGCATTCATGATCTCCTCAGTTCCAAATGTAGAAAAATGCTGCCAATGAAAAGCAGGGCAGCAAAAGTGCTACCGGAAAAACATGATAGCAAAACAAGGCACAACTGGTGCAAACAAAACCTTCCTGGGTAACGAGAAATTTTGAAAATTATTTCTTAATTGTGGTCCCCTCCTAGGGTTCTGGAAGCCGAACTGGAACTGTTCTCTGAGGTGGTATCATCGTGATTCTGGCTTCTTGTTACTGGGCCTTGAAGCTGTGGCAAATGGAACCCATGATGTATCTCAATGCCCATCAACTGTTCTTCCTCAATAGGTGGTTCCACTGTTCTGGTACGAGTTCTAGCTCCTTGGGCTTCTGCAGCTTGCCGGCTCTGACAGGCCACTACCTGGGGAGTTGGCAGTTAAGGAATCCCGAAATCACCATCCCAAAATGATCCAAACCCCCTTCTGGCCTGTAGATGTCGAATCGGGCATGCCGGCTCCAACCGTACCCCCACCAGCATGGTCCTCCTCCTCCCCCCTTCAACTCATTAGGAAGGCAGGGGTATATACCTGGGAGTTTCCGACGGTGCGGCCTCTGCTCTGGTGGAGGTGTGGTGGCAGCTGGTGCTGCCCGGTGAGACACCGGGGATGGCAGTGGAGCCAATAGCAGCTCCAGTTCCGCAGGGGTCGCTGGCGGGACCTGTGCAGCCATGCCAGGTCCGGGCAGGGGCCTCTCTTCTGCTTCAGCTCCCTGGGCCGCGTACAGCTCCTCCGTTATTAGCGGCAAAGAGGGGACAGAGTACACTGCTGGTGGCATGGCAGCGGCTCCAAGCTCCACAAGGTCGGCCAGGAAATGATCCGGTGCAGCAGCGACGGGTACCAGTGTCGTGGGTACCACAGGTGTAGACCCCTCCTGGGTGCGCTGCCGGCTCAGTCTCCCCAAGGCCTCCTGCCTCAGCCGCAGCCGGGTGGTCAGCGTGACTATTTCTTCTTCCAAATGCCGGCAGTTCATCTCGCGGATCGGGTTGGAGCCGTCAGCCATGGCGCCAGGGAGATGTTTCCCCGCGCTCCACAGGCCTCCTTCCCTCACTCTCCATAATGGCGTTCTGGCGTTCTTCCTGCCTTGGCCCCTTTCCCACCACTGCCTTCTTCTGCCCCTCCTCCCGGGGGCGGCGTCTTCTTCCAGCGCCTCCATACCAAGCCAGTATACAAACCCCACGGGGGTGGGCCATATATCTGTCACATAGTAATTCAGGCAGGGAAGGCCCAATACTCTTCGCGGTCTTTTCTTAGGACCTCCCATCTCTTCACGCCCTTCTTCTCCACGCCAGCGGCCATTTCTAATGTCCATTTTACAGTCTATTAAATCAGGTCTTCTGCACATTTTCAAAAGCACAAAGTCTCACAAATTTCAGGCGCACAGAACCCGATGGTATCGAGTCTCATCATCCTGTTCGTGACGCCAAAATTGGGTGGCCCTCACACCCAGGGCAGCGGGGTACCCGGTACCGGGCCGGTGTCAGGGGGAAATGTGTCACAGCAGCAGTGACCTGGTCCGTGGACCTGGGCGCCCAATATCAATGGCGGTGATGTTAATGGTGTTAAAGTTTATTTGAATAGTTTGTGACGCCACCCGTGGTGTTTGGCAAGGGAGATGGTAAGCCAACGCTGCATGCAGATCCGCTGGGACTGATGGTGTGGTGCAGCAAAGATGGTGTAGCTCCCACAGGTGGAGCTGTAGTCCCAGGGCAGTGTAGGTGCAATGATGAGGAGAAGCGCAGAATGGTATAGATGCTGGTACCCAGATGTAGCGGTGCTGAAGGTGTTAACGGCGAATGAATGGAGGACACCAGGGCTTGCAGTTTCAAAGCTTTACTCACAGTTCATGGTACCCACTGGTGCCTGCCTCTGTGCCGTGTCCTCCGGGGTAGAGACTCAATCAGCTTCCCGGGCAAGTCAGGGTTCTCCTCTCCAACACTCTGCCAACATGTGCCTTTCCTGAACGACTCCTCTATTGCGCCTTTTATTGTGAAGAACTCCAGTACCGTAGTTCTCTGGAATTCCTCCTGTAAGATGTTCCTAGAACCTTACTTGTATGACAGACAGCTGTAGCCTCTATCGGGGACTCCCTTCTCAGAAGTCCTGGCTCTCTATCCAGTTGCTGTTGTGTCCCAAGTCTTTGATGGGAGTAGTGCATTTACTGCCAACTACTCCACCGGTGTCTGCTGCAGAACCATAAGTGTTCTATACAACCTCGGGGACTGGGCCACAGCCTTGTGCTGAGAACCTATAGGCAGGGTACTCTCAACCCACAACTCCTCTCTGTTCTCCTACTCCTTTGTTCCGCGCTGTTCCTTCTCTCTCTTATGGAAGCTGAGGTTGCAGGTCTACGTCCTTCTCCTTCTCTTCTCTTTCCCATGCCAGCTGGCTCAGATCACTGAGGCAGCTGCAGCACTCTTTCTAAACAGAACTCAAACTGAACTCAAAACTAACTTCAGAACTGAACTTCTCTGGGACTCACCCCAGACTGACCTGTCAGATTGACCTACAATTCTCCACTTTCCCTCTCTTTTATACTAACTCCACCCACCTCCCAGCACATCTCGTGTTACGAAGCAGGGTTCCATGAAGGGTGCTCCGCTACCCCCAGCCTGAAGCTGCTAGGCGGACCTACTGAACTATCCTGTGTGTGGGATGCAGGTGTTGGAGTGTGGAAAGGAGTTCCCAACTTACCTAGTTGGTGGGGCACTACACCTTAGGAGAAGGTGCAGTACCTCTGTGGCGACTGAGCCTCAGGGGCGCCACAGTAACCCTCCACAGAGATATAGAATTCAGCCTAACCAGAGGATTTGTATAGGTTCCCATTCAGATGAGGACTTCAGTCTAAGCGAGGATTGGTATAGATAGTGTTAGAAGTCAGATTTCTGACTCTCCTTTGCTGAAATCTAGATTCTCACATTCTGCAGTCTCCTGCTCCTCATCTGCTGTAGAGGAGATTGCAGAGGAGATTGCCTTGCGGCAACTCTCTCCAGAGGCTAAGTCCTCTACTCCTGCGTCTGAGCATGCTCATGGGACGAACTCCCATTGGAGTTCGGGAGTCAGATGTTCAGGTCCTGTGTCGGATCCCATTGGCTCCTCTTAGAGACCTGGAGATTTCCGGAAGGTCCTGTTCACTATAAAAAGCGCACATGGCTGTTCCGCCATGCGCTAGTATAGCCATACTGCTGCTGTATGTTTGTTGATGGATGCATGGACTGGTGAATGACTCATTGGAAACCCCTACCCTCTGATACGTTTGTGAGAGTGCCTGAGTTATTGCCAGTATCAGCACCAGCCCGCTATTGCTCCATTGCCTCAGCAGCCTAGCGTCAGCATTGCGCCTGCTAGTTAGCAGTGTCTTCACAGCGGCTCTGTCTTTGCCGCGCTGCAGTTGCAGCTCTTCGTGCATACGTGGTTGCGTCGCTCTACACCCGATCCTTGTCGGTAGGTCCAGACGGAGTAAGTACCACCATCTAGTGCTACTCCTGTGACCAAATACCGCGGGTGCAGCGCTGTCGTTCTGTGTCCTAAACAGACTCAGCGTTTTTGTGTTTTGTTTCTGTGACTCTGAGTTCAACAGAGTCTGAGCAGTGCACATTGGGTGCCATTTACCCCTGTGCACATTACCGCCAGATTGCTCTGCCGTCACCTACCAGCAGTTATTACATCTTCTGCACGGTGGACCCCGAGTGGCGAAGGTACTTTATATTTTTATTTAGTGCCTTCCGCCACTCCTAACAGATAGGGTCCTGGAAAACGAGAAATGCCTTACCGTAGCTTCCAGGTACACACAAAATTGGCCATTTTGTGAGCGAACCTCTCAATTTTTCATACTTCTAATGAAGTAATGCAGTTCATTTTTCAAATTTAATGTTTGCATGTTATCGCACTACAGTGTGCTTCCTTTTTTGTTTGAATGTACAGTATATGAGTTGGTGACTCTAGGTTAAGCACCTGTTCACACTGTGCTTATGCTTGGATGTGACGGTCAGTTTTTGAAATCTGTCTTCAGCAATATAGCGCCGGACAGTGCTATGAGCATCCGTGTACTCCGGCTCCAGACTCCTCCCCCGGTCTCTAGCAGAACGTGATAGCGCTGGAGCACAGTAAAGAAGGTTGAGTATAAATGGGTTTTTTTGTATGTAAATAGTTTAATAGGGGTGAGGGGGACCATACATACAAGGAAAGGGGGAAGAGGGGACCATGCATACCATGAAAGGGGGGAGAGGGGACCATGCATACCACAAAAGGAGGGTGAGGTGACCATGCAAACCATGAAAGGGGAGTGAGGGGACCATGCATACCACGAAAGGGGAGTGAGGGGACCATGCATACCACGAAAGGAGCGTGAGGGTACCATGCAAACCACGAAAGGAGGGTGAGGGGACCATGTATACCACGAAAGGGGAGTGAGGGGACCATGCATACCACGAAAGGGGAGTGAGGGGACCACCATGCATACCACGAAAGGGGAGTGAGGGGACCATGCATACCACGAAAGGGGAGTGAGGGGACCACCATGCATACCACGAAAGGGGAGTGAGGGGACCATGCATACAACGAAAGGGGGGTCAGGGGACCATGTATACCACGAAAGGGGGGTGAGGGGCCATGCATACCGCGGAAAGGGGGGTGAGGGGACTATATATACCAGGATTGGGGGGTGAGAGGACCATGTATACCAGGATTGGGGGGTAAGAAGACCATTCATACCAGGATAGGGGGGGTGAGAGGACCATTCATACCAGGATAGGGGGGGTGAGAAAACCATGCATACCAGGATAGGGGAGGTGAGAGGACCATGCATACCAGGATGGTGGGTGAGAGGACCATGCACACCAGGATGGGGGGGAGAGAGGACCATGCATACCAGGATACGGGAGTGAGAGGACCATGCATACCAAGATAGGGGGGGTGAGGGGACCATGCATAGCAGGATTGGGGGTGAGAGGACTATGCATACCAGGATAGGGGAGGTGAGAGGACCATGCATACCAGGATGGTGGGTGAGAGGACCATGCACACCAGGATGAGGGGAGAGAGGACCATGCATACCAGGATACGGGAGTGAGAGGACCATGCATACCAAGATAGGGGGGTGAGGGGACCATGCATAGCAGGATTGGGGGGTGAGAGGACCATGCATACTAGGATTGGGGGATGAGGGGACCAAGCATATGAGGATAGGGGGTGAGTGGACCATGCATACCAGGGTGAGGAATAGGGTGCCATGCTCACCAGGACTGGGGGGGTGAGGGTATGATGCATACCAGGATAGGGATGAGGGGTGCCATGCACACCAGGATAGGAGGGGGCAGCACATACCAGGATGGGAGACCATATACCAAAAAAATTCTCGCCACCCGGGTGTAGAACGGGTTCGTAGCTTATTTATATATATATATATATATATATATATATATATATATATATATATATACACTCACTGGCCACTTTATTAGGTACACCATGCTAGTAAGGGGTTGGACCCCCTTTTGCCTTCAGAACTGCCTCAATTCTTCGTGGCAGAGATTCAACAAGGTGCTGGAAGCATTCCTCAGAGATTTTGGACCATATTGACATGATGGCATCATACAGTTGGCGCAGATTTGTCGGCTGCACATCCCTGATGCGAATCTCCCGTTCCACCACATCCCAAAGATGCTCTATTGGATTGAGATCTGGTGACTGAGGAGGCCATTTGAGTACAGTAAACTCATTGTCATGTTCAAGAAACCAATCTGAGATGATTCGAGCTTTATGACATGGCGCATTATCCTGCTGAAAGTAGCCATCAGATGTTGGGTACATTGTGGTCATAAAGGGATGGACATGGTCAGCAACAATACTCAGGTAGGCTGTGGCGTTGCAACGATGCTCAATTGGTACCAAGGGGCCCAAAGAGTGCCCAGAAAAAATTCCCCACACCATGACACCACCACCACCAGCCTGAACCGTTGATACAAGGCAGGATGGATCCATGCTTTCATGTTGTTTACGCCAAATTCTGACCCTACCATCCGAATGTCGCAGCAGAAATCGAGACTCATCAGACCAGGCAACGTTTTTCCAATCTTCTACTGTCCAATTTCGATGAGCTTGTGCAAATTATAGCCTCAGTTTCCTGTTCTTAGCTGAGAGGAGTGGTACCCAGTGTGGTCTTCTGCTGCTGTAGCCCATCTGCCTCAAAGTTCGACGCACTGTGCGTTCAGAGATGCTCTTCTGCCTACCTTGGTTGTAACGGGTGGCAATTTGAGTCACTGTTGCCTTTCTATCAGCTCGAACCAGTCTGCCCATTCTCCTCTGACCTCTGGCATCAACATGGCATTTCCGGCCACAGAACTGCCGCTCACTGGATTTTTTTTCTTTTTCGGACCATTCTCTGTAAACCCTAGAGATGGTTGTGCGTGAAAATCCCAGTAGATCAGCAGTTTCTGAAATTCTCAGACCAGCCCTTCTGGCACCAACAATCATGCCACGTTCAAAGGCACTCAAATCACCTTTCTTCCCCATACTGATGCTCGGTTTGAACTGCAGGAGATTGTCTTGACCATGTCTACATGCCTAAATGCACTGAGTTGCCGCCATGTGATTGGCTGATTAGAAATTAAGTCTTAACACACAGTTGGACAGGTGTACCTAATAAAGTGGCCAGTGAGTGTATATATATATATATAGTAGCAGAATAGCTGATAATTCATTTGTCGGCTTTTGTAAAATAATTGCAAAAGCCGACATGTTATGAGACATGGTTTACATACAGTAAACCATTTTATTTAATTTTGTTTTTATGCCTTTGACTAATAATTAGATTAGGGTATGTGTGCAAAATTTGGGACATGTAGGGGTTATTTCGTTGAAAAAAATTGCATGGGCTCCTGCGCCATTTGCTCCACCAGAGAGGGAAAGCCAGTGAGAGAGGGCAAATATTAATAGTCTTGAGAGGGACCATTGTTTCCCCCCCGTCTTCAAAAATATGCCCCCGGACACCCCAGAAAAGATGCATCTATAAGATGCGCCTTTTCTGGCACTTAGCCTCTCTATTCCCATTGCCCTGTAGTGATGGATAATAGGTTAATAAGAATGGGTTAATGTCACCTTCCTATTGGAAGGTGACATTAAGCCTGGTTAATAATGGAGAGATGTCAATAAGACACCTATCCATTATTAACCCTAGACTAGTAAAGGGTTAAAAAAAACACACACAGACATTAATAAAAAATTCTTTTAATGAAATAAAGACACCAAGTTTTTGACCATATTTATTCCTCTGCTAATCCATAAAAAAAACCATGGACCTGTAACGAAAATAAAACAAAAAAGCAACATATCCTTACTTCTCCGCTGGTCAGTCAGGTCACCCGATGCAATCCATCAGAATGGGTGAAGTGGTTTACAACAGGACTGGTGCTAATGCGACCAGCCCACTGTAAACCAGAATGAATTAGTTTATCTCTGCGCAGCCTCTCCGGCTGACCTGAGAAGAACTAATGAGCGTGGGAAAGTTCCTCGCAGCCAGGGACATCAGTGAGGCTGCGCAGAGTCCCCTGGCTGACCTGAGGAGAAATGATGAGCATGAGAAAAAATGCAGAAACTTTCCCACACTCATTAATTCATCTCCAGTCAGCCAGGGAGGCTGCGCAGAGATAAACTAATTCATTCTGGCAGTGGATTAAAGCGGCTTGGTCGCATTAGCATCGGTTCCGTTGTAAACCTGTTAACCCCTTCTGAGGGATTGCAGCGGGGGACCTGACTGACCAGCAGAGAGGTAAGGATATTGCTGCTTTTTGTTTTATTTTAGTTACAGGTCCATGGTTTATTTATGGATTAGCAGAGGAATAAATATGGTCAAAAACTTGTCTTTATTTCATTAATAGAATTTTTAATTAGTGTCTCTGTTTTTTAACCCTTTAATAGTCTAGGGTTAATAATGGATAGGTGTCTTGTTGACACATCTCCATTATTAATTGGCTTAATGTCATCTTCCAATAGCAAGGTGATATTAACCCATTAGCCACCGTTGCAGGGCTATGGGAATAGAGAGGCTAAGTGCCAGAAAAAGTGCATGTTATAGATGCGCCTTTTCTGGGATGTCTGGGGGCAGATTTTTGTAGCCAGAGGGGGGCTAAAAACATTGGTCCCTCTCAAGGCTATTATTATCTGCCCTCACTCACTGGCTTTCCCTCTCTAGTTGGGATTTTACCGTGGGAGCCAAGTAATTTTTTTCAAAGAATTAACCCCTTAATTTAACACCTACATGTCCCAAATTTTACACACACATACCATAATCTATTTATTAGTCAGTGACAAATACAATTAGTATAGTGTTGCTGTCTATAAATTATAGGGGGAACCCACGCCAGTTTGTTCCTGGAAATAATCACTTATTTATTAAATACATGTCCATAATTTAGAATAACACTAGACTAATTGTATTTGGCACTAACGTATGTATGTGTGTGTATATATATATATATATATATATATATATATATATATCTTTTATATATATATATTAGTATATTTATATTATATATGATATGTATCGGGATGTGACAAGTGGTCGCGTGGTTAATGGGAGGTATATTTCACACGGATGGATGCTCCCTGTGATGCAACCCAGAGTATTTTGTTGTTAGTGTACATGAGCACTTATATATGGTGTTTAGTGCACTGGGTCCGGGTTGCGGGTAGCTATGAGACATGGGAGGGTCTGGCTACCCATATTGCCTCACCTTTGGGTGAGGGTGCGGACTGTACCCCATTTTGCCTGAAGATATGTGTATGTTCAGGACCTGTGGTGAGGCCCTGACCATGTGACCAGCTCATCTAATCCATACCTCACCTATGGGTGTGGTTACAGGGCTATGTAATTGAGGTGTTTAGCACATGTGAGAGAGTGTAAGGGAGTCTGTCAGAGTGTGGACAGACTTCCATGTGTCCAGGTGGGACACTACAGAGTGGTCTGTGTTCTAAAGAAGGAGAAGCCTTCCTGTGTCTGCGGCTGCAGATAGAGCTCTGCTATGGACATTGCCCTGGCCTGTGTGTGCACAGGACCTGAGGAAACCAAGCCCAGCTAAGGACTGTTTTTGTGTTGCTGTAAGACTGTTCGCCTTTTGGTCATGCTTCAATGTTTTATGGAGAAAATAAACCAAATGGACTCATTTAACCCTGTGTGTTCCAGTATTTACCTCCAAGACCTGCAAAGTGAGTAACCCTTGTCCACAGACAGTGTGGAATGTTACAATAGGTGGAGAATGCTAAGGGCACGGGGCAACGGTCCAAGAAGCACATGTGGCAGTGCTGGCGACTCTGAGCCAGGAGAGCGTACAGTCTGACAACTGTGTAATGCTGACCAGGGTCAGAAACAGACTGTAATGATTACTTGTGGGATACCTCTGAGGTGAAAAGGCGTCCGGGAACCTATGTGGCCGTCACCAACAGGTAACAGACAGGAGTCTGTGGTATGCTGACCGGTGTCAGACTATATGCGAAGTCGCTATAGGGTGCCTCTGTGGATAAGAGGTACCCGGGAATCTGTGTTGTCGACACCAGCAAGTAACGGACAGGAGTCCGTGTTGTACTGACCGGGGTCAGTGAGAAACTGTGTATGTGTGTTTTTTTTCTCTTTTTTTCTCTGTAATACCTGAAGGTGATTGCTGTGGCTCAGAGGGGTCACGAAGGTTTTTCCAAGACGGCTTGTGGTGGCTCGGTTGGGCCACAAAGGTGACAAGCATCTGGCTGTAACTCGGCGGGGTTACGAAGCTTGCGGTGGATCAGTGGGTCCGCGAAGTCTGTGGTAGCAGGAGCTGCAGTTGCAAGTTGAAGCGAGAGGTTCTGCAGCAGGAGCTGCAGTGACAGTGGCTTGTGAGCAGCATCCGGAGGTGCCAGTGGTTTGTGACTGCAACAGGAGCAGTGGCCGTGCCAGTAGGAGCTGGTGACGAATCATAGGAGAACAGTGTGAACCTCAGGTCACACAAACTCTTAAAGGGCCAGTACAAACCCAGAAAGTCATAAGTGTACTGTGGTACTGTTGGAGCAGAAAGACTGCTGTGTACAGGCCTCTAGAGGGGACATTGGGAAATCTCGAAAGGGGGCAGTGACCCAAACAGGGGTGGTGGCCCAAAAAGGGGTGGATTCCCAGAGGGAGATGAAGTCCCAAAAGGGGATAGTGGCCCAAAAAGGGGTGGAGTCCCAAAGGGAGGTGGAGTCTCAAAAGTGGATAGTGACCCAAAAAGGGGCGGAGCTTTCAAAAGGGGCAGCACTGGTTACCTCAGTGGACATGTCTGGGGAACAGTTGTGTTTGTGTCTGACTTTTTCTGAGTGTGGAACATTCTTTCTGGATAACAACAGGCCGCAGGTGTGTACCGTGATGCTACACTGGGAAGGAGTCTCTGGACGACTGGACTCAAAGTCAGGTGACTCTGACAGGAACTCCTCTCGATTTCTGTCTGACCCAGAAAAAGGTCAAGGTTCGCTGCAAACATGGGGTCAGTGTGGACTATACTGTGGACAGAGTAATGATTGATGGGTCCAAAAACATTGAGTGCCAAGATGGCAGTATACCACCAAACTTAGTGTATCCCTTTGAGAGGGGCCAGGACTTTGTCTTGTTTGACGATGCATGGGAAGTTGATGAAGTGTGGGGTGGTCAAAGGTGGAAGTAGCACCTCCTAAGGTCGATAGTCCAGATTTCCAGGTGACCGGGAGAAAGTGAGTGTGGGTCTGACCAACTCAGGGACTTAGCTGGAGTGACCAAACATTAAACCGTGGGAAACGGGGTACCTCCAGGAAAGGGGTATGACACCTGTTTGAGTGGGGACTTGCTGTTCCAGGATGACAGGGTGAGCGGGGGGTGACTCCAATTCAGACTGTGACTCGAACGCAAGGGAAAGAGTGTGTAGTAAGGAGGTCACTTTATCTCAGACAAAGTTGGTGATGGGCTGGAGTTAAAACAGACCTGTAGTAGACCTGCAGAGACCATAGAGGCGGATGCAGGGACAGGTGGAGCTCTGAATAGGCAGAGTATGGGTGTGTAACGGGTGCCCTGGTCTCAGCTGTGGCGAGGGGCTTTAACTCTTTCACACCTGGACGCTCCGTTACTACAAAAACATGTCCATCTTGCAATGTGCTGTGTGTGTACAGTGCTTCACCCACCTGTGGGGCTGGAATCTCCTCAGAATACAGAGCTCCAGACCATCGCAGGCACACACAAATGCTATCAGAGTCCTTGTTCATTTTCTATAAAACTTTACTTAAATCATGTTTCTTCAAAGCAGTAACAGCCCATGTATTTTCACAAAGTATGAACATAGCATCTCCTTCAATCTTCCTGGTCTGACCCTGCTGCTTTTCCTCCTGCACCATGGTTTCCAAATCCGAGGCTTCCCGAACCTTCCCATGAGCTGTCACTGGGTGCTCCCCATCCACAATCTCCATTCTGGGCGATTACCAGGCTGCCGCTTGCAGTCTCTGAAAGGACCCTAGGTCTCCGGACGACACAGAAGGTGACCCACAGATGCTAGATCTAGATTCTTCCAGTAGCCTTCCCCTTCAGGTGCTCTCAGAACCAAACTTCTCCAGACCCTCTCTCTTAGCTTCACTTCTTGTTTAGAGGACACCATCACTCCAGTCTGAACTGCACTGTTGTTCTGCTTTGTTCGCTCCACACACACACTCTGACTAACTTTCTAGAACAATCCTGTCTCCTCTGGGTAACTCCTCCCACCAACAATCCCATTGGTACAGCTGATTAACTGTTTGTATTCTGGCTAAAACCAGATAACTATTGCTATCCTATCTAGCATCTGACATTCTTACCCTACAGTGTCCTCTAGTGTCCCAAGCACTACATAACACCCACTATTATTCTATATGAACCTCTAAACTATCCCTAACTCTAGGCCCAACATTACTTTAATATCACAGTGTCCAATACATATTACAAATCTACAACATTCACAGTGGGAGGGCACATGGCGTATCTGGCCACCCCCTTACAGGTGAAAATCTGATTAAAGAACTGATGGTACGACACGTGCTGGCCAAAAGAGAGCAGGACCATGAGATAGAGCTGTTTAAAGAAACTGTAAAAGAGCATGTTGAACGAAATAGGGTCCTAAAACAAGCAGCCGAGCACAGAGTGGGTGAGCTGGAGAAGGAAATCTCTGAGCTCAGAGGTCACCTGTCATCATGTCAAACTATGAACAAAGCTCTGGAGGTGCTCAGACAGGCCCAAGAGAAGCATCAGCAGGAGCTTCTCCAGAGAGAGGATGAGCATCGCTGCCTGACAGAGGAGCAGGATAAAGTTCTCCAAAAACTCAAGATAGAAAAAGAAGCTAATGCCCAGCTTCAGAAACACATGGTTGACCAGGAAATCGAACTGTCACGCTCTCGCGGTCTGATTGCAATGAAGGAGAGTGAGCTGGAGAGGCTGACCAAAGAAGGGGCCTCCACAGAGGAAGAAATCCAGCAGGGGAATTACCATGCAGATGACCACACAAGGGAGGTTGATGTCTTGGAGGACTGCGCTGTCTCTCGGGATGAGGAGATCCATCAGTATGTCCAAGAAGGGGAGACTTCACTTTTCAAGAGTATAATAGAGGTACCCGAAGAAATGCGAGAAGCCTGTGCCATTGAGGATGTGCATGAAGCCTTTAAAAAGGTGGTAGAAGCTTGTAGTGTGCAATAGGCACCAGAGATGAACCAGTTGGTGATACTGTCAACTAGGGAAGTCACAGTGAAGCGGGTGGCTGTCCTGAGGCATATGCATCTTCAATGCCTCCGCACGAAGCAGATGATCCTGTTGAGGAATAAGGAAGCCGCTCGACGTCTAAAGTGTGCGAGGAAGGTTCAAAGTCAGCGGGGCATTGCAGAAGACATCATTCAAGTGCCCAGAGGTCTGGTGAGGAAAGTCATTGGAAGGTTTGGGAAAGTGATGCAGGAGATGGTGAATAGGTCCGGTGTGATGAGAGTGAGGATTCTGGCTGATGACGAAGCCCAGGACGTGGGTGAAGATGGGATGGTTCCATTCCTCGTTGTCAGATCCATGGAGAGCCTTGGGAATATCCGGATGCTCCTGGAGTATCGCGTGGCGTACCTGAAGGAAGTAGAACAGCTAAGTCTTGAGAGGTAGCAAATCAACAGAGAGCTGCAGAAAATGAGAAGAAGATGGCCGCCAACTTCAACTTGTGGTATGGAGAGACAAAGAGCTTCTCTTGAGACTTGCAGTACGTGTTCTGAAGCAAAGGGGGTTAGAGGTGGCGACTCCTCTGTTAACTCAGGGCTGAGTAGCATGAGCACGAGACCCGGTAGCAGACGTAGTGACAAAGAGCCAGACTCAGATCAGCTAGTGGGCTCGACTGAACGGTGGACTTATAACTGTGGGAGGCAGCCATGGAAAAAAGGGTTGCGTGAAAAGGCACACTTGGAATGTGAGTTGACTAAAAAGGGTCTGCTGACACAGACATATGGTGACTCAAGGGCTGAAGCCCAAGGCCAACATACTGACCGCTGGGGGCAGGGGTGCCTAACAAAGATGTGATAATGAATGACGGCCAAAACCGACTGAGACGCTTCTCTCGACGTGTAGGGCAAGGTGACATGGGTGCCCTGTCTCGAGACCCTCGGTTTAGGACAAGTGTTCAACCCCACAGGTTTGAACAGAGGGGGGAATATGTGGTGTGACTGGTGGTCGCGTGGTTAATGGGAGGTATATGTCACAGGGGTGGATGTTACCTGCGATGCAACCCGGAGTATTTTGTCTTTAGTGAGCGTGAGCACTAATGTAATTTAGGACACTGGGTGAGGGTGCTGACTGTATCTCTGTTTTCCTTCAGAACATGCAGGACTTTCAGGACCTGCTGTGAAGTCATGCCCATGTGACCCATACCTCACCTGTGGGTGTGGTTACAGCCCACATAATGGAGGCTGTGTTTAGCACATGGGCAGGGAGTGTGAGGGAGTCTGTCAGAGTATGGACAGACTTCTAGGTGGGACACTACAGAGTAGTCTGTATTCTTAGGAAGGAGATGCCCTCCTGTGTGTACGGCTCAAGTCGGAGCCTCCGGGTTGGACATTGCCCTGGCCTGTGTGTGCACAGGGCCTGAGGGAACAAAGCAAAGCTAAGGACTGTTTATGTTGCTTTTGACTTCTGTAAAGGCTGGAAACCGTGTTTTGTTGCTGTGAGGTTTATGGAGCAAGTAAACATAATGGACTCATTTTAACCCTGACTGTGCCAGTGTTTTACCACCAAGACCGGCAACGTGAGTAATCCCCATCCACTCACATGGTGGAACGTTACACTAATATATATATATATATATATATATATATATATATATATATATATATATATATATATATGATATATATTATTTTATGTGTATATATATGATATACATTACATATAATATATTATGTATATATTATATGTGTGTGTGTGTGTGTGTATGTGTATATATATATATATATATATATATAATATGTATTCTATGTGTATACATCTAGTGCTTTGTGAGCTGTCAGTGTGATTTTACAAAAGCCAACAAATGAATTATCACCTATTCTGCTATGTATCTCTCTATGAAATGTAAAGATACATGTGTGTGTGTGTATATATATATATATATATATATATATATATATATATATACAGTTGTGGCCAAAAGCATTGACACCCCTGCAATTTTGTCAGATAATACAGAGTTTCTTCCTGAAATTGATTGCAAACACAAATTCTTTGGTATTATTATCTTCATTTAATTTGCCTTAAATGAAAAAACACAAGAGAGAATGAAGCAAAAAGCAAAACATTGATCATTTCACACAAAACTCCAAAAATGGGCCAGACAAAAGTATTGGCACCCTCAGCCTAATACTTGGTTGCACAACCTTTAGCCAAAATGACTGCGACCAACCGCTTCCGGTAACCATCAATGAGTTTCTTACAATGCTCTGCTGGAATTTTAGACCATTCTTCTTTGGCAAATTGCTCCAGGTCCCTGATATTAGAAGGGTGCCTTCTCCAAACTGCCATTTTTAGATCTCTCCACAGGTGTTCTATGGGATTCAGGTCTGGACTCATTGCTGGCCACCTTAGAAGTCTCCAGTGCTTTCTCTCAAACCATTTTCTAGTGCTTTTTGAAGTGTGTTTTGGGTCATTGTCCTGCTGGAAGACCCATGACCTCTGAGGGAGACCAAGCTTTCTCACACTGGGCCCTACATTATGCTGCAAAATTTGTTGGTAGTCTTCAGACTACATAATGCCATGCACACGGTCAAGCAGTCCAGTGCCAGAGGCAGCAAAGCAACTCCAAACATCAAGGAACCTCCACCATGTTTGACTGTAGGGACCGTGTTTTTTTCTTTGAATGCCTCTTTTTTTCTCCTGTAAATTCTATGTTGATGCCGTTGCCCAAAAAGCTCTACTTTTGTCTCATCTGACCAGAGAACATTGTTCCAAAATGTTTTAGGCTTTTTCAGGTAAGTTTTGGCAAACTCCAGCCTGGCTTTTTTATGTCTCGGGGTAAGAAGTGGGGTCTTCCTGGGTCTCCTACCATACAGTCCCTTTTCATTCAGACACCGACGGATAGTATGGGTTGACACTGTTGTACCCTCGGACTGCAGGGCAGCTTGAACTTGTTTGGATGTTAGTCGAGGTTCTTTATCCAACATCCGCACAATCTTGCGTTGAAATCTCTTGTCAATTTTTCTTTTCCGTCCACATCTAGGGAGCTTAGCCACAGTGCCATGGGCTTTAAACTTCTTGATGACACTGCGCACGGTAGACACAGGAACATTCAGGTCTTTGGAGATGGACTTGTAGCCTTGAGATTGCTCATGCTTCCTCACAATTTGGTTTCTCAAGTCCTCAGACAGTTCTTTGGTCTTCTTTCTTTACTCCATGCTCAATGTGGTACACACAAGGACACAGGACAGAGGTGGAGTCAACTTTAATCCATGTCAACTGGCTGCAAGTGTGATTTAGTTATTGCCAACACCTGTTAGGTGCCACAGGTAAGTTACAGGTGCTGTTAATTACACAAATTAGAGAAGCATCACATGATTTTTCGAACAGTGCCAATACTTTTGTCCACCCTCTTTTTTATGTTTGGTGTGGAATTATATCCAATTTGGCTTTAGGACAATTCTTTTTGTGTTTTTTCATTTAAGTCAAATTAAATGAAGATAATAATACCAAAGAATTTGTGTTTGCAATCATTTTCAGGAAGAAACTGAGTATTATCTGACAAAATTACAGGGGTGTGAATACTTTTGGCCACAACTGTGTGTATGTATATATATATATACAGTCATATGTAAAAGTTTGGGCACCCCTATTAATGTTAACCTTTTTTCTTTATAACAATTTTGGTTTTTGCAACAGGTATTTCAGTTTCATATATCTAATAACTGATGGACTCAGTTATATTTCTGGATTCAAATGAGGTTTATTGTACTAACAGAAAATGTGCAATCTGCATTTAAACAAAATTTGACCGGTGCAAAAGTATGGGCACCCTTATCATTTTCTTGATTTGAACACTCCTAACTACTTTTTACTGACTTCCTGAAGCACTAAATTGGTTTTGTAACCTCATTGAGCTTTGAACTTCATAGCCAGGTGTATCAAATCATGAGAAAAGGTATTTAGAGTGGCCACTTGCAAGTAGTTCTCCTATTTGATTCTCCTATGAAGAGTGGCATCATGGGCTCCTCAAAACAACTCTCAAATGATCTGAAAACAAAGATTATTCAACATAGCTTTTCAGGGGAAGGATACAAAAGGTTGTCTCAGAGATTTAACCAGTCAGTTTCCACTGTGAGGAACATAGTAAGGAAATGGAAGAACACAGGTACAGTTCTTGTTAAGCCCAGAAGTGGCAGGCCAAGAAAAATATCAGAAAGGCAGAGAAGAAGAATGGTGAGAACAGTCAAGGACAATCCACAGACCACCTCCAAAGACCTGCAGCATCATCTTGCTGCAGATGGTGTCACTGTGCATCGGTCAACAATACAGCGCACTTTGCACAAGGAGAAGCTGTATGGGAGAGTGATGCGAAAGAAGCCGTTTGTGCAAGCACGCCACAAACAGAGTCGCCTGAGGTATGCAAAAGCACATTTGGACAAGCCAGTTACATTTTGGAAGAAGGTCCTGTGAACTGATGAAACAAAGATTGAGTTGTTTGGTCATACAAAAAGGCATTATGCATGCGCTGTATTGTTGACCGATGCACAGTGACACCATCTGCAGCAAGATGATGCTGCAGGTGTTTGGAGGTGGTCTGTGGATTGTCCTTGACTGTTCTCACCATTCTTCTTCTCTGCCTTTCTGATATTTTTCTTGGCCTGCCACTTCTGGGCTTAACAAGAACTGTACCTGTGTTCTTCCATTTCCTTACTATGTTCCTCACAGTGGAAACTGACTGGTTAAATCTCTGAGACAACTTTTTGTATCCTTCCCCTGAAAAGCTATGTTGAATAATCTTTGTTTTCAGATCATTTGAGAGTTGTTTTGAGGAGCCCATGATGCCACTCTTCATAGGAGAATCAAATAGGAGAACTACTTGCAAGTGGCCACTTTAAAAACCTTTTCTCATGATTTGATACACCTGGCTATGAAGTTCAAAGCTCAATGAGGTTACAAAACCAATTTAGTGCTTCAGGAAGTCAGTAAAAAGTAGTTAGGAGTGTTCAAATCAAGAAAATGATAAGGGTGCCCATACTTTTGCATCGGTCAAATTTTGTTTAAATGCAGATTGCACATTTACTGTTAGTACAATAAACCTCATTTGAATCCAGAAATATAACTGAGTCCATCAGTTATTAGATATATGAAACTGAAATACCTGTTGCAAAAACCAAAATTGTTATAAAGAAAAAAGGTTAACATTAATAGGGGTGCCCAAACTTTTACATATGACTGTATATGTATCTCACTGACATACAGTATATACTGTATACACCTATTCCATGTGTATACATGTATTCTATATTTTGTATTCTAACATGTCAGTGTGATTTTACTGTATGGCTAAGTGCACACGTACCGGAACTCTCGCGGAAATTACCGCGAGAGTTCCGGAATTCCTTTCCGTGGGAAAATCGCATTTTAAAATCCTGCGATTTTCCCATGGAAAAACTAGCATTTTGCAAGCGTATTTAGCTTGCAAAATGCTAGCATTTTCCAAGCGATCTGTAGCATCGCTTGGAGAACTGATTGACAGGTTGGTCACACTCGTTAAACATAGTGTTTGACAAGTGTGACCAACTTTTTACTACTGAGGCCGCCTATGCAGCATCAGTAGTAAAAGATAGAATGTAAAAAAAAAATAAAAAATTGTGTTATTCTTACCTTCCGGCGTCCCGCGCATCCGTTCCCAGTAATCCTTTGCGAAAATGCCAGCGATGACTCGCGGTAATTCGCTATGACGTCGCGCGAATGACCGTGAGACTTCGCGATCCCGCGAGAACGGACGCCATCGCGGGCATTTTCGCAAAGGACTACTGGGACCGGGAGCGTGGAGAGAGGCGGGAATGCTGCGCGGGACGCCGGAAGGTAGAATAACAATATTTTTTATTTTAAATTCTATTTTTTACAGGGATATGGTACCCAAAGCCCGGAGGACAGTCTCCTCTCCTCCGGACCGTGGTTACCATCCGCAATTGTTCTGCTTACTTTCCGCTTGGTGTGCACAGCCACATGCAGGAAGTAAGCGGAACAATGCATTCCTATGGGTGCGGGAGCGCCGCGATTCCGCAAATTAATGAGCATGCTGCGTTTTTTACCGCGAAGCGATTCCGCCGCGGTAAAAACCGCAGCATTAGCACAGCATTGCGGAATCCCATAGGAATGCATGGGATGCTTATTTTTCGCGTTTTCGCTGCAAAATCGCACGGTTAAAACCGCCGCGGAAACGCGAAAAAAACGCCACGTGTGAACTCAGCCTATAGCCGCATATGAATTACCAGCTTTTCTCCTATCTATCTACATATCTATCTAATATAAATACATATATATGTGTTTGTGTCACTGACATGTATATATCTATGTATTCTGTGTGTATACACATATTCGATCTAATTCTATCTATTCTTTTCTGAGCTGTCAGTGTGATTATATAGGAGCTGCATAGGATTTGCCGGCTTTTCAAAGGACACCGGTGCATATAAATCAGACAGCACTCACATGGTCCGAGTGCTGTCTGATTTTTTTTTTTATCGCACCCATTGACTTCTGTTGTAGGATGCGATCCAATTTGCGATTACAATCGCATCATGCTGCGATTTTTTTTTTTTTTTTTTTTTCAGCCCGATCTTGATCTGATCAGAGCTGGAAAAAAAATGCTGATAAAACCACCACCATAGATTAGCATTGGTACGAATTCAATCCGATTTTTTTATCGGATTGAATTCGTCGGATTTCATCGCAAGTGAGCATGAGCCCTCACCCTTATAAAAATGTAATATTTTGTGCTAAAAACATATTTGTGGGGAATTTTTTTTAAATTATTTTTACGGCTCAACGTTATAACTTATGTGAAGCACCTGAGGGTTCAATGTGCTCAACACACATTTAGATCAGTTCCCTGAGGGGTCTAGTTTCCAAAATGGTGATACTTGTGGGGGAATTTCATTGTTTAGGCACATCCGGGGTTCATCAAATGAGACATGGCATCCTCCAATTGTTCCAGCAAATTTTGATTCAAAAAGTCAAATGGCTTTCCTTCCCTTCCGAACTCTGCCATGCACCTAAACAGTGATTTTCTCCCTCATATGGGTTATCGGCATGCTCTCAGGAGAAATTACACAACAAATCTTGGGTCCACTTTTTCCTGCTACCCTTGTCAAAATAAAAAAAAATTGCATCTGAAGTCAATTTTTTTGTGAAAAAAAGGTTTTGTTTTTTTTTTAAAAAAAATTCCTGTGAAGCACCCTAAAGGGTTATCCGATTAACGAATCCAATGCCAAAGGGAAGGCTGATTATTTTTCTGCTAGCCCCAACAAACTGGTCTGGGGGCATGGGAAAAAAGCAGAAATTGATGGGAAGGAGCTAAATCTAAGTGGGAACAGCATGGAGAAGATGCCAGCATGCCTTCCAGACTCACATATAGTATCTGGGAATAAATTTGTCAGAGTATTGTGCAAGTTTTATGGATTTTTAAAAAGACCTACCAAACCAAAAAAATTTTTAAAGGGAAAAATGCTAACAAACATTTTTCCTTCATAACTACCTGTATATAATGTTGAATAAAAAAAAATTATACCTCCCCTTTAGCATATATTTACACAGAGCATTTTGGCTTTAGTTTTTCCTTTAACATTTGTGAGGGCTCTCATTCCTCTCATTCCTACATTTTAGAGGTCCCTCCCTCATGCCAAATGGTTAGCAATATAGTGGAATACATATTCCCCATTCCTTTATAATGCCATTTCAAACATGTGTAAGGAGTCTAATGGCAGTGTAGTTGATGGGAGGTATGTGTCACAGACATGTCTGCTCTCTGTGATGTAACCTGGAGTATTTTCTCTAGTGCATGTAAGTTCTAAGAGGTTCTTTCGGTACACTTGGGAGATGGGCTGGTCTGGTTACCCATAATAACACCCAAAGGTGGGTATAACAGCCTATATAATGGAGGCTGTTGATTGGCACATGGTCTGTGTTTTGGAAGGGAGAAGGACTCCTGTGTGTGTTTGGCTCCAAAATGAACCAGAATAGTGGACACTACTCCAACCTGTGTGCCTACAGGCCTGATAGAGCAGAGTCCTGCTATGGACATTTGCATTGTTGTTTGCCTGATCTAAAAGCTGTTTGCTTTCTGCTTTTGATTCTGGGTTTATGAAGCAATAAACCCATGAACTTTTAAAGGAACAAACCTCCTGCTTTCCTCCCGTCGCTCCCGAGTGAGTAAAACCCCTACACATGCCCATTTGAATTTTGAGCATTGCCTGCCAGCACCACCATGTCCACCGCCATGTCATTAGGCGGCCCTCACTTACAATTTGCAGAGTACCAGCAGGTGGCAGGAGACCTGAGTTTGGTAAGGGCCCTCAGGTGGCCCTGTATCATACATTTAGGAGAACTCTCACAGTTCTGTCCTCACTAAATGAAGCAGACTTCATGGAGCTATACAGGCAGCTAAACCGCTATACCGGGGTCCAATAAGGAGACTGTAGGTTGAATCTTTGCTTTGTTGAACGTGAAGGTATATTGGCGCGCAGTGAAACTTCAAACAAAAACATATGCATACAATCAGTACTGGGTTCATCAGGGATTCAAATATGCATAATACATCATCTGCACTAATAGCTAACCAGGGGGAAATAACTAAGCAGGCTTATATGAGACAGGAATTGGATACAGGAACCATAAATACATACCACTAGAGTTGAGCGACTTTGCCTTTTTTTGGGTCGAGTCGGGTTTCATGAAACCCGACTTTCGCAAAAGTCTGGTTGAACGAAATCCGCCGATTTTTGTGAAAAGTCGAAGGCCGACTGAAACACGAAACCCAATGCAAGTCAATGGGGAAGCAAAGTCGGCAGGGAGTGGAGGCCAGGAAACACACCTACAGTGCCCTTTTTAATGTCAAAAACATCAAATCTTATTACTGAAGCTTTTCAACCTTAATTTACTTCATAATACTAGTTACGCACTGAAAAATGGGGGTTATTTGGCTAAATTTGTGGGGGGGTAGGGCTGGCTCCAGGTTTTCATGTGCCCTGGGCCAAAGAGCGCCCCTTTAACACATACCACAACTCATGATGCTCCGATACGGCAGAGAAATAGCGGTATAGTACAATGAAAAATACTTCACTTTTTACATCTCATGACTGATATCCATTTTAAATTCTCCAATAGCTCCAAAAAGGGACAGTATCTTACTCCATACAGTATTATGGCCACCGCATAGTGCGCTGTACAGAGTAATGAGGCCCATATATTTCACCATACAGAATCATTGGTCCCATATATTGTTTGAAACAGTATATAATGAGCTCCACATAATGCTACAGTATATGTTGGTCCCCATGGATGAAGCTGCACTGTCTTATGGGCCCAAATAATATTCTGTATATAATGGGCCCCATTTCTAATGCTCCAGTGTATAATGGGACCTGTAAATGCTGCTCCAGTGTCTGATGTCCACCTTTGGAATGCTCCAGTGTATGGTGGGCCCCATATATCATTCTCTAGAGTACAGTGCTCCTTAAAAATTGCTGTCCCAACATTGAAAACAATTACCGTATTTTTCGCTTTATAAGACGCTCCGGATTATAAGACGCACCCCAAATTTTGAGGAGAAAAATAGGAAAAAAACTTTATTTTTAATAAAATGGTGGTGCATCTTATAATCCATGCGTCTTATTGCTTACCAGGGGTGGTGATGGAGGAGGCCGGAGTGGAACATTGCTGCTGGGATGAGGGGGTGTTTTGATGTGCAGCGTGCCGCTGCCGGTGTCTGTTACTGCCGCCGCCCTCTGTCCCCTGATGCTTGCCACCACCGCCACGCTCTGTCCCCCGGTGCCTGCTTGCCACCACCGCTGCACTCTATCCCCCAGTGCTTGCCACCACCGCCACGCTGTCCCCCGGTGCCTGCTTGCCACCACCGCCGCGCTCTCCCCCGGTTCTTACCGCCACGCTCCTATCCCCCAGTGTTTGCCGCCATCGCCGCGCTCTGTCCCGTTCTGAGGGTACTTGCCGTGGCACTCTGTGCCCTGATGCTGCCGCTGCGCTGTCCGCCACCGCCGCGCTCCTGTTCCCCGGTGGTTTCTTCCGCCGCGCTCCTGTCCCCCGGTGGTTTCTTCCGCCCCACCGCCGCCGCCGCGCTCTGTCCCGTTCAGCGTGGGGGGGTCTCTGTCGCTCCATGCCTGCTTTCTTCCTGGAAAATGGCCGCCGCGCATGCGCAGACGGACATCTCGGCACTGAAATCTCGGGAGATGAGATTTCAGCGCTGAACTCTCATCTCCCGAGATTTCAGTGCCGAGATGTCCGTCTGCGCATGCGCGGCGGCCATTTTCCAGGAAGAAAGCAGGCATGGAGCGACAGAGACCCCCCCACGCTGAACGGGACAGAGCGCGGCGGCGGCGGTGGGGCGGAAGAAACCACCGGGGGACAGGAGCGCGGCGGTGGCGGACAGCGCAGCGGCAGCATCAGGGCACAGAGTGCCGCGGCAAGTACCCTCAGTGGCAGCGCAAATGTATATCCTCTTTGTAAGACGCACCCCCTTTTTCCCCTCAATTTTGGGGGAAAAAAAGTGCGTCTTACAAAGCGGAAAATACGGTAAATAAGTCATGGCGGTGGAGCAGGGAGAGGTAAGTATTTCAACTTTGCAAGTGCTGTGGTCCAGAGCAAGCAGGGGGTCCACTCGTTGGCGATGGCACTGGCACAGGGCCCCTCATAGTACGGCGGTGTGTCTGACTGTGGGTGGGCCGAACCTGCACTTTCAGCTGCACCTTCCTTTTTGTCACCGTGTAAGGTGGTACAGTATATGGGAAGGGTAACCTGAGTTTCATCTGGGTCACATTCAGGCGGTGTAGAGTGCGAGGGGAATATAGTGGTCTGGGTCAATGTACCAGCAGAATCATCTAGCAGTGGCTGGGCCTCAGTGCACTTGTGGCGCCCCCAGGAGTACGGTTACCACAGTGGCATTACCTTCCTCCTAGGGAGTGTGATGTCATGCTTGGGAGCAACGAAGTAAAGGAACTGCACGACTGTGTCTGTCCTCTTTCTCCTGCGCCTGGCGCACGGCTCTGCTACATCCTGCAGTGCATATCATCTACCAACTCTTTCATGTGCCCTGCGACAATGGCCATACCTGTGCAGGGCTTCTACATCTTAGCTGCACCACAGCTTCTGTCCCAGAGAAGCGCCACTGCAGCGCTGGTCAAACTACTCAGAAACCACAGGTGGCGTCACGTATCATTCACCTATAAACGTAATTCACCCCTTTGCATGGATGCCCAGGGCCATGGAATGGGTCACCACCACTGTGACACATCCCAGGGAGGCACAGTCCCGGTACCGATTAACCCCACTGCCCTGCCTGGCCACCCACACTCCATGTCAGATTCATCTTGGACTGGGGAATTCACGATTTGACTTGATAACCCATGCATGGTATGATAGAAAGAGCTACATGGACTAATGTGAAGTGTGGCCTGCTGCATCATTCACTTTGGGTGGGTGTGCAGGAGACAAGGAAAGGGGCTCTTCCTGACCAGGAGCCAGCACTTGACGACTCAGTGCTTGCATTTTTAGAAACTTCAGAAGAGGAGGGCATATTTGCTGGAGTCTGTTTCGGCAATATAAGCCCAAACCAGTTCCTCATGCTCCGGCTTTAAAAAACGGTTAACCTACTCTCAGAAAAGGTAGCCTTCCAGGCGTTCCGTAGACAGACCATGACGCAGGCTCAACACCTCCTGCCTTAGCTGCTATTGTGCTTTTGCCACTACCAGCAGAAGCACCACCACCATCAGCACCAGTTGGCCCCCCCATGCCCACGTCCGCAGCCTCTTCCACCAAACTTCCAAATTTAGCACAAAATAGACACAAAATAACATCACATATATGGTACTGTATCAGAAGCGTACAGCTCTATTCAGTCAAAGGATAATTGTCAATCTCCATTTATATTCCATCAGTCACACAGAGACACTCCCAGGCTCAGTATGGATTAGACAAGAATATAAAAAGTAGACAAAGTGTACAGTATCATCAGATAGCAGGTATATATAGCATAGTTTAAACATTAACAATGTATGTCTATATATCATGAGTAGTATTGAGCCACCCCGCTAGTGTTTTGGTTCGTCGCACAAGAGGCAAGTTCGTCGAATGTTCGTCAAACCACACTGAAAACAATGGCAGACAAACACATACTATCACATAGAAAATAATTACAAAACACCTTAAAAGGTGTCCCAAAGCCAACAAAATGCTCAGAAGCCAAAAATAACATATGGAAAAGAGCAAATACATTTACAAAAGAGGTGGAGGAGACACAAATCTAGGCTTGTCATGCCCTTATGAAGTCAAGAAAGTCTGGACTAAAAATGTAAAAACCAAACCCAAAAAAGCAAAATCTGAAAACGAACACGATCATATACCGTCGTACTTCCCACCAATAAATTATGGCAACTGGCGATCGGGCGGCGTTATTCCAAACAGCGTCCATGAAGCCAAAGTGTTTGCTTTCCGGGGGCAGTATGATTGCAAAGCTGAACCTCAAAGAAATGTCCAAAAGGTCACCACCAGGAGTGGAGACGGCGGCTTAATTGGACTCCACCCAGGAAACCACAACCATGCCACCTCAAAAAAAGATGCAAACATTGAAAGCTTTGTCGATTGTATGGTGTGGTATGTCCGTTTGTAGTTGTGCTAGCGATTTGTCAGCTTTATTCCGTTAACGAACGAGACTCCGGCATGCCCATGCGGTACGCGTAAAGCTTACTAGAGGGATACGCAAGGCTCTGGCACGCGCGATCGAGCAATAACAGGGCTATCATGGCCTTCCATGTCCGGGGCTACATGCGCGCTACACTGAAAGGACCATCTTTTGACACTTACAGGTGCAGATAACCCGCCGCACACCGTTAGTGATGGGGATCTGGGATTCCAATAATTCGCCGTGAACGATGATTTCCCAGTAAGTGCAGGTCAACAGCAATTCCTGATTTCATCCTAACTGCCATTCCAGAAAAAATGCAAAACATTACGTGTCCAAACCACAGGTGCTGTAGCTTGCTTAACAGCTCTGCAGCCATTCTCAGGACCAGTATGGATTCTACAAGATTCGAGAAAGTTGATAAAGGGTACAGTTTCACCGGATAACACGTATATATGTTGCATAGTTTACACATTAAAAACCTATGTGTATCGATCAGGAGGCAGGCTCAGATGGTCTCAGGCCCAGTATGGATTAGACCAGATTGTACAAAGTTGAGATAGGGTACATTATCACTGGATAGCAGGTATATAGAACATAGTTTAAACATTTAAAATCTCTGTGTTCTCTGCATGGATTACACAACAATCTAAAAACTAGAAAAAAGGAAATGTATTTCAAGCGTACACCATGATACACTTTTGTTGGTATTTTTAAATCTTCATTTATATTTCTGTCTCAGTAAGACAGCCCAGACTCTCTGCAATAGGAAATTAGATGCATACAATTATTTACCTAAAGTCTAGTGATTGCAGAAATCTACGAATTACTCTTCACGGGAACAACTTCCGTCACAATTCTTAGAGGCGATGCTGACCCTCAATTAATTAGTGTGTGAACACAGCAAAAACCTCTCTTTGTGAAGAAAGTGTTGCTGTATCGCAGTACCGTTGATCCCATCGCCGTTACTTATATCCAACCAATTTTGATCACAGGGAGAGATGTAAACATGGTGCTCACTGCCTATCATGATCTGTCACGTAACTTTGGAGTGCAAAACACAGAAGCCACAGGCCGTAGGCGATTCAAGTGGATTGGCATGAGAGGGAGGGCACATTTAAAAATGTGAGCTGGAATGTCACACGTCTGTGGGTAGGAAAACTGTGAAAGCTAATGAGAAACCACCACTGTATCTCATTGTGAGTCGACGTCCATAAGAAATGGAAGCCATTGATCATCTGAAGCTGGATCCCGGCCAGCGGGACAGGGCATAGCTACGTCTTAACCATCATCTCCTATCAGTTCACCAAATTTGAAGTGCCAGTCCCAGTGATGGATTTGACAGCCCAGACTACACAGCGGAGGAGCAGGGAGAGGTAAACATTGCAAATGCTGGGGCCCTGCCCAAGCAAGGGGGGCCCACTCGTGGATGTCGGCACTGGCACTGGGCCCCTCATAGTACGGCGGTGTCTGACGGCGGGTGTGCACCACCATCGTCAGAGACACTTGATTGCACTATGAGGGACCCTGTGCCAGTGCCCGCGCCCATGAGTCAGCCCACCTGTCCAGGGCAATGGCACTCGCACGGTTGCGTGCGCTCGGTGGTGACCCCGGCCATTGGGGGGAGGAGGCTGCCCAGTTAGGGAGGTTGACAAAATGCCATATGTTGATGTGGGACATTCACCTGCTGCTAAAGGTGAAATTGGTCAAGTCCCAGGAACAGGCGGACCAAAGAAAACCATTTTTCTGGCAACCTATGTGTCATCAGGGTGAGGTGGGACAAAATCCTTGGAAACCCATGCATGGTTAATTTTAATGAAGGTTAGATCATCCACATTTGGGTTGACAGACGGGTCCTTTTTTCTGTCAGTATTGATCCAGCAGCACTGAAGACTCTTTCCGATAGCACACTTGCAGCTGGGCATGCGAGCTCCTGTAAGGCATATTGTGCCAATTCAGGCCAGGTGTCCAGTTTAGCTGCCCAATGGTCAAATGGGAATGACCTGTGAGGGAGAACATCGATATGGGAGGAAAAGTAGTTTGTAACCATACTTGACAAGTTCTGTCTCCTGTCAGTTTCAATCGATGCAGTATTACCAGTCGTGTGAGCGGGACTTGAAAAATCAGTCCACAACATGGTCATGAAACCCTTGTCTCCAATGCCACTTCTGATGTGTCCACCACCAACACTGCTTCCAAGTTGCCCCGGCCCCTACGGCTCGTGTGAGAACCATCACCGCTGCTGTGTGCTGGGAATGCCTCAACCAACCGGTTTACCAGAGTAGCTTGTTTGTTAGCCAATATTAGGTCAAGGTTCTCCTGTGGCATGATGTTTTGAAATTTGCCTTTATAGCATGGATCCAGGATGCTGGCCAAACAGTCGTCATCATCGTTCATCATTTTGGCAATGCGGGGGTCCCTTTTTAGGATCTGCAAGGCATAATCTGACATGTGGGCCAATGTTCCCGGTGTCAATGATGCACTGCGAGTGCTGGGTGGAGGAGCACTTTCTGGCAAATCCACATCCCTCCAGTCAAGCACAAACCCTGTACCAGACCTTGAAAAGCCAACATTTTCTCTTGCCCCACAAGAAGCATCCTCCTCCCCTAAATAATCATCCCCATCATTATCCTCCTCATCTTCTTCCTCCACCTCGTCCACGACAGTTCCCTGACTAGACAATGGCTGACTGTCATCAAGGCTTCCCTCCTCCTCTTCCTCCTCATCAACCTCGGCTGCAGACGCCTGCTCCTTAATGTGCGTCAAAGTTTGCATGAGCAGACGCATAAGTGGGATGCTCATGCTTATGATGGCGTCGTCTGCACTTAGCAGCTGTGTGCATTCCTCAAAACACTGAAGAACTTTACAGAGGTCTTTCAGCTTCGAACACTGCACACCTGTCAACTCCATGTCTGCCCTCAAAGTGCCTGCCCGTGTATCCTCCCACAAATGCATTATGGCCTGCTTTTGTTCACACAGCCGCTCAACCATGTGCAGGGTGGAGTTCCACCTTGTTGCAATGTCGATAATTAGGCGGTGCTTGGGAAGGTGGAGCAATCGCTGCAGCTTCTGCATACGACTGGAGTGGACCGGCGGATGTGCGAGCACAGTCTTCGAACCTTAAGGAGCAGGCCTGTTAAATCCAGATAATTAGTGAGGAAGCACTGCACCACCAGGTTTCAAGGTGTGAGCCAAGCAAGGTATGTGTCTGAGTTTTGAAAGGGCTATGGCTGCCACAAAATTCCGGCCGTTATCACTAACTACCTTGCCTGCCTCAAGATGTAGACTGCCCAGACATGACTCAGTTTGTAGCTGAAAGTAGTCGGCCAGTACCTCCGCGGTGTGTCTGTCGCCAAAACACATCATCTGCAACACAGCCTGCTGACGCTTTCCACTAGCTGATCGATAGGGGGACACCTCGTCTGCAACACTGGCAGCTGTGGATGGAGTGCTTGTGCGACTGCGCTCTGTGGATGAGCTTTCGCTTCTGGAGGAGGAGGAGGAAGGTCGAATGCCTACAGCCAACTGTTTCCTATACCGTGGGCTAGGCAGCACTGTCCCACCACCACTGTCCCCTGTGGACCCTGCATCCACCATATTAACCCAGTGCGCAGTGATGGACACGTAACGGCCCTGGCCATGCCTACTGGACCATACATCAGTTGTGAGGTGCACCTTTCCACTCACTGACAGCTTGAGTGCATGGAAAATGCGGTCTTTCACATGAAGGTGGAGGGCTGGGATGGCTTTGCGAGAAAAGAAGTGGCGACTGGGTAGTTCATAGCGTGGAACTGCGTAGGCCATTAGTTCGCGGAAAGCTGCGCTTTCAACCAACCGATAGGGCATCATCTCTAGCGAGATTAGTTTGGCAATGTGGGTGTTCAAAGCCAGTGTACGCAGATGAGAGGGTGAGTACTTTTTTGTCCTACTCATAGTCTCTGGTAGGGTAAGCTGGACTTGAGAGCTGGATATGGTGGAAGTAGCGGTGGACATGGCGGACTGAGAGAGGGTTGATGATGGTGATGGAGTTGGTGTTCTGTTATGAGTTCATTTTCCCCTTCACCATTGAGGTCTGATGAACTCCCTCTTCTGGTGAAGGAAGGTAGTGAGGCTGATTACCAAGCACCTGAGCTGGGAGAGGATGACTGGGCGATGGGGATCTCTGACTGGATATAAGGCAGCCGACGCCCTTCTGCCTCGCTGGTGATTTCTCTGTGGAATTCTAGGAGACCAGTCTGATTCCTGCTGCTCAAAAGCTAAGTTTTCTGCTTTGCCTTTTTGCATTTGTGTTTTGGTTTTAGTTTGCCTTGCTTTTCTGGATTCTGCCATTCCCTGCTGGGGTGGGCTGAATTCCTTTTTTGTCGGTTTGCTCTGTCTTCAGAAAATACCGGCGTACTGACATAGTCTTTTTGAAGCCTAGTGACTTCAGGGCTTTTTTCTCTGTCAGTCAGTTGGCTCTTATTTTGATAGGGTTTTTCGCGGATTGCAGACAGCAGCTTTCCTATCCTGTCCTACCTAGTTAGCTTGGGCCCCATCATTTGCTCAGCCTATCTTTCTATCTGTGTTAGTGTTTTTTCTTCTTGCTTCACCATCATATGTTGGGGGCTGCCTATTGCTTTGGGGTCTGCTCTGGGGCAGTTTAGATTTCCCTCTCTGTCTTTAGGCTATGTAGTTCTCCAGCTGTGATCGAGGGGTCTAGGGCACTGTAGGAACCCCCCACGGCTACTGCTAGTTGTTGATAGGTTCAGGGGTCTGCAATCCGATAGCTGCCAACTTCTCTGGTTTTCTGGACTTAGCTAGCATTTCTGTTTTTGCCTCCTACGGTGACTCATTCATAACAGAATCACCAGCCATACCGCAGATCCTAGGGTACTCAATAGCAGGAAAGAATTAAAAATAAAAAAAAAAGTGTGTATATTTTTTCCTCTATATCTCTGAGGCCGTAGGGGGAATTTTTTTTCTCTCAATGGAGATAAAGCAATTGTCTGATCGTGTGGAGCAGCTCGCTGCGGAAGTGCGGGGAATTTCCGCCTACCTTGCTCATTCACATGCTGCTGAACCAAAGATCCCTACTCCTGATGTGTTTTTTGGGGATCGGTCTAAATTTTTGAATTTCAAAAATAATTGTAAATTATATTTTGCCTTGAAGCCTAACTCGTCAGGGAGCTCCGCGCAGCAGGTTAAAATTGTCATCTCTTTGCTGCGTGGCGATCCCCAGGATTGGGCGTTTTCTTTGAAACCTGATGATCCTAGTCTGACTAATGTGAACGCATTTTTTCAGGCCTTGGGGTTGTTGAATGACGAACCTAATGCTATTGATCAGGCTGAAAAGACCCTTTTGGCATTGAGCCAGGGTCGGGATTCGGCAGAGTTGTACTGTACAAAATTCCGAAAGTGGGCGGTCCTTACTGCCTGGAATGATAATGCCTTGGCAGCTCTCTTTCGGAAGGGTTTGTCAGAAGCCGTAAAAGATACTATGGTGGGATTTCCTGTTCCCTCTGGTCTGGACGATTCTATGTCATTAGCCATTCAGGTTGATCGGCGTTTACGTGAACGCAGGACTGCACGAGAGGTGTTGCCACCTGTTGAGCAAGTGTCTGAACCTATGCGATGTGATAGAGTTTTGTCCAGGGAGCAACGTCAGGAGTTCAGAAAGCGTAATAAGCTGTGTTTTTTTTTTTTATTTCTGTCTGTCCTAAACGAGAGAAACGTTTTGCACACACGTTTTATGTGGGTGGTGTTCAACCTAAGTTTCTTCTGGCAATTACTCTGATCTGCTCCCTGTCCACATTTTCCGCCAAGGCTTTTGTGGATTCGGGAGCAGCCCTGAACCTAATGGACTTGGATTTTGCTAAACGTTGTGGATTTCCTATGACACCTCTGCGGACGCCTATCCCTTTGAGGGGGATTGATGCTACTCCTTTGGTGAAAAATAAACCTCAGTTTTGGGCCCAGGTGGTAATGCGGGTCGCCCCAAACTATCAAGAAAATTGCAGATTTTTGGTGTTGCAGAATTTGCATGATACCATTGTTCTGGGGTTTCCCTGGTTGCAAATTCATAATCCAGTTTTGGACTGGAAATCTGTGTCTGTGGTGAGTTGGGGTTGTCGGTGTGATCTTAGTGAGGCTCCGGTTTTTTCCACCTCTCCTCAGTCGCATGATGTTCCTGACTATTTGGCAGACTTTTATGATGTATTTAGTGAGAATGAGTCTGCGTCTTTGCCTCCTCATAGGAGTTATGACTGTGCAATTGAACTGAGCCCGGGGTGTAAATTTCCCAAGGGTCGGCTCTTCAATTTATCTGTACCCGAGCACGAGGCTATGCGATCCTATATTAAGGAGGCCTTGGAGAAGGGTCATATTAGACCATCTTCTTCACCATTAGGTGCTGGTTTTTTTTTTGTGGCCAAAAAGGATGGTTCATTAAGGCCTTGTATTGATTATCGTGCCCTCAACAAAATTACTATTAAATATCAGTATCCGTTACCCCTGATTTCGGATCTATTCTCCAGAGTTAAAGGTGCTTGCTGGTTTACCAAGCTTGACCTCAGGGGGGCGTATAATCTTATCCGCATTAAGCATGGGGATGAATGGAAGACGGCGTTTAATTCTCCAGAGGGACATTTTGAGTACCTGGTGATGCCTTTTGGGCTCACTAATGCCCCTTCTGTCTTCCAGTGCTTCATGAACGACATTTTCCGAGACTTTGTGTATACATTTTTGATTATCTATCTGGATGATATTTTGATCTTCTCCAAGGATTGGGATTCTCATGTGGAACATGTTCGGACGGTGTTCCGGAGTTTGAGGGAGAATTCCCTGTATGTCAAAGGATCAAAATGCCTTTTTGGGGTACAGAGGATTTCATTTTTGGGATTTATTTTGTCTCCGTCAACTACTGAAATGGATCCAGCCAAGGTACAGGCCATTTATGATTGGGTTCAGCCCACTTCTTTGAAGGCCCTTCAGAAGTTTTTGGGTTTTGCTAATTTTTATCGGAAATTTATAGCAAAATTTTCTAGTATTGCTAAGCCATTGAGTGATCTGACTAAGAAGGGTGCTGATGTGTTGAATTGGTCTCCGGAGGCTGTTTCTTCCTTTCAGGAGCTGAAGCGAAGATTCACTTCTGCCCCGGTTTTGCGGCAACCTGATGTCTCACTCCCGTTCCAGGTAGAGGTGGACGCTTCTGAGATTGGTGCAGGAGCTGTTTTGTCCCAAAAGGATCCTGTAACATCTAAAATGAATCCCTGTGCTTTCTTTTCCCGAAAGTTCTCCCCATCTGAACGTAACTATGATGTGGGGAATCGGGAACTGTTGGCCATGAATTGGGCATTTGAGGAGTGGAGACATTGGTTGGAGGGAGCCGAACATCAAGTCGTGGTCCTCACTGACCACAAGAATTTGATTTACCTGGAGTCGGCCAAACGCTTGAACCCTAGACAGGCTAGATGGGTCTTGTTTTTTTACACGTTTTGATTTTGTGGTCTCTTTTCTTCCTGGCACTAAGAATGTCAAGGCTGATGCTCTTTCTAGGAGCTTCTTTGCTGATTCTCCTGTGGTGACCAAGCCTGCTACCATCTTATGCGAAGGGGTAGTTCTTTCTGCCATCTCGCCCAATTTGAGACGTGCTCTGGAAGAGTTCCAGGAGGACAAACCTGAGCGTTGTCCCAGTGGAAAGTTGTATGTTCCTGACCAGTGGAAGAAGAGAGTGATGTCTGAAGTTCATTGCTCTGCATTGGCTGGTCATCCAGGTATTTTTGGTACTAGAGATCTGGTGAGTCGGTCTTTTTGGTGGCCCGCCTTGTCTCATGATGTCAGGAATTTTGTTCAGTCCTGTGGGACTTTCTCCCGGTCTAAACCTTGTTCTCGCTCTAGTGGGTTGTTGATGCATTTGCCGGTCCCCAGGAGGCCATGGACCCATATTTCAATGGATTTCATCTCTGATATGCCTGTCTCTCAGAGAATGACTGTTATTTGGATGATTTGTGATAGGTTCTCTAAGATGGTTCATCTTGTACCACTCCCTAAGTTGCCATCTTCCTCTGAGTTGGTGCCCCTGTTTTTGCAACAGGTGGTTCGCTTGCACGGGATTCCTGAGAACATTGTATCTGACAGAGGAGTTCAGTTTGTGTCTAGATTTTGGAGAACGTTCTGTTCCAAGCTGGGAATTCAGTTGTCCTTCTCCTCTGCGTTTCACCCTCAGACCAATGGGCAGACTGAGAGAACAAACCAGACCTTGGAGTCGTATTTGAGATGTTTTATTTCCGCTGATCAGGATGACTGGGTTTCATTTTTGCCCTTGGCCGAATTTGCTTTAAATAATAGAGCTAGTTCTGCCACTTTGATGTCACCTTTTTTTGTAACTTTGGGTTTCATCCACGATTTTCTTCAGGGCAGGTGGAGCCTTCTGCCTGCCCAGGTGTTGACACTGTGGTGGAGAGAATGCACCAGATCTGGGACCAAGTGGTGGATAAGTTATCTCTCTCCCAGGAAAAGGCCCAGCGGTTTTCCAACCGACATAGGACCGTTGGTCCCCAGTTTAAGGTGGGTGATATGGTTTGGTTATCATCAAAAAATATCGCTATGAAGGTAGCTTCTCCTAAGTTTAAGCCTAGATTTATTGCGCCTTACAAGATTTTGGAGATCATTAATCCGGTCTCTTTTCGGTTGGCTCTTCCTGTCACATTTAAAATCCATAATGTGTTTCATAAGTCCTTGTTGAAGAGGTTTGTTGAACCAGTAGTTCCTGAGATGGCACCTCCGGACCCTGTATTGGTTGAAGGTAACATGGAATATGAGGTATAGAAGATACTGGATTCCCGTCTGGCTAGACGGAGACTCCAGTATTTGGTTAAGTGGAAGGGTTATGGTCAGGAGGATAATTCCTGGGTCTCTGCCTCTGATATTCATGCCAAAAGATTGGTGCGTGCCTTTCATCGGGCTCACCCTGATCGTCCTGGTGGCGTGGATGAGGGTTCGGTGACCCCTCCTCAAAGGGGAGGTACTGTTATGAGTTCATTTTCCCCTTCACCATTGAGGTCTGATGAACTCCCTCTTCTGGTGAAGGAAGGTAGTGAGGCTGATTACCAAGCACCTGAGCTGGGAGAGGATGACTGGGCGACGGGGATCTCTGACTGGATATAAGGCAGCCGACGCCCTTCTGCCTCGCTGGTGATTTCTCTGTGGAATTCTAGGAGACCAGTCTGATTCCTGCTGCTCAAAAGCTAAGTTTTCTGCTTTGCCTTTTTGCATTTGTGTTTTGGTTTTAGTTTGCCTTGCTTTTCTGGATTCTGCCATTCCCTGCTGGGGTGGGCTGAATTCCTTTTTTGTCGGTTTGCTCTGTCTTCAGAAAATACCGGAGTACTGACATAGTCTTTTTGAAGCCTAGCGTCTTCAGGGCCTTTTTCCCTGTCAGTCTGTTGGCTCTTATTTTGATAGGGTTTTTTGCAGATTGCAGACAGCAGCTTTCCTATCCTGTCCTATCTAGTTAGCTTGGGCCCCATCATTTGCTCAGCCTATCTTTCTATCTGTGTTAGTGTTTTTTCTTCTTGCTTCACCGTCATATGTTGGGGGCTGCCTATTGCTTTGGGGTCTGCTCTGGGGCAGTTTAGATTTCCCTTTCTGTCTTTAGGCTATGTAGTTCTCCGGCTGTATCGAGGGGTCTAGGGCACCGTAGGAACCCCCCACAGCTACTGCTAGTTGTTGTTGATAGGTTCAGGGGTCTGCAATCCGATAGCTGCCAACTTCTCTGGTTTTCTGGACTTAGCTAGCATTTCTGTTTTTGCCTCCTACGGTGACTCATTCATAACAGTGTTCTTTCCGATGGCCTAGATTCAGTCTTTCGTTGCAATAACAGTGTGATTCCCTGAATGATTTGTCCTTGCGACGACAACTCAACATTTGCTGCTGGTGGTGTGCTAACCGGCAGACTTACAGAGGGGGAAACAATGTTGCGTTGCTGACTACCTTCTTTGGGAGCAGTAGCACATGTGGCACGTGGGTTTTGGTAGTCCATCCACGCTTGCCCAGTGCATTGTGGTTAAATGTCTTAGCATGCAACTGGTATTCAAATTTCTCAGATTTTTCCCTCGGCTAAAGGTCTTTGCGCACTTCTTCTTACAGATTACCTTTGCCTGATCATTAGGATTTTGTTCAAAAAAGTGCCACACTGCACTCTTTCTACTAGGGAAGACAGCTTGAGGCCTTGCATGCTGTGCTTTTTTGACTGTCTGGCCAAGCTGTCCTGCAATTTTTTTGTTTTTTTGTAACCCGTTTTTGGACTGCTCCACAACTGTTGCGATGTCGATGACCGCTGCGGATGCTCCTCCTCCTCTTCTGAGCTATTGGCAGCGGCACACTCCACCCCCAATGGATGCCAATCTGGTTCAACAACTGGGTCATCCATCACCTCCTCTTCAATGTCATGTGCACCTTCCTCTGTGTCACCGTGTATGGTGGTATAGTATGCGGGAGGGGGCAACTGAGTTTCATCAGGGTCAGATTCTGGCTCAGTATACTGCGAGGACAATGTAGTGCTCTGAGTCAATATACCAGCAGATAACTCTAGCAGTGGCTGTGCATCAGTGCACTCCGTGTCAGATTCATCTTGGCCTGGGTAATTCACGATTTGACTTGATAACCCAGGCATGGTATGTGAAAACAGCTCCATGGAGTAATCTGTAGTGTGGCCTACCGCATCCTTCAATTTTGGTAGGGGTGAAGGACACAAGGAAAGGTGTGGTTCATGACCATGAGCCTCCAATGACGACTCAGTGCTTTTATTTTTTAAAACTTCAAAAGAGGAGGCGATAGAGCTGGAGTCAGCAATGTAAGCCAAAACTTGTTCTTGAAGCTCCGGCTTTAGAAGCGGTTTACCTACTCTGAGAAAAGGGAGCCTTCGAGGCCTTGTGGAGCCAGACGATGACGCAGCCTCAACACCTCCAGTATTAGGTGCTATTTTGCTTTTGCCAATACCAGCAGATCCACCACCAACACCATCATTTCCAGCTGCCAACCCCCGCCCACTTCCACCACACTTCCTCATTTTTTGGAAGAATTTACCCAAATTTACACCAACTCTCTGGTACTGTAAAACAAGGTACAAGGTGTTTATAGTACTGGGGAGAATTGGAATGTCTCTACACTTCAGGGCACTGTGGGATTCAGTCAGGCCCTGTTTATTTAACACCGCAATAAGACAGGCAGATTCTCTATGCTGATAGAAGGGTGTATAGAGGACTGTGGAGAATTGGAATGTCTCTACACTTCAGGACACTGTGGGATTCAGTCAGGCCCTGTTTATTTAACACCACAATATGACAGGCAGATTCTCTATGCTGTTAGAAAGGTGTATAGAGGACTGTGGAGAATTGGAATGTCTCTACACTTCAGGACACTGTGGGATTCAGTCAGGCCCTGTTTATTTATCACCGCAATGTGACCGGCAGAAATTGCCTAGTGTATGACAAATTACAAGGTGTATATAGAATTGGGCAGAACTGGAATCTCACTAGAGTGTAGGTCTGTAAGAACGGAAAAACTCCTCAACTTATCCTTACAGAGTCACACACAGCTTCACTGTGGCCGTGATAACAGCCGTTACACAGTACTGAGAGAGGAGCGTGCACGTACACCGCTGTCCAGTGTATGTAAAATTGTCAAGCTCTGTGTTCTAGTATATGGACTGACACATGCTGTCTCTCTATAGTTTTGAATGTAATCAAACAGCAAATATACTAAACTGTTTGAAAGCCAGACAAAACTATAAGGTGGAGGTCTGTAAGAATGGAACAACTCCTCAACTTATCCTTACAGAGTCACACACAGCTTCACTGTGGCCATGATAACAGCCATTACACGGTACTGAGAGAGGAGCATACACCGCTGTATGGTGTGTGAAAAATGAACGCTCAGCAACTCACAAGGACAAAACAATAAAATCTGGATTGCTTTGAAAAAAGCAGTTTGCTCAGCAGTGGGCACACAGCAATGCAGCTACCAGGTAGCCTTAAAAGGCAGCCTAATAACCAACAGAGCTGATGCACCAAAATATAGCCTCCCCTTGCACTGCACAGTGACTGGTGTGTTGTACAGGCAAAATCGCTAGCAGCAGAATCAGTTTTTGGCATCTTCTTCCCTGCCTAACACTCTCCCTACAGAATCAGAAGCAGCTCTCCCTATTCTGAGATCAGCATGAGTAACATGGCGGTCGGCGTCGCCGCCCTTTTATACCCCCTGTGATGCCCCACAAATCACTTGCATGCCCTTCTCCAAGATGGTGGTGACCGCTGCCTATGTCATCACGTTGCCCACAGTGTCCGTTCTTCCTGATTGGCTGCAAAAAGGGAGCTCAAGCATCTTTTGAAATGCGACTTTGGCGCTAAAGTCACCGACCTCATGGCCGACCTCATGCTAAGGTCGGGTTTCATTTCATGAAACCCGACTTTGGCGAAAGTCGGCGACTTTTCAATTTTTTCGACCCGTTTCGCTCAACTCTACATACCAGTGATGGTGTCACAAGGGGAGAAGAGAAATGAGATCCTTCCTGAATGCAGGCATAAGGAAAATGGTGGAATGGAGGGAAAATGGGGCTGAACTAACCATAATCCTTTGCAAAAGGCTACCAGGATGCATTGCAACTTTACCAGAATGCACTGCAAACGGAGGGAAATAGCAAAGTGAAAGTAAAACACACAATAACACTGCAGTTATGACTCTGGTCACTAGATGGAGCCATAAAACACTGTAAACATTAACAAGCAGATAATCAAGGATTATGAAATGTCGGAGACAGAACACTCCCCATCTGGCATCAAACAGATTTCACTATTCTTTTTCTCCGAAGACAACAATAGGACCAGCTCAGTTACTGGTCTGGAGAATGTCTTAAGTTCATTCCCTTTGGCCATCCTCAGTTCGACTTTGTCGACATTGCCATCCTTACTAGGGAGTGTTGCTGTCACTAGTCCAAGTGGCCACTGGTTTCAGTGAACTTGACAGTCTTTCACAAGGATGAGGTCACCAATCCTCAGATTAGGCCTATTAGATTTCAACTTCGTCTGTGGCTGCAGGGTAGACAAATACTGTTTGCGCCACCTGTCGCAGAATGTATTGGCATGACTTTTTACCTGTCTCCATTGGCGCTTGTAGAGGTCCTTAGCAATAAATCCTCCTGGAGGGGCACTGGATAGTCCTGTTTTCTGGGTGAGGAGAGTAGCTGGAGTTATTGTATGAAGTGTAGACATCTGAGGGCGGATTTCAGCATCTAAGTCCTCTCTTACTAGTTCAAAGGTGCCTTGAAAATGTTCCTCAGTGTACAATAGTTTTGTTCCTGAGGGCCATGTTGTGCTCCATAGTCGACTTACGTCAACTGCTCTTGTTGCGTGATCTGCAGGATTTTGGTCTGTGGGAATGTAATGCCACTGTTTTGAATTAACTGATCTCCTAAATCATAGCACTCTGTTGTTGACATAAACGTAGAATCGTCTAGTTTCATTGTGGATTTATCCCAGGACTGCTTTGCTGTCAGAGTGGAACTTGACTTGTGTCACGTCGATGTCCATCTCGGACGCGATGAACTCTGCTAACTCGATGGCTAAGACAGCAGCATAACGCTTTAACCTTGGCATAGTGTGCTTTGGTTGTGGAGCAAGTTTGGCCTTCCCCTTAATGAATCCAATGTGTCTCTGACATTTGGAATCTACAGTTTTGAGATGGGCAACAGCAGCAATTGCTTTAACAGAAGCATCTGCGAATACATACAGTCTTTGGCTTTGTATTTCTGTAGACTGCACAGGGGTGTATGGTCTTGGAACATTCAGGTTGGAGAGGGCTGCTAAAGAGTTCTTCCATACTTCCCACTGGATTCTCTTATCAGGTAGCAGAGGTGCATCCCAGTCAGATGTCTCCTTAGTTAAGTCTCTTAGTATGGCTTTGCCTTGTATACTAACAGGAGCTGCGAAACCCAAGGGATCGTACAGGCTGTTGATGGTAGACAGGACACCTCTGCATGTGAAAGGCTTTTCTTCCTGGCTGACCTGAAAGGTAAAGGTGTCTGACTGTAGATTCCAGAGAAGCCCGAGGCTGCGCTGCATTGGTGTGGGGTCTGACCCCAGGTCCAGGTCTCCGAGACTGTTACACAAGTCTTGTGAAGGGAATGCATTCATGAGTTCTTGGCTGTTTGAGGCTATTTTGTAAAGCCTGAGGTTAGAGCAAGCAAGCATCTCTTGGGCTCTCCTGAGAAGACTGATGGAAGTCTCATTTGAAGGCATGGTTATCAGACAGTCATCTCAACATAAAAGTCCTTTTCTGTGAATTGTCTGACGTCTGATTCGTATTCTATTTCTCCTTCTTGAGCTGACCTTTTGAGACCATAAATGGTGACTGCAGGAAAAGGACTATTGCCAAACATGTGCACTCTCATGCAGTACTCTGTGACCTCTTTAGTAGGATCATTGTCTCTGTACCAGAAGAATCTTAGGAAGTTCCTGTCTCTCTCTCACAAGAAAACAATGGAACATTTGCTGGATGTCAGCGATGAAGGCAATGGAATCCTTACGGAAGTGCATTAGTAACATAGTAACATAGTTTTGAAGGCTGAAGGAAGACCTTATGTTCATCTAGTTCAGCCTATTTTTAGTGCAGCTGATCTGCATTGTTGATCCTGGGGAAGGCAAAAAACCCACAGAGTAGAAGCCAATTTTCTCCATAGGGAAAAAAATTTCTTCCCTTAAGCTGGGTCAATCATCTACCTATAATATTATGTTATTTGTAACCTTCTATACTGTTACTCACAAGAAAAGAATCCATTCCTTTCTTAAATTCATTCAGTGAGTTGGCCATCACCACTTCCTCAGGAAGAGAATTCCAGAGCCTCACTGCTCTTACCGTGAAGAACCCTCTTCTATGCTGGTGCAGAAATTGTCTTTCCTCCAAACGAAGAGAACGCCCCCTTGTTCTTGTCACAGTCCTTGGTACAAACAGTTCATTGGAAAGATCTCTGTATTGCCCCCTGATATACTTGTACATATATATTAGGTCTCCCCTAAGTCTTCTCTTTTCTAGAGTAAATAGACCTAATTTTGATAACCTTTCTGGGTATTGTAGTGAACCAACTCCATTTATCATTTTAGTAGCCCGCCTTTGAACCCTTTCAAGTTCAGTAATGTCTTTCTTGAGCATCGGCGTCCAAAATTGCACACAATACTCCAAGTGTGGACTGACGAGTGATTTGTACAGAGGGACAATTATGTTTTCATCTCGTGTCCCCAGACCTCTTCTAATGCATCCCATGACCCTATTTGCTTTGGTGGCAGCTGCCTAACACTGGGCACTCCAATTTAGCTTCTTATTGACTAAGATGCCTAAGTCTTTTTCCATGTCTGATTTCCCCAGCAGTTTCCCATTTGGTAAGTAATTGTAGCATCTATTTCTCCTTCCCATGTGCATAAACTTACACTTATCTGTGTTAAACCTCATTTGCCATTTTTCAGCCCAATTCTCCAATTTACTCAAATCTGTCTGTAGTTCCAAACTGTCCTCCTTTGTGTTAACTACCTTACATAGTTTTGTATCATCTGCAAATACTGATATTTTACTGTGTAAGCCATCCACTAGATCATTAATAAATATATTAAATAGTAGGGGGCCCAATACAGAACCCTGTGGTACCCCACTAGTAACCCTGGCCCAATCTGAGTATGCACCATTAATAACCACTCTTTGTTTTCTAACACTAAGCCAGCTATCTACCCATCTACACACAGTTTCCCCTAGCCCAAGCTTTCTCATCTTACTTACCAATCTTTTATGTGGGACAGTGTCAAATGCTTTAGAGAAGTCGAGATAAATGACATCCAATGATTCTCCTTGGTCCATTTGAGAGCTTACATCCTCATAGAAGCTGATCAGGTTAGTTTGACAGGAGCGATCCTTCATAAATCCATGTTGATATGGAGTTAAACATTTATTAACATTGAGATATTCCATAATGGTATCCCATAGAAACCCTTCAAAAATTTTACCCACAACAGATGGTAAGCTTACCGGCCTATAGTTTCCAGGTTCCCTTTTACACCCCTTTTTGAATATTGGTACCACATTTACTTGCCGCCAATCAAAAGGAACAGACCCTGTTTCTATAGAGTCATTATATATAAGGAATAGAGGCCTGTCTATCACATTACTTAACTCCATTAATGCCCGAGGGTGAATGCCATCAGGGCCTGGTGATTTGTCAATATTAATCTTACTAAGGCGGTTCTGCACTTCTTCCTGGGTTAGGCAGGTAATACTTAATGGGGAGTTTACATTATCACTCTGCATTTCCCCTGGCAAATCCTTTTCCTGTGTGAACACTGTTGAGAAAAAAGTATTTAAAACATTTGCTTTTCCTACATCGCTCTCTGAGATTTCACCCTCATTGTTCTTTAAAGGGCCAACACCATCAATTTAAATCATTTTACTGATTATATAATTGAAGAATAGTTTGGGGTTTGTTTTACTTTCCTTAGCAATGAGTCTCTCAGTTTCCACTTTTGCTAAATGTATTTGTTTTTTTACACATTTTATTTTTTTCTCTATAACTTTTTAATGCTTCTTCATTTCCTTCTTGTTTTAGCTTCTTAAATGCCTTGTTCTTGTTATTTATTGTCCTTTTTACATCCTTATTTAGCCACATTGGTGTTCTCCTGTTCCTAGCCCTTTTATTTCTGTATGGTATGGCTAACTCGCAGTGGGTGTGTAAAACTGATTTAAATATTTCTCATTTATTTTCTGTGCTCCTATTTTTGAGGACATTGTCCCATTTAATTCGGCGAAGGTCCTCTCTAAGCTGATCAAACTTTGCTTTCCTGAAATTCAGTGTTTTTGTAACCCCCTTCCAGGGCACCTTACTGAAGGACAAGTGGAATTGTATTATATTGTGGTCACTGTTCCCTAGGTACCCATTGACTCGTACTTCTGTTATTCTATCTGGCCTGTTGCTTAAAATTAAGTCCAGAAGGGCTGTTCCTCTAGTTGGGCTCTGCACAAGTTGTGACAGATAATTATCCTTGGTCACTGATAGAAATTGGTTTCCTTTCTGAGATACGCAGGTTTCAGTTTCCCAGTCTATGTCGGGGTAGTTGAAGTCCCCCATAATAATCACCTCATTGTGATTTGCTGCTTTGTCTATTTGTTTCAATAATACATTTTCAGTGGCTTCTGTTATATTTGGTGGCTTATAACAAACCCCTATGAGGATTTTATTACTTTTCCCTCCTTGTATCCTCACCCATAGAGACTCCACCACTTCATTTCCCTCTTGTATATCTTCTTAGCGTGGGCTTTAAAGTGGAATTTATATATAGACAGACTCCACCCCCTTTACTTTTTTTTACGATCCCTCCTAAACAAATCATATCCTTGCAAGTTAGCCGCCCAGTCGTAGCTGTCGTCTAACCATGTCTCAGTTATTCCTACTATGTCGTATTTTTCCTCATACATTACCAACTCCAGATCTTCAATCTTATTGGTCAGGCTTCTTGCGTTGGTCAGCATGCAGGAAAGAAGTTTTACTTACTTTTTCTTAGCTTCCTTCTGAGTACCCTGTCTTGGGTCCTCTGTACCACATCTAGTATCCTTGATTAGTGTTAATCAAGTATTCCCAGCAGTTTGTTATTGAGGTCTGGTCCTGTCAGTAGAGCATCATTCAGGGAGACATCATCAAACTTAGCACTGGAGTCAAACACTACTCTAATCTGACCTGGTTTCTTAGGGTGGTATACTCCAAACATGGGTAGGAACCAGCATTCTTCAGAGTCTTTGAGAGTGGGAGCTAGTTCTCCAAGGCAGTTCTCAAAAATCTTTGACATGAAGGAGAAAAAGTGATCTTTCATCTCAGGTTTATTTTGCAGATTATGTTTAAGGGAAGAGAAATGTTTTAATGCCTGATTTCTGTTGTTCGGTAGACGTGGTCAGTGGGTTCTGAAGGCAAGAGGTGCGACCCAGCTGTTGGTCTCATCTTTTACAAGTCCCTTTTCCGTTACCTCTAAGAACAACTTGTCCTCTACCAACATTGCTACTTGGTTGTCTTGCTAAGTTCTCTGGAAGACTGTGCACCCCAACTGATCCTCATAGCTTTCTGACACCATACTGCTGTCATGAGTAAAGTCTATTAAATGATTGGGCAATTGGAGGCTGTGTGGTAGTTCCTTGACATGGAACTCATTGTTGCAAGTTTGAAACAGTGATGGGCGTCCTTTCTCCAATGTATTTGTTAGCATACTTCTCACAGAAGATGGGGCGTGTGTTATGATTCGGTCACCGAGGAGTATTACCGGTGAATTAGCTAAGCAACCAGGAAACCAGAAAGGTTGGCAACTTAGCAGATTGCAGACCCCTGTTATGATTGAGTCACCGTAGGAGGCAAAAACAGAAATGCTAGCTAAGTCCAGAAAACCAGAGAAGTTGGCAGCTATCGGATTGCAGACCCCTGAACCTATCAACACAACTAGCAGTAGCCGTGGGGGGTTCCTACGATGCCCTAGACCCCTCAATCACAGCCGGAGAAATAACTAGGCCTAAAGAAAGAAAGGGGAAACTAAACTGCCCCAGAGCAGACCCCAAAGCAATAGGCAGCCCCCAACATATAATGACGGTGAAGCAAGACGAAAACACTAACACTGACAGAAAGATAGACTGAGCAAAGACGGGGCCCAAACTACCTACATAGGAAAGGACAGGAAGGCTGCTGTCTGCAATCCATGAAAAACCCTATGAAAATAAGAGCCAACAGACTGACAGTGAAAAAGGCCCTGAAGACGCTAGGCTTCAAAAAAGCTATGTCAGTACTCAGGAATATTCTGAAGACAGAGCTACAGGCAAAATGAGATTCAGCTCACCCCAGCAGGGAATGGCAGAATCCAGAAAAGCAAGGAAAACAAAAACTAAACACTAATGCAAACAGGCAAAGCAGAAAAACTTAGCTTAGAGGAGCAGGAATCAGACTGGTGTCCCAGAAGTCCACAGAGAAATCACCCGCAGGGCAGAAGGTCTTTGGCAGCCTTATATCCAGTCCGTGACTCCACTCAGCCAGTCATCCTCATCAGGCTCAGGTGCCTGATAATCAGGCTCATTACCTTCCTTCACCAGAATAGGGAGTTCACCAGACCTCAGTGACGAAGGGGAAAATGAACTCCCAACAGTACCTCCCCCTTGAGGAGGGGTCACCGAACCCTCAACCACGCCACCAGGGCGATCAGGGTGAGCCCGATGAAAGGCACGCACCAATCTTTTGGCATGAATATCAGAAGCCGAGACCCAGGAATTATCCTCCTGACCATAACCCTTCCACTTAACCAAATACTGGAGTCTACGTCTAGCCAGACGGGAATCCAGTATTTTCTCTACCTCATATTCCATGTTACCTTCAACTAATACAGGTTCTGGAGGTGCCACCCCAGGAACAACTGGTTCAACAAACCCCTTCAACAAGGACTTATGGAACACATTATGGATTTTAAATGTGACAGGAAGAGCCAAACGGAAAGAGACCGGATTAATAATCTCCAAAATCTTGTAAGGTCCAATAAATCTAGGCTTAAACTTAGGAGAAGCCACCTTCATAGCAATATTTTTTGATGATAACCACACCATATCACCAATCTTAAACTGGGGACCAATGGTCCTATGTCGATTGGAAAACCGCTGGGCCTTTTCCTGGGAGAGAGATAACTTATCCACCACTTGGTCCCAGATCTGGTGCATTCTCTCCACCACAGTGTCAACACCTGGGCAGGCAGAAGGCTCCACCTGCCCTGAAGAAAATAGAGGATGAAACCCGAAGTTACAAAAAAAAGGTGACATCAAAGTGGCAGAACTAGCTCTATTATTTAAAGCAAATTCGGCCAAGGGCAAAAATGAAACCCAATCATCCTGATCAGCGGAAATAAAACATCTCAAATACGGCTCCAAGGTCTGGTTTGTTCTCTCTGTCTGCCCATTGGTCTGAGGGTGAAATGCAGAGGAGAAGGACAACTGAATTCCCAGCTTGGAACAGAAAGCCCTCCAAAATCTAGACACAAACTGAACTCCTCTGTCAGATACAATGTTCTCAGGAATCCCGTGTAAGCGAACCACCTGTTGCAAAAACAGGGGCACCAACTCAGAGGAAGATGGCAACTTAGGGAGTGGTACAAGATGAACCATCTTAGAGAACCTATCACAAATCACCCAAATAACAGTCATTCTTTGAGAGACCGGCATATCAGAGATGAAATCCATTGAAATAAGGGTCCATGGCCTCTTGGGGACAGGCAAAGGCATCAACAACCCACTAGAGTGAGAACAAGATTTAGACCGGGAGCAAGTCCCACAGGACTGCACAAAATTCCTGACATCATGAGACAATGTGGGCCACCAAAAAGAGCGACTTACCAGTAGAGTTGAGCGATACCGTCCGATACTTCAAAGTATCGGATCGGAATGGATCGGCCGATCTTAAAAAAAAGTATCGGTATCGCCGATTCCAATACCGGAAGTCCCATTCAAGTCTATGGGACTTCCGGTATCGGAATAAGAAAAACCCTGTTTTTGCCTTGTACAGCCTCTCTGGGGTCTGTACGGGCCTTTCGGGGGGCTGTGCCGGCCTGCCAGGGGGTCTGTGCAGGCTCCGGTGGGCTGTGCCGGCCTGCCGGGGGGCTGTGCCGGCCTGCCGGTGGTCTGTGCAGGCTCCGGGAGGCTGTGCCGGCCTGCCGGGGGGGCTGTGCAGGCTTCGGGGGTCTGTGCAGGCATCGTCCGATGGGACTACAAGTCCCATCGGGCGATGCCTGCTACCATGACAGTGATTGACACATTAGCCAATGATGGGACAGTAGTAGTCCCATCATCCGGCTAATGTGTTGAATGTAAAAAAAAAAAAAAAAATTACATACTACATATATACATACTACATACATACTACATATATACTACATGCTACATACATACAACATGCATACTACATATATACTACATGCAACATGCATACTACATACATGCTACATTCATACTACATACTACATACATGCTACATTCATACTACATATATACTACATGCAACATACATACAACATATATACTACATGCATGCAACATGCATACTACATATATACTACATGTAACATACATACTACATATATACTACATGCATGCTACCTACATACTACATATATACTGTACTACATGCATGCTACATACTACATGCTACATACATACTACATGCATGCTACATACATACTACATGCTACATATATACTACATACATACTACATGCTACATACATACTACATACATACTACATACATACTACATACATACTACATGCATGCTACATACAATACATTCATACAATACATACATAGACATACAGTACATATAACATAGAGTAGCATACTTAGCAATACTTGTCACATTGTTCCCCGAAGCCATTGTCTTTTACGGAATAAATATTAACATAACAAACCACAAAAATACTCACCCATGATCCGAAGCAGTCCACGAGTGTGTCCCACGACGATCTTGGGTAGAGAACTGCAGCATCAGCTGATGCTGCCGTTCTCTACGGGCTGCAGGAATCCAATGACGGAAGGTAGGTATCCTTCCGCACTGTATTCCTCCGCCACTTAAAAAAAAAAAAAAGTCCCTAGTCTCACTTTATGCCATTGCTGTGTGGGAATTTCCCACGCAGCAATGGCATAAAGTGAGACTAGGGACTTTTTTTTTTTTAAGTGGCGGAGGAATACAGTGCGGAAGGATACCTACCTTCCGTCATTGGATTCCTGCAGCCCGTAGAGAACGGCAGCATCAGCTGATGCTGCAGTTCTCTACCCAAGATCGTCGTGGGACACACTCGTGGACTGCTTCGGATCATGGGTGAGTATTTTTGTGGTTTGTTATGTTAATATTTATTCCGTAAAAGACAATGGCTTCGGGGAACAATGTGACAAGTATTGGTAAGTATGTTACTCTATGTTATATGTACTGTATGTCTATGTATGTATTGTATGTAGCATGCATGTAGTATGTATGTAGTATATATGTGGTATGTATGTAGCATGTAGTATGTATGTAGCATGCATGTAGTATGTATGTAGTATATATGTGGTATGTATGTAGCATGTAGTATGTAGTATGTATGTAGCATGCATGTAGTATATATGTGGTATGTATGTAGCATGTAGTATGTATGTAGCATGCATGTAGTATATATGTGGTATGTATGTAGCATGTAGTATGTATGTAGCATGCATGTAGTATGTATGTAGTATGTATGTAGTATATATATATATATATTTTTTTTTAACATTTAACACATTAGCCGGATGATGGGACTTCTACTGTCCCATCATTGGCTAATGTGTCAATCACTGTCATGGTAGCAGGCATCGCCAGATGGGACTTGTAGTCCCATAGGACGATGCTTGCACAGACCCCCGGACATCAGCACAGCCCCCCGGCAGGCCGGCACAGCCCCCCGGCAGGCCGGTACAGACCCCCACAGGGTGCACAGACCACCGGCAGGCCGGCACAGCCCCCCGGCAGGCCGGTACAGACCCCGGGCAGTCCGCACAGCCCCCCGGCAGGCCGGCAGAGACCCCCGGAAGGCCCGAAATGATGGCGCATCATGATGCGCACACACCGCGCATCATGATGACGTCATTTCGGCTGTCAATCAACTTTGAACTTCCGATTCCGATGCCGACTTCCGATATTGAAAAAATATCGGAAGTCGGTATCGGAATTCCGATACAGCAAGTATCGGCCGATACCCGATACTTGCGGTATCGGAATGCTCAACACTACTCACCAGATCTCTAGTACCAAAAATACCTGGATGACCAGCCAATGCAGAGCAATGAACTTCAGACATCACTCTCTTCTTCCACTGGTCAGGAACATACAACTTTCCACTGGGACAACGCTCAGGTTTGTCCTCCTGGAACTCTTGCAGAGCAAGTCTCAAATCGGGCGAGATGGCAGAAAGAACTACCCCTTCGCCTAAGATGGTAGCAGGCTTGGTCACCACAGGAGAATCAGCAAAGAAACTCCTAGAGAGGGCTTCTGCCTTGACATTCTTAGTTCCAGGAAGAATAGAGACCACAAAATCAAAACGTGTTAAAAACAAGGCCCACCTAGCCTGTCTAGGGTTCAAGCGTTTAGCCGACTCTAGGTAAATCAAGTTCTTGTTGTCAGTGAGGACCACAACTTGATGTTTAGCTCCCTCCAACCAATGTCTCCACTCCTTAAAGACCCATTTCATGGCCAACAGTTCCCGATTCCCCACATCATAGTTACGTTCAGATGGAGAGAACTTTCGGGAAAAGAAAGCACAGGGATTCATTTTAGCTGTTACAGGATCCTTTTGGGACAAAACAGCTCCTGCACCAATCTCCGAAGCATCCACCTCTACCTGGAACGGGAGTGAGACATCAGGCTGCCGCAAAACCGCGGCGGAGGTAAATCTTCGCTTCAGCTCCTGAAAGGAAGCAACAGCCTCCGGAGACCAATTCAACACATCAGCACCCTTCTTAGTCAGATCAGTCAATGGCTTGGCAATACTAGAAAATTTTGCTATAAATTTCCGATAAAAATTAGCAAAACCCAAAAACTTCTGGAGGGCCTTCAAAGAAGTGGGCTGAACTCAATCATAAATGGCCTGTACCTTGGCAGGGTCCATTTCAATAGTTGACAGAGACAAAATAAATCCCAAAAATAAAATCCTCTGTACTCCAAAAAGGCATTTCGATCCTTTGACATACAGGGAATTCTCCCTCATGATCCGGAACACAGTCCGAATATGTTCCACATGAGAATCCCAATCCTTGGAGAAGATCAAAATATCATCCAGATAGATAATCAAAAATTTATCGACAAAGTCTCAAAAAATATCGTTCATGAAGCACTGGAAGACAGAAGGAGCATTAGTGAGCCCAAAAGGCATCACCAGGTACTCAAAATGTCCCTCCGGAGTATTAAACGCCGTCTTCCATTCATCCCCCTGCTTAATGCGGATAAGATTATACGCCCCCTGAGGTCAAGCTTGGTAAACCAGCAAGCACCTCTAACTCTAGAGAATAGATCCGAAATCAGGGGTAACGGATACTGATATTTAATAGTAATTTTATTGAGGGCACGATAATCAATACAAGGCCTTAAAGAACCATCCTTTTTGGCCACAAAAAAAAACCGGCACCTAATGGTGAAGAGGATGGTCTAATATGACCCTTCTCCAACGCCTCCTTAATATAGGACCGCATAGCCTCGTGCTCGGGTACATATAAATTGAAGAGCCGACTCTTGGTAAATTTACACCCCGGGCTTAGTTCAATTGCACAGTCATAACTCCTATGAGGAGGCAACGACGCAGACTCATTCTCACTAAATACATCATAAAAGTCCGCCAAATAGTCAGGAACATCATGCGACTGAGGAGAGGTGGAAAAAACTGGAGCCTCACTAAAGGTACACCGACGACCCCAACTCACCACAGACACAGATTTCCAATCCAAAACTGGATTATGAATTTGCAACCAGGGAAACCCCAGAACAACGGCATCATGCAGACCATGCAACACCAAAAATCTGCAATTTTCTTGATGGTCTGGGGCGAGACCCGCATGACCACCTGGGTCCAAAACTGAGGTTTATTTTTAGCCAAAGGAGTAGCATCAATCCCCCTCAAAGGGATAGGCGTCTGCAGAGGTGTCATCGGAAATCCACAACGTTTAGCAAAATCCAAGTCCATTAGGTTTAGCGCTGCTCCTGAATCCACAAAAGCCTTGGCGGAAAATGTGGACAGGGAGCAGATCAGAGTAATAGCCAGAAGAAACTTAGGTTGAACACCACCAACAGAAAACGTGTGTGCAAAGCGTTTCTCTCGTTTAGGACAAACAGAAATAATATGCGAGGCATCTCCACAGAAAAAACACAGCTTATTACGCCTTCTGAACTCCTGACGTTGCGCCCTAGACAAAACTCTATCACATTGCATAGGTTCAGACGTCTGTTCTACCGGTGGCAACACCTCTCGTGCAATCCTGCGTTCACGTAAACGCCGATCAACCTGAATGGCTAATGACATAGAATCGTCCAGACCAGAGGGAACAGGAAATCCCACCATAGTATCTTTTACGGCTTCTGACAAACCCTTCCGAAAGAGAGCAGCCAAGGCATTATCATTCCAGGTAGTAAGGACCGCCCACTTTCGGAACTTTTGACAGTACAACTCTGCAAAATCTCGACCCTGGTTCAATGCCAACAGGGTCTTTTCAGCCTGATCAATAGCATTAGGTTCGTCTTACAACAACCCCAAAGCTTGAAAGAATGCGTTCACATTAGTCAGAATAGGATCATCTGGTTTCAAAGAAAACGCCCAATCCTGGGGATCGCCACGCAGCAAAGAGATGACAATTTTAACCTGCTGCGCGGAGCTCCCTGACGAGTTAGGCTTCAAGGCAAAAAATAATTTACAATTATTTTTGAAACTCAAAAATTTAGATCGATCCCCAAAAAATACATCAGGTGTAGGGATCTTTGGTTCAACAGCATGCGAACGAGCAAGGTAGGCGGAAATTCCCCGCACTTCCGCAGCGAGCTGCTCCACACGATCAGACAATTGCTTTATCTCCATTGAGAGAAAAAAAAATTCCCCCTACGGCCTCAGAGATATAGAGGAAAGAATATAGAAACACCTTTTTTTTTTTTTTTTTTTTTTTTTAACACAATTCTTTCCTGCTATAGAGTACCCTAGGATCTGCGGTATGGCGGGTGATTCTGTTATGATTGAGTCACCGTAGGAGGCAAAAACAGAAATGCTAGCTAAGTCCAGAAAACCAGAGAAGTTGGCAGCTATCGGATTGCAGACCCCTGAACCTATCAACACAACTAGCAGTAGCCGTGGGGGGTTCCTATGATGCCCTAGACCCCTCGATCACAGCCGGAAAAATAACTAGGCCTAAAGAAAGAAAGGGGAAAACTAAACTGCCCCAGAGCAAACCCCAAAGCAATAGGCAGCCCCCAACATATAATGACGGTGAAGCAAGACGAAAACACTAACACAGACAGAAAGATAGACTGAGCAAAGACGGGGCCCAAACTACCTACATAGGAAAGGACAGGAAGGCTGCTGTCTGCAATCCGTGAAAAACCCTATGAAAATAAGAGCCAACAGACTGACAGTGAAAAAGGCCCTGAAGACGCTAGGCTTCAAAAAAGCTATGTCAGTACTCAGGAATATTCTGAAGACAGAGCTACAGGCAAAATGAGATTCAGCTCACCCCAGCAGGGAATGGCAGAATCCAGAAAAGCAAGGAAAACAAAAACTAAACACTAATGCAAACAGGCAAAGCAGAAAAACTTAGCTTAGAGGAGCAGGAATCAGACTGGTGTCCCAGAAGTCCACAGAGAAATCACCCGCAGGGAAGAAGGGCGTCGGCAGCCTAATATCCAGTCCGTGACTCCACTCAGCCAGTCATCCTCATCAGGCTCAGGTGCCTGATAATCAGGCTCATTACCTTCCTTCACCAGAATAGGGAGTTCACCAGACCTCAGTGACGAAGGGGAAAATGAACTCACAACAGACCCCTAAACCTAACAACACAACTAGCATTAGCCGTGGGACGTGCCTACGATGACCTGGATGCCTCGGCACAGCCAAAGAGTTATCTAAGCCTTAAGCAAGAAAGGGGAAAGCTAAACTGCCCCAGAGCAGACCCCAAAAGAATAGATTGCCCCCAAACATATATTGTCGGTGAGACAAGATGAAAACACAAACACAGGTAGGAAAATAGACTGAGCAAATGATGGGGCCCACACTGTCTGCAATCACGCAAAAAACCCTGCAAAAAGGTCCAACACGTCTGATGCAAAAATACTGAAGTCGCACAACTTCGCCCACTATATCAGCACTCTGGTATATTCTGAAAGCAGAGCAAAAAGAGGCCAATCTAATAAGGGACAAAAACAAACTGGCACAAGCAGTAACATATGGATGGTGATTCAGCACAGCCCCAGCCGGAGCTGGCTGACCCACAAAAAACTGAAATAGACAAAACCAGATCAAATGTGAACATAATAGCAAAAGAACACTTAGCTGAGCATGCAGGGACTGAGCTGGAACCTAAGACCTCAGGAGGCAGGAAAAAAATCACCAGCAAGGATAAGAGGGAGTCAGCTGTCTTAAATCTAGTCTGAAACCCCAGATCTCCAATCATCATCCTCATTATCAGGTGGCAAGCCTCTGTTAATCAGATAAGCTCCATTACCTCCAGAAACCACCAGAGGGAGCCCAGAAAGAGAACTCGCAACCCCTCCATCAACCTGACCAGCTCCACCACCTTCAGCAGTAACCAGAGGTAGGCCAGAAAGCGAATTCACAACAGGCATCCTTTAGTCAGCTGCTGTCCTGTCAGGGCCACCCCCTCCAAGTATCCGTCTCTCTCCTCTGTCTTTCCTGAGCTCTTCCTCCCTCTGCCCCAGAGTAGAGCCCCAAAGGAATAGTTAGCCCCCAAACATATATTGTCGGTGAGACAAGATGAGGCGCAAACGCAGGCAGAAAATAGAGTGGGCCCCATCATTTGCTCAAACTGTCTAGATAGGACAGGACAGAAAAGATACTGTCTGCAATCACACAAAAACCCTAAAAAATCCAACACGTCTGATATACAAAAACACTGAGGCCACACGACCTCTGCCCCGCTAGATCAGCATTCTGGTGTGAACTGGAAGCAAAGCAAAAGATACTAATATAACAGGGGATTAGCAATACTGAACAAAATGACATAAGCTGTGACATATGAGCGGGGTCCAGCAAAAATCCCAGCAGGGAATAATGCTGAACCCACACAGCAAAGCAGAAAACAGAGAAAGGCAAAAACTATGTCAAATGCAAAAGATTCAGCAAACAAATAACTTATCTGAATGATGCAAGACCAAGGAGGGGGCAAAAAGCAGACTTCACAATGCACAGGAAGACAAACAAATCACCAGCAGCAACTGAAGGAAGCCTGCTCACTTAAATCCTCCCAGTCTGTAACCCCTGACTTCCAATCATCGTCATCAGGTGATAGACTTCTATCAATACGACCAGCTCCACTACCTGCTGTAACCACCAGAGGGAGCCCTGACTCAGAAGTCGGATCAAGAGAGTTGACAACAGGCGTGCATATGTCCCAAACATACCTTTCCTATTATGACCCATCCTAGGTCTAGCTTTTGGGCATAGGGAGCATTGTGGAGTCCATTGATATGACTTCTCACTTTATGAACCTGTAGGATATCTCTCCTCAACAAGAGTGTTATCTCAGCCTGATGGTCGAGTTCCAGTATAGGGTGTGCTATGCGTTTTAAGTGAGCATGATGGATTGCCACATCTGGTGTAGGGATTTCAGATCTGTTGTCTGGGATTTGATTACATTCCCAAGGATTTGGATTTCTGGATCACAGAGTGAATTACTTATACGATGGACTACTTGCTAATGGGGTGCACCTTACGAAGACTGGAAAACATGTATTTGGAAGTCGCCTTGCTACAATTATAAGGAGATCTTTAAACTAGAACAATGCAGGAAGGGAAGCAAAAGGTCAGAAGAAGCCATACACCTGACAAATGCTATTGAGAACTCTGCTATTAGTAATTCGAGGAAAGAGCAAAGACAAAAAAATCTAAATAATAAAAATATTGGAGAAAGAGAAACCAATCACAAACTAAAATGTTTCTATACTAATACACAAAGCATGGGCAACAAACAAGGAGAATTGGAACTACTAATGCAGGAAAAGAAATATGATCTCATTGGAATCACTGAAACTTGGTGGGACAATACACATGATTGGAATACAAGGCTAGAAGGATACAACTTATTTGCAAGAAACAGACTTGATAAACGAGGAGGAGGTGTCACATTGTATGTTAGAAACACGTATATCTGCACAGAGATTGAAGCTTTAGAGAATGGGAGTTCTGTGGAAACTGTTTGGGTAAGAATTCAAGGACAGAACAATAGAAAGGACACCATTGTAGGCATTTACTACAGGCCACCTGTGCAAGATGAAGATATGGATGAACTCTTTATGCATCAAATGGCCAAGTTCTCCAAAAAATATGACATAGTTGTCATGGGAGATTTCAACTATCCAGACATTTGTTGGGAATCTCTCTCAGGCAAAACTAACAGGTCAAGGAAATTCTTATCCTCTCTTGCTGACAGCTTTATCTTCCAAAAAGGTAGGGGAGAAAACAATGGGAACTGCTACCTTTGATCTAATCATTATAAACAGGGAGGAAATGGTTGAGAAGGTAAAAGTGGCTGGGACCCTAGGAGGTAGCGACCATGCTATTTTAGAATTTTGGATAACTAGAGGAGGAAGACCTGTGAAGACTCAGACGTCAAGGTTCGATTTCAGGAAGGCAGATTTTAAGGGATTCAGAAAGAATTGGAGGGATCCAATGGCTGGATATCCTTGAGGACAAAAATGTCCAGGAAGGATGGTAAATCTTGAAAAATGAAATTCTCAAGCCACAATTGTTAACAATTCCAAAAAGAGGGAAGAATAGGAAGCGTTTAAGGAAACCAGGATGGATGAGCACAGAACTTAAGCACAAGCTAAAAAGAAAGAAAGAAATGTTTATAAAATGGAAAGACGGAGGCATATCTAAAGAAGAATATAATGCTGTCTGCAGAACCTGCAAGGCACGAATCAGATTAACTAAAGCTGACAATGAATTGAGGCTTGCAAGAGACATCAAAAGCAATAATAAAGGATTTTGGGGATATGTCAAAAGTAAAAGAAAAGTCAAAGATGCTATAGGATTTTTACAAGATGAAAATGATGAAATGGTAAGACAGGATGTTGAGAAGGCCAAACTTTTAAATTCCTATTTTGCATCTGTTTTCTCTCAGAAAGGAAATGTAACATCAACTTCACTGTCCTATTAAGGGAATAGAAGAATCCAGGATATCTATAAACAGAAAAATAGCGAGGAAACACTTAGCTAGCCTAAATGAATTCAAGTCTCCAGGTCCAGATGAATTACACCCCAGAGTACTGAAGGAGATAGCAGAAGACATTTTTGAACCGCTCTCCATAATCTTTGAAAATTCGTGGAGAACAGAAGTCCCAGAAGACTGAAGAAGAGCAAATGTTCTTCCTATCTTCAAAATGGGGAAGAAGGTGGACCCAGGCAACTATTGGCCAGTGAGTCTGACTTCTATACCATAACATACATGTAAATCAGTACCTGGATAAGAATGAAGTGATTAAACATAGTGAGCATGGGTTTGTAACTAATAAGTCATGTCAGACTAACTTAATTTCCTTCTATGACAGAATCACTGATTGGGTGGATCAGGGAAATGCTGTAGATATAGTATATCTTTACTTCAGCAAAGCATTTGACAAAGTATCTCACACAATCCTTATTGAAAAAATAATTAAGTATGGAATGGACAAGGCAACTGTTAGGTGTATTCATAACTGGCTTAGTGATCGGATCCAAAGAGTGGTCATAAATGGCTGCACATCCAGTTGGAAGAGTGTCTCAAATGGGGTACCACAGGGTTCTGTCCTGGGCCCTGTATTGTTCAACATCTTTATCTATTATTTAGATGGCGGAATTGAGGGTAAACTGATTAAATTTGCTGATGACACAAAGCTAGGAGGGATAGCTAATACTAGAGAAGATTCAAAAAGATATAAATAAACTGGAGCAGTGGGCAGCATCTAACAGAATGGTTTTTAACAGGGAAAAATGCAAAGTAATACATCTGGGCAATAAAAATGAAAAAAGCATATACAGAATGGGAGGAATAGGGTTAAGCAACAGCACATGTGAAAAAGACTTGGGTATACTAATAGATCACAGACTGAATATGAGTCAACAGTGTGATGCAGCAGCAAAAAAGGCAAATGCAATTCTAGGATGTATTAACAGAAGCATACAGTCTAGATCACGTGAAGTCATTATTGCCCTCTACTCCTCTTTGGTCAGACCTTATCTGGAATACTGTGTCCAGCTTTGGGCACCACATTTTAAAAAAGACATCAACAAACTGGAGCAAGTTCAGAAAAGAGCGACCAGAATGGTGACCGGTCTGCAAACCCTGTCTTATGAGGAAAGGTTGCATGATTTGGGAATGTTTAGCTTGCAAAAGAGAAGACTGAGATGAGACTTAATAACTGTCCACAAATATCTCAAGGGCTGTCACATTACGGAAGGATCATCTTTATTCTCATTTGCACAAGGAAAGACTAGAAGCAATGGGATGAAACTGAATGGGAGGAGACACAGATTGGATATTAGAAAAAACTTTTTGACTGAGTGATCAATGAGCGGAACAGGCTGCCAAGAGAGGTGGTGAGTTCTCCTTCAATAGAAGTCTTCAAACAGAGGCTGGACAGATATCTGTCTGTGATGATTTAGCGAATCCTGCTTTGAGCAGGAGGTTGGACCAGATGGCCCAGGAGGTCCCTTCCAACTCTACGATTCTATGATTCTATGATGATTGTAGATAGTGGTAGGCAGAATTGTCTGTCTAAGGACTCAATTTGGTAGTCAGCAGATTTCCTACCTGCTGTTGTCACAGTACCTGCACATGTCTTTAATGAGTAGGGGTTGCTTGGCCCTTTGATGTTGAATAGGTCAAAGAATGTTGATCTAGCCAAGGATCGATTACTTTGATCATCCAAGATAGCATACAGTCTTACAGCTTTGTCTCTATGGCCCTTTGGGTACACTCTGATGAGGCATATTTTTGAACAGGATCTACTGTCCCTTTACAGACTTCAGTACATTGTGAGGTGATCTCTGGAGTAGCTGCATCAGTGCTCCTTTCCTCCCCGCCATGATCACTGTTAGGCTACTTTCACACATCAGTTTTTCTCCGTCAGGTGCGATCCGGCATTGCGCCGGAGCGCCGGATCCGGCAAATGTTATGTAAAACCGGATGTGACGGATCCGGTTTTCTGCCGGATCCATCTTGGTCATCAGACCATAAACCTTCTCATCAGTTTCATCCGTTTTTCCATCCGTTTTCCGCTGGATTACACCGGATCCGGTTTTTAAAAACGCCCCTTGGGGGCTTCGAAACGGGATTGACTGCTGAAATCTATATATACCGTGTTCCTACAGCCCATCTTTGACTGGTTGTAGAGGAGAAACTGCATGTTGGAGAGAAGAGCAAGTGACTGGCGAAGATGGATGTTGTGATTGCAAATATTTTGAAGAATTTGGTGGATTTTACAGCAGAGGCGATCCGTTTGAGGCTGATTGTTCTGGAGAAGGAGAGAGCAAGACAGCGCATCAGGCATCAGCGACGCCGTTTGTGGATCCACCCCATCACAGCCAAGAGAATGACACGTGGGGTCTATTCTACACTCTGCATGGACCTTAGACGAAACCCGGAGAAATTTTTTGGATATGTTTGGATGAAAATGGAGAATTTTGATTACTTGGTGGACCGCATTGCACACCTCATAAGAAAAGCGGACACCTATTGCCGCTTCTCCGTTTCACCCGCAGAGCGTCTGATGGTGACTTTAAGGTAAGCCACATTTATTGGATATGCTCGCATGAGAGCACACTTTCACTGCAATCTTGTTGGTGGTAGTTTGTATCTCCAAGTGTTATAGCTGAGTTTTGGTATGTAATGCTGTGATTTTTAACTAATTTATTGTTTTTTAATTCCCCACAGATTTCTTGCAACTGGAGAATCCCTTTTGTCACTGCATTTCCAGTACAGACTCGGGATTTCAACCATATCTGGAATAGTGAAGTACACATGCCGTGTACTGTGGGACTCCTTAGTTGAAGAGTTTTTACCAGAGCCCACAACAGAGAGGTGGATTGAAATTTCTGAAAAGTTTCTACAGATATGTCAGTTTCCGAACTGCTTGGGCGCTGTGGATGGGAAACATATCCGCATTGTAAAGCCAGCAGGATCGGGATCAGAATATTTCAATTACAAAAAATATTTCTCCATTGTCCTCATGGCCATCGCTGACGTGGAATACAAATTTATTGCTGTTGATATTGGGGCCTATGGCCACTTCAATGACTCTCAAGTTTTCAAATTGTCTGCCATGGGGCGTAAACTGTATGGAAACACCTTCCAGTTCCCATCCCCTAGACCGCTGCCGCAAACATCTGGTCCACCTATGCCTTTAGTCTGTGTAGGGGATGAAGCATTCCAACTGTCAGAGCACCTTTTGAAACCCTACCGTAGCAGAGGATTGACAAGAACAAAATGCATTTTTAATTACCGGCTAACAAGAGCAAGAAGAATGGTGGAATGCTCCTTTGGTATTCTGACAGCCAAATGGCGTGTCCTATTGACTGCGATCAACCTCAAGAAAGAAACTGTGGATGAGGTGATCAAAGCTTGCGTGGTACTCCACAATTTTGTTATGTGCAAGGAACCCATTTCCATTGAGGACACCGTTGAATAAACCACCTTGCAAGATTACCTGAACATTACCAGTAGAAGTTCTGTGACGGTGTCACGAATGAGGGACAATTTTGCAGAATACTTTGTCACCTCAAGGCAGAATAGACTGGCAGGATGACAGAATTTGATAAATTCCTGCCCTTAACCAAAGTTGTGTACCTTCTGGACCAACAGTATATACCTTTTCCAAACAAAGTTGGCTATCTTGTCGTCTATCTTGTCGTGGTTTAACTATTTTTACCTTGACCACAGTTGTGTACCTGGTTGTGTTTTAGGCAAAGTCTTTCACCTTTTACCAAAAGTTGTGTACATTGTTAGGAAATCCCCAACAAGATACACAACTATTGGCGAGATGGAGTTTGGGAGGTACCTGCTGTAGAGCACCGTGGCATGAATGCATTACATGCATCTGCTGGGTAGGAGATAGTGTTGCCATGCGCTCCACAACAGACCTGAAAAAGGTGTGGTTTGGAGAAGATCTTGCTTCTGAATGCATTGTTTGCAGAAGTGTCTTCAACTCCAGAATGCCGGAGTTGAGCTGCTGAAAGCCTGCGGACATTTGCTCGGACAAGACTTTGAGACAGTTCTGGAAAGATGCATTCAGATGCAAGAACTCTGGGGCATAGCTCTTTTCCTGACCCCTCTGCCGCTGTCGCCCAGTACCCGCAGGTGTACTAGAGGTGGCAGGGGCAGAAGGGTGGGGTAAAGGGAAAGCGATCTCCTCATCAGCAGCTTCATGTAATGTAGGCGGCCACGATGCTCCTGTGCTGGTGGATGGGACAGATGGGTCAAATGTGTGGGAAGGCTGGGAAGGTGCAGATGTACCGGGGCGGTCGAAGTGTCCCTCGGTGCCGGTCTCCTCAGAGATCGCTTCAGAAGGGTCCAACCGTGCAGGCTCCCGAGTACTGGTCACCGTGCTGTGGAACAAAGAGAAAAAAACACAATTAATATACTTACATGCCATTGGCCCTGGCTGAAAAAAAAAATTAGACATGTAAACATTACTTTTGGTCATGGGTTGTGTAATATTTACCTTCTGGTGACCATTGTTGCCCGGAGGAACAACAGGGCTCGTGCGTTCTTGTACTTGCTCCTGCATCCTCCAGATCCACTGGGGGCCCGCATCTCTTTATTGAACTCCTTCTTGAAACGATCCCTCACAGATCGCCACCGCTTCACAATTCTCTCCCCTGAAACGAGAAAGCACAAAGTGGTTAGTATACAACATCAGTGTTTCACAAACTCCAGTCCTCGTGGTTCCCAACGGGTCATGTTTTCAGGATTCCAATAGTGTTGCTCAAAAGGAAATCCTGAAAACATGACCCGTGGGTACCACGAGGACTGGAGTTCGGGAAACACTGCTTGACATCAAGCAACGGGAACTGTATATAGTTACGCTCTTGAATCTGGGCCCGAGCTTCAAGGTCCTCCCAGCGGTCCACAAGCAGCGAACAGATTTCCTCCCAGAGCCGTCGGGTCACAATTAGATCAGCATGCCGGCGGTCAGCCATATTCCAAAGCGGCTCCCTTTCTCTAACAAGATCGATGAGGTGGTCCACATCAATACCTCCATCCTCACCGTCAGAGTCGGGAGCACGCTGTGAATGCTGTTAAAGAAAAAGAGAAAAATAAAATAATTAGCCACCACAAGAAATCAAATAAAAAGTTCAAAAAAACCAAAGCAAAAATATTATACTTACACGCTGGTGGCCACCGCGTCGCTGTCGCCGACGACCCTGGGAGGCACTGTGAGGACCTCTTGGCCGAGCACCAGATTGGGAAGAATAGAAACGAAAATCAAAAAAATTATGTGGTTGGATGTAGGCATATGTGTTTGCTGTGTGATATCTGCGCTACATTGTTTTCTATGTGTTGTATGTAGTGTGATGTTGTGTTTCTGCGTTTGATGCAGGAAACGTACCAATTGCGAGCCCACTCCAGGTATTTGTCCACCCCTTCCTTCTTCTTCTGGGAGCTCCTCTTCAGCTTGTGATTCCTGTTTTGAAATAAAAGCCAATGAATAGACATATATTCCAGAGATGATGGATTTTTTAAATAAAAACTTACCGTCAAACGCTGACGATGTGAGGGAGGGCTCCCAGAAGAAGATGTGGTGTCCTCCTGCTGGCCAGTCTCCACTCCTGATGCTGCTGCTGCTGTTGCTGCTGCTGCCGGTGCTGCTGCATCTATACGGCGTCTTCTGCTGGTGAATAAAGAGAAACAAAGGACCACTGAATATATTGATATTCCATGGCCCTATTTTTGAGGAATGGGGGATTTGATAATTACCGTATGTCATCTGCTGGTGGACTCCCCTCCGCATGGTCACCATGGTCCCTTCGCTTCATTTGGGGTGGTGGTGCTGGTGGTGCAGTGGTCTCCTGCCTTCTCCTGTGGCTGTTGACGCTCTTGGGTGGCATGTTGGCTGTGGCTGAGGGTCCCACTGTCATGGTTTTATATATATTTGCTGTGGGCAGGGCTACTGAGCATGCTCAGACCAAAAAAAAACGGATCCGACTTTGGCCGGATCCGGCACATTGCGGTGCTCATAGACTTTCATTGTGTGAAAAAGCCGGATGTGCCGGATCCGGCGGGTCCTGCTTTTTCGCCGTAGACAAAAAACGTTACAGTTGCCGTTTTTTCCAGACGCCGGATTGCGACACATTGCCGCATCCGGCCAAAACCGGACGAAACGCATGACCATCCGGCGCGATCCGGCGCTAATGTAAGTCAATGGGGGAAAAACGGATCTGACATTGCATTTCGCCGTATCCGGTTTTCGTAAAAATAGCCGGATCGCGCCTGATGGCGAAAAACTGATGTGTGAAAGAGGCCTTAGCTGGCATGTTTTGTACACTCCGTGGAGCTGGGCCAGGGTGTGGAGCAGTGTTATGATCTGTGGTGCCACATTCTGTGCATTTTACACTGACCTTGCAATCCTTGGCGAGATGAGTTGTGGATGAGCAGCACTTGTAGCAGATACCATTCTCTTTCAGGAAGCTTCTGCAATCTGCATAGATTTTCCCCTGAAAGCTCTGCATTTCAGGAGAGGATGAGTCTTCTGATGGAGCGGGCACTGCTTGTCAGGGTCCTGTACTTTTGTCTCTGATTGAGAGCGGGCCAGCAGACCTGTAATTGGAACTTGGAGAAGAAACATAAGTCTTCTACACTGCCACAGATGTTCTGCGTGGGTTTGCAGCTGGTTACGGTGTGGCATATGACATTGTAAAATCAAAGCTGGGATCATTTCTGATTGTCGCTTGTTTGTGTATAAAGTCTACAAAAATGGAGAAGGGAGGGAATGGAACACTGTGATTGTATTTGTTCGTGGAACCATGTGTGAGCCACCTCTCCTGTAGATTGTAGGGCAACTTTTGGACTATAGGGTTAGCAACCTTTGGCTGTCAAGGAATGCAAGTCCTTGTAGGTCACCTTCACATTTGGCAACTAGGACTTCCTTTAGCAGGTCACTTAGTTCTCTAAGTTTCTGGAGACCTTTGTTAGTTATATTAGGAAAGTTATCTATTAGAGAATTCTTTCTCTATTACCTCTGCTGAGACGTAACACTCATCCAGCCTCTTCCAGATCTCTTTGAGGCCAATTTGAGGGTGATATATTAATGTCTCTGATCCTTACTGCGCGTTTGACTGACTCTTCTCCTAAGTATTTGACTAAGAGGTCCATCTCTTCCCTGTGTTGTAGCCCCAAATCTCTAGTAAAATTTTGGAAGGAAGCTTTCCAAGCTCTGTAACCTTCAGCGTGGTCAGTGAATTTCATGAGTCCCTTGGCAACCAGTTCACGTCGTGTGATGAACTTAGCAAATTCTGTTGTGAACCGGTTGTCAGCAGAGTACACTGGTGATGGGTCACCCTGATAGTGATGTGAGGTGCGTTCTTACCTGTTAGTATCCTCATGCTGGCACCAGCCGGTGTCATATTGCTTCGGTCTGACGTGCGGTGTGTCAGCAAGGTGATTCATGTTGCTTACCTGGTGAGGGGCAAGGTAGTCATTAGCAGAATTATTTCAATCCACGTTTTCGCTCACTCGCGTCACTGGATGTGTCGAGTTCTTGGTTACAGCTTTGATCAGGAAGTTCATTAACATACTGAGATGTGCGTTGTGGCGAATCTTGCAGTGGCAACTTCAGATTTGACGTACTGCTTCGGCTATGCAGCTCAGAGTTGTGCATGGATTCTAGTGATTCTGCTTCGGTTAGTGCTGCGGCAGCTTCTCTTTTTACTGCTAGGCTCTCTAAGGTGGCATCCACACGTGCCTTCTCTAACTGTGTCTTTCTCTCTTGGTCATCTCTTTCTAAGCATAACCTTCTCTCTTGCTCATCTCTTTCTAAGCACAACCTTTTCTCTTGCTCATCTCTTTCTAAGCGTGACTTCTATCATTCTAAGCGTATCCTTCTCTCTTGATCCTCTCTCTCTATGTGTGACATTCTGTTACGGGCTGGCGGAACGCACCAAACAATAAAGAAGGTATAAGGTGGGTTCGCAGCCCGGGGTCCACCGAGCAGAGATGGTAACTGCTGCTCGGTAATGGCGGACGTTATATGGTGGTACAATAGAGGAACACATGTGGTTAACTCCACCTAGTGTGTACAGAGGTGGACTCTGTTACCTCACAGAGCCGCCCGACCACCAAACACAAATACCGCTGCCTGTTTATGCTCACAGAGCTCGTCAATGTGAGCACTGGTGTATAGACACTGGGTTAGAGTCCCTCTAGTCACAGTGCTCGGCACCGCACCTGTGGTGCCAGGAAGAACTTAAATTAATAAATAAAGCGAACTATGTGGGAAGTGCACCACTCTGGCGGATGCCACTAACCACCCGGACAAGGGAGGAAAGCGCTAGACTTGCGCATGGCATCGAACTGGCGGATGCAGGTGCTATATGCGATACTGAAGGTGCCCAGAGCTGGACGGCACCATATGGTGCTGAGTGAGGTGCTGAGATATAGAAGGACCGTGGCGCAGACCAAGCCACTGACAGGTGCTGACTCTAACTCTATAGCACTATAACATGCATATCCAAGGGAGGAGGGGTCTTAACGAGTCAGTCACCAGTTTCATGCATCCATCATCACTCACACAAAATACAATTAGAGTCTATACTAGCGCATGGCCGAGCAGCCATGCAAGCCTTTTATAGCAGCGTCCTTCCGGGACCTTCCTGATGGTCCAATCTGAGCTGGAGAAGGACCTGAGCATGTGACCTTCGATCTCCAATGAGAGATCGTCCCACGGGCATGCTCAGTGGACCGAAAGGAGGACTTAGTCCCTGGAGTAGCTCGCTGCTGACCAGCGTGCGGTACTATAGCTGGACTAGAGGTACAACCAAGAGAGAGAGCAACCAAACCCACATTGCTAGTCTGAGCAGAGTGCCGGGATCGATGAGTCTGCTGAGCAGCCTCCTCTGCGGCCGGAGAGGAATGGGAGACCGACGAAGGCAAGGCTCGGGATTCCTGCTGTGCAGCGACTGGAAACCGACACCTAACATCTCTCTTTGTCTTCTAAGCGTGCTTTCTCTAATTTAAGTTCCATCTCTTCTACAGCAAAGTTTGCTCGCATTTCAGCAGCTTCAGCATTTGCATGGGCAATGGCGACCATGCTGTTGATGGATACAGTCTTTGAGGAGATGGATGTAACAGATTTTGTCCTGTGTGATTTGTGGGACATGATGTCTTGGAGGAATGCCTGGGTGTGCAGAGATTGCTGTAGCTGTATTAGTCTCTGTGTAGCCGGTAACTTGAATCTAACTAGGTGGGTGAGTGCAGTTTCACTAGTTCCTGAAAGCTGGATGAAGGAATGTGTTTTCCCTGAATTCCTCTAGCTGGATGGCCGCGGTTTAACTGGCCCCTGCAGGATGGAAGACTCTTCTTTCTCTGAGTTCCCAATAGCTTGATAGCCGCTTTTTCACTGTTCTGTCCTCACTAAATGAAGCAGACTTCATGTAGCTATACAGGCAGTTAAACTGCTATACCGGGGTCCAATAAGGAGACTGTAGGTTGAATCTTTGCTTTATTGAACGTGATGGTATATTAGCGCGCGGTGAAAGTACAAACCAAAACATATATGCAAACAATCAGTACTGGCTTCATCAGGGATTCAAATATACATAATACATCATCTGCACTAATAGCTAACCAGGAGGAACTGTTATGAATGGGTCACCGTGGAGAAAAAAGCAAACAAACTAAGCCACAGAAAACAGTCGTTGGTAACTATACAGATTGCAGATACCTGATCTTACCGCACAACTAGCAGTAGCCGTGGAGCGTGCCTACGATGAACCTAGACGCCTCGTCACGGCTGGAGGACTACATAAGCCTAAAGCAAGAAAAGGGAAAACTAACTGCCCCAGAGCAGACCCCAAAGGAATAGATAGCCCCCACACATGTATTGACGGTGAAACAAGATGAAGGCACAAACACAGGCAGGAAGATAGGCTGAGCAAATGATGGGGCCCAAACTAACTAGACAGGAAAGGAAAGGGAAGACACTATCTGCAACCTGCAAAAAACCCTACAAAATAATGTGCAACACTTCTGATAGCAAAATTAACCCTGAAGTCACTAGACTTCTCCCACTATATCAGCACTCTGAAATATTCTGAGACAGAGCAAAAAGAGACTGAACTAGTAAGGGACAAAAAGCCAATTGGCAAAATACTGATAAAGAAGAGTGGAAATTCAGCTCAGCCCCCAGCCAGAGCTGGCAGACCTCACAAAAAACTGAATAGACAAACAAAAATCAAGTGTGAACATTAGCAGAAAAACTTAGCTTTAGATGACTGGAACAGAGCTGAAAACCAAGAGCTGACAAGCCAGAAGGAATCACCAGCAACTGAATAGGGTGTCGGCTGTCTTAAATCCAATCTGAGAATCCTGAAATCCAATCATCATCCTCATTCTCAGGTGGCAGATCTCCACCGATCAAAGCAACCGCACCACCTCCCGTCACCACCAGAGGGAGTCCAGAATGGGAACTCACAACTGGTGAGAATGAACTCACAACAGGGAACTAACTAAGCAGGCTAATATGAGACAGAAATTGGATACAGGAAACAAATACATACCAGTGATGCTGTCACAAGGGGAGAAGAGAAATGAGATGCTTCCTGAATGCAGGCATTAGGAAAATGGTGAACTGGAAGGAAAATGGGGCTGAACTAACAATAATCCTTTGCAAAAGGCTACCAGGAAGCATTGCAACCTTACCAGAATGCTCTGCAAACGGAGGGAAATATCAGAGTGAAAGTAAAACACAATAACACTGCGGTTATTACTCTGGTCACTAGATGGAGCCAGAAAACACTGTAAACATTAACAAGCAAACAGGGATTATGAATTAAATGTCAGACAGAACACTCACTTCTACATTAGAGAGGTGCCTCCCTCATGCCAAATAGTTAGAAAGATAGTGGAATAGATATTCCCCATCCCTTTACAATGACATTTCAAACATGCCCAATTGAATTTTGGGCTTTGCCTGCCACCACCACCATGTCCACACCCATATCATTATGCGGCCCTCTCTTTTAATTTTCAGAGGGCCACCAGGTGCTCTGAAGCCTGCGTTTTGTTATGGCCACAGTTCATTTTTGCCAATGAATCCCAATGGAGCCACAGTCATAGCGGATGAAGCTTCTGTAAGGTCAATATAATACAGGAGCTGAGTGAGCTGTATGGTCAATATAAGGAAATTAGATTCAATCAGATGGCAAAAGCATTAGAATTAAATTCTGAATACAGTGTATGTGTAGGAGGGTGGACTGACCTATGGACCTGTCTGATGCAGAAGGAACATGTAAAATATGATGTGTACAATCTTTTATTCTCACTTGAATGTATATGTGTGGGGAAACAGCTAGAATTAGGAAGAGACGGTGTAGTACCAGGTTTTAGCCACTAGAAGGAGACCTAGGGTAGTGAACAAAGGAATTATGCAGAAAAGCAGGGGTCTATTATACCAATATCAATCAACATCGTCAGTAGCAAATTGGTAAAGATAAAAATAAAACTTAACTTTTATTCAAATGTTAAAAAACTGTAAAGTGCCAAAAAGTGCCCATGCAATACTACAAATAAAAACAGCAACTTGTGCTAAAGCTCCTTATATTGTCTTATTGAAGGACAGAATAATTTTTCCTTGTTTGGTTTCCAGATGAGTATTGGTGTAACCTAGTATACGTGCAGGTACTGTATAAACACTATCTCAGCATACTGTATGTATGTATGTGTATATATATATATATATATATATATATATATATTGTATTATACTGTCTAATATGCTGAGATAGTGTTTAGTTAATATAACTGCACGTATACCAGGTTACACCAATACTCATCTGGAAACCAGACAAAGAAAAATTATTCTGTCCTTCAATAAGACAATATAAGGCATTTTAGCACAGGTTGCTGTTTTTATTGGCACTATTGCACAGGCACTTTTTTGGCACTACTTTGCACTTTACAGTTTAACATTTGAATAAAAGTTAAGTTTTATTTTTATCTTTACCAATTTGCTACTGATGATAGTGAACAAAGGACTTAACAGCAGCTTAAGGCTAGGATACGCAGAGTCATGGTGGCCGGAGTTACTGGACTGAGAAGGGGATTTCCAAAGTACAGCGATAAAAGGAAAGAGAGTCCCAGGGGCAGGGCAGACACCCAGGAGGAGAAGACGAGAGAAGAGCTCAGGAGAAGATGGAGGGAGGAAGAGCTCAGGAAAGACAGAGAAGAGAGACAGATACTCGGAGGGATGAGAAATTAGAAACGGTCTTAGGAGCGCAGGTAGGAGACTCAGACAAGAGATGGGGTTAACCACAATGCGTTTCGACGGAGGATCCGTCTTCATCAGGGTCCGTCTTCCACCTGATGAAAAACTTCTGTCTAATTAGCAGCAAAACATAAAAAATTTTGGCGACATAGAAACTTCGGTACAAACAATAGCGGGAGAGTCCCAGTTTCTTTCTAGATGGGTCCTCATGACCCTAATCCTATGGTAAGCCAGTATCCGGGCCCGATGGCCAACTTATCACATAGTTCCTAACCCAGCTCGACCCTCGGGTTCTAGCGACAGCACTTTCCCCTCCCTCCTTTGACCAGACCACGGGCTAGCATTAAATGAGTGCTGGGCTCAACAGGGAGCTAGTCCAATGTAATAACAGGGGACAAAGTTCCTGGGAGCAGAGAGTCTTTGCCGCAGCCACACACACAGCTAACCCTCATTGGGTTGTCAAGCTCCTGATCCAGCCAGGGATGTGCCAATGTATGCAAATAACTGGGGAGGAGGGGCAAAATAAATGAATAGTCCTTCAATTGGGACCACAATGTGTAACATCGGCGGCCGTGCCCTGGGCCGCGTCTTCTGCAGCGGCACCCGCCGCCGCCTCCCCTTACCGGCTCCTCCGCCACAGCACACAGCACGCACTCCCGTCCTTTACCTATTGGGTAGGGTGACATCTTTGAAATAAAAGATATTTTGGCCATGAAAAGAGTCAGGGGGAGGACTCTCTCTCTTATTGATTGGAAGGGACTTGGTCCTGAAGAGAGGTCCTGGGAGCCCCGAGAGAATGTTAACGCCCCCCTAATATTGAAAAGATTTCTGGCCAACCTCAGAAAGGGGGGATGTAAGGAGGGGGGTACTGTAACATCGGCGGCCGTGCCCTGGGCCGCGTCTTCTGCAGCGGCACCCGCCGCCGCCTCCCCTTACCGGCTCCTCCGCCACAGCACACAGCACGCACTCCCGTCCTGCCTCCAGCACTGCAGCGTCCCTGCGCCCCTTCCTTAGGCCGCAGGCGCGCGCCAGTGCTTCCTCTTCTGCTGGCGGTGGGCGGCATTGAGGGCGGCGCGTGTCCTCTTCCTTCCGGTCCCTAAGGTATTTCAGGCGTCCTTTCTGTTGAGAGGACGCCTGAGGATTTTTGTGCTAAACCCACGTCTTTCCTGGCCGCCCTTTCCTCTATAGTTATTCCTGTTATTCCTCCTGCTTCCTCCTGTCAGCTCCCATGTTGTCCTGCCTTCCTCCCTCGCTCTCCTGCTCCCCTGTTTCCCTCTCCTCCAGCCTATCGCCACCCTTTCCTCCCCTGGCGTCTCCCTCGTTTGCATACCTCTTGCTCCCGTGGCTATTCTTGCTCTCCCTACTAGCATCCGCCGCCTGGGTGTTCCCCGTTTCCTGTAATTCTGCTCGTGCACTCCTGTCTCTGTCCTGTGACGACCTAGCCACCTTCTGGTTCCTTGTCCTTGAGCCGTCCCTCCTGGTACCGGCTGTCGCGGTTCTGTCCTCTGCGGTTTTGCCCTTAACGATCCCTGTATAGGGGTCGGTCATCACCTGGCGCGCTCGACCCAGGGGCTCCAGACCTGCGACCCAGAGGGTCCACTCTCGGACGTAGTCCATCCCCGGAACGTTACAGTATCCTCAGGCCATGACCCCGCCGATGCCGCGGCCGCCACGCAGAAGGAACTACTGTTCCTGCTTGAAAATCAGACCGGGATAATGTCCTTCATGAAGTCCATGGACACCTGGTTATCCGCCCTGCAGACCTCCGACCCAGGGCACGCTCCCCTCCTAGTTAGTCTTCAGCAGGAGCTCGCGCAGCAGCGCAATGCCCAGTCTCACATTTTGGGTTACATGGCGTCCGTTGACGATCGACTGCTGGCCTTGCAGTCTACTGCGGCCGCCCCTACCCCACCCCGGGACGCAGTCTCGTCTCCGCCACCCCGCCTGGGAAAGCCTCCCCTCTATGGCGGAGATCCTAAGCTATGCCGGGGTTTCCTAAACCAATGCAGACTGCACTTTGAGCTTTTGCCCCAACAATATCCCACAGATCGCGCCAAAGTGGCGTTCATTGTATCCCATCTTGAGGGAGCTCTGGCCTGGGTGAATCTTTTATGGGAAAGGGATGATCCTGTCGTGTCTAGTATCCAGATCTTTCTGGAGACGTTCCGTAGAGTGTTTAATGAACCCGGACGCTTAGCATCTACTACAGAGGCCCTCTTTAACCTCTGCCAGGGTTCCCTTACTGTGGGACAGTACGCCATCCGCTTTCGGACATTGTCGCCGGAACTTGGATGGAATAATGAGGCACTTGTAGGGGCCTTCTGGAGAGGCCTCTCGGGTAAAATTAAGGACGAGCTTGCTGGACGAGATACCCCTACCACCCTGGAGGATCTCATATCCCTGGCTACTCGCATAGACCTGCGGTTTTTGGAGCGCGCTCGGGAGTCGGTTAGGGAGCGCAGACCCTTCTAGCTGTATCTAGCGCCCATTCTGTGCTCCTCGGCTTCCGCTACTAGTGTCGCTCCCGAGCCCATGCAAGTAGATCGGATCAGGTTGACCGAGCAGCGACGCAGGGAGAGGATGACGAACGGGCTCTGCCTGTACTGCGGGGGAGCCAATCACTTTGTGCGCACCTGTCCTGAGAGACCGGGAAACGCCTCCACCTAGGTCAGGTAAGAGAGGCCTCCCTAGGTGATCATGATTCCTCTCGGCCCCTTACCCTGTCAGCTTTAATTATTGCAGGTCGGGAGCGCAGATCTGTGGAGGCGTATGTGGACTCGGGTGCGGCTGGGAATTTCATCCTGCAAGAAGAGATGGATAAACTCCGGATTCCGGTGGTCATCTTAAAAGACCCGGGTGCTATCGCCTCCGTTGATGGAAAGCCTCTTCCTGAGCTCGTCACCATGGTTACGGCCGAAGTCGACCTACAAATTGGAGCGCTTCATCATTAAAAAATAGCCTTCTACGTCCTGCCTAAATTGTCCCACGCTGTCCTCCTAGGATTACCCTGGCTTAGGCTGCACGAGCCAGTTGTCGACTGGCGCTCGGGGAGGATTCTACACTGGGGCCATTCCTGCCATGCACGTTGCCTGCAGTCCATCTTCCATCCTCGTTCCCTGCCTATGCCGGACGATCTCCCGGGTCTTCCCGCACCGTACTACGCGTACGCAGACGTCTTTAGCAAGAAAGAAGCGGATTCTCTGCCTCCGCATCGGGCCTATGACTGTCCTGTCGACTTAATTCCCGGAGCCACCCCTCCCAGAGGGAGAACATACCCCTTGTCCCCAGCAGAGACCACGGCTATGACTGAATACATACAGGAGAACTTGGCCAAGGGGTTCATTCGGAAATCCTCGTCCCCTGCTGGCGCAGGCTTTTTCTTCGTTCGGAAGAAAGACGGATCCCTTCGACCATGTATCGACTACCGGGGCCTGAACAATATCACGGTTAAGAATCGATACCCACTTCCACTTATTCTGGAACTCTTCGATCGGCTGAGAGGGGCTCGGATCTTCACGAAGCTGGACCTACGGGGAGCCTACAATTTGATCCGGATCCGCGCAGGGGACGAGTGGAAGACGGCCTTCAATACCCGTGACGGTCATTATGAGTATTTAGTCATGCCGTTCGGTCTCTGCAATGCTCCGGCTGTATTCCAGGAATTTGTGAACGAGGTGTTTAGGGACCTTCTGTACTCATGCGTAGTAGTGTACATAGATAATATTCTCATCTTTTCGCCAGACCTATCCTCTCATCGGAGAAGCGTACGCATGGTCCTGCATCGCCTTCGGGAGAATCACCTCTATGCCAAGATTGAGAAGTGTCTTTTTGAGCAGACCTCGCTACCCTTCTTGGGTTATATAATCACAGATTCCGATCTGAAGATGGATCCCGAGAAACACTCTGCGGTACTCAAGTGGCCCCGTCCTGTCGGTATAAAAGCCATCCAGCGTTTTCTCGGATTCGCGAACTACTACCGACAGTTTGTGCTGCATTTTTTCACGGTGACCAAGCCCATCACGGCCCTGACCCGTAAAGGAACTAAGCCTAACAGCTGGTCCTCCGAGGCTGAAGACGCCTTTTTGGCGCTGAAACGCGCCTTTGCTTCTGCACCGGTCCAACATCGGCCGGTTGCCAGTAGGCCTTTTGTTCTAGAAGTGGACACTGTTATGATGAGTCACCGAAGGAGGAAAAAACAAAATACAAGCTAAGTCCAGAAAAGCCAGAGAGGTTGGCAGCTATCGGATTGCAGACCCCTGAACCTATCCACAACAACTAGCAGTAGCCGTGGGGTGTTCCTACGGTGCCCTAGACCCCTCGATCACAGCCGGAGAACTATATAGCCTAAAGACAGAAAGGGGAAAAACTAAACTGCCCCAGAGTAAACTCCAAAGCAATAGGCAGCCCTCAACATATAATGACGGTGCAGCAAGATGAAAACACTAACACAGATAGAAAGATAGGTTGAGCAAATGATGGGGCCCAAGCTAACTACATAGGACAGGATAGGAAAGCTGCTGTCTGCCATTCGCAAAAACCCTATGAAAATGAGCCAACCGACTGATAGGAAAAACAGGCCCTGAAGTCGCTAGGCTTCAAAAGACTATATCAGCACTCAGGTATATTCTGAAGACAGAGCAAAAGATCAACAGATCAGAGACAAAAATGGTATTCAGCTCACCCCCGGCCGGGGATGGCAGAACTCCCAAAAAACAAGGCAAAACAAAAACAAAACTGAAGAGTACAAAGCAGAGCAGAAAAACTTAGCTTTGAGATGCAGGAATCAGACTGGTCTCCACGAATCCAGCAGGAAAATCACCAGCCAGGAAGAAGGGCGTCGGCAGCCTTATATCCAGTCCTCAATTCCAGCCACCTAGTCATCATCTAGCTGCCTATGTGTTTGGTAATCAGCCTCACTACATTCCTTCACCAGAGGAGGGAGTTCATCAGACCTCAGTGGTGAAGGGAAAAATGAACTCACAACAGTACGCCTCTTCCACCGGAGCTGGGGCAGTCCTTTCCCAGCAAGCTCCCTCAGGACGACTGGTCCCCTGCGGGTTCTTTTCCAAGTCCTTTTCACCTGCAGAGTGCAATTATTCCATCGGAGACCGGCAGTTGCTGGCCATCAAGATGGCTCTAGAGGAATGGCGGTACTTGCTCGAAGGGGCTGTGCATCCCTTTACTATCTTCACGGATCACAAAAATCTGGCCTATCTGCAGTCCGCTCAGAGACTCAACTCCGGACAGGCCAGGTGGGCCTTGTATTTTTCTCGGTTTGATTTCAAGCTTCACTTCCGGCCCGGTGATAGAAACATCAAAGCGGACGCACTCTCCTGGTCTTTACAGTCGCCTGAGGAGAACGAGGGTCCATCATATATTATCGAGCCCACCAAGGTGATCCCCGTGGCTCCTGTAAATTTTTCTACTCCCCCACCAGGCAAGAACTTCGTTCCTCAAGACAAATGTCCAGAGGTGTTGCGCTGGGGCACTCCTCCAAGGTTGCTGGGCACGTGGGGACCAAGAAGACCCTCTCGCTTCTCTCCCGTTATTACTGGTGGGCCACCCTTCACCGAGACATGGTGGATTTCGTCGCTTCTTGCACAACCTGTGCTCAAAACAAAGTCCCAAGGACCCTGCCCTCTGGCCTTCTCCATCCGTTACCTGTTCCGGAGGCTCCGTGGCAGCACATTGCAATGGATTTCGTAACCGACTTGCCCCGCTCAGCTGGTTGCACCACCATCCTAGTCGTAGCGGATTGCTTCTCTAAGATGGCTCATTTTATCCCCTTGCCCGGACTGCCGTCAGCCCCGAAGTTGGCCGAGATCTTCATTCACCAGATCTTCAGGCTACATGGTCTCCCGTTGCGTATTGTGTCTGATCGTGGGGTCCAATTTACTTCTCGCTTTTGGAGGGCCCTCTGCCGGCTTATGGGTACATCGCTCTACTTCTCCTCCGCGTATCATCCACAGACCAATGGACAAGTGGAGCGGATTAATCAGGGCCTGACGACCTACCTCCGTCACTTTTCCAACGCCCATCAGGATAATTGGGTTTCGCTTCTACCGTGGGCAGAGTTCGCTCATAATAACCATCCCAACGAATCGACCACCTACTCGCCATTCTTCGTGGTCTTTGGTCAGAATCCTGGTGTTCCCCTGCCCATTACTGCATCATCAGGAGTTCCCGCAGCAGATGCTCTCGCCGTAGAATTTTCGGAGATTTGGAAGGAGACCAGACAGGCGCTCGAGAAAGCCAGTGCCCGAATCAAGAAGCCTGAGGACAAGAGACGGAGGGATCTTCCTCCAGATCATCCCGGCGACAAGGTCTGGCTCTCGACCAAACACATCCGCTTGAAAGTTCCATCCTATAAGTTGAGACCTCGTTTCATCGGTCCCTTCGAAGTACTGAGACGCATCAACGAGGTGGCTTATAAACTGAGATTGCCGGCTTCACTTCGCGTCCCTAACGCCTTCCATGTCTCGCTTCTGAAACCTGTAGTTCTGAATCGGTTCCAACCTGTCTCCGCGGTCCCTCCTTTACCTATTGGGTAGGGTGACATCTTTGAAATAAAAGATATTTTGGCCATGAAAAGAGTCAGGGGGAGGACTCTCTCTCTTATTGATTGGAAGGGACTTGGTCCTGAAGAGAGGTCCTGGGAGCCCCGAGAGAATGTTAACGCCCCCCTAATATTGAAAAGATTTCTGGCCAACCTCAGAAAGGGGGGATGTAAGGAGGGGGGTACTGTAACATCGGCGGCCGTGCCCTGGGCCGCGTCTTCTGCAGCGGCACCCGCCGCCGCCTCCCCTTACCGGCTCCTCCGCCACAGCACACAGCACGCACTCCCGTCCTGCCTCCAGCACTGCAGCGTCCCTGCGCCCCTTCCTTAGGCCGCAGGCGCGCGCCAGTGCTTCCTCTTCTGCTGGCGGTGGGCGGCATTGAGGGCGGCGCGTGTCCTCTTCCTTCCGGTCCCTAAGGTATTTCAGGCGTCCTTTCTGTTGAGAGGACGCCTGAGGATTTTTGTGCTAAACCCACATCTTTCCTGGCTGCCCTTGCCTCTATAGTTATTCCTGTTATTCCTCCTGCTTCCTCCTGTCAGCTCCCGTGTTGTCCTGCCTTCCTCCTTCGCTCTCCTGCTCCCCTGTTTCCCTCTCCTCCAGCCTATCGCCACCCTTTCCTCCCCTGGCGTCTCCCTCGTTTGCATACCTCTTGCTCCCGTGGCTATTCCTGCTCTCCCTACTAGCATCTGCCGCCTGGGTGTTCCCCGTTTCCTATAACTCTGCTCGGGCACTCCTGTCTCTGTCCTGTGACGACCTAGCCGCCTTCTGGTTCCTTGTCCTTGAGCCGTCCCTCCTGGTACCAGCTGTCGCGGTTCTGTCCTCTGCGGTTTTTCCCCTAACGATCCCTGTATAGGGGTCGGTCATCACCTGGCGCGCTCGACCCAGGGGCTCCAGACCCGCGACCCAGAGGGTCCACTCTCGGACGTAGTCCATCCCCGGAACGTTACACAATGGCCACTCCTGACACCTCGGTCCTTGGCATCATGCAGGAATTACTGCCCACTCTGGGACAGTCTCTGGTATTTTTCTGGGTGCAACCGGCACAAAATAACATCAGTCCTTAAAGGGGCCACATCAGTCAATGCACGGCCACTGGTTTGGTTTATATAATGGGCCACATGCGGGTCCTGCACAGCGATAAAAGTGTGGGAAGATGATCCGCTGGAGGAGGAGTCTCCACTATTCCTTCTGCTCTGCCCCCCCTCCGGTGGTGGCCCCACTGCTCCCAGAGCTGCATGCACTGCCAACTCACTTGCGGTCGACACATCAGGTCCAGGTGCCGCTTCTGCCTGCACAGCTGCAGGAATTGCGGCCGTGGCAACTGGCCGCTCGTCATGCTGAGCCTCTGGCGGTGAGCTTGCCTCCCAGTCAGGGGCCATTCGCACGTCCGCCGCATAAGGTCCTCGCGGCCCTTGTTCTTTAACAAAAGCAACACGGTCCTTCTGCTGCAGAGGACCACGGAAAGTCAGGGATACGGCATTCACATATACCTTCCCTCCGGTCTCGTACTCTTGAATGAACCCATATTCTCAGGCCCTGCCAAGGTGTCGAACAACACCACTGGTCATCCAGCCAGCTGCAGCTCCCTCACTGGGACGCTGCAGTTCTTTAACAATGCGGCACTCTCGCCGCTTCTCTCTAATCACTAGCCATATCCACTGGGCCTCTTCAGCTGAGGGTACCTGGGGCTCCTCCACATACATGCTGCCAGTGCTTGACAGGACAGGTGCAGGCTGTGGAGACACAGGGGCTATTGCTACCGTGGACAACGGTAGAGTCAGGAGACAGGAGACCTCCGGGGAGGACAGCAAGACGAGCAAAGGCAGCAGTCAGGGCGGTAGGTCGCTTGGACAGTAACTTTCTACTCACCACCGCTGCACCCAGTGACAGTCCTCTGGCACGGCTGTGAAAGTCGGTAACGGTGGCCACAATGATCCCTCTCATGGCCGCTTCAAATGTCCTCAGAATTGCTTCCTGTTCCGGCTCCTGCAGCTCTGCGGGCTCCTCGCTCTTCACCGCTTGTCTGATTGCCAAAAGGGATGCCACCCCACAAGGCCCTCTGACCACAAAGCTTCAAAGTGTAGGCCTGTCTCCACCCGGGCTACAGATCTTCTCCAATTCTGGCTGCCGATGCTGCCACGGAACGATGTGCTGCACCTTTCCATCGTGTCCAGCAATGGCGTCTTGTCCATCAACAGGTAGTTCATCTTTGCTGGGTTTCACCCATTTGTGGGCGGGATCACTTCCTGAGGCTCCACCCATTTCTCTACGTTCTGCTGCGGGAGCTCTATATTCGCCCGCACCCATTTTGGGAGGGCATTTATCACAACAGGGTGCAGTCCTTTCTCTTCTGACTCCAAATCTCCTGTATGACGCCCACGAAAGGCGGCACCATTTCCAGTTTTTGCGACAACGGCCACCACCTCCATGGTAGCGGTCGGCGCCATCTTGTAATCACTGTCAAGCGCCACCTCCATTTCTTCTATGGCGGGCAACAAATTACAAATCTCAGGTTCAAAGCCACTGTCAGCCTCCATCTCAATTTCTTCTGCAGCGATTAACAATGCACACATCTTCAACATTCTGTCCCTCAGTCCCAGGGTTGCATGGCTGCTGAGGTTCTGCCAACTATACCGAGTGTAGCGAGGTGGCATGGGGTGGTAGTCCCATCCGAATCAACTAAGCCATAGTCAGTGTACATCCTGGCACATCTTACATAAATATGCAAAAATAAATTTGGCACACCCAATGTAGATGCAGAAAAAACAGAAAGGATTTTTATTGATGTGGGTACATCCACTGTTTTGAAAATGTTGATGTTTCATCCATAACCAGGCCTTCATAAGAACTACAAATAGTAACAAACAAAAATTTTTTGGTCAATGTACAGTAGAATTTCAATACAAGGGTAACCACCATTATATCTAATTTATAGCATATAGAAAGAAATAAAAATAAAAACATTAGAAAAAATAGGATTCATACATTTATATGTCATGGATAAAGTTCCATTAAAATATTCAGTAGGTGCAGTATGATATATAAATTCACTGTGCAGAATACCATAGCCGATCTCCCTTTACTTTTCAGAGAGTAGAAGCAAAAAAACAAAAATAAAAATAGAAAAAAGATGAAAGAAAGGGAAAAAAAGGAGAGACCACATACATTTTCTTTAGAGTCATGGTCTAGCAAAGTACACTCACCAAAGGAGACTGAATGCAGGACTAGAGATGTGCACTACAGTGCAAGGACAGAGTGCTATCTATGCTCAGACCGGTTTAAGAAGCAAGCATACTTTGTACCCTTGGTGGCATTGCCCTCTGCGGAGACCTTGGTTAGGTTGTACAGCAGGTGGCTCAATTGCATGGTGTGCCTTTGAGTGTGGTATCTGACTGTGGAGTGCAGTTTGTGTTCAGGTTTTGGAGGTAATTTTGTAAAAGATTGGGTGTTGCGCTGTCCTTTTCGTCTGCATACCATCCATAGACCAATGGTCAGACTGAACTGATTAACCAGTTGCAAATTTTGCACTGTCTTTCCACTTCCAGTCAGGATGATTGTTCTGATGCCTTCCTTTCAGTAGAGTTTGCATTCAAAAACCGTTTTACCTACTCCACAGGTACATCCCCTTTCTTCTGCAATTACGGGTTCAATCCACATTTAGGGGAATTTTCTTGTTTGGATTGCGATTGCCCTGGGGCTGATGTAGCTGTACAGCAGCTGGGGAATTTATGGCAGGAGGTCCACAAGAATATTGGGGAGGCTCAGAGGAAGTTTAGGGTTTTTGCAGACAGGAAACGGGCTACGGGACCTACTCTTCGGGTTGGGGATAAAGTATAGCTCTCTAATAGGAACGTTAAACTTAAGATTCCTTCGACGAAATTGGGGCCTAAGTTTATTGGCCCCTATGAGATCATGGAAGTAGTTAACCCAGTGGCTTTTCGTTTGCGCCTCCCATGGTCTTTTAAGATCCCCAATGTATTCCACAGGGCCCTGCTGAAGCCATTGGGGGCTGTGGAAGAAGGGTCATTGGGTTCCTCACCACCTGTATTGGTGGATAGTCAGGAGGAGTACGAGGTGGAGCACATTGATTCCTGGTTGGTCCATCGTACCCTCCAGTATCTTGTGCACTGGAAGGGGGTATGGTGCGAGGACCGATCCTGGGTTCCTGTCCGATCGGTTCATGCCAATCGTCTGGTGCGGTCCTTTCATGCGGTTCCGGTGGCCCCCCGTTGAGAGGGGGGTACTGTCATGACTCTTAATGGGGTTATTTTGGCTCCATCTTGGTCAGGTCAGGGTTAAGTGAGTTCGCCTCTTTTTGGTTCTGGGGCGGCTATTTATTGCTGGTAGTTCCTGGGGTCAGTGTCAGTGATACTTCCATTTACTCAGAGGTAGCTGACCCAGGTTAATAATCTGTAATCGCTGTGCCTCTGTGCGTGTTAGCTTTGCTGTGTATGACCTGGTTTGTCCCCTAACTTCTGCCTCTGTTTTCTGCTCAGTACTGCCCTGTCCTTCCTGGTTCTCTGACCCCTTGGCTCATCTCGGTTTACTCTTCTGTCTTGCCCCTGAGTAATATAAAAAGCAGGCGTAATTGGAAATGGTTTACCAAGAATTCATACACTTTTTTGTCCATAGTTATTATCAAGAAATGACTTGATGGTCCGTATGATTTTTACAGCAATGGTGGAAGTTGGATTAATAGAAAGGGGCTCATAGACAAGAGTATCTGATAATTGCCTATGGATCTCCTCCAAATAATCTCTTCGGTCCATGAACACTGTAGCCCCACCTCTGTCCCCTAGTCTCACTATTAATTCTTAATCTTTAATCAGAGACTGTAGAGCCTGCTTTTCTAAGTTCAACATATTACGTGACAATGTAATTTGCCATTCATAAAATCTTGCTTGAAAAGTTCTACCTCCCTGTTGATGAGTCCTATAAAGGTCTCAACAAGATGGTTAGTTTTAGATGGCATAAAGTTACTTCTGATACTAAGGCCTAAGTCTTTCAAATTAATTGGCGTAACAGAAGAAGAAGACACAGATATATTTGAATCAACAATTTGATCAAAATGTATTTTTAACCTTAAAGATCTATAAAACCGCTGTATGTCCATGTCAAGCTGAAAAGTGTCCAACCTATAGGTTGGACAAAATTAAAGGCCCTTTTGTAGGAGAGACATCTGAGTATGGGGTTAAAGTCTTAGAAGAAATGTTAATAACTAAAGATGTTTCCCCACCTGGGACCTTCTCTGTATCGCACCAAGTGCACGGGACCACCCCGTAGGAGAGAGGGAGAGCAATGGGGTTCTCCGCCATCTTCTTACAGTTTCACCGTCAGACACATATTTTGTACCCAGGCGTTCTGCCCACCAACTAGAGTGCTGCGTATATGAGCAGTATATGGTATATGCTAACAGAGGTATTATGTCGAATTTCCTTTTAAAAAGGGATGTGTGGGTAAGATTTAAGAACTACCAGCATATATATAGAGCATGTTTCATTGCTCACATTATTATTCTGTGTAAGGCTGAAACTTGAAGAATTGTGTTAAGCATATTAATGCATTTATATTCCGAAATGTCCTAGTGCAGACCCAAAAAACATCAGGCTACCAGATACACCCTTAAAGAGACCGTGAGAAGGGCAACACAATAAAAAATTCTAATAATAGAACATATAGAGATTGAGAGTAGAAATTTGACCATTGCATAATGTACCATGGTGTCAAAAAATTACCCCAAGGGTGCTGTATCATACACGCTAAAAGAGACCTTGATGGGGACCTCACAATACATTTTGCAGTTATTACAATAGGTAGAGATAGAGAGTACAAGTTTCAACATTACACAATGTGCAAAGTTTTCCAAAAATTATCCAAGGGGTCTGTATCATAGGTTGCAGCAAGCTAGTTGAGAATATAAATCAAGAAAAAGGGCAGCACTACCAAAATAATACAGCAGGTGCAAAACCTATTCAGCAGTGTCCAAACAGCCAAAATGACAAAAGGAAAAAAATATGCAGCACTCAAATTAAATGTGAAAAAAGTGGATACTTTACTGATCCTCAGGTGGCAACGTTTCAACGGTGACCCGCCTTTGTCAAGACAAAGTTGAGAATATAGAAATATTAAAAAAACTAAT